>NW_027491074.1:0-2400000 GCF_021521415.1 Bidens hawaiensis | reverse complement strand
TTGATAGAAACTGGATATTGACACATATTTGCTCACCGATCTTCTCAATCACATCACTCGGCAGCACATCCTCATCAAACAATATATCATCGCTGAACATATCATCATCTAGTTCTTTCAACGCATCAATCACGTCATCACCTATATTCTCATCATCAACCAACACCACATCATCACCACCAGAACCACCAGCCGCGTCGGCAGACTCCCCCTGAGCTGTGGAAGTACCAAGAGCTAGAGTAGTTCTTGGCAACTCACCACCTGCATCTTTCGATGCATTGGGATCATCATCTTTGTCATTCCTTTTTTTCGTCCTTAGCTCGTCGCCTTTACAGCTCATTTCCCCCTGAGATGCCAAGAACTCCTTCAAGGTATCTATAATTTTCCCATGCTCAACCAGGAGGGATGACTGTAGTTGATTTGCTTCTACTAGGCGTTGAATAGTCTTAGATTGCTCTGCCACGATACGCTCTAGTGAAGCTATTCTCTCTGAGTCTGAAGTAGGCGTAGGCGAGACATCAGAAGCAGGCGTAACCGCAGGTGGTACCATACCTGATAACCCTGCAGTAGTGACGACCGTTGACTCTACAAATAGTGCAGCAACCACCGACTGAGTAAGCGTTGGAGGTGGTAGAGACACAATCTCCGGAGTCGACATCTGGATAGTAGTGGTAGATGGAATGCCAGCAGATGATGTAGCCACCACGGGAACATCCGCAGTGCTTATACTAGTAACCTGTACAGAAGAAGGAACGATAGACATACCAGACAGTGCAGCCGGAGCGAAACGTACCATCCTTGAAGTCTCTCCAGCTCCCATACCTGCACCTGTCCTTTCCCGTCTTGATCGTCTTATCAGCTTATGTATATCTTCTTCCTCTTCTGACTCATCATCATCCTCCGTTCTCTTTCTCTTCCCAAACGTTCTCTCTCGAGACACCATCAACTGTCTCCCCTCATTCATGATCTCATCCAAATCTGAGTCAGCCATCGACGTTGCTGCTCTAGTAACACTCACACCCGAACCCTGTGCAGCAGAGACCTGCACCTCTTCCAGCGGATCAACTCGGTCCATATCAAAGTAATCTTGACCACCAAATAATTCATCAAGATCAATATTCTCCTCAGCCGTCACAACAGGCACAGCAGATGCAGCTTGAGTTGCTCTTTCCTGTCGCGGTTGAGGATCTCTGAACTCGTCCCCACCAGCAGGAACATACTCTGGGTTGATTAAAAACCCAAACAGTGGAGGATGCCTTGGACGCAGCTCAGGCTTGCTCCTCGCACTCGAAGTGCGGCATTGAGCGAAGATACGCTTGCTCACAGATTCCACGTATCTGATCGGTCGTCTCTGAGGTAGATTCGGAGCCACATGGTTCAATATCATCTGGATGAAACGTGGATACATAATGAACCGCTCACGAGCCATCGCCCTCCTCTGTCTGTCAATCTCGTAAAAGACCATATGACTAAAACTATAGCGTTTATTGTAAGTCAGTGCAGTCATTGCGGACTGCAGGGTCGCACCCATACCGTCAGTGCCCGCCTTCCTTCCTGACATGCAAACTATCATGACGTGCATAAGGAAGCGCCACTGATCAAGTAGAAAACCCTTCCGTCTCTGTGTATAGCCAAATGGACCAGAATAGCCCATTCGGAGAAACGCTCCATCACGAAACGGAGCCACAAACTCAGTTGGGTCGTCCCTTGTCTCTTCTACAAACCGTAACGCCACTCGGATCTGTTCAGAATTGAACCGAACCTCTTGACTGTTCACAGTCGCTCGCATGACCGGGGGCTCAACACGACAATCGTATTCTACCGTCTGCCAAAAGTCTTCGATATTTGGTAAGGATATCGGCAGAGTCGTCGTGATAGCATGAAAAATCCTCGAGCGTATGAGGAAAGTAATAATCTCGCGGTAATCCTCTACGCCGCTCGCTTCCGGGTCAAGACATATTGTGACCCGGGAAAAATTGCCTCTGATTGTCACCGTCGTCTCCTCCTGCACCTCCAGCACCAGCTACTGCGGCCATATCTGCAACAAACGAACCAAGTTAGTTAAACATTAAGACTTAGCACAAGTTCGCTTTGTTACCATGAGCGAAGTTGTGATAAACTCTTTATAGGCGAAGTTAAAGGTGGGGCGAAGTTGGGAACAACTTCGCTTCAGCTTTAAGTTCGTCTATTTAACATTCAGTAAAATTGATCTAGGCGAAGTTAATGTTAACTTCGCCTCATCACAACATCGCCTCAGGCGAAGTTAATGACAACATCGCCTCAGGCGAAGATAAGCCTCAGGCGAAGTTACGGATAACTTCGCCTAACCTTAAGTTCGCCTGAATCTGAATCGGCGACAGTAAGGATTATGGAACAACGTGCAGTTGATGTTTTCGTGATTAAGGAATCCGGAAAACATGATGTTAAGGTTATCTAGACGATCAAAATGGTTCTTAACACGTAAAAACAAGTTTTTGAAAATCGGTTGAATGGCCGACGATTCGAGGTTAATAACCGGGTCGAAACGACCTAAGATTAATGCCCTTGTACATTGATGATATGATATAATTGCATCTCGAACCTTGAATCGGTATGAAATCTGGGAAAAAAATAACTCGGAATCGGAATAAACACAAGTTCGCCGAAAAATATTGGATAAGTTCGCCGGAAAAGATGAGTGAATAAGTTCGCTGATTTTGAATAATAAACACTGTAGGCTCCTGAACGGATCGTACACGGGACGTCGCTAACAACGCAGGTGCGGAATCCCTACGTGGGTAGATACGAGTGTAGAGTATGTAGAGATCGAACACGAAACCAATAAACCAACCACGTTATATTAATAACAACCACGTGACCCGAGGTCACTGTTACAGACTATGACACGAACACGTTCACTGAACAACTGAAACAAAACCCTAAAACGACCAACACGTATACTGTTCTGCTGAACAGTATTTAAACACGACAACTTCGCCACAGGCGAAGTTGTCAATAACTTCGCTGATTCAACAAGTTCGCCATAGCGAACTTGTTGACAACTTCGCGCTTTACACAATAAATCAAATTCAAAACATAATTACATTACAGACTCGATTACAAATACTAGACTATGAACTACTGACACACATGTACCAACAGACTCCCCCTTGGCAGTAGCTTCATATCTTGATCTTCAAATCTTGAGTCTAGTAATCTTTCATCTCTACGCGTGCGCCCCTTCTCTAACACATACCGACACTACTCGTTGATATTTCCTAGCTTGATCCTTCCAAGCAGGAATGTAGAAGATCTTCTTCTCGTTGAGCGCCTTCAGATCAGCCTTCGATAGATTAACAAGATGCATCGGGTCGTAAACCCGAAGTACTTCTTGTTCATCCTCATCTTCCATTACCGCCTCAGCTGTCTCACAATCCACGTACCACCATTTTAGATCTTTGAGCACGTCCTTGGGCATGAACTTCATCGGTACTTCTTTAAGGCACCTGATCGGTTTGTATTTCATAACCATCCAAGGTTTTCCATCAACTCTCAGACCTCTATCCTTGTCTTCGACAAGTTTTCCTTTTTGTGGTTTCAGTAGCTCAAACTTTTTATCTTTAACACACTCTTTCCACACGATCTTTGCAATGATTCTAGCCATGTTGTCTTCGCTTCTGTTTACCAATCCCAATCTGGCTAAATCTTTTACTTCACATTCTGGCAGTGTGTTTAGAGATCTCAACTTTCTCTGGAAGTACTGAATGCCATCGTACCTCTTGATCACAAAGAGCCGCAGCTGCTCGTCGTATAACCAGCAGATAATACCTTTCTTGGCTTCCGCGTATCCCTTAATATTGTAACTTTTTCTGAACATCTTAGGGACCGCCGGCTTCTTCGTTTTTACGAACCAGTGGGCACAACCTTCCTTCCATTTCGGTTGTTCCTCCCACTCAGCATCTTCCTCAGCATTCTTATCACCCAAACCTGTTCCGTCAACCTCCGGAATCTCATGTTCCACGGAGTCATCCACAATCTCACCTTCTTCCAACAGGTTTTCAACCGTAATCTGTTCTCCAATCCTCTCAATCTCATCCACTGGCAGCACATCATCTTCCATCATAAACTCATCATCCTCCTCATCCAACTCTTTCAGTGCATCTATCACGTCTTCAACATCATCATCATCATCAACTGCTACAACATCGTCACCAGCTGCATTTGTAGACTCCCCCTCAGTTGTTGAAGCCCCAAGAGCCTGAGAGGTTCTTGGCAGCTCACCACCTGCACCTTCTGGTGCATTGGGATCATCGTCATGATCTTCTCTTCGTTTCGTCCGCAACTCATCACCCCTACACGTCTTCTCCCCCTGAGATGCCAAGAATGCCTT
Organism: Bidens hawaiensis; assembly: GCF_021521415.1. NCBI lineage: Eukaryota > Viridiplantae > Streptophyta > Magnoliopsida > Asterales > Asteraceae > Bidens > Bidens hawaiensis. The sequence continues at coordinate 2,395,631 of NW_027491074.1, read as the reverse complement.
GAAGGCATCTATTATTTTACCGTGTTCAACCAGGAGGGCTGCTTGTAGTCGATTGGATTCCACTAGGCTCTGAATGGTCTTTGTCTGATCAGCAACAATCCGCTCTAGTGATGTAATCCTCTCTGAATCTGAAGTAGGCGTTGGAGTTGGCGGGACATCAGCAGAAGTGACCGCAGGTGGTACACTTGGTAACCCTGCAGTTGAAGTGATGGTCGACTCCACAAACCGTGCAACTACCACCGGTGGATTAAGCGGTTGTGGTGGTAGAGACACAACTGTTGGTGCCGACGTCTCGACCGCTGTAACCTGTGCTGTAGTAGGAATAAGAGACATACCAGATAAGGCAGGTGGAGCAAAACGTACTAGCCTTGAAGATTCTCCAGCTCCCGAACCTATACCTCTCTGTTCTCTTCTTGAACGTCTAAGCACAATCTGCACTGCCTCCTCTTCATCAACATCATCCTCATCCTCGTCTACCGTTCTCGGTCTCTTTCCCGTAGTCCTTTCCCGAGACACCATAAGTCTTCTCGCCTCAGCAAACGTCTCGTCTAGATCGGAGTCAGCTACCGAAGTAACTGCTCTAGTGACATCTTCAAACTGAGGACCCGAGACATCCATATCAAACACACCATGTACGCCAAAGGCAGCATTCAGATCAACGTCTTCAGCAGTAGACACAGTGTGAGATACCGTAGCTGGCACAGCAGCAGAGGCAACAGTAGAAACCACAGGCGCAGCTGATACAGCATGAGGTGCTGCCGCCTGATGTGGTTGGGGGTCTCTGAACTCGTCCCCTCCTGCAGGAACATACTCCGGATTGATGAGATATCCGAATAAGGGAGTATGCCTGGGACGCAGCTCAGGCTTGCTACGAGTGCTCGAGGTGCGGCACTGAGCAAAGATACGTTTCGTCACGCATTCTACGTATCTTATTGGGCGTCTCTGTGGCAGCGACGGAGCGACATGATTTAAAATCATTTGTAAGAAACGAGGATACATAGTGAATCGCTCGCGCGCCACAGCCCTTCGCTGACGATCAATCTCGTAAAATATAAGCTGACTGAATGAATATCTGCGGTTGTAAGTCAGCGCTATCATGGCCGACTGCATCGTCGCGCCCATCCCGTCTGTTCCTGCCTTCCTGCCGGACATGCATACTATTAAAACATGCATCAGGAAGCGCCACTGATCTAGCAGAAACCCTTTCCTCCTCTGTGAGTCCCCCAGCGGACCCGAATAACCCATTCTCAAATAAGCTCCATCCCGGAAAGGAGCTACGAACTCCGTTGGGTCATCTCTAGTTTCTTCACCGAACTGCAGAGCCAACCGTATGTCTTCTGAGGAAAACTGTATGTTGTGACCATTTACGGTTGCTCGCATCACCGGAGGCTCAGGTCTGCAATCGTAGTACACTGTCTGCCAAAAGTCTTCAATGTTAGGCAGAGAAATAGGCAGTGTATTTGTCAGCGCGTGAAAGACCCTTGATCGCAGGAGAAACGTAATAATCTCCCTGTAGTCTTCGACGCCTCGTGCGTCTGGATCTAACGTGATGTACTGGTTATGGGCTGGAAAGAATTGTCGTTGCTCATCACCATCATCACCACCAGCACCTCCAATAGCAGCCATATCTGCACCAAACAAAACAAGTTAGACAGTGTGTAAGCAGCTCACAAGTTCGCTAAGTACCACGAGCGAAGTTGTGATTAAATCTATACAGGCGAACTTATAGGTGAGGCGAAGTTGGGAACAACTTCGCTTCAACTATAATTTCGTCTAAAAATTGTTAAGTAAAATGGTATAGGCGAAGTTAAAAATAACTTCGCTGAATCACAACATCGCCAAAGGCGAACTTGAGTTCAAGGCGAAGTTACGGATAACTTCGCCACAGGCGAACTTAAGCTTCAAGGCGAAGTTACGGATAACTTCGCCACAGGCGAAATTAATCTCCTGGCGAAGTTGTGGATAACTTCGCCTAAACCTTAACTTCGCCTGAATCTGAAACGGCGACTGTTCAGATTCAAGGCTTAAATCCGATGTTTTCGGACCGATTTGACGATCCATCAGTGATTAACAACATAGAGTAATGATATTGAGACGTAAAGGACGTCCATGAACACGTAACACAAGGGTGAAAATCATGGTTTTGAAGGTTCGACGACCCGAGGTCTCGAACCGGTTAAAACTATAATGAACGAGTACGTTTGGATGATATTGACAACACATACCACGAGTATAGTAGAAACTAGGAACACAAGATCGAAAACGGAATGAAAACAAGATCGCCGGATATAATGTTTAGATTAATATGTTCGCCGGAAAATAAGAGTTTTATGTTACTGTTCCCGTTTGAAAAGCCTTATATAGGGTCAGAGTTGGTCAGGCGAAGTTAAGGATAACTTCGCCTAGGCGAAGTTAAGCACAACTTCGCCGAATTCAACAACTTCGCCCGTAAGTTCAAAATCAGCCCTTTAAGTTTGAATAATCTTGCAGTTAACACTAGAAGTTTCCAAAAAGAGTTAAACAAAAATGATCATGTCCAAGTAACCAGTTTTTCAATAACACAACTACAAAAATAGAAAAACTTATAAAAATTTTACGAAATAAGGGATCAAATTTCAGTCTAGTCAGGGACCACTATGTTTTGAGAAAAGATCCCAACAGGAATCATACCAACTATGTGACTGTCACTTGGATCCGTGTTTAGCTGTATTATGACATAGAGAAACAGGTTGTAAGCATGTAAATAACTTAAATGGTTTTCATTGTTTCTGTGATACGGATTAAGGTTCAGTTAAGCTCAAAAAATTTTAAGTTGGCAACAACTCAGAGATAATGATGTCTTCTATCTATTCTCAAAGCGTATTTGGCTATACCCAAGTCACCTCGAGTTGACTTCGACCCATAGTGTCTGATTAACTTGTATATACTCGTTGACTGCTTCCCGTTTTCTTCTTACTCCAGACATGAGAAGTCATGATTGTTACTATGTCTCATAAGTACTAAAGATATACACATATTTTTAATTTTTTTTTTTTTTTTTTTTTAAACCAAACATTTTTAATGACTTCGGAGTATTAAACTGCTGCAAGTCCCGAATCTGGATCACTGCAGTGTCTTGAAATGCTTTCTTCACGGGAATTAGATCACTCACGGGCTCGTGTATGACTGGGTAGTTGCTTTTCTGCCTATCATTCGGAAAGATATGTGTGAAGACATTCAAAACTCTTAAGGAGTTTCCACGTAAATTCGAGTAATTTAAGTTAGTATCACATACACTTTTACGCACCATAAAAATTACCATGACATCAATGACTGTTCTAAAGCCTTTTAAGCCTAATAACTTCACTAGTTAAGCACACACAATCAGTATATAAATCATTTTCCAAGGTTGGATTAATTTTCTGTTAAACACAGCAAAGAACTTCTTACGAAGTGTTAGACTTGAAAAGTAATTTCATTTCCCTAAAAAATTTTGATTTCAATCGCCCCGATCACGTAAAAGTCGTCAGGTAAACGGCTATCTTGAAATGCTTTCTTCAAGTCCCGAATCTGGATCACTGCAGTGTCTTGAAATGCTTTCTTCACGGGAATTAGATCACTCACGGGCTCGTGTATGACTGGGTAGTTGCTTTTCTGCCTATCATTCGGAAAGATATGTGTGAAGACATTCAAAACTCTTAAGGAGTTTCCACGTAAATTCGAGTAATTTAAGTTAGTATCACATACACTTTTACGCACCATAAAAATTACCATGACATCAATGACTGTTCTAAAGCCTTTTAAGCCTAATAACTTCACTAGTTAAGCACACACAATCAGTATATAAATCATTTTCCAAGGTTGGATTAATTTTCTGTTAAACACAGCAAAGAACTTCTTACGAAGTGTTAGACTTGAAAAGTAATTTCATTTCCCTAAAAAATTTTGATTTCAATCGCCCCGATCACGTAAAAGTCGTCAGGTAAACGGCTATCCTGAAGATCCAATGGATCAACTGGACCGACCACATACAAGTATGTGTCCTTCTAACTATATATGACCGACTAATTTTCAGCAACAGAAAGAAAACACACGTCATAGCTGCCCCGGTCACTTTCAGTCTTCCGGTTAATGGCTATCCTCATTCTCTAAGTTGAAACGAGGACCAAAACATATCCTAGGATATGTCCATCAAACTGAGGTAACCGACTAATTTTAAGCAATAATGACACATTTTTTTTTTTTTTTTTTTTTTAAATAAACATAAAGACATGGTTACTCGGGATTGATCATCCCGTTCAGCTCAATTAGGTTTTGAAATCTAGATTTATCAAACGCTTTTGTAAACAAGTCAGCAAAATTTTCAAGTGTATCAACCTTTTCGATCTTGATCAGTTTCTTCTCAGCACAATCCCGTATGAAGTGATGACGAATGTCAATATGCTTAGTTTTACTGTGCTTCACGGGATTGTTAATTACTGAGATAGCGGCAGTGTTATCAATTAAAATAGGAGTGAGTAAGAAATTCAGACCATTGTCGCGTAATTGTTGCTGAATCCACAAAACCTGAGAGCAGCAGTTGGATGCTGCCATGTATTCAGCTTCGCATGTTGAAATAGCAACTGATGTCTGTTTCTTGCACTGCCAGGAAACTAATCTTCCTCCAAGAAACTGACAGCCTCCTGTTGTTGACTTCCGACTCTGATTGCATCCCCCATAATCAGAATCTGTATATGCCACCAGTTCAACGTCTCCTCCCTTTGGGTACCACAACCCCAGCTTCGGCTTGCCCTTGAGATACCGTAGTATCCTCTTTGCACCTTTCAAATGAGATTCTTTCGGATTTGCCTGAAAACGTGCACAAAGACAAACAGCAAACATTATATCAGGCCTAGAAGCAGTTAAATACATTAATGAACCTATTACGCCCGATACAGAGTTGGGTCCACATCTGCGTCACCATCTGATTCAGCACCCAATTTGTGATTGACGCAGATGGGAGTATCATATGGAGAACTGTCCTCCATCTTGAATCTTTTCAGCACATCATGAACGTACTTCGTTTGATGAATGAACATCCCGTCCTTCTTCTGATCAACCTGCAATCCTAGAAAGAAAGTTAGTTCACCCATAGCACTCATCTCGAATCGTTTCTTCATGACAGCTTCAAAATCCTGACACATGGATACTCTTGATGCAGCAAAAATGATATCATCCACGTAGACTTGAACCAGTAGGAAGTCACATCCTTCTCTATTCACAAACAACGTACTGTCAATCAATCCCCTTTCAAAACCATTTTCCAGCAAGTAGTCCGATAACGTTGAATACCAGGCACGAGGTGCCTGATGTAACCCATACAATGCCTTGCTCAATCTGTATACGTGATCAGGAAAGTCTGGGTCAGGAAAACCCGGAGGTTGCTCAACATACACAACCTCATCAACTTTCCAGTTTAGAAACGCGCTCTTCACATCCAACTGAAATACCTTCATCTTTTTAAATGCAGCAAACGCCAAAAACAATCGAATCGCTTCTAACCGGGCGACAGGAGCGAACACCTCATTGTAATCAATACCCTCTTGCTGATTAAAACCTTTAACAACCAGCCTCGCCTTATTTCTCACGATAATTCCCTTATCATCTCTCTTACACTTGAACACCCATTTTGTGCCTATAGCGTGCACATTCCTTGGTTTTTCAACCAAAGTCCAAACTTCCATTTTTTCGAACTGAGCCAACTCTTCTTGCATGGCTTTGACCCACGAGCTGTCCTTTAAAGCCATTTGATAATTCTTTGGTTCAATTTGGCTTATAAAGCAGGAGTACAAACATTCATTCATTATACCCGTTTCTTTTATGCTTGTATAAACACAGGTGTGCTCATTCAAGCTACTTCTGGTTTGTACACCAGAGGACACATCACCTATAATATTCTCCAATGGGTGATCTTTGTGAATTCTCGTGGTCGGAACAGCACCGACATGCAAATTATCTTCCAAATTTGAAGAGATCTCATCTATGGTTGTTTCTGGCTGAGAGTGAAAAGGATTAATAAATTCATCTTCAGTTGAGGCCGCAGGGGTATTGATAGGGTTTGATGTGGAAGGTTGAGATTTCTCAAACATCTGATGTTGCAATAGATTCTCTTCCTCATCAAGCATCATCTTCGACACAGCTCTTTCGTCTTCTTCAGAAATTTCCAAATCAGGTACGTTAAACGACTTAAAAAGTTTAACATAGTCGAAAAGCTCAGCAGGTCCATTGCTTGGTTTTGGCGGTTGGTAACTAGTAATGTCGGTGTTACAAACCACCTCCACCTTGCAAGTCGACGTATTGAAGACCCGTCTGTTGGGAGTCCCAACAACATAACCGACTAGGATTCCCTCATCGGCTACTTCACCAAATTTCGAATTAGTCTTCAAAATCGAACAAGGAGACCCAAATGGTTCAAGACCGCACAAGTTGGGCTTCCTTCCGTGCATAAGCTCGTAACAAGTTTTTCCAAGTCTCTTGACGGTTAGCACCCTATTCAGAACATAGCAGGCTGTAGCAACTGCTTCAGCCCAGAACATCACAGGAAGCTTCGAGTCTGCCAGCATAGTTCTGGCTCCTTCAATTAACGTTCTGTTCTTCCTTTCAGCCACTCCATTCTGTTGTGGAGTATACGGAGCGCTGTATTGATGTTCAATTCCCTTCTGAAGACAGAAGATTTCCATTTCAAAGTTCTTGAACTCTGTCCCATTGTCGCTTCTGATGAATTTAACTGATTTACTCATGACGTTCTCAACTTTTGTAATGAGATTCTTCACCATATGAGTCGTCTCGTCTTTCGTTTTCAGAAAATACACCCACGAGTATCGCGAGTAGTCATCAGTTATCACCAAGCAGTAAGAGGTACCGCCTAGACTTTGTACATTCACGGGACCGAAGAGATCCATATGAAGTAGTTCTAGAGTACCGGCAATTGAATTATTTTTCTTGGTGAGATGGGATTTCTTGTGTTGCTTTCCCTTCTTGCAGGCTATGCATTTGTCTTCAAAGTTAAAACTTTTTAAGGGAACGCCCATCACAAGCCCATTCTTGACAATGAAGTTCATCTTGCGAAGATGAATATGTCCCATTCTCTTGTGCCACAATTCTGATTCTGATTCGCTTGCTTTTGTTATTAAACAAGATTCTCTGGTGGCCATTTCAGTAGACCTCATATCCATCACATATGTATTCGTTTCACGTGGAGCTTTCATAACTATCCATTCGTCTGGTATCTGAAAACCAGGCTTCAATACGATCGCTTCATTTTTCGTGAAATGGACAGTGTAATCTTTATCACAAATCTGCGACACACTCAGCAGATTATGCTTTAACTCCTCCACAAAATTTACATTTTCAAGTGTCATCCTCCCATTCGACACAGTTCCTCTTCCGGTAATCCTTCCACCGCTCTCACCAGCAAAACTAACTCTAGCTCCCTGAACAGGTTTTAAGTCTTGCAACAAGTGTTTGTTGCCTGTCATGTGCCGGGAACAGCCGCTATCTACAATCCAAAGATTGTTGGCAGCCCTGTTCAACTGTTCCTGCACAATAAAACAAAGAGTTAGAATCTTGGGACCCAAGACCAATTGGTCTTGGATCGATACGTCCCGTACCCTGGCTTTCTCAAGTTAGCGTCAGGATAATTTCTGTAAGTCCAGTTAGGGAATCTCCCTGCAGATTGAGTGTAATGCCTTCCAAACCTTTGAGAATTGAAAGTGTTATATCTTATGGTTTGGTTGTAAAACTGAGGTTTGTTTTTATGAAAACTTGAATTCGATACATTTTGGCATTTTTTAAAGTTTTCATTTTTAGCAGTAGCAAAATGACGCTTATACTCAGTTTTATTTGGCTTCACATCTCTAAATCTTGGTTCAAAGGGCAATCTGCAACTAAATGTTCTAACTTGTTACATCTAAAGCAACATCGACTCTCTATTTTCTTGTTAAATGTTGGTTTGGATGTAGAGGCAGTGTTACCAGCCGTTCGTCTCACATAAGGTGGGACGTACGGATTGAGTGGAGAACTCTTTTTAGAAACTTTATTTTTATCTCCATCGGTGGGTAAACCTACCTTCTCTTTTGTCTGACCTGATTCGGACAACTTATCCGAATCCGATGAGACAGGACTTGAGACAGAAATATTCACACTAGAAACAGGCGAACTCGTTTCGCCACAGCTAACACTTGGTTCTACACTTGTAATCTTGATAGGAGTTGTCTGAGGAACTTCGAAATCAACAGATTTCTGAACACTTGGATTATAAGTATAGTTGTGGTTAAAGGGTGGTGGAACTTCGTGATAACCGATTCCTCCCCTCTTTGCAGAGGTACCTTGATCACTCACGAGGTGATCAAGGATTGCCGAGGAATTCCTGAACTGCTCAAGTTTGCGGTTCAGTTCCACCACCTTTACCTGGTGGTCAGCAATCTGTTTATCCCGATCAGCAATCACTTTAGTTTTTTCCTCCAAAACTTCATAACTAAGATCAATTATTTCAATTTTCTCAGCAAGTTTAAGCTTTAAGCTTTGAATGTCTTTTTCACATGCTTTTATTTTAATTTTATAACTTGTTTCTCTTGCTTTCGTAAAATGGTGATCTTCTTTAATAGTTTTAAAGTCAGCATCTAAACGGACGTACTGATCAGTCATTGTTGTTAGTTGCTCAGACAAATTTTCACAATTAGTACAAATATTCTTATTACATACCTTGGAGCGAGTGTCCTTGTCATCTGCCATGAAAGCTGTTTCTTCTTCAGTAGCTTTCTCAGTTCCATCAACCTTCTCACATTATTTAACTTCAGCCTCAGCCATGTTTGCTTGCTCACCAGAACCACTTGAATGCAGGTTCCAGTTATACTCACCTGCTTCTCTGGTCAACATGGCGTTAATCTCTCTGTTAACTCCAGAGTGTTGTGTAGGCCGACCTTGTCCTCGTTCAACCCTCTCATTTCTGCATTCCTTGGCAAAGTGCCCGTACTGTTGACAATTATAGCACCTTACCTTGGATTTGTCGAAACCAGGCCGACCACCAACAAACTTTCTCCCAGTTTTGTTCCTAAACCGTTTCACACGCCTCACGATCATTGCCATTTGCCATTGCAAATCCATCTCCTCCAGATCATCAGCATCGATCTGGTCGTAATCCTCATCTAGTACAGCAGGGTCCACAATCTTCCCCTGGATGTAGTTTTCGTAGGAAGCAATAAATGATGCATAGACTGCAAACTGCTCTTCAGCAGATTTTACACTCATAGGCATCTTGGAATAATTATTGCTTGAGGCATTAGCAGAAAAACTACTTGTGGATGCTTGAGGCTTTGAAGTACTTGATCCTCCAGCAACGAAACATACATCACCATTCGTGTTTACAGAAACATTTCCTTCATGAGACGAGTCAGAACCTGACTCCCCTTTAGAGTAATAAGCAGCAGATTCAGGCCTCGAACTTGAGCCTGAGTTAACCTTTGCACCATACATACCAGGGTCTTGTATCTGATCTGTAGGTGTTTCTTTTCGAACCATATTAAGCTCATAAGTTCTGAGCTTGTTCACTGCCGTTTCAAGATCATAATTAGGAAAGTCTCTGTCTTCCCTCATAAGAACGGTGTACATTTCCCACTTCGGTGGGAGAGCATCGAGAAGTTTTTCAACGATCTCTTCTTCTCGGTAAGCAATCGAATAATTGCTAAGCTCTGTCATTAGATGATAGTATCTGGTGATAATATCATCCAGTGATTCGTTCTTCAAAAATTTGAAGACGGAGAACTGGGTCTTCAAAAGTTTTACCTTCGATGCACGGATACCCACATTCCCCTCGAATCTATTTTCAAGAGCATCCCAAAGCTCTCTTGCAGAAGTGTACTTTCGGAACGTATGGAGAACTTCTTGAGGAAGTGCCATTGTTATCGCAGCATGGGCCTTGCTTTCGGCCTCGTACATTTTCTTTTCCTCGTCCTCCATTTTGCTGTACTTCTTAACTACGTCACGGCCTTCATATTGCATAGTTGGAGGGATATATCCATCCTGGATGCACACCCACATTTTGGCATCTTGGTATTTGATGTATTGGATGAATCTGTCCTTCCATGCCACGAAGTCAGTTCCTTTCATCAGCCTCGGGGCCTTAGTGGCAGACCCCGCTTCTACTTCCATCTTGACCAAATCGGAGATGTTAATCGACGACATCCTTGCGAAAACCTGAAAAACCTGAAAATAATAAAAAAAATATTAAAACAGCTCAGTAGGCGAAGTTGAGAATAACTTCGCTTGAAAGTTAACTTCGCTGAAAAGAGAACTTCGCTGGGTCTTAAATTCGCTTAAACTGGCGAAGTTAAAAATAACTTCGCTTAGAATGAGCGAACTTAGGAGTTAAGCGAACTTGGGTGTGAAGCGAAGTTGCGGATAACTTCGCTAAGGCGAACTTATGAGGTAAGCGAAGTTGTGGTTAACTTCGCTAATCCTTATATCTTCGCCGAAAACCCTAATTCCAGTGACGGCAACTTCGCCTGAAGAATGGTAACTTCGCCCGAAGAACGATAACTTCGCCCGATGAACAGGGAAACTGTTCAGATCTGTTTTCGTCGATCCAGCCGATTCCGATCAATGCAATGGCTTGAAAATGACTGTCAAGCACGAGCAAAACACAATCCCAACAAAAACACGTCCCGCGAAAAGGTCAAACGAGACGTTTCTACCCCCGCGTGAAATCCCGAACCTCACAATCGAGCCGATGGCTCTGATACCAATTGTAGGCTCCTGGACGGATCGTACACGGGACGTCGCTAACAACGCAGGTGCGGAATCCCTACGTGGGTAGATACGAGTGTAGAGTATGTAGAGATCGAACACGAAACCAATAAACCAACCACGTTATATTAATAACAACCACGTGACCCGAGGTCACTGTTACAGACTATGACACGAACACGTTCACTGAACAACTGAAACAAAACCCTAAAACGACCAACACGTAAACTGTTCTGCTGAACAGTATTTAAACACGACAACTTCGCCACAGGCGAAGTTGTCAATAACTTCGCCACAGGCGAAGTTGTCAATAACTTCGCTGATTCAACAAGTTCGCCATAGCGAACTTGTTGACAACTTCGCGCTTTACACAATAAATCAAATTCAAAACATAATTACATTACAGACTCGATTACAAATACTAGACTATGAACTACTGACACACATGTACCAACAAACACTGTTGACCCTTAAAATCCTTTATATAAGGGCGGAGTTATACAGGCGAAGTTACGGATAACTTCGCCTAGGCGAAGTTATTCACAACTTCGCCTGTTTAACAACATCGCCTATATTTACAAAATCAAACCTTATAATTTGAACATTTTTCAATTAACTCTTTAAAACTTCCCTTTAAGAAATAAATAACACGATCAAGTCCAAGTAACCAGTTATAAAATCATAAACTACCTAAGTACGAAAAACTTTAAAAATTAAAGAATTAAAGTACAAGGGATCAAATTTCAGTCTCGATAGGGACTACTACGTTTTAGAAAAGATCCGAATAGGAATCATACTAACTACGTGACTGTCACATAGATCTGTGTTTAGCTGTATTATGATATAAGGAAACAGGTTGTAAGTAGGTAAATAACTTAAGATGGTTTTCATCGTTTCTGTGATACGAGTTAAGTTCAATTTAGCCTCAAAATTTAAGTGGGCAACAACTCAGAGATTATGATGCCTCCTATCTATTCTCAAAGCGTATTTGGCTTTCCCCAAGTCACCTCGAATTGACTTCGACCCTTAGTTTGTAATTACTTTTCATCTGCTTCCCGTTCTCTTTCTTATTCCATGATTAAGAAGTCTTGATATCTTTAACTTTAGAATGTCTCAATAACTGATAATAATTTTTTTTTTCTCGTTAACTTCGCTTAAAGTTAACATCGCCAGTCCATAACTTCGCCTGGCTATAACTTCGCCTGTCCATAACATCGCCTGACTGATAAGCGAACTTGTGAGGTAGGCGAAGTTGTGGATAACTTCGCTTAACCTTATATCTTCGCTGAAACCCTACGAACAGTGACGGCAACTTCGCCTGATGAACAATAACTTCGCCTGCGGCGCTGTTCGGCCAGAAACGCACAGAAACGTGCCAGAAACACCAAAACGCAGATCTCGAACCATAGCATAAGAGCCTAAGGCTCTGATACCAGATTTAGGTCCCCCCGGGGGCGTCGCCGATCGATACGAGATCCGCACGAGGTCTAGGAGTGCGGAATCCTCCTAGACTCGTTAATGGTGTACAAGATGAAGAACACAAACACGTACACGAACAAATACAAGAACGGGATAAACAAATCTGTAGATTCTTTATAATAATAATTAAACAAACACGTTACATACCGTAACATAAACAGAAACACGTCCGACCCGAGGTGAGCTCTACCTCGGGTCGTCCCTAACGACACTCTCTCTCTGTTTGTTCTCTCTCGACACTCAAACTGTAACACACAACTCTCTGAATTACTGGATTCTTAACCTAAACAAGACACACGTATATATATATATAAACTTCAGTAGGCGTCAGTAGGCGAAGTTGTTCATAACTTCGCCTATGGCGAAGTTGTGATAACTTCGCCTAAGGTGAAGTTGTCCTAACTTCGCCGTTGGCGAAGTTGTTCTAACTTCACCTATGGCGTCTCCGCTGGTCTGAATTGCATAGCGACGGTCACAAAATGCACCAACAGTCTCCCCTTTGACCGTTGCTCTCAATTCTAACAAACACGAAAGATCATTTGTTACAAAACATGCACCAACATATCAAAATAGGTTCCTTACCATGTGTATGATCAAAACATGTTTTTGGAATATTTTTAGGATTTTTACACGGTTAGGAATGATTTTTAGTAACTAAGACATGTTTTTATGGTATTAAACAAGTTTAAACAAGTTCAAAAGCTACTTATTTAAGCTCTTTACCTTAGGGTTTGAAGGTTTTCTGGAATTTTAGCTTGCAGCTGCTTGGACCTCAGTTTTTATAACCAAATTGGATAAACAAGATTCCTAAACAAGTTTTTTAAAAATAAATGGGGGGGTGGGGTGGGCTGGTCCGATCCGAACATCATTATGGGCCATGATGGGCTGTTTTGGCCCAATAAACTGGTTTCTCAAGCCCAAATACGAAAAGCCCAGTCCAAATAGTTCGGGTTAGGTTTTTTGCGCGAAAAACTTATCGGGTGCGTTAAATAACGCGAATACAAGTGTTTTTCGGCTAGTTTTGTGTAAAATTTTAAAAACATACTATATGTTTGTAAAAATCAAAAATATTTTCACGGATCGCTTAAAACATTTCAAATAAGTGTTTGGTAAGTCTTTTTCTGCTTAACGGACGATACAATGCTTGGTTTGTAACTATCTTTCGCGTTTAAATCTATAGCTGGTAGTTAAACGAGCATATTTTCGTTTAACTTGTTTGCTATCAAACAAAGACCATATTTCTAATATTTTAGCTTGTATAGATCGTATATCACTTATAGATGGCCCCCCGAGATATCTGGGTCATAACCTGACACGTTCGGTTAATCGTTCGTTTGTTACGCAAAAGGCGTTTATTTGCTTAATCGGTAAATACGTACTGAGGTGTACCTTGTTTTGGCTCAAATGTCACAGCCTCAACAACAATCTCAGGGATAACGCTATGGAGAACCTGGTAAACCTCATCTGTGATGGGGTTTCCTCATGAATTCGGGTTTTCTCCTGCAGGGATTTAGGAATCTCACTCTCGGCCTTGGCATGTGGCTTACGACCACGGCTATGAACATTCTGACGACCACTCTTAGCAGTACGAGTATTAACCATGACTTATCCCTACAAAGATAGAATTTTAACACGATCAAGTGCAAGTGGTATTTAGAACATGTAAGGTAAGGGTAAACTGCTAATGACATTGATCAAGTGTAATTATTCGTTTACTTTACCCGCCCGTCCTAATCACCCCCTGCCCCTAACCACATTAGCCTTCTATCTAACACTTAAACAATTAATCACATACTAGAATATTTTAAATTCAAAGGGATGACTAAATAATTTAAAGTTACCTCTTGGCGTGCTGCTACTCGCTGTTGGCATTTCTAGTCCCTTCTTTTTCAGTTCGAGTCCAAGCATTTAAGAATGCTCGGATCCCTCGAACCGTGGCTCTGATACCAACTTGTAAGACCCCGAATCCCGGGAATCCTACAGTTGGTAATCACATCCACAAATTCACAAAAATTTAAAACCAAACGTTTCGTTTTTTTATTTAATACAAATTCAGAGTAGATGACAGCGGAAAAAGTGTAAGTATTTAAAAAATCCCAAACACGGGTACAAGTATCCAAAATCAAGTATAAATAAAATATCTGCTTTATTTGAAATCCTCGACCAGAAATGCCTTCAACCTTCCGAGTAGTCTCCAGTATGTCCAAGAGATAACCTCCAATCCTTAACATGGAAGTCAATCTAACATACACACAAAGTCAGCTACAGCTGAGTGAGTTCAAATTTTCATAAACAATAATCATAATTTATTTCAAAGTTGTAGCTTTAAAAACAGTAGAGAGAATAATAATAAAATAAATAAGTATAGTTCACCAAATAATACATCCATCGTCGAACACATGTACACGGGCCTCTCCACCACGAGTCAAAACTCGAGTAATATATTTGACCCGGACGCGGTAAGACCTAAGCAAGTGAAACGAGCCTCTCGACCACGAGTCAAACCCGAGTAATATATTTTACTTAGTCATTGCTTACACATCCAAACACGTGATACGGGCCTCTTCACAACGAGTACAACCCAAGTAATATATTTGACCCGATCACGGTTTAACATACAAAAGGCCTCTTCACCACGAGATTTTAAAATCCGAGTAATATATTTGACCCGCCAAAATGATAATCACGCCATACGGACCTCTCCACCACGGGATTTGATAACCCGAGTAATGTATTTGACCCGGCCGTAATCACCATGCACACACACATCAATAAGCCTACTCACATCATTCTTAGTCACAGGAAACTAAATGTCATCACACAACCGTTGGCTATAAGGTAACACATACTCATACATATATATATACGTATATATCATCCCAAAATATACCATATTACAAGCAAGCCTAAAGTCCATAGTGTAATATATAATAATCAGTTCAATATAGGAACTAAGTAAATAAGTCTACTCGTGTTCAATTACTACACAGCCTATTTAGATCCTTGAGTCTAGACCATAATCAGGTATATAACCTTAAGGAATTTATGACCAAACGAGTCTAAAATATCCTAAGTTACAACATGTAACTCACAATGCGTTTTCATAATTGCACAAACATTATCAAAACAATACAATGATCTTCAAATTGTTTTAACGAGTAAAATCGGGTAATATTGTAATCGAGTGTGTATGACAGCCCAAAACGTAAAAAGAGATAAAAAGGGGCATCATGAACTCACCGGACACAAGGTATGATTTCACCCCTAGCTAGAGGATCCCTACGTAGCCCCACAACTCAAACTCCTTTCGGTATACATACAATCAATACTATTAACATCGAGATAACTCATTTATCCTACGAGACGTTCTAACATGGCTCGAGTTACCTAAAGCATCGAACTCATCAAACTCAATCACAACAGCCCCCAAGGCCTTACATTCACCAAAATGACCCTTAGATACTCCCGGGAATAAAGAATTCCTAATTTACCCCCAGAATCATTAGGTGACACCAACACGCTCGTTTAAGAGTTGTTTAAGCACTTAACATCCAACTCAGCCTCGTGTGGACCCAATATGATAATTTCACTGCCAACAAGTCAACACGACCGCTACACGAGTCAAAAGGGTTGGTAAGTCGTAGGTACAACGAACTTACTATTCAATAAACGCAAATGCGCGTTGTACCAACCCGTTTGAGTAATCGACAACCAATTCAATCCCCATACATATAAAAATGATTTTTCAACAGCCCATAACCCAAACCAAAGGCACCCGAACTGAATTGGTCGTTAATTACTCCAATACTCGCGTTAAACGCAACAATTCGCTATTCAAGACAACCGAATATCCCCTTTCAATCTACAATTAGTTGACCATTCAAACTAACACCAATGCACATGATTTTAAAGTATGTTTTACGGGACTTACCTTGGTGGATTGTGGTGAAAAAACCTTAGCCGAAACAGCCCCGAAACAGCCCAATTGAACAGCCACCCGGTAAGCCTAAAAACAACCATTTTTCAACATCCCGTAACCCGAACCAAGGTCACCCACTGATGAGCTGCCAACGCATCTTTAGTACCATCAAAAACGGGAGGGTCGCACTCCTTGAAATCCCCATACGAACAACCTCTAGTAGGCACAGTAAACGCACGAGATTCTTCCTCCTCATCAATAGATACCACTACCTCGTCTTCAACCTGGGCCTCTTGACCCTTTCCTTGTTTATCCGCACCCTTACCATCCATAGACTCAATTGCAACCCTAACGGCCTCAACAACAATCTAGGGGATAACGCTATGGAGAACCTGGTAAACCTCATCTGTGATGGGGTTTCCTCATGAATTGGGGTTTCCTTCTACAGGGATAGAGGAATCTCACTCTCGGCCCTGGCATGTGGCTTACGACCACGGCTACGAACACTCAGACGACCTCTCTTAGCAGTACGAGTATTAACCATGACTTATTCCTACAAAGATAGAATTTTAACACGGTCAAGTGCAAGTGGTATTTAGAACATGTAAGGTAAGGGTAAAATGCTAATGACATTGATCAAGTGTAATTATTCGTTTAATTTACCCGCCCGTCCTAATCACCCCCTGCCCTTAACCACATTAGCCTTCTATCTAACACTTAAACAATTAATCACATACTAGAAACTTTTAAATTCAAAGGGATGACTAAATAATTTAAAGTTACCTCTTGGCGTGCTGCTAATCGCTGTTGGCATTTCTAGTCCCTCCTTTTTCAGTTCGAGTCCAAGCATTTAAGAATGCTCGGATCCCTCGAACCGTGGCTCTGATACCAACTTGTAAGACCCCGAATCCCGGGAATCCTACAGTTGGTAATCACATCCACAATTTCACAAAAAATTAAAACCAAACGTTTCGTTTTTTTTTAATTAATACAAATTCAGAGTAGATAACAGCGGAAAAAGTGTAAGTATTTAAAAAATCCCAAACACGGGTACAAGTATCCAAAATCAAGTTTAAATAAAATATCTGCTTTATTTGAAATCCTCGACCAGAAATGCCTTCAACCTTCCGAGTAGTCTCCAGCACGTCCAAGAGATAACCTCCAATCCTTAACATGGAAGTCAATCTAAAATACACACAAAGTCAGCTACTGCTAAGTGAGTTCAAGTTTTCACAAACAATAATCATAATTTATTTCAATGTTATATCTCTAAAACAGTAGAGAGAATAATAATAAAATAAATAAGTATAGTTCACCAAATAATACATCCATTGTCGAACACACGTACACGGGCCTCTCCACCACGAGTCAAGACTCGAGTAATATATTTGAACCGGACGCGGTAAGACCTAAGCACGTGACACGAGCCTCTTGACCACGAGTCAAACCCGAGTAATATATTTTACTCGGTCATAGCTTACACTTCCAAACACGTGATACGGGCCTCTCCACCACGAGTACAACCCAAGTAATATATTTGACCCGATCACGGTTTAACATACAACAGGCCTCTTCACCACGGAATTTTAAAACCCGAGTAATATATTTGACCCGCCAAAATGATAATCACGCCACACGGGCCTCTCCACCACGGGATTTGATAACCCAAGTAATATATTTGACCCGGCCGTAATCACCATGCACACACACATCAATAAGCCTACTCACATCATTCTTAGTCTCCAGGAAAAAAATGTCATCACACAACCGATGGCTATAAGGTAACACATACTCATACATATATATGATCCCAAAATATACCAAATCGTAAGTAAGCCATCCTTAGTCACGAATGGCTAACCAACATCACTAATCATAGGCCAAAGGGTAACACATGCACATACATACATTCATATATATACATATATATATACACACACATATATATATGTATATATCATCCCAAAATATACCATGTTAAAAGCAAGCATAAAGTCCATAAGTCAATTTATAATAATCAGTTCAATACATGAACTAAGTAAATAAGTCTACTCGTGTTCAATTACTACACAGCCTATTTACATCCTTAAGTCTAGACCATAACAAGGTATATAACCTTAAGGAATTTAAGACCAAACGAGACTAAAATATCCGAAGGCACAAAATATAACTCACAATGCGTTTTCATAATTGCACAAACATTATCAAAACAATACAATGATCTTCTAATTGTTTTAACAAGTAAAATCGGGTAAAACTGTAATCGAGTGTTTATGCCAGCCCAAAACGTAAAAAGAGATAAAAAGGGGCATCATGAACTCACTGGACACAAGGTATGATTTCACCCCAAGCTAGAGGATCCCTACGTAGACCCACAATTCAAACTCCTTTCGGTATACATACAATCAATACTATTGACATCGAGATGACTTGTTTATCCTACGAGACGTTCTAACATGGCTCGAGTTACCTAAAGCCTCGACCTCATCAAACTCAACCACAACAGCCCCCGAGGCCTTACATTCACCAAAACGACCCTTAGATACTCCCGGGAATAAAGAATTCCTAATTTACCCCCAGAATCACTAGGTGACACCAACACGCTGGTTTAAGAGTTGTTTAAGCACTTAACATCCAACTCAGCCCCGTGTGGACCCAATATGATAATTTCACAGCCAACAAGTCAACACGATGCTACACGAGTCAAATGGGTCGGTAAGTCGCAGGTACAACGCACTTACTATTCAATAAACGCAAATGCGTGTTGTACCAACCCGTTTGAGTAATCGACATCCAATTTGTCCCCATACATATAAAAATAATTTTTCAACAGCCCATAACCCAAACCAAGGTCACCCGAACTGAATTGGTCATTAATTACTCCAATACTCGCGTTAAACGCAACAATTCGCTATTCTAGACAACCGAATATCCCCTTTCAATCTTCAATTAGTTGACCAATCAAACTAACACCAATGCACATGATTTTAAAGTATGTTATACGGGACTTACCTAGGAGGATTGTGGTGCAAAAACCTTAGCCGAAATAGCCCCGAAACTGCTCAATTGGACAGCCACCCGGTAAGCCTAAAACAACCGTTTTTCGACGAATAAACGAGCCGTATGTATTAATTAAGGTGAAAAAGAGTTGGAACAATCAAGTACCGACCTGGAACGAGTCTCGGGAGGTTGGAGAAAGCTGGTTTGCACGCAAAACGAGAGGGGGGGCTGTTGGGCGACGATCGGAGGTTGGGTTAGGATTAGGGTTTAATTTTTTTTTTATATAAAATATAATAACAATATAACATTCTGGCCCCTCCACTTTACTTAGAGTTGAACTTGCACGAAAAGCTAAGTAAGATACGTTTACGAGGGTGGAAAGGAGCTCCCGGGAGGATGCCGGGTCAAGCCCGGGAGGTGCACACAACGCCGCAAGGTTAAACCTTTTATCGGAAATTAACTGTGACATTTGAGCTAAAACAAGGTACACCTCAGTACGTATTTACCGATTAAGCAAATAAACGCCTTTTGCGTAACAAACAAACGATTAACCGAACGGGTCGGGTTATGACCCAGATATCTCGGGGGGCCATCTATAAGTGATATACGATCAATGCAAGCTAAAATATTAGAAATATGGTCTTAGTTTGATAGCGAACAATTTAAACGAAAACATGCTCGTTTAACTACCCGCTATATATTTAAACGCAAAAGATAGTTACAAACCAAGCATTATATCATCCGTTAAGCCGAAAAAGACTTACCAAACACTTATTTGAAATATTTTAAGTGATCCATGAAAATATTTTTGATTTTTACAAACATATAGTATGCTTTTATAATTTTACACAAAACTAGCCAAAAAACACTTGTTTTCGCGCTGTTTGTCGCACCCGATAAGTTTTTCGCGCCAAAAACTGAACCCGAACTAAATTTGGACCGGGCTTTTTGTGTTTGGGCTTGAGAAATCAGAAACTTGGGCCAAAATGGGCCCAAGGTGGGCCCATATATATCCCGATCGCAACAGCAAACCCCCCCCCCTTTTAGTTCTTTCATATTTAAACTAGATACAAGATATTTTAATTTCATTTTCTTGAAAACTCTGGATACAACTTCTTCTCCAGCCAAAAACAGCAAGAAAACCAAAGGTAAGAGCTTAAATAAGTAGCTTTTGAACTTGTTTAAACTTGTTTAATACCATAAAAACATGTCTTGGTTACTAAAAATCATTCCTAACCGTGTAAAAATCCTAAAAATGGTCCATAAACATGTTTTGATCATAAACATGGTAAGGAACCTGTTTTGATAGTTTTTTTGGCCATAAACACGGATTAAAAGGTTGAAACGACGTTTTTACGGTTCAAAAGTTTGTTTTTGTGCACTAGCCGAAACCCTAACTTAAGGGCTGTTATGTTGATGAAATATTGCTTGGTTTGTGATATAGCACTTGTACCTAGCTTTCTTAGAAGCACAAGAACCTGAAAACTTGATTAAAAGGTCGGAAACGAGCCAAACCCGCTAAGGTAATGCCGAAACACTCGCTTACGGGCTATTTAGGTTAAGGTTGTGATGTGCATATTTTTAGGACTTGAAATTTTGCAGGGATATCAGGTACCATGTCAATAAGTCGCTGTTAAAATTTGGTAATTGTTTGACCATCCGAGAAAATTTGGCGAATTTATTATCAAATTGGGACGTTTATTTGGGAAAAATAGCTAAAATACTTCAAAAATTAAGAAAATTTTCTGGGAACTCAGATTTGATGTATTTTGATCACATATGAATTTTGGGATCATTTGGAGAATTTAAAGGTGTTTTGTTTATTTGCGTTCATGCGAATTTTTACAGCCGAATTTGGGCCGAAAAGAATGTTGCACGAGCTTTTTGCATTCTGGAATTGATACAGGTTGTTTTGAGACATGATTTGAGTATTTAGGAATTTTTGTGGAATTTTTGTAAATTGTTTGGGGTAAACGGATGATTTTCAGGCGAAATATAACTGATAAAATGAATTTTTATAAATTAATAAAACAGTAAATAAATTCCAGAAATATTTTTATAAAAATTTACATATTTTAATTGATAAGTTTTTAAATTTTCATAATTTAATGATTAACGGTTAATTAATTATGCTAATCTAAATATTAAACAAATTCAGTTTTTATAACAACCGGCAAGTTCACGACTAGTGAACCTGCGGGAATATCAAAACACCAAGAATGATCAAAAATCATATTTTTGGACTAATTAAGTAAAAATGAAATTTTCTATGAGAAACCTGGACAATCCGGGTGGATTGTGCGCGTTTCTTTATAAATCAAACTGAATAAACGGAAACGGGCCCCGTGGTTAATCCGGGACCCCAGTGTGTGATCTTTCTTTATAACTTAATCATGTTATTAACCAATACATTTACCCAAGCTTATTTTCCCATAACTGCTTTCTAAATGTGTAAACGAGCAACTTGGCCTAGCTGGGAAAACTGGAGTCTGAGCCAAGTTCAGTTTTAAGTATTAGACATTGAACAACATCACAACCTAAGCCTATTGCCACTTTCTGGGCGTTCCAGCTACACCCAGATTAGTTATACAGCCCAGTTTAGTATTGAGATTATAATAATATTGAAATATTAATATCATTATAATATTGATTATAGGAACTACTGATAGCAGACCGAACAAACCACGAGCTGATACAGTACTGAATATCTACTAAACCGTGAGTTTCATGACCCCACTTTTAAACTGTTTTACTAACTTTTGGGGTGAAAAGCAAGTTTGATTACATATACATACATGAAACATGTACTGATGTGAATTATCTAAGTGCTAACACACGAAAGTCCCCACGATCACAGTGATTAACTTCGAACCGGTGGCTTGTGAATAGTACTATTGGTTTGACAAACCCAAACGGAATTGGCCTGGTTGCCGTGTCACATAGCGCCGATTGCACATGACCATATTTATACAAACAGGCGAGGTAGTGTTAGACATAGCTACCGGGGCATGTTGTGGGCGGAAAGGCGCCACAGTGGTTGATGGAGCGTGGGAAATGGATGCACGCAGCACATACAGTCGAGGCTTCACTGTAGCTTAGCATAATTACATCACATACATCATTTACATGCATACGTACTTATTTCATTATTACAAGTTTTGACTTGTGAATACTCATTATTGATTTCTTGAAACTCGTGAAACTCACCAACTCTAATAGTTGACCCGTTTTAAACTGTTTTTCAGGTGTACCTAAATCGGAGTAATTTGATGATCTGTTGCTTGCCTGAAGTGTGTGGTTGATGCTATGTGAATAAAGGCAAGGGAGTTAGAAGTAAGAATGTATAGTTAACGAACTAGTTTTGTTTGTATCACCTAGACCGTAAAACAATGATAGAACAAAGAAATGTAATATATTGTAAATTAGTTTGTAATGTTTCTTTATAAACAATGTGTTGATATCAGAGGTGTCTGTTACATTCCCGTTTTACGCTTCCGCATTGTGCTAGTCGGGGTGTGACATTAACGGACGTTACAAGTCTACCCCCCTAAAAATGGGATTCGTTCCGGTATCCCGCCACACCAGAACCAGCACAGATTGAGACAATTCAAAACATCACATCATATACAGAACGGGTATAAATAGCACCCCTACTAATGGTATCCTACTAATTCCTAGCCAAACAATTACACACGAAAGCATTCGAGAGGGAGATGAATGGACAGTGCAATTTTAACAAATAAAACGTTTACAATGGGTTACCTGAAATGGTGTCCGCATCCTCCTTTGCCTCCTTTGTCGAGATACTAAAGGCACTCGCCTTAACCTTCGGTCCTTCTTCCATTTCCCCCCTCGAGGAAATCCCCTGCTCGGCTTTCCCCGCCCTATTGGTATGGCAATTTGACGCTAAATGTCCAGACCCCCTACATCGGAAATAAATCAAAGTCGGGCACTCATAGCTGGCATGTCCAGTCTTCCCACAACGAAAACAGGGCATAGCCCCAGGCCTGCATTCCCCCCGATGCGGTTTCCCGCACATCCTGCATCCATCCCTATACCCCTTAACCTTACGATCCGACGTCTCCGTCCTCGCTTTCTTCCCAGCCGACACAGAATCATTGCCCCCATAATGTTTGCCATTGGAGTTAGAGGTCGGTTTCCAATCTTTTCCAGATTCAGTTGGGCTCACCATCTCTCTCTGTTCATACAATGTACCTGCTAGGGTAACCACCGGATGGAAAGAGATCATGCCGGTGGTCACCACACCCCTACGAACATCTACCGCAAGAGCCTTCACGTACTTATTGATTCTTTTATCTTCAGGTGTAACTAGATCGGGACATAAGCAAGCCATTTGGTTGAATTTTGTAGTATACTCTCGATGTGACATATCGCCCGCTTCTAAAACTAAGAACTCCTGCTCCATCTTATCTAATTCATGCGGAGGGCAAAAATGATCTATAACTAACTGCTTCAACTCTTCCAAAGCCATCTCCTAATAGAACGATTACCCATAGCCTGAGCTATATTATCCCACCTACACAGCGCCTCGGAACGAAACGAGGCGGTAGCATAAGTCACCATGTCCTCCCCTTTGCACTTACTGACCCTTAATACTGCTTCCATCTCTCTAACCCACTGAAGAGCTGCCAACGCATCGTTAGTACCATCGAAAATGGGAGGGTCGCACTTCTTGAAATCCCCATACGAACAACCTCTAGTAGGCACACTAAACGCACGAGCTTCTTCCTCCTCATCACTAGATACCACTACCTCGTCTTCAAACTGAGCCTCTTGACCCTTTCCTTGTTTATCCGCACACTTTCCATCCATCGACTCTTTTGCAACCCTAACGGCCTCAGCAACAATCTCGAGGATAACGCTATAGAGAACCTGGTAAACCACATCTGCGATGGCCGCGCGTATAGCAGGATCTAAGGCAGGGTTACCCCCTCCTCATGAATCGAGGTTTCCTCCTGCAGGGATGTAGGAATCTCACTCTCAGCCTCGGCACGTGGCTTACAACCGCGACCACGAACACTCGGACGACCTCTCTTAGCAGTACGAGTATTAACCATGACTTATCCCTACAAAGATAGAATTTTAACATGGTCAAGTGGAAGTGGTATTTAGAACATGTAAGGTAAGGGTAAACTGCTAATGACGTTGATCAAGTTTAATTATTCGTTTACTTTACCCGCCCATCCTAATCACCCCCTGCCCCTAACCACATTAGCCTTCTATCTAACACTTAAACAATTAATCAAATACTGTAAACTTTTAAATTTAAAGGGATGACTAAATAATTTAAAGTTACCTCTTGGTGTGCTGCTACTCGCCGTTGGCATTTCTAGTCACTCCTTTTTCAGTTCGAGTCCAAGCATTTAAGAATGCTTGGATCCCTCTAACCGTGGTTCTGATACCAACTTGTAAGACCCCGAATCCCGGGAATCCTACAGTTGGTAATCACATCCACAATTTCACAAAAATTTAAAACCAAACATTTCGTTTTTTTTTATTTAAAACAAGTTCAGAGTAGATAACAGCGGAAAAAGTGTAAGTATTTAAAAATCCCAAACACGGGTACAAGTATCCAAAATCAAGTATAAATAAAATATCTGCTTTATTTGAAATCCTCGACAAGAAATGCCTTCAAGCTTCCGAGTAGTTTCCAGCACGTCCAAGCGATAATCTCCAACCCTTATCCTGGAAGTCAATCTAACATACATTCAAAGTCCGCTAGGCCTGAGTGAGTTCAAGTTTTCATAAACAATAATCATAATTTATTTCAAAGTTAATGTGACATTTGAGCCAAAACAAGGTACACCTCAGTACGTATTTACCGATTAAACAAATAAACGCCTTTTGCGTAACAAACGAACGATTAACCGAACGGGTCGGGTTATGACCCAGAT
Source organism: Bidens hawaiensis (assembly GCF_021521415.1). Taxonomy (NCBI): domain Eukaryota; kingdom Viridiplantae; phylum Streptophyta; class Magnoliopsida; order Asterales; family Asteraceae; genus Bidens; species Bidens hawaiensis. The sequence goes on along the minus strand of NW_027491074.1, from coordinate 2,370,557 downwards.
ATCTCGGGGGGGCCATCTATAAGTGATATACTATCTATACAAGCTAAAATATTAGAAATATGGTCTTAGTTTGATAGCAAACAAGTTAAACGAAAATATGCTCGTTTAACTACCAGCTATAAATTTAAAAGCAAAAGATAGTTACAAACCAAAGATTGTATCATCCGTTAAGCCAAAAAAGACTTACCAAACACTTAATTGAAATGTTTTAAGCGATCCGTAAAAATATTTTTGATTTTTACAAACATATAGTATGTTTTTATAATTTTACACAAAACTAGCCAAAAAACACTTGTTTTCGCGCTGTTTAACGCACACGATAAGTTTGTCGCGCCAAAAACCGAACCAAATTTGGACCGGGCTTTTCATATTTGGGCTTGAGAAACCAGATCATTGGGCCAAAACAGCCCATCATGGCCCATAAGGGGGTTCCGATCGGACAGCCCACCCCCACCCACCATTCTTTTTATAAAACTTATTCCACAAGATTGTTTATTCATTTTGGTTTATAAAAATTAAGGTCCAAGCAGCTGCAAGCAAATTTTCCAGAAATCCTTCAAACCCTAAGGTAAGGACCTTAAATAAGTAGCTTTTATACTTGTTTAACCTTGATTAATACCATATAAACCTGTCTTGGTTACTAAAAATCATTCCTAACCATGTAAAAATCCAAAAAATGGTCCATAAATATGTTTTGATCATACACATGGTAAGGAACTTGTTCTGATAGTTTTTTTGGCCATAAACACGGATTAAAGGGTTGAAACGACGTTTTACGGTTCAAAAGTTCGTTTTTTGTGCACTAGCCGAAACCCTAAGTTAAGGGCTGTTATTTTGATGAAAAATTGCTTGGTTTATGATATAGGACATGTACCCAGCTTGCTTAGAAGCACAAGAACCTGAAAACTTGATTAAAAAGTAGGAAACAAGCCAAACCCGCTAAGGTAATGCCGAAACACTCGCTTACGGGCTATTTAGGTTAAGGTTGTGATATGCATATTGTTATGACTTGAAATTTTGCAGGGACATCCGGGACCATGTTAATGAATCTCTTTCAAATTCGGTAATTTTTCGACCATCCGAGAATATTTGGCGAATTTATTACCGAATTGGGACATTTATTTGGGAAAAATAGCTAATATACTTCAAAAATTATGAAAATTTTCTGTGAACTCAGATTTGATGTATTTTGATAACATATGAAGTTTGGGATCATTTTGAGAAGTTTAAAGGTGTTTTGTTTATATGCGTTCGTGTGAATTTTTATAGCCGAATTTGGGCCGAAAAGAATATCGCGCGAACTTTTTACATTTTGAAATTGATACAGGTTTAATAGGGACATGATTTGAGCATTCTAGAATTTTTGTGGAATTTTTGGAAATTGTTTGGGGTAGACGGACGATTTTCAGGCGATATAGTTGATAAAATGAATTTTTATAAATTAATAAATTAGTAATTAATTCCAAAAGTATTTTTATAATAATCTACATATTTTAATTGATAAGTGGTTAAATTTTAATAATTTAATGATTAACGGTTAATTAATTATGCTAATTTGAATATTAAACAAATTCAGTTTTTATAAAAACCGGCAAGTTCGCGACTAACGAACCTGCGGGAATATCAAAACACCAAGAGTGATCAAAAATCATATTTTTGGACTAATTAAGTGAAAATGAACTTTTCCATGAGAAACCTGGACAATCCGGGTGGATTGTGCGCGTTTCTTCTCAAACCAAACTGAATAAACGGAAACGGGTCCCGTGGCTAATTCGAGACCCCAGTATGTGATCCTTCTTTATAACTTAATCATTTTATTAACCAATACATTTACCTAAGCTTATTTTCCCATAACTGTTTTCTAAACGCGTAAACGAACAACTTGGCCCAGCTGGGAAAACGGGAATCTGAGCCAAGTTCGGTTTTAAGTATTAGACAGTGAACAACATCACAACCTAAACCTATTGGCACTTTATGGGCGTTCCAGCTACACCCAGATTAGTTATACAACCCAGTTTAGTATTGAGATTATAATTATATTAAAATATTAATATTATTATAATATTGATTATAGGAACTACTGATAGCGGACCGAACAAACCACGAGCTGATACAGTACTGATTATCTACTAAACCGTGAGTTTCATGACCCTACTTTTAAACTGTTTTACAAAACTTTTGGGGTGAAAAGCATGTTTGATTACATATACATACCTTAAACATGTATTGATGTGAATTATTTAAGTGCTAACACACGAAAGTCTCCACGATCACAGTGATTAACTTCGAGCCGGTGGCTTTTGAATAGTACCATTGGTTTGACAAACCCAAACGGAATCGGCCTGGTTGCCGTGTCACATAGCGCCGTTTGCACATGACCATATTTATACAAACAGGCTATGTAGTGTTAGACATAGCTACCGGGGCATGTTGTGGGTGGAAAGGGACCACAGTGGTTGATGGAGCGTGGGAAATGGATGCACCACAGTCAAGGCTTCACTGTAGCTTAGCATAATTACATCATTTACATATATACATACTTATTTCATGATTACAAGTGTTGACTTGTGAATACTCATTACTGATTTCTTGAAACTAGTGAAACTCACAAACTCTAGTAGTTGACCCGTTTTAAACTGCTTTTCCGGTGTACCTAAATTGGAATGATTGGGTGATCTGTTACTTGCCTGAGGTGTGTGGTTTATGCTATGCGAATAGAAGCAAGGGCATTAGTAGTAAGGATGTGTAGTTAACGAACCAGTTTTGTTTGTATCACATAGACTGTAAACCAATGATAGAACAAACAAATGTAATATATTGTAAATTAGTTTGTAATGTTTCTTTATAAACAATGTGTTGATACCCGAGGTGTCTGTTACATTCCCGTTTTACGCTTCCGTATTGTGCTAGACGGGGTGTCACAGAAGTTGGTATCAGAGCCTTTGGTTATAAAGGATTAGGTTAACTATGGGAAAATAATTAAATAATAAATTAATATTATATACTGATGGATGCCGGGATGAACTTGTAGGGCAAGTGAGTTATTGTGGTCCGGAACATAATAACAGACTTGCTTTTACGACGGAATTCGGGGAGAAGTCGCGGAACGTGTGGTTAGGTAAGAGTGGCAACATATGTGTATAAAAGGTAATGTGAAAGTATATATATATATGTAACACTCATAAGTGCTTATTTGGAACAAGGTGTATGAATACGTGTACGTACGATACTGTTGATGACGGTAAATTTTACTATGAATATTATATTCATTTATATTCAATATTGATTTAAATAATAATAATAATTAAAATTTCAATAAAACTAATATTATATTATAATATAATTAATAATAAATTTGGTTTAATTAACTAATCTCCTCGACAATAGTTAGCGATAGCAATAGATATTATTCTAATAACTAACCTTTGTGCAGAGTCATATCAAGGAATAACGAGTACGTACCGGAAGATGAACCGGTAATCTCTGAAGAGGAGGATCTAGAAGAGGAGGATCCAGAAGAGGAGAATCCAGAAGAGGAGGACCTAGTAGAGGAACCGGAGGAGGAGGAAGAGGTGGAAGAAGAAGTTATTTGTAGAGAGCTACCCAGGAATGTGCCTGATCTGTCCGGCTACAGATGTAACAGTTATCCACCCAGGTCACCACGCAGAGATCAAAACGAAGTTAACAGTCAGTATCGTTCACCTGCTAGAGTAGCCCGATCACCCACTCCACCTATACACATGTCGCCGACGACTTCAGCTACTGCGCGTGTCCGACAGACTGCTCGTATTCGGGTAACCCCAATTGACCCTATCTCGATTCCATTCAGATCTACCCACGACCGGGGAGGACCTTCACGCCCTAGGGCAGATACTTCATCTTCCTGTTAATTGTGTATACCTACCCCACGCCCTGACCTCCCAAACGCAGGAAACAACTCTTGGATGGCTGTCATGACTGACCGTGTGATAGACCACTCGATAGCCATAGCTAACATTAACCAGGAGAGGAGGGACGTGACCCAGTACTTATCGACATTACATCAGATAGTACTGAACTTGCAGCAGTCAGATGCCTACCACCACTGGTGTTTGGATAGGGTGACAGTTCGGCTGTGGAACTGTTACTGGGTGATTACGGTGCTGTTATTTTTATGTTTGTGGTTAGCTTATCGTTTGTACGGATAAATGCAGAATGTTACAGATATGTGTACATGATCTTTTGATACTCCATGTATGAATACAGTAGTATGTTATGTTAATAGGGGGCACAATTTTGTACATTATTACAAGCACTGACCCTTAAATGGTTAAGTCTAACCGTCACTTGGTGACAGATTTTGATATTTACACGCAAGCAGTGGCCTTTATCAGGCCAAGTCTATGTACTTTTTGATAATCAATGTACAGAACAATTTGTGAAATGTCAGTATGTTATCTGATTTACCTGTACAACATTTATTGTGATTATTATTACATAGTGCCGTAGAATGGAATTAGTACTAATTGGCTTATATTTGTTTATCAATATAGAATGGCCCCAAAGAAAGCAAACCCTATGACTGAGACAGAAATAGCCGAGATGATTGCTCGGCAAATGCAGGCAGTAATTCCGCTTATTGTAACACAAATAACTGCTGGTGTTAATGCCAATATACAAACAAACCAGCAACAAATCAATAATGCTCCCCCAACCAACAATGAAACAGTTACAAATAACAATCCCCCACCTAATACAAATGCCCCTACCAATGCAAATAATCCCCCACCTGATGCAAATAATGTCAACAACAATAATCCCCCACCGAACCCAAACAATAACAATAACAACCCTAATCCCCCTCGAAGGGAATATTCGATCAAAAACTTTATGGCCTGTAGATCGATTGTTTTCAAGGGCACTAAAGAGCAAAACGGGTTAATCAAATGGATCGAAAATATTGAATTTGTCCTCAATATTAGCAATTGTCCACCCGAAAACATTTTCAAGTATGTTGCCTCTACATTTACTGATCACGCATTAATGTGGTGGAACACTACGGTACAGATAAAAGGTCAAGATACGGAGAATCGCATGACATGGGCTGAACTCAAAACACTGATGCTAGAATATTTCTGTCCGAAGAACGAAATACAAAGGTTAGAACACGAACTTTGGAGTTTGGAAATGAAAGGAGCGGATCATTTGGGATACACGAACCGCTTCAATGAATTGGCTCGCTTAGTACCATGGTTAGTAACTCCCGAGGACAAACGAGTTGAACATTATATCTGGGGTTTAGCCCCAGAAGTGAGGAGTTTGGTGAACTCTGTTGGCCATACATCATTTGAGAATGCCGTGACTCAGGCCGGCATCGTAACTTTTGACTTGGTAAGAAGTGGAGTATTGAGAATGCCCGGAGAATCAGTGGGTGTGAAACGAACTGACTACGGGACGAGAGCACAAGGAGGACAATCAAGCAAACGTGCACGTCTGACAATAAGAAATTATGCTATAACTAGTTCCGATGCAAAGCAAGACAGGTATAAGGGACCCTTGCCAAAGTGCGATAAATGTAATTACCATCATGTGGGAGAATGCAGATTCCCGGTATGCCAGAAATGTGTTCGAACTAGGCATTATGCCCCTAATTCCAGAGCCGGTGCAGAAATTGTGAGCCGACCAACTCAAACAACTCAACCTCGTCGTCCACCGCCACCCAGACCTCAGCCAATCCGCCAACAACCTATCCAACAAACTTCAACCGCAGCAACCTACCATGCCTGTTATGAATGTGGCAGCACAGAACATATTAGAAGAAACTGCCCCAAGTTGAATCCAAGAGCAGTTACTAGAACGAACCAAGCATCGACTTCAAATGTGCCTCAGGGACGCGCGTTCGTTATCGGGTCAGGAGAAGCATGACAAGACCCGAACGTAGTAACAGGTACATTTGTTGTTTCTAATCAATATGGTTCTGTGTTATTTGATACTGGTGACGATAGAAGCTTTGCTTCCTCTAGCTTTGTATCCCTGGGTAACATGCCAGTTAGTGAATTAACAAATCCCTATACTATAGAACTCGCTAACGGTAACTCTATAACTGTCAACCAAATAATCCAAAACTGTTCCATTATTCTTAATGACCACCCATTCCTTATTGACCTACTCCCGGTAGAGTTAGGAAGTTTTGATGTTATTGTCGGCATGGACTGGTTAACCAAGAATAAGGAAGAGATTGTGTGTAACGACAAGATAGTTAAAATTCCCTTTTTGAATGGTGAGGTGATTGTAGTACAAGGAGAGAAGTCTAGTTCGATATTACCTCTCGTGTCTCATCTCAAAGTGTTGAAATGTTTACGCCAAGGTTGTATGGCATTTTTGGCAAACGTGACTATAAAGAACCCTAATGAGAAATGCATAGAAGAGATTCCCGTTGTACGTGAATACCTCGATGTCTTTCCTGACGATTTACCCGGATAACCGCCGAACCGACAGGTGGAATTCCGCATAGACTTAATTCCAGGATCAGCCCCTATTGCTAAGACACCTTACCGATTGGCACCCTCTGAAATGCAAGAACTATCCAACCAGTTACAGGAGTTGTTAGATAAGGGTTTTATACGTCCCAGTTATTCTCCTTGGGGAGCACCGGTATTGTTCGTAAAGAAAAAGGATGGAAGCTTTAGAATGTGCATTGATTACCGGGAATTAAACAAAGTTACCATCAAAAACTGATACCCTCTTTCACGAATAGATGACTTATTTGACCAACTTCAAGGGGCAAACTATTTCTCGAAAATTGATCTTCGATCCGGTTACCAGCAAGTTAAAATCCAAGAGGAAGACGTGTCAAAAACGGCGTTCCGAACTCGTTATGGCCACTACGAATTCTTAGTTATGCCGTTCGGATTGACTAATGCTCCCGCAGTTTTCATGGACCTTATGAATCGAGTTTGTAAACCGTATCTCGACATTTCGTTATCGTGTTTATTGATGACATTTTGATATATTCGAAAACCAAGGAGGAACACGAGCTGCATTCTACTAACTATTTTGGAGCTGTTGAGGCAGGAAAAGTTGTATGCCAAGCTATCAAAGTGTGAATTTTGGCAACAAGAAGTACAATTTCTAGGGCAGGTTGTTAACCGAAACGGTATCCATGTAGACCCGAGTAAGATTGAAGCCATCAAAAATTGGCAAGCCCCAAAGTCACCGAAAGAAATCCGCCAATTTTTGGGTTTAGCTGGGTATTATCGGTGTTTTATTGCTAGTTTTTACAGCATAGCCCAACCTTTAACTCTGTTGACTCAAAAAGATCGTGCTTATGTCTGGGGAGAAGAACAAGAAGCGGCTTTTCAATTCCTGAAATAGAAACTATGCCAAGCCCCAATACTAAGTCTTCCAGAGGGAACTGATGATCTGGTTGTTTATTGCGATGCGTCCCGGAAAGGGTTGGGATGTGTACTTATGCAAAGAAACAAAGTCATAGCATACGCTTCTCGACAATTAAAGGTGCACGAGAAAAATTATACCACCCATGATTTCGAACTGGCGCGGTTATTTTTGCGCTCAAGATCTGGAGGCACTATTTGTATGGCACCAAGTGTACAGTATACACCGACCACAAAAGCCTACAACATATTTTTGACCAGAAAGAGCTAAACATGAGGCAAAGGAGATGGGTAGAACTGTTGAACGATTATGACTGTGAGATTCGATACCACCTGGGCAAGGCTAATATAGTGGCAGATGCTTTGAGTAGAAAAGACAGGATCAAACCACTACGGGTCCGAGCACTTGGAATGATCGTCCAAACCAGTCTCACCGAGCAAATTCATATTGCTCAAAACGAAGCTCTGAAAGGAGATCACTTGGAAGATGAAAACTTGCATGGGACCGAACAACATTTTGAAGAAAGAACTGACGAAATTCAATACTACAACAATCGAGTTTGGATTCCCACTTTCAGCAATCTGCGTGACTTGATCATGGAGGAAGCCAATAAGTCCAAATACTCCATTCACCCTGGAACAGATAAGATGTATAAGGACTTGAAGGAGTATTATTGGTGGCCCGGTATGAAAAAGGATATAGCCTCGTACGTCAGTAAATGTTTAACTTGTGCGAGGGTTAAGGCTGAATACCAAAACCTTCGGGAATGTTGCACCAACCGGAAATACCACAATGGAAATGGGAACAAATTACCATGGATTTTGTAACACACCTCCCTAAAACTTCCCGAGGAAATGATGCAATATGGGTGATAGTTGACCGACTAACAAAATCCGCACACTTCCTTCCAATTCGAACCACGTTCATAACCGAAAAACTTGCTCACATTTACATAAATGAAGTCATATCCTGACACGGCGTACCAATTTCAATTATTTCTGATCACGATAGCCATTTCACCTCTCGTTTTTGGCAAGCCGTACAAGAAGCTTTGGGAACCCACCCGAATTGACCTAAGTACCGCCTACCATCCAAACGGTCAATCTGAGCGAACCATTCAAACCTTAGAAGATTTGCTTCGCGCTTATGTACTAGACTTCGGTGGAAACTGGGATCAACATCTTCCACTGGCTGAATTTTCGTACAACAATAGCTATCACAGTAGCATTCAAGCAACAAAGTATGAAGCGCTGTACGAACGGAAATGTAGATCACCCTTGTGCTGGACTGAGGTTGGAGATACCCAAATTACACGATTTGACTTGATTCAAGAAACCACCGACAAAATCCGTAAAATCACAAGCAAATTGAAAATCGACCGAGATCGACAGAAAAGCTACGCTGATGTTCGTAAAAAGCAGTTATCCTTTGAAATAGGCGACAAAGTTTTTCTGAAAGTATCCCCGTGGAAAGGTGTCATTCGATTCGGAAAAACCGATAAACTAGCTCCGCGATACATTGGGCCATATGAAGTCATTTCTAAGATAGGTCTGGTAGCTTATCGACTGAAACTTCCTGTAGAGTTGAGTTCTATTCACGATGTCTTTCATGTTTCGAACCTGAAAAAGTTTCTTACTGATGAAACCGAATCGTGCCCTTAAAAGACTTAAACATAAATGAAAAACTGAATTTTGTTGAAGAACCGGTGGAAATATTCAAAGAAAAAAAAACAATTAAGACACAACAAAATCTCTCTAGTAAAAGTTCGGTGGAATTCACAACGGGGACCCGAATTCACGTGGGAGCGGAAATCTGAATTCAAAAAGAAATACCCGCACCTGTTTCCAAACAAAGACTAAGTTGAATGATCAAATTTCGGGGAAAAAATTTTCTAACGGGGGGAGAATGTGACATTTGAGCCAAAACAAGGTACACCTCAGTACGTATCTTACCGATTAAGCAAATAAACGCCTTTTGCGTAACAAATGAACGATTAACCGAACGGGTCGGGTTATGACCCAGATATCTCGGGGGGGCATCTATAAGTGATATACGATCTATACAAGCTAAAATATTAGAAATATGGTCTTAGTATGATAGCAAACAAGTTAAACGAAAATATGCTCGTTTAACTACCCGCTATAGATTTAAACGCAAAAGATAGTTACAAACCAAGCATTGTATCATCCGTTAAGCCGAAAAAGACTTACAAAACACTTACTTGAAATGTTTTAAGCGATCCGTAAAAATATTTTTGATTTTTACAAATATATAGTATGTTTTTATAATTTTACACAAAACTAGCCGAAAAACACTTGTTTTCGCGCTGTTTAACGCACCCGATAAGTTTTTTGTGCCATAAACCGAACCCGAACAAAATTTGGACTGGGCTTTTCGTATTTTTGCTTGAGAAACCAGATCATCGGGCCAAAACAGCCCATCATGGGCCATAAGGGGGTTCCGATCGGACAGCCCACCCCCACCCCCATTCTTTTTATAAAACTTATTCCACAAGCTTTTTTATTCATTTTGGTTTATAAAAATTGAGGTCCAAGCAGCTGCAAGCTGATTTTCTAGAAATCCTTCAAACCCTAAGGTAAGGAGCTTAAATAAGTAGCTTTTGTACTTGTTTAACCTTGATTAATACCATAAAAATATGTCTTGGTTACTAAAAATCATTCCTAACCATGTAGAAATCCCAAAAATGGTCTATAAACATGTTTTGATCATACACATGGTAAGGAACCGGTTTTGATAGTTTTTTTGGCCATAAACACGGATTAAAGGGTTGAAACGACGTTTTTACGGTTCAAAAGTTCGTTTTTGTGCACTAGCCGAAACCCTAAGTTAAGGGTTGTTATGTTGATGAAAAATTTCTTGGTTTGTGATTTAGGAGTTGTAACTAGCTTGCTTAGAAGTACAAGAACCTGAAAACTTGATTAAAAAGTCAGAAACGAGCCCAACCCGCTAAGGTAATGCCGAAACACTCGCTTACGGGCTATTTAGGTTAAGGTTGTTGTGTGCATATATTTAGGACTTGATATTTTTCAAGGACGTCAGGGACCATGCCAATGAGTCCCTGTTCAAATTTGGTAATTTTTCGACCATTCGAGAATATTTGTTGAATTTATTACCGAATTGAGACGTTTATTTGGGAAAAATAGCTAAAATACTTCAAATATTATGAATATTTTTTGGGAACTCAGATTTGATGTATTTTGATCACATATGAAGTTTGGGATCATTTGGAGAAGTTTATAGGTGTTTTGTTTATATGCGTTCGTGTGAATTTTTATAGCCGAATTTGGGCGGAAAAGAATATCGCGCGAACTTTTTACATTTTGAAATTGATACAGGTTTATTTGGGACATGATTTGAGCATTCAAAAATTTTTGTGGAATATTTGGAAATTGTTTGGGGTAAAAGGACGACTTTCAGGCGAAATATAGTTGATAAAATGAATTTTTATAAATTAATAAATCAGTAATTAATTCCAAAAGTATTTTTATAAAAATCTACATATTTTAATTGTTAAGTGGTTAAAGTTTAATTATTTAATGATTAACGGTTAATTAATTATGCTAATTTGAATATTAAACAAATTCAGTTTTTATAAAAACCGGCAAGTTCGCGACTAACGAACCTGCGGGAATATCAAAACACCAAGAGTGATCAAAAATCATATTTTTGGACTAATTAAGTGAAAATGAACTTTTCCATGAGAAACTTGGACAATCCGGGTGGATTGTGCGCGTTTCTTCTTAAACCAAACTGAATAAACGGAAACGGGTCTCGTGGCTAATTCGAGACCCCAGTATGTGATCATTCTTTATAACTTAATCATTTTATTAACCAATACATTTACACAAGCTTATTTTCCCAAAACTGTTTTCTGAATGCGTAAACGAACAACATGGCCCAGCTGGGAAAACGGGAATCTGAGCCAAGTTCGGTTTTAAGTATTAGACATTGAACAACATCACAACCTAAGCCTATTGGCATTTTCTCAGTGTTCCAGCTACACCCAGATTAGTTATACAGCCCAGTTTAGTATTAAGATTATAATAATATTAAAATATTAATATTATTATAATATTGATTATAGGAACTACTGATAGCGGAACGAACAAACCACGAGCTGATACAGTACTGATTATCTACTAAATCGTGAGTTTCATGACCCTACTTTTAAACTGTTTTACGAACTTTTGGGGTGAAAAGCATGTTTGATTACATATACATACCTGAAACATGTATTGATTTGAATTATCTAAGTTCTAACACACGAAAATCTCCACGATCACAGTGATTAACTTCGAGCTGGTGGCTTGTGAATAGTACTATTGGTTTGACAAAACCAAACGGAATCAGCCTGGTTGCCGTGTCACATAGCGCCGTTTGCACATGCCCATATTTATACAAACAAGCTATGTAGTGTTAGACATAGCTACCGGGACATATTGTGGGCGGAAAAGGCCACAATGGTTGATGGAGCGTGGGAAATGGATGCACCACAGTCAAGGCTTCACTGTAACTTAGCATAATTACATCATTTACATACATACATACTTATTTGATGATTACAAGTGTTGACTTGTGAATACTCATTACTGATTTCTTGAAACTCGTGAAACTCACCAACTCTAGTAGTTGACCCGTTTTAAACTGCTTTTCAGGTGTACCTAAATTGAAATGATTGGGTGATCTGTTACTTGCCTGAGGTGTGTGGTTGATGCTATGTGAATAGAAGCAAGGGCATTAGTAGTAAGGATGTATAGTTAACGAACCAGTTTTGTTTGTATCACCTAGACTGTAAAACAATGATAGAACAAACAAATGTAATATATTGTAAATTAGTTTGTAATGTTTCTGTATAAACAATGTGTTGATACCAGAGGTGTCCGTTACATTCCCGTTTTACGCTTCCACATTGTGCTAGTCGGGGTGTGACAGTTATAGCTCTAAAACAGTAGAGAGAATAATAATAAAATAAATAAGTACAGTTCACCAAATAATACATCCATCGTCGAACACACGTACACGGGCCTCTCCCCCACGAGTTAAGACTCGAGTAATATATTTGACCCGGGCGTGGTAAGACCTAAGCACGTGACACGAGCCTCTCTACCACGAGTCAAACGCGAGTAATATATTTGACTCGGTCATAGCTTACACATCCAAACACGTGATACGGGCCTCTCCACCACGAGTACAACCAAAGTAATATATTTGACCCGATCACGGTTTAACATACAACGGGCCTCTACACCACGGGATTTTAAAACCCGAGAAATATATTTGACCCGCCAAAATGATGATCACGCCACACGGCCTCTCCACCATGGGATTTAAAAACCCGAGTAATATATTTGACCCGGCCGTAATCACCATGCACACACACATCAATAAGCCTACTGACATCATTCTTAGTCACCGGAATGTCATCACACAACCATAGGCTATAAGGTAACACATACTCATACATATATATGATCCCAAAATATACCACATCGTAAGCAAGCACATACAAACATACACATACAGACATACATACATACATACACAAATATATGTATATATATATACATATATATATGTATGTATATATCAACCCAAAATATACCATATTATAAGCAATCCTAAAGGCCATAAGGTAATATATAATAATCAGTTCAATACAGGAACTAAGTAAATAAGTCTACTCGTGTTCAATTACTACACAGCCTATTTACATCCTCGAGTCTAGACTATAACCAGGTATATAACCCTAAGGAGTTTATGACCAAACGAGTCTAAAATATCCTAAGGCACAGAATGTAACTCACAATGGGTTTTCATAATTGCACAAACATTATCAAAACAATACAATGATCTTCTAATCGTTTTAACAAGTAAAATCGGGTAAAACTGTAATTGAGTGTGTATGCCAGCCCAAAACGTAAAAAGAGTTAAAAAGGGGCATCATGAACTCACCGGACACAAGGTATGATTTCACCCCAAGCTAGAGGATCCCTACGTAGCCCCACAACCCAAACTCCAGTCGGTTTACGTACAATCAATATTATTGACATCGAGATGACTCGTTTATCCTACGAGACGTTCTAACATGGCTCGAGTTACCTAAAGCCTCGACCTTATTGAACTCAATCACAACAACCCCTGAGGCCTTACATTCACCAAAACAACCCTTATATACTCCCGGGAATAAAGAATTCCCAATTTACCTCCAGAAGCACTAGGTGACACCAACACGCGCGTTTAAGAGTTGTTTAAGCACTTAATATCCAACTCAGCCCTGTGTGGACCCAATATGATAATTTCACAGCCAACAAGTCCACACGACACTACACGAGTCAAATGGGTCGGTAACTCGCAAGTACAACACACTAACTATTCAATAAACGCAAATGCGCGTTGTACCGACCCGTTTGAGTAATCGACAACAAATTCAGTCCCCATACATATAAAAATGATTTTTCAACAGCCCGTAACCCGAACCAAGGTCACCCGAACTGAATTGGTCGTTAATTACTCCAATACTCACGTTAAACGCGACAATTCGCTATTCTAGACAACCGAATATCCCCTTTCAATCTACAACTAGTTGACCAATCAAACTAACACCAATGCACAAGATTTTAAAGTATTTTATACGGGACTTACCTAGGAGGATTGTGGTGCAAAAACCTTAGCCGAAATAGCTCCAAACTGCCCAAATTGATAGCCACCCGGTAAGCCTAAAAACAACCGTTTTTCGACGAATAAACGAGTCATATGGATTAATTAAGGTGAAAAAGAGTTGGAACAATGAAGTACCAACCTGAAACGAGTCTCGGGAGGCTGGAGAACGCTGGTTTACACGCAAAACAAGACGGGGGGGGGGATGTTGGGCGCCAATCGGAGGTTGGGTTAGGATTAGGGTTTAATTTTTTTTATATATAAAATATAATAACAATATAGCATTCTGGCCCCTACACTTTACTAAGAGTTGAACTTGCACGAAAAGCTAAGTAAGATACATTTATGAGGGTGGAAAGGAGCTCTCGGGAGGATGCCGGGTCAAGCCCGGGAGGTGCACACAACACCGCAAGGTTAAACCTTTTATCGGAAATTAACGGACGTTACACAACAGTCATTTTAGATTGAGTCATGTATGCTTGCATACAATCTTCTTCTAAACTCTTAATATGTTCTTCATAAGTGGTCTCACTTGTCTCAAAGACATTTAGAATAGCCTCTTTCCTTCCACATTTAGATTTCCACTTTCCAATCTCCTTGTTAAGTTCATCAATTATTAAAAGAAAATTAGAAATAGGGAGTTCAGATTGTACCTGTGATCTTGAAGATTCTCCCTTTTCCTGCACTTTAGCCATGAATGTAACATTGGCTTTTTCCATCTCTACAGCATGGTTGCTCGAATCAAATTCTCCATCTTGTGGTACCATTGTCACTAGAACATTTCCTTGATCTCTAGCCTGATTCACAGCATTGGCATTTATTCATGTTTGACTTCCCTGAAGTTGATGCTGATTGTTTCTTTGTTGTGGCTGAGTTTGTTGTTGTTAGGGTCTGTTATGATTCTGATAAGGATTGTGATTAACCAACTGATTTCTCTGTTGAGTCCCTTGATAATTCTAATGTTGACTCTGGTAGAGCTGATTCTGATTCACTTGATTACCAAATTGATTTGGTTGATTACATTCCCTGGCAAAGTGCCCTAGCTGTTGGCAATTGTAACAAATAGCTTTAGACTTGTCAAAACCAATCCGGTCATTGGGTCCTGAGAAAGATCATCTCCTAGTCTTGTTGTACAGCCTTTTGCTTTTGACTGCCAACATTGAAGCTTGCCACTTTATGTCCATATCCTCAAGATCATCCACATCTATCTGTTCAAGGTTCTCTGGCACTATACTTGTGTTAATCAGATTTTTTGCAACAAAGGCATGATAGGAATCAGTAAACATGGAGAATAGTGCTTGATATTCTGTTCCATGACTTGAGTTGTTTTGTATATAAGGAGGGTGTCCACTAGCCGTAGAAGCAGTATCATCTTCAATCATTTGGACATTTAATCTAGCTTGGCTTCCTCCACACATTGATCCTGGTTTAGAAGGCTGCTGTTGCTGAGACTTATGAGTGAGATTTCCCATAGATTTCCCACAGGCTTCTCTTCTCTTATCATATTGTTTTCGATCATCTCATGCTCAGCAGTCTTTAGAAATGCTAATACATCATCCAACTTGAAGTTGGGAAAATTAGCCTTTTCTTTAATGAACTTGCTGGCTATGTACCATTCTTCAGACAAAGAGGATAGCAGTTTCTTATTCAGCTCAAAGTCAGAAATCAGTAAGTCTGTTATTCTGATTTCGTTCACAATGGTCATAAACCTTTGCAACATTGACTTTAGTCGTTCACCTTCCTTGAACTTGAAATGGTCCAACTGCTGTTTCAGTCTATCCTTCTTGATGTCTCTTAGCTCTGTGTTACCCTCAAACATATCTATAAATTCATCATACATCTCCTTTGCGGTTTTCTGATGATTGACACTGGTCAATATCTCCCAAGAAAGACCTAATTTCAGCATAGACAGTGCCTTGTCGTCTCGCTTCTTCATCTTGCTTTCAATAGTGGGATTGTTATTTGGAGCGAGAGAGGGAATGTATTGTCCATCCTTGATTGAGTTCCATAGCTCAGGGTCATTGTAGTTGATTGCAGCTTCAAACAAAACTTTCCATTTAATGAAGTTTTCTTGTCCAATTTACCTGGGAATCTTGCTTGTTGACACCTCTTGATCATTCATCTTCTCAGATCTGAACTTTCACAGACGAAAACTTTGTAAAGCTTCACACTTTATCACAAACCTTCTGTCCCGTGGCCTTCAGCGAGCTTCCAAGCTTTGATACCACTTGTCAGGACCATAAATCTGGTGCAAACCTTAAGTAGGTTGACAAGAACACACAGATCTAATAATCTAAAGGCTTATTGAATAATCCAACGAAATCAGAATATTCAACAGATGGGAACGAAGGTATGAGATAAGAACAACGAAACAATAAAATATATTGGGTAAGAACAATATCATAGAGAAAGATTCATTGCATTTAATGTATCATTCAAAGAAACAGTGAAAGGAATTTCTACGGTTTCGTGTTGGCGGCGGCGGCTGTACGAGGAGACAAAGAGAACGTTTGTTGGAATGTTTGTGACCTCGTATTCCGTTCTTATCCTCTCGCTCCTAAAATTGAAAACCTAGGACACTATTTATAGGCCCTGGCATTCCTTCTAGAATCCCATAATTATTACACAATGAATGACAGATAAAATACAAGTGTAAAAGTCTTCGAGCATGATAGGTATCTTGATCAAGCAGACTTGATATGCAATGCATGCTCGATGAGGGACTTCGAGCACACTTTACTTAGAATAATTTCTGATAGAAAATATTCTCCTCTAGCATGCTTCATCCTTCTAGATTAATCCTTGCTTTGTTCGAAAGTGTCCACCAAGCAAGCATATTCTTCTTAACGTCTTCAATCCTGCCTTAACTTATTCAACAATCTTCAGCATGCTCGGATGTGAATCTTGCTTGGGACTGAACCATGCTCGAAGTCTATACTTAGAACATATGATATCCTCTTATTGCATCCATGCTCAATACCAATGTGCTTGGATCGCTTGTGCTCGGATCACTTGGCTTAAACTTGAATGTTCAAGTCGTTTGCTCGATTGGCAATCCGTAGTCGATAGAAGAACACTCTTGCTCGGAGAAGTGTAGCTTGCTCGAAGTCTTCAACACTTAGAAGAATATAATGAAAGACCATGCTCGAGGTAGTAAACCATGCTCGATGATCTTAGCTTGCTCGTAGTCCATACTTACCCGATTGCAAGAGGAGGTTGAGAAGATTCGAATCTTCCTTTGTAGATATCCAACTCAACAATTGATGTTTGGATCATCAGTTTGCTCATTTTCAATGTTTGACAGTGAATCAATATTGTTTTCATTGTTTGATGTTGAGGCACCATTGTTTGTAATTTGAAGATTTTCAAACAAGGATTCAAACATGATTTCAGTTCGATTATCAACATTATGACCAAGTTGAAATGTATCTTCAATGATCTCAGGAGTCTCAACAGGATCTGTTTCTACAACTACAACATGCTGCTTAGCTTCTGCAATTACAACTTCTTCAATTTCATTATATCTTGTTGGGTCAGATTTTTGATAAGGAAGATTGGAATCTTCTCAACCTCCTCAGAAAACGGCTAAGTATGGAATACGAGCAAGCCCAGATGATCGAGCATGGTCTTTACTACATCGAGCAAGGTTCTGAACCTTAAATGGTTGATTCTTCTAAGTGTTGAAGGCTTCGAGCAAGCTACACTTCAACGAGCAAAAGTATTCTTCTATCGAGCATGGATTGCCAATCGAGCAAACAGCTTCATCATACATGTTCCAGCCAAGTATTACGAGCACAGGATGATTGAGCACATAGGGACGAGCATGGATGCAATAAGAGGATGTCACGTGAATCTAAGCAAAGACTTCGAGCACAGTTCAGTTACCGAGCAAGATTTACATCCGTGCATGCTAAAGATTGCTGAATAAGAAAAGCTGAAGACATCAAGAAGAATGAGCTTGCTCGATGGACTAGTTCGAGCAAAGCATGGACAAGTCAAGAGGAATGAAGCTTACTTGAAGGGAATATGTATTCTTCGAAAGAGAATATATTCTAAGAAAAGTCTGCTCGAACACACTCATCGAGCACACCTAGTATAGGAAGTTTGCTCGAGCAAGGTATGTACCTTGCTCGAGGACTGAAACACTTGTATTAGATTTATCTTTCATTATGTAATGACTAGGACTTATAGAAGGAAAGTCAGAGTCTATAAATAGAGGTCCTAGGTTACCTTTAGGAATAGATTTCGAGACGGAATTGGCAGGCACTCACTGATTACGAAAAACAGCCGCCGTCACACAAAACCCTAGACATTCCATTCACTGTACCTTTGACGTATCATTAAATATAATGAATCTTTGTCTCTGAACAAGCCTTTACTGATTATTATTTACTGTTTTGTGTTTGATATCTGTTCACAATTCCTCATTCTCAATCGTTGAATATCCTGATTCTGCCAGGATATTCAATCGGTCTTTTTAGTATTTGAGTCGGTGTGTTCTTGTCAAACCTTTGCTAAGTTTTCACCCGATGGACGGTCCTGACAAGTGGTATCAGAGCTTGAGTAAGCTCACTGAAGACCACGGGACTGAGGGTTTGTGAAGAAGCTTGAAGATTCACTGTGATTTGCTGCTGTAAAACTCAGATGTGGTGAAATGGAAGACCAGGAAGTGTCAACCAACAAGTTCCAAGATTGCTTGGACAAGAGAACTTCATAAAATGGAAGGTGCTAATTGAAGCTGCAGTAAACTACAACGATGCAGAACTTTGGATGGCTATCACTAATGGGAACTATACTCCTTCAGCAGCTCCAAACAACAATGTTGCGGTTGATTTGAGAATGAAAAAGAGGGATGATAAAGCACTCTCAATGCTAAAGTTGGGGCTTTCATGGGAAATTTTAACCACTGTAAATCATCATAAAAATGCAAAGGATATGTATGATGTAGTGATTGAAATGTTTGAAGGAAACACTGAGTTGAGAGACATTAAGAAAGACCGACTGAAGCAGTAGTTGGACAGATTTAAGTTTAAAGAAGGAGAAAGGTTGAAGTCAGTGTTACAAAGGTTCATGACCATTGTAAATGAAATTAGGACCACTGATTTGCAGATTTCCGATTTTGAGCTTAACAAGAAGCTTTTGTCATCTCTATCTGGCGAGTGGTATACTGCCAGCAAGTTCATCAAAGAGAAGGCCAACTTTCCTAACTTCAAGTTAGATGATGTGATAGCTTTCCTCAAGGCTGCTGAACATGAAATGATTGAAAACCATATGATTCGAGAGGACAAGCCAAGCTTTCAAATGAACAATGCTTTTGTGGCACCCATGGTCAATCTCTCAATCAAGAATCAACAGCCTATCATTGAGGAACCTTCAGAAGCAAACTCATCTTGTAACAGTCAGTCAAGATTCAAGGTGCAGCTGATTGAAGATGAAAATCAATCTACTTGAAATGGGCAGTCTACTTTCACACAACATAATCCAACTCAAGGAATAGATTACCAGGCATTATTCTCAATGTTCACTGAGTCTTACCATGCATTTGAGGCCAAGAATCTGATAAACACAAGCATCGTGCAAGAAGACTTAGAACAGATAGATGCTGATGATTTAGAATATATGGACATCAAATGGCAAGCGGCTATGTTGGCTGTGAGAAGCAAAAGGTTGTATAACAAAACTGGCAGAACCAGTTTCAATGGACCCAATGAAAGGATTGGATTTGACAAATCAAAGCCATCCGTTATAACTGTCAACAACCGGGACACTTTGCAAGGGAATGCAACATGCCAAGGTAGTCTGGCAATCAAGTTAACCAGAATCAGTTTTATCAGAATCAGAATCAAAACTTTCAACAGCAAAGGAATCAAATGCCCAACCAAAATCCCTATCAAAATCAGAATAGAACCCAGCAACAACCATTTCAACCTCAGAGAAATAATCAGATGCAGGTTCACACAAATCAAAACATACCATCTCAAAATGGTGTGAACCAGCAAAGGGATCAAGGGAATGTAGCTGTTACTAGGGTGGCTCAGGATGGGGAGTTTGACTGGAGTAATCATGCTGCTGAGATGGAAACGGAAAATGTCGCATTCATGGCCAAAATAAATGACAAGGCTGAATCCTCCAACACTCAGGTAAATTCTGACACTTCTATTTATGATCTTCTTGCTAAAATTGATGAATTAAATCAGGAGGTTGGAAAATGGAAAACTGAATATGAAAGGAAGGATGTCTTTCTGAATGTGTATGCGGATAGTGAAGCTACATATGAAAGTCAAATCAAGGGATTGGAGGATGATTGTATGGTATCATATCAAGTTCAATCTAGAATGAGAATTGAGATAGAAGGACTAAAGAAGATGTTTGCTGATGAAAAACTCAAGAATGCAGAATTGTTGATTGAAATGGAGTTTTTAAAAAATCTTGTCTCTACAAGAAATATTATTGGTCATGTTGACAAAATGACAGAAGAAGAGAAGTACAAGAAGGTACCACCACCTTTTTGTGACAGTTATCCTTTGAAGGTTGATAAAGAGAGCAGAAGTGAGTATCTCAAACAGTTCAAAAATGTGTTTGATGATAAGCCTGAATTTATCAAGCAGTATGATGATGTGAGTGTAGATCAGGATGGAGAATTTGTGATAAAAAAGACTGATAAGATGGAAACTGTGATTGATGAACAGCCTCAAGGAGTGAAAAAGAAGTGGAGTGAGTGAATACTCCAGTGAAGAAAGCAATTGTAACTGTGGAAGCTCTAAGTCATCAAAAGGGAAGAAGAAGAAAAGAATAAATAAGAAGAAAAGTGACAAAATTCCTTTTCTTCCACCTATGACATCACAGGTAAGAAAGCACCACGAAAGAAGGAGAAGAGAGCATTTTCCATTTGATATATGTGCTAAAACACAACCAGTCATCAAGAAGAGAAAAGAACCACAACCAGTCATAAAGAAGAAAATTGAACAACCAAGGAAATCTTCTTATGATCAGAGTCATCCACCAATCTACCCAGTATTTTCTAATCATTAATTTTTTGATGTTGGTGATGTGGATTATACTCCAAGAAGAAGAAATTCAAAAGAAGAAGAGGGAAGTTCTTCAAGATTGCCATCCAAGCTGAAGAAAATCGTTTTTGTCAAAGAAAAATATCAACAAGCAATTGATCTCAGCAAGCCAATCAAGATGGATTTCTCCAACACTTTGAAACCAAAGACATCTTTAGGATTTGACTTCCCTAAACCAAGTGACAAGATTAAGGACAAGAAACTTCTTGAAGATTTGGAAAGCTTTGCTAAAGTGTTCTGCACGAAATGTGATGCATATGGGCATCACACTGACTCTTGCCGGGTTCTTGAGGATATTTTTGAAATTCCAGATGTGGTTAGTGGCTATGACATGAAAAGTTACAAAGAAATGTATGAGAGATAATTGAATGGAAATAAAAACCCATCTGAAGATACGAACAATTAGCCTATCTTGGAACAAAGGCTCGAAACAACTTTGAAGATCAAAGAAGATGACCAAATCCTAACACCAACAGACAAGAACAAAAGGTCACCAAATGAAGAAAAAGCAAAGAGGAGACCAGGTGTTCTAAATGGTGATGAGAAGTTTCTTTTGAAACAAGGATTTGAACCAAGAGGATTCAAGTGGAAGGCAAAAAAGGAAGTAGAAGAAGGGAAGGATAAGGTGATTGAGGAAGTTGATAGTTGCATCAAAGTGTCTGCAGTGCACTTTGGATCAGAATACGACACTGATGAAGATTGTGAAGTCGTATATGAAGATCCACCACCAGATCCAATCCAAACTTCTGATGCATCCTCCACTATCTCTGAAATACAAACTGATGAAGTTTGTAACTCAGAATCAAACTGATTCCTTTTGTGTGTGTGTGCAGGAACAGTCCATGAGTAGCAATGATATATGGTATATGGAAAGTGGATGTTCAAGGCATATGACATGTGACAAGTCTGCATTGATTAATTATGTGAAGAAGTATGAGGGACCAGTTGCATTTGGGAGTGATGAAAATGGAGGAAAAATTGTTGGAAAGGGCACACTCACAAATGGCAAAGTATCCTTTGAGAATGTTCTACATGTTGAAGGACTACAATACAATTTGCTGAGCATTTCTCAAGTGTGTGGCAAGGGAGACAAGGTTGCCTTCAATGATGAACATTGCCTGATTTTGAAGCCAGAGTTTGTGATTCCAACCGAAATGATTATGATGATGGCTCCAAAAAATGGCAACCTCTATGAACTAAGAATGAATACTGCAACTTCAAGAGGTGGTTCATGCTTTGTATCAAAGGCAACTAAGAATGAAACTGTGCTATGGCCTAGGAAGATGTGTCATGTAAATTTGAAGAACATGAACAAACTAGTGAAAGGTGAACATGTTGTTGGCCTTCCCACAAGAGAGTTCAAGCTAGAAGAAAAATGCACATCTTGCCTATAAGGAAAGCAACACAAATCCTCACACCAGAGCAAACTAATAAACACAATAGATGAGGTCTTAGAATTACTTCACATGGACTTGTTTGTCCAGTGAGTGTTCCAAGTGTTGGAAAGAAGAGATACTACTTAGTGATAACTGATGATTGTTCAAGATTCACTTGGGTATATTTCTTGGGCACCAAGGATGAAACCCCAAATTTGATCAAATCCTGTGTACTCAAGATGGAAAATCAACTTGACCGGAAAGTGATGGTAATTAGAAGTGACAATGGGTCAGAATTCAAGAATGACATTATAAGTGAATTCTGCACTTCTAAGGGTATTTTCCAGCAGTATAGTGCTCCTAGAACCCCTGAACAAAATGGTGTTGCAGAAAGGAGAAATAGAACTTTAATTGAAGCTGCAAGGAGCATGATAGCTGATGCCAACCTCCTGTTACCTTTTGGGCAGAAGCAATAAACACTACATGTTATGTGTAGAACAGGGTTCTACTCAACAAAGCTCAAAACTAGACTCCATATGAAATTCTCTACCAGAGAAAGCCTTATGTGA
This sequence comes from Bidens hawaiensis, assembly GCF_021521415.1. Classification (NCBI taxonomy): domain Eukaryota; kingdom Viridiplantae; phylum Streptophyta; class Magnoliopsida; order Asterales; family Asteraceae; genus Bidens; species Bidens hawaiensis. Next base: position 2,347,493 of record NW_027491074.1, on the reverse strand, counting down.
AGTTCTTGAAGCCTTTTGGATGCAAATGCTCACTCTTGAACACAAAGGACTACTTGAACAAATTCCAGTCCAAATCTCTGGAATGTTTCTTTGTGGGCTATTCATCTCATTCAAAAGCTTATAGAGTCTATGTGAAAGAGCACATTGTGGTCATTGAATCATCTGACATCATCCTCAATGAAAACCAATTCAACAATACTGATGGTCTAAAATGGCTTTTTGATCTTGATAAAATGATCAAATCATTTAAAATTTATAATGAAGACATGGATGATAGTATGTACAGAACCAGCTTTGAAGAAAAAGAAAAAGAAAAAGCAAAACAAGTTGATCTGGACAAACTATGGACCTTAGTTGCTCATGAAGCAAATGGTTTTGACTTTGGTAGAAATATCCAAGAGGAAGATGATGTAGAGAGAGTTGGACAAGAGGCTGCAGTTGAAATCTCAAATGAAGGCCCAAGTGTTATTGAATGTGAGCCCATCCAAAATCAACAACCCTCTCAGACTGAAGAAATGTCTCAGTTGCAGAACTTGTTTGACTCATTGCAGCTAGGAGGAAATGAAGCATCTACATTAGAACTCAACCATGTTCACACCTCTACTGAGAATCAAGTCAGATCTGAAGATGAATCTGCTGAAATGAATATGACAAATCTAGAAGCAGAAGTCTTTGTACCACCAGTTGTTCAAACTACCTATGTTGAAAGAAATCACCCTGCAGAGAACATCATTGGAGATTTACATGAAAGAGTTACCAGAAGTGCATCTGAAAGAGCAAATATTTGCCTGTATGCAAGTTTTCTATCCCAAGTTGAACCAAAGAATATCAATCAATCTTTAAAGGACAACAGCTGGGTGGAAGCTATGCAGAAGGAATTAGCTCAGTTTAGAGACTTACATGTGTGCGACTTGATGGACAAGCCCAGAGGAAAGTATGCAATTGGTACAAAATGGGTCTTTAGAAACAAGAAGGTTGAAAGGGGGATAGTGATTAAGAACAAAGCTAGATTGGTGGCTCTAGGGTGTCTACAAGAAGAAGGAGTAGATTTTGAAGAAGTATTTGCTCCTGTTGCAAGACTAGAGGCTATCAGGATTTTTCTAGCATATGCAGCATCAATGAACATTAAAGTCTATTAGCTTGATGTAAAATCTGCATTTCTGAATGGAAAGATAGATGAAGAAGTTTATGTCACTCAACCTCCTGGATTTGAAGATCCAATTCATCTAAACAAAGTCTACAAGCTCCACAAGGCACTTTATAGACTACATCAGGCACCAAGAGCCTCGTATGCTGAGCTTTCTAACCATCTGTTAGAACATGGTTTCTGTAGAGGGGCCATTGACAAGACTTTGTTTTACAAAAGAAAAGAAAAAAATTTGCTACTGCTGTAAGTGTATATGGATGACATCATTTTTGGCTCAACAAATGAACAAATGTGCAAAGAATTTGAAGTCCAAATACCAAATGAGCTCAATGGGAGAAATGAATTTCTTTCTTGGACTGCAAGTGCAACAGAAGACAGATGGAATTTTCATCTATCAATCAAAATATGTGCAAGAGATTCTCACCAAATTCAAGTTCCAAGACCTTAAGACAGTGTCAACTCCAATGGACACACATGAGAAAATGGTACCTGATGAAAAGGGGGAGCCAGTGGACCAGCATGAATATAGGGCCAAGATAGGATCATTGATGTATCTCACAACATCTAGGCCAGATATTATGTTTGCTGTGTGTATCTGTGCAAGGTTTCAAGCAAATCCCAAGATGTCACATATGCTAGCAGTGAAAAGAATATTCAGATACTTGAAAGGAAACCAGACTTGGGTATTTGGTCTCCAAAGAATGCTTCCTTTGATTTGATGGCTTACACTGACAGTGACTATGATGGTTGCAACATGAGTCGAAAATCAACTTCAGGAGGATGCCAGTTTCTTGGAAACAGACTCGTGTCATGGCAATTGAAGAAACAAACCACAGTATCAATCTCTACTGCTGAAGCGGAGTACATTGCCGCATCTGCTTGCTGTGCACAGGTTCTGTGGATTCAAAATCAACTGCTGGATTATGGTATGAATTTCTTACTCACATCTATTTTAATTGATAACACTACTGCTATGTTTATAGTTAAGAATCCAGTCCAACATTCTAAAACTAAGCACATTGAAATTAGACTTCATTTCATTAGGGATTGTAAGGAAAAAAGGCTTATAGAAATGAAAAGGGTAGACACATCTGATAATTTGGCTGATTTGTTCACCAAACCATTAGATAAAACCGGGTTTCACTTTCTGTTAAAATGCCTAGGAATAATTAATGCTGATGAGGTTTAATTTAAGATGTGTGCTTAAGTGAGGTGCTTACTGATGATCTATGTTACTCACTTCGAATGTTTGCATTGCTATGCTTGAATGATTACTAAAATTGCATGAATCATGTTTGTGACTGTTCTTGTGTGGAATTTCTGTTAATCTTGAGAATTAAAGTTATTAGTACTTTGATCTGTGCTTGCATGATGAATTTTTATGATCCTAAGTACTTCGAGCATGAATCTGTGCTTGCATGATGAATTTTTATGATTCTATGTACTTCGAGCATGAATCTGTGTTTGCATGATGAATTTTTTTGATTCTAAGTACTTCGAGCATGAATCTGTGCTTGATGATGTGCTTATTGCTCTTCGAGCACAAGCATAGGCTTCAGTGAGACTATTCTAAGTCACTCGAGCACAGATGTCGTTGCTCCACTGCTCGAGCATGGAAGCAGTCTTGAAAACTTTTACAAGTGTTTCGAGCATGCTTCTGCGGAAGATGGGTGTTTAATGCTCTTCGAGAACAAACAATCCATACTTGGAAGTTCAGGATAAACTTATTCCTTGTAACTTACTGCTCGAGCACAAATTTAAGTCTCTCGAGCACAATCATTAAACTGATTTACTTCTAAGGTTGCTCGATAGATTTTCGAGCATGCTCGATGAAGTTCTGAGCATCCTCGACAGGCTTAAGTGATGCTTTGTTGTTTCTGTGCTATCTGAAAGTCTGTGTTTTGATTATGTGAAAGTGTGTGCTTTATTACAAATGCTTAAATGACAACACCATCTTTAAAATCACTATTCTTCAACTGAATTGTCACACCCCGACTAGCACAATGCGGAAGCGTAAAACGGGAATGCAACAGACACCTCTGGTATCAACACATTGTTTATAAAGAAACATTACAAAGTAATTTACAATATATTACATTTCATTGTTCTATCATTTTTTTACAGTCTAGGTGATACAAACCAAATTAGTTCGTTAACTATACGATCTTACTACTAATATCTTTGCTTCTATTCACATAGCATCAACCACACACTTTTGGGCAAGTAACAGATCACCAAATCATTCCGATTTAGGTACACCTGAAAAGCAGTTTAAAACGGGACAACTACTAGAGTTGGTGAGTTTCACGAGTTTCAAGAAAACAGTAATGAGTATTCACAAGTTAACACTTGTAATTATGAAATAAGTATGTATGTATGTATATGATGTAATTATGCTAAGCTACAGTGAAGCCTTGACTCTATGTGCTGCGTGCATCCATTTCCCATGCTCAATCAACCACTGTGGCCTCTTTCCGCCCACAACATGCCCCGGTAGCTATGTCTAACACTACATAGCCTGTTTGTATAAGTATGGTCATGTGCAAACGGCGCTATGTGACACGGAAACCAGGCCGATTCCGTTTGGGTTTGTCAAACCAATAGTACTATTCACAGCCATCGGCTCGAAGTTAATCATTGTGATCGTGGGGACTTTCGTGTGTTAGCACTTATACAATTCACATAAATACATGTTTCAGGTATGTATATATAATCAAACTTTATTTTCACCCCAAAAGTTCGTAAAACTGTTTAAAGAGTGGGGTCATGAAACTCACTGTTTAGTAGATAATCAGTAGCACGTCAGTTCGAGGTTTGTATAACTTGCATTCACGGTTTCCAACAATCAATATTATAATAATATTAATATTTTAATATTATTATAATCTCAATACTAAACTGGGCTGTATAACTAATTTGGGTATAGCTAGAACGCCCAGAAAGTGGCAATAGGCTTAAGTTGTGATGTTGTTCAATGTCTAATACTTAAAACCGAACTTGGCTCAGATTCCCGTTTTCCCAGCTGGGCCAAGTTGTTCTTTTACGCGTTTAGAAAACAATTATGGGGAAGTAAGCTTGGGTAAATGTATTGGTTAATAAAATGATTAAATTATAAAGAAAGATCACATAATGGGGTCCCGGATTAGCCACGGGGCCCGTTTCCGTTTATTCAGTTTGATTTAAGAAGAAACGCGCACAATCTATTTGGATTGTCCAGGTTTCTCATAGAAAAGTTTGTTTTTACTTAATTAATTCAAAAATATTATTTTTGATCACTCTTGGTGTTTTGATATTCCCGCAGATTCGTTAATCGCGAACTTGCCGGTTTTTATAAAAACTGAATTTCTTTAATATTCAAATTAGCATAATTAATTAACCGTTAATTATTAAATTATGAAAATTTAGCCACTTATCAATTAAAATATTTATATTTTAATAAAAATATTTCTGGAATTATTTATTGATTTATTAATTTATAAAAATTCATTTTATCAGCTATATTTCGCCTGAAAATCGTCCGTTTACCCCACACAATTTCCAAAAATTCCACAAAATTCCTGAATACTCAAATCATGTCCCAAAACAACTTGTATCAATTCCAGAATGTAAAAAGCTCGTGCAGTAGTCTTTTCGGCCCAAATTCAGCTATAAAAATTCACACGAACGGATATACACAAAACACCTTTAGACTTCTCCAAATTATCCCAAAATGCATATGTGAACAAAATACATCAAATCTGAGTTCCCAGAAAAATTTCCTAATTTTTGAAGTATTTTAGCTAATTTTCCCAAATAAACGTTCCAATTCGTTAATAAATTCGCCAAATATTCTCGGATGTTCGAAAAATTACCAAATTTAAGCATGGACTCAATGACATTGTCCCTGATATCCCTGAAAAATTAAAAGGCTTAATAATACGCACATCACAACTTTAACCTAAAATGCCCGCAAGCGAGTGTTTCGGCATTACCTTAGCGGTTTTGGTTCGTTTCTGCCTTTCTAATCAACTTTTCAAGCTTTTGTGCTCCTATGTAGGCTAGGTACAGGTCCTATATCACAAACCAAGCAGGTTTCATCAATAGAACAACCCTTTAACTTAGGGTTTCGGCTAGTGCACAAAAACGAACTTTTGAACCGTAAAAACGCCGTTTCAACCCTTTAATCCGTGTTTATGGCAAAATAAACTATCAAAACAGGTTCCTTACCATGTCTATGATCAAAACATGTTTATGGACCATTTTAGGATTTTTACATGGTTAGGAATGATTTTTAGCAATTAAGACATGTTTTTATGGTATTAATCAGGGTTAAACAAGTTTAAAAGCTACTTATTTAAGTTGTTACCTTATGGTTTTGGAAGATTTCTGGAAAAGTGACGTGTAGCTGCTTGGACTCTAGTTTTTTTATCAAGTGAAATGACTAAAAAGCTTAGGTAACAAGTTTAATAAAACAAATGGGGGTGGGGTTTACTAGGCCGATCGGAAGTCTTATGGGCCCATTTTGGCTTTCTGATTTTTCAAGCCCAAATACGAAAAGCCCAGCCCAAATTTAGTTCGGGTTTGGTTTTTGGCGCGAAAAATTTATCGAGTGCGTTAAACAGTGTGAAAACGAGTGTTCTTCCGGCTAGTTTTGTGTAAATTTATAAAAACATACTATATGTTTGTAAAAATCAAAAATATTTTCACGGATCGCTTAAAACATTTCAAATAAGTGTTTGGTAAGTCTTTTTCGGCTTAACGGATGATACAATGCTTGGTTCGTAACTATCTTTCGCGTTTAAATCTATAGCGAGTAGTTAAACGAGCATGTTTTCGTTTAACTTGTTTGTTATCGAACTAAGACCATATTACTAATATTTTAGCTTCTATAGATCGTATATCACTTATAGATGCCCCCCCCACCCCGAGATATCTGGGTCGTAACCCGACCTGTTCGGTTAATCGTTCGTTTGTTACGTAAAAGGCGTTTATTTGCTTAATCGGTAAATACGTACTGAGGTGTACCTTGTTTTGGCTCAAATGTCACATTCTCCCCCCGTTAGAAAATTTCGTCCCCGAAATTTGATTATTCAACTTTGTCTTTGTTTGAAAACAAGTGCGGGTATTTCTTTTTGAATTCTGATTTCCGTTCCCACGTGAATTCGGGTCCCCGTTCTGAATTCCAACGAACTTTTACTAGAGAAATTTTATTGTGCCTTAGTTGTTTTATTTTTCCCTCTAATATTTCCACCGGTTCTTCAACGAAATTCAGTTTTTTGTTTGTGTTTAAGTCATTTAATGGCACGATTTCGTTTTCGTCAGTAAGGCACTTTTTCAGGTTTGAAACGTGAAAGACATCATGAATTGAACTCAACTCCAAAGGTAATTTCAGTCGGTAAGCTACAGGACTGATCTTAGAAATTACTTCATACGGTCCAATGTATCGCGTAGCTAGTTTACCGGTTTTACCGAATCGAATGACGCCTTTCCATGGGGATACTTTCAAAAAAACTTTGTCGCCTATTTCAAAGGATAACGGCTTTCTACGAACATCAGCGTAGCTTTTCTGTCGATCTCAGGCGGTTTTTAATTTGCTTGTGATTTTACGGATTTTTTCAGTGGTTTCTTGAATCAAGTCAGATCCTGTAATTAAGGTATCTCCCACCTCAGTCCAGCACAAGGGTGATCTACATTCCGCTCGTACAGCGCTTCATATGGTGCCGCTTGAGTTCTACTGTGATAGCTATTGTTGTACGAAAATTCAACTAGTGGAAGATGTTGATCCCAGTTTCCACCAAAGTCTAGTACACAAGCGCGAAGCAAATCTTCTACGGTTTGAATGGTTCGTTCAGATTGACCGTCGGTTTGGGGATGGTAGGCGGTACTTAGGTCAATTCGGGTTCCCAAAGCTTCTTGTACGGCTTGCCAGAAACGAGAGGTGAAATGGCTATCTCGATCAGAAATAATTGAAACGGGTACGCCGTGTCGGGATACGATATCATTTATATAGATGTGAGCAAGTTTTTCGGTTGTGTAAGTGGTTCGGATTGGAAGGAAGTGTGCGGATTTGGTTAGTCGGTCAACTATCACCCATATTGCATCATTTCCTCGGGAAGTTTTAGGGAGGTGGGTTACAAAATCCGTGGTAATTTGTTCCCATTTCCATTGTGGGATTTCCAGGTTGTGCAACATTCCCGAAGGCTTTTTATATTCGGCTTTAACCCTCGCACAGGTTAAACATTTACTGACATACGTGGCTATATCTTTCTTCATACCGGGCCACCAATAATACTCCTTCAAGTCCTTGTACATCTTATCTGTTCCTGGGTGAATGGAGTATTTGGACTTATGGGCTTCGTCCATGATCAAGTCACGCAGGTTGCTGAAAGTGGGAATCCAAACTCAGTTTTTGTAGTATAGAATTTCGTCAGTTCTTTCTTCAAAGTTTTGTTTGGTCCCATGCAAGTTTTCATCTTCCAAGTGTTCTCCTTTTCGTTTTGAGTAATACGAATTTGTTCAGTGAGATTGGTTTGGACGATCATTCCAAGTGCTCGGACCCGCAGTGGTTTGATCCTGTCTTTTCTGCTCAAAGCATCTGCCACTATTTTAGCCTTGCCCGGATGGTATCGAATCTCACAGTCAAAGTCATTTAACAGTTCTACCCATCTCCTCTGCCTCATGTTTAGTTCTTTCGGGTCGAAAATATGTTGTAGGCTCTTGTGGTCGGTGTATACTATACATTTGGTGCCATATAAGTAGTGCCTCCAAGTCTTAAGTGCAAAAATAACCGCGCCCAGTTCCAAATCATGGGTAGTATAATTCTTCTCGTGCACCTTTAACTGTCGAGAAGCGTATGGTATGACTTTGTTTCTTTGCATAAGTACGGCACCCTAAACCTTTCCGTGAAGCGTCATAATAAACTACCAGATCATCAGTTCCCTCTGGAAGACTCAGTATCGGGGCTTGACATAGTTTCTGTTTCAGCAATTGAAAAGCCGCTTCTTTTTCTTCTCCCTATACATAAGCATGATCTGTTTGAGTCAAAAGGGTTAAAGGTTGGTCTGTGCTCGAAAAATTAGCAATAAAGCGCCGATAATACCTAGCTAAACCCAAAAATTGGCGAATTTCTTTCGTTGACTTTGGGGCTTGCCAATTTTTGATGGCTTCAATCTTACTCGGGTCTACATGGATACCGTGTCGGTTAACAACGTGCCCTAGAAATTGTACCTCTTGTAGCCAAAATTCACATTTTGACAGCTTGGCATACAACTTTTCCTGCCTCAACAATTCCAAAATGGTTCGTAAATGTTGCTCGTGTTCCTCCTTGGTTTTTGAATATATCAAAATGTCATCAATAAACACGATAACGAATTTGTCGAGGTACGGTTTACAAACCAGATTCATAAGATCCATGAAAACTACGGGAGCATTAGTCAGTCTGAACGGCATAACTAAGAATTCGTAGTGGCCATAACGAGTTCGGAATGCCGTTTTAGACACATCTTCCTCTTGAATCTTTACTTGATGGTAATCGGATCGAAGGTCAATTTTCGAGAAATAGTTTGCCCCTTGAAGTTGGTCAAATAAGTCATCTGTTCGTGGAAGAGGGTATCGGTTTTTGATGGTAACTTTGTTTAATTCCCGGTAATCAATGCACATTCTAAAACTTCCATCTTTCTTCTTTACGAACAATACCGATGCTCTCCAAGGAGAATAACTAGGACGAATAAAACCCTTATCTAACAACTCCTGTAACTGGTTGGATAGTTCTTGCATTTCAGAAGGTGCTAGTCGATATGGTGCCTTAGCAATAGGGGCTAATCCTGGGATTAAATCAATACGGAATTCAACCTGTCGGTTCGGTGGTAATCCAGGTAGATCATCGGGAAAGACATCGGGGTATTCACGTACAATGGGAATCTCTTCTATGCATTTCTCATCAGGGTTCTTTATAGTCACGTTTGCCAAAAATGCCATACAACCTTGGCGTAAACATTTCAACACTTTGAGATGAGACACGAGAGGTAATATCGAACCAGACTTCTCTCCCTATACCACAATCACCTCACCATTCGAAAAGGGAATTTTAACTGTCTTGTCGTTACACACAATCTCTGCCTTATTCTTGGTTAACCAGTCCATGCCGACAATAACATCAAAACTTCCTAACTCTACCGGGAGTAGGTCAAAAAGGAATGGGTGGTCATTAAGAATAATAGAATAGTTTTGGATTATTTGGTTGACAGTTATAGAGTTACCGTTAGCGAGTTCATAGTATAGGGATTTATTAGTTCACTAACTGGCATATTACCCAGGGACACAAAACTAGTGGAAACAAAGCTTCTATCGGCACCAGTATCAAATAATACAGAAGCATATTGATCAGAAACAACAAATGTACCTGTTACTACGTTCGGGTCTTGTTGTGCTTCTCCAGACCCAATAACAAACGCGTGTCCCCAAGGCGCACTTGAAGTCGATGCTTGGTTCGGTCTAGCAACCATTCTTTGATTCAACTTGGGGCAGTTTCTTCTAATATGTTCTGTACTGCCACATTCATAACAGGCACGGTAGGTTGCTGCGGTTGAAGTTTGTTGAATAGGTTATTGGCGGATTGGCTGAGGTCTAGGTGGCGGTGGACGACGAGGTTGAGTTGTTTGGGTTGATCGGTTCACAATTTCTGTACCTGCTTTGCAATTAGGGGCATAATGCCCAGTTCGACCACATTTAGGGCATACTGGCAATCTGCACTCTCCCACATGATGGTAATTACATCTGTTGCACTTTGGCAAGGGTCCCTTGTACCTGTCTTGCTTCGTATCTGAACCGGTTATAGCATAATTTCTTATTTTCGGACGTGCACGTTTGCTTGATTGTCCTCCTTGTGATCTCGTCCCTTAGTCAGTTCATTTCATTCCCGTTGATTCCCCGACCATTTTCATTACTCCACTCCTTACCAAGTCAAAAGTTACAATGCTGGTTTGAGTCACGACATTCTCAATCGATGTATGACCAATAGCATTCACCAAACTCCTCACTTCCGGGGCTAAACCCCAAATATAACGTTCAATTCGTTTGTTTTCAGGAGTTACTAACCATGGTACTAAACGAGCCAGTTCATTGAAGCGGTTCGTGTATCCCAAATGATCCGCTCCTTTCATTTCCAGGCTCCAGAGTTCATGTTCTAATCTTTGAATTTCGTTCTTTGGGTAGAAATGTTCTAGCATCAGTTTTTTAAGTTCGGCCCAAGTCATATGATTAACCGTATCTTGCCATCTTATCTGGACAGTAGTGTTCCACCACATCAAAGCATGATCTGTAAACGTAGAGGCAACGTACTTGACTATGTTTTCCGGTGGTCAATTACTAATATCGAGAACAGATTCAGACTTTTCGATCCATTTAATCAGCTCGTTTGGCCCTTCAATGCCTTTGAATTCGATCGGTTTACAGGCTATAAAGTTTTTGTTCGAATATTCCTTTCGAGGGGGGTTAGGGTTGTTATTGTTATTGTTTGGGTTCGGTGGGGATTATTGTTGACATTATTTACATCAGGTGGGGGATTATTTGCATTGGTAGGGGCATTTGTATTAGGTGGGGGATTATTATTTGTAACTGTTTCATTGTTGGTTGGAGGAGCATTATTGATTTGTTGCTGGTGTGTTTGTATATTGGCATTAACACCGGCAGTTACATGTGTTACAATAAGTGGTATTGCCGCCTGCATTTGCCGAGCAATCATCTCGGCTATTTCTGCCTCAGTTATAGGGGTTGCTTTCTTTGGGGCCATTATATAATGATAAACAAATATAAGCCAATTAATACTAATTCCAGTCTACGGCATTGTGTAATAATAATCACAATAAATGTTGTACAAGTAAACCAGATAACATACTGACATTACACAAATTGTTCCGTACATTGATAATAAGAGGTACATAGACTTAGCCTGATAAAGGCCAGTGCTTGCATGTATATATCAAAATCTGTCACTAAGTGACTGCTAGACTTAACCCTGTAAGAGTCGGTGCTTGTAATAATGTACAAAATTGTACCCCATTTTAACATAACGTACTACTATATACGTACATGGAGTATCAAAGATTACGTACACATATTTGTAATATTCCGCATCTATCCATACAGGCGATAGGCTAGCCACAAACATAAAAACACCAACACTGTAACCATCCAGTAATAGTTCCACAGTCGAACTGTCACCCTATCCAAACACCAGTGGTGGTAGGTATCTGACTGCTGCAGGTTCAGCACTATCTGCTGTAATGTCAATAAGCACTGGGTCACGTGCCTCCTTTCCTGGTTAATGCTAGCTATGGCTATCGAGTGGTCTATCACACGGTTAGTCAAGACAGCCATCCAAGAGTTGTTTCCTACGTTTGGGAGGTCAAGGCGAGGAGTAGGTATACTCAATGAACAGGAAGATGAAGTCTCCGCCCTAGGACGTGAAGGTCCTCCCCGATAGTGGGTAGATTTGAATGGAATCGAGGTAGGGTCAATCGAGGTTACCCTAATACGAGCAGTCTGTCGGACTCACGCAGTAGCTGAAGTCGTCGGCGATAGGTGAATAGGTGGAGTGGGTGATCTGGCTACTCTTGTAGGTGAACGACACTGACTGTTAACTTCGTTTTGATCCCTACGTGGTGACCTGGGTGGATAGCTATCGCATCTATAGCCGGACAGATCAGGCACATTTCTGGGTAGCTCTCTACAAATAACTTCTTCTTCCACCTCTTCCTCCTCCTCCTCAGGTTCCTCTTCTAGGTCTTCCTCTTCTGGATCCTCTTCTTCTGGATCCTCCTCGGATTCCTCTTCAGGACTTCCTCCTCTGATTCTTCCTCGGGATCCTCCTCAACAGAGATTACCGGTTCTTCTTCTGGTACGTAGTCATTATTCCTTGACATGACTCTGCACAAAGGTTAGTTATAAGAATAATATTTATTGCTATCGCTAACTATTGTCGAGGAGATTAATTAATTAAAGCAAATTTAATATTAACTATATTAGAATATAATATTAGTTTTATTAAAATTTTAATTTTAATTATTATTAAAATCAATACTGAATATAAATGAATATAGTATTCATAATAAAATTTACCGTCATCAACAGTATCGTACGTACACGTATTCATGCACTTTGTTCCAAATAAGCACGTATGGGTGTTACATATATGTACACTTACCCATTACCTTTTATACACATATGTTGCCACTTTTACCTAACCATACGTTCCGCGACTTCTCCCCGAATTCCCTCGTACAAGCAAGTCTGTTATTATGTTCCGGACCACAGTAACTCACTTGCCCTAGAAATTCATCCTGGCATCCATCAGTATAATATTAATTTATTATTTAACTATTTCCCAGAGTTAATCGAGCCTACGGTTATATCTTAGGTACCCTAAGGGATAACCTAATCCTTTACAACCAATGGCTCTGATACCAACTTCTGTCACACCCCAACTAGCCCAATGCGGAAGCGTAAAACGGGAATGTAACAGACACCTCTGGTATCAACACATTGTTTATAAAGAAACATTACAAACTAATTTACAATATATTACATTTCATTGTCTATCATTGTTTTACAATCTAGGTGATACAAACCAAATTAGTTCGTTAACTATACGATCTTACTACTAATATCTTTGCTTCTATTCACATAGCATCAACCACACACCTTTGGGCAAGTAACAGATCACCAAATAATTCCGATTTAGGTACACCTGAAAAGCAGTTTAAAACGGGTCAACTACTAGAGTTGGTGAGTTTCATGAGTTTCAAGAAAACAGTACTGAGTATTCACAAGTTAACACTTGTAATTATGAAATAAGTATGTATGTATGTATATGATGTAATTATGCTAAGCTACAGTGAAGCCTTGACTGTATGTGCTGCGTGCATCCATTTCCCACGCTCAATCAACCACTGTGGCCTCTTTCCGCCCATAACATGCCCGGTAGCTATGTCTAACACTACATAGCCTGTTTATATAAGTATGGTCATGTGCAAACGGCGCTATGTGACACGGCAACCAGGCCGATTCCATTTGGGTTTGTCAAACCAATAGTACAATTCACAAGCCACCGCCTCGAAGTTAATCACTGTGATCGTGTGGACTTTCGTGTGTTAGCACTTAGAAAAATTCACATCAATACATGTTTCAGGTATGTATAACTTATCTGGGTATAGCTGGAACGCCCAGAAAGTGGCAATAGGCTTAGGTTGTGATGTTGTTCAATGTCTAATACTTAAAACCGAACTTGGCTCAAATTCCCGTTTTTCCAGCTGGGCCAAGTTGTTCGTTTACGCGTTTAGAAAAAAATTATGGGGAAGTAAGCTTGGGTAAATGTATTGGTTAATAAAATGATTAAATTATAAAGAAGGATCACATACTGGGGTCCCGGATTAGCCATGGGGCCCGTTTCCGTTTATTCAGTTTGATTTAAGAAGAAACGCGCACAATCTATTTGGATTGTCCAGGTTTCTCATAGAAAAGTTTTTTTTTACTTAATTAATCCAAAAATATGATTTTTGATCACTCTTGGTGTTTTGATATTCCTGCAAAAATATTCCAAACAATTTATAAAAGCTGAATTTGTTTAATATTTAAATTAGCATAATTAATTAACCGTTCATCATTAAATTATGAAAACTTAGCCACTTATCAATTAAAATATGTAGATTTTCATAAAAATATTTCTGGAATTATTTACTAAATTATTAATTTATAAAACTTCATTTTATCAGCTATATTTTGCCTGAAAATCATCCGTTTACCCCAAACAATTTCCAAAAATTCCACAAAAATTCCTGAATACTCAAATCATGTCCCAAAATAACCTATATCAATTCCAGAATGTAAAAAGGTCGTGCTGTATTCTTTTCAGCCCAAATTTGGCTATAAAATTTCACACGAACGGATATACACAAAACACCTTTAGAATTCTCCAATTGATCCCAAAATTTATATGTGATCAAAATATATCAAATCTGAGTTCCCAGAAAAATTTCATAAATTTTGAAGTATTTTAGCTATTTTTCCCAAATAAACGTCCCAATTCGATAATAAATTCGCCAAATATTCGCGGATGGTCAAAAAATTACCAAATTTAAACAGGGACTCAATGACATGGTCCCTGATATCCTTGAAAAATTTTAAGGTCTAATAATACAAACATCACAACGTTAACCTAAACAGCCCGTAAGCGAGTGTTTCGGCATTACCTTTGCGGTTTTGATTCGTTTCCACCTTTCTAATCAACTTTTCAAGCTTTTGCGCTTCTATGTAGGCTAGGTACAGGTCCTATATCACAAACCAAGCAGGTTTCATCAATAGAACAGCCCTTTAACTTAGGGTTTCGGCTAGGATTTCGGCTAGTGCACAAAAACGAACTTTTGAACCGTAAAAACGCCGTTCCAACCCTTTAATCCGTCTTTATGGCCAAAAAAAACTATCAAAAGAGGTTCCTTACCATGTGTATGATCAAAACACGTTTATGGACCATTTTTATGATTTTTACATGGTAAGGAATGATTTTTAGCAATTAAGACATGTTTTTATGGTATTAATCAAGGTTAAACAAGTTTAAAAGCTACTTATTTAAGTTGTCACCTTAGGGTTTTGAAAGATTTCTGGAAAAGTGACTTGCAGCTGCTTGGACTCCAGTTTTTTTATCAAGTGAAATGAATAAAAAGCATAGGTAACAAGTTTTATAAAAAAAAATGAGTGTGGGGTTTACTAGGCCGATCGGAAGTCTTATGGGCCCATTTTGGCCTAAGTTTCTGATTTTTCAAGCCCAAATACGAAAACCCCAGTCCAAATTTAGTTTTGGTTCTGTTTTTGGCACGAAAAAATTATCGGGAGCCTTAAACAGCGCGGAAAACGAGTGTTTTTCGACTAGTTTTCTGTAAATTTATAAAAACATACTATATGTTTGTTAAAATCAAAAATATTTTCACGAATTGCTTAAAACATTTCAAATAAGTGTTTGGTAAGTCTTTTTCAGCTTAACGGATGATACAATGCTTGGTTTGTAACTAACTTTCGCGTCTAAATCTATAGCGGGTAGTTGAACGAGTATGTTTTCGTTTAACTTGTTTGTTATTGAACTAAGGCCATATTACTAATATTTTAGCTTGTATAGATCGTATATCACTTATAGATGGCCCCTCGAGATATCTGGGTCATAAACCGACCCGTTAGGTTAATCGTTCGTTTGTTACGCAAAAGGTGTTTATTTGCTTAATCGGTAAATACGTACTGAGGTGTACCTTGTTTTGGCTCAAATGTCACATGAATTTTCAATAAGAAAATGGTTTTTAAATGCTAAAGAGTTTCTGATTAAGCAATACGATTTTGGTAATCATACAAGGGAGATGATAACATTATCCAAGTTCCAAATCAGAAGTGAAAAGTGTTTTTGAAGTGGAGATTGAATCCAACTAATACGAGAAATGATATTATATTGTCTAATCTCCTAACTCATGGATTATATGCTTAAAAGATTTCTGTTCAGTAAACTGACAATTTATGTAGCTCCTTCTCATGAGTGTAGTCATCTATGTGATACAAATACTTTAATCATGCTAAGTTTGATGTGGTGATTCATTTGAAAACTAAGGTATGTTTTCTTGCACATCTCTCCGAATGATAGGCAGAAAGGCAATTATCCAATCATACATGAGCCCGTTGATGTTTTGGTCTACCATAAACAGTTTATCAAATTATGAGCAGCTACTAAATAGCTATATATATATATATATATATATATATATATATATATTTGAAAGTTTATAAACAGAAACTGAAGCAAGTGAAAAGATTGAAAAATAAAATGAAATATGCTTCAAAATCATTAATGATATAAATATATCATGACCTTAAGGGGCACTAAAAGAACTACAAGAGTGGGGCATACAAATAAGTCCTAAACACTCTGAATGAAAGGCATGTAAGTCCGGATGGCTTGTAAGTCCAACGTTCAACCTTATGGTCTGATAACTATGAATGTTATTATTAAATAAACTGCTCGGACAAATAAAAAATTATTTTTTTACCAATGCATCAGGGGGTTGAAGTCAATTCGGGGTGATTCGAAGAAAGCTAAATAAGCTTTCAGAAGAGATAAGGAACAACTAAAGTCTAAAATGTGACCATTCTTACTTAAGCAACCAATTGAATCTTAAGTATATCACAAAAAGTCATAAGAATCATGCTAAGAGCATACACCTAATGTCAGGCTGACTTAAGTCATAAGACGGCTGAAAATGAAGTGGTGTGACAGTTATTGGACAACATGATCACATGTTGAGATCTTTCCAATGAATTGACATAACTTTTTGAACTGGATTTTGATCTCTTGTTCACCTCAAACCCAAGCTTTAGCAAACAGAATGATTTTATTAACTTGTAATCTTAATCAATGCAAAGTTTGAGTGTGATTTTTGTCTTAACTTTTAGGCAAATGATTTTGACTTCACCACTGTTATCTGTGTTTGTTCTCAGTATTTTCGAGTATGATCTAGGAATTAGACTGTACTTCGAGCTTACTTTTGATGCGTTTTGTTATCTTTGATCTTCGAGCACGAAGATATACTTTTATATTTTACTAAGTATCTTCGAGCATGATGGCATGAGTAAGTATGATTTCAAGTCTACGAGCACGAGAACTGAATGATAGGAAACATCTAAGTGTTTCGAGCAAGGTTTGTGCTAGGTATTTAGTGAGCGCTTAGAGATGATTGAGTTAGAATTTCGAGAAGAGGAAAGATGATTCTATTTCTAAGAATTTTCGAGCACACTAGGGTACCAGTTTCTGTGCTTGAATGTGGGATTAGAAAAGATTTAGTTAAGGTTTTCGAGCACTGTACTTCGAGCACACAGGAATGCATCTCGAGCATAAGAAATTCAAATGATATATTTCTAAGTATGCTCGAGCAAGCACTGTACCATGTCTTTGTGTACAGGGGGAGCAAGTTTTTTTTTGGCTGTATACTCGAGCAAGAGTGGTAAATGTGAATTTGAAATTAAATGACAACTGTCGTGTGTTAGATGACAAACCAAGGTACTGTACCACCAAATCGTTAGGTATAAAAAAGGGACTTAGAAAGTTTTTCAAACAATTTTCTCAAATTAAACCTAAACGACCGCCCTCTTGCTCGTGCTATCTTCCTCTTGCTCGCTGGTCTATTCTTTCTTAATTTCACATCGAAAATAGCCGTTAGCTCTGTTTCGACTTCGGTAAGATATCGCTGTTCGATAATCGTCACACTGATTTTGAAATTAGGGTTTCCAATTGAACAAATTGACTAACTGTTTACTTGTTTTGCAGGTACGAATATTACTACGGAACAGGTTAATTGAAGACGCCATCAATCATCTATCTATTCTTCTATATTAGTTCTGGAACTTTGTGTACTGACAACTCTCCTTGTTTTTTTTTTTTGCAGAACTGATGGCTTTCAAATTCGAAAAACGACATAATATGTGTGCTCGCTTGTAGATAGATGATGACAACCGTGAGTTGGAGCCAATGATAAAATTTTTGAGGAACTCCAATCTGAGGGTGGCATTAACTACAGACCCCACAATATATAGAAATAACATTTCGGATTTTTAGGGGTCTGCAACACATGTAAATGACGTCAATGGGGATAGAATTGAGGCATTGATTTTAAATCATGACATTGAAATAACTGAAGCCTCAATCAGAGCTTCACTAGAACTTAATGACAATTTTGAGGATCAGCCGTCCTACTCCGTCCCAAAGTTACTAAGAGTCTTTCAAGAAACTATGAGCTATCAGGGAGGAGTTAAGGAGGGACAGTTTCAAAAGGGGAGTTTTCCATTAATCTACATATTTTTAATTCATTACGTTATTCAGTCTCTATCTCCACGACGAGGGACCTGGACTTTGTTGAGCAGAGAGCTTGGGACTCTCACTGTCGCCATCCTTTATCAACAACCCTTCAACATTTCATGACTTATTTTTCAAGGAATGATCTCCAATGCAGAAAAGAATGTTACTCAACGATTTCTGATGTATCCAAGGTTTCTTCAAATATTAATAAACAGAGCCTTACCAAACATTCAAAGAACATGGCAGATTTTGAAGTTGCAAGACTCAAACATATGCAAACGTATGAAGGATGCTCAGAGTAACTTCATTGAGAATGATGACTGGGATATACTCCCATGGTTATTCGTACCTGCACTGGGTGCCATTGATGTACCGAGGACCCCTGGCAACAGTGATGAGGAAGTTGATGATGGTGATGATAATGATAATGATGATGATGATGGTGCCGATGGAGGAGATGCGATGGTTATTGATAATGCTGTTGATGCACAGGTGGTAGTTGACGAGACTGTGTATGAAATTGGTCAAGAACCTCATGAGCCAACTTATAATGCTGACATTTGTATTTCCCCTGCCACAACTGAGCCGACTGAACCAGACATACCTATCCATCCTTCACCTACTACAGCACCAACTGAACCTACTCTCCCAACCCAAGTCCCAGAACCATACACCGTTCCATCCCCTGAAACCGCAGAATCTGAACCATTCTCGGAACCAGCTCGAAAACCCACTGCTGAATCCCCACCATCAAGTCCAAATCTTTATGATATTATGTGTGAAAATGCCAAACTGGAGTTTGAGAACATATTTCTAAAAGAGAAGAATGCCATTTTGGCTGCAAAGAACTCGGCCCTGGAAGCTGCATTAAAGGAGGCTTTATTGAAAATTCAAACTCTTAAGGGGTAGTCTGAGGTTGAGAAGACCTCAGATGCACCAAAACAGGGGGAGAATCTTGATGTTGAACAGGAGATTGGACCATCCGATGCACTGAACATGATCAATCAGATATATGATGTGAGTCAGAAGTTGAGGGAGAGAAAACTAGAGAAGATGAATCTGAAAAGGAAAAGTTGAATAGGAAAGAAAAGGGAAAAGGGATTGCCCACACAAATGATGACTTACATCCTTTACCCACGCCAGCAGTTTAGTCTGATGATCTATTGTTTAAGGAAGATGTTATTGATAAAGACATGGCTGAAGCTGAATCTGTGAAAACTGTAATTAATTTATTGAATGAAGAGTTGGAGGCCGTTGAAAGGGAAGAAAGAGTGGAAGAAGAGGAGGAAATCCCACAAGAAGTCATAAAAGCCTTAATAAACATGAAGGAAAAGGAAGAGGCAGAAGAGAGGATATTAAAGGAGGCTGATGATGCTATTAAAACTACAATGGAGGCTCTAAAAGCAAGACAAAATGATGATACACAATAGCCCATATTAGTTGAACAAGATGTATTTTAGCCTGAAGTGGCTGAAGAGCCTGAAATGAATGAACAAGAAAAAGATGCAGAGCTTTTGATCACTGAGCCTAAAGAGGGTGAAGTAAATGAAGATGAACTGGGATTGGGACCAGTTATTCATGAAGAAGAGGAAACCATTGAAGTCTCAGCAAGCACTATGGTTAAGTTGATTATAATAAAGGATCCTACACTGATTCTAAATAATCTAGAGAGACATCACCCAGAGATTGTGATGGTAGCAAGAAAGGCTCAACGAGACTTTATAAATCTGTGCAAAGGAGAATCAAGATCTGGAGAACATGTTGAACCAAGTGAACCCATCATTCAAGAGGTCACTGAAGAAACTGAAGAAATTCATAGAAATGAAGATGTTATTGAAGAATCTGAGTCTGTGGATGAGGAGATAATTATTGAAGAACCAGAAACAGAAGTGGAGCAGCCCGATACATCCACTCCAACTCAATCAAGTTTAAAAAGGAAAGACACAACTGATATTGAGACACCAAAATTCAAAAGATAAAAATCTGTGAAGAAAATGGTGTATAAGATGAGGAGAGACAAGCTAGAAGAAAGAAGAAGAGCTCAATCCAAACAAAATGATGAACCAATGATTGAGGCTCTTCATAACCTTGAAGAAGTGGTGGACTTGGATGGTGAAAGTGAAAATGAAGAGGAATTGAAGGAAGCTGAAAAGATAAATGAAGATGTTGAATATTTGATCAGTTTGGGTTATGATCCTATGTATGTTCAAAGACTATCAATAGAGGATGTGGCAAAAGAAGCTGAGGGTTGGAGAGTAAGGAAAGGAAAAAAAGAAGTATTGATAAAGGCTGGTCACAAGCCTGCATTCCTGAACTTACAACCCTTTGACAAGATTGATAGTTTATGTAAAAGGGCTCTCATGAAGGATCTAACTGAGTATGTGAGAAAGGTGTCTAAGAGAAAGGAAGAGAAAGAAAAGGTATTTACAGAATCTGACAGCAGCAAGAGAAGAACAGAGAAGAAAGCAAAGGATGAAACAGAGTATGAATCCTTGAAAGCAAAACATAAGGATATCAAATTCCTTCAGCTGTATGGCTACAGCTACAACTTCTTGATAAATCTATCTCTTGAAGAACTGGAAAGAAGAATTCAACAGATTAAAGACTCTCACAAAGATCAAGAAAGTCGAGAAAAGTTTGAAAGAGAGCAGGAGTTAAAAATGAGATTACAGAAGGAAAGGGAGGAAAAAGAAAAGAAAGATCAAGAAGCAAAGAGATGGTTTGAGGACCCTCAAAGGATGGAAATGTTAAAGAAAATTGTGATGAAGAAAGGGATATCAGAAGAACAGTTTCAGAACATGCCTCTTGCTGAGCTAATGGAAATATACCACAGAGAGCAGAGGATGTATCTTGAAACACAGAGGAAACTGCAGGAAGACAGAAGGAGGGCAGAACAAGAAGTTCATGCAGAAATGATGAATGCCCTCCACAAAAAGGGAGTAAAAATGTCAAGACTGTTAATGCAAACAGAAGATATAATAAAGAGATGGTATGTTGAAGAGGGTCTTTATAAGATTAAGAAAGTTGAAATGGGGAGCTCAAGCAGAACCCAGAGGTCAGAGAGTGTGAGGCCTGTACAGCCAAGAAACTTGAATTTGCCCACACATCTCTATTTTGATAGAAGATCGAAGACCTTAAGGGTTGTAACTGAAGATGAAGCAGAACATCTCATCATCTTCAGAGATGATTTGAGAAACTTTACAACAGAACAACTGACCAAGATGGCTGAGCTGACTTTATATGACAATCAAGTAAGGAGTCAACCATCTGGTCAACTAAGGAATGATCTCTCAAAGTTTTTGAAAGAACAAGCAGAAAAGGGACTCCCATTTCTGCAGAAGAAGAAGAGAGAGATCAGGAGCCAAGCAGAAAAGGAGAAGAGGAGGAAGAGAATCAGTGAAGTTCACATATCTAAGCTTTCCCTCTCTAAATCAAAGAAACAAAGAACTCTAGCAAGCAGCTCTCATAAGAAAAGGAAGACCTTAAAAGAGTGCTTGGCTACGAGAGAAGCGATGAAGGAACCCAACTCAAGAGTGCAACAATTTGGAAGAATCACATACATAACGTACAATCAAAATGATGATTCGACCACTTTGAGAAATGAGTCAGGGATACCTATTGCAGTCATAAGGGAGGATGGAGATCTGCATTATATGCATCCACAAGACTTACAAGATTTAATTAGTGCAAGATTTCCAACTGATGCCTCTGTCTCCTCAGAACTTGACATGCTGAAGCAAAGAGCTGCATATGTGAAGAAACTAAAAAAAAGAGCTGAAGCCAAGAACAGAGGAAGAAGATAACATAATGGAGCTAATGGATGATTGATTTTTATTTCTATTTATCTTTGTATTTTGTTTGAGTTGTAAAAATTTAGTTTGTAATGCCCATGTGGCAGAATTCCAATTATGTAATGAAATGACATGTTATTAAATGATTTATCTAGAAATCTGATACATGTGTAACTCTACGTAGGTATGTTTTGGTGCATCTGAACTTGTTCCAATCTAGGGGGAGATTGTTGGGTCGGATTTTTGATAAGGAAGATTGGAATCTTCTCAACCTCCTCAGAAAATGGCTAAGTATGGAATACGAGCAAGCCCAGACGATCGAGCATGGTCTTTACTACTTCGAGCAAGGTTCTGAACCTTAAATGGTTGATTCTTCTAAGGGTTGAAGGCTTCGAGCAAGCTACACTTCAACGAGCAAGAGTATTCTTCTATCGAGCATGGATTGCCAATCGAGCAAACAGCTTGATCATACATGTTCCAGCCAAGTTTTACGAGCACAGGATGATCGAGCACATGGGGACGAGCATGGATGCAATAAGAGGATGTCACGTGAATCTAAGCAAAGACTTCGAGCACAGTTCAGTTACCGAGCATGATTTACATCCGAGCATGCTAAAGATTGCTGAATAAGAAAAGCTGAAGACATTAAGAAGAATGAGCTTGCTCGATGGACTAGGTCGAGCAAAGCATGGACAAGTCAAGAGGAATGAAGCTTACTTGAAGGGAACATGTATTCTTCGAAAGAGAATATATTCTAAGTAATGTCTTCTCGAAGACACTCATCGAGCACACCTAGTATAGGAAGTTTGCTCGAGCAAGGTATGTACCTTGCTCGAGGACTGAAACACTTGTGTTAGATTTATCTTTCATTATGTAATGACTAGGACTTATAGAAGGAAAGTCAGAGTCTATAAATAGAGGTCCTAGGGTACCTTTAGGAACAGATTTCAAGACGGAATTCACAGGCACTCACTGATTACGAATAACAGCCGCCATCACACAAAACCCTAGACATTCCATTCACTGTACCTTTGATGTATCATTAAATATAATGAATCTTTGTCTCTGAATAAGCCTTTACTGATTATCATTTACTGTTTTGTGTTTGATATCTGTTCACAATTCCTCATTCTCAATCATTGAATATCTTGATTCCACCAGGATATTCAATCGGTCTTTTGAGTATTTGAGTCGGTGTGTTCTTGTCAAACCTTTGCTAAGGTTTCACCCGACGAACGATACTGACATATCTTCTTCTCTGAAAAATTAAACTCAGCGTCATCCCTAGTGACTCTGGACCATAATCTGTCCAAATCTAACTTTTGTTAAGATGTTGCTTTTGGAATAGTTGTTATGTAAGCACCTTCTTCTAAATCCTTTTAGTATATCTTAAATGACCTAATGAGCTTCTCAAGGTCAAACAACCAATTGGACAATCAATAGTGTTGAAATGGTTCTCATTTAATATGATGTCAGCTGACTCAACACTCATATGTTCCTTTGCGTACTCTATAAGATTTTGATTGTGATGAGTAGCCAACAAAGAAATAATCTTGAGACTTAGCCTGAAACTTGTTCAGGTAGTCCTTAGTGTATAACAATGAACATTTTCAGCCAAAAGGCTTAAGGAACTTGGCATAGGGCTTTCTCTTAAACAAAATATCATGGAGTTTATTTGTGAGTTTTGTTGAGAAGCACCCTATTCTGAACATGGAAGGCTATATTTACGGCTTCTACCCAAAAGGAGACAGGTAGACAAGCTTCAGCAATCATGGTCTTTGCAGCTTCAATTAGTGTTCTATTTCTTCTATCTACAACACTATTCTATTATGGGGTTCTAGGAGCACTGAACTGTTGAAATATTCCTTTGGCCACATAGAATTCAATCATTACTCCATTTATAAACTCACTTCCATTATCACTTCTTATCACCTTCACCATTTTGTCAAGCTGATTTTCCATTCTTGCCACGTGGCTATCAGTTCAGTAGTTTCATCCTTAGTGGCAAGAAAGTACACCCATGTGAATCTTGAATTAGTGGTTACAAGACATAATTTCTTCTCTCATGTGCTAGGAACACTCACAGGACCAAAGAGATCCATGTGAATTAATTCCAGCACTTCATAAATTGAGTTTATTAGTTTTTTCTTGTGAGATGATTTGTGCAGTTTACCCTTTAGGCAAGAGGAACATTTATCTTCAAGTTTGAACTCCCTTGTTGGTAAACCAGTTACATAATCTCCCTTCACAAGTTTGTTCATGTTCTTTAGGTTGACATAACACAATTTCCTATGCCATAGTCTTATTTCATTTTCAGTTGCTTTGGACACAAAGCATGATCCACCCTTAGATATAGCATTCTTCAATCTCAGCTTATAGAGATTCCCATTTCTGGGTGCCATCATCATAATCATATCCGGAGGCATCACAAACTCAGGTTTCAAAATAAAAAATTGAGCATCATCAAATTCAACTTTATAACCTTTGACACAAACTTGTGACCATACTCAAAAGGTTATATTGAAGACCTTCTACATGCAAACATTATCAAAGGACACTTGGCCATTTGTCAGGATACCTTTTCTAACAATTTTACCACCATTTTCATCACTTCCAAATGCCACTGGCCCCTCAAACTTTTCTTCATAGTTGAATAGTGATCTTCAATCACAAGTTATATGCCTGGAACATCAACTATCCATGTACCATATATCATTGATCTCTATGGACTTCTCCTTCATAATGAAGAAAACGAATGATCAGTATTGATTTGACACACAACCCTCAGAGGCTTTGCACTTCATCAATAACAGGATTAATAAAAGCAGTAGGAATTAGGTCATCATGGACAATTATACAGGATTCATAAGTTTCATAGTCATATTCAACTGTATTTCCTTTGAATATCACCATGCTTATACATGGCTGCTAAAATGGATCCTTTCTCTTCAAAATAACTCTTGGTGCATCATCCTTTGTTTTCCATTGGAATCCCTTTTGTTCAAAACCTTGCTTCATAAGGAATTTTTCATCACCATTGAGTCTGTCAAGTACTTTCTTCTTGTAAGTTTTCACAGATGAATCTTTCATTGAAAAAGACTTCTTTGAATCTTCAGAATTGTTCAAACTTGTATTGTAAAAACAAGATGACTTTTCATTAAGTTTCAGAATAGTTCTCACTTTTCTCACACCTTTTCCTTTGTCATCCCTTGAATCATCATCATCTTTCTCATTTCTCAAGTATCTTTCATACTTTTTCTTATAAAGGCCCAAGTCTTGTCCATAATGAAATCATGAATAAAAAACGGGTCCTTGCTCTTGTTCCATCAGGAGTCTATATGATGACAATACGTGTCACAACTCTTGCACCAGACGTTTCCCAATGAAACAAGATCTTGTGAAGATTTCAAATGTTGAATCTCTCACTTTGTTTTGGAAGAGATAGTCCCAATGACTTTTGTGCATAAGTGCATTTGTCATAATCAACTTGAATTGGTCTACACACATCAAACTTCTGCTCTTCTTTTACCATAACAAAATTTATCCATTTAAGTTTCTGATTAGCACTGGTTGATCTTTCATCTCTAGTTGGGCTAAATCTTTTTCTTGGTGCATAATCAGTATCACCTATATCAAAAAGCTCATGATTTGAGAAAACAGGGTGTATGGGGAAAAAGTCTTTAGCAATCTTTGGTGAATGGTCAGTCCATTGGTTTGCTGTGGGTAACTTCTCATTCCTTTCCCCTTTATTCATGAATTTTCTCCCTCTTGAATCTTTCATTGACCTTTGGACTCTTGATTTTTTTGATTTTTCTTTCTTCTTCTGAGTCAGAGATTTTCCACAAAGATCAAACACTTGATTGTCTTGTCTCATTTTCTAATGGTGCTTCTTCATTCTAGCAGAAATATTTGGTACTTTTGGAATCACATTTTTTAATCCTTTCTTGGTTGTTCTTAGCTCACTCTGCTCAGCCTATTCACTTTTGTTGCTCTGGCTGCTTGAAATCCTTTGAGTGAATCAACTGATTCATTTTCTTTATAAGTCAAAGGAATTTAACATTGCTCTTCAGTTTGTGTGACATTTGAGACAAAACAAGATACACCTCAGTATGTATTTATCGATTCAGCAAATAAACGCTTTTTGCATAACAAACGAACGATTAACCGAACGGGTCTGGTTATGACCCAGATATCCCGGGGGGCTATCTATAAGTGATATACGTTTAATATGAGCTAAAATATTAGTATTTTGGCCTTAGTTCGATAGCAAACAAGTTAAACAAAAACATGCTAGTTAACTACCCACTATAGAATTAAACGCGAAAGATAGTTACAAACAAAGCATTGTATCATCCGTTAAGCCGAAAAAGACTTACCAAACACTTATTTGAAAATTTTTAAGCGATTCGTGAAAATATTTTTGATTTTTACAAACATATAGTATGTTTTTATAATTTTACACAAAAATAGCCGAAAAACACTCGTTTCCGCACTTTTTGACGCACCCGATATGTTTTTCCCACCAAAAACCGAACCCGAAATAAATTTGGACTCAGCATTTCACGTTCGGAGCACGTAAATTGAGAAGAGTGGGCCAAATGGGCCCAAAAGGGGGCCCAACAAGCCCAGCCCGCCAAAGTTGAAAAAAAAAAGAAAAAAAAAACTTTATTATTATTATTAAGTGTACTAATATATATATAATAACCCTAGATATTTTTGGACATCAAAATTGATGAAAAACTTCTGGAAAACCTTTCTTCCTAAGCAAAATTTCAAGAAACCCTAAGGTAACAACTTAAATAAGCTACTTTTACACTTGTTTAACACTAATTAATACCAAATAAACATAGTTTGATTGCCAAAAATCATTCCTAACCATGTAAAAATCCTAAAAATGGTCCATAAACATGTTTTTATCATACACATGGTAAGGAACCTGTTTTGATAGTTTTTTGGCCATAAACACGGGATTAATGGGTTGAAACGGCGTTTTTATGGTTCAAAAGTTCGTTTTTGTGCACTAGACGAAACCCTAAGTTAAGGGCTGTTATGTTGATAAAAAATTGCTTGGTTTGTGATATTGGACTTCTATCTAGCCTACATAGGAGCACAAGAGCTTGAAAAGTTGATTAGGAAGGCGGAAACGAACCAAAACCGCTAAGGTACTGCCGAAACACTCGCTTACGGGCTGTTAAGGTGAAGGTTGTGATGTGCATATTTTTAGGCCTTGAAAATCAGCTGTTCAAATTTGGTAATTTTTCGACCATCCAAGAATATTTGGCGAATTTATTACCGAATTGGGACGTTTATTTGGGAAAAATAGCTAAAATACTTCAAAAATTATGAAATTTTTCTGGGAACTCAAATTTAATGTAATTTGATCACATATGAATTTTGGGATCATTTGGAGAAGTCTAAAGGTGTTTTGTGTATATGCGTTCGTGTGAATTTTTATAGCCGAATTTGGGCTGAAAAGAATATTGCACGAGCTTTTTACATTCTGGAATTAATACAGGTTATTTAAGGATGTGATTTTAGTATTCAGGAATTTTTTCGGAATTTTTGGAAATTTTTTGGGATAAACGGACGATTTTCAGGCGAAATATAGCCGATAAAATGAATTTTTTATAAATTAATAAATCATTAAATAATTCCAGAAATATTTTTATTAAAATCTACATAATTTAATTGATAAGTGGCTAAATTTTCATAATTTAATGATTAACGGTTAATTAATTATGCTAATTTGAAAATTAAACAAATTCAGTTTTTATAAAAACCGGCAAGTTCGCGATTAACGAACCTGCGGTAATATCAAAACACCAAGAGTGATCAAAAATCATATTTTTGGACTAATTAAGTAAAAACAAACTTTTTTATGAGAAACCTGGACAATCCGGATGGATTGTGAGCGTTTCTTCTTAAATCAAACTGAATAAACGGAAACGGGCCCCGTGGTTAATCCGGGACCCCAGTATGTGAACTTTCTTTACAACTTAATCATTTTGTTAACCAATACATTTACCCAAGCTTATTTCCCCATAACTGTTTGCTGAACGCGTAAACGAACAACTTGGCCTAGCTGTGAAAACGGGAATCTGAGCCAAGTTCGGTTTTAAGTGTTAGACATTGAACAACATCACAACCTAAGCCTATTGCCACATTCTGGGCGTTCCAGCTATACCCAGATTAGTTATACAACCCAGTTTAGTATTGAGATTATAATAATATTAAAATATTAATATTATTATAATATTGATTATAGGAACTACTGATAGCAGACCGAACAAACCACGAGCTGATACAGTACTGAATATCTACTAAACCGTGAGTTTCATGACCCCACTTTTAAACTGTTTTACGAACTTTTGGGGTGAAAAGCATGTTTGATTACATATACATACCGACATGTATTGATGTGAATTATCTAAGTGCTAACACATGAAAGTCCCCACGATCACAGTGATTAACTTCTAGCCGGTGGCTTGAGAATAGTACTATTGGTTTAACAAACCCAAATGGAATCGGCTTGGTTGCCATGTCACATAGCGCCGTTTGCACATGACCATATTTATACAAACAGGCTATGTAGTGTTAGATATAGCTACCGGGGCATGTTGTGGGCGGAAGGGGAGCCACAGTGGTTGATTGAGCGTGGGAAATTGATGCACGCAGCACATACAGTCAAGGCTTCACTGTAGCTTAGCATAATTACATCATTTACATACATACATACTTATATTATGATTACAAGTGTTAACTTGTGAATATCCATAGCTGTTTTCTTGAAACTCATGAAACTCACCAACTCTAGTAGTTGACCCGTTTTAAACTGCTTTTCAGGTGTACCTAAATTGGAATGATTTGATGATCTGTTACCTGCACAAGGTTTGTGATTGATGCTATGTGAAAAGAAGCAAGCAAGTTAATAGTAAGATCGTATAGTTAACGAACTAGTTTGGTTTGTATCACCTAGACTGTAAAACGATGATAAAACAAGGAAATGTAATATATTGTAAATTAGTTTGTAATGATTCTTTATAAACAATGTGTTGACACCAGAGGTGTCTGTTACATTCCCGTTTTACGCTTCCGCAATGTGCTAGTCGGGGTGTGACAGTTTGACATTCACTTGGATTTTTCTCATCAATTACATACTCTCCTTCTTGATTTACAGTCACCTTTTCATAAAATCTAGCAAACTCCTTTTTGTTACTTAAAGTTGATTTGAATTGCTTCAAGTACGCTTCTCTGTTTTCTTTGTCCACTTTCAATGAATAACTGTCACATAAAGGTGGTGGAACTGTCTTGTGTCTCTCTTCTGGCTTCATCTTCTCAATTTTTCCAATAATGTTGCCAAAAGAGAATAGATTCTTTTAAGAAATTAACTTCAATTTGTAGTTCAGTGTTCTTCAACTTTTCATACACACACTTTCTTTTCAGACCTTCAATTTTGACATTCAGTCTTGACTAAGTGTTATAGCTATCAAGATGGTCTTTTTCATGACTCTTGATTTGACTTTCATATGTTCTCTCACTCATGTCAAAGACACTAATGATGCTATTTTTTCTATTGCTTTCACATTGCCACTTTCCAACTTTGTTTTTCAAATCATCATCATTAAAGTAAATCGAAGATAGAATTGAAAGAGCTTGGGTGTAACGATTCCGGCAGAATCAGGTATACCCTAACCGGTATAAACTATTTATGTGTTATTTAATGATGAATATATGAATTATAATGCGTTGATACGAGTATGTATGACTCACAGTACGGATTATACTCGATTATACAGTTAATCGTATCGGAAATACGATTAACCGAACAACGGTTGTTGAAACCCAAACGAATCGAGGATTACATTATAGACGAGATATATAATATTTAGTGATGTTTACGAAGTATTAAAGCTTCGGGATAAGTGAATTAAAGCACAGAAAAAGAATTTCGATTTAATGGTACGTCGGTACGTTAAACGAAACCTTTAATACCAAACCGAGCAAGAGACGATCGATCAAGCCGAAAAAGATGCGCAATTATTAATAATATGATGTTTCAAGTTAATAAATGTCATGGTTTAAGTTTTTGAAGTTTTTAAATCGGTTTTATATAAACTTCCTTTTTAAGCCAAAAAACGACCGTTTTAGTCTCGTTTTAAGCCGAATTAAACGTTTAACCGAAAATCAAACTGAACCAGATTATCCAAAACATTATCCTGATTTATATATCCTGATTTATATATCCGGGATCGGATATTCCATACATCCGGGATCGGATAAGATGTACAAGGATGTGAAGGAGTTCTACTGGTGGCCGGGTATGAAAAAGGATATCGCAACGTATGTCGGTAAGTGTACGACTTGTGCGAGAGTTAAGGCGGAGCACCAGAAACCCTCGGGGATGTTACAACAACCGGAAATTCCTGAATGAAAGTGGGAGCAAATCACGATGGATTTTGTGACACATCTTCCTTAGACGTCCCGAGGACATGATGCAATTTGGGTAATCGTGGATCGATTAAACAAATCGACACATTTTCTCCCGATTAGAAATAATTATAACACTGAGAGACTTGCGCAGATTTATATAAATGAAATTGTGTCTCGACATGGGATACCCATCTCAGTCATCTCTGATCGGGATAGTCATTTCACCTCCAATCTTTGGCAAGCGGTGCAAGAAGCGCTGGGAACGCGTATTGATCTAAGCACAACTTACCACCCTCAGACCGATGGTCAGTCTGAGAGGACCATCAAACCCTAGAGGATTTGTTTCATGCATGCGTACTGGATTTTAAGGGAAATTGGGATCAACATCTCCCACTCGTTGAATTTTCCTATAATAACAGTTACAATAGCAGTATAAAGGCAGCGCCTTACGAAGCATTGTATGGTCGGAAGTGCCGATCACCACTCTGCTGGACTGAAGTGGGCGACACTCAGGTTATTAGATCAGACCTGGTCCTGGAAACGACCAGCAAAATCCTTGAAATTAGGAACAATTTGAAGGCCGCGCGGGATCGGCAGAAGAGTTATGCCGATACCCGTAGAAAACCGTTGTCGTTTGAGAAAAGGTGATAAAGTGTATTTAAAGGTATCGCCTTGGAAGGGTGTAGTCAGATTTGGGAAGGCAGGGAAGTTAGCCCCGAGATATATTGGACCATTTAATATTACTGCAAAAATCGGTCCCGTAGCATACCGATTAGAGCTACCCGATGAACTGCGTGCAGTTCACATCGTGATTCACGTATCAAACTTGAAAAGATATCTGGCGGATGAGACATCGGTGTTACCTTTAGAGGGTGTCCAAATAAGTGATAAGCTCAATTTCGTAGAGGAACCCATAGAAATAGTAGCCGGGAAAATCAAGCAACTTAGACACAATAAGATTTCGTTGGTCAAAGTTAGATGGAATTCGCAACGAGGCCCAGAATATACATGGGAACGAAAGGACGAATTCCGGAAGAAATACCCCTACCTATTTCCTCAAAAGGAAGTAGTCGTCGCGTAAAATTTCGAGGACGAAATTTTTGTTACGAGGGGAGAATGTAACGATTCCGGCAGAATCAGGTATACCCTAACCGGTATAAACTATTTATGTGTTATTTAATGATGAATTTATGAATTATAATGCGTTGATACGAGTATGTATGACTCACAGTACGGATTATACTCGATTATACAGTTAATCGTATCGGAAATACGATTAACCGAACAACGGTTGTTGAAACCCGAACGAATCGAGGATTACATTATAGACGAGATATATAATATTTAGTGATGTTTACGAAGTATTAAAGCTTCGGGATAAGTGAATTAAAGCACAGAAAAATAATTTCCATTTAATGGTACGTCGGTACGTTAAACGAAACCTTTAATACCAAACCGAGCAAGAGACGATCGATCAAGCCGAAAAAGATGCGCAATTATTAATAATATGATGTTTCAAGTTAATAAATGTCATGGTTTAAGTTTTTGAAGTTTTTAAATCGGTTTTATATAAACTTCCTTTTTAAGCCAAAAACGACCGTTTTAGCCTCGTTTTAAGCCGAATTAAACGTTTAACCGAAAAACGAACTGAACCAGATTATCCAAAACATTATCCAGATTACGGAAATCTGAATACGTGGCTAAGGTTGGAGGAGTGGGTCCCACCCCACCCTCCTTTGTGTTCCGATCGGGTTAAGGGGGTAAGACCCCTTTTCCTTTTATTTTTTTTTACAACACAATTACAATCTTCAACATTTTCTCTCAATCTCAAGAGCTAAAACCCGAGTTTTGTAGCAAGAACAACGAGGTAAAGGGCGATTTATATTCGTTTTCTTCTTCCTTTATCGAGTTTTATTGCAAGAAAATGAGGTTTCAAGTGAAAAAGGGTGAAAACCCGAGATGAAACCGATTCTTGCATGATCAAGTGATGTATACGGGTTATACAAGAGATCTTGGTCCAAGAAAGGAGTAAAACGAACCAAAAACGAATTTTTACGGTTTAAATCTTTGTTTTATATCATAACCGAAACCATGAAAGAAATGGCTTGATTTTGGTGTAACTTGCTTGGTGTGGTGTTATTGTGCTTGTAGGTGTTGTATCTAGTTGATAGCAAAGGCTAGAAAGCGAGATCCTTGCGATTTGAAGCTAGAAACACAAGGTAGTTCGGTTTTTGTGTGTGATTAAGTTTTGGACAGATTGTGACTCGTTTATATTTAGGTCATGAAATTCTACAGAGGTGTTAGATATATGAAAATATGAGTTCTGTGAATTTTTGGTAATTTTTGGACAAAGGATGAATATTTGGTGAATTTAATGCTCGGTTTTGGCCAAAAATGGTGAAAAATAGTTAAATATCATGAAAAATTCTGGAAAATTTCAGATAAGCTTTTTATAACATGTATAAGTCACACACAAAATTTGGGGTCAGTTGTAGAAGTCTAAGTAGGCTTTTCGGTTAAACGAGTTCTAGGGTTTTCTAGCTCGGTTTTAGTGAAAATGGCATGTAAAACGGGATTTTGGTTCTGGAAAAATTACAGCGGCCTATGTCATTGGCAGCGGTCATCCAGGAAAAAATTGGGATTTTTCTAAGATCGTTTGGTATTTACGACATATTTATTGTTTAAATGGTGTTTAAAAATAGATAAATAAATTTTAAATATAAAAATTAATTCTGGAAATATTTTTATAAAAATCCCCACTGTCAAAAAGTGATTTGTGCAAAATTTCAAGATCCGAGTCTAAACGGATAATTATTTGTGCTAAAAAGAAGATAAAAACAAACTTTTAAAGCTTAAAACGCGTAAACCGGTAAAGTTCGCATAAGCGAGCTGACTGGTGTATAAAAACCCTAAAAATGGACTAATTTCATACAACTAAGCTAAACAAGTAAAAATAAATCATCCGAAAATAATTCGTATGATTTGAGTAATTTTTACCCGATTTAACAGTTTCCGGTGCGCTAAA
This sequence comes from Bidens hawaiensis, assembly GCF_021521415.1. NCBI lineage: Eukaryota > Viridiplantae > Streptophyta > Magnoliopsida > Asterales > Asteraceae > Bidens > Bidens hawaiensis. The sequence goes on along the minus strand of NW_027491074.1, from coordinate 2,314,239 downwards.
GACCGAAACGGGTCCCGCGGCCAATCGGGGCGCCTAAACCGAGCTCTAATTTCACAACTTTAAATAAAATATCAGTCAACCACTATTTTCGGGTCGTGTGTGACCAAACTCATTTTTGAAACGTAAAAACGGACAACCGTGCTAGGCACGCAAATCGGGAAAAATAAAATAATAGTAATTTTGACTGTTAAACTCTAAACGAATCACAATCTGAGTCTGGAAAAGTGTTTCTGGGTTAAAGTTGTATTAATAGTGATTGTATAGTAACGAACTTAGAGATCGTATTACAGATCCGGGCTAATAGCTGGTGTACTGTGATACCTACTTGTTGCGATAAGGTGAGTTTCACGAGCCCCTTTTTCCTGAATTGTTTTTAAATATTTTCCCGGGGCGGAAAGCATGTTGTTACTAAAATGTTTAATTACACACTGAACGCACGGATTTGCATGTATTTATATATTTTTTTTATTGTACGGGAATCGTACGGAAATGTACTAAGATGGTAATTGTCTGAGTTACTAACATTGTAAGGCCCCGCAACACGAGTGATTAACTGAAAGCCGATAGAGTGTGGATAGTACTATTGGTCTGACAAACCCAACTGGTCCGGCATGGAATTGCTGATGTTTCCCAGCCAGTTACACATGTCTATATTGGGTGTTATATTTATTTTGCTATGTAATGTTAGGCATAGCGGTTTGGGGTAGGTTCGTGGGCGGAGTATGCCACGGGTTGTGTGTGATAGTCAGAGGTTTCACTTTTGGGCTCAGCATAATTACATCGCTAATATATGATTTATCATAGTGATTTGTCAATGTTTATTTACATTTGTGAAACTCACCAACTATTCGTAGTTGACCCGTTTTCTTTCCATGCTTTCTAGGTACTCCCAAACTGGAATAAGTGCTACATACTTGATGATGCGTGCTTTTTGTGGAAGCTTAGTGATCATTTTGTATTAATTATGTTAATGTAATGTTGGTAAAACTTATGTGCTATCGCCTAGACGGTAACTAAACTCGGAACAATGTAATATGATGTGAATTAATGTAGTGGTGTTTTCTTTATAAGCAATGCTGTTGATATCATATGTGTCTGTTGCATCCCGTTTACGTTTCCGCTGCGGTTACGGGGTTTACAGAACTTGGTATCAGAGCCATTGGTTATAAAGAATTAGGATGTCTTTAAAAGATACCTATAATATAACCAGTAGCTCAAGTATTATAGGATCTGAATATCAACTAATAATATATAGTGACGAGATCTGGATGAACTTGGATGGACAAGTGAGTTATTATGGTCCGGAACATAATAACAGACTTGTCCGCACGAGGGAATTCAGGGGAAGTCACGAGGAACATTAATAGGTAAAATCGGCAACATATGTGTAAGTATATGATAATATTTTTATGTGACAAGGTTGTATAAGTGTGTGTATATTAATTTAATGATGATTTACATTATGGAAGGAGCTATATGTTTGCTAACTTGTGTACAGGTAAGGATGTCGAGGTCTCGAAGTTTGTCCATGGAAGAGGACCCGGAGGAGGCCAGTTCCGGGAACTCTAGGAGTTTACGCTTAGCTTCCAGCACTGAGCCTACTGAGACTAGCCATAGGAGTGCTAGCTTTTCCTCCCCTGCTAGGGTTGCCAGATCCCCTACCCCACCCGCACCACAGGTCACCCTTACCCCTCCCAGACCCGGTCCCCGCCTCACGGCGCGGATCAGTGACCCTTATGTCCCACCTACCTTTACCCCACCCAGACCCACTTACCACAGGGGCGAGTCCTCCCGCCTCCATCCTGAGCCTGTGCCTCCACCCGTGTGGGGTACCCCTATGCCGGAGAGGGATGAGCGTCCCTCCTCCGAGGCTGCATGGCTTCGAGTGCTCCATGAGCAGGTGGTTGATCACACCGTCGCTTTGACGGTGGGTATTCAGAGGAGGAATCACTTGGCGGACTGCGTACTGGACAGCCAGTACGCGATTGGCCAGCTGAGGAGGGAGGGTGCATACTCCCAGTGGATGATTGACCAGATGGAGACACGGATCCGGGGTTTGATGGCGGTGTTAGTGGTGATGGTGGCAGTGATGGTGTGGTTGGTATACCGCCATGTTTAGTCATTTTAGGGTGGTAGTAGTCAAGATCCACTTTTTGATACTCTGTGTAAGCAGTTAGTGGCGATGCTAACATAGAGTGAATCTTGGGTAGTTATAGTACAGCCACTAGCCCATAGGGGGTCTTTTTTTGGTAATATCATTGTAGATACTTTTGGTGTATCATTCAAGCACTGACCCATAGCGGGTTATGTCGAAATGATGCCGATGTAGGACCGATGTATGAAAACTTGATCTATGGGCTGATGTTTAGGAAATGTGTACTGATGCTTATGTAATATGTACTAATGTTTATTAATGAATGGAATATGTGTTGTGTATTGAGATTGGAAATTGTATTAATTATATGTATTTTCTTAATGTTGTGTAGAATGGCACCAAAACGGTCAGCTCAAATGTCAGAAGTGGATGTGAGTCGTTTGATTGCTCGGCAGTTAGAGGCGGCGATACCGGATATAGTATCGCGCATCGCTGCCAGTATTAATAATACGACCAATCCAGGCCCTGCGAGCAATCAAACGACCACCAATAATGATGGGGGACAAAATGTTAATCCTCCACAGAGCGATAACCCGATTCCGAGTAATGACGCACCGCCTAGGGTGGTCGTTACAGACAGTAATGGTCCTATACCTAGTGTAGAAACGAACCGCACTGAGCCGACTCCTACCGCTAAGGGGTGTTCAATCAAAGATTTTATGTTGTGCAAGCCCCTAGAATTTAGCGGGTCGGAGGTACCAAATGGGTTGGTTAAGTGGATTGAGAAATTAGAGGCCGTTGTGAACATCAGCAACTGCCCTGAGGATTACGTTATTAAGTATGCTACTTGCACGTTCATGGACCATGCCTTGACATGGTGGAACACAATAGTGCAAACTCGCGGTCAGGCAGCGACAAACCGCATGACCTGGCCAGAGCTCAAGGCCGTTGTACTGGAACATTTCTGTCCGAAAAACGAACTGCAGAAATTAGAAAACGAATTGTGGAACCTGGAGATGCAGGGGGCAGACCACTTGGGTTATACGAACCGATTTAATGAGTTGTCACGATTGGTGCCATGGTTGGTCACCCCAGAGTCAAAGAGGGTTGAGCGTTATATATGGGGACTAACTCCAATAGTAAGGAGTATAGTCAACTCTTGGGGACACAAAACATTTGAGGGTGTGGTGACGCAAGCTGGTATCGTCACGTACGATTTCGTGAGTAGTGGGTCACTGAAGGTGGCAGGAGAGTCTGCTGGGGGAAAGCGAGGTACGTATGATAATAGGACCCAGGAGAAGCAACAAAATAAACGTGCTAGGCCCGCTGCCCAGAACTACGCCATGACTAGTTCTGGCGGAAGGCAGGAATCGCAGAAAGGGACGTTCCCTAAGTGTGGGAAATGCGGTTACCAGCATGGTGGCGTGTGCAAGGAGGTAGTGTGCCACCTGTGTGGCAAGAATGGGCACTACGCACCGAGTTATAGGAGGAACCTGAACAATCTGAACCGACAACCAAAGCCTATCCGTGCACAGCCATTTAGGACCCAACCAGCCTGACAACAATACCCACAAGGAAACCAAATGATGACCACCAGCCGTGCTTGCTTTGAATGCGGCAGCACAGATCACTTCATAAGAAACTGTCCGAAACTGAACCAGGGAGGAAATGGGAGACAAACCGTGGGTCAGGCATCGTCGTCCAATCCGTCGAGAGGCCGAGCATTCGTGATGGGGGCGAACGAAGCACGCCAGGACCCCAGCGTAGTGACAGGTACATTCCTCGTCTCTGATCATTACGCTTCTGTATTATTTGATACAGGCGCCGATAGAAGTTTTGTTTCTGTTAAATTCCTATCGATAGCAAACCTTCCGATTAGTGAACCCATAGAACCTTATACCGTAGAAGTCGCTAACGGTAAAACCATGATAGTTAATCAGATAGTTCGGAATTGCCCTTTTATTCTGAACGATCAATCCTTCCTGATTGACTTATTACCGGTAGAATTAGGTAGTTTTGACGTGATAGTGGGAATGGATTGGTTAGCACGTAACAAAGTAGAAATAAACTGTGAAAAGAAAATCGTCAAGATCCGGGTGTCGGGTGACGAAGAGGTGTTAGTGCAAGGAGAGAAGTCGGGCACAATGATACCATTTATATCCCACCTCAAAGTGTTAAAATATATACGACAGGGATGCGTGGCGTATCTAGCGAGTTTGATGGCCACAGATTATGAGGAGAAATGGGTGGATGATATCCCGGTGGTACGCGAATTTCCACAAGTTTTCCCAGAAGAACTTCCTGGATTACCGCCAACCCGACAGGTCGAATTCAGAATCGATTTATTACCTCAAGCTGGCCCTGTTGTTAAAGCACCCTACCTACGTCCTAGTCATTCCCAGTGGGGTGCACCTGTATTATTCGTGAAAAAGAAGGACGGGAGCCTTAGAATGTGCATTGATTACAGGGAGTTGAACAAGTTAACAATCAAAAATAGGTACCCTCTTCCTCGAATTGATGACCTGTTTGACCAGCTGCAAGGGGCGAGCTATTTCTCAAAAATCGATCTTACATCGGGATACCATCAGGTTAGAATTCAGGAAGAGGATATCCCAAAAACCGCATTCCGGAACCGGTACGGCCATTACGAGTTCTTAGTTATGCCTTTCGGGCTAACAAATGTGCCGGCAGTGTTCATGGACCTCATGAATCGAGTCTGTAAACCCTACCTCGACAAATTCGTCATCGTGTTTATTGACGACATTCTGATTTACTCGAAAAGTAAAGAAGAGCACGAGCAACACTTAAGAATAATTTTAGAGCTTCTGGATCAGGAGAAGTTGTATGCAAAATTCTCCAAGTGTAACTTCTGGTTACAGGAAGTGCAGTTCCTCGGTCACGTTGTAAACCATCAAGGAATACACGTTGATCCGAGTAAAATTGAAGCAATTAAGAATTGGCAAGCGCCTAAAACGCCAAAGGAAATCCGCCAATTCTTAGGCTTAGCTGGATATTATCGTCGATTCATAGAGAACTTCTCCAGCATCGCCCAACCATTAACTCTCCTGACTCAAAAGGATCGAAAGTATGAATGGGGAGAAGAGCAGGAGATGGTGTTTCAAACGTTAAAGCAAAAATTGTGCCAAGCGCCGATTTTAAGTCTCCCCGATGGAAACGATGGTTTTGTCGCGTATTGCGACGCATCGCGTAGAGGGTTAGGATGCGTGTTGATGCAGAATAATAAGGTTATAGCCTATGCTTCCCGACAGTTAAAAGTACACGAGAAAAATTACACTACTCACGACTTAGAACTGGGAGCGGTTATCTTCGCACTTAAAATCTGGAGACATTATCTCTACGGTACGAAGTGCACCATCTTCACCGATCATAAAAGTTTGCAGCACATATTCGATCAGAAAGAACTGAATATGAGGCAACGAAGATGGGTCGAGTTGTTAAGCGATTATGACTGTGACATCCGTTATCACCCCGGCAAAGCTAACGTCGTAGCCGATGCCTTGAGTAGGAAAGATCGAATTAAGCCATTGCAAGTGCGAGCACTGGGGATGATAGTCCAGTCGAACCTTTCAGACCTGATCCGAGTCGCTCAACGTGAGGCGTTGAAAGAGGAACAATTGGAGAAGGAGGGACTTTACGGCAATGAGAAGAATTTCGAACAGCGCGTGGATGAAATTCTCTATTTCAAAAATCGGATTTGGATCCCGACCTTCCATGACTTTCATGAATTAATTATGGACGAAGCGCATAGATCGAAATATTCCATACATCCGGGATCGGATAAGATGTACAAGGATGTGAAGGAGTTCTACTGGTGGCCGGGTATGAAAAAGGATATCGCAACGTATGTCGGTAAGTGTACGACTTGTGCGAGAGTTAAGGCGGAGCACCAGAAACCCTCGGGGATGAAACAACAACCGGAAATTCCTGAATGGAAGTGGGAGCAAATCACGATGGATTTTGTGACACATCTTCCTTAGACGTCCCGAGGACATGATGCAATTTGGGTAATCGTGGATCGATTAAACAAATCGACACATTTTCTCCCGATTAGAAATAATTATAACACTGAGAGACTTGCGCAGATTTATATAAATGAAATTGTGTCTCGACATGGGATACCCATCTCAGTCATCTCTGATCGGGATAGTCATTTCACCTCCAATCTTTGGCAAGCGGTGCAAGAAGCGCTGGGAACGCGTATTGATCTAAGCACAACTTACCACCCTCAGACCGATGGTCAGTCTGAGAGGACCATCAAACCCTAGAGGATTTGTTTCATGCATGTGTACTGGATTTTAAGGGAAATTGGGATCAACATCTCCCACTCGTTGAATTTTCCTATAATAACAGTTACAATAGCAGTATAAAGGCAGCGCCTTACGAAGCATTGTATGGTCGGAAGTGCCGATCACCACTCTGCTGGACTGAAGTGGGCGACACTCAGGTTATTAGATCAGACCTGGTCCTGGAAACGACCAGCAAAATCCTTGAAATTAGGAACAATTTGAAGGCCGCGCGGGATCGGCAGAAGAGTTATGCCGATACCCGTAGAAAACCGTTGTTGTTTGAGAAAAGGTGATAAAGTGTATTTAAAGGTATCGCCTTGGAAGGGTGTAGTCAGATTTGGGAAGGCAGGGAAGTTAGCCCCGAGATATATTGGACCATTTAATATTACTGCAAAAATCGGTCCCGTAGCATACCGATTAGAGCTACCCGATGAACTGGGTGCAGTTCACATCGTGATTCACGTATCAAACTTGAAAAGATATCTGGCGAATGAGACATCGGTGTTACCTTTAGAGGGTGTCCAAATAAGTGATAAGCTCAATTTCGTAGAGGAACCCATAGAAATAGTAGCCGGGAAAATCAAGCAACTTAGACACAATAAGATTTCGTTGGTCAAAGTTAGATGGAATTCGCAACGAGGCCCAGAATATACATGGGAACGAAAGGACGAATTCCGGAAGAAATACCCCTACCTATTTCCTCAAAAGGAAGTAGTCGTCGCGTAAAATTTCGAGGACGAAATTTTTGTTACGAGGGGAGAATGTAACGATTCCGGCAGAATCAGGTATACCCTAACCGGTATAAACTATTTATGTGTTATTTAATGATGAATTTATGAATTATAATGCGTTGATACGAGTATGTATGACTCACAGTACGGATTATACTCGATTATACAGTTAATCGTATCGGAAATACGATTAACCGAACAACGGTTGTTGAAACCCGAACGAATCGAGGATTACATTATAGACGAGATATATAATATTTAGTGATGTTTACGAAGTATTAAAGCTTCGGGATAAGTGAATTAAAGCACAGAAAAATAATTTCCATTTAATGGTACGTCGGTACGTTAAACGAAACCTTTAATACCAAACCGAGCAAGAGACGATCGATCAAGCCGAAAAAGATGCGCAATTATTAATAATATGATGTTTCAAGTTAATAAATGTCATGGTTTAAGTTTTTGAAGTTTTTAAATCGGTTTTATATAAACTTCCTTTTTAAGCCAAAAACGACCGTTTTAGCCTCGTTTTAAGCCGAATTAAACGTTTAACCGAAAAACGAACTGAACCAGATTATCCAAAACATTATCCAGATTACGGAAATCTGAATACGTGGCTAAGGTTGGAGGAGTGGGTCCCACCCCACCCTCCTTTGTGTTCCGATCGGGTTAAGGGGGTAAGACCCCTTTTCCTTTTTATTTTTTTTTACAACACAATTACAATCTTCAACATTTTCTCTCAATCTCAAGAGCTAAAACCCGAGTTTTGTAGCAAGAACAACGAGGTAAAGGGCGATTTATATTCGTTTTCTTCTTCCTTTATCGAGTTTTATTGCAAGAAAATGAGGTTTCAAGTGAAAAAGGGTGAAAACCCGAGATGAAACCGATTCTTGCATGATCAAGTGATGTATACGGGTTATGCAAGAGATCTTGGTCCAAGAAAGGAGTAAAACGAACCAAAAACGAATTTTTACGGTTTAAATCTTTGTTTTATATCATAACCGAAACCATGAAAGAAATGGCTTGATTTTGGTGTAACTTGCTTGGTGTGGTGTTATTGTGCTTGTAGGTGTTGTATCTAGTTGATAGCAAAGGCTAGAAAGCGAGATCCTTGCGATTTGAAGCTAGAAACACAAGGTAGTTCGGTTTTTGTGTGATGATTAAGTTTTGGACAGATTGTGACTCGTTTATATTTAGGTCATGAAATTCTACAGAGGTGTTAGATATATGAAAATATGAGTTCTGTGAATTTTTGGTAATTTTTGGACAAAGGATGAATATTTGGTGAATTTAATGCTCGGTTTTGGCCAAAAATGGTGAAAAATAGTTAAATATCATGAAAAATTCTGGAAAATTTCAGATAAGCTTTTTATAACATGTATAAGTCACACACAAAATTTGGGGTCAGTTGTAGAAGTCTAAGTAGGCTTTTCGGTTAAACGAGTTCTAGGGTTTTCTAGCTCGGTTTTAGTGAAAATGGCATGTAAAACGGGATTTTGGTTCTGGAAAAATTACAGCGGCCTATGTCATTGGCAGCGGTCATCCAGGAAAAAATTGGGATTTTTCTAAGATCGTTTGGTATTTACGACATATTTATTGTTTAAATGGTGTTTAAAAATAGATAAATAAATTTTAAATATAAAAATTAATTCTGGAAATATTTTTATAAAAATCCCCACTGTCAAAAAGTGATTTGTGCAAAATTTCAAGATCCGAGTCTAAACGGATAATTATTTGTGCTAAAAAGAAGATAAAAACAAACTTTTAAAGCTTAAAACGCGTAAACCGGTAAAGTTCGCATAAGCGAGCTGACTGGTGTATAAAAACCCTAAAAATGGACTAATTTCATACAACTAAGCTAAACAAGTAAAAATAAATCATCCGAAAATAATTCGTATGATTTGAGTAATTTTTACCCGATTTAACAGTTTCCGGTGCGCTAAAGACCGAAACGGGTCCCGCGGCCAATCGGGGCGCCTAAACCGAGCTCTAATTTCACAACTTTAAATAAAATATCAGTCAACCACTATTTTCGGGTCGTGTGTGACCAAACTCATTTTTGAAACGTAAAAACGGACAACCGTGCTAGGCACGCAAATCGGGAAAAATAAAATAATAGTAATTTTGACTGTTAAACTCTAAACGAATCACAATCTGAGTCTGGAAAAGTGTTTCTGGGTTAAAGTTGTATTAATAGTGATTGTATAGTAACGAACTTAGAGATCGTATTACAGATCCGGGCTAATAGCTGGTGTACTGTGATACCTACTTGTTGCGATAAGGTGAGTTTCACGAGCCCCTTTTTCCTGAATTGTTTTTAAATATTTTCCCGGGGCGGAAAGCATGTTGTTACTAAAATGTTTAAGTACACACTGAACGCACGGATTTGCATGTATTTATATATTTTTTTTATTGTACGGGAATCGTACGGAAATGTACTAAGATGGTAATTGTCTGAGTTACTAACATTGTAAGGCCCCGCAACACGAGTGATTAACTGAAAGCCGATAGAGTGTGGATAGTACTATTGGTCTGACAAACCCAACTGGTCCGGCATGGAATTGCTGATGTTTCCCAGCCAGTTGCACATGTCTATATTGGGTGTTATATTTATTTTGCTATGTAATGTTAGGCATAGCGGTTTGGGGCAAGTTCGTGGGCGGAGTATGCCACGGGGTTGTGTGTGATAGTCAGAGGTTTCACTTGTGGGCTCAGCATAATTACATCGCTAATATATGATTTATCATAGTGATATGTCAATGTTTATTTACATTTGTGAAACTCACCAACTATTCGTAGTTGACCCGTTTTCTTTCCATGCTTTCTAGGTACTCCCAAACTGGAATAAGTGCTACATACTTGATGATGCGTGCTTTTTGTGAAAGCTTAGTGATTTTGTATTAATTATGTTAATGTAATTTTGGTAAAACTTATGTTCTATCGCCTAGACGGTAACTAAACTCGGAACAATGTAATATGATGTGAATTAATGTAGTGGTGTTTTCTTTATAAGCAATGCTGTTGATATCAGATGTGTCTGTTGCATCCCGTTTACGTTTCCGCTGCGGTTACGGGGTGTTACATTGGGTACGGATCTAGATCTTATGATTACAACGATACATGTTGAACAGTATACGATTAAGTTCTTGTGATACATTAGAATGTGAATGTATGAGTTGAGAGGAAGATCGGACAGAGTAACGAGAGAGAAATGGCAAAATATCAGAACTGTACATTAATGATAAGTTACAGGGTATTTATAGGGGATGACCACATTCGTTAACTTAACACTTAACGAATGTGTCATTCGTTACAGATAATTTGACAAAAACATACTTATTCGTTATACTTTAAATGATAGCGAATGGCCCTCATTCGTTATTTCATTCGTCAAACTTGGTTAACGAATGAGCTTACAATTAGACGAATATGTTACATTCGTTACAGAGTAACGAATGTAACTTACATTAGAGCGAATGGCCCATTTAGCCATATTTACATTAAGACCCTTATTGTAATAACCATACTTATATATATAAATTAAACGAATATCAATAAAGATTAACATATTATTACGTTTAAAAATATCAATGGATATATTAATAAGTTTTGAAATTTAAGTCAAGATAATATTATACCTAAAACTAATATCCTTCGTTACGAAAATCACGTGCAACAAAGTTAGAGATTGAATGGGATGTTAATCCTTTTGTTACACACCCTTTTATTGGCCTATTTATACCCATAAAGCCTCCAATTTTCACCGATTAGCCATCTTCGTTCTTCTCCAAGTAAACCACCACACAAACGGTTGTTTTCGGATGCAACCATCACCACCGCAAGACCTTGCGCCACTCATTGGACTTAGCCCCTGTAGCCGCCGCTTGTCGACGACGTGTTGTACGACCACCCTCTCCGTCACCCGACTCGTTCTGTGCGACTGTTGAGGTAATACTAACAATCCCTACTTAAATCTTTGACTAAGGCTACGGTGATCATCGGTTCCGCCGACTGAAGTGTAATATGAAACTTTGTTAATAAAGGCAATTAACAATAATTATAAGTTATGAGTATACTAGCATTTAATCACAATAATTAATCTGACTTGCGTGAGTTTTCTATGAATATTGTATAAACTGTAACTACAACCTTAGGTGTTGTTGTTTGAGATAAAGAAGATGATTAAAATTAGAGCTTCATATAATATATAAAAGTATACACTTGTGTTAATACGCAAAGTTTTATGTAATGAATCTTTTGTTCGTACATGGTAATTAAAGAAGAGTCTTTTGACAAACTTCATATTCTAAGTAATATTTTGTACACAACGATTAACGTACTATTTATTATTTTTAGTTCAATAATGAACCAAGTATTTATTATAAATTCTTTATAAAGCTTGGAATAATTAAGTTTGAATGGTATCTAAATTAATACTGGTACTTATTATACGTTATTTTAGTCTAGCTAATAGTATTATTTTATTAGTCATAATTTCATCACTCTTGTTATTCATTCAACATTATTAGGTTTTTGGGAAATAAGTGTCGAATTACCAACTGTTAGTAGTTTGATTATTTTATAAAAAGCCTTTGTCGCCGGAAGCCGATCAGTTAATCACACAATGTAATTTGAGTTCAATAAATCTTATGTGAACTATATACTATAATGTAGATTCTCAATCTAGTTGAAGACAACTTGATCTGTTTTGCTTTGTTTAAGGTACGGATTCTGTTTTTCTTCACTCATAGTATTGGTTCTAGTCCATTTTATATTCGATGTCCGTCACTTCGTAGTGCGGATTTTTGTTATCTAGTTTGGTTTATTTGTATGATAGGGTTATATTAATTTTATAGCATGCAATAGGTTATATATATTTTGAATTCATTATTGCATGTTCCTGTTTAAATATCTTTTAGTTATACGACTTTAGTTCAGTACTCTGTTACCCGAGCATTTCTGACTTGTCGTTGGGGCGTCAACGACATGGCACTTATCGTGACAGTGCATAATCAAAGTTCACGGCGTCTCTGACAGTACTCATGTAGTACCTTGGCCACTTAGAGGCGTATAGATCGATCTTAGCTCCGACTCCTGACTCCTGACTCCTGACTTCTGTTTGAGATGGAACAATGTGTGCACGCCACCCACACCGTCTCCTTGGTGCATGGACTAGCTAGCTGTGTACCCCTCTGTTTAGGCTCTGGGTGCTTCCGTATTACACGACCTATTTATTTTAACATCATCCTCGTGTATTTTAGTAATTATATTTTGTTTCGCTATATTTCTGGTCCGTTTTGATATGTGTATACGCATTTGGTTAAATTTGAGTATATTCAGATTACGTCCCGATCGTGTGTCGGATTATGTTTCGCATCTAATTATAGTTCGGTCTAAAACGTGGTTTTATATCCGCAATAGTTTCAGTTTTATTTCAGTATGTGTTTTGTCTTATGTATGCCTTTACCTATACTATTGTTCTCTCCGTTACTGGGCAATTTTTGGCTCAGCCGTATTTTCTTGTTTGTGTCTGTCTTATGTGCTAACAGGTAATTCGGGAAATCGGGGAGATCAGTGATGAGAGTAAAATGAAGCTCAAGAATAAGGACTTCATTTAATTTTCTTTTATTTAAGCATTTGATAAATTTGACTTAGAATTTCTTTCAGTGTTTTTAACTCTTTTGGTTGCCTTGGGATTCTTTTCATTTCATTTAAATGGTTTTTGTTTGGTCTATGATATCTGTAATAGTGACACGTCAGCCTGCTCCGGGTTGGGGTGTTACAGTTATGGTATCAGAGCCCAGGCTCTTTCTTGTAGAAAACTTACACGAAAATAATTAAAAATGTGAGTAAATGGGTAGACGTCGGGTTAGGATTTTCCTTTTCGTCTTTCGCGTATTCCGTAAATCCTTATCGTTCAATTCATACGTTATCTTACTTTCATATGCCTCCTAGAAGACGTGTTAACCGCCAAAACGGGAATGATGCAGGAAACGACCCACCTCTTGCGACCCTTGTCGCTAACGTCGTCAATGCGGCTATTGCTGCGGCAGTCCCTAACATCATACAACAGTTGCAGCAGAACAATGCCGGTGGCAACAATGTCGGTGGTAACAACGCCGGTGGCAACAACGCCAGTGGAAACAATGCTGGAGGCAACAATCCTCCTGTTGGTATTCATGTTTGGCTTGAGCGTTTTCAAAAGCAAAAGCCAAAATCCTTTAGTACTGCTAGTTCTCCAGTAGAAGCTGAGAACTGGATCGCGCACATCGAGAAACTGTTTGAAGTGCTGGGTGTTGAAGATGTGTTTAAGGTTCGATTAGCTACTTACAAGCTCGAAGATGACGCTCACAGATGGTGGAAGACACTGAAAGCTGCCCGTGGTGGAGACAATTATGCTGCTACACTTCCTTGGAATGAATTCCGTACTTTGTTTTACCAACAGTATTTCACTGATGCTTATCGCAGTGAATATTTGAGAGAATATTCTTCAATTATTCAGGCTAATGATGAGCCCATTGTTGAGCTTAAAAATCGTTTCAGTCGATTGGTTAGTTTTCTTGGCCCAACTGTAGGCACGCAAGAAGAACAGACCAACCATTTCAAGTGGGCCATTTGTGACCGAGATAGGAAGTTTATCTTTAACCTCCGTTTTAATGACATAAATGAGATAGTTGATGCGGTTAAGAACCTTGATAATGATAAGAAACACCGCTAGAAGTCTTTTGATGAAAGTCGTAAGCGGCCAAGAGAAAATAATCAGGGTCAATCTTCTTCTCAGGTTGGAACCGAACAGTCCCTTGTACCCCGAGACCGTAGACAGCGTACTGATAGGAATTTCAACAATCAGCCACGAAATGGGGGAGATCAAAATCAGAATCATAGGCCCGCACAGAATAATATGCAACAACATCGTAACCCCACCAGAGCTCAACCACTTAATCAACAAAACCGAAATACTCCTCTGTGTGGCACGTGTGGGAAACGTCATGGAGGTGCTTGTCGTCGAGCTGAAGGTCGTTGTTTAGATGCGGAGATGCAGAGCACATGATCAGAGACTGCCCTCAGCGGGACCCTAGGGCTAATACTAGGGAAGATGCTAGATCTGCTGCAGGAGGACGAGTTTTTACACTTACAGCTAATGATGCAGCTAATGCCCCAGGTATGGTTTCCGGAAATTTACATATTGGTGATCGTGATACGTATGTTTTATTTGATACTGGTGCGACACATTCTGTGGTATCACTCTTATTTGCTAAATATTTAATGACTATGCCTACTGCCTTAGAGTACCCTTTAGTGATATCTACTCCTCTGAGAGACACCACTGTTATCTCTCACGTTTATAATGAGTGTCCAATCCGAATCAATTCAGTTATCCGTGCCGCAGACTTGTATCCTATGCATATGAGCAACTTTGATGTTATTCTGGGTATGGACTGGTTATCGCAACATAATGTTACGATCGAATGTCAGACTCGTCGTGTTTTATTTGGAAATCCTCAGTGTCCCGAAATTATCTATCAGGGGACCCAGCCTCGAAAATCTTTAAAAATTATTTCTGCGCTTAAAGTTCATAAGTTTCTATCGCAGGGTTGTGCGGGATTTCTTGCTTCGGTTAAAGCTACATCTTCTAATGAACCCAAAATCTCCGATTATCCGACTGTTTGTGATTTTCCGGACGTTTTTCCTAAAGAATTGCCTGGACTTCCACCTGATCGCGAGGTAGAGTTTACTATTGATCTTGTCCCTGGTGCCGAGCCGATTTCTAAGGCACCCTATCGTATGGCACCTTTGGAGCTTAAGGAGCTCAAAGAGCAGCTACAAGAATTATTGGAACTGGGTTTTATTAGACCGAGTGTCTCTCCTTGGGGCGCACCGGTCTTATTCGTGAAGAAGATGGATGGTTCATTAAGACTCTGTATCGACTATCGGGAGTTGAATAAAATCACCATTCGAAATCGTTATCCCTTGCCTCGTATCGATGATCTATTCGACCAGCTTTAAGGCGCCAAATGTTTTTCTAAGATTGATTTGAGATCTTGTTACCATCAGCTTAAGATCAAAGATTCAGATGTTTCTAAGTCAGCCTTTCGTACTCGTTATGGCCATTATGAATTCTTGGTGATGCCGTTTGGGTTAACCAATGCTTCCGCCGTTTTCATGGACTTGATGAACCGAGTTTTTCGAGAATTTCTTGATAAGTTCGTGATAGTCTTCATCGACGATATTCTAATTTATTCTAAAAGTAAAGCGGAACATGGGGATCATCTTCGTATCGTACTCGAGATTTTACGTAAAAAGAAGCTTTATGCAAAATTCTCAAAATGCGAGTTCTGGCTAAGCAAGGTAGCGTTTTTGGGTCACATTGTGTCGGCCGAAGGCATTACAATGGACCCGGCTAAAATCGAGGCAGTCACTAATTGGCCTAGACCTACCTCAGTTTCAGAAGTCCGTAGTTTTCTCGGCCTTGCCGGTTATTATCGCCGATTTGTTGAAGGTTTTTCCGCCATCGCCCTACCCCTCACGCAATTGTTAAGGAAAGGGGTTAAGTTCTCCTGGAATGATGATCGAGAGAAAATTTTTGAAGAAATAAAGAAGCGATTGGTTTCTAATCCGATTCTTACACTTCCTTCAGGCACGGGTGGATACCAAATTTATAGTGATGCTTCTAAGAAAGGTCTCGGCTGCGTTTTAATGCAGCATGGTAAAGTCATTGCATGCACCTCATGACAGTTGAAAACCTTACGAGGTTAACTATCCGACGCATGACCTCGAACTCGCTGCAGTTATTTTCGCGTTGAAAATCTCGCGTCATTATCTTTATGGAGAGACTTGCGATATTTTCACTGATCATAAGAGCTTGAAATATATCTTCACTCAGAAGGAACTGAACATGAGGCAGAGACGTTGGCTAGAACTTCTAAAAGATTACGACGCTATCATACAGTATCATCCGGGTAAGGCAAACGTTGTAGCCGATGCTCTTAGTCGGAAGAGTTCCGGAACGATAAATTCTTTTCAGCTGCAACCTCATATCCTCAATGATCTGGATAGATTGGGTATTGGTCTCCATTTTGGTGATACCAATGGATATCTAGCCAGATTTCAGATTGAGCCTGATCTAATTTCTCGAATCAAGAGTGCGCAATATGAAGACGGAGAAATTTGGGCAATTATACAGAATTTGGAGGGTGGTAAACCGTCAGAATTCAGAGAAGACGAGCATGGCGTAGTTTGGTGTGGGAAACGGTTATGTGTTCCTAGCGATTCCACCCTACGGGAGTCGTTGTTAGCCGAGGCTCCCAGTTCACCGTTCTCAATCCACCCCGGATCCACGAAGATGTTTCGGGATCTTCGTCAACATTTTTGGTGGAGCGGTATGAAAGAGGACGTGGCCAGTTATGTCAGCAGATGTCTTACTTGTCAGCAAGTTAAAACTGAGCATCAAAGAGCTGGGGGTTTACTTCAGACACTTAACATACCGGTATGGAAGTGGGATGATATCCCAATGGATTTTATTACCGGACTACCTAAAACGTTCAAAAGAAATGATGCTATTTGGGTTGTAGTCGATCATTTGTCAAAATCGGCTCACTTTCTTCCGATTCAAAAAGGACTCCCAGTCAGTAAGTTATCCGATATTTTTACTCGAGAGATTGTGAGACTCCATGGCACCCCCGTCTCTATTGTTTGTGATCGAGACCCACGTTTCACTTCACGTTTTTGGAAGGGGTTGCAGGCCGCATGGGGTACTAGATTGAGATTCAGTACCGCGTTTCATCCTCATACTGACGGTCAGTCAGAACGTACCATTCAGACACTCGAAGATATGCTTCGAGCATGTGCTTTAGAGTGGAGTGGAAACTGGGACGAGTATTTAAGTCCGATTGAGTTTGCCTACAATAATAGTTGGCAAGCTAGCATCGGTATGGTGCCATTCGAGCTTTTATATGGTCGTAAGTGTAGAGCCCCTAATTGTTGGGATGAGGTTGGTGAGAAAATTATTGAAGGGCCCGAGTTGGTACAGATTACAAATGAGAAAGTTACCATTGCTCGTGAGAAGCTAAAAGAGGCTCAGAGTCGACAGAAGAGCTATGCAGACCGACGTCATCGAGCTTTGGAATTTAATGTCGGTGATCGGGTATTCTTGCGAGTTTCACCTTGTAGAGGCGTTCAACGTTTTGGAATCAAGGGAAAACATAGCCCAAGATTCATCGGACCGTTTGAAATTCTTGAAAGAGTTGGCGAAGTCTCTTATCGTTTGGCTTTACCAACTCAGTTATCTCATGCGCATAGGGTCTTTCACGTATCTCTTCTTAGGGGGTATAATTATCACCCGTTACATGTTGTTACCTATCCGCTCCATCAGATTCGCGAGGATTTAACTGTTGAAGAAGAACCTGAAGCCATTCTTGATCGTCAAGAACGCATTATGCGCAAGAAAACTATTCCATTCGTTAAGATTCTTTGGAAGAACCATTCTGAACGAGAAGCTACATGGGAAATGGAGGATACAACTCGTTCCCAATATCCGTATTTGTTTTCGTTTTAGTACCCCGTATTTCAGTTTATTTGGGTTTGATTTCGTACGAATTTGGATTTTGTTAAGTTTCACGCTATGTTTATCTGTCATGTTAGAAGACTCTTATGTTTGGTATGTTTGAAGTTTAGCATATTTGAGTCGTGTTTCGTATGATTTATGTCAAGATTTTGATCATTTTATACTTAGCAATTTCGAGGACGAAAATTTTTTTTAGGGAGGTAGTATTGTAATACCCATACTTATATATATAAATTAAACGAATATCAATAAAGATTAACATACTGTTACGTTTAAAAATATCAATGGATATATTAATAAGTTTTGAAATTTAAGTCAAGATAATATTATACCTAAAACTAATATCCTTCGTTACGAAAATCACGTGCAACAAAGTTAGAGATTGAATGGGATGTTAATCCTTTTGTTACACACCCTTTTATTGGCCTATTTATACCCATAAAGCCTCCAATTTTCACCGATTAGCCATCTTCGTTCTTCTCCAAGTAAACCACCACACTAACGGTTGTTTTCGGATGCAACCATCACCACCGCAAGACCTAGCGCCACTCATTGGACTTAGCCCCTGCAGCCGCCGCTTGTCGACGACGTGTTGTACGACCACCCTCTCCGTCACCCGACTCGTTCTGTGCGACTGTTGAGGTAATACTAACAATCCCTGCTTAAATCTTCGACTAAGGCTACGGTGATCATCGGTTCCGCTGACTGAAGTGTAATATGAAACTTTGTTAATAAAGGCAATTAACAATAATTATAAGTTATGAGTATACTAGCATTTAATCACAATAATTAATCTGACTTGCGTGAGTTTGCTATGAATATTGTATAAACTGTAACTACAACCTTAGGTGTTGTTGTTTGAGATAAAGAAGATGATTAAAATTAGAGCTTCATATAATATATAAAAGTATACACTTGTGTTAATACGCAAAGTTTTATGTAATGCATCTTTTGTTCGTACATGGTAATTAAAGAAGAGTCTTTTGACAAACTTCATATTATAAATAATATTTTGTACACAACGATTAACGTACTATTTATTATTTTTAGTTCATTAATGAACCAAGTATTTATTATAAATTCTTTATAAAGCTTGGAATAATTAAGTTTGAATGGTATCTAAATTAATACTGGTACTTATTATACGTTATTTTAGTCTAGCTAATAGTATTATTTTATTAGTCATAATTTCATCACTCTTGTTATTCATTCAACATTATTAGGTTTTTGGGAAATAAGTGTCGAATTACCAACTGTTAGTAGTTTGATTATTTTATTAAAAGCCTTTGTCGCCGGAAGCCGATCGGTTAATCACACAATGTAATTTGAGTTCAATAAATTTTATGTGAACTATATACTATAATGTAGATTCTCAATCTAGTTGAAGACAACTTGATATGTTTTGCTTTGTTTAAGGTACGGATTCTGTTTTTCTTCACTCATAGTATTGGTTCTAGTCCATTTTATATTCGATGTCGTCACTTCGTAGTGCGGATTGTTATCTAGTTCGGTTTATTCGTATGATATGGTTATATTAATTTTATAGCATGCAATAGGTTATATATATTTTGAATTCATTATTGCATGTTCCTGTTTAAATATCTTTTAGTTATACGACTTTATTTCAGTACTCTGTTAACCGAGCATTTCTGACTTGTCGTTGGGGCGTCAACGACATTGCACTTATCGTGACAGTGCGTAATCAAAGTTCACGGCGTCTCTGATAGTACTAATGTAGTACCTTGGCCACTTAGAGGCGTATAGATCGATCTTAGCTCCGACTCCTGACTCCTGACTCCTGACTTCTGTTTGAGATGGAACAATGTGTGCACGCCACCCACACCGTCTCCTTGGTGCATGGACTAGCTAGCTGTGCACCCCTCTGTTTAGGCTCTGGGTACTTCCGTATTACACGATCTATTTATTTTAACATCATCGTCGTGTATTTTAGTAATTATATTTTGTTTCGCTATATTTCTAGTCCGTTTTGATATGTGTATACGCATTTGGTTAAATTTGAGTATATTCAGATTACGTCCAGATCGTGTGTCGGATTATGTTTCGCATCTAATTATAGTCCGGTCTAAAACGTGGTTTTATATCCGCAATAGTTTCAGTTTTATTTCAGTATGTGTTTTGTCTTATGTATGCCTTTACCTGTACTATTGTTCTCTCCGTTACTGGGCAATTTTTGGCTCAGCCGTATTTTCTTGTTTGTGTCTGTCTTATGTGCTAACAGGTAATTCGGGAAATCGGGGAGATCAGTGATGAGAGTAAAATGAAGCTCAAGAATAAGGACTTCATTTAATTTTCTTTTATTTAAGCATTTGATAAATTTGACTTAGAATTTCTTTCAGTGTTTTTAACTCTTTTGGTTGCCATGGGATTCTTTTCATTTCATTTAAATGGTTTTTGTTTGGTCTATGATATCTGTAATAGTGACACGTCAGCCTGCTCCGGGTTGGGGTGTTACACTTATACTTTAGACTTATTACATTAATGCCCTGATAAAGTCGAGACGTACAAAACATGTATTTAAGGTATTCGAGCACATTAAGGTACCAGATTACTGTGCTCGAGTATGGGAAATGTAATGACTTAGTTTTATTTAAGGTATTCGAGCACAATGTTCTTCGAGCACACAGAAATGCATCTCGAGCATAGGGAACTGATATATTTAAGTATACTCAAGCAAGCATTGTGTACAGGGGGACCCAGCCTTTATTTTGGCTGTATACTCGAGCAAGGGTAGTAAATGTGAATTTGAAATTAAATGACAACTGTCGTGTGCTAGACGACAATCTAAGGTACTGTACCATCAACTCATTAGGTATAATAGGGGACTTAGAAAGTTTTTCACACTTTTCTCTAATTAAACCCTCTTGCTCTTGCTATCGCCCTCTTGCTCGTCCTGTAGTCCTCTTGCTCGCTGATCTTTTACACTCAATTTCACTTCGATAATTGACATTAGCTTTGTTTCGACTTCAGTAAGACATTGCTGTTCGATAATCATCGCACCAATTTTGAAATTAGGGTTTCCAATTGAATAACTTGACTAACTGTTTACTTGTTTTGCAGGTACGCACATTACTACGGAACAGGTTAATTGAAGACGCCATTCATCATCTATCTTTTCTCATATATTAGTTCTGCAACTTTGTGTACTGACAACTCTTCTTGTTTTTGCAGAACTGATGGCTTTCAAATTAGAAAAACGGCATAATATGTGTGCTCGATTGGAGATAGACGATGACAACCGTGAGTTGGAGCCAATGATAAACTTTCTAAGAAACTCCAATCTGAGGGTGGCGTTAACTACCGACCCCACAATATACAGAAATCACAATTCGGATTTTTGGGGGTCTGCAACACATGTAAATGACGCCAATGGGGAAAGAATTAGGGCGTCAATACTAAATC
This sequence comes from Bidens hawaiensis, assembly GCF_021521415.1. Lineage (NCBI taxonomy): Eukaryota > Viridiplantae > Streptophyta > Magnoliopsida > Asterales > Asteraceae > Bidens > Bidens hawaiensis. Next base: position 2,293,125 of record NW_027491074.1, on the reverse strand, counting down.
ATGACATTGCGATAACAGAGCCATCAATCAGAGCTGCACTGAACCTTGATGACAATTTTGTGGATCAACTGTCTTACTCCGTCCCCAGGTTACTAAGAGTATTTCAACAAACAATGGGTTATCAGGGAGGAGTAAAGGAGGGCCAGTTTCAAAAAGGAAGTTTTCCTTTATTATACAGGTTTTTGATTCATCATGTCATCCAGTCCTTATCTCCTCGGAGAGGGACTTGGACTTTGTTGAGCAGAGAGCTAGGGACACTCACAGTCGCAATTCTTTACCAGCAACCCTTCAATGTTTCGAGACTCATCTTTCAAGGGTTGATTTCAAATGCTGAAAGGCCACTCACTCAAAGATTCTTTATGTACCCACGTTTTTTGCAGATCTTAATAAATAGAGACTTACCAGAAATTCAGAGGACAGGGCAGATTTTGAAATTGCAAGACTCAAATATATGCAAACGGATGAAGGATGCTCAAAGTAAGTTCATTGAAAATGATGACTGGGATGTACTCCCATGGTTACTCCCACCTGCACTGGGTGCGATTGTTGTTCCAAGGACCCTCGGTAATAGTGATGAGGAAGATGACAATGGTGATGATATTGAAGAGGATGATACTGATGATAATGATAATGATGATGGTGATGATGGTGGTCCTGAAATGTTGATTGGTTGTGATGAGAGATCGTTGATTCAACAAGCTGAAGATGAGGGGGTTAATAATGATATTCATGAATATGGAGAGTTAACTGAGCCTATGGATGAAGATGTGCTTGTTGAACCTATTCCTACTTCACCAATGCAAGACTCCACTTTTCATGAACCTACCGCTCAATATGAACCATCCACTGACCCAGTTTCAAAACCAACTGCTGAAACCCCACCATCAACTCCAAATCTCTATGATATTGTATGTGAAAGTGCCAAACTGGAGTTTGAGAACATAATGTTAAGAGAGAAAAATGCCATTTTGGCTACAAAGAACTCGGCATTGGAAGCTGCACTGAAGGAGGCTTTATTGAAAATTCAAACCCTTGAGGGTCAGTCTGAGGTTGAGAAGACCTCAGATGCACCAAAACAGGGGGAGAATATTAATGTTGAACAGGAGGTTGGACCATCTGATGCACTAAACATGATCAATCAGCTATATGATGATGAATCAGAAGTTGAGGGGGAGAATATGGAAGATAAAGAAACTGAGGAAGAAAGTTTAAAAAGAAAAGCAAAAGGCAAAGGGTTTGCAATGACTGAAGATGATTTACATCCCCTACCTAAGCACCCAGTCCAATCAGAAGATATCTTGTTTAAAGAAAATGTTGTTGATCCGAATGTAGCTGAAGCTGAGTCTGTAAAGACTGCAATTAATTTAATGAATGAAGAGCTGGAAGCTCTGGAGAGGGAACAAATGGTGGAAGAAGCGGAGGAAATTCCTCAAGAGGTAATTGAAGCATTGATAAACATGAAAGACAAAGATGAAGAAGACGAGAGGAGGTTAAGGGAAGTTGATGCAGCAATCACGGCTACAATTGATGCCTTCAATGAAAGTCTGAATAATGATCAAGAAAAGGCTGCAGAACCTACAACAATTGAGAGTGAAGAGCCAACAACCAATGAACCCGAACAATCAGTGACTGAACCTGAAAATCTTGAAAAAGAACAAGAACTTGGGTTGGGACTAGTTATTCATGAAGAAGATGAAACCATTGAAGTCTCAGTAAGCACTATGGTTAAGTTGATTATATTGAAGGATCTTACACTGATTCTGAATAATCCAGAGAGACATCATCCAGAGATTGTGATGGCAGCAAGAAAGGCTCAATTAGAATTTATAAATCTGAGCAAAGGAGAATCAAGACCTAAAGAACATGTTGAACCAAGTGAACCCATCATTCAAGAGGTCACTGAAGAAACTGAAGAGACTCATAGAAATGAAGATGTTATTGAAGAATCCGAGTCGGTGGATGAGGAGATAATTATTGAAGAACCAGAAACAGAAGTGGAGCAGCCCGATACATCCACTCCAACTCAATCAAGTTTAAAAAGAAAAGACATAACTGAGATTGAGACACCAAAACCCAAAAGACAAAAATCTGTGAAGAAAATGGTGTACAAATTGAGGTTAGACAAACTTGAAGAAGGTAGAAGAGATCAATACAAACAAACTGATGAACCAATGATTGAGGCTCTTCATGACCTTGAAGAAGTAATTGAATTGGATGGTGAAAGTGAAAATGAAGAAAAATTGAAGAGAGCCGAAAAGGAAAATGAAGATGAGGAAAAATTGAAGAAGAATGAAAGGAAACAGAAAAATGAAGAATATTATGAATCTTTGAAAGCCAAACACAAGGATATCAAATTCCTTCAGCTGTATGGCTACAGCTACAACTTCTTGATAAATCTTTCTCATGGAGAATTGAAAAGAAAAATTCAACAAATTAAAGACTCTCACAAAGATCAAGCAAGTCGAGAAAAATTTGAAAGAGAGCAGGAGTTGAAAATGAGGTTACAAAGGGAAAAGGATGAAACTGAAAAGAAAAATCAAGAATTAAAGAAGTGGTTTGAGGACCCTCAGAGGGTAGAGTTGTTAAAAAGAATTGTGATGGAAAAGGGTGTGTCAGAAGAACAGTTTCAAAACATGCCTCTTGAACAATTAATGAAGATATATAATAGAGAGTAGAAACTGTATCTTGAAACCTAAAGAAAATTACAGGAGGAAAGGAGGAGAGTTGAAGAGGAGGTACGTGCTGAAATGATGGGTGCTCTCCACAAAAGGGGAGTAAGAATGTCAAAGTTGTTGGTACAAACAGATGAAACGATAAAGAGATGGTATGTTGAAGAGGGTCTTGATAAGATTAAGAAAGTTGAAAAGGGGAGCTTAAGTCGAACCCATAGGTCAGAGATTGTGAGGCCTGTGCAGCCAAGAAATTTGAATTTGCCCACACATCTCTACTTTGACATAAGATCGAAGATCTTAAGGGTTGTCACTGAAGATGAAGCAGAACATCAAATCATCTTCAGAGATGATTTGAGAAACTTTTCAGAAGAACAACTGACCAAGATGGCTGAGCTGAATTTATATGACAATCAAGTAAGAATTCAACCATCTGGTCAACAGAGGAATGATCTCTCAAAGTTTTTAAAGGATCAAGCAGAAAAGGGATTCCCATTTCAATAGCAAAAGAAGAGAGAGATCAGGAGTCAAGCAGAAAAATAGAAGAGGAGGAAGAGAATAAGTGAAGTTCACGTATCTGAGCTTTCCCTCTCTAAATCAAATAAACAAAGAACTCTAGCAAGCAGCTCTCATCAGAAAAGGAAGACCTTAAAAGAGTGCTTGGCTACGAGAGAAGTGATGAAGGAACCCAACTCAAGAGTGCAACAATTTGGAAGAATCACATACATAACGTACAATCAAAATGATGATTCGACTACTTTGAGAAATGAGTCAGGGATACCTATTGCAGTCATAAGGGAGGATGGTGATCTTTGTTATATGCATCCACAAGATTTAAAAGATTTGATTGATGCAAGATTCCCAAGTGATGCCTCTGACTCCTCTGAACTTGACATGCTGAAGCAAAGAGCTGCATATGTGAAGAAATTGAAAGAAAGGGCTGAAGCCAAGAACAGAGGAAGAAGATAACAGAACGGAGCTAATGGATGATTGATTTTTAATTATGTTTATCTTTGTATTTTGTTTGACTTGTAAAAATTTAGTGTGTAATGCCTATGTGGCAAAATTCCAATTATGTAATGAAATGACACGTTCTTAAATGATTTATCTAGAAATCTGATACATGTGTAACTCTGTGCAGGTATGTTTTGGTGCATCTGAGCTTTTTCCAATCTAGGGGGAGATTGTTGGGTCGGATTTCTTAATAAGGAAGATTGGAATCTTCTCAACCTTCTCAGAAACAGCTAAGTATGGAATACGAGCAAGCTCAGACGATCGAGCATGGTTTTTACTACTTCGAGCAAGGTTCTGAACCTTAAATGGTTGATTCTTTTAAGTGTTGAAGGCTTCGAACAAGCTACACTTCAATGAGCAAGGGTATTCTTCTATCGAGCATGGACTGCCAATAGAGCAAACAGCTTGATCATACAAGTTCCAGCCAAGTGTTACGAGCACATGATGATCGAGCACATGGGGACGAGCATGTATGCAATAAAAGGATGTCACGTGAATCAAAGCAAAGACTTCGAGCACAGTTCAGTTACCGAGCAAGATTTACATCCGAGCATGATAAAGATTGCTGAATAAGAAAAGTTGAAGACATCAAGAAGAATGAGCTTGCTCGATGGACTTATTCGAGCAAAGTTTGAACAAGTCAAGAGGAATGAAGCTTACTTGAAGAGAATATGTATTTTCCGAAAGAGAATATATTCTAAGTAAAGTATGCTCGAGGACACTCTCCGAGCACACCTTGTATAGGATGCTTGCTAGAGCAAGGTATATACCTTGCTCAGGGTCTGAAACACTTATATTAGATTTATCTTTCATTATGTAATGTCTAGGACGTATACATGGAATGTTAGGGTCTATATATAGACATCCTAGGGTACGACTAGGGCACGGTTTTTTTGACGGGTTTTTAGGGTTTTTGGGCACGTAGACTAACAATCTTTGCAGACGAATATCAAAAGCCGCCGTCACACAAAACCCTAGACATTCCATTCACTGTATCATTGATGTATCATTTAAGATAGGGAATCTTTGTCGTTGAAATATTCTTTACCGATTATTATTTATTGTTTTGTGTTTGATAATTCTCCACAAGCTTTCATTCTCAATCATTGAATATCCTGATTCCGCCGGGATATTCAATCAGTCTTTGAGTAATTAAGTCGGTGTGTTCTTGTCAAACCTTTGCTAAGGTTGCACCCGATAGACGGTCCTGACATAACAGATTTCAATATGTGTGGTTTTCGAATGGTGAACCGGATTTTTGGTGATTGAAATTGCAGCAAAATTATCAATAAAAATGGGAGTAGTAAGAAACTTCAAACCGTTATCCCTCAAGTGTTGGTTGATCCAGAGAACCTGTGAGCAGCAACTCGAGACCGCCACATACACCGCTTCGGCTGTTGAAGTTGAGACCGTTGTCTGTTTCTTACACTGCTAGGAAACAAGCCGGTTTCCTAAGAATTGACATCCTGCTGTTGTAGATTTGAAGTTGATCTTGCATCCTCCATAGTCCGAATCAGTATAGGCGGTGAGAGCGAACATATCATCCTTGGGGTACCATAACCCGATGTCAAGATTTCCCCTCAGATAATGTAAGATGCGCTATACTGCCGCCAGGTGAGTCACTCAGGGACTCGATTGGTACCTAGCATACAAACAAACAGCAAACATGATATCAGGTCGAGATGCAGTCAAATAAATAAGTGATCCGATAATAGCTCGATATAGGGTTGGATCTACGGTATCCTCCAATTCATCCGGTGATAAATTGTGACCCACGGGAAGAGGAGTTGAGGGAATTTTGCCATCAGATATCTTGAATCGGCTCAAGAGATCGTTCACATATTTCATCTGATGGATAAAGATCCCAGTGTTAGACTGGTGAACTTGTAAACCCAAAAAGAAACTCATCTCTCCGATCGAACTCATCTCAAATTTTGTCTGCATCGTCTTCTCAAAGTCTTTACATAAGCTGTCATTTGTCGAACCGAAAATAATATCGTCCACGTAGATTTGGAAGAGGAGCAGATCATCACCCACGTTCTTATAGAATAAAGTACAATCCACAGTTCCTCTCTTGAACCCACTTTCAATTAGATGGTCAGCCAACGTGCTGTACCAGGCTCTCGGGGCCAGATGTAAACCATAAAGAGCCTTGTTTAACCGATAAAAACGCTCGGGAAAGGCTGGATCCTCAAACCCAGGAGGCTGCTTCACGTACACTTCCTCATGAATAGCTCCATTCAAGAACGCCGATTTCACTTCCATTTGATACATCTTAAAATTTTTGTAGGCTGCATAGGCAAGAAAAATTCGTATAGCCTCCAGTCGTGCTACCGGAGCATATACTTCAGTGTAATCAATGCCTTCTTGTTGATTGTATCCAAGTACGACCAATCATGCTTTGTTTCTCACGATTACCCCGCGGTCGTCCTTCTTGCACTTAAAAACCCATTTAGTTGGAATCGCCTTTTTTACACGATCGGGTTTATCGATTAAGTCCCATACACCCAGTCTTATAAACTGTTGCAGCTCCTCCTGCATGGCTTCAACCCAAGATGGTTCCTTGAGTGCCATTACAACACTAGTCGGTTCTATCTGTGATAGGAAGCAGGTGTATTGTGCGATACTGAGAACACCCGAAGTGTGCAAATCTGCATAAGCACAAACTATCGAATCCTTAGTAGGAGATACATTATAATAAGCTTGATCATCACATACATTAGCCAATTGGTGCCTTGTACGAACCCCGTCGTTCACATCACCAATTATCTGATCCTGTGGATGCTGTGAATGAATCCCTAAAGTAGGATTTGTAGGAACAGATACATTATCACCCAAATTGGTGATATTCTCCTCCGCTGTGTCTAAAGAGACAGTTGTTGAATCATCACTGATTAGAATAGGCTCGGTAGTCTCAGGAGCTTCATCTATCATGATAGATGATGAATCCACAAATCAGCATCATCGAAAGATTCAGAAACATCATTCGTCGTTTCTAATACACTTGGAGAGTCATTAACATCGGCCGAAGAAAACCTTGGATTCGGAAGACATTGATCTTCCAAATAAGATCTAATGAGATCGTCAGGTACTTCATCGACTGTTGATGTAAACGAATTAAATAAGCGATCGTAATCAAACATCCAATCGGGACCAGTACCAGTTGGTGGAGTCGTATAACTTTGACAATCAACGTGATACAATTCTTCCACACAACCTGAAGAAATATTGAAAATCCGTTTCTTCGGAGAGTTGTATCCCAAGAAATAACCCACAAAAGCTTTCTCATCGAACTTTCCAAAATCTTTCTTCAAAACAGTACATGGACACCCGAATGGTTCCAAATACATTAAGTTCGGCTTACAATTATTCAGAAGCTCGTAACTTGTCTTTTTGAGCTTCTTTACCGTTAGTACACGATTCAGTGTATAGCATGCCGTATTCACAGCTTTGTTCCAGAATTGAACAGGTAACTTTGAATCCGCAAGCATTGTACGTGCATCTTCAATCAGCGTACGATTTTTTCTTTTAGACACACCGTTCTGTTGAGGAACATAAGGTGCACCGAATTCCTGATGAATTCCTTTCTGAATGTAGAATAAATCCCCCTTTCTGAATGTTGAATAAATCCAATACATTATTCCTAAATTCAGTTCCATTATCACTACGAATTCGTCTCACTTTCAGTTTATAAATTGATTCGATCTTCGTGATAAGATTCTGAATTAAGACAGGAGTCTGATCCTTCGATCCAATAAATAACACCCATGAGTAGTGTGAGAAATCATCCATTACTACTAAACAGTAAAAATCTCCAGCAATGCTTGCAGGATTCGCTGGACCAAAGAGATCCATATGAAGTCGTTCCAGACGAGTAACAATAGTGTTTAGTAACTTGCTTGGATGTGATTTTTTCTTGTGTTACCCCTTCTTGCACGCGACGCAGTGATCATTGAACTTGAAATTCTTGAGTGACACACCATCCACTAAATCATTTGACATTAGAACGTTCATCTTTCGTAAGTGGATGTGTCCCATGCATCTATGCCAAAGAATTGAATCTTTCTCAGTCACTTTGGATACAAAGCAAGTAGCTGAGGGCGAAACATGTACATCATAACTCATGTCAAGTACATAAAAATCATTTGATCGAGGTGATCCCATGACAACCATGTCTTCAGGAATTGTGTATCCCGGTTGAAGAATAACACATTTCTTGTCGGTGAATATGGTGGTAAATTTCTTATCGCAAATCTGTGACACACTCAACAGATTATGATCCACCTTTTCACAATAATTAACCTTTTCAAACGTTACTTTTCCGTTTGAAACTTCTCCATCTTTCGTAATCATTCCTCTTTGGTTACCAGCAAACGCAACATAACCCCCTTGAATATCTTTGATGTTATTTAGAAGATCCAGGTTGCCGGTGATATGTTGAGAACATCCACTATCCAGTATCCATTTGTGATTAGACATGGACCAAGATGTACCCTGCACAAACAAGTAAAATGATTAGTTCAAAAAGGCAGCCCAAGCCTCAGTCTTGGGCTCTCCCTTTTATAATTTAGGAGAATCATTTAAATTAACTCCAACATTCGAGACTTGAGAATATGTGACGGTTTTCTTAGTTTTCTTCTTTAAGTATCCATCACGTATTCTTCCCGAATCAACATTTGAACAAATTGGTTGAACACGGTCAATACATTTGGTTGCTTCATTATCCGAATCAATCCGAATAACCTTCTTCGGATTAATATTCGAATACATTATAACACACTCATCAACTTGGTATGTTTGATAATGAATGAATCTTTTGAGTTGATGAGTCTTTGATATCATCAATCTTTGCTTTGCACTTTTTGGAAACATGACCCGGTTCACCACATTTGAAACATAATCGAGAGTCCCAAGTGTTTCGTGGCAAAGTACATGTAGTCTTTGATAGCAAAGATTTATGAATATCATCTTTGGGTTTCTCAAATGTAACTTTCTTCGGTGTTTCGTGTTTAAAACCCTTTCTTTTCTTATAGAATTCAAGATTTGTTAAATTCGAAGAATTTTTCAACCCAGACGATTTTATGAACGTAATAGGTTTAACATTAGTTTTTGGTTTTTCTTGAACATTAACAATTTTTGATTGATAAAATTTTTGTTCAAGTTCAGTCATTTATGAAGTGTCATCCTGTAATAAACTTTCAAAAGAAGATTCAAAGGAACTTCTTTGTCAGAAAACACTTTTGACAAACCCTTTAATTTAAAAACTTTTCTATTTGATGATTTCAGTTGAGGATTAACGAATCGCATCAACTCCTCATCAGACACCGAAGGCTTGTCTGATTGAGATACATTAGATTTTTTCTTAGGAATTACTTTAGGAATTACCTTAGGAACGTGTTGTGTTTGAAGAAACACCCGAAGTCTTTGAACCATACACAGCTTGTTCAAAATCTTCGGGTTCACACAGAATATGATTGTTAATTGGAATATCTTTGTTTTTGACAATCACATCTGGTTCAGACAACACCTCGATTGAACCATCCAATTCGTTTTTGGTGAAAACCTTTTTACTTTCGATATGAATTGGTTCACGAGCAGGACCAGTTGTATCAACACTTTCAGATTTATCAGTAGACATATTTGAAAATTTTTCCACATCGGGAATGCTACTGTAATCATGTTTAAAAGGAGGTGGAATTTCGACGTAACCCAAACCTGCTTTTCCATTTTTCTTATGTGAATGATTAACCTCAATTATTTCATTCAAAAGAAATGAAGAATCTCTAAATTTTCCAAGCTTATTATTCAATTCCATTATTTCGTTTTCAAGATTGGAAATACAGGTTCGGTGTCGAAGAATCTCCTTCAAATGTTGATCAACTTCAATAATTTTACAATGAACTTTAGTTTAAAATCATGATTGCTTTCAGACAATTTTTGAATTTTCAGAGTTGATTGCTCTAGCAATTTTGTCTTCTGTTTGTAGCATTCATTAATCATAAAGTGATCTTTTGTGAGTGTATTGTTCTGAGTTAATGTTGTTTCAAGTTTGGCTTTTAATACAGCACATTCAGCACAATCATTCACTTTTGATGAAAGTTCAGATACATTAGATTGAGATTTGTGACATACCTCATCAGTCTTAGCCATACAAGCTTAAGATTCAGCTTTCACAGAGATTGACTCAGTTTGAGACGACAGACTTTGATCAGTGTCAGTCTCAGAGTCAGACGAATCACTTCCCTCTGATACATTATCACTGCTGGCATCTTCAAATTTCTCCACTGTTTCAACAATAGCCACGTTTGCTTGATTTCCCAACAAACGTTAAGACCAATCAACTACGTCATTGACCACTAAAGCTTGAGTAGCAGAAGATTTGTCTTGAACACCAGATACAACAGATTTACTCTTATCCCCACCAGATGAAATCTTTCCTAAAGAATGTTCAGAATTACGTGAGCCAGAATAGTCTTTCCTCGGCTTGTCACATTCTTTGGCAAAATGGCCAAATTCCCCGCAATTAGAACATTTTACCTTCAGCTTATCAAACCCGACCCATTTTTTTAATGTAGGAAGATCTTTTCCCATTCGTTGCATAAACCTTTTGACATTACGAATGATCATAGCCATGTTCCCTTTAAATCCATTAGCTCAAGATCGTCCGGGTCGATTTGATCATAATCTTTATCTGTGAGGTCGCTCGTAGCGATCTTGCTTCCAACCAGCTGTTCATAAGAAATCATGAACGCACACACAAAAGCGAACTGTTGTTCAGCTTCTTGCAGATTTACCTTAGACAAGCTTGATGCATGAGCATTTGAGTTTGTAGTCGCACCACTAGCCATAAAACGTACATTAGGTGGACTGTTTACATTAGAATCCTCTTGGGGATGAGCAAAGAACGCATTGATTGGCACTGAACTTGAAGCATTATTTTCTGGCAATGCACCTCCATAAAGTAAAGGGTTTTGGGTTAAAGACTGATGGTTTTGATTCTCCTTCAACGTGTTTTGACATTTGATATCAAATTCCCTTTCTTCAATCTTGTTTATGAATTGCACAACTGTAAGTTCAAAGTTCTGAAAGAAACCGTTCTCTTTTAACACGAATAAGAAAGTCGAATAAGAAGAAGGTAGAGCATTCTTCAGTGTATCGATCTTATCTTGTTCTGTTGGCTCAAGATCGATACTAGACATCTCAACAATCAGATGACTAAAACGGTTAATCATCTCTTCCACCGTTTCATTTTTCATCAAAATAAAATTTCGAAATTGAAATTTTACAAGAGTCCTTTTGCTTTCAAGAGTATTTCCCAAACTTCTTGTTTTAAACGTTGTGAACAAAGAAGCACAGACTTTGATAGTACTGTATTGATGAAAAATGTGTTCTGGTAAAGCCATGGTAAGAGTTGAGTATGCTATTGTTTCACTTTCAAAATCCTTAAGCTCTTGAGTCTCATATTCTTTAAAAGGTTTCAGAGTCCATCCCGCATTGTTATTACCAATCAATGGTGCTGAGTATACATCGCCGAGAAACCGGACACTACTAAGATGCACGGATCCCAAGTGAGCACTGAACCTCGGTTCCCAACGAGCAAAATCCGACAGTTTTAACTACCTGGGACATTTGTTATGACTTCCGATCTCATTATCCATGGTTAGCATCAACGCGTTCTGAGACGTTAACGCATAGTAAGATGCGTTCTATGCAGCCATAATAAACCAACTGTTTAAACTTCAAGGATTAAAGTTGTCAAAGTTTCAAAGTTATTTTTTTACTGTTCACACGAATGGACACAGTAACGAATGAGAAAGAAAATTAACGAATTACTTTAATGAAATTGTTATTCGTTAAAGGTGAGTTACTTTAACGAATGAGATATTCGTCAAAAGTGGATTGCTTTAACGAATGAGATATGAGATATTCGTTAAAGATGGTTTACTTTAACGAATGAGTCCTACCGAGCAAGACTAGCGAGTCCTACCGAGCAAGACTAGCGAGCCGAATGAGTCCTACTGAGCAAGACTAGTGAGCAACGAATGAGTCCTACCGAGCAAGACTAGCGAACAAGACTTATTCATTAAAGATGGTTTACTTGAGCAAGACTAGCGAGCAAGACATGATATTCTTTATGGTTTACTCGTGCAAGACTAGCGAGCAAGACTTATGATATTCGTTTTGGTTTACTCGAGCAAGACTAGCGAGCAAGACTTAACGAATGGACTTTAGTGAATATGACACGAATGTGGCTTAACGAAAGAGGTTTAACGAATAGGATTCTAGCGAATAAACGGTTTAACGAATGAGATTGAAATTGTAACGAATGAACAGCTAGGGTTTAGCGAATCAGTCTTCAACCTAACGAATGAGTCTTCATCTTAACGAATGAATCTTCAACAGTTCAAACTTTCAATTTCAAACTTCAAACTCGTCTGAATCACACCAAAAACACCTAAAACCTGTATCCAAATGAGCCTTAACCAAATCCGAATCTCACTAGCCTAGTCCGAATTCATAAACATCTACCAGACAGATTCATTCCTTTTTAAACAGTCTCTGTTTCTCAAATTTCCAAATTACCTTAAAAACTCAATCAATCCATCATGAAATGCATCAATTGAATACACTAATATCACCTATATCAACGAATTGTATCGTAGATCAGATCCCTATGCTCTGATATCACTTGAAAGAGCTTGGGTACGGATCAAGATCTTATGATTACAACGATACATGTTGAACAGTATACGATTAAGTTCTTGTGATACGTTAGAATGTGAATGTATGAGTTGACAAAAAGATCGGACAGAGTAACGAGAGAGAAATGGCAAAATATCAGAACTGTTACATTATTGATAAGTAACAGGGTATTTATAGGGGATAACCACATTCGTTAACTTAACACTTAACGAATGTGTCATTCGTTACAGATACTTTAACGAATAAACATACTTATCCGTTATACTTTAAATGATAGCGAATGGCCCTCATTCATTATCTCATTCGTTAAACTTGGTTAATGAATGAGCTTACAATTACACGAATGTGTTATATTCGTTACAGAGTAACGAATGTAACTTACATTAGACCGAATGGCCCATCAAGCCATATTTACATTAAGCCCCTATACTTTCGACTTATTACATTAATGCCCTGATAAAGATCGAGACGTACAAAACATGTATCAACAAGAATGATCAGAAGGTACCTGTGAGCCTGATGCCTGTATTGGTTCATTAATCTTAGCCATGAATGCAACATTGGTCTTCTCTATTTCAGCTACATGGTTGCTCTAATCAAATGCTCCATCTTGTGGATCTAATAAACAACCACATTGCCTTGATCTCTGCCTTGATTGTTGGCACCTTGTTGTCCTATATTCTAGTTCATAGGAGCTTGAATTTGGTGGTTGTTTCTTGGTTGTTGCTAGTTTTTTTGATGATTTCCTTGAATTTTTCTTGTTTGAGTGTAGGGATTTTGGTGTTGGTTTTGATACACATTTCTGTGTTGGTTCTGGTGAGCTTGGTTTTGGTTTTGGAAATGATGGTTCTGAGGTGCTTGACTCTGATAATGCCTTGGCAGATTGCATTCTCTGGCAAAATGGCCAGGTTGTTGACAGTTGAAGTAGATTGCTTTGGATTTGTCAAATCCAATTATGTCATTAGATCCTGTAAAGGTTGATCGGTCAATTCTGTTACACAGCCTTTTTCTTTTCAAGGCCAACATGGTTGCCTGCCATTTCATGTCAATGTCGTCCAAGTCATCAGCATAAATTTGTTCCAAATCTTCTTGAACAACACTGGTATGAATGGGATTTTTGTCAACAAATGCATTATATGATTCGGTGAACATAGAGAACAACGCCTGATATTCATTGTTGTGGCTTACATTATGAGGCATATAAGGAGCTTGGCCACTAGCAGTTAATGCAGCATCACCATCTTCCAACATTTGAACATTGAATCCTAGTTGACTAGGCTGGTTTGCAGCAGTAGGAATAACTGGATAAACTCTTAGAGTTTCTGTACTAATTGAATTGAAATATGATGGCTCTTTAATTATTGGAAGCTGTTGTTAAGGTCTAGTTGACGGGCTACTCACTGGAGCAATCAAAGCATTAGCTATTGGAAAGCTAGGCCTCTCTTTTTTTATCATGTTGTTCTGAATAATTTTATGCTTTGTAGCTTGTGAAATGAAATCACATCATCTAGCTTGAAATTTCGAAAATTGTCCTTTTCTATGATAAACTTGCTTGTAGTTTTTTAAGTCAAAATCAGTGATCTACAAGTCTATAGTCTTTATCTCATTGACAATGGCAATGAATCTCTGCAAAACAGATTTCATCATCTCCCCTTCTTTGAACTTAAATCTGTCAAGCTGTTGTTTGAGTTTATCTTTCTTTATATCTCCTAGTTATGTGTTTCCTTCAAGCATCTCCACCATAGCATCATGCATCCCTTTAGCCATTGTATGGTGGTTAACACTTGTAAGGATTTCCCAAGATAAACCCAATTTGAGCATGGATAAGGCTTTGTCATCTTTTTTCTTCATTTGTCTTTCCACAGCCTGATTGTTGTTTAGTGCAGCTATAGGAACATATGGACGTTCTTTGATTGAGGCCCAAAGTTCTGTGTAGTTGTAGTTTACTGCAGCTTCAAATAGTACCTTCCACTTAATGTAATTCTCCTGAACCAAAAGTCCAGGAATCTTGTTAGTAGAAACCTCTTGGTCATCCATTTGTTCTTTTGAATTTTCATTAACAAAAACTTTGAGAAAATTTTTTCGGTATTTATGATTTTAGAGTATTAACAACTTACACTAAGTAAAATTACTGATAAACATAAGAAAATTTCTGAAAAGCTTGAAAACTTGTAGAATTTCTCAAATATGATGTGACATTTGAGCCAAAACAAGGTACACCTCAGTACGTATTTACCGATTAAGCAAATAAACACCTTTTGCGTAACAAGCGAACGATTAACCGAACGGGTTGGGTTATGACCCAGATATCTTGGGGGGCCATATATAAGTGATATATGATCTATGCAAGCTAAAATATTAGAAATATGGTCTTAGTTTGATAGCGAACAAGTTAAACGAAAACATGCTCGTTTAACCGCCCGTTATAGATTTAAACGCGAAAGATAGTTACAAACCAAGCATTGTATCATCCGTTAAGCCGAAAAAGACTTACCAAACACTTATTTGAAATGTTTTAAGCGATCTGTGAAAATATTTTTGATTTTTACAAACATATAGTATGCTTTTATAATTTTACACAAAACTAGCCGAAAAACACTTGTTTTCACGCTGTTTGTCGCACCCGATAAGTTTTTCGCGCCAAAAACAAAACCCGAACTAAATTTGGACCGGACTTTTCGTATTTGGGCTTGAGAAATCAGAAACTTGGGCTAAAATGGGCCCAAAGTGGGCCCATGATGGTACGATCGCAGCAGCAGCCCCCCCCCCATTTTAATTCTTTCACATATAAACTAGATACAAGATATTTTCAACATTATTTCTTGAAAATTCTGGACATAAACTTCTTCTCCAGCCAAAAACTCAAGAAACCCTAAGGTAAAGGGCTTAAATAAGTAGCTTTTGAACTTGTTTAAACTTGTTTAATACCATAAAAACATGTCTTGGTTACTAAAAATCATTCCTAACCGTGTAAAAATCCTAAAAATGGTCCATAAACATGTTTTGATCATACACATGGTAAGGAACCTGTTTTGATAGTTTTTTTGGCTATAAACATGGATTAAAGAGTTGAAACGACGTTTTTACGGTTCAAAAGTTCGTTTTTGTACACTAGCCGAAACCCTAACTTAAGGGCTGTTATGTTGATGAAATATTGCTTTGTTTGTGATATAGGACTTGTACCTAGCTTGCTTAGAAGCACAAGAACCTGAAAACTTGATTAAAAGGTCGGAAACGAGCCAAACCCGCTAAGGTAATGCCGAAACACTCGCTTACGGGCTATTTAGGTTAAGGTTGTGATTTGCATATTGTTAAGATCAGGGACATCAGGGACCATGTCAATAAGTCCCTGTTCAAATTTGGTAATTTTCGACCGTCCGAGAATATTTGGCGAATTTATTACCGAATTGGGACGTTTATTTGGGAAAATAGCTAAAATACTTCAAAAATTATGAAATTTTTCTGGGAACTCATATTTGATGTATTTTGATCACATATGAATTTTGGAATCATTTGGAGAAGTTTAAAGGTATTTTGTTTATTTGCGTTCGTGTGAGTTTTTACAGCCGAATTTGGACCGAAAAGAATAATGCACGAGCTTTTTACATTTTGGAATTGATACAGGTTGTTTTGGGACATGATTTTAGTATTCAGGAATTTTTGTGGAATTTTTGGAAATTGTTTGGGGTAAACGGACGATTTTCAGGCAAAATATAGCTGGTAAAATGAATTTTTATAAATTAATAATCAGTAAATAAATTCCAGAAATATTTTTATAAAAATCTACATATTTTAATTGATAAGTGGTTAAATTTTCATAATTTAATGATTAACGGTTAATTAATTATGCTAATCTGAATATTAAACAAATTCAGTTTTTATAAAAACCGGCAAGTTCGCAACTAGTGAATCTGCGGGAATATCAAAACACCAAGAGTGATCAAAAATCATATTTTTGGGCTAATTAGGTAAAAATGAACTTTTCTATGAGAAACCTAGACAATCCGGGTGGATTGTGCACGTTTCTTCTCAAATCAAACTGTATAAACGGAAACGGGCCCCGTGGCTAATCCGGGACGCCAGTATGTGATCTTTCTTTATAACTTAATCATTTTATTAACCAATACATTTATCCAAGCTTATTTTTCCATTACTGGTTTCTAAACGCGTAAACGAGCAACTTGGCCCAGCTGGGAAAACGGGAGTCTGAGCCAAGTTCGGTTTTAAGTATTAGACATTGAACAACATCACAACCTAAGCCTATTGCCACTTTCTGGGCGTTCCAGCTACACCCAGATTAGTTATACAGCCCAGTTTAGTAATGAGATTATAATAAAATATTAATATTATTATAATATTGATTATAGGGACTACTGATAGCAGACCAAACAAACCACGAGCTGATACAGTACTGATTATCGACTAAACCGTGAGTTTCATGACCCCACTTTTAAACTGTTTTACGAACTTTTGGGGTGAAAAGCATGTTTGATTACATATACATACTTGAAACATGTACTGATGTGAATTATCTAAGTGCTAACACACGAAAGTCCCCACGATCACAGTGATTAACTTCGAGCCGGTGGCTTGTGAATAGTACTATTGGTTTGACAAACCCAAACGGAATCGGCCTGGTTGCCGTGTCACATAGCGCCGTTTGCACATGACCATATTTATACAAACAGGCTATGTAGTGTTAGACATAGCTACCGGGCATGTTGCGGGCGGAAAGGGGCCACAGTGGTTGATGGAGCGTGGGAAATGGATGCACGCAGCACATACAGTCAAGGCTTCACTGTAGCTTAGCATAATTACATCACATACATCATTTACAAACATACATACTTATTTCATGATTACAAGTGTTGACTTGTGAACACTCATTACTGTTTTCTTGAAACTCGTGAAACTCACCAACTCTAGTAGTTGACCCGTTTTAAACTGCTTTTCAGGTGTACCTAAATCGGAGTAATTTGGTGATCTGTTACTTACCCGAAGTGTGTGGTCGATGCTATGTGAATAGAAGCAAGGGTGTTAGTAGTAAGAACGTTTAGTTAACGAATTAGTTTTGTTTGTATTGCCTAGACTGTAAAACAATGATAGAACGAAGAAATGTAATATATTGTAAATTAGTATGTAATGTTTCTTTATAAACAATGTGTTGATATCAGAGGTGTCTGTTACATTCCCGTTTTACGCTTCCGCATTGTGCTAGTCGGGGTGTGACATATGATGAAAACAAACAGTTCTGACCAAGATCTAAACACAAAATAACTCAAAATAGTGCAAATCAAGGATAAGAACACTTTTAAACCTCCAACTATAGTAAATCTGAAAGGAAGAAAACAGAGTAGCTTACGTCACTCTCCAATGGAACAGTGAGATTGCTTACGTCATCGTCTTCAACCTCAAAACAAATCAAATCTGCTAAAAACTTCACAATTAAACTTTAAAGCAAAAAAAATGGTCTTCACTGAACTCACAGTGCTCTAATACTACTTGTCATGACCGGGATTTCGTGACACACAGATTAGTTGAAAAGAATAAACACAAAATCAGAAATGTAAAGACCATGATAATAGCCGGCGGAATCAGCTAAGATCAAGATGTTGCAAAGAAAAGAATGTTAACTATTATACAAACACAAGAATTAACTCAAAAGATTTCCATTATATATTAATCATTCAATAAATGAACAATTGAAACTTAAGGGTTTTTAGTTAGGAATGTCTAGTGCGAAGCCCTAGAAATCGAACATTTTGTTTTTTAGTTAGGAATGTCTAGTATTCCATATATAGGGGACCAACATTCCTTCTAGAAAACCCTTCATCATTACAAAACGTATTCAAAATAAACATAAGTGTCAAATCTGGTATTCGAGTAGACTTCATCCTTGACGAGCAAACCTGGTAACCCTCGAGTGTGCTCAAAGCATTCCTTCGAGCAGACTTTATTTAGAATATGTTCCAAAGAAAATATTCTACTCCAGAAGATTTCATTTTTCATGATTATACCCAACTTTGCTAGGATAAATCCCACGAGCAAACAAGTTCTTCTTTGATCTCTTCAATCTTCACCAAGGCTTATTATGAACAAACTCAATATACTCAGGTACTGAAGCTTTTCTCTAGATTGAACTATGCTTGTAGTTTTACTTAGAATATTTCATTAAATCCTCACAAGCATACTTGAGATACTCCTTTATTATATGCTAGCTCGTCCCACTAAAACACTTGAGATCTTGATTTAAGATCAGATAATCAAGCTTTGCTCGAGTGCAAACTGTGCTTAATAAAGAATATCCTTTCTCGACGAGGTGTAGCTTGCTCGAAGCTTTAAACACCTAGAAGAATTCTAGAACATAACCTTACGCGTGTTAGATATCATGCTTGAGCTAGTACATGCCATGCTAGGAGATCCTAAGTTTTCTCGAGTTCCATACTTAGCCATTTCTGAGGAGTTTGAGAAGATTCGAATCTTCCTTGTCAATATTTTGACTCAACAGCTTTGAATTTATATGATATATATATGCTACCCCCAAAATGAAAAAGCGTTAAAAAAGGGGCGTGAGAAACTCACTTTTGAAATTGATGATAAACAGGAAACGAAAACCTATAGTGCTTCAAAGAAATTGAAACGATCAAACCTCACGAACCAAAATAAAAATACAAAGAATTAAAGACTAACTAACAGGAATACAAAGTTACATAATTTGGCTTTAAGAATTTGCATTATTTTAATATATTTTATAGGTGTTTTATATTATAATATTGTTTTTAACTTTTAACAGAAATTTGACCATTAACTATTATTTAACTATTAATTTAACACTAATATGAGAATTATGTTATTTACGAAGCACGAATTATATCGGTATAATTTCTATCTCATTTACACTTGTTTTAGCATTTTATAATGATTAATGAAATGGAAATTACTATTATAGCTTAAACGGGTTTTCACAAAACGAAAACAAAAGGTAGTTTCTAAATGAAAAGTGACAAGTAATTTATAATTAATTTTTATTTCACTTAAAATAATTTTATTTAATTTATAATAATTTTATTTAGTTTATACAATAAAAGAAAATAATTTTAAAAAAATAAAAGCTTAAACAAAAAATAGACTAGTTTGCTTGTTTGTTTAGGAATATAAACAAAAAATACATATATTATACTTTCATGTTCATCATCTTCAACATCAAACCCTAGGTCTTTAATCTGAAAGATTGGTTCCATGTTTGCTCAAATAGTTTAGGGTGGGAATCTGCGGACAGCCAATGAGGGATGATCATAATAGAATTTACAAGTCGCTTTCAGATGTAATTGAAGGCAAAGAAGGAAGAGTTCGCGAGACTATGCTTGGTAAACGGGTCGATTATTTTTAATTTACAGCTAAAAACGTTCAAGAACCATATAAGCATTACCTCTAATTGTTATGATTTGATGGAAAATCGAAGTTTGGCCGGAGACGGATTTTAATGAACAAATTCTAGATCAAAGAGAGTATATTAGTGAAGTTTGATGTTAGGGATGAGTTTAGAAGTGGATTTTTTATAGGTTTAATTGAAACGTAGGTGTTAAATTGTTCGTAATTGCATTTTCGAAACATTTATGGTAATTTCGGCAGTTAATGAGTTAAATTGGCTGTTATATTAAGTTATAACACGTGTTAATAATGATGATTATAAGTTTCCCGTTAAGGTCTATGATTGTTACATGCTTTAATTGAATTATAAAGTGTGTTTGATGGGTTGTCGAACTTCACCGAAGACGCTTTCCAGTGGCCAGATTTGTCACCGGAAAAACGTGAGGAACCCGGGGAGGTTTTGGGTATTTTTTATTATATTATTATATTTTAAATAAAGTTACAACTTCAGCCACCATAGTTTCTAGTTCTTTTTAAATAGAATTTATTATATAGTTAAATATTAGACCTTGAACTTTGGAATACATTAGAAGACGTAATAAAATTTAATATGCTAGATTAATTTCCAAATTATACCCGGATAGTTTACGAATCTATTAAATGTATTAGAACTCTAAACCTCGGAGTTTCGAAAATCGATCAAAATGAAAAGAAAACAAATGAACAATAAGTTAAATCCTCGTGACCATTATATTAATGGTGAATGTTAACCACGAATACGACGACACGATTTGGTTTAACGATTACGAATACGTATACAAATAAAAATGATGAATGTCACATAAAACACATGAAACGAAACTTGTGATTAAATAACATTATAATATTCATATGTATATATATACACATACATACACACATATGTGTATATATATATAGAAACAAAACCGACAATTTAAAATGGGTCGGGTTTCGGGTTTGAAAATTAACGAATGTTACACCAGGTGTGGTAACCATGATAGGTTGAACTTGGGTGTTGATTGGTGGGATGAGAGGTGGTTGCAAAAATTTCACCTGCTACATGGGTAGAGGTATTGGTTCATGATGATACTGATAATGAGAACCAGTTTTTAGGAATTGCTAAGGTTTGAGCAATGTGAATTGTGGAATGGTTATTGAAGTTTCGTAGTTTTGAATGAGGATGGAGATGTGAACTTGGATAGGTTACTAAATGCTAAAATTGCTTAGGACTAGGCTGTTACTGAATTTTTCATTCTCATGTAAAGTGTTCTGGTCTGCCACATTTGTGACAAGTCATTTTTGTCTTGTCATAACCCACTTTTGTCCTATTATTGTTTCATGGAAATTTGCTTCTTGTCCTCTTGTAAAATTTGTTCGTCCTGACTGTCAATAATGCCATAGAGTTTAGAATTACTATTTCCTCCAGAACAACTGGATCTATATCTTACAAATCTTCTATAACAAATGATAGATTGTCAGATGGGTGTGGAGAATTCTCTTGAACAACAAATTCTTGGTTTTCAATTGTTGAGCCAATACCAGTTGTTATGTCTATGTGATAGTCATAAATTTGGTCAGTAGTTGGAACATATTAAGTCTCTTGTCATAGAAGTGTTGACCCAATAGTATAATCATTAGCTGATTTACCCATTGAGATCAACTTCTTCTTTTGACTTATCTCTCTCTCTCAAAAGTAAGTAGCATATCATGGAGATTAGATAGATTCAGTTCTTAAAAATTTGCAAAGTTCTTAGTATAATAGCATAACTGTCCAAATTTTCTAGAAGTGATATCAGAAATTGGTTATTAAGAGCAGAGTTTGTAATAGTAACTTCAAACATTTTAATTCACTAATTAGTGTTGTGAACCTTTCATGTTGTTGAGTTAAACACTCTCCTCTTATATGACAAAATGTGTCATACATTTACCAAATAATTTCACAAGTATACTAAAGGACTTGAAGGGTTCCACCACATTGTTGCATAGGTCCATCGCATAATTTCTTGGCAGATTTATAATGAATTAATCCATCGCAAATTTTGTTTGGAATTGCCATGGCAAGCGTTGCATGATCATTGGCATCCAATTCAAATTCTGTAGATCTTGATCCAAATAATTGTACGATACTTCTTAATAGTTTCGTTGCCATCCAATGGATCAACAGTTTCATGTGAATAAGGCACATAAATAACTGAACTCCCACAACTAGTGTTTTTGTTGCATAGACGGTGGAGTATTCTTGAGCCCATATGTTTTATTGACCTCAAACCAACACTGGTGGTTTGGAGGTAGAACCGGCATTAGGAAAATCTTATACAATCGACATGATTCTCAATTCAACTGGTTTTTCACTCACAACAATGTTTTCAATAGATTTTTGATCCTGTTTGAAATTCACAACTAGAATTATCAATATGTTCTTAGATCTTTGTTTTTGAATTGATTATTTGATAAAATTCAAAGATCCATAACTCTGATACCGATTGTTAGGATTCTAGATATCAATCTAAGTTAATGAACACAATCACAACCAATAAAACAACAAACAACTCATCGAATTCTTTGTACGAATTAGTGTCACTTAAATTGAATTCATATTTGAACTATAATTCAATTAGTATTTAATAGCATAAATTAAGTAGCATGAAGCTAATTGAGGTTTCATATAGTGGAATAATTATTCATTAACTATAATCGAAAGATTACAATCTATTGCTCCCCCTCAACCTTAGCTCATCATTCACTCTGCTTTTCTGACATAAGAGTACACTAATTAGGTCAGTTTTATGATGTGTAAAAGCGTTAATGAAGAAGAGACTCTTCTTCAGTTTATACATGCATAAAATAATAGGTGAACCAACGGTTAAAGCGACATCTAAGAAAATGGTTACAAATACTAATGAACAAAATATAAACAACTGTCTATAAAAAGGTTCCTATGCTAACTATTGATCTTTGATCAAACAACTGATTTTTGTGTCATCAGTTATTGGTCTTCACTAGTTTGGATCTTCTATAGTTTGTTGATCAGTTGTTGAGTCTTCAGTTCTTTCATGTCAGTAGTTTCGTAATGTTAGATGTTTGGAGTAGCATTTTGTCAAAACATAATGAAGAAAAACTAATGTTTGAGTCATCAGTGGTTTGGTATTCGGCCATCAGTTCTTTTCTAGGTTTAACACAATGAGTTATTAATGAGTAAATGATAAAAAAAATAAAAATGATTCAACCAATGGACACTTTCATTACTTCATAAGAGAGAATATTACTATGACATTCGTGACAAAACTGGATACACCTTAGTACTTACAAACTCGAACAAGCGTTTAACCGCTTATTGCGTAACCAATAAACGAATAACTGAAAGGGTTTGGTTATAACCCGGATATTCCAGAGGGCCATCTATAAGTGATATATGTTTATTATAAGCCAACATATTGATATTAAGGCCTTAGTATGATAGCAAACAAGTTAAACAAAAACATGCTCGTTTAACTACCCGCTATGGATTAAAACGGGAAAGATAGTTCCTAAACAAGCATTGTATCATCCGTTAAGCCAAAAAAGATTTACCAAACACTTTTCAGGGATTTTTTAAGCGATCTGTGAAAATATTTTTTATTTTTACGAACAAATAGTATGTTTTTCAAATTTAAATAAAATTGGCAGAAAAACACTCGTTTTCGCACTATTTGTCGTACCCGATAAATTTTTCGCTGTGACATTTGAGACAAAACCCAGTACACCTCATTACGTATTTACCAATTAAGTGAATAAACGTTTATTACGTAACGAACGAACTCTCGGGGGGCCATCTATAAGTGATATAGGATTAATATAAGCTAACATATTAATATTATGGCCTTAGTTCGATAGCAAACCAGTTAAATGAAAACATGCTCGTTTAACTACCCGCTATAAATTTAAACGAGAAAGAGAGTTAAAAAACAAGCAATGTATCATTTGTTAAGCCGAAAAAGATTTACAAAACACTTACTTGAAATGTTTTAAGCGATCCGTGAAAATATTTTCTATTTTTATAAACAAATAGCATGTTTTTATAAATTTACACAAAAATAGCCGAAAAACAGGTGTTTTGGCATCGTTTGTCGTACCCGATAAATTTTTCGCACGAAAAACCGAACCCGAAATAAATTTAGACTCGGCATTTCATGTTTGGGCAAGTAAATGGGCCAAAATGGGCCAAAGGGGGGGGGGGCATCACATGTCCGGCCGCCAATCCCCCCTAAATATGTATTATTAATATGAAACTTCAATTTTAAGAAATCAAACAAATTTTTAAAACTCATTCCAGAAGGTAAACGAATCCTTGGCTGTTCTTTCATCTCTCAAGCAAATTTAAGGTATTAACATCATTTTTAATCAATTTTATACATGTTTAATCTTGATTAATACCATATAAACATAGTTTGATTACCAAAAATCATTCCTAACCGTGCAAAAACCTTAAAAAGGGTCCAAAAACTTTTTTGATCATACACATGGTTAAGAATCAGAATCATACTCTTTTTTGGCCATAAACACGGATTAGAGTGTTTAAACGGTGTTTTTACGGTTCAAAAGTTCGGTTTTATACCCTGGCCGAAACTATAAGTTAAGGGGCTGTTGTGTTGATGAAACATACTTGTTTTGTGATATAGGACCTGTATATAACTTGCATAGGAGCACAAGAACCCTAAAACTTGATTAGAAAGGCGAAAACGAACCGAAACCGCTAAGGTAATACCGAAACACTCGATTACGGGCTGTTTATGATTCGATTGTGATGTGCATAATTTTAAGTCATAAAATTTTGTAGACACATCAGGGACCATATCATTGAGTCCCTGTTCATAGTTTGTAATTTTTCGACAATCTGAGAATATTTGGCGAATTTATTATCGAATTGGGACGTTTATTTGGGAAAAATAGTTAAATTTCTTGAAAAATTATGAATATTTTTTGGGGAACTAAGATTTGGTATATTTTGATAACACGTGAAATTTGGGAGCATTTGGAAAAGCCTATGTAGGTTTTATGCATCCGCGTTTAATTGAATTTTTATAGTCGTTTTTGGCTATGAACAGAATATTGAACAATAGTGTTATATACTGGAATTAATACAGATGGGTTTGGAATACATTTTGAGCCTCCAAGAATTTTTATGGAATTTCTGGAAATCGTTTGGGATAAACGGACGATTTTCAAGCTAAATATAGCAGGTAAAATGAATTTTTATAAATTAATAAATTGGTAAATAATTCCAGAAATATTTTTATAAAAATCTAAATATTTTATTTGATAAGTGGCTAAATTTTCATAATTTAATGATTAATGGTTAATTAATTATGCTAATTGGAAAATTAAACAAATTCAATTCTAATAAAAACCGGCAAGTTCGTGATTAACGAACCTGCGGGAATATCATAACATCAAGAGTGATCAAAAATCATATTTTTGGATTAATTAAGTAAAAACGAACCTTTTCATGAGAAACCTGGACAATCTGGATGGGTTATTCGCATTTCTCCTCAAATCAAACTAAATAAACGGAAACGGGCCCCGTAGAGAATCCGGAACCCCAATGTGTGGTCTTTCTTTATAATATTGGGTTGGATTTTTGATAAGGAAGATTGGAATCTTCTCAACCTCCTCAGAAACGGCTAAGTATGGAATTCGAGCAAGCCTAGACGATCGAGCATGGTTTTTACAACTTCGAGCAAGGTTCTGCACCTTAAATGGTTGATTCTTCTAAGTGTTAAAGGCTTCGAGCAAGCTACACTTCAACGAGCAAGAGTATTCTTCTATCGAGCATGGATTGCCAATCGAGCAAACAGCTTGATCATACAAGTTCCAGCCAAGTGTTACGAGCACAGGATGATCGAGCACATGGGGACGAGCATGGATGCAATAAGAGGATGTCACGTGAATCAAAGCAAAGACTTCGAGCACAGTTCAGTTACCGAACAAGATTTACATCCGAGCATGCTAAAGATTGCTGAATAAGAAAAGCTGAAGACATCAAGAAGAATGAGCTTGCTCGTTGGACTAGTTCGAGCAAAGCATGGACAAGTCAAGAGGAATGAAGCTTACTCAAAGGGAATATGTATTCTTCGAAAGAGAATATATTCCAAGTAAAGTCTGCTCGAGGACATTCACCGAGCACACGTAGTATAGGAAGTTTGCTCGAGCAAGGTATGTACCTTGCTCGAGGACTGTAACACTTGTATTAGATTTATCTTTCATTATGTAATGACTAGGACTTATAGAAGGAATGTCAGAGTCTATAAATAGATGTCCTAGGGTACCTTTAGGGTACGGATTTCTAGATACGGATTTTGAGACGGAATAGGCTGGCACGCACTGATTACAAAAACATTCCATTTTGTTCATCGTACAAGAGCCGCCGCCGTCACACAAAACCCTAGACATTCCATTCACTATTCCATTGATGTATCATTAAATATGGTGAATCTTTGTCTCTGAATAAGCCTTTATAATAATATTAAAATATTAATAATATTATAATATTGATTATAGGGGTTAGTGATACGAGTCAAACGAACTACAAACTGGCGCTGTACTGAATCCCTATTAAACCGTGAGTTTCATGACCCCACTTTTAAACTGCTTTTACGAACTTTTGGGGTGAAAAACATGTTGATACATATCTAAACACTCTAAATTGTTTGATGATGGGAATTATCTAAGTGCTAACACACAAAAGTCGCCACTAACAATGTGATTAACTTCGAGCCGGTGGCTTGTGAATAGTACTATTGGTTTGACAAACCCAGGCGGGGCCAGCACGGTTTCCTGAGACATTATCCCGTTTGCACATGACCATAATTATACAAACACTCTATGTAGTGTTAGACATAGCTACTCGGGGCATGTTGTAGGCGGAAAGAGGGGCACAGTGGTTGATTGAACGTGGGAAATGGATGCACGCAGCACGAACAGTCAAGGCTTCAATGTAGCTTAGCATAATTACATCATAAACATACAAACAAACGTACTTGTGAACGTACATACATACATACTTGTGTGTTTACAAACTATGATTGTTGTACGCACAACTGATTTCTTGAAACCCGTGAAACTCACCAACTATTTATAGTTGACCTGTTTTAGCATGTTTTTTAGGTACTGGATTGGGTTAGAAAGTCAATGTGCTACATGTTTAACTTGCGATCAATGCTTGATGAATTGATGCAAGTGTGCTATTAGGAAGTAAAGCCGCTTAACTGGCTGGATTTAGTTTGTATCACCTAGTTAGAAACAAAGTTAGATCGATGCAGAATATTGTAAACTAAATTGTATTGTTCTTTATAAACAATGTGGTTGATACTAGATGTGTATGTTACATTTCCGTTTTACGCTTCCGCAAATCGCTTAACGGGGTGTGACAGAAGTTGGTATCAGAGCCATTAGTTATAAAGGATTAGGCTATCCCTTACGGTACCTAAAATATAACCATAAGCTCGATTAACACTGGGAAAATAAATAATAATTTAATGTTGTATACTGATGGATGCCAGGATGAACTTGTAGGGCAAGTGGGTTATTGTGGTCCGAAACATAATAACAGACTTGCTTGTATGAGGGAATTCGGGGAGAAGTCGCGGAACGTATGGGTAGGTAAAAATGGCAACATATGTGTATAAAAGGTAATGCTGAGTTTATATATATATATATATATGTATATATATATATATATATGTATATATATATATATATGTATATATATATAAGGCATACGTGCTTATCTGGAACAAGGTGTACGAATACGTGTACGTACTGTACTGTCGATAATACTAAGTCTCCGTATATAATCCATATTAATTTAAAATTGTATTTTATTAAAATTAATATTATATTTATTATAATTTATATTGTATCTAATCATAACAAATAAAATATTTTTATGACAAATTGTTGAACCAAAAGATGTTTAGATCGGTAGCCTCATATCGGATGAAGAACCGGTGCTACTCATAGATCGAGCTTAAATTCAAGGTCTAGAAAGGAACTGTGGAAGGTGTGATCTACGTACGCTCATCTCAAGGGAACACAACAATTCTCGATTCAGGCCTAATCTTGATCAAATATACCAGTTTTTAACAGCTGACTGAACTGTTTTCTAGTTATATTTCCATTTCTGTTGTTCAAAAATAAACACTACTCCCCAGAAAATACCTAGTAAAAAGTATGGTTTATTAAATTATAAATATAATAACTATCCTATTGAATTTTAAATAATATAACAAACCGTAACCCCCTACATATATCATACACTAGCTATAAAAATAATAATTTCTTTATACCTCACCAGTACCACCGACCTTGATGAACCCTCCTTAACTAATAAATTTATCAAATCATCTGTATACAAGTATCTCCAACAACTCCTATATTGTTGCCACTCCAATCGATTTATCATAGAAGAGAAACCTCAGGCTTGCGGACCAATGATGTTTCTTGGAATGTAGAGAACATACTTACTTCCAACTAATGAATCACCACTTTTGGTAGGCTCAGCATGCTTGCGGGTACCGAATGACCTGATGAAAGAATATTTTATAGTTACATTTAATAGCATCTAAAGGTCAAGGGGAGTATACAAATGCCTGCTGATTATAACATATTGTTTAAACTCATAACGGACAAATGTCTACTTACTGGAGAGGCAGGATAAAACAATTACCTAACGGTGAGATTATACCGAAAAGATTGTTGTATAAGTTATGAATTATTCATGATTATCATACTGTGTGCTCGAATAGACAAGGATAGTGTGGCACTGATATGTATAGTTTCGACACTCCATACAAGCATATGGTAGTGTACTATGTTGATATGGAGGACGATTTGAATCTTTTATTACTAACATTGACCCTTACCGGGTTAAAATTACTTGTCATAGGATGACAATTTTAAATATATATATTCAAACAATGGCCTTGTTAGGAAAAATTTATGTGCTATCCTAAGTACAAGGATACATGATTTGGTGTGTGTAATACGTGTCTGCTATTTGAATTACCTGACTGTTAGCCAATGTGATTCCCTGCGCAATGAGTTATAGGGAAAATTAATATTATGTGAAGTTTAGTTGTTTATCATTATAGAATGGCCCTTAAGAAATCAAACACGTGATTTGAGGCAGTTGTGGACGAAATGATTGCTCAGCAACTGCAGATAGTAACTCTGACAATCGCAGCGCGATTCGCTGCCGGCATTAATACGACAATGAATATAATTTAAATGCCAAACGCTAATACAGTTACAAATGTCATTTTCATGATAAATACGAACATTGTCACGAATAATAACCCCCCACTGAGCACTAATTCTACTAACGATAATGATAATTTCCCCCACTAAATTCCGTTGGCAATAAAAATCTCTTACCGAACACAAATACTAGTCGTAACAACAGTGATCCTTCACAACGGGAATACTCGTTTGAACAAATTACTTTGTGTAAACCTATAAATTCTAGTGGTACTAAAAGAGTAAATGGATTAGTAAAATGAATCGAAGTGATAAAATCTGTTATCAATACCAGAAATTGATCATCACATATGTGATAGATAACGATTGTAAAAATTCGGGAACAAGAGGCAACCAACCATATGACTTGGACAAAACTTAAAACCCTTTTATTAAAACATTTTCATCAAAGGAATGAAATTTAGAAATTAAAATACGAACCAGAAACTGAAAAAGAAAGGTGCAGAGTAATTGGGATACATGAACCGCTTTAACACTCTGGCTCGACTGGTGCCATAGTTAGTAGCCCCCATAAGTAGGAACTTTAATTAATTCAATTTACCACTAAACCTTTAAAAATGCCGTGACACAAGCCGGTGTGGTAGCTTTTGATTTGGTCAGAAATAGTGTTTTGAGAAAACCCGGGAAAATAGTCTCGTATAAAACGAACTAATCAAGAAACAAGGGTACAATAACTATAACAAATTAAATGCGCGCGCCCTACAACTCAAAACGATACGTCGATTAACTTTAGTTTTGAACGAAAAATATACAATGAATCTTCGCCAAGGTGTGGTTATGTAATCATTATAAAGGAATGTTGAATAAAGATATGTCACAAAAACTAGAAGATTAGATACTATACCTATAGCTGTGGAACCATTATAAGTGCTGTATACATACCGTTCTAACCTTACCCTTCGCAGTTAACCCAATCACAATCAATTCGCACACAACCTACGACAAACCCTCATGCTCGCTTTGAGTGTGGAAGTACGAAACGCTTCAAAAGGAACTGTCCCAAATTAAACCAAGAATGAACATCGACGTCTAACTCGGTTAGAGGCCGCGATTATTGATTAGACCTGATAAAACACAACAAGACTTAAATGTGGTGAAGGGTACATCTGGAAGGTGCTTCAAATTCGTTTGATATAGCTACCAATAGAAGTCTTATTCCCACTAACTTCTTATCCCCGAGAAATGTACCGGTTATTGAACTAATAGATCCTTATGCTATAGACTTCAGTAACAGTAAACCTAGAAATGTTAACCAAATACTCTAAAACTATCTTATTATCCTAAAAACCAACCATTTTTATTGACCTACTCCCGGTCTGGTTGGGAAGCATCGATGTAATTGTCAGTATGGACTAGTTAGCTAATAAAAGGTGGAAATCGTGTGTGATGACTAAATAGTTAAAATTCCTCTCTTGGATGATGAAGCAACTATGATACAAGGAGAGAAGTTTGGTGCAATATCACCACTCGTGTCTCATCTTAAAGTATTAAAGCGCTTATGCCAAGGGTGTATGTCATTTCTGGAAAACGTAACCATAAGAACCTCGATGAAACATATAGGGGATATCCTTATAGTACTTGAATACTCCAATGTCTTTCTAATGAACTACCCAGAACACCACTATCCGACAAGTCGAAGTCCGAATTGACCCAATCCCAGGAACAACTCCTATTACCCAGGACACTTTATCGTCTGACATTCTCCGAAATGTAAGAATTATTTAGCTAGCTACAAGAATTATTTGATAAAGATGTCATAGGATCTAGGTATCCTCATTCGGGAGCACCGGTGTTGTTTGTAAAGAAGAATGATGGAAGTTTTATGAGGTGCGTTGATTACTGGGAAATACATAAAATGGCTATAAAAAAATAATATCCCCTCTTATGATTCGATGATTTGACCAATCAACTCCAGGGAGTGAATTACTTCTCGGAAATCGACCTCCGATCCGGCTATCTTCAAGATAAGATCCAAGAGGAAGGTGTATCTAAATTGGCATTTCGAACTAGGTATGGTCACTATGAACCCTTAGTTATGCCTTCGGATAGATTAATATATCCGTAGTTTTCATGAATCTCACAAACCGAGTTTGTAAACCGTACCTTGATAAATTCATTATAACATTATTAATGATCTCCTGAAATATTCGAAAACCAAGAAGGAACATGAGCAACATTTACAAACAATCTTTGAGATGTTGAGAAAGGAGGAATTGTATACCAAGTTGTCCAAGTATGAATTTTAACTATAAGGAATATGATTCTTAGGACACGTTACTAGTTAACACGGAATCCACGTATACCCTAACCAAAACTGACAAAAACTAGAGTCAAGAAAAGAAATTCGCCGAATTTTGGAATTAGTTGGGTAGTACCGGCACCTTAATGAAAATCCAAGAAAATCGAATTTCTAAATGGGGAAGGAGAACAAGAAATGGGTTTTAATCGTTAAAAACAGAAACTTTGTCAAACCCCATGCTAAATCTCCCAGAAGGAACTGATGATCTTGTAATCTATGTGATACATCCGAGAAGAATTAGAATGTGTACTAATGCAGAGAAACAAGGTTATAATATACACTTCCTAGGAATCAAAGAACACAAGAGAAAATTACACTTTCCTTGACACGGAGATGGATCAATTGTAAAAAAAAAAAAAACAATGCCTTAAGATGAAGGAATAAAGTTACACATTGACGGGTATTTAAAACAATTGGTTAGGCAAACATAATCGGGCCTATTCATATTGCTCAAAATAAAACTAAAACTCTAAGAGTATTATATTTAGAAAACTAAATCCTGTACGGGGATGAGGAAAACTTTAAAAAGGAAAACAGAAGAAATTTTATACCTCATACAAACCGAGTTTAGATTCTAAATCTTGGTAAATTACGAGGCTTGGTCATGAACGTAGTACACAAGTCCAGATATTCTAATTATTCAGGAACCGGTAAGATGTACAAGGAATTAAGGAATGTTAATGGTGACCGGTATGAAGAAAGTTGTAACTACACATATCGATAAATACCTGAATTGTGCGATAACTAAAATAAAGTATCTAAAACCCTCAATAATGTTATAAAAACCGGAAACTCCTAATGGAAGTGGGAATGGATTATAATAAGACTCATAAGATACTTATTCATTCCAAGAACATAGTATAGTCCGGGTACTAAATTGGCCGGCTAAATTAAATTGCATACTCTCCCCCGATCCATAATAACTACACAACTGAAAGACATGCCTACAATCATGTTAACAAATCATACCTTGACATGGTATACTTATATATATTATTTCTGACTGAGATAGTCATCTCGCCTCTTATGTTCTGACAAACTTAAGAAACTAAATTGGTTTAACCATGACCTGTCATTCCCAAACAAACGATCGATTTTGACAAACTATGTGGACAGTGAAAGAATTACCGAATCTTAGAGAAATTTAGGACCAACATTTTCACTGGTCTAATCCTCGAATACTAATAGTTATCATAATATTATACGAGCAGCACTGTAACCGGTAAAATACGAACAAGAACATGAATTGATACTTTATTAGACTGAAAGTTGACAACACTCAAAATGCGAAATCCAATTTGGTTCCGAAAACCATAGATAAAACTATATCGATGTACATAACGAACTGTTGACCTTTAGTGTTATTCGAGTTGGGGAAACTAATACATTGACATCAACATACATAGAACTGTACAAGGTTGTCTAAAAAATTAAAACAGTAACATAATGAATTAACTATCTCAAGAATCGAGTCCGCTCTCGATTTTAATTCTACGGACAAATTTTTTTTATGCCGAAACAACCAAGTGCCTTATTGACGAGGCGAAGATAGTACCAGTTGGAAACTCACACATAACTAAATTTTGTAAAGAACCCGTAAAAATAACAGGCGAGAAAGTCAAACAGTTACGACTCAACAGAATTTCAATGGCTAAAAGTTCGGTAAAATGCCTTAACGGGAAATTATATATATTTGAAAACGACAACAAATACTCATGGTTGTCCCTAAGGAGCGGAAATTTGGCATAATTGAATTTCGGGGACGAAATTTTTTAACGGGGGGAGAATGTGACATTTGAGACAAAACCAGGTACACCTCATTACGTATTTACCGATTAAGCGAATTAACACTTATTATGTAACGAACGAACGCTCAACCGAACGGGTCTGGTTATGACCCAGATATATCGGGGGGGGGGGGCATCAATAAGTAATATAGGATTAATATAAGCTAACATATTAATATTATGGCCTTAGTTTGTAGGTTCCCTGGATGGATCGCACGAGATATCTCGATCTACTCAGGTGCGGAATCCCTGCGTAGATCGTTACGAGTATAGAACATGAATCACACGAACACACGAACCGAACACACGTTATATAATAACTCAAACACGTGATACGATATCACTATTACAGACACACGTTACAGCTCTCGTAACAACTCGAACAAACTAACACGAACAACTGATTGAAACTTCTTCCAAACCAAGCCGTAACCTAGGTATATAAATACACGACAACTTCGCCTGGCATATTCAGGCGAAGTTGTCCATAACTTCGCTTGACTAACAAGTTCGCCTAAACAGCGAACCTGTCAGTAACTTCGCTTAAGACATGTATAAAACATAATTAACATTACAGACTCGATTACAGACACTAGACTATGAACTACTGATATTATGCACCAACATAGTTCGATAGCAAACCAGTTAAACGAAAACATGCTCGTTTAACTACCCGCTATAGATTTAAATGAGAAAGAGAGTTAAAAAACAAGCAATATATCATCCGTTAAGCCGAAAAAGATTTACAAAACACTTACTTGAAATCTTTTAAGCGATCCGTGAAAATATTTTCTATTTTTATAAAAAAATAGCATGTTTTTATAAATTTACACAAAAATAGCCGAAAAACATGTGTTTTCGCACTGTTTGTTATACCCGATGAATTTTTTGCACCAAAAACTAAACCCGAAATAAATTTAGACTCGGCATTTCACGTTTAGGCACGTAAATGGGGCAAAGGGGGGGGGGGCATCACATGTCCGGCCACCAACCCCGCCAAAATATGTATTATTAATATGAAACTTCAGTTTTAAGAAACCAAACATATTTTTAAAACTCATTGCAGAAGGTAAACGAAACCTTGGCTGTCTTTCATCTCTCAAGAAAAATTTAAGGTATTAACATCATTTTTAATAAATTTTATACATCTTTAATGTTGATTAATACCATATAACCATTGTTTGATTACCAAAAATCATTCCTAACCATGCAAAAACCTTAAAAAAGGTCCAAAAACTTTTTTTTTGTCATACACATGGTTAGGAATCAGAATCATACTCTTTTTTGGCCATAAACACATATTAGAGGGTTTAAACGGCATTTTTACGATTCAAAAGTTCGGCTTTATACCCTAGCCAAAACCCTAAGTTAAGGGCTGTTGTGTTGATGAAACATGCTTGTTTTGTGATATAGGACCTGTATATAGCTTACATAGGAGCACAAGAACCCGAAAACTTTATTAGAAAGGCGATAACAAACCGAAAACGCTAAGGTAATACCGAAACACTCGATTACGGGTTATTTATGATCGATTGTGATGTGCATATTTTTAGGACATAAATTTTTTCAAAGATATCAGGGACCATATCATTCAGTCCCTGTTCAAATTTGGTAATTTTTCGCCATCCGAGAATATTTGGAGAATTTATTACCGCTAGGACGTTTATTTGGGAAAACTAGTTAATATTCTTGAAAAATTATGAAAATTTTTGGGGAACTCAGATTTGGTATATTCTGATCATATGTAAAATTTGGAAGCATTTGGAAAAGCCTAAATTGTAACGCCCGCTAATTCCGGTTTAAAGAATTAAAGCTTGTAGAGTATGTATAATTCTCGAGATTTATTTGGCGTTTCTCGGAAGCCTTTACGTCATCTCAGTACGATAAGCCATTTAATTTTTTTTCCATAATGCCTTATGTTTCAATTTGGAGGGATTTGGATGTAACTTGTTATTTTATATCATAAAACAATTACCCTAACTTCATTCCTAGCTAAGAACCCCCCCTGCTCGTTTTTCTTCTGCCCAGCCAAGTGTCAGCCATGAAAACTTCAATTCAAGGTCGGTTTTATGATTCCCCATGTCTTTTACACCTTAATTGATCATATTAACGCGCTTATTGGTCGTTAAGGTCGAGTTTTGATGTTAACAGTTTGCTGACAGATTCGTATACGTTTATTGTAGGGTGTGTAACACAATGATAATCCATTGTTTTTGATCGATTCTTGATTCCAAGATGTTTTAATTTGAGTCTAGTTTCCAGAAAGGTATAATACGTAATTTTTGGAAGAGATTTGAATGCTTTTTATGAATTTATAAAATCAAGTGTCAAAGATGATGCGGGATGACGGATTCTAGTCTGCCTTCCCGACATCATAACCTTTTTTCGCCAGGTCCAAATTGGTTGGTTTCACTTCTGGAAGTTAGTATTTTGAGTTAGGAACCAAACCCAATTGAAATCGTTTAATTTGGTTCGGTAATGAATTTTATAAAAATAAAACCATTTTGTTGCACACTGAAATAGCTGCACGTACCTTCCTGTTTTGAAGGAATTTTTATAATTTTTGTGTAGAATAGAAAAATATAATAAATATATTTTTATAAAGCTAAGAAGTTTATTATCTGGTAAAATTTTAATAATTTATTTCAAAGGTTATCCTATGTAATTAAATGCATCTTCGCATGCTAAAATCTACACGTTTTACTCGTTATTGATCGATATGTTCGTTTTAGGCTTAACCGGTGGATGTTCAATTGTGTTGTTGACGGGGCTGTTTGAAGTGAGTTTTTGCACCACAATCTTCCTAGGTATGTCCCGTATATCATACTTAAAGATCATGTTCATAGGTGTTCGTTAAGTTGATCAACTAGTTGTAGTTTGATTGCTATGTTCGGTTGTCTAGAATTGTAGTTTGGCGCGTTTAACGCGAGAGTTGAAGTGATTAACGACCAATTCAGCTCGGGGACACTTGGTTTGATGTATGGGCTGTTCAAAATTAATTTTTATAAGTTATGGGGCTGAATTGGTTGTCGGTTACTCCAACGGGTCGGTACAACACGCAATTGTGTTTATTGAATAGTTGGTGCGTTGTACCTGCGGGTTACCGACCCATTTGACTCGTGTGGCGTCGTGTGGACTTGTTGGCTGTGATTTTATCATAATGGGTCCACACGGGGCTAAGCTGGATGTTAACGGCCTAAACGACTCCTAAACGCGCGTGTTAGTGTCACCTAGTGCTCCCGGGGGCAAATTGGGAATTCTTTATTGTCGGGAGTACCTAAGGGTTGTTTTGGTGAATGTGAGACCTCGGGGGCTGTTGCGATTAAGTTTGATGAGGTCGAGGTTTTAGGTAACTCGAACCATGTTAGAACGTCTCATAGAATAAACGAGTCATCTTGATGTCATTAGTATTGATTGAATGTAAACCGACAGGTGTTTGAGTTTTTGGGATTTCTTAGGGATTCTCTAGCTCGTGGTGAATCCGCGTCTTGTGTCAGGTGAGTTCTTGAAGCCCCGTTTAACTATTTTTAAGTTTTGGGCTAGCATGCACACCTAAGCAATTTTGCTTGATGAAATGTTTTAAACTATTTTGCGTAGGCTTGCTAGTATTGGTTGGCCTTGGAATGTTATAGAATGTGTGTATGTATATATATATATATATATATTAGAGTGGCCAATATTTGGCGAATGTTGTAGTTGTCTCGACTACTGAATGTTGCGTATGCCTACTTTGTGTTTGCATGCGCTGAATGTTACGTGTTTGGGTTGTATGTTTTCTCGGCCCTGAATGTTATTATTGAATGTTATATATTGAATGTTATATGTATAGGAATGTACGTATAGAGATGTCCATACGTAAGGATGACTATTTATTGAATGTGATGACCTAACTGATGTAATTCCGTTTATAGTTTTAAAACCGTTGGAATGATTATTAAGTCTTATGTTACTTATTAAAAATTGAACTCACTCAGCTTAAGCTGACTTTGTATGCATTTAGTGTGAGTTTCAGGTTAAGAAGAAGATGCCTTATCGCTTGGACGTGCACGAAGCTACTTGGACGGTGAAGGGCATACGGGATTTGAAGATTTTATTATTAAACATTTAGTTAAAAATTTTTTTTTAAGATAATTATGTTGGTTTGGGCAAAATTCCCGGTTTTGGGAACTTATTTTGTTATTTACGTTTTCCACCGAATTATACTCTGAGATGTTTGTTTTAATGAAAGAAACCGTTTTGAAGTTTAATTTCTTTAAATAATATTTTGTATGAATATCAACTGTGGGGCTCCCGGGGTTCGGGGTCTTACAAGTTGGTATCAGAGCCATGGTTCGAGGGATCCTAGCATCCCCGAATGCTTGGACTTGAACTGTAAGAAAAGAGACCAGTATGCCCACCGCGAGTAGCTGCACGCCAAGAGGTAACTTTAAATTGTTTAGTCATTACTTTAAATTTAAGATTTCCAGTATATGATTAATTGTTAAGTGTTAGATAGAATGCTAATGTGGATTAGGGGCAGGGGATGCTTAGAACGGGCCAGTGAAGTAAACGACTAATAACACTTGATCAACGTTATTAGCAGTTTATCCTTAAATTCCATGTTTTAAATACCACTTGTGTCTGACTATGTTAGGGTTCCGTCTTTGTAGGGATAGGATTTGGCTAACTCTCGAGTCGTTAGTGTTAAAGTTTATCTTATTCCCTAAATTCTCCTGTTCGTTTCCCATCCTCTCGAACGCTTTGCACGTAATGGTTTAGCTGAGGCGTAGCATACTGTCACTCTGGGTTCCTTGGTACTTGACCGCTTAAATTCCTCGCTCCTTCAAGAATGTATGAGCAACTACTTAGCTAAGTAGGAGCGTAATGTTATCCCAGATACCTTTCTACTTGATGAATTACCGGCGTCCGTCTTATTTGATTCGGGCGCCAGTAGAATTTTTGTGTCTACCGCTTTCTGATCCTCGTTGAATAAATCACCCGAGCATGTAGTAGATGTGTTTGAGGTTGAGGTCGCCGTAGGAAAAATCTGTTTCCGTGTCTAGGGCTACCGTCGGTGATGTTCCTATCATTTGGGATTTCCCGGATGTAATTCCAGATGATTTGTCAGATGTGCCGCCGGACCACAAGGTCGAGTTCCAGATAGATCTTGTGCCGGGAGCAAAACCCATTACTCGAGCCCTTATTGTCTAGCACCGAATGAGATGAAAGAACTTATGGCCCAGTTGGAAGACTTGCTCGACATGGGCTTCATTCGACCGAGCATCTCACCTTGGGATGCCCCGGTCCTATTCGTTAAGAAGAAGGACGGTAGCATGCGAATGTGCATTGACTACCGTGAATTGAATAAGCTCACTGTTAAGAATCGGTACCCTCTCCCGAGGATCGACGACTTATTTGATTAGCTCCAAGGAGCTAGTTGGTTCTCGAAGATCGACCTTAGGTCCGGGTATCATCAGTTGAAGATTCGGGAAGAATATATTCCTAGAACTGCCTTCCGCACTCGTTATGGGCACTACGAATTCCCCGTGATGTCTTTCGGTTTGACCAACGCACCGGCTGCGTTCATGGATCTTATGAACCAGGTGTGTAGACCGATGCTCGATCGCTCTGTTATTGTATTCATCGACGACGTCTTTGTGTATTCCGAAAGCGAATCCGATCACGCCGGTCATCTCATGGAAGTTTTGGAAGCTCTGCGACAGAACAAGTTGTATGCCAAGTTTTCGAAGTGTTCTTTTTGGTTGCGCGAGGTTCAGTTCTTGGGGCACGTTATTAACCCGAGTGGTATTTTGGTTGATCCTGCAAAGGTGGAAGCCGTGAATGAATAGGAGTCTCCTAAGTCTCCATCTGAAATCCGTAGCTTTATGGGATTGGCGGGGTATTACCGCTGCTTTATTCCCGATTTTTCGAAAATTGCTTCTTCACTGACCAGGTTGACTAAGAAGAGTGTTAAGTTCGTTTGGGGTACTGAGCAGGAGGAGGCTTTTCTCGAGTTGAAGAACAGGTTGACGCATGCCCCGATTTTAGCTTTACCTGATGGCACCGATGATCTGGTGGTTTATTCTGATGCCTCTTATCAGGGGCTTGGTTGTGTTTTGATGCAGCGACGCCGAGTCATCGCTAATCCTTCACGGCAGTTGAAGCCTCATGAGGCGAATTATCCTACACACGATTTAGAGCTGGCGGCGGTTGTGTTTGCGCTTAAGTTGTGGAGGCATTATTTGTACGATGTTCTTTGCGTTATTTATACCGAACATAAGAGCTTAAAGTATTTTTTCGAGCAAAAGGAACTGAATATGCGACAGCGTCGATGGTTGGAGTTGATTAAGGACTACGATCTGGAGATCATGTACCATCCGGGTGAGGCTAACGTGGTGGCCGACGCGTTAAGCCGGAAGGAGAGACCAAAACCTATTCGTGTGAAATCCTATCAGCTTATTCTTAAACCCGATATTATGAAACAAATAGCCAATGTTTAGAATGAGGCTTTGCAGGTGGAATGGATTATGTCAGAGCGTGTTTGGGGTTAGGAGAAATTGTTGGAAGACGTCGGTGATGGGGTGAAGTATAAGGATGGTCATTAATGGGTACCGAAGTATGGGGGATTCAGAGATAAAATTTTGGATGAGGCACACAAGTCACGCTATTCTATTCACCCGGGCGCGACCAAGATGTACCAAGACCTGAAGAAGAATTATTGGTGGCCTGTGATGAAGTTTGAGGTGGCTCAGTATGTGAGTAAGTGTTTGACGTGTCTACGAGTTAAGGCCGAGCAACAAAAGCTGTTCGGAAGTTCAACCTTTAGAAATACCTGAGTGGAAGTGGGAGCATCTTACTATAGATTTTGTGACTAAACTGCCTCGTACTCCTAGGGGTAATTATGACACCATTTTGGGTAATCGTGGATAGACTGACCAAGAGCGCTCACTTCTTGCCGATTCGAGAGACTTTTAATTCTGAGCAGCTGGCCGATGTGTTTATTCGTGAGATCGTCTCTAGGCACGGGGTTCCGGTATCTATTGTTTCGGATAGGGATACGCGTTTCACCTCCAGGTTTTGGAAAAGGTTTCACGAGGAGATGGGCACCAAACTCCTCATCGGTACTGCTTATCACCCGCAGACGGTTGGTAAGTCCGAGAGGACCATTCAGACTCTCGAGGATATGTTGCGTTCTTGTGTTATCGACTTTGGTGGTAGTTGGGACCGTCACTTACCGTTGGTAGAGTTCTCGTATAATAACAGTTATCACGCCACGATTGGGATGCCACCGTTTGAGACGTTGTATGGTAGGAGGTGTAGGACTGTGGTCTATTGGGGTTCCATAGGTCAGAAGCAATTGGGCAGTTTGGAGGTGGTCGAGGCCACGACTAAGAAGCTCGATAAGATTAAGGCTTTTATGAAAGCCGCGCAGGATCGTCAGAAGTCTTACGCGGATAAAAGGCGAAGGCCTATTGTGTTTGAGGCCGGGGACCGGGTTATGTTGAAAGTTTCTCCATGGAAAGGCATTATTCGTTTTCGTAGAGGGGGA
The DNA here is from genome assembly GCF_021521415.1 of Bidens hawaiensis. Lineage (NCBI taxonomy): Eukaryota > Viridiplantae > Streptophyta > Magnoliopsida > Asterales > Asteraceae > Bidens > Bidens hawaiensis. Next base: position 2,252,439 of record NW_027491074.1, on the reverse strand, counting down.
AGCTCAGTCCGAGGTTTATTGGTCCGTTCCGTATTTTGGCCCGAGTTGGAGATGTAGCTTATAGGCTGGATTTACCCGAGGAGCTCGCGGGGTTTCACCCTACTTTTCACGTGTCCCATATGAGGAAATGCTTAGCGGATGAAGAAGCCCATGTGCCTCTTGATGATATTGAGATCGATAGTAAGCTAAACTACGTTGAGCAACCGATTGCTATTCTTGACCATCAGGAGAGGCGTCTGAGGAATAAGGTGGTTAGGCAGGTGAAGGTGCAGTGGAGACACCGTAGGGGTTCCGAGGCTACTTGGGAGTCCGAAGACGAGATGATGAAGCACTACCCGCAGTTGTTTCTGTCGCATCGGGATTCGGGGACGAATCCCACTGTAAGGGGGTGGACTTTTAACGCCCGCTAATTCCGGTTTCAAGAATTAAGCTTGTAGAGTATGTATAATTCTCGGAATTTATTCGGCGTTTCTCGGAAGCCTTTACGTCATCACGGTACGTTAAGCCATTTAACTTTTCTTCCATAATGCCTTATGTTTCAATTTGGAGGGACTTAGATGTAACTTGGTATTTTATATCATAAAACAATTACCCTAACCCTAACTTCATTCCTAGAGGACGATCGCAGCTAAGACCCCCCCTGCTCGTTTTTCAAACGAGTTTTGAATGGTTTTTATGAATTTATAAAATCAAGTGTCAAAGCTGACGCGGGATGACAGATTTTGGTCTGTCTTCTCGACATCATAACCTTTTTTCGACAGGTCCAAATTGGTTGGTTTCACTTCTGGAAGTTAGTATTTTAAGTTAGGAACCCAACCCAATTGGAATCGTTTAATTTGGTTTGATAATGAATTTTATAAAAATAAAACCATTTTGTTGCGCACTGAAATAGCTGCACGTACCTTGCTGTGTTGGAGGAATTTTTATAATTTTTGTGTCCAATAGAAAAATATAATAAAATATTTTTATAAACCTAAGACATTTATTTAAAGTCTGTTAAAATTTTAATTATTTATTTCAAAGGTTATCCTATGTTATTAAATGCATCTTCGCATGCTAAAATCTACACGTTTTACTCGTTATTGATCGATAAGTTCGTTTTAGGCTTAACCGGTGGATGTTCAATTGTGTTGTTGTCGGGGTTGTTTGAAGTGAGTTTTTGCACCACAATCTTCCTAGGTATGTCCCGTATATCATACTTAAAGATCATGTTCGTGGGTGTTCGTTAAGTTGATAAACTAGTTGTAGTTTGATTGTTATGTGCGGTTGACTAGAATTGTATTTTGGCGTGTTTAACGCGAGGGTTGAAGTGATTAACAACCAATTCAGATCGGGGACACTTGGTTTGATTTACGGGCTGTTCAAAATTCATTTTTATAAGTTATGGGGCTGAATTAGTTGTCGGTTACTCCAACGGGTCGGTACAACACGCAATTGTGTTTATTGAATAGTTGGTGCGTTGTACTTGCGGGTTACCGACCCATTTGACTCGTGTGGCGTCGTGTGGACTTGTTGGCTGTGATTTTATCATAATGGGTCCACACGGGGCTAAGTTGGATGTTAACGGCCTAAACGACTCCTAAACGTGCGTGTTAGTGTCACCTAGTACTCCTGGGGGCAAATTGGGAATTCTTTATTCTCGGGAGTACCTAAGGGTTGTTTTGGTGAATGTGAGACCTCGGCGGCTGTTGCGATTAAGTTTGATGAGGTCAAGGGTTTAGGTAACTCGAACCATGTTAGAAAGTCTCGTAGGATAAACGAGTCATCTTGATGTCATTAGTATTGATTGAATGTAAACCGACAGGTGTTTGAGTTTTGGGATTTCTTAGGGATTCTCTAGCTCGTGGTGAATCCGCGTCTTGTGTCAGGTGAGTTTTTGATGCCCCGTTTAACTCTTTTTAAGTTTTGGGCTAGCATGCACACCTAAGCGATTTTGCTTGATGAAATGTTTTAAACTATTTTGCATAGCTTGCTAGTATTGGTAGGCCTTGGAATGTTATAAAATGTGTGTATGTATATATATATATTTTTTAGAATGGCCAATATTTGGCGACTGTTGTAGTCGTCTCAACTACTGAATGTTGCGTATGCCTACTTTGTGATTGCATGCGCTGAATGTTACGTGTTTGGGTTGTACGTTTTCTCGGCCCTGATTGTTATTATTGAATGTTATATATTGAATGTTATATATATATATAAAGGAATGTACGTATAGAGATGTCCATACGTAAGGATGATTATTTATTGAATGTGATGACCTAGTTGATGTAATTCCGTTTACAGTTTTAAAACCGTTGGAATGATTATTAAGTCTTTTATTACTTTTTAAAAATTGAACTCACTCAGCTTAAGCTGAGTTTGTATGCATGTTAGTGTGAGTTTCAGGTTAAGAAGAGGATGCCTTATCGCTTGGACGTGCACGAAGCTACTTGGACGGTGAAGGGCATACGGGATTTGAAGATTTTATTATTAAACATTTATTTTAAACTTTTTTTTAAAGATAATTATGTTGGTTTGGGCAAAATTCCCAGGTTTTGGGAACTTATTTTGTTATTTTACAATTTCCGCCGAATTATACTCTGAGATGTTTGTTTTAATGAAAGAAACCGTTTTCAAGTTTAATTTCTTTAATAATATTTTGTATGAATACCAACTGTGGGGCTCCCGGGGTTCGGGGTCTTACATAAATAGGTTTTATGCATTCGCGTTTAATTGAATTTCAATAGTCGTTTTTGGCCCGAAAAGAATATTGAACAAGGTTGTTAAATTCTGGAATTAATACAGATGGTTTTGGGATATATTTTGAGCCTCCAGGAATTTTTGTGGAAATTTTGGAAATCGTTTGGGATAAACGGACGATTTTCAGGCTAAATATAGCAGGTAAAATGAATTTTTATAAATTAATAAATCTGTAAATAATTTTAGAAATATATTTATTAAAATCTACATATTTTATTTGATAAGTGGCTAAATTTTCATAATTTAATGATTAACGGTTATTTAATTATGCCAATTTGAAAATTAAACAAATTCAATTCTAATAAAAACCGGCAAGTTCGTGATTAACAAACCTGCGGGAATATCAGAACACCAAGAGTGATCAAAAATCATATTTTTGGATTAATTAAGTAAAAACGAGCCTTTTCATGAGAAACATGGACAATCTGGATGGGTTATGAATGTTTCTCCTCAAATCAAACTAAATAAACGGAAACGGGTCCCGTAGCGAATCCGAAACCCCAATGTGTGATCTTTCTTTATAAGATAACCATTTTATCGACCAACACATTAACTTAAGCTTACTTCCCCATAAATGTTTTCTGAACGCATAAACAAACAACTTGGCCCAGCTGGGAAAAAAAGGGAAACTGAGCCAAGTTTGGTTTTAAGTATTACACATTGAACAACATCACAATCTAAGCCTATTGACACTTTCTGGGCGTACCAACTATACCCAGATTAGTTATACAGCCCAGTCTAGTATAATGATTATAATAATATTAAAGTATTAATATTATTATAATATTGATTATAGGGGTTAGTGATACGAGTCAAACGAACTACAAGCTGACGCTGTACTGAATCCCTATCAAACCGTGAGTTTCATGACCCCACTTTTAAACTGCTTTTACGAACTTTTGGGGTGAAAAACATGTTGATACATATCTATATACTCTTAATTGTTTGATGATGGGAATTATCTAAGTGCTAACACACAAATGTCCCCACTAACATAGTGATTAACTTCGAGCCGGTGGCTTGTGAATAGTACTATTGGTTTGACAAACTCAGGTGGGGCCATCACGATTTCCTGAGACATTATCTCGTTTGCACATGACCATAATTATACAAACACTCTATGTAGTGTTAGACATAGCTACTCGGGGCATGTTGTGGGCGGAGAGAAGGCCGCAGTGGTTGATTGAGCGTGGGAAATGGATGCACGTAGCACGAACAGTCAAGGCTTCAATGTAGCTTAGCATAATTACATCATAAACATACAAACAAACGTACTTGTGAACGTACATACATACATACTTGCGTGTTTACAAACTATGATTGTTGTATGCAAATCTAATTTCTTGAAACCCATGAAACTCACAAACTATTTATAGTTGACCTGTTTTAACATGTTTTTTAGGTACTGGATTGGGTTAAAAAGTCAACACCTGTTTGACTTGCGATCAATGCTTGGTAAATTAATGCAAGTGTGCAAATAGGAAGTAAAGCCGCTTAATGGGCTGGATTTGGTTTGTATCACCTAGTTGTAAACAAAGTTAGATCGATGCAGAATATTGTAAACTAAATTGTATTGTTCTTTATAAACAATGTGGTTGATACCAGAGGTGTCTGTTACATTTCCGTTTTACGCTTCCGCAGATCGGTTAACGGGGTGTGACAGAAGTTGGTATCAGAGCCATTGGTTATAAAGGATTAGGTTATCCCTTAGGGTACCTAAAATATAACCGTAGGCTCGATTAACAGTGGGAAAATAAATAATAATTTAATGTTGTATACTGATGGATACCGGGATGAACTTGTAGGGCAAGTGGGTTATTGTGGCCCGGAACATTATAACAGACTTGCTTGTACGAGGGAATTCGGGGAGAAGTCGCGGAACGTACGGGTAGGTAAAAATGGCAACATATGTGTATAAAAGGTAATGCTGTGTTTATATATATATAACACGCATATGTGCTTATCTGGAACAAGGTGTACGAATACGTGTATGTACTGTACTGTCGATAATACTAAGTCTCCGTGTGCTTGGGATTTCACGTTTTGGCACAAAAAACGAGACAAATGGACAAAAGTGGGGCCCAAGGGACCCCACCTTTGGGGCGGCCGCAAGCCATGGGGAACCACCCCCCCTCTTTTGATTTCTTTCATACTTAAACATGTTTCAAGATACTTTGTTCATTCTTACCATCCAAAACTTGCTGAAAAACTCTGGACCTTAATACACACACAAAACTTGTAAGGACCTGTACCTATCTTATATAGAAGCACGAGAACCCTGAAATTGTATTAAGAGAGCGAAAACGGACGAAAACCGCAAAAGGAGTAAGTGATAGCAAGGGAAACGAACCCCGAGCTGATCTAGCACTGAGTGCCTACAAAACCGGGAGTTTCTTCACCCCTCTTTTGAAACTGTTTACGAACCTCTTTGGGTGAAAAGCATATTTATATACGTTATCTATCTGGAAACGGTCAGGATATATATTATCTGAACGTATACATACAAAAAGTCCCTACAAACATAACGATTGATTGCGTGCGAATGAATGGTGAATAGTATTCTTGAATGACAAATTAAGTGGATATGGTACGAATACCAAAACATAACGAAATTACACATAACGATACATTTATATGAACACGCTGTGTACTGTTAAACATGACAAACTGGGTGAATAACGTGGTCTGTAATGGTCACGGGGAACAACGTGGTATGTAATGGCCATGCATGAATAACGTGGTCTGTAACAGCCATGGGGAATGACGTGGTTTGTAATGGCCATTGGTGAATAGCGTGGTCTGTAACGGCCATGGGGAACAACGTGGTCTGTAACAACCATTAGTGAACGACGTGGTCTGTAACGGCCATGGGTGAATAGCGTGGTCTGTAACGGCCATGGGGATAACGTGGGCAGTAGAGGCCACTAGGATATTGTGGGCGGAAGTGGGGCCATAGTGTTTGGTGATACGTGATATATACTATATATGTGCATAAATATATATATATATATATACATATATATATATACATATATATATATATACATATATATATACATCTATATATATATATACATATATATATACATCTATATATATATATACATATATATATATATATATATGTGTGAGTGTGTGTGTGTGTGTGTCTATATACATGCTATGTGAATAGGCATACGAAATATTGTAGTGTAGGAAATACTAATTACGTGTGTATACAATGTGTAATGTTTGATTTTACGTGTAACCGTTGTGGGCGGAAGGGGGGCTACAGTAGTTTATTTTACACGGAAATTGGAAACACGTAGTACGAATAAACAGTCACAATTTTATCATAAATTCGAATTTATATTATAAACTTACATACATGCATATGTATACACAAAGATACAGTTGTACATATATACAAAACTAAATACATTTTTATATGTGCACGTATATGCAAACTATGACTGTATGGTACGCAGAACTGATTTCATTAAAACTTATGAAACTCACTAACTATTCATAGTTGACCTTGATTTTAAAAATGATTATCAGGTAATCAGAAAGGTGGAGTAGATTGCTTATGTGTTACATGTTTGGATTGTGATTGATGTTTGTGAGCATTTGAATTAGAGGTAAAGGAGTTGAAGAGCTAGTTTTGATTCTATCACCTAGTTTGTAAAGATGTTAGAACGATGTAAGATATTGTAAATTAGTTGTTTCTTTATGAACAATGTATTTGATACCAGTTGTATATGTTACATTTCCGTTTTACACTTTCGCAAATCACTTAACGGGGTGTGACAATTACAAAAGTTATTAGAACGGATATGAAAGTCGTTAACAGTCGATTCTCTCTCTCTCTCTCTCTCTCTCTCTCTCTCTCTATTTATACTAAGCAAAATTCATCTAATATAAACTTTAAGAGGCAGTCTCTGGTTAAGTCAACATGCTTCGGAAATTACCCATTAAGAGGCTCCATAAGCCATTAAGAGATATCGTTTATGCGAACTATTTATGAAATAGTTTTATAAATGTGATGACAACATATATTAAATGTCACATATTAATAACATTACATTACATTGCATCATATCGTAGCATAATGTATTATATTACATACTAGATTATGCAATTCAATTTAATATAATATATTATACTATAATATAAAATAGAATCATATAGTATCATGTCATATCATATTATATCCTTTTATTTTATTAATTCAAATTTATTTTTATACCCAATTTGGTTTATTCTTGTCACAAAAACTATGTCTATATATATGGGTATATGATACCTAGTTATGCTCAACTAAACAGTTAACAGACTTACTAGACAAAGAATTGTGTTTTATTTTCTTCAAGCATGGCCCTAACTTCATTGAAGGTTGCATTCTTGCTAGTGCTATTTCTTTCAGCCTATGGTAGTCTTTTAAATTCATTTACAATTTTTATATTTTCGTATATTCCTAGTTTGTTGTTCATATAATATATAAATTGCAGGTTTACAAACATCCTGTGTTTTTGCTCACAGACTCCGAACAGATTTTACTTGTAATAATGATGCAGATTGTTTTCCTTATTGCGGGAAAGGTGGTTGGTGCTATAAGACCCATAAGTGTTTTTGTGATACAAAAAATATATGAATAATTATGACTTATAATAAAAATAAATAATAAATGATTTTTGCAGTATAGTTTTCTAGTCCGTATCGTGTTTCTTTATAGTTAAAGTGTCGAGCATTAATAAAAGAAATCATGTTTTATACGGAGCACTATTGAAAATGAAGTTGTTGAGCTCTAATATTGAGTAATCATGTTGGGAATGCCATGATTGTTAATTATCATGAAAAATATAATCCCTTTGAAGAATGTATCATATTGGGACTCTAATGCAGCAACTTTAGCTAAAGATGATACTAAATCAATCGTAACAAGTCATTCATGTGGTGATTCAACACTATTAACTCTTCTAAACTTTACATCACGACTCTTTGTTTCAAATTTTTTTCACATTAGTCTATGTTCAAAGACGTTGTAATCGTATATTTAAATGCAGTAAATTACTGCATGACCACAAGTGAAAATTTTAAACATTAGTTCTATAAGACTTGTAGTCAACACACTATCATTCATAAGAAACTTATTCAATGTTTCTTCTCATTTCTTCTCAAAATTTTTTTTTAAAGAGAAATATGTATGTAATTAGATGTGGACCTTTTTAATGGGGTTTCAAAAACATTTGTTTGGTTCATTGTCCGTTATTCTTAATAATTTTTTTCGGTTCTTGTCATATAATGTCACATGATAAAAGAATATAATGAAATTTTTATATCCAACTTGTATTTTTTGAAGTCATTCTATCTAACTCAAAGTTATTAAAGTTAGAATTTAACTAAAATCCGCCAAGAAGTTCAAAAGTAATGGGTATAATTTGGGTGAAATCGTGGGTTTCTTATTGCAAATTTATTTCTTAATATTAACCCGTTTTTGAAAACCTGTAAACTGAATTTTCATATGACAAAAACACGGTTTCATCCAACCTCTATACCTGGATACAAGTCACCAAAAATAGTAGTTGTTGATAGATTGGGTGTGACTGAGAAAAAGAAAACTAAAAATGGACAAAAGAAAACTTTGTTTCCAAATACATATGATGTATGCAAGAAAAACAATCATCTAATTAAAGATTGTAAATTTTTAAAAGCTGTTCATCACAATAAAACTGCTATGACCGCTGAGGTTTTAATCAAGATTTAAAGTCCTACACCCAGAAAGAAAGTTCAGTTTGAAACCGTTGAAACACCTGTTACTGTGGCCTTAAAGAATATTCCAAATTCAAGGTTTGCTCAAGTAACAGATGCTCCACCAACAAGGATCTAACCACAAAACTGCTGCTTCGAACAATTATCAGCAGTTTCACATGGTGCTGAGATCAAAAAGTTAATGGAAAATCAAAAACAATTGATGAATCTTGTAAGGAATCTGAAATAGAAAATTAATTTATCTTCTTCTGATGAGCAACCCAAGACCAACAGGGATATTGGGTTAATCCTTCTAACTAATTTTTTTATATGTGCAAAGAGCTTTCACACACGTGGAAAGTTTATGATATGTGGATAGCAGAGGCTCTAGGCAAATGACAGGAAACATATCTCTTTTCTCTTAATTTAAGAAACATGGAGGGGGATCCTTTGGAAACAATGTAAAAGTAAATGTTTTGGGCTCAGGTAAAGTAGAAGCAGGTAAGTTAATATTGGGGGATGTTAATTTGATTGATAAATTAAAAATTCAATTTATTATGTGTGCCATAAATGTGTGATAAAGGTATAGTGCTTTCTTTAGTAAGCAAACATGAAAAGTTGTCAACTCCAACTGTGCAAAATAGATATTAAAAATGGTTATAACTCCAACTGTGCAAAATAGATATTAAAAATGGTTATAGGGTACTCCTTATCATCTACCATCGGTCCTCAACGTTCTTTTAATTGGTATCAGGCCATTGGCTCCTTATCAACTCAGAAAAACTCAATGTCATCTCTTTTTAATATTTTTTAATCCTTCCAGAAGATCGAACCATTCAAAACTTCTCAATGTTCACAAATTTTCATAGCTTTGGTTTTGAACGGTATCCTTAAGAGTTAGATCATTACCGTTTCATTCTCACCACAAAAACTTGCAAAAACGTACACGTTTAGATTATACGGCGCATATGTTTGACCACATATGTGTATACACGCCGTATAACATCCTGTTTACAACTTATCTGTAAGACCCCGAATCCCGGGAATCCTACAGTTGTTAATCATATCCAAAAATTCAAAAAAATTTAAAAGCAAACCATTTCATCTTATTAAAATTTGGTTCAGAGTGATAAACAGCGAAAAATCACGAGTACTAAAACCAAGTTCCCAAAACCATAATTTAAATGTTTAAAGTAATAAATAAAAAGAAAACAGTTTGCGTATTAATCTCCGACTAGTATGCCTTCAACCGTCCAAGTAGTCTTGAGCACGTCCAAGCGGTAAGCATCATCCTCTAAACCTGAAACTCACACTAACATACACACAAAGTCAGCTTGAGCTGAGTGAGTTCAAATTTTATTAATAGACATTTAATTAAATCATTCCAAGGGTTTAAATATAAAAACGGGATTATAAAACATTCCAAGTGTTTAAATATAAAAACGGGATTATAAAACATTCCGAGAGTCTAATATATAATATGGGATACGAACAGTTAGGCCATCATCAACACTAAGTATTCGTACTTAGACATCTATATACATCCATATATTTATATCCCTATAAATACCATCGAAATACTAACATCAGGGTCGAGCACACGTACAACCCAAACACGTAACATCCAAATATATATAACAATATATATATATATATATATATATATATATATATATATATATATATAACATCCACGTATAACATTAAGGGTCGAGCACATGTACAACCCAAACACGTAACATTCCGATGATGATCATGCCACACGAGCCTCCCCCCTCACGGGCTTTTTAGGGCCTCCCACAGGATTTAAGAACCTGAGTCGTATAGTTTGGCCCGGCCAAGATCACCATCCATTCGTATGCAAACACAAAGTTGGCATACATAACATTCCGTAGTCGATAACGACTACAACATTCGCCAAATATTGGCCATACAATTATATATATACATACACACATTCTATAACATTCCAAGGCCTACCAATACATGCAAGCCTATGCAAAACAGTTTAAAACATTTCATCAAGCAAAATCGCTTAGGTGTGCATGCTAGCCCAAAAACTTAAAAAAAGTTAAACGCAGCATCAATAACTCACCTGACACAAGGCACAAATTCACCACGAGCTAAAGAGTCCCTAAGAAATCCCAACTCAAACACCTGCCGGTTTACATTCAAACATTACTAACGACATCGAAAGAACTCGTTTATCCTACGAGACGTTCTAACATGGTTTGAGTTAATTAAATCCTCGACCCCATCAAACTAAATCACAACAGCCCCCGAGGCCTCACATTTACCAGAACTACCCTTAGGTACTCCCGAGAATAAAGAATTCCTAAATTACCCCCGGAAGCACTAGGTGATGCTAACACGCACTTTTTAAGAATTGTTTAAGCACTTCACATCCAACTCAGCCCCATGTGGACCTAGTATGATAATTTCACATCCAACAAGTCCACACGACGCTACACGAGTCAAATGGGACGGTAACTCGCAAGTACAACGCACCAACTATTCAATAAACGAAATTGCGCGTTGTACCGCCCCATTTGAGTACGACTACCAATTCAGCCCCAAAATATATATAAATGATTTTTCAACAGCCCGTAACCCGAACCAAGGTCACCCGAGCTGAATTGGTCCTTAATTACTCCAATACTCGCGTTAAACGCAACAATTCGCTATTCTAGACAACCGAATATCCACTTTCAAACTTCAACTAGTTGACCAATCAAACTAACACCAATGGACATGATTTTAAAGTATGTTATACTAGAAATACCTAGGAAGATGTTGGTACAACAACCTTAGCCAAAACAGCCCCAGAACTACTCAATTGGACAGCCCTCCGACAAGCCTAAAAACAACCGAATTTCGACGAATAAACACGCCATATGGATGATTTAAGTTGAAAAAGACTTGAAACAATATGGTACCGACCTGGAACGAACCTCGGGAGGCTGGTTGGTGGCTGGTTTGCACGCAAAACGAGAGAGAAGGGGGGTGGGGGTTGCGCAGATCGGACCTAGCATATGGTAAGGGTTTTATTATAATTTTTTTGTATTATAGTATAATAATAATATATCCTAGCTCCTCCACTTTATAAATGGTCGAATTTGTAAGAAATGTTAAGTGAGAAACGTTTACGAGGGTGGCCAGGAGCTCTCGAAAGAATGCCAGGTGAAGCCCGAAGATGTACGCAACACTATAAGGCTAAACTTTTTTACCGGAAATTTACGGACGTTACAAGTCTACCCCCCTAAGAATGGGATTGGTCCCCGAATCCCGCTACACAGGAACAAGTGCGGGTTGTGAAAATTCAGAACATCACATCATACACAGAATGGGTATAAATAGTACCCCTACTAATGATATCGTACCACTTCCTAGCCAAACGATTACACACGAAAGCATTCGACAAGAAAAGAAACATTCGGTAAAACATTTTAACGATTAATACGAACGCAAGGGATTACCTGAAATCGTGTCCGCGTCCTCCTCCGCCTCCTTCGTATAGATACTGAAGGCCCTATCCTTAGTCTTTGACTTGTCTTCCAATTTAACCCTAGAAGCGTTTCCCCGCTCAGAACCTCCCGCCTTAGTTTCAGTACATCGAGAGGCCAAATGACCAGACCCCTCACACCGGTAACATGTCAACGACGGACACTCATAGTGGGGGTGTCCGGTCTCCCCACAGCGAAAACAAGGGATAGTCCCAAGCCTACACTCCCCCCTATGAGGTTTCCCGCACTTCCTGCATCTATTACTATACCCTTTACCATTACGATGCGACGTCCTTGCCCTCGCTTCCTTCCCGTCCGACACTGAATCATCGCCCCCATAACGCTTGCCATTGGAGTTAGAGCTCGGTTTCCAATCTTTCCCAGACTCAGTTGGGCTCACCATCTCTCTCTGTTCATACAATGTACCTGCTAAGGTAACCACCGAATGGAAGGAGCTCATGTCAGTGGTCACCACACCCCTACGAACATCTGTCGGAAGACCCTTTACGTACTTTTTGATTCTTTTACCTTCAGGTGTAACTAGATCGGGACATAAACGAGCCTATTGGTTGAATTTTGTAGTATACTCTCGATGTGACATATCGCCCACTTCTAGAGCTAAGAAGTCCTGCTCCATCTTATCTAATTAATGTGGAGGGCAAAAATGATCGATAACCAACTGCTTCAACTCTTCCCAGGCCGTCCTCCTAATTGAACGATCACCCATAACCTGAGCTAGATTATCCCACCAACACAGCGCCTCGGAACGAAACGAGGCAATTGCATAAGTCACCATGTCCTCCCTTTTTCACTTACTCGCCCTTAATACGGCTTCCATCTCTTTAACCCACTGATGAGCTGCCAACGCGTCTTTGGTACCATCGAAAACGAGAGGGTCGCACTTCTTGAAATCCCCATACGAACATCCTTTAGTAGGCACACTAACCGCACGAGCTTTTTCCTCCTCATCACTAGATACCACTACCTCGTCTTCAACCTAAGTTTCTTGACCCTTTCCTTCCTTATCCGCACCCTTACCATCCATTGACTCTTTTGCAACCCTAACGGCCTCGGCAACAATCTCGGGAATAATGCTATGAAGAACCTGGTAAACCTCATCCGCGATGGCCGCACGTATAGCAGGATCTAAGGCGGGGTTATTCCCTTCCTCACAAATCTGGATTTCCTCCTGCTGGGATGTAGGAGTCTCACTCTCAGCCTCGGCACGCGGCTTACGACCACGGCCGCGAACACTCGGACGACCTCTCTTAGCAGTACGAGTGTTAACCATAACTTATCCTTACAAAGATAGAATTTTAACACGGTCAAATACAAGTGGCATTTAGAAAATGTAAGGTAATGGTAAACTGCTAAAACGTTGACCAAGTGTTATTAATTGTTTACTTTACCCGCCCATCCTAAGCACCCCCTGCCCTAACCATATTAGCATCCCATTTAACATTTAAGCAAATAGGCACGTAATAGAACTCTAATGCTTCTAAACACGAATAAACAAATATAAAATTTACCTCTTGGCGTGCAGCTACTCGTGGTTGGCCTAACTAGTCTTTTCTTTTACAGGTTCGAGTCCAAGCATTCGGGAATGCTCGGATCCCTCGAACCATGGCTCTGATACCAACCTGTAAGACCCCGAATCCCGGGAATCCTACAGTTGGTAATCATATCCAAAAATTCTCAAAAATTTAAAATCAAACCATTTCATCTTATTAAAATTCGGTCCAGAGTGATAAACAACGGAAAATCACAAGTACTAAAACCAAGTTCCCAAAACAATTAAATGTTTAAAGTAATAAATAAAAAAAAAACAGTTTGCGTATTAATCTCCGACTAGTATGCCTTCAACCGTCCAAGTAGTCTCGAGCACGTCCAAGCGGTAAGCATCCTCTTCTAAACCTGAAACTCACACTAACATACACACAAAGTCAGCTTGGGCAGAGTGAGTTCAAGTTTTAATAATAGACATTTAAATAAATCATTCCAAGGGTTTAAATATAATGGGATTATAAAACATTCCAAGGGTTTAAATATAAAAACGGGATTATAAAACATTCCAAGGGTTTAAATATAAAAACGGCATTATAAAACATTCCAAGAGTCTAAAATATAATACGGGATACGAACAGTTAGGCCATCATCAACACTAAGTATTCGTACTTAGACATCTATATACATCCATATATTTATATCCCTATAAATACCATCCAAATAATAACATCAGGGTCGAGCACACGTACAACCCAAACACGTAACATCCATATAACAATATATATATATATATATACATATATATATATATGTATATATATATAACATCCACGTATAACATTCAGGGTCGAGCACACGTACAACTCAAACACGTAACATCCCTATATATATAACATATATATATATATATATATATATATATATATATATATATATATATATATATATATATATATATATATATATATATATATATAACATCCACGTATAACATTCAGGGTCGAGCACACGTACAACCCAAACACGTAACATTCCGATGATGATCATGCCATACGAGCCCCCCCCCTCACAGGCTTTTCAGGGCCCGCCACAGGATTTAAGAACCTGAGTCGTATTGTTTGGCCCGACCAAGATCACCATCCATTCGTATGCTAACACAAAGTAGGCATACATAACATTCCGTAGTCGATAACGAGTACAACATTCGCCAAATACTGGCCATACAATAATATATTTATACATACATACATTCTATAACATTCCAAGGCCTACCAATACTTGCAAGCCTATGCAAAATAGTTTAAAACATTTCATCAAGCAAAATCGCTTAGGTGTGCATGCTAGCCCAAAAACTTAAAAAGAGTTAAACGCAGCATCAATAACTCACCTGACACAAGGCACGAATTCACCACGAGCTAAAGATTCCCTAAGAAATCCCAACTCAAACACCTGCCGGTTTACATTCAAACATTACTAACGACATCGAAAGAACTCGTTTATCCTACGACACGTTCTAACATGGTTTGAGTTACTTAAACCCTCGACCCCATCAAACTAAATCACAACAGCCCCCGATGCCTCACATTTACCAGAACGATCGTTAGGTACTCCCGAGAATAAACAATTCCTAAATTACCCCCGGAAGCACTAGGTGATGCTAACACGCACGTTTAAGAATTGTTTAAGCACTTCACATCCAACTCCGCCCCGTGTGGACCTAGTATGATAATTTCACAGCCAACAAGTCCACACGACGCTACACGAGTCAAATGGGTCGGTAACCCGCAAGTACAACGCACCAACTATTCAATAAACGAAATTGCGCGTTGTACCGCCCCGTTTGAGTACGACTACCAATTCAGCCCCAAAACATGTAAAAATGATTTTTCAACAGCCCGTAACCCGAACCAAGGTCACCCGAGCTGAATTGGTCCTTAATTACTCCAATACTCGCGTTAAACGCAACAATTCGCTATTCTAGACAACCGAATATCCACTTTCAAACTTCAACTAGTTGACCAATCAAACTAACACCAATGGATATGATTTTGAAGTATGTTATACTAGAAATACCTAGGAAGATGTTGGTGCAACAACCTTAGCCAAAACAGCCCCAGAACTACTCAATTGGAGAGCCCTCCGACTAGCCTATAAACAACCGAATTTCGACGAATAAACACGCCATATGGATGATTTAAGTTGAAAAAGACATGAAACAATATGGTACCGACCTGGAACGAACCTCGGGAGGCTGGTTGGTGGCTGGTTTGCACGCAAAACGAGAGAGAAGGGGGGTGGGGGTTGCGGTAGATCGGACCTAGCATATGGTAAGGGTTTTATTATAATTTTTTTGTATTATAATATAATAATAATACATCCTAGCTCCTCCACTTTATAAATGGTCGAATTTGTAAGAAATGTTAAGTGAGAATCGTTTACGAGGGTGGCCAGGAGCTCTCGAAAGAATGCCAGGTGAAGCCCGAAGGTGTACGCAACACTATAAGGCTAAACTTTTTTACCGGAAATTTACGGACGTTACAAGTCTACCCCCCTAAGAATGGGATTGGTCCCCGAATCCCGCTACACAGGAACAAGTGCGGGTTGTGACAATTCAGAACATCACATCATACATAGAATGGGTATAAATAGTACCCCTACTAATGATATCGTACCACTTCCTAGCCAAACGATTACACACGAAAGCATTCGACAAGAAAAGAAACATTCGGTAAAACATTTTAACGATTAATACGAACGCAAGGGATTACCTGAAATCGTGTCCGCGTCCTCCTCCGCCTCCTTCGTATAGATACTGAAGGCCCTATCCTTAGTCTTTGACTTGTCTTCCAATTTAACCCTAGAAGCGTTTCCCCGCTCAGAACCTCCCGCCTTAGTTTCAGTACATCGAGAGGCCAAATGACCAGACCCCTCACACCGGTAACATGTCAACGACGGACACTCATAGTGGGGGTGTCCGGTCTCCCCACAGCGAAAACAAGGGATAGTCCCAAGCCTACACTCCCCCCTATGAGGTTTCCCGCACTTCCTGCATCTATTACTATACCCTTTACCATTACGATCCGACGTCCTTGCCCTCGCTTCCTTCCCTTCCGACACTGAATCATCGCCCCCATAACGCTTGCCATTGGAGTTAGAGCTCGGTTTCCAATCTTTCCCAGACTCAGTTGGGCTCACTATCTCTCTCTGTTCAAACAATGTACCTGCCAAGGTAACCACCGAATGGAAGGAGCCCATGTCAGTGGTCACCACACCCCTACGAACATCTGTCGGAAGACCCATTACGTACTTTTTGATTCTTTTACCTTCAGGTGTAACTAGATCGGGACATAAACGAGCCTATTGGTTGAATTTTGTAGTATACTCTCGATGTGACATATCGCCCGCTTCTAGAGCTAAGAAGTCCTGCTCCATCTTATCTAATTAATGTGGAGGGCAAAAATGATCGATAACCAACTGCTTCAACTCTTCCCAGGCCATCCTCCTAATTGAACGATCACCCATAACCTGAGCTAGATTATCCCACAAACACAGCGCCTCGGAACGAAATGAGGCAATTGCATAAGTCACCATGTCCTCCCTTTTTCACTTACTGGCCCTTAATACGGCTTCCATCTCTCTAACCCACTGATGAGCTGCCAACGCGTCTTTGGTACCATCGAAAACGAGAGGGTCGCACTTCTTGAAATCCCCATACGAATATCCTTTAGTAGGCACACTAACCGCACGAGCTTCTTCCTCCTCATCACTAGATACCACTACCTCGTCTTCAACCTAAGTTTCTTGACCCTTTCCTTCCTTATCCGCACCCTTACCATCCATTGACTCTTTTGCAACCCTAACGGCCTCGGCAACAATCTCGGGAATAATGCTATGAAGAACCTGGTAAACCTCATCCGCGATGGCCGCACGTATAGCAGGATCTAAGGCGGGGTTATTCCCTTCCTCACAAATCTGGATTTCCTCCTGCTGGGATGTAGGAATCTCACTCTCAGCCTCGGCACGCGGCTTACGACCACGGCCGCGAACACTCGGACGACCTCTCTTAGCAGTACGAGTGTTAACCATAACTTATCCATACAAAGATAGAATTTTAACACGGTCAAATACAAGTGGCATTTGGAACATGTAAGGTAACGGTAAACTACTAATAACGTTGACCAAGTGTTATTAATTGTTTACTTTACCCGCCCATCCTAAGCACCCCCTGCCCTAACCATATTAGCATCCCATTTAACATTTAAGCAAATAGGCACGTAATAGAACTCTAATGCTTCTAAACACGAATAAACAAATATAAAATTTACCTCTTGGCGTGCAGCTACTCGTGGTTGGCCTAACTAGTCTTTTCTTTTACAGGTTCGAGTCCAAGCATTTGGGAATGCTCGGATCCCTCGAACCATGGCTCTGATACCAACCTATAAGACCCCGAATCCCGGGAATCCTACAGTTGGTAATCATATCCAAATATTCTCAAAAATTTAAAATCAAACCATTTCATCTTATTAAAATTCGGTCCAGAGTGATAAACAACGGAAAATCACAAGTCCTAAAACCAAGTTCCCAAAACAGTAATTTAAATGTTTAAAGTAATAAATAAAAAAAAAACAGTTTGCGTATTAATCTCCGACTAGTATGCCTTCAACCGTCCAAGTAGTCTCGAGCACGTCCAAGCGGTAAGCATCCTCCTCTAAACCTGAAACTCGCACTAACATACACACAAAGTCAGCTTGGGCAGAGTGAGTTCAAATTTTAATAATAGACATTTAAATAAATCATTCCAAGGGTTTAAATATAATGGGATTATAAAACATTCCAAGGGTTTAAATATAAAAACGGGATTATAAAACATTCCAAGGGTTTAAATATATAAACGGCATTATAAAACATTCCAAGTGTCTAAAATATAATACGGGATACGAACAGTTAGGCCATCATCAACACTAAGTATTCGTACATAGACATCTATATACATCCATATATTTATATCCCTATAAATACCATCCAAATAATAACATCAGGGTCGAGCACACGTACAACCCAAACACGTAATATCCCTATAACAATATATATATATACATATATATATATATATATATATATATATATATATATATATATATATATATATATATATAACATCCACGTATAACATTCAGGGTCGAGCACACGTACAACTCAAACACGTAACATCCCTATATATATATATATATATATATATATATATATATATAACATCCACGTATAACATTCAGGGTCGAGCACACGTACAACCCAAACACGTAACATTCCGATGATGATCATGCCACGCGAGCCTCCCCCCTCACAAGCTTTTCAGGGCCTGCCACAGGATTTAAGAACCTGAGTCGTATTATTTGGCCCGACCAAGATCACCATCCATTCGTATGCAAACACAAAGTAGGCATACATAACATTCCGTAGTCGATAACGACTACAACATTCGCCAAATACTGGCCATACAATAATATATATATACATAGATACATTATATAACATTCCAAGGCCTACCAATATTTGCAAGCCTAGGCAAAATAGTTTAAAACATTTCATCAAGCAAAATCGCCTAGGTGTGCATGCTAGCCCAAAAACTTAAAAAAGTTAAACGGGGCATCAAGAACTCACCTGACACAAGGCACGAATTCACCACGAGCTAAAGAGTCCCTAAGAAATCCCAACTCAAACACCTGCCGGTTTACATTCAAACATTACTAACGACATCGAAAGAACTCGTTTATCCTACGAGACGTTCTAACATGGTTCGAGTTACTTGAACCCTCGACCCCGTCAAACTAAATCAAAACAACCCCCGAGGCCTCACATTTACTAGAACGACCCTTAGGTACTCCCGAGAATAAAGAATTCCCAAATTACCCCCCTGAAGCACTAGGTGATGCTAACACGCACGTTTAAGAGTTGTTTAAGCACTTAACATCCAACTTAGCCCCGTGTGGACATAACATGATAATTTCACAGCCAACAAGTCCACACAATGCTAAACGAGTCAAATGGATCGGTAACTCGCAAGTACAAAGCACCAACTATTCAATAAACGAAATTGCGCGTTGTACCTACCCATTTGAGTAACCGACAACCAATTCAGCCCCAAAACATATAAAAATGATTTTTCAACAGCCCGTAACCCGAACGAAGGTTACCCGAACTGAATTGGTCCTTAATTACTCTAATACTTGCGTTAAACGCAACAATTCGCTATTCTAGGCAACCGAATATCCACTTACAAACTACAACTACTTGACCAATCAAACTAACACCAATGGACATGATTTTAAAGTATGTTATACAAGACATACCTAGGAAGATGTTGGTGCAACAACCTTAGCCAAAACAGCCCCGGAACTACTCAATTGGATAGCCCTCCGACAAGCCTAAAAACAACCGAATTTCGACGAATAAACGCGCCATATGGATGAATTAAGGTGAAAAAGAGTTGAAACAATATGGTGCCGACCTGGAACGAACCTCGGGAGGCTGGATGGTGGCTGGTTTGCACGCAAAACGAGAGAGAAGTGGGGTGGGGGTTGCGCCGATCGGACCTAGCATATGGTTAGGGTTTTATTTTTTTTTTTTTGTATTATAATATAATGATAATACATCCTAGCCCCTCCACTCTACAAATGGTTGCATTCGTAAGAAAAGTTAAGTGAGAAACGTTTACGAGGGTGGCCAGGAGCTCTCGGAAGAATGTCGGGTCAGGCCCGAAGGTGTACGCAACACTATAAGGCTAAACCTTTTTACCGGAAATTTACGGACGTTACATTATCTGACGCATAACTCCAACGTAGAAGTACTTATGCGGAGGGTATCCTCTCCGCATAAGTTTTTCAACGTATATCATCTACCAAAAAGTAGTTAGACGCCGTATTTTTTGGTTGGTTCATATATCCTTACACTGGCATATAACTTTTACAACGTATATAAACTTACACATTGAACATTGAACATACACGTCAATGCTACATATACGCTGCAGTTACTTTTGCGCTGATGAATCAAATGTGTTTTGTGGAGAGAAGATATTGGATCAGATTGATGTGGTGGATCTAAAGTGGTTGGCTAGTGAAAAGTAAGTGTATGAATTAAGCACAACAAACATCAATCTCTACTTCATGAGTGTTAGGTGATTCATTTTAGGTGTTTGGTGGAGAATGGAATCATTTTGCAGTGAATAAGAATTTTCGAAATGGATTCATGAAAGGTGGAAGACTTGAACAGAAGCCGAAAAAGAAGCTAAAGTTTCAAATCTTTTAAAGGATGTTCGGAAGGTGTAACGTATATGGGTCTTTTACCTTAATGATTTCTATTTTTGAAAACCTAGTCTAAGCAACATCTAATGGGGAGTTTGTTGCTGCATTAATATATTGCTTTGACACCAAGACCAAGCAATATCCAAGGGGGAATTGTTAGTGCATTAAATGTCTAATAGTTAGGTCCTGTAGGTCGTATATTAGGATAGTAGTGATCTGCAATATGTTGTAATGTTTGAATGCAAGAGTTATACGCCGTATAACTTACACGGCGCAAAAGTTACGCCGTGAAATAGTTATGCTCTGTGTTAGTTATCGGCGTATAAGTCCAAGTATGCCAATATATACGTTTCTTGGCTATTGTATTCATTTGTCCTTTTGGTCCATTTTGTACCTGTCTTATATTGTCATATCATGAAGTACCTTACTGCTATCAATGAATAAAAGAAGATTAAGGAGATTTTATTGTGTTTGTCACCTATACTATGGATTACGCACATCGTATTTATATAGTAGATATGATCATGGATGATCTTTATCATCTACCTTCGATCCTAAATGTTCTTTCAATTGGTATCAGAGCCATTGGCACCTTATCTACTAATAAAAATTCAATGTCATCTGATTTCTACTTTTTTTTTATCATTCCATATGATCGAACCGTCCAAAAGTTCTCAAAAGTTCATAAATTGTCATAGCTTTGGTTTTGAATAATATCCTTAAGAGTCAGATCATTACATTTTCATTCTCACCACAAAAACTTGCAAAAACGTATACATTTAGCTTATACGGCGCATATGTTTCAACCACGTATGTACATACACGCCGTATAACATCCTGTTTAGAACTTATCTTGCACATAACTCTAACGTATAAGTATTTGTACGCAGGGTATTCTCTCCACATAAGTTTTTCAACGTATATCATCTACGGAAAAGTAGTTACACGCCGAATTTTTCGGTTGGTTCATGCATACTTAAACGGGCGTATAACTTATACCCCGTATACTTACTTACACGTTGAACATTGAACATACACTTCAGTGCTACTTAGACACTGATGAATCAAATGTGATTTTTAGAGAGAAGACATTCGATCAGATTCATGTGGTGGATCTAAAGTCGTTGGCTAGTGAGAAGGAAGAGTATGAATCAAGCACAACAAACATCAATGTCTACTTCATGAGTGTTAGGTAATTTATTTTTGGTGTTCGTTGGAGAACGAAATCAATTTAGCAGTGAATAAGAACTTTGGAAATCGATTCATGAAAGGTGGAAGACTTGAACAGAAGACGAAAAAGAAGTCAAAAGTTTCAAATATTTTAAAGGGATGTTAGGAAGGCATAACACATATGGGTCTTTTTCCTTAATGATTTAAGATTTTGAAAACCTAGTCTAAGCAACATCCAATAAGGAGATTGTAGGTGCATGAATGTCTATTGTTTAGACACCAAGACCAATCAATATCCAAGGGGGGAATGTTTGTGCATTAAATGTCTATTGCTTAGGTCTTGTAGGTCATGTATTAGGATAGTAATGATGTGGAATATGTTGTAATGTTTTATTTCAAGAGGTATTCGACGTATAAGACGAAGTATGCCTATATATTGGTTGCTTGGATATTGCATTCGTTATCGTTTTGTTCCATTTTGTACATGCTCTTGCATTGTCATATCATGCAGTACTTCACTACTATCAATGAATAAAAGAAGATTAAAGAGATTTGATTGTGTATTTCACCCATAGTATGGATTCCACACATAGTATTTGTAGAGTAGATATGATCATGGATATTCTTATCATCTACCTTCAGTCCTAAACGTTCTTTTATTTGTTATCAGAGCCATATGCTCATTATCTACTCAGAAAGGCTTAATGTAATCACTTTTCTTTATTATTTATGATTGATCTCAAAAGTTTACAAATTGTCATAGCTTTGGTTTTTAACAGTATCCTTAAGAGTTAGATCATTACATTTTCATTCTCACCACAAAAACTTGCAAAAACGTACTCGTTTAGCTTATACGGTGCATATGTTTCGAGCGATTATGTGCATAAACGATGTATAACATCCTATTGACAAGTTATCTGACACGTAACTTAAACTTATAATTACTTATACTCCGGGGATCCTCTACGCATAATTTTTTCAACCTATATCATCTTAGGAAAAGTAGTTACACGGTTTATTAACTAAAATATGCTAATCTAGACACCCTGTAATAATTTGAAACTCTTAACTAAAACTACTAACTGGAAATTGTACCGTTCGACTCTAGTGCCGCTAATTATGTCCGGATATTGAACGCACGAGACACTTTTATTAGGTAAACTAGCTAAATTATACTCAACTACAAACACGACTATTTATTTTATTAGTTTGAAGGGAGCTTTAATAAAATAATAATTTTAAACTAATTAACAAAACTAAAGACGACTTGACTTAGATTATTTTATTATTCCAATTCCATATCAAAGCATTTTTCCAATTAATTGATAACTGAAACTTTCGGTATTCTAGCATAGGTGGTTTTTCCATCATCATCATCTAAATTAAGTAAAAGTTCTCTATAAATTTCTAATAATTTCTTAAAGATACCAGTTTTAATATTAGAGCGCTTATGGTTATCTAATTATTTATGAACAAGTACCGTTAAACGAAATCCTACCTTACAGCGTGGAAATAAAAGGTAGTGTAATAAATTCATTTGACATTAATAGACATAGCTGAAAAATCAAAGCTAGACGGACTCCTTATGAAGAACAAAATCTAGCAATGTTAGTCAACAAAGACCTATCAAATAACCTATTACCTTACAGCTTTTTAGATTAGCAGCACACTTTTATCTATTTGATTAATAATATTGTTTCTATGATCTTATTATAAATCAATCACAAACTACTCAAGAGCACATAATAAATGACCTAAGAGAATTCTATTGCATGACAGACAATCACTAAATGACAGACAATCACTAAAGACTCTGTGAAACAATATAATTCATCAAATAAAACCAAGCACACATATGCATCGAATAAATAAAGTCAAACTTTTACTGACTCATAAACCATAATCAAGCATAATCTGAAACCAAAATCAAGCATCACAATGGTTCATCACAAGCCTAGATAGTCTTAAAAGTTTTAGCCAATCATCTTAAAATCAAATAAAACAAGTATGTTGGAATTCATGATGAAAATAATAAAGAATGAAAGATTAAAGGCGATAAACCCATAGTCTTTAGTCCTGAACGATAGGCGCTTCATCGTATGATTCCGAGCCATCCAAAAACCTTCAATCTTGAGCATAATTTTTGTCCACAGCGACTATCTAACGTCTAATCTCCTTTAGGTTTAGGTTAATGACGTTTATAGAAATTAGGCCCAAAACCTGGAATATTCTAGAAATTAGGCCTTGTCGCGTCACGATACGAGAAACACTCCTCTTGGTCGTGTAGAATGGGGTGATATACGGATTGGTCGCACCACGCTACCAAACTTCTCTTATTTGGTTGCGCAGCGTGGGGAGCTAATTTGGGCCCGGTTCATTTGACGGTTGGACCGGTTATCTTCCTGTGGTTCTCTTCCTGGTTCGACTGGTTCTTTATTTTATCTCGTTTCCTTCTCGTTTCTTTTTCTTTTTAACTATTTTTAACGACCGAGACTTATCAAACATTAAAAAGTTAGTAGTATACAAATTCTAAACAAAAACTAAATAAAAACTAATAAAATACTAGTTAAATATACAAGGAAAACATATATATATATCATTATATCAAATATTCCCACACTTACTCTTTTTTCGTCCCTAAAAAGGTCTTATGTGATGGAATCAAAATAAAAAAAATGCGGTTTTAAAAACATATAAGTTATCTTAAAGTTTAGAAAAACGTAAAAATCGCGATCACCGATATTGATGTTCACTTAAACCCATGCCTTGGTCTTTACCGAAATAAGTAAGATCCAACAATTTTATTATTTTATAATCTAGTGGAACCCACATTCAAAACCCGTTTTATTTCTGTTCTTACCAGACCAAGCCACCCCAACATAACTTAAACCTCATAATTAGCATATCAAAACTTTGTTGCACCTCTTATATGAATAGTTAAGATGATCAAGGGTATTGTTTAACCATCTAAATTTAATCATCAAAGTCTACCATTAGATACGATTAAGGTATACTAATTCAATTAACTAGCTAGTGTTCCCCACTACATGGCATACCCCCGTTATCAAGCAACACCTCAGACCCTTAACCACCCGTGATTTAACAAGTTTCCATCTTGTTGGGACTTATATTTTAGACCGACGCATCGAATTATTATTATTGTGGGTGAAAAATAATTAATATTTTTGGTCTCAACCAAGGGTGGATGGCTTGAAGACCAAGACATGCTAGACTAGTATAAATAGATGTATTTGTTAATTTTCTAGCATGAGTGTATTGTTTATTGTGTGAGATCTAGGGTCTTATCTCTTAGAGAGAGCCGCCGCCTCCAGAATGAGCTCTCCTGGAGGTGTCTGATATTTATTGTATGTATTTGTATATGTATGAGTGCTCTGTATGGACAATCTTTTGACTAAGGAAATCATACTACTACTTCTTTATTTGTATTTCGATTATAGATATTTGTTCATCCAGTCTATTGTTCATTGTAATTGATTCAGGCTCTCTCTCAAACACCACTCATCCATCCAAAACACCTTTCAAGAGTGAATACGATTCGATCCTTGCTCAGATCCGAGCTCCTCCGTTAATAGCAACCATTATTCATGCTTCCGCACCGGGGCTAGGATCTTGTCAGTTGGTATCAGAGCAGGGTTGCCGAATCGTTCAAATTAACCGCTGAATCTGATTCATCTCGCTCTTGATTCCACCATGGACGTTAAACCGATGAGGTTTGTTGAAAAATTTTTAGGGTTTTGAAATTATTTAATGATTTGGGTAAAATTTATGTGGATTGATGTTTGGGTTGATGAATTGTTCAAAGATTCAACATCAATTTCATGTTTATTTGGTCTTATCGGTCCATATATGATGTAATAGTGTTTCAGCTCGGTTTGGGGCAAAACTGTTATTGAAGATAATGATCTGTAACGGCTGTTGATAGATTGATGATAGATGGTTGATATCGAGATGACTGGGATATTGCTACAACGATTAATTTCAGATGAAGAAGCTTGGTTCTTGATATGAAAATTAGGGTTTTATGGGCTCATAATTGTTTCTGATATGAGTGTGTTGCTTGAACAGTAAAGGGAATATTGAAGAACATTGCTGCTGGTACAATCTGATATGTAGATGTCAAGAATGAACAGGTACTAGGAGCAATCTAATCATTGTTCGTAGCAGCAGATGGAAAATGCAGAGGGAATATTCAAGCAGGTACTCTATTGGAAAATCATTGATTGATGATACAGAAAAAAGGTCTGTTGTTCGAGTATCGATATTTGTATATGAAAGGTATCTTATCTATTGCTCGAGCACAGTGGACAAGTCCTGAACTGTCATGAAGTATTACGAGCACAAGGAAATGTTTCTGCTGTTCGAGCGTCGATATGTTTACCCGAAAGGTATCTTATCTATTGCTCGAGCACAGTGGACAAGTCCTGAACTTTCATTAAGTTTTTCAAGCACAACGAAATGATTCTGCTTTTCGAGCATCGATATGTTTACTCGAAAGGTAGCTTATCGATTGCCCAAGCATGCAAAGTCGAGCGCATCAAGTTTGGATTCGAGCACATGAACCCCGAGCACATCTTTGTTTATCTCAACAATCTATCTTATGGTGTCAAGCACACTTTGTTCTACTTGAGCAAACCTTCTTCGAGCACACTTTGGCTCCTGAGAATGCCCATGAAAAGAGAAAAAAAATACAAGTGTTTTCGAGCACACTTTTGCTTTTGAGCATGATCAGGAAAAGACAAAAAAAGACTAAGTATTTTCGAGAAAGGTCTTGAGCATGGTCTCGAGCATACTCGATGACAGACATAACAAGAGTAAGTATTTTCGAGCAAGGTCTCGAGCATGGTCTCGAGCATGCTCGAGTAAAGACAAGCATGCTCGAGTAACGACAAAAAAATACAGTGTTTTCTCGAGCAAGGTTTCGAGCAAGCCCTTGAGCAAGCTCTCCAGCATGCTCGATGAAAGAAAAACACAAGTGTTTTCGAGCAAGCTCCCCAGCATGCTCAATGAAAAAACAAGGAAAAAAACACAAGTGTTTTCAAGCATGCTTGAGTAAAAACTGAGTATGCTCATGAAGGGACTTTGACTTATGTGTACTCGTGGACTGATTCCATGCTCGTAAATGAATTACACTTGAGATTTATGGTGCCGTTGACCGTTTGACCAAGCTGACTTTTATGGAAGATATATACCAGGGGTATTTTGGTAAATTTTATCCAATCATCAACAAGCAAAAGGAAATCAAAGCCTTATCAATTTTTCTCAAACTTCATCAAAGAGTTTACAAGAAAAAGGGTTGACCAAGCTCATGGGTTTAATTACTTATGAGTGTCAACCATATAATGTTTTGTTTATCTTTGTTTATTACAGAATCAACAATCTTGATAAGGATGGTCAAGGTTGTTTCGCCCATACTTGATTTGAAGATGCAATTTTTAAAGACAATTGCAAGGAAATTGGGGGAGTAAAAATTCTTGAATTTCATTGCAAATTGCTTGCATCAAATCAAGTGAAAAGACTCAAGTTAAGGAAAAGTTGATCAAGATCAATAATCCAAGATTCTTTAGAGATGTTTCATTGCTTGTGAGTCTTCAGATTTCCTAGTACGGTTGAGAGGATAGAGTCATCACTAGTAACATGGTGAACGGATAATCAATAGAGTTTAACCTCCTATGAAAACAGTCACTTGACAATCAAGAACGAGTTATGGTTGACTTGAATGCTATCTTGATTCAGGGAATAGTTTGAAGATGATTTAAAAAGGAAGAAACAGATTTGAAGAATGGAAGATTATTTGATGATCACATTGAGTTTATTTCTTTTTGTGATGACCTTGTTACTTGAAGTTGATCTTCGAAGTTCCAAACCTCGTTCATATGCCCATACAAATGTATCCGAATGTGATATAGGAGAAATGATCTAAAATGAACAACGGGAAAAGCTTAACGTGAGGTGGAGAATTTCAGCGAAAGACAACGAGTTTTTGATGTGATCATGGAAGAAATTCGATGGCATCGGTCTAAGGCGGAGATTGTTTGGACTTATATTTTAGACCGACGCATCGAATTATAATTATTGTGGGTGAAAAATAATTAATATTTTTGGTCTCAACCAAGGGTGGATGGCTTGAAGACCAAGACATGCTAGACTAGTATAAATAGATGTATTTGTTAATTTTTCTAGCATGAGTGTATTGTTTATTGTGTGAGATCTAAGGTCTTATCTCTTAGAGAGAGCCGCCGCCTCCAGGAGGTGGCTGATCTTTATTGTAAGTATGTGTGTATGTATGAGTTCTCTGTATTGACAATCTTTTGACTAATGAAATCATACTACCACTTCTTTATTTGTGTTTCGATTACATATATTTGTTCATCTAGTCTATTGTTCATTGTAATCTATTCAGACTCTCTACCAAACACCACTCATCCGTCCAAAACACCTTTCAAGAGTGAATACGATTCGTTCCTTGCTCAGATCCGAGCTCCTCCGTTAATAACGACCATTATTCACGCTTCCGCACGGGGGCTAGGGTCTTGTCAGTATAAAAATTCTTGAATTTCATTGCAAATTGCTTGCTTCAAATCAAGTGAAAAGACTCAAGTTAAGGAAAAGTTGATCAAGATCAATAATCCAAGATTCTTTAGAGATGTTTCATTGCTTGTGAGTCTTCAGATTTCCTAGTACGGTTGAGAAGATAGAGTCATCACTAGTAACATGGTGAACGGATGATCAGTAGAGTTTAACCTCCTATGAAAATAGTCACTTGACAATCAAGAACGGGTTATGGTTAACTTGAATGCCATATTGATTCAGGGAATAGTTTGAAGATGATTGATAAGGGAAGAAACAGATTTGAAGAATGGAATATTATTTGATTATCACATTGAGTTTATTTTTTTTTTGTGATGACCTTGTTACTTGAAGTTGATCTTCGAAGTTCAAAACCTCGTTCATATGCCCATACAAATGTATCCGAATGTGATATAGAAGAAATGATATAAAATGAACAACGTGAGGGGGATAATTTCAACGAAAGACAACGAGTTTTTGATGTGCTCATGGAAGAAATTCGATGGCATCGGTCTAAGGGGGAGATTGTTGGGACTTATATTTTAGACCGACTCATTGAATTTTTATTATTGTGGGTGAAAAATAATTAATATTTTTGGTCTCAACCAAGGGTGGATGGCTTGAAGACCAAGACATGCTAGACTAGTATAAATAGATGTATTTGTTAATTTTTCTAGCATGAGTGTATTGTTTATTGTGTGAGATCTAGGGTTTTATCTCTTAGAGAGAGCCACCACTTCCAGGATAAGCTCTCCTGAAGGTGGCTGATCTTTATTGTATGTATGTGTGTATGTATGAGTGCTCTTTATTGACAATCTTTTGACTAATGAAATCATACTACCACTTCTTTATTTGTGCTTCGATTAAATATATTTGTTCATCCAGTCTATTGTTCATTGTAATCGATTCAGGCTCTCTCCCAAACACCACTCATCCGTCCAAAACACCTTTCTAGAGTGAATACGATTCGATCCTTGCTCAGATCCGAGCTACTCCGTTAATAACGAACATTATTCACGCTTCCGCACTAGGGCTAGGGTCTTGTCACATCTGTTGGGCTACATAAGTCATGTCTCTAGTTAGCCCCGCTATTAATGGTATGGGACGCAAGTAAGAGGACCCTGTATGACTAACAACGGGATGGTCACTGGATCATATAGATTTTATTTGACTGCAATTGACATAAGTGAGTGTGGTGGCAGTAAACTACGGGTTTCATGCTTAAAAGCTTTTAAATTTTTAAATATCTGAAGATACCCAGATAATAAATCATAAAAGGACTCGTGGTCTCCGATAATATATCGTAAAAGGACCCATGGTCTCCGGACCCGAGGCATCCCTTCAATACAAGAATTAAGGTTATAAAACCATTCGGATATGAAGTGTTAACCACTAATGCTAGAAGTGTACGATTTAGTTTATATCACCGGCTACTTGGCATACTCTAACATTAAACTATCCAAGCATCGTATAATAACGAATTCAAATTTCTAATCAAAATTTATAATTTTTCTACAATCAAACTAAAAATGAGACTTGTGTATGGCCCGACCTTTCATCTCATATTTTTCACGGACTAACATGTTTCCCACTAAAAATCATATTTTTTCGTTTACAACCAACTATCAAGCTGGCCTTTCATTCTCAAGCTTGAGCCTACCGAAACATCCTAAGTTAAGTGCATTTTCTTTATATTATCTCTTATTATCAGTAGTATGAAAAACCAATTTTCGATAATTATCATCATCTCCCAATTTTTAATGCAAAAAACTATATTTAAAGGACATTTTTCAAAACCCTTTTTTAAATGAAATCAAAAAGCAAACTAAAGAAATGTGTCTAATCCCTACACTTAAAATTTGTGTTGTCCCCAATGCAGGAATGGAAACATGACTCAAAAATTAAAACGCAACCTATAAAAATATATAAAATAAAGAAAATAACAGTCGAAAAAAATTAAAAAACAAAGACAGAAAATACAGAATACAGTGGAAAAGACTTAGCTGGTAATATGTCAGACTGTCAATGTACCAGTCTGTTTCGATGAATGCTCTCCCTATCGACCGCTCTCGAAATTAGTATCTCATTTTCTCGTTCTGAATGAACGCTGCCACTCCTTTCGACATACCTAAGTAACATCAATCACAATATCTAGAAAATAAAGTTCCTTATAAGTCTTAAAAGTCACCAGCTCATATTATTAGTTGTTTGAAAAACCAATTTCCGATATTTATCATCTTCTATTTTTAGTGCAGAAGACTATATTCAAGGGACATTTTTTTGTAACGCCCGTTAATTTTCGGTTTACAGATTTAAAGCATGTAAAATATGTATATTTCTCGGGAGTTATTCGGCATATTTCGTTGACCCTATCATCTTCCCGGTACATTAAGTTATTTAATCTTTTCTATCAAGTTTCCATAACATTCAAACTTGGAGGGGCTAGGATGAAATATTTATATTATAACAAAAAACATAAAATCCTAACCCCCCACCCCATTCCCTTTTCCGATCGGCAAGAACACAGCCACCCCACCCTCCGATTTTCCTTTTTTCAGCCAAGGTTAGAGCGTAAAACTTTAATTGAAGGTTAGTACTATGTTTCTACAAGTCTTTTACACCTTTATATCGCGAGTATTGATCGATAAATGGCTTGTTTTAGGTTAACCGGGTGGCTGTCCAATTGAGAGGTTTCGGGACTGTTTTGGTTGAGGCTTTTACACCAAAATCCTCCTAGGTATGTCTAGTATATCATACTTAAAAATCATGTTCATTGATGTTCGTTAGATTGGTCAACTAGTTGTAGTTTGAAAGATTGTTTTCTGTTGACTAGAAGGGTAGATTGTTGTGTTTAACGCGAGGTATGAAGTAAGTGACAACCAATTCAGTTCGGATAGCCTCAGCCTAGTGTACGGGCTGT
Source organism: Bidens hawaiensis (assembly GCF_021521415.1). Taxonomy (NCBI): domain Eukaryota; kingdom Viridiplantae; phylum Streptophyta; class Magnoliopsida; order Asterales; family Asteraceae; genus Bidens; species Bidens hawaiensis. The sequence continues at coordinate 2,220,979 of NW_027491074.1, read as the reverse complement.
TGAAAAATGATTTTTATAAATATTGGGGCTGAATTGGTTGTCGGTTACTTAAACGGGTCGGTACAACGCGCAATTGCGTTTATTGAATAGTTGGTGCGTTGTACTTACGAGTTACCGACCCATTTGACTCGTGTAGCGTCATGTGGACTTTTTGGCTGTAAATTTATCATATTGGGTCCACAGGGGGCTGAGTTGGATGTTAATGGCCTAAATTACACTTAAACGCGCGTGTTAGTATCACCTAGTGCTTCCGGGGGTAATTTGGGAATTCTTTACTCCCGGGAGTATCTAAGGGTCATGTTGGTGGATGTAAGGCCCCGGGAGCTGTTATGAATGAGTTTGATGAGGTCGAGGCTTTAGGTAACTCGAACCATGTTAGAACGTCTCGTAGGATAAACGAGTCCTTTCGATGTCATTATTAATGTTTGAATGTAAACTGACAGGTGTTTGAGTTTTGGGATTACTTAGGGGTCCTCTAGCTTGTGGTGAAATCGTGCCTTGTGTCAGGTGAGTTCATGATGCCCCATTTTACTCTTTTTAAGTTTTTGGGCTAGCATGCACACTTAAGCGATTTTGCTTGATGAACCGTTTAAATTATTTTGTATGGGCTTACTTGTATAGGATAGGCCTTGGGATGATGTATTGTATGTTTGTACGTATGTTTGTATATATATTATTGTATGGCCAATAATTGGCGATGTTATTTAGTCGTTATCGACTAAGGATGTTTACGTATGCCTACTTTGTGTTTGCATATGTTGGATGAGACGTTACGTGTTTGGGTTGTACGTGTGCTCGACCCTGATGTTATTACTTGGATGAGAATTTACATGTTTGGGTTGTACGTGTGCTCAACCCTGATGTTATTACTTGGATGAAATATATGTAGGGATATAATTATAAGGATGGTTATATATAATTATAAGGATGTTTATATATGATTATAAGGATGTTTATATATATATATATAAGGATGATTACTTATTGTTGATGATGGCCTAACTGTTATATCCCGTGTATTTTAAAACTCTTGGAATGACTATTATGATGATTATTATTATTATTGATGTTATTTATTAAAACTTGAACAAACTCAGCTCAAGCTGACTTTATGTGCATGTTAGTGTGAGTTTCAGGTTAGGAGGAGGATGTGTTACCGCTTGGACGTGCACGAAGTTACTTGGACGGTGAAGGGAATACGTAGACGGAAGTTTTAAATATTGAACATTTATTTTTAAAGTTTTATTAAATACATTTAAATTGGTTTTGGGCATAATTCCTGGGTTTCGGGAACTTGTTTTATTAATTATGATTTTCCGCTGAATTATACTATAAATTGGTTATTTTAATGGATTGAACTATTTTTGAGTTAAGTATTTTGTATGAATACCAACTGTAGGATTCCCGGGATTCGGGGTCTTACATTTTTGAAAGGTGTCGCTGACGTGTACCTACATAGGATCGAGAATTTATTATCGGCTTGAACCTGAAAGTGCGGAATCCAACAAGGTCGAAAACACACAAGAAACTTTAATCTTCATTTCATTATCGTCAAAGGATTAATATAACTGATTTTCATAGTATCAAAGTACAAATTCTCTCATTCTCTCTCAGAAGCTCCTTGGTCACTATCTTAAAAACGGATAAGTCTTAAATGCTATTTATAAACTTGAGATTTCACCTTATGGGCGCATATATTATGTGGCGCATAAGTTTTGCGCCGCATAACTTATGCGCTACTCTAACGGACTTATGAGCTAGACATTACAAATCTATTACATTCAATACACAAAATCAAATACCAGACCATAGCTATAGACGTTATGCTCCAACAAACCCTCACTTGAATATTGGTAGGTTTTGGTCTTCCTATCTTCACTTTTTCATTACAAACACCCTTTCCCGGTACTAACGTCTCATGTCTTCCTATGAACGTTTCTTTGACCTCTCATGGTTTTTATGAATAGAAATACTAGTAGGTTTATATTGATATTTCGGCCATGAAGCATATTCCATCCTTTCCTTTATCTCCTTCTCTATCTCCTCCTTCTTCTCTTCTTTGTCTCCCAGCTTCCTCCACATGCTCTCCCAAACACACCCCATGGGAATCTTATATTTTTGACATGCTTTGATCACTCGGTGATACTGCTAGGCCTGATCTAAATCTTTTACACTTCTGATCTGGATCTTGTCAGTATGCAGTGCCTCAATGTCTTTCTCTGAGCAGTTTAGTAGACACATTGGGTCTATCACGTCAATCACATCCCGTTTTCCATCCATATTCAACACAACCACTGCCTCACCACGGTTACTGTCATAGTACTACCAACAAAAATAAACATTAAAGTCTTGCTCCATTGGGTAAACTGGAATTATCTTCAACGTCTCAGGCTTTCTATACCTCCAAGTTTCACCAATTTCTCAGTTTTTGGATCACTCTAGACCCGCAACTCATATAAGAACGGCCACTGAGGATGCAACCTTTTGAAGTTGCACTTGGATTATCTGACAATAAATTTCCAAATCTTCTTCACCAGACCCTTCTTTAAACAATAAAGAAGTTCTTTCTGCACCAGATCCAAAACAACAATCCACAGTAATGATTTCAACTCACAAAGCCTTTTAAAATATTGCACCCCATACATCCTTCTCACTACAATCTTCTGAATCTTTGACAGATAAGCAATACTAATACATTTCCCTAGTTTCAACTCTTTTGTCTTCTTGTGGTACTTCAGAGGTCTAAGATATATCTTCTCAAGCTCAACCTTTTGCCTCTCAAACCAATCATGATTCTCACTCATAACCTCTTCTTCCACCCTCACAGGGTTCCCATCACTGTCAAATTCCTGACTAATCATTTCGATCTCTTCATCAAAATCCTCATCGAACTCCGAAAACTACTGATTTTTGTTAACATAACGTACCGGTTCTTTCTCTAACATGTCCTTCAACACAGGTTCTCTAATGAATAGCATATCCTGACTATCCCTCTCTGCATTCTCCAAATCTTGTTTAAAATCGAACACAAATTCTTCTTTAGTGACATTTAGTAATTGTTGAATATCAGCTCGAGTCATCTCAATCTCTGTTTCTTCTAATTCAACCAACTTAGAAGAAAATAACATGAGAGGTTTAGAGGAAATTGGATTGACATCCAAAACATCCAAATCTTCATCAACTTGATCGACCTTGGATGCCTAGCTTTTTTTGTTCCCCTGTACTAGATTGTTCGACGTGTGATATATCAACATTAGTTTTAAAGCCCGACACAACCTCTATACCAACACCACCTCTAGCACTTGGATCATCCGGTTTTTCTGCATCTTTACCATCATTATCGTGCTTCTTCAAAGCGTATAACTAAATAATCTTATCATATCTCTTTTCGCATTCACCAAAAATTTTGATTTTTTATTAAAATATTTGGGCTTCTTTCAAGTTTTTTTTATTATTTTCCTTTTGGATTCAAACTTTTAAAAATGACTTAAACATTTCAAAGCAAAAACCTTTTTCAAAAATTTACAAATTAGGACTCAAGAAAAAATGAAATCATTTTGAAAATTTTCTTTTCAGAACACAGATTCAAACAGAAACTGATAGTCATTCAAGCAAACACATAGGCAATTAGTTAAGTAATCACACATGCAATCACAAAATAATAACCTATAATAGAAACACACGCGTATCATAAATATCACACAGAATGCAATCACATCAGTAATCACACACAGATAACACACGAAGCAAGTTAGGGTAGCGTAGAGGATCTAAGAGCTCAATCATATAGACAATTAGCTCTCATCAGAGTCTATCATTCCTAAGGCATTTAATAGAAAGTTTAATATTGTTTTGTCTAATGTAATGGTGAACAAATAAGCCAAGTTATCAGTAGACTCAAGTCATTTCATTTCTATTAAACCCTTTTCATTGTAGCCTCTGATAAAATGATGTCTAGTTTCTATGTGTTTGGTCTTATAGTTTTGTACGGAATTTCTTACAATGAACATTGCAGCAGTGTTATCGATGAGAATAGAGGTGTTTAGAAAGTTCAAACCATAGTCCATCAATTGATTATGAATCCATAGAACGTGTGCACAGCAAGCAGATGCTACATTGTATATAGCTTTTTCAGTTGAGATAGACACTTTTGTTTGCTTATTGCACAGCCAGGACACTAGTCTGTTTTCTAAAAATTGACATCCACCTTAAGTAGATTTCCTACTCATGTTACACACATCATATTCACTGTTAGTGTATGAAAGTAGATCAAAGGATCTGTTTTATGGATACCAAATCCCTAGGTCAAGCTTCCCTTTAAGGTATCTGAATATTCTTTTATCAGGTAGCATATGAGAGACTTTAGGATTGGCTTGAAATCGTGCACAAACACATACAACAAACATGATGTCAAGTACATCAGTGATCCAATCTTGGCTCTATACTTATGCTGATCTACCGACTTCCCCTTTTCATCTCGTATCATCTTTTTGAGACAGTCTTCAAGTCATTGCATTTGAACTTGGTTAAGATTTCTTTCACATACTTAGATTGATTGATGGAAATTCCTTCATATTACTATTAAACTTGCAATCAAAGGAAGAAAGTCACCTCGCCCATTAAACTCATGTTGTACTTTTACTTCATCACTACTTCAAACTCATTGCATATCTCTTTCTTGGTAGATCCAAAGATGATATCATCAATATACACTTGCAGAAGAAGCAAATCTTTTCCTTTTTTTATAGAATAAGGTCTTGGCAATGGCTCCTCTACATAATCCAATGGAAAGAAGACGGTTTGAAAAATCATCCTAGCGAGCTCCTAGAGCTTCATATAATCCATACAAGGCTTTGCTAAGCTTATACACCTTGTTAGGAACATTAGGATCTTCAAAGCTTGGAGGCCGAGTCACATACACCTTCTCATCTATTTTTTCATTAATAAAAGAAGATTCGAAATCCAATTGATAAAATTATATGCTCTTAGATGCTGCATATACCAAGAAAATCCTTATGTCTTCCAATCTAGTCACAGGTGCAAACACTTCCTCAAAATCAACCCCTTTTTCTTGTAAACAACCAAAAGCTAGGAGTCTTGATTTCTTCTTAACCACAATCCCCCTCTCATCCCTTTTATTTTTGAAAGCCCATTTGGTGCCTATTGTATATTTTCCTTTTGGTTTATCAGCAAGGTCCCAAACTTTTAGATTCCTAAATCATGCCAATTCATCGTGCATAGTTTCCACATAACTGCTGTCTCTCAAGGCTTGTTCAATATTTTTGGGTTCAACTTGGTATAGAAAAATAAGAGAAAAGTAAGATGTTTGCATATGTACCCAAAGCATTTTAAAACGGTAAAATAAAGGGGAATGATAAAACTCTATTAAATCCGTAGGCAAGCGAATAAACATAATAATAAATGATTAAGAATTAAACCGATCATCCTCTAACGTGTCGAACGAAATAAACCAAATGAACATGAAAATTTGAGATAAGTAAATATGAGTAAAGCCAAAGTTGTTGCCACTGGAATCGTTCCAAACGGATGTCTAGAACTCTGGGTATGTTAAATTAAACATTTAAGCAAGCTGGTACTGACCAGGATCCGAACAGTGAGTCGGGAGTCGGGTTTTGGTCAGTGGCCTTATAATCTTGTTGCAAAAATAAAAGTCTTCTGGACCGAAAGCCGGTTCCGACCAGAAGCATGAAAACTTAATAGTCAAAATCGTTGATTATTATGCCCTTTAACGGGTTTTAATCGAATTGACCGGTCAACACCCTTCAACCTCAGAAATTGATTGAAGGTTATTGACTAGGGAATCTATAAGAATGATTTACAACTCACAACTTATCCGGAAAGTGTAGGTATCAACCGAAAAGTGAAGTCAAAGGTTGTTGCAATAGTAAGTCAAATACCGAAGCTAGTATCTTCAAGTAAAATGGCAAAAATGAAGAAGATTATGAAGGGCAGAGGTAGGTGACGGCTGGGAATGATGTATTTAGGGTTTAGGAAAATTGTGGCAGATATAATATGTGTTGTCTATATAAAATAAACAAAAACGAACCAATTATAACTAGTTTACTCGTTTAAGAAACGATAAGACTTTAATTACCAAATCAACAGAATGTGCAGCCAAAATTCATTTTTGACCAAGGGGTAATGTTTGTGGACAAGTAATTAGTCTATGTTAGTTTTCTTGGGGCTTAAATCACGCAAGACGATCTAAAAATAAGCGGTTTTGTGCCAAAACCGAACTAGGAAAGCAAATGATCAAAAGATTGTGTGCAGGTACCCCATGGCGGTGCACAACGGCCACTCCCTTCTATGGCCACGCGGCGCTCCGGCCCAAGGCGGATATGTTTGTTGTTTTGGAAACTTTGGCCCCTGAACTTCTTAAAAAGGTTAAATAATGATTATTTTAGAGTTTATACAAGAAATGAACTACTTTTAAAACACAAAGGATATGAAAAGAAAATACATTAAGGAATACTTATAAACGTTGATTTTATTAATAATAAGGATCCGAATAATGTTCTCGGATCAGGTTATATGTACACGAATACGAGTACGAAACATCCGAGATGTTACAGTCTCCCCTACTTTAGGGGAATTTCTTCCCAAAATTAAGGAAAACTAAAACATAATCGTTTTGAAAATAATTAAAATTTTTAGGAAATATTGTTAAAATTCTTCATAACATTGAACTTCTAATGGTCGAAGCAACGCTCCAAATGCAAATCCGATCTATGATGTCCTTATCATCTTAACATTTGTAATGCTACTCAAACTACTTTTGGTTCTAGATTATGACACACAATTGTACGTATTATAATTTCCATGCGAGGACTTGGATAATTACGTGTCGACCCATAATTACTTAGATCATCGGATGGTCCACATATTACGTCCCATCATGTGGGTTCTACAAAACATTGAAAATAGGACAAAATTTTTAAGAGAAAGTAAAAGTTTTTAATTTTAAAGATAAAATATGAAAATCATAAATGCATAAATCTCTAAAATTGAAGGAAATGAAATCCTAGACGTTGAGAGAGTGATGAATGAGGATAAGAATATAAGGTACTCAACGAACTTTTGTGAACGTTACAAACAACAGAAAATAGCAAACTAGACTTTTTTTTTATTTTTTATTTTTATAAATGTATGAAAAAATGTCACAACAAAAAAATAAGTGAGAATTAAATTAACTAGTTCAATTAATAACATATCTTAAAACGATTAATGAAGGAATGAAATTCTTAAAGCCGAGCGTAAAAATTTAAACAAACTTTAGCGAAGATTTTGATGAATCGAGTTTGGTTAGTTGAGAAACTTATGAGATGTAAAGAGAAATTGATATGAAATCATAACATTGCAATTATGAATTTGAGATGAGATAAATTCAAATAACAAAATTAAAATATTAAAATAAATGATAATTATTAATTGAAATATTAATGAAAATGCGAATATGTACGTATTCAATAAATGGTTAATAGATTAAATTGGAAAGCGGATATTCCCAAATCACAGAGATAGTCCTATTTAAATAAATTAATAGTGAAATAATGAATATTAAATTAATAGTGAAAATGAAAATGAGATGTGAAATAATAAGATAAGAGAAACGCAAGGCTAAAATGCATGAATCACCATGACTATTCTAATAACCAACGAAGTTATCATCAAAACGTTCAAAATTCTCAAGATGTATCGAAAATCCAAGTAGGGAGTTGAAATATTTACGAACCACCGTTTAATTTCAATTAAATAACGAAACTTAATAAAAATGAAATTTAAACAATAGTCGTGAAAATGTTAATAAATAAAATGTGTGATTGAGTTATGCATGGATTTCCATGGAGATTAAATAAAAAAAGTCAATTTAATGATTAAAAATTAAATTAATTAATGGGAGAATTAATTTGATAGAGGAAATTAAATTTGAATAATGAAAAATTCAGTTTAGTAATAAAATTACAAAAATTGAATTTTAATAATAAAAACTTATAAGATGGAAGATAAGTTATGAAAAGTAACATGAGATTAACAAGAAGTAATAAAATATTTATAGTTATAGTTGAGGGTAAAGATTGAAATGCGCTTGATAGTTTATAGTTTAAGAATATGATAAAATAAAGTAGCTGAGAGAAGATAATTTAAACAACATTACAAAATGATAATTGCAAGTGGAACATAACGGGTATGAATCAGTATAAGTTTTCTTATTGAGGTTTCGGTTTTGGTTTTAGTTTTTATCAGGGGTAGGCTTAGAGTCCTTTCGAGAAAGAGTTCCATCCCTAACATGGTCATCTGAGGGAGCACTAGCAAACTTGTTGGCGATTCTAGTAGTCAGACGGCGATCGTTAGAAGCAAATGAATGACATTGATTAAGATGATGGATTCTTAGGGAAAACATTCTTTGAAGACCAAAGATGAAATTTCATGAGATGATGGGTAAGTTGTGTGAATGAGTTGATATGAGATAATAGAGATGTGTATTTAAATAAAAATGTTCTAGTGTTTTATCATGACTTAAGGATAAGTCGAGATTTAAAACAATGTGAATAATCTTGAGATATTTAATTAATTAGACAATATTTATTCTAAAAGTGAAATCCAAAAATGAAATGTTATTGGGTCGGGCTTTCCATGGACTTTCCATGGTAGCTTGAGAACCTAGTTTAAATAATGAAGTCCATCGAAATGAGTTGGCCTCCCATGAGCTTTCAATGCCAATTTGAATGGCCCAACTAAATAACACAACATAAATTTTGTGAGTTGGGCCTCCCATGAGCGTTCCATGGCAATTTATTGCCCCAATTTAAATAGCCAATTACAAAACAATTGGGTTGGTCGGTCATGAGCATTACATAGCATTTTAACTGACCCAACTAAATAATGAATTATCAAATCAATGGAGTTGGTCACCCCATGAGCGTTACATGGTAATTTTAACTGACCTAACTAAATATCGAATTAACGGATCCAAATATGAGCAGTTGGAGTATCTCGTGAACCACCACTAGTGATACGTTTGAACCAAAAATCAAGTCGAAAACGAATTGACAAATGGATAGTTGGAGTGCCCATGGATCGACATGAATTTTTCACCCAACTAAACATTTTAAATAATAATAATAATAACAATAATAATAATAATAATAATAATAATAATAATAAAATACTGGTAAATTACCCCGAATTTAGCCACTAACCACCGTGAATTCGGTTTTTGTAAAAGGAATGCAACTATATAACCCGTCACGTTTTACCACTTAGGTTTCCGCTCGTATGAAATCTTGTTCCGTTTTGGCCTATAAGATCGAGTACTGTGGTTAGGTTATCCTCCAGGTAAGGAATAGCGTCTTACTATGGGTTCTTGGAACCGTTTTGCCAAGGCCCGACTCACAGTTCTCTCCCCCTTCCAGTTACTAACAGGAACATATCATACTCCCATACCCTAAGGTGAGGGAGTGAAAACAAAACACGGGAATTTCTTAAGGAATTTCCCAAAATAAAAAGGCAATCTACTAAAAATAAGAGAATTTAAAAATATTTTAAAGGTGAGGCATAACCTCGGAATTTGTGTGTGTGTGTGCACAATAAATAAAATGAAATAAAATAATTAACTTAATAGGCACAAAAGGCAGTTAGAGAAGCACATATGGGGTCCTAAGCGTATGTCTAGGACAATTTCTAACGACTTATCATAAAACCTTCGGCTTTGATACCAATCTATCACACCCCAACCTAAGGCGGAAATGCCAGGGGCGTGAGCTAATTGTTCATAGCTCAATGGTACTATCATCAAATAAAAACGGCAATATCTATTAAGTTAACTAATTCATATTAAAGTGCACACATTATCCGAACATAACAAATAATCCAAAACAAGTAAAAATCATCCCAAAAAAAATTTTAATAGGAATAGTCTTCATAAAGTTCCTTAAGGTCTTTTCTAGATATCCATCACGTCAAGCTTCATGTCATACGATAACCCGCATATGCATAGAAAATAAAAGGAGTTTGTCAAAAACACATGGTGAGTGAGATGATCACCAGTTTTCATGAATAATAATGTCAGGATCGTGAGTCAGGTGAAACCTTAGAAAGGTTGACAAGAACACACTGAATCAGTTACCCAAAGGCCTATGGAATATCATGGCGGAATCAGGATATCCAATGAGTGGGAACGAAGGTGTGATATAGCAAACACGAAACAATAACAGATAATCAATAAGAACACAATCAAAGACAAAGATTCACTGTATTTAATAAATCATTTAATGAAACAGTGAAAGGAATGTCTAGGGTTTCGTGACGGCGGCGGCGGTACGAGGAAACAATTAGAATATTCTTTTGGAATGTTTCTCGTATTGCGTGCGTCGTTATCCCTTTTCTAAATAGAAACCTAGGACCCTATTTATAGACCCTAACATTCCTTCTAGAATCCCTATTAATTACATAATGAAAGACAAAATAAATACAAGTGTAAGAGTCTCAACCAAGGTAACAATCTTGCTTGAGCATACTCACTATGCTAGGTATGCTCGATGAATGTCCTCGAGTATACTTTACTTAGAATATCTTCAGTGAAGATATTCTCCTCCAGCAAGCTTCATTCCTCTTGACCAATCTTTGCTTTGCTCCAACTTGTCCATCGAGCAAGCTCATTCTTCTTGATGTCTTCAGTGATGTCCTTAGACTTATTGAACAATCTTTAGCATGCTTGGATGTAAATCTTGCTCGGGGAACTGAACTGTGCTCGAAGTCCTTGCTTTGAACACATGACATCTTCTTATTGCATCCATGCTTATCCCCATTTGCTCGACCATCATGTGCTCGTAACATTTGGTTAAAACTTGTATGATCAAGCTGTTTGCTCGATTGGCAATCCATGCTCGATAGAAGAATACTCTTGCTCGTTGAAGTGTAGCTTCCTCGAAGCCTTAACACTTAGAAGAATCAACCGCTAAAGGTTCCGAAGACTTTGCTCGAGGTAGTAAGACCATGCTCGATAGTTTAGGCTTGCTCGAAGACCATACTTAGCCATTTCCAGAGGAGGTTGAGAAGATTCCAGTCTTTCTTATCAAAAATCCGATCCAACAATCTCCCCCCTAGATTGGAACAAGCTCAGATGAACCAAAACACACATGCATAGAGTTACACATGTATCAGATATCAAGGATATATCATTCAAGAACATGTCAATTCATTACATAAAAAGGAATTCTGCCTGTTGGGCATTACATATTAAAATTTTTTACATCAAAATACAACTGAAACAAAAATTACAAAGATAAACAGAATTAAACTAATCATCATTAAGTATCTATTCTGCTATCTCCTCCTCCTGCTCCTTGTATCAGATTTTTCTGTAACGCCCGTAAATTTCGTTAATCGGCTCGATCGTTTATAAATGTTGGTCAAAAAGCCGGGGTTTCATCTTTCTAATTTAGAGCCTTGTAATACGTTTTAAAAGTCCGTTTGTCCATCCTTTTTCCCAAAACATCCCCTCTTACGACTTAAAGTGTTAGATTAGTATGTGACATTTGTAGAGTTTGTATTATATTAGAGAGTCGATCCTTCAACTTGAGGGGCTTCCTAGCCGTTCTTGTAAGTCTATTTATTTAACTTTTGGGTCCAAGATAATACATTTTTCAAGTTGGGGAACCTAGATGTAAAAATATTATATCATAAACCCTAAACTCCTTCCTCTCTCTCTCTCTCTCTCTCTCTCTAATCCCGATCGCAGCAGCTACAGCCCTCCCACCTCGTTTTCCATGCAGCTCCAGCCGAGTTCCAGCCCTCCGGAGTCTAATTCAAGGTCGCTATTAAGTTTCTACAACTCTTTTTCACCTAAATTGATCATATTAACGCGCTTATTGGTGGTTAAGATTGAGTTTTGATGATAACAGTTTGCTGACAGATTCGTATACGTTTATTGTAGGGTTTGTAACGCGATGTTAATCCACTGTTTTTGATCAATTCTTGATTCCATGATGTTCTAATTTGAGTCTAGTTCCCAGAAAGGTATAATACGTAATTTTTGGACGAGATTTGAATACTTTTTATGATTTTATAAAATCAAGTGTCAAAGCTGATGCGGGATGACGGATTCTGGTCTGTCTTCCCGACATCATAACCTTTTTTCAACAAGTCTAAATTGGTTAGTTCCACCTCTAAAAGTTAATATTTTGAGTTAGGAACCAAAACCAATTGGAATCGTTTAATTTGACTGGGTAATGAAATTTATAAAAATAAAATCATTTTGTTGCGCGCTTAAATAGCTGCACATACCTTTCTGTGTTGGAAGAATTTTTATGATTTTTGTGTCCACTAGAAAAATATAATAAAAATATTTTTATAAACTTAAGATATTTATGCAACACTGGTAAAATTTTAATAATTTAATTCCATGGTTTTCGTATGTAATAAAATACATCTTTGCATGCTAAAATCTCCATGTTATATTCGTTATTGATCGATAAGTTCGTTTTAGGCTTAACCGGTGGCCGCCCTTTCTTGCATCTTTCGGGGCTGTTATAATTGAAGTTCGTGATCCGTCATCTCCTTAGTTATGTCACTTACAACATACTAAAATTTCATGGCCAATGGAGGTGTTTAGGTCGGTCAATCGATTTTAGTTCGAAAACTAGGGTTTATCGGGTGTACAATTGTAAATTGTTGAGTTTAATGCGTTAATCGGTTGGATGACCAACCGAATCAGTTTGCATGGCCCTAGGGGAGTCTAAGGTCTGTGGGAAAATTATTTTTATGATGCTCGGGACTGTTTTGGTTGGTGCTTGGTTAATCGAGTCGGTGGTGCGCGAATCTTCGTTTAAATGTTAATTTGAGAGTTGTAAAAAGGAACCGATAACCCTATCAACTCGGGTGACATAATTATGATGAATGAAAAGATTAAAATGGGAATTTGGTCCATTTGGGGCTGATTCATTTAACAACTGGTTTTAAGGTTTATTACGCGCGTATTCGACTCGATTTTATTACCGGTCGGTGAGTTGTGCATCATGGTTAGCCCCGGCCATAATCGTAGGGTGGATTTGGGTTAGTTGAAAGGTTTTAGGGGTTGAGGTGAAGTAATTGGGTTTGGGTTGGGCCTCGGCCCAAGTTGTTGGGCCTTGGGCCAAGTGTTGGGCCTCGGCCCAAGTTGTTGGGCCTTGGGCCAAGTGTTGGGCCTTGGCCAAAGTGTTGGGCTTGAGCGGCCCATTAGGCAAGTGTGTTTTTGCGGCCTAGTTTAGTAACGCGTTCGGTATAATTTACAGGCCCTTGCTTGGGATTGTGCACTTAGGGATTTCCTAGCTCGTTGCAGGTGTTTGATTGATTCGGGTGAGTTCATAATGCCCTTTTTAATCTTTTTACGTTTTGGGCTAGCATACATACCTTATTATGATTTTAACCGATTTTAATTCGTTTAAACTATTGTTTTGGTATTGTAATATCTTGTTTGTGGTTGTGCCTTTACGAAGACATGTTTAAATTATATTTTATGCCTTTGGATACTTTAGACTCGTTTAAGGTCATATATCCGTTAAGGTTATACATTTTACTTGGGCTCTAAGCCTCGAGGTTGCTATTAGGCTTATCATTGAATTCCTAAGATTATCCATTGTTTATGGATTGTATTCGGTGATATTGTTGGTTGGATGTTTGAATTAGATGTCTGTATGTGTGTATGTGAATGTGTATGTGATGGTAAACTGTAACCGGGTCAAATATATTACTCGGGGAAGACCCGGGGTGAGGAGGCCTATGTTGCATGTTTATGACGCGGTTGGGTCAAATATATTACTTGGGGAAGACCCGGGGTGAGGAGGCCCGCCGTTCTATAAACCATGGTCGGGTCAAATATATTACTGGGGAAGACCCGGGGTGAGGAGGCCCGTATCACGTGTTTGGTATGTTAAACCGCGACCGAGTCAAATATATTACTTGGGGATGACCCGGGGTGAGGAGGCTCATGTTGCGTGATTTTGTTTTATTAAACTGTGACCGAGTCAAATATATTACTTGGGGATGACCCGGGGTGAGGAGGCTCGTGTTGCATGATTTTAACGGTTTTGTTAAACCACGGCTCGGTCAAATATATTATTCGAGGAAGACCCGGGGTGAGGAGGCCCGTGCTGCGTGAAAAGATGTTTAATGTTTTATTGACTTATGATTTGGTTAAGAAAAGCTATTTATGATTTTATGGACTCATGATTTTCCCCTACATTCCATACTCATGGAATTTAAATTTTTAATGAATGTCGTTTATGAAAACTTGAACTCACTCAGCTCAAGCTGACTTTGTGTGTATGTTAGATTGACTTTCAGGTTAAGTAATGGACGCTACCGCTTGGACGTGCTGGATGCTACTCGGGAGGTTGAAGGCATTTCTGGTCGAGGAATTCAAATAAAACAAATATTTTATTTACATTTGATTTTGGACATCTATACCCGTGTTTGGGATTTTTAATACTTAAACCTTTTCCGCTGTTATTTACTCTGAACTGGTTTTAAATACAAAAAATTTTTTGGTTTTAAATTTTTGTGAAATTGTGGATGTGATTACCAACTGTAGGATTCCTGGGATTCGGGGTCTTACATTTTCCTTTTTCAATTTGACAAGAGCGGCCTTCTGCTTGATCATGTCTAATTCAACAGCATCAGAGGAGTCAATGGGAAACTCTGCATCTACTATATCTTGGAGATCTAGAGCCTGTATGAATTGAAGATCCCCATCGTACTGGATCACAACAATGGTTATGCCCAATTCATTCCTTAAAGAGATTGAGTCATTCTGCTGGTTGTAGGTGATGTAAATGATTCTTCCATTATGCTGCACAACCGAATTTGGCTCTAGCATCTCCGGCCTCATAGCTAAGCACTCCTTTAAAGTCTTTCCTTTGCCATATGAGCTGCTTGCTTAGGTTTTTCTTCTGTTTGCATCAAATGGAGAGAGTTCAAGTGTGTGAACTTCATTGGTTCTTTTTCACATTCTCTCCTTCTCAGCTTGGCTGTGTATTGTTCTTTTCTTTTGATTTAGAAATGGAAACCCTCTGTAACACCCGTTAATTTCCGATTTAAAAGAATTAAAGCATGTAAAGTATATATATTTCTCGGGAGTTAACCGGCATATTTCGTTGACCCTATCATCTTCCCTGTATGTTAAGTTATCTAATCTTTCCTCACAAGTTGCCATATCCCTTAAACTAGAAGGGCTAGTGTGTAACATATTTGTTTATATCATAAAAAAAAATAATCTAACCCTAGCCCCCATTCCAGCGCCGATTGGACCAGAGAACCCCCCCCCCCTTCGATTTTCTTCTGTGCATCCAAGGTTAAGCCATAAAACTTCAATTCAAGGTTGGTTGTATGATTCCCCATGTCTTTTACACCTTAATTGATCTTTGTATTACGCGTATTGATCGATAAACGGCTTGTTTTAGGTTAACCGGGTGGCTGTCCAATTGAGAGGTTTCGGACTGTTTTGGTTGAGGTTTTCGCACCAAAATCTTCCTAGGTATGTCTAGTATAACATACTTAAAAATCATGTTCATTGGTCTTCGTTAGATTGGTCAACTAGTTGTAGTTACATTGTTAGTGTTTGGTTGACTAGAATTTAAGTTTGATGCGTTTAACGCGAGTGTTGATGAAATTAACGACCAATTCAGCTCGGGGGCACTCGGTTTGATGTACGGACTGTTGAAAAATCATTTTTATTAGTTTTGGGCTGAATTGGTTGTCGGTTACTCCAACGGGTTGGTACAACGCGCAATTGCGTTTATTGAATAGTTGGTGCATTGTACTTGCGAGTTACCGACCCATTTGACTCGTGTAGCGTCGTGTGGACTTGTTGGCTGTGATTTTATCTTATTGGGTCCACACGGGGCTGAGTTGGATGTTAACGGCTTAAATGACTCTTAAACGCACGTGTTAGTGTCACCTAGTGCTTCCGGGGGCAAATTGGGAATTCTTTATTCCGGGAGTACCTAAGGGTTGTTTTGGTGAATGTGAGGCCTCGGGGGCTGTTATGATTTAGTTTGATGAGGTCGAGGGTTTAGGTAACTCGAACCATGTTAGAACGTCTCGTAGGATAAACAAGTCATTTCGATGTCGATTGTAATGTTTGTTTGTAAACCGACAGGTGTTTGGGTTTTAGGATTACTTAGGGATCATCTAGCTCGTGGTGAATACGTGTCTTGTGTCAGGTGAGTTCATGATGCCCCTTTTAACTCTTTATTAAGTTTTTGGGCTAGCGTGCACACCTAAGCGATTTTGCTTGATGAAACTTTTAAACTATTTTATATAGGCTTGCTAGTATATAGGAGGCCTTGGGATGTTATAGTATGTATTATTGTATGGCCAATATTTGGCAATGTTAGTAGTCGTTATCGACTACGGATGTTACGTATGCCTACTTTGTGTTGGCATACGTTGATGAGATGTTACGTGTTTGGGTTGTACGTTTGCTCGACCCTGATGTTATTACTTGGATGCTATATATATATATTTATATATATAGGAATGCACTTATAAATATGTTTATATGTATGTATGTATATGTATATATATATAAGGATGATTATTTATCAAAAATGATGGCCTAACTGATGTATCCCTTTTATAATTTAAAAGCTTTGGAATGACTATTATGATTATTACTATTATTATTGATGTTATTTATTAAAAATTGAACTCACTCAGCTCAAGCTGACTTTGTGTGCATATTAGTGTGAGTTTCAGGTTAGGAGGAGGATGCCTTATCGCTTGAAAGTGCACGAAGCTACTTGGACGGTGAAGGTCATACGTGGATGGAAGATTTCATTATTAATTTTTTTTTAAAAGTTTTATTAAACATATTTAAATTGGATTTGGGAACTTATTGTATTAATTATGGTTTTCCACTGAATTATACTTTGAATTGGTTGTTTTAATTAAATGAACTGTTGTTTGAATACCAACTGTAGGGTTCCCTGGATTCGGGGTCTTACACCCACTCTCTGCTTGTTCCTTAATGAATTTTGAGAGGTCATTTCTTTGTTGTCTAGATGGTTGGCTTCTGATTTGATTGTCATACAGTTCTATTTCATCCATCTTTGTCTGTTGTTCTATAGTGAAATTTCTCAAATCATTTCTGAAAATGATCAGAGTTTCTTCTTGATCTTTAGTGATCACCCTTAAAGTCCTGGATCTTTTATCATAGAAGGATGTATGGGCAGATTTAAGTTCCTTGGTTGCTCAGGCCTCACAATCTGAGACCTTAAGGGTGTTTTGCTTCTGCTTCCTTGCTGAGTCTTCTGTGTCTTGTCAAGCACTTCTTTTTCATACCATCTCTTTAAAGTTTCATCAGTTTGAGTTATCAGTCTTCTTATATTATCACCTTTCTTGTGTAATGCACTCATCATTTAGCTCTAACAAGTTCCTCCATCTTTCTCTTTTCTTCTTCCAATCTTCTCTGTGTTTCCATATATAATATTTGCTCTCGATTGTATATGTCTAAAATTTGTTCATGAGGCATGTTGTTGAACTGATCTTCAGTCATACCATTTTCCATCACAATTTCCTTTAATGTTTGGACTCTCTGAGGATCTTGGAACGATTCTCTAGCCTCAACTTTCTTCTTTTCAATTTCCATCCTCTCTTTCTCCGTCCGCTCTTTCAACTTCTTTTCTCTTTCAAGATCAGCAAAGCTCTTTTTATTCTTGTGAGAGTCTTTGACATTTTGCACTTTCCTTTTTAATTCCTCCAGTGAAAGTTTTATCAATGAGTTGTATTCGAATCCATGGACTTGAAAAAATTGGATGTCTTTATGTTTAGCCTTCACAGACTCATAATCAGCATCCTCACTTGTCCTCTTTCTTTTCTTTGTCTTTTCAACAAACTTGGCAATGTCATCCACAACAGCTCTCTTGTATATTTTGTGAACAGCATCAAAGGATTGTAAGTTTAGGAATGCAGGCTTGTGACCAGCCTTTATTAAAAATTCTCTTTTTGATTTCCTCATCTTCCATCCTTCAAATTTTTTGGCTATTTCTTCCTTTGATAATCTTTGGAGATATTTCAAATAATAGTCAATACTTATCAAGTAAGCTTTATCTTCATCCTCCTTCTCAGCATCTTTTGATCCCTCTTCATCCTCATTTTCATCAAACTGTTCATCCAAATTGTTGTAATGCCCGTTATGTTCCGGTTTAATGATTTAGCGCGTGTAAAGTATGTATAACTCTCGGGACTTAACCGATGTTTCCCGGAAACCTATTCGTCATCCCGCTACGTTAAAACACTTAACCTTCCTTACAAGTTGCCAAATCTTACAAATTCGAGGGACTTGGATGAAACATATATGTATTATGTCAATAAACAAAAAAATAAACCCTAACCCTAGCTTCTGTCCGACCGGCGCAAGACCAGCCCCTCCCCCTTCATTGCTTCGACTTTTTGATCAATTCCAAGTTCCTAGAAGTAGTTCAAGGTATATATTACAATCCCCAACACTCTTTTCGTTCACCCTTAATTGTTTTGATGCTCAATTTTGCCGATACTTTTCGTTGGACAGATTTCGGCCAAAGTGCAATTGACCCACTTCCCGTGGATAAAAATTAGAGTTTCTGGTGTAGAAATATTCCCAGGTATGGCATTTACATCATATTAAAATTTCGTGGCCATTGGAGGTGTTTAGGTCGGTCAATCGATTTTAGTTTGAAAACTAGGGTTTATCGGGTGTAGAATTGTCAATTGTTGAGTTTGATGCGTTAATCGATTGAATGACCAACCGAATCAGTTTGCATGGCCCTAGGGGAGTCTAAGGGCTGTGGGAAAATTATTTTTTTGATACTTGGGGCTGTTTTGGTTGGTGATTGGTTAATCGAGTCGGCAATGCGCGAATTTTCGTTTAAATGTTAAATTGAAAGTTGTAAAAAGGAACCGTCAACCCTATCAACTCAGGTGACATAATTATGATGTCAGAAAAGGTTAAGATGGGAATTTGGTCCATTTGGGGCTGATTTGTTTTAAAATTGGTTTTAAGATTTATTACGCACATATTCGACTCGATTTGATTACCGGCGGGTGAGTTGTGCATCATGGTTAGCCCCGACCATAATCGTAGGGTGGATTTGGTTAATTGAAAGGTTTTAGGGGCTGAGGTAAAGTAATTGGGTATGGTTTGGGCATCGGGCCAAGTTGTTGGGCCTCTGGCCAAAGTGTTGGGCTTGAACGGCCCATTAGGCAAGTGTGTTCTTACGGTTCAGTTTAGTGACGTGTTGCGTGCAATTTACAGGCTCTTGTTTGCTTGTGAGAACTTAGGGAGTCCTTAGCTCATTGCTGGTGTTTGGTTGACCTTAGGTGAGTTCTTGATGCCCCGTTTAACTTATTTTTTTAAGTTTTGGGCTAGCATGCACACCTAAGCGATTTTGCTTGATGAAATGTTTTAAACGATTTTACATAGGCTTGCTAGTATTGGTAGGCCTTGGAATGTTAAAAAATGTTTGTATGTACATATATATATTATAGAATGGCCAATATTTGGCGAATGTTGTAGTCGTCTCGACTACTGAATGTTGCGTATGCCTACTTTGTGTTTGCATCCGTTGAATGTTACGTGTTTAGGTTGTACGTTTGCTCGACCCTAAATGTTATATATATATTTATATATATAGGAATGTACGTATAGAGATGTTCATACGTAAGGATGATTATTTATTGAATGTGATGACCTAACCGATGTAATTCCGTTTACAGTTTTAAAACCGTTGGAATGATTATTAAGACTTTTGTTACTTATTTAAAACTTTAACTCACTTAGCCTAAGCGGACTTTGTGTGCATGTTAGTGTGAGTTTCAGGTTAAGAAGATGATGCTTTATCGCTTGGACGTGCACGAAGCTACTTGGACGGTGAAGGGCATACGGGATTTGACGACTTTATTATTAAACATTTCCTTCTAAAAATTTTTAATTAAAGATAATTTAGTTGGTTGTGGGCAAAATTCCCGGGTTTTGGGCAAAATTCTCTGGTTTTGGGAACTTATTAAATTATTTACGTTTTCCGCCGAATTATACTCTGTGATGCTTATTTTAATGAAAAGAATTGTTTTTAAGTTTAATTATATTTACGAGTGTTTTGAATGATTACCAACTGTGGGGTTCCCGGGGTTCGGGGCCTTACAATTGTGAAGTGCTCTAATTATTGGTTTTTTAGTTTTAGGTTTAGGAGACTTGAATACAAATTTGGATTTTTTCGGTCTTCTTTTATAAACTGATTTTGGTCTTTTGGCCTTAGGAGGTTCAAATTCAGTTGTTTCTTTCCTCTTTAGTCCCCCCTCAGCTTCAGTCTCGGGTTCTATTGGCTCAGTGACTATTGGGTCTTCATTTACAGTCTTCTTCACTTCATTGCCATCAGTTTCTGCACTTGTAGGTTTCTCTGTGTGGGTTGCAGGTTCTTCATCAAAAATTTCTTCAACTATTGGTTCTGTTACATGAGTATCCTCATCAAGAACCTCGACTGTTGGCTCTGGTTTGTTTTTCAACAGTAGTTGGATTTTCTTCCAATGCTCTTGTCTCTGCTTTTCATGAGCCCTCCTGGCACTAACCACAGTTTCCGGTCTATACTCATCAGGATGTAAGACAATATAATAATTTGTCCTGATCATAACCAATTGAGAGATGAATTTTACATACACATTCCATGGCATTTTCGGCTCCTCATCCCTCTTAGGTTCTCCTCTTACTCCTAGACCAAGTTCTGTTTCACCTTCACTTACACTCTCTGGCTGTGTCATTTCAGTTTTTGTATGAGCATGCTCAGATTCTACAGGCTCAGATAATACTAGCTCATGAATTTGTGTAGGCTCTTGATCATCAGCACTTTCGTTTGCATTTAATGCCTCTAATGTAGCGTTGATGGCATCATCTGCCTCCTTCCTCATTCTCACATTCTCTTCTTCTTTTTCTTTCATTTTAATTAGTGCTTCAAGCACTTCTTGAGGAATTTCATCATCATCTTCTTCTTGAGCCTTTTGATTTATTGTATCCAGATCTTCATTCATTAGTCTCATGGTTGTTTTGACAGATTCCACTTCAGCCATATGTGGATCTATTACATTATCTTTCATGAGTATGTCATCACCAGATTGCACCTTGTGTAGGGACTTGGGATGTAGGTCATCATTTGTGTATGCAATCCCTTTCCCTTTCTGTTTTCTCTTCAACTTTTGTACTTCCGTTTCATCTTCCTCATCATGCTCCCCCTCATCATCAGCATCTCCCTCATATTCTTGATTAATGATATTCAAAGCATTTGAGGGTCCAACTTCTACAACCTCTTTATCAGAACTGGCATACAAATATTCAATCATTCTTAAGCCCTCTGCATCTTCATATTTCTCCCCGTGTTTTGGTGCATCTAAGGTCTTTTCAACCTTAGAGTGCCCCTCTAGGGTTCGAATCTTCCATAAAGCATCCTGCAGTGCAGCCTCCAATGCCCTGTTTCTTGTTTCTAATACCGCATTCTTTTCTTTCAACATGATATTTTCAAACTCAAGCTCGGCATTCTAAAAAACCATGTCATAGAGATTTGGACTGGAAGGTGGGGTTTCTTAAGTTGGCTTTGGGGCAGGTTCAGAAAAAGGTTTAGATTCAGCTGTTTCTTGAGATGGTAACTCATATGGCTCAGGGTCTGTGCGAATAGATTGAGTTGGTTGAGAAAAGGTAGTAGCAGGGTGGTGTTGTACTAGGGAGGATGGTGGGGTTGGAATATGTGTGTCTTGAATAGGTTGGGCTGGTGGCGAAACAGGTGGTGAGGAAGTAATTTGTGGTGCAGCAGTGTGTGTATCATGAAGCTGCTCGGTGTCTGACAGTGCAGGTTCAGTAGTTGCTGGTGAGGAAGGAATATCTTCATTGACATTAACAACTTTTATGGAGTCAGTGTCATCATCAAATTCTTCAGAAGGTAGCGAGTCTGGTGGAGTAATCTTTTGTACGGTTTCAGCAACATTTGATATTACATTTGCTATAAACACATCATCATCTACAGGCTCAGTAGCTCTGTTGCTAGGACTCTCAACTGGTTCATTAGTTTCTTCATTGACTTCCAACTCTGGTCCTTTATTACTTTCTTGATTCTCTAAGTTAGCAGCAGATTCATCTCCAGTGAACACACTCATCTCATTTCCAATAGGATTAACTATTGGTTCATTCTCTTCAGAATCTCCACCCACTGTCTCTGCATCATCTCCTTCATGAGCAATCTGTCTAATCATAGGCTCATTACCAATAGCATCACCTCCATTCGGACCATTGTCTCCTCCATCATCCTGATCATCATTTCCATCTTCACTTTCATCCTCTTCAGTATCATTGTTTCCTGGGGTTATCGGTACATCAATGGCACCTAAAGCCGGCACAAGCAGCCATGGGAGAACATCCCAATTAGTATTATCCTCAAATTTGCTCTTCGCATCTTTCATCCGCTGGCAGATATTAGGATCTTGGAGTCTCAAAACTTCTCATGTTCGTTGAAGATCTGGTAATGATCTGTTTATCAATATCTGGAGGAACCTTGGATACATAAGGAACCGCTGAGTCACATCTTTCTCAGCATTTGACATCAACCCGTTGAAAATTAATCTTGATACATTGAATGGCTGGTGGTATAAAATGGCTACAGTGAGAGTGCCAAGCACCCTGCTCAGGAGTGTCCAAGTATCTCTCCTCGAACATAAGGACTGGATGACATGATGAATTAAAAATCTGTATATCAGACGGAAACTACCCTTTGGAAATAGCCCCTCTTTCACACCTCCTTGGTAACCCATTGTTTCTTGAAAGACTCTCAATAATCTTAGGACCGACCGAGTAGGATGGCTGAGCTTCAAAAATGTCATTCAGGTTCAATGCAGCTCTTATTCAAGATTCTATAATCTCGATATCGTTATTTATGATGGAGGCCTCAATCCTCTTCCCGTTAACTTCATTCACATAAGTAGCCGAGCCCCAAAAATCTGAAATGTGGTTCCTGTAAATTGTAGGGCTGTCAGTTAGGGCTACTCGCAGGTTGAAGTTCCTCAGAAAAGTGATCATTAGCTCCAACTCTATGTTATCATCGTCTAGTTCCAACTGAGCGCACATATTGTGCTTCTTTTCGAATTTTAGGGCCAGCAGTTCTGCAAAACTAAAGCAATAGTCAGTACACAAAGCTGCAGAACCAATACATGAAGGAGGTTAGAGAAGACTAGCGTCTTCAGTAACCTGTTCCGTATAATATGCGTACCTGCAGAAACAAGTAAACAATTAGTCCGAAATCCAATTAGAAACCCTAATTTAGAAATCGGCAAGATGATTATCAGATGTCGATATCTTATCGAGGTCAAAACAGAGCTATGGCTAAATGTCGAAGTATGTTCGAGCAGAGATTATGTATTTGAGTAAGAACCATGCACGAGCAAGAGGCTTGCTATTAGGTTTAAGAGAGGGAGAAGAAATATGTGAAAAAGTTTCTAAGTCCCCTTTTTATACCTAACGTTTGGGTAGTACAGTACCTTCGTTTGTCGTCTAGTGCACGACAGTTGTCATTTAATTTCAAATTTAATGTACCTCCCTTGCTCGAGCATATAGCCAAAATAACAGCTGGCTCCCACTATACTCGAGTACATAGTACAATCCTTGCTCGATGTACTTGTTTGATTATAATGCTCGAGCACTAGCACAACTGAGATAGTTTGCTCGAATATACTTGTGCTCGATGCCTTAGCCAAGTGTTAATTGATTATAGTTTGATTGCATGAGTATAGGATCATGCTCGACTAGAAGTCTACTCGACAATACTTAGTAAAATTCCCTTAGGCATGTATACATGAGACACACTCATTGCTGAACCTTACTCGAATATGCATCATGCTCGACATTACTTAGAGATCTATCATAACCAAACATATGCTTGAGATGCAACTCCTCTTAGCAGTATTATAACCTTTGCTCGACAAACTTAGATTACTACAACTTAATGTGCTCGAGATACATTCATGCTCGAAAGCCTTAGCAGATTTAATCCTTCCTATGCCTGTACTCGAACACTAAGAGTCTAGCATACAAGTTTGCTCGAATTACTTAACAAATTCATCTATCAAGATCCTCAGCTCGAAATCTCACACCTAAGTATCTAGCCACAACTATGCTCGAATCACTTAGTAATTTGGTCACAACCTTGCCAAGCTCAATGCTCACATACCAAAATGCCTAGCACACAATTATGCTCGAAACACTTAAATGTCTCCTATCATTCAGTTCTTTGTGCTCGAAAACGTAAGTCTAACTACTTACCATGCAATCATACTCGAAACACATAACATCAATTATCATAACATAGCAGGTGCTCGAGAGTAAGTTGGATGCTCGAAACAACTACATATAAGATCTATGCTCGAGATCTTAACAAGAAAGTATACAGAGCATATCATCGTGCTCGAAGAGCGATGAATATGTTATCCATGCTCGAAACAGTTGTGAAAGGTTTCCAAGCATATCATTGTGCTCGAAGAGCAAAAGATAACACACACGTCAAAAGTAAGCTCGAAGTACATTCTAATACCTAGATCATACTCGAAAATACTTAGAGCAAAACAGATTGCATTTGTGAACACAGCATCATTTGCCTAGCATACTAGACAAATATCACACTAAAAATTTGCTTAATTCAAGATCATAAGTCATTTAAATCATTCTTATTGCTCAAGCATCAGTTTAAGGTGAATAAGAGATCAAAATCCAGTTCAAAAATTCATTTCAGTCCGTTTGGAGAGATCTCAACATGGAATCAGATTTTCCCATAACTGTCACACCATTTCATTTTCAGCCTTATTATTACTTAAGTCAGGTTGACACTAGGTGTAATCACTTAGCATGATTCTTATGCCTGTCATGATATACTTAAGGTTCAATTAATTTGCTTGGGTTAGAATAATTATTTATTTTAGAAGTTTTATATATATATATATATATATATATATATATATATATATATATATATATATATATATATATATATATATATATATATATATCAGACTTCAAGGTTGAATGTTGGACTTACAGGCCATCCGGACTTACATGCCTTACATTTAGAGTGTTTAGGACTTATTTGAATGCCCCACTCCTGTAGTTCCCTTAGTTCCCCTTAAAGTCATGATATTTTATTTATTCTCAATAATATTTCTTGAAGAATTTTTCAAGTTTCCTTTTTCAGTAATTTTCTTTTGCTTCATTTTCTTTTGTTTAGCTTTCAGATACATATAGCTCTCTTATCTGCTCATATATTTTATAATTTTTTTTTTGATAGACCAAAACAGCAACGGGCTTGTGTATGATTGGATAATCACCTTTCTGCCTATCATACGAAGAGATGTCCAAGGAAACATACCATTGTCATCAAATGAATCACCACATCAGACTTAGCATGATTATTATGTTTGTATCACTTAAGTCACTACACTCATGAGAAGATACCACACGAATTGTGAATTTACTGAATAGAAACCTTTTAAGCTTATAATCTATGGGTTAGAAGATTAAACAATATATTATCATTTCTAATTTAAGTTGGATTCAATCTCCATAGAAAACAATTTTAGCTTCTTTAAAGCTTGGAACTTGGATAATATTATCATATCTCTTATGAGATCACCAAAAACAGTGTGGCTTAGTCAAAAACATTTACCATTTTCAAAATCATTTCTTTTGAAAGTTCATTTAAAACATTGATTCTGAAAACAGGTTTGTCATTTAAGCATAATTAACAAGCACACACTTCAACAATATCAAACACATTCATTTGGACAGGATAGAACATTCAGATAAACACCTAAGTCTGTCGAGCATGCTTAAGATCTATCATTTCAGTGCTTGTGCTCAAAAGACTTAAAACTGTGTGCTCGAGCAATAGACTTGTGGTTTTTCAGAGCACGTGTACATGCTCGACCAGAAATAACATATCATTTGTGCTCGAATTACGTGAGAGATCTCAATTATGGTTTATTTGTGCTCGAAGAACGTCAAACATACCAACAAACACAGAGTCATGCTTGAAATATTTAGAAAGTTTTCAAGGCACGAATCTATGCTCGAGCAACTGAGTTATGACATCTGTGCTCGAGAGACTTAGAAAAGTCCTCTAGGTACTCCTGCTTGTGCTCGAAAAGCAACAAGCACAGTATCAAGCACAGATTCATGCTCGAAGCAGTTAAATCACAGAGATACATCATGTAAGCACAGATCAAAGTACTGAAAGCTGTAATTACCATGATACAATTATTTTCACACAAAAACAGTCATATACATGATCCATGCAATCAAAATGATCATTCAAACATGGCAAATCATCATGCAAACATTCAAAGTGAGTAACAAAGATAATCATACACATTTAAAAATGCTTCATTTCTACCACATTTAGTCTTCCATTTTCCAACTTCCTGATTGAGTTCATCAATTGTCATAAGAAGATCAGAAATTGAAATATCAGAATGTACCTGCGCAATAGAAGATTCTGGCTTGTCATGCACTTTGGCCATAAAAGCAACGTTTGCCTTCTCAATCTCAACTGTGTGGTTACTCCAATCAAACTCCCCTTGTAACTGCAGCGTTCCCTTGATCCCTAACCTGATTCACATTGTTTTGATGACTCTGCTCTGGTTATTGTGAATCTGTAATTGGTTGTTCCTTTGAGGCTGAAAGGGTTGTGGCTGGGGTCTATTTTGGTTTTGATAGGGGTTTTGGCTGGTGATCTGATTTCTCTGTTGCTGGAAATTCTGGTTCTGATTTTGGTAAAATTGATTTTGATTCACTTGGTTTCCAGCTTGCTTGGGAAAATTACATTCTCTTGCGAAGTGTCCAGGTTGTTGATAGTTGTAGCAGATTACTTTTGATTTGTCAAAACCTATTCTCTCATTCGGTCCATTGAAGCTTGATCTTCCAGTTCTGTTGTATAACCTCTTACTCCTTACCGCCAACATGGCAGCCTGCCATTTGATGTCCATATCTTCCAAGTCATTAGCATCAATTTGCTCAAGATTTCTTGCACAATGCTTGTGTTGATCAGGTTCTTGGCCACAAATGCATGATATGACTCAGTAAACATAGAGAACAAAGCTTTGTAGTCAATTCCTTGAGTTGTATTGTTCTGTACAAATGTTGACTGTCCGCTTGCTGTTGAGGCTACATCATCTTCTATCCACAGAACATTAAATCTTGGCTCTCCACCACATGTTAAATTTGTCTCAGATGGCTCTTCAATGATTGGCTGCTGATTCTTGATTGAAAGATTTCCCATGGGAGCTACAAGAGCATTGTTCACTTGAAAACTGGGCTTATCTTCTCTAATCATGTGGTTTTCGATCATTTCATGTTCTGCAGCCTTGAGGAATGCAATTACATCATCCAACTAAAAGTTGGGGAAATTTGCCTTTTCCTTGATGAATTTGCTGGCTGTATACCACTCACCAGACAAAGATGACAAAAGCTTCTTGTTTAGCTCGAAATCAAAGATCTGCAGGTCAGTTGTTCTTATATCATTAACAATCACCATGAACCTTTGCAGGACTAATTTTAGTCTTTCTCCATCTTTAAACTTGAATCTATCCAGCTGTTGCTTCAGTCTATCTTTCTTGATATCTCTCAATTCTGTATTTCTCTCAAACATATCAATAAATGCATCATACTCTGTTTTGGGATGGTTGACGGTTGTCATTGATAGACCTAACTTCAACATAGACAGTGCCCTATCATCCCTTTTCTTCATTTTTAGCTCAACAATGGCATTGTTGTTCGGAGCAGTTAAAGGAACATAGTTTCTGTCTGAGATAGAAGTCCAAAGTTCTGGGTCGTTGCAGTTTACTGTAGCTTCGACGAGCACCTTCCATTTGATAAAATTTTCTTGTCCAAGCAGTCTAGGAATTTTGTTGGTAGAAACTTCTTGGTCTTCTATTTTAGCAGATCTGAATTTTGAAGGGGCGAAACAAAGTAAATTTTCAAGATTTTTCGCAAACCTTTAGTCCCATGGCCTTCAGCGAGCTTCCAAAGCACTGATACCACTTGTCAGGACCGTGAGTTAGGTGAAACCTTATAAAGGTTGACCAGAACACACTGACTCAGTTACCCAAAGGCCTATTGAATATCCCGGCGAAATCAGGATATCCAACGGGTCGGAACGAAGGTGTGATATAGCAAACACGAAAAAATAACAGATAATCAATAGGAAAAAAATCAAAGACAAAGATTCACTGAATTTAATAAATCATTTAATGAAACAGTGAAAGGAATGTCTAGGGTTTCTTGACGGCGACGGCTGTACGAGGAAACAATTAGATTATTCTTTTGGAATGTTTCTTGTATTGCGTGCGTCGTTATCCTTTTTCTAACTGGAAACCTAGGACCCTATTTATAGACCCAAACATTCCTTCTAGAATACAAGTGTAAGAGTCCTTGAGCAAGGTAACAATCTTGCTTGAGCTGACTCACTATGCTAGGTATGCTCAATAAAAGTCCTCGAGCATACTTTACTTTGAATATCATCAGTGAAGATATTCTCTCCAGCAAGCTTCATTCCTCTTGACCAATCTTTGCTTTGCTCCGACTTGTCCATCGAGCAAGCTCATTCTTCTTGATGTCCTTAGGCTTATTGAACAATCTTTAGCATGCTCAGATGTAAATCTTGCTCGGGGAACTGAATTGTGCTTGAAGTCCTTGCTTTGAACACATGACATCTTCTTATTGCATCCATGCTTGTCCCCATGTGCTCGACCATCTTGTGCTCGTAACACTTGGTTAAAACTTGTATGATCAAGCTGTTTGCTCGATTGGCAGTCCATGCTCGATAGAAGAATACTCTTGCTCGTTGAAGTGTAGCTTTCTCGAAGCCTTAACACCTAGAAGAATCAACCACTAAAGGTTCCGAAGACTTTGCTCGAGGTAGTAAAAGCATAGGCTTTCTTGAAGTTCGTACTTAGCCGTTGCCAGAGGAGGTTGAGAAGATTCCAAATTTTATTTTCAAAAATCCAACCTAACAAATAACAGTATATATATAATATATGATAAATGATAAATGCGCAAAACAAAAGTATGTGAGTAATAGTCAATCAAACTATAAATAAATAATGTGTCAATTGGTTGTTGCGTACCAAATCAGGCATCGGTTACTATGACTAGTATACAAAAGTGATTGTCGGTTACCATCGCCAAGCAAATTGGGCTTTGGTTACTAAGACGGCGTATGATCATACTGACATGATAGACTTCTGATGGACCTCTCCGAATCTTATAGAATATAAACGCTTAAACAAACAGCTATTAGCATTCAATTGAAATACACATAATAATTATGTTTACGAGTTTGTGTGTGTGTGTGTATATATATATATGATATAAAATATGAATAGATTAGAATATGTCCCCAAACCATTTGAAAACAGTAAAATAATGGGGAATGATCGAACTCACCTATATCCGTAGGCAAGCGAATAAAGATAATAATAAAGGATTAAGAACTTAACGGATCGTACTCTAAGGTGTCAAACGAAATAAACCAAATAAACCTGAAACTTTGTGATAAGCAAATATGAGTACGCTGGAATCATTCCAAACGGATGTCTAGAACTCCGGTTATGTTAAATTAAACATTTAAGCGAGCTGGTACTTACAAGATTTCGAACAACGAGTCGGGAGTCAGGTTTTAGTCAGTAGCCTTAAAATCTCAATATGAAATAAAAGTCTTCTAGATCGAAAGCCAGTTCGAAACAGAAGCATGAGAAACTGAGTAGTCAAACTTGTTGACTGTTTTGCCCTTTAACGGGGTTTAATCGAATTGACCAGTCAACACCCTTCAACCTCAGAAATTGATTGAAGTTTATTTACTAAAGAATATATACAAATGATTTATAACTCACAACTTACTCGGAAAGTGTAGGAATTAAGCAAAAAGGGAAGTCAAAGGTTGAAGCAATAGTAAAGTAAAACACCGAAGCTTGTATCTTCAAGTAAAATGGCAAAAACGAAGAAGATTATGAAGGGCAGAGGTAGGTGACGGCTGGGAATGATGTATTTAAGGTTTAGGGAAATTGTGATAGGTATAAAAATATGTGTTGCTTATATAGAATAAACAAAAACGAACCAATTATAGCTAGCTTACTCGTTTAGGAAACCGAATAAGACTTTAATGACCAAATCAACTGAATCTGCAGCCAATATTCATTCTTGAGCAATGGGTAATGTATGTGGACAAGTAATTAGTCTATGTTAGTTTTTTTGGGGCTTATATCACGCAATATGATCAAAAAATAAGCAATTTTATGCCAAAAAGGAACTAGGAAAGCAAATGATCAAAATATTATGTGCATGTACCCCACGACGGCGCGCTGCAGCCACTTTTTTCCACGGCTGTGTGATTTTGTTGTTTTGGCAACTTTGGCCCTTGAACTTCAGAAAAAGGTTAAATAATGATTATTTTAGAGTTTGAACAAGAAATGAACAACTTTTAAAGCATAAAGGATATGAAATTAAAATACATTAAGGAATACTTACAATATTTGATTTTATTATAAGTAAGGATCCGAATTGTTGGACTCGGTCTGCCAAAACACATATGATAATTGATGTGGCTAGTACGTTATGATCCAAGTCGGATCATACCCAATAACAAGCTAGACAAACACCAATTATATTTGTTTATTTATGATGTGATCATAGTAAATAAATATTAACACTTAAGCTATTTGGAAAGGGGTTTCTAAATACATTGTACTTGTGAAATAAATAAGTCATTTGGATGATTTCTATTTTGAGAGAAGACATTATATAGTGTTATTTAAGTTGGTTAAATAACAATATATATGACTAATTAACTTTGCATGATACTTATGCTATACAATTACTAAGGTTTTATAAATGTTTTATCTTATAAAAGAGATGTAAATTTGAAAGTGAGAGAGAGAGAGAGCCCCCCTCTTCTTACTCCTTTCAATTTTATATTATTATTGTTTTCTTAGTGGTGCTCGCAAAACATTGTATTAGTCAAAAGAGGAGGTGCTTGAATGATTAAGTAACACACTTCTCACTCTCTCAAGATACACAACTAACAAAAATATTCCTCTCTCTTTTTCTCTCTACATTTTCGGCCAAAAAGGGAGCCAAGGAAAGGAAGAAGATTTTGAACAAAATCCTAGCTAAACCAAGTGTGTTTGACAAGAGCTTAGGGTATACAAGCTTGAGGAACTCCTCTTTGAAGTTCTAGCCTACCATTTCATCATCTCCTTCATACATCCTTGGATTTGAAAGGTAGTCTTGACATGCATGGAATTATAGTGACATGCATGTGATCATTAGTATGTATTTCGTATAGGGATCCGGGATTGGGTTTTGCATGTATAAAATTGGTTTTATACACCTAAAATTAACAAGATTTAAAACTTACTTCCACTGCGTTTTTTCATAAAAGTAAGGTTTTATGACTTTGATAATCTTGTTAAAATCCAAAAATGGCATCAAGAGGCGCTTATACGGATGCATGCTTCATTATACCCAAAAACTTTTGGGTTTATGGTGGGTTTTAACATTTGGCCAAAAATTTTGGGGGTTTTGGTTACCCCTTGGTTTTTCATGATAATACTTTACATGCATGTGGTAATCTTGAAAAAATTAAGTCATTTGGATGATTGTTTGTTTTGTTTGGACAAAACCCGAAACTTTCGGTTTGGTCTTGATTTGGCCGAAAGTTTTAGGGTCAAAGGGGAACCATTTTGTTCATTCTGTTATTGTATATATGGATATGTATTGGATGTTCATAACCTAGTCATGGCCTTGTATTTGGTTGAATGTTTGTGTTGATGTGTTTATTCATTCAATTCATTGTTTGTTCCTTCGATATGGTTGTAATATTTTATTTGGGTTTGTAGTCTATTTATTAATTCATTAGGTTTGTAATAATAAGTAGATTAGATACTTTCTTTTACTAGAAAAATTGTATTAGGATATAATTTTGTAAAAAAATATGCAAGGATGGAGACCCAAGTAAAGTAATGGAGACCACAACACGGAATGAACACTTGGAGCATTTGGATGCGGGATCAAGTGGGAGTCCACCGACACAAGCTAATGTCCTTTTGGGTCCCTTGGGAGAGACTTTTTGGCACACTTGTCTTCGGTCAACAAGTGTGGTCAATAAAAGGAGGCTATGGTTATGAACATGTGGTTGTGTATTTTATGCTTGTTTGGTTGATTTACTTTTGTTTTGTGCTATTACAATTTGGATTGTTAACAACTTAAAATCAACAACTTGCATAAAATTCGTTCCGTAGAAATTGTTAGGTAACAAAATTGGTTTTATTAAAGACTAATGATTTCACAATAAAATGGGTTTTACTAATAGAAACTTAGAAAATGGGACTAAGTACCATACATTTGAATGCATGCATATAGAAGGTACATAAATTGTTTTCCAACCTAGAATTTAGAAAACGAAAATCCCTTTTATAAAATAAGTCACACACCATCCTTTTATATAACACTCAAAACACTTGGGAACTCGATATGGGATAAAGGTCACCTAACCACATTGGAGGAAACTTGGGAGTTTAAGGTGGGTTTACCATACAAGTAGGATAAAGGTCACCTAACCACTTCTATAAGTAAACTCACATGTGTGTATAAGTAGGACGAGTTAAATTGAAAACCATGTGAATAGGGTCACCGAAGCATGGCGTAAAATGGTGTTGATGGGATTAAACATGCCAACTAAACATAAGATGTTTAACCAATCCCATAAAACTAGATGTTGCAAAGGGTTGCAATCGTCAAACGTTGACTACCTTGTTAATTTAAATAGTAGGATAAAGGTCACTTAACTACTATTTAGATGTAACGTTGGGTTCTAGATTTTAATCATGTAACACCCGTTAATTCCGGTTTCAAGAACTAAAGCTTGTAGAGTATGTATAACTCTCGGGACTTAACCGACGTTCCTCGAAAGCCTTTACGTCATCCCGATACGTTAAAGAACCTAACTATTCCTTCCGTTTTGCCTTACACCTCAATCTGGAGGGACTAGAGTGTAATATCTTATGTTATAACACAACAAAACCCTAGCCCCCTTGGCTGTTTGCGATCGGCAGGAACATCAAGGCCAAGACCCGCAATTTTTCTTTTTTTGCAGCCAATTCTAAACCTTAGAACTTCAATTCAAGGTATGTACTACGATTCCCCAAGTCTTTTTCACGTTAATAGGGTCCTCATATTGCGCGTATTGATCGAAAAACATCGTGTTGTAGGCTAACCGAGTGGCTACCCAATTGAGCTTTTCCGAGGCTGTTTTGAGTGAGGTTTTTACATCAACATCCCACTAGGTATGACATGTACATCATATTAAAATTTCATGGCCAATGGAGGTGTTTAGGTCGGTCAATCGATTTTAGTTCGAAAACTAAGGTTTATCGGGTATAGAATTGCAAATTGTTGAGTTTGATACGTTAATTGATCTGGTGACCGACCGAATCAGTTTGTACAGCCCTAGGGGGGTTTAAGGGTTGTGGAAAAATTATTTTTTTGATGCTCAGCGGAAAAATTCAGGGTATAATTCAGCGGAAAACATAAATAACAAATGGTTTTAAGGTTTATTACACGCGCATTCGACCCGATTTAACTACCCTTGGGCCTTGGGCCAAGTGTTGGGCCTTGGGCCAAGTGTTGGGCCTTAGTCCTAGTGTTGGGCCTTGGGCGGCCCATTAGTCAAGAGTGTTCTTACGGTCTAGTTTATTAACGTGTTGTGTATAATTTACAGTCCCTTGCTTGTGATTGTGCACTTAGGGATTCCTAGCTTGTTGCAGGTGTTCGATTGATTTCAGGTGAGTTCATGATGCCCTTTCTACTCTTTTACTTTTGGGCTAGCATGCACACCTAAGTGTTTTCTTACATGATGAAAGGTTTTAAACGAATTTATATAGGCTTGCTAGTATATGGTAGGCCTTGGGATGTTAAATATATATATATATATGTGTATATACATTATTTCTTGGCCTATATCTGGCGATGTTGTAGTCGTTTCGACTACTGATGTTATGTGTGCCTACTTTGTGTTTGCATGCACTGATGTTACGTGTTTGGGTTGTACGTTTGCTCGACCCTGATGTTATACGTGGATGTTATATATACATACTTTGATATATATAGAGATGAAATTGAAAGGATGTTTACATATACATTTTGTATAAGTATGTATGAGGATGTTTAGTTCGGTAATGATGATTTGATGGATGTACCCTTTTACGTTTTAAAACTTTGGTATGACTATCATAACTATTATTTAATGATGTTATTTACTTAAAACTTGAACTCACTCAGCTCAAGCTGACTTTGTGTGCATGTTAGTGTGAGTTTCAGGTTAGGAAGAGGATGCCTTATCGTTTGGACGTGCACGAAGCTACTTGGACGGTGAAAAGCATACGGGAATTGAAGTTTCACTATTAAGCATTTGTTTTTAAAAGTTTTTATTTAAAGATAACTGTGTTGATTTTGGGCAAAATTCCCGGGTTTTGGGAACTTATTTTATTATTTAGGTTTTCCGCTAAATTATACCCTGAATTGCTTATTTTAATGAAATGTATTATTTTCAAGTTCAAATATTTTAATAAGTGTTTTGTATGAATACCAACTGTGGGGTTCTCGTGGTTCGGGGCCTTTCAAATCATCAATTGTCTAGGAGACATAAAGGGTATTAACGATTAAAATTAATTATTGATATCAAAAATACTAAAATTGATCTTTTGTTATATTTGTAGATGGCCACAATCAACAATCCACCTAACGTTGTTATCCCACCTGTTAATAACCTATCACTAAGGTCTATTCTCGATAAGGATTGTCTAAACTATAACAACTTTATGGATTGGTATCGAAACTTGAGAATCATTCTCAGGAAAGAAAAAAAATACTACGTAATAGAAGATGCTATTCCCGATTAACCTAGCGTTAACGATGCCCAAGCCCATAACGATTCGATTAAGCACAATGAGGATTCGGTGCAAGTTTCTTGCTTTATGTTGGGAACTATGATTCCCGAGATTCAAAAGGATTTTGAACTTCATGGGGCATACGACATGATCACCCAACTTAAGGAAATGTTCCTTACACAAGCTAGGGTGGAACGCTTCGAAACGGTTCGAGCGCTTCATCCATGTCGTATGGAAGAAACCCAATCCGTTTCCTCCTATGTGCTTAAGATGAAAAGCCACATTGATCATCTCGAGTGCCTTAATTGTCCAGTCTCAAAGGAGTTAGCCATGGATTTGATCCTAAATGGGCTAACCAAGAAATTTGAGACCTTCGTAATGAATTACAATATGAATGGATGGGACATAAGCATTGGAGAGCTTCACGGAATGCTCAAGACGGCCGAGATGGGAATGGGTAAGAAGCTTTTACCCGTTCTCACGATCAATGAAGGTGGAAATAGGAAGATGCATCATCCGGAACCTAAAGGAAAGGTTGCCAAAGGTAAGGGACAAGTCAGGGAAAAGTTCAAGGGAAAGGCGAAAGCGGAACCACATGAACCGAAAGAAAAGAAGCCAAAGATTTGTGCGGAGGATCCGTGCTTTAGATGTGGGGAGATAGGACATTGGATGAGGAATTTTCCAAACTATCTAAAAGAGTTGAAAGCTAAGAGGGATGCGGGCAAACCTCGGGTATAACTTTCATGTTGATACATGTTTTGTACGTCTCGGTCTTTATTAGGGTATTAATGTAATAGTTTATTATTATAGGGGTTTTAATGTAATTATGCCATTCGCCTAATTGTGAGACACATTCGTTACTTCGTAACGAATGGGTCACATTCGTATTAATGTAAGTCCCATTCGTTAACCCAGCTTAACGAATGGAACATAACGAATGAAGGCTATTCGCTATGATAATGTATTAACGAATAAGTATGTTTATTCGTTAGGTTAATGTAACGAATGACTCATTCGTTAGGTTAATGTAACGAATGACTCATTCGTTAAGTCTATTTAACGAATGAGGTCGTCCTCTATATATACCACTATAATCTATTCATTAATGTAACAATTCTTATTCATTTGGGTAACATCCATATTTTTTAGAGTAATAAATAAAAGGAAATTTATTTTTACGTTTGTGTCGTTAATTTGATTGTGTGTAAATGTTAGATAACAATTGGATGTGAAAGTGTGAGAGGGTTGTGGGGTCCATAGCCCCCTATATATAACCCCCTCCACCCTTTTACCATTTCCCCCCTTTCACAACACACACTCCAAGCACACACACACACGTTCTCTCTAGCATCTGAATTCAATCCCGAGTTAAAAGAAGGAAGAACCTAGTGTGTGAACGCCATCAAGCAACAAGAATTACCACCAAATCCTTGGGTTAGCCCAGATCCGAACCAAACCCGAAGCAAAAGTTGAGTTTTGGGTTTTAAAGGTTAAGTTTTATGGTTGAGTTCGAGATGCAAACTGATAGAACGATAGATCAGGTTGTGAGAAGCTACAAAAAAAATGTAATCTTGAAGGGTCGATTGTTAACGGGTTCGTTATATGACAAAAGATGAGGTTTGGACTAAGTAAAACACGGGTATACAAAGTTAGTATGACCCAAAACCCATAGAAAGGGTAAAATCGGGCCCTAAGGGAGAGTCATGGACGAAAATGGCTTTAAAATGGTAAAATCGGAGAAAGGCAGAGATTTCGCATCGCATGCTATGCGAAGTGAAATCACATGCAAGGCGAAATGCATGCGACGCGAAATCACATGCGAAGCGAAATCACATGCGAAGCAAAATCCTATGCGAAGCGAAATGGGCATGCGAAATTCCATGCGATTCATTTTCTGATGCATTTTTAGTAAAGGACCGTTAATGAAAATAAATTTTTTCCGAGCTAGGGGCTCTGCCCCTTGGACCCTACTTGGGGCTACTGAAGCAAAATAGCATGCGAAGCGAAATGGCCATGCGAAATTCCATGCGATTCATTTTCTGATGCATTTTTTGTAAAGGACCGTTAATGAAAATAAAATTTTCCTAGCCAGGGGCTCTGCCCCTTGGACCCTGCTAGGGGCTACCGCCCCTAGACCCGCTACAAGGGGCGCTGCCCCCGGACCCCCGTTAGTTGAGGGTTTCATTAACTTAGATGTAGGAAGTAGTAGTATTGGATAATTGGCACGCATAATGTATTGTACAGTTAGTCCTGCACAACTAAGGAAGGGCATTACCATTAACGGCGAGAGAAAACGACTCCAGGTGAGTTCTAGCCCCCTTTATCTGCTATGTTTCGGGGCTGTGTGCATACTCCTATGTGATAGATAATACACTTACTTGATTGGCAAGTGTATGATATGTGTATGGTTGTGTATTGAATGTATTATTACATAATAATTGTATGAACGAGTATGTATGTATTTATAACTAGAAGACATGTATGATAAATGCATGGTTATTCGAGACAAAAGGGACCAGGCCTTTATAATATCTGTGATGATAGGGACCAGACCCTCATAATATCTGAGATGATAAGGACCAGATCCTAATAATATCTGAGATGTTAGGGACTAGACCCTTATAATATCTGTGATGTATAGGATAGAATAGCTTATGGAATACCACAGGGTTATGAAAGAAAGTATGTAAGTGCGTATGCATGTATATAAAGTATGAATACGTATCTTCGGACACGTATGAGTAAGGATATGAATGTAGTATATGTTAATTGATTAACTAGAACTCACTCAGCGTAGCTGACTTTTGGTATGCATGCAGGCAAATAGATTGAGGCAGCTGGCTTGAGGAGGGACACATGGCATGAACTGAAGAGATTGACATCCACGATGAAGTGTCATGACTGTTTTAATTATTATTTATGAAAAGACAATTTGTATGTTAAGACAAAAAAACAAATGTTCTGTGATGTGATGTTTGAAGTTTTAAATTATTCTGTGAACATTTAATTAACTCTGATATTTAGAACTGTGTTTATGAGTAAATCCAATACCAAAGTCGGGCTTCCGAGATCGGGAACTTACAATTCGCATTCCCTCTCGTTACTCTGTCAAAATATTCTCTCAATACACACACTTAAAGTAATATAGCCTAATCGTATACATACATGACGAATTCTTCGTTGTAATCACAAGATCTAGATCCTATCATGCTCTCTCAAGTGGTATCAGAGCCTGTGATCTAATCTTCGATGCTTCTCGTTGTTTATATCGTATAATTTCTCATGTATTGGATTAAGTTCATGATGAATTGAATGTATTTGAGGTTTAATTGATTCGGATAAAAACAGAGACTCATGTTTCACTGATAATTGAACTGTTCTAAGTATTTCAGACCATTATTAAGGTATTAGTGACTGAGAAATGGAGGTTTGAGATTAAATTGAGTTTGAATTGAGTTGTGGTTAGTCTGGTTTGAGTTCGGACTGGTTTGGTTGATACAGATTGCGAAATTGATTGGTTTGGTAGTTGTTTGTGATTACGGACGAGCTTTGTAAGGTTTAGAATTGGTTTACGAGTTGATTGATATAAATTTAAGGGATTTCAGACTAGATTAGACAGAGATCTGAGTTTTGAAGGTTTGATGATATGAATTCTCATTCGTTAACTGATGAATTCTTATTCGTTAATGTAACGCACGTTAATTCCGGTTTCAAGAATTAAAGCTTGTAGAGTTTGTATAATTCTCGGGATTTATCCGACGTTTCTCGGAAGCCTTTACATCATCCCGGTACGTATAATCGCTTAACATTTCTTCCAAGTTGCATTATTATTAAATTCCGAGGGCTAGAATGAAAATGTTTTATAATATAACACTAATAAAAAAAACCTAACCCTAGTAGCAGCTGCAGCAGCGATCGGCCAAGAATACTAGCCCCCTCCCTTTTTTGCTTCGTCTTTTTGATCAATTCCAAGCTCCTAGAAGTAGTTCAAGGTATGTACTACAATCCCCAACACTCTTTTTGTTCACCCCTAATCGTTTTGATGCTCAATTTTGCCGAAACTTTTCGTTGGACAGATTTTCGGCCAAGGTGTAATTGACCCACTTCCCGTGAATAAAAATTAGAGTTTCCGGCGTAGAAAGATCCCCAGGTATGGCATTTACGTCATAGTAAAATTTCATAGGCATTGGAGGTGTTTAGGTCGGTCAATCGATTTTAGTTCGAAAACTAGGGTTTATCGGGTGTAGGATTGCAAATTGTTGAGTTTGATGCGTTATTCGGTTGGATGACCAACTGAATCAGTTTGTATGGCCCTAGGGTAGTCTAAGGGCTGTGGGAAAATTATTTTTTTGATGCTCGGGGCTGTTTTGGTTGGTTCTTGGTCAATCGAGTCGGCGGTGCGCGAATTTTCGTTCAAATGTTAAATTGAGAGTTGTAAAAAGGAAACATCAACCCTATCAACTCGGGTGACATAATTATGATGAAGGAAAATATTAAAATGGGAATTTGGCCCATTTGGGGCTGATTCGTTTAACAATTTGTTTTAAGGTTTATTACGCGCGTATTCGACTCGATTTGATTGCCGACGGGCGAGTGGTGCATCATGGTTAGCCCCGACCTTAATCGTAGGGAGGGCTTGGTTAATTGAAAGTTGTTGAGCCTTGGGCCAAGTAGTTGGGCCTTGGGCCAAGTGTTGGGCCTTAGGCCAAGTTGTTAGGCCTTGGACCAAGTGTTGGGCCTTGGGCCAAGTTGTTGGGCTTGAACGACCCATTAGGCAAGAGTGTTCTTACGGTCTAGTTTAGTAACCCGTTGTGTATACTTAACAGGCCCTTGCTTGTGATTGTTCACTTAGGGATTTCCTAGCTCGTTGGAGGTGTTCGATTGATTTCAGGTGAGTTCTTGATGCCCCGTTTAACTATTTTTAAGTTTTGGGCTAGCATGCACACCTAAGTGTTTTCTCACTTGGTGAAATGTTTTAAATGGTTTTACATAGACTTTCTAGTATTGGTAGGCCTTGGAATATTATAGAATGTGTGTATGTATATATATTTATATATATAATTAGAATGGCCAATATTTGGTGAATGTTGTAGTCGTCTCGACTACTGAATGTTGCGTATGCCTACTTTGTGTTTGCATGCGACAAATGTTACGTGTTTGGGTTGTATGTTTTCTCGGCCCTGAATATTATTATTATATATATATATATATATATATATATATATATATATAGGAATACACGTATAGAGATGCTCACACGTAAGGATGAGTATTTATTTAATGTGGTGACCTAACCGATGTACTTCCGTTTGCTGTTTTTAAGACCGTTGGAATGATTATTAAGACTTTTGATACTTATTTAAAACTTGAACTCACTCAGCTTAAGCTGACTTTTTGTGCATGTTAGTGTGAGTTTCAGGTTAGGAAGAGGATGCCTTATCGCTTGGACGTGCACGAAGCTACTTGGACGGTGAAGGGCATACGGGAATTGAAGATTTTATTATTAAACATTTATTTTTAAAGATAATTATGTTGATTTTGGGCAAAATTCCCGGGTTTTGGGAACTCATTTACTTATTTACGTTTTCCGCCGAATTATACTCTGTGATGTTTATTTTAATGAAAAGAATTGTTTTTAAGTTTATTTATTTTTATGAGTGTTTTGAATGAATGCCAACTGTGGGGTTCCCGGGGTTCGGGGCCTTACAAGTTGGTATCAAAGCCATGGTTCGAGGGATCCGAGCATACCCGAATGCTTGGACTCGAACTGTAAGAAAAGAGACAAGTATGCCCACCGCGAGTAGCTGCACGCCAAGAGGTAACTTTTAATTATTTAGTCATTTCTTTGAATTTAAAAGTTCCCGGTATGTGATAAACTGTTTAAGTGTTAGATGGAAGGCTAAAGAGGTTAGGGGCAGGGGGTGGTTAGGACGGCGGGTAAAGTAAAGGACTAATTACACTTGATCAACGTCATTAGTAGTTTACCCTTACCTTACATGTTCTAATTACCACTTGTACTTGACCGTGTTAAAATTCTGTCTTTGTTGGGATAAGTCATGGTTAATACTCGAGCTGCTAAGAGAGGTGGTACTAGTGTTCGCGGCCATGGTCGAAAGCCACGTGCCGATGCCGAGAGAGAGATTCCCAATCCCCAGTGGGAGGAGACCCCAATTCTTGCGGAGGGGGATAACCCCACTTTAGATCATGCTTTGCGCGCGGCTATCGCGGATTAGGTTTACCAGGTGCTCCATAGCGCCATTCCTGATATCGTTGCCGAGGCCGTCAAGGCCATGGAGGAGTCACTGGTTGGTAAGGGTTCGGATAGGGGAAGGAAGAGAAAGGAGGTGCAGGTCGAAGAGGAAGAGGAAGTGTATGTGCCGATTGGGGATGAAGATGAGGTGCGGGCTGTTAGTGTATCG
Source organism: Bidens hawaiensis (assembly GCF_021521415.1). NCBI lineage: Eukaryota > Viridiplantae > Streptophyta > Magnoliopsida > Asterales > Asteraceae > Bidens > Bidens hawaiensis. The sequence continues at coordinate 2,179,565 of NW_027491074.1, read as the reverse complement.
ACCCAGGGTTGCTCGTATGGTGACTTTAAGAAGTGCGACCCCCCTTCCTTCGATGGTACTAAAGACACTTTGGCAGCGCATCAGTGGGTGAGAGAGATGGATGCCGTTCTGAAGGTTAGTAAGTGCAAGGGGGATGACATGGTCACTTATGCTACCGCTTCGTTTCATTCCAAGGCATTATGTTGGTGGGATAATCTGGTGCAGGCTATGGGTGATCGATTGATTAGGAGGATAACATGGGATGGATTGAAGAAATTGGTTCTCGACCAGTTCTGTCCTCCACACGAATTGGATACAATTGAACAGGAATTCTTGACCTTGGAGGCGGGCAGTATGACACATCGGGAATACACCACAAAGTTCAACTAGATGGCTCGCTTATGTCCCGATCTGGTTACCCCTGAGGCAAAAAGGATTAAGAAGTATGTGAAGGGCCTCCCGGTGGATATTCGTAGGGGTGTGGTGACCACCGACATGAACTCCTTTCACTCGGTGGTTACCTTGGCAGGTACATTATATGATCAGAGGGAGAAGTTACTGCCGAACGAGGCTAGGAAGACTTCGAACACTAATTCATATGGTAAGTGGCCTGAGGGAAACAATTTTAGTTCGTCTGGCAAAAGGGTGAAGACTGAAACTTCTTAGTTTAAGAGGGATGCGGCATTCGGTAATTGCAAGAAATGTGGCAAACTACACAAGGGGGAGTGTAAGAGTGGGTCGGGCACCTGTTTTCGTTGCAATAAGGTTGGGCACCCCCATTACGAGTGTCCGACTCTGACTTGTTTCCGCTGTAGGGGTTCCGGTCACTTGTCATCAAACTGTCCTACCAGTAAGGTGGGGGGGTCCGGTCAGGGGACTTCCACAAGAGGGAAGATGGAAGAGAAGCCGAAGGCCAAGGCAAGGGCCTTCAACATCTCCAAGAAGGAAGCGAAAGAGGATGTGGAAGTCGTTTCAGGCACTTTTTCATTATTTCGCTTTCATTCCACCGTTATAACTTCTTGTTCCTTTGAAATCGTATGTGTTAACCGTGTAGCTAAGCAGTAGTATAATATCGTCCCAGGTACTTTTCTACTTGATGAGTTACAGGCGTCAGTTTTATTTGATTCAGGCGCCAGCAGGAGTTTTGTGTCTATTGCTTTCTGTTCCTCGTTGAATAAATCACCCGAGCGCGTAGTCGATGTATTTGAGGTTGAAGTTACCGTAGGAAAATCCGTGTCCGTGTTTAGGGCTATTCAGGGTTGTTCAATCGAGTTGTCTGGTTATAGATTTCTGGTGCGATTGTATTTGATGCCACTTGGTTGTTTTGATGTGGTGCTCGGGATGGATTGGCTCGCGAATGTTGATGCTCAGATCATTTGTGGTCAGAAACTCGTTCGTCTAAGGGCCCAAGATGGGACTCGAATTACGGTCTTCGGTGATCGGAATGTTGCGACGCCACATTATATCCATGCTTAAGGCGTGAAAGTTGATGCAGCGGGGGTGCGGGGCGTATCTGGCGTATGCGATGAATGTGAATACCGAGGTGGCTACCGTCGGTGAAGTCCCTATTGTTCAGGATTTCCCGGATGTATTTCCAGATTATTTATCAGTAGTGCCACCGGATCGCGAGGTCGAGTTCCAGATAGACCTTGTACCGGGCGCCAAGCCCGTTGCCCGAGCTCCTTACCGCCTAGCGCCGAATGAAATGAAGGAACTTATGGCTCAGTTGGAAGACTTGCTCGATAAGGGCTTTATTCAACCGAGCATCTCGCCTTGGGATGCCCCGGTCTTGTTCGTTAAGAAGAAGGATGGTATCATGTGAATGTGCATTGACTATCGTGAGTTGAATAAGCTCACTGTTAAAAATCGGTACCCGCTCCCGAGGATCGACGACTTATTTGATCAGCTCCAAGGAGCTAGTTGGTTCTCGAATATCGACCTTAGGTCCGGGTATCATCAGTTGAAGATTCGGGAGGAAGATATTCCAAAGACTGCCTTCCGCACTCGTTATGGACACTATGAATTTCTGGTGATGTCTTTCGGTTTGACCAATGCACCGGCTGCGTTCATGGATCTTATGAACCGGGTGTGTAGACCGATGCTCGATCGTTCGGTTATTGTGTTCATCGACGACATTCTTGTGTACTCTAAAAGTGAATCCGATCACGCCGGTCATCTCGTGGAAGTGTTGGAGGCTTTGCGGAAGAACAAACTGTATGCGAAATTTTCTAAGTGTTTCTTCTGGTTGCGTGAGGTTCAATTCTTGGGTCATGTTATTAACCCGAGTGGTATTCTGGTTGACCCTGCAAAGGTGGAAGCCGTGAATGAATGGGAGTCTCCTAAGTCTCCATCTGTAATCCGTAGTTTTCTAGGTTTGGCAAGGTATTACCGCCGCTTTATCTCGATTTTTCGAAAAATTGCTTCTTCACTGACCAGGTTGACTAAGAAGAGTGTTATTTTCGTTTGGGGTACAGAACAGGAGGAGGCTTTTCTCAAGTTGAAGAACATATTGACGCATGCCCCGATTTTAGCTTTACCTGATGGCACCGATGATTTGGTAGTGTATTCTGATGCCTCTTATCAGGGGCTTGGGTGTGTTTTGATGCAGCGAGGTCGAGTCATCGCTTATGCCTCACGGCAGTTGAAGCCTCATGAGGCGAGTTATCCTACTCACGATTTGGAGCTTGCGGTCGTCGTGTTTGCGCTTAAGTTGTGGCGGCATTATTTGTACGGTGTTCTCTATGTTATCTATACCAATCATAAGGGTTTAAAATACTTCTTTGAACAAAAGGAACTGAATATGCGTCAGCGTCGATGGTTGGAGTTGATTAAGGATTATGATTTGGAGATTATGTACCACCCAGGTAAGGCCAACGTGGTGGCTGACGTGTTGAGCCAAAAGGAGAGACCGAAGCCGATTCGTGTAAAATCTTACCAGCTCATCCTTAAACCTGATATCTTGAAGCAAATAGCCAGCGTTCAAAATGAGGCTTTGCAGGTGGAATGGATTATGACAGAACGTGTTTGGGGTCAGGAGAAATTGTTGGAAAACGTCGGTGATGGGGTAAAGTATAAGGATGGTCGTTTATGGGTACCGAAGTATGGGGGATTCAGAGATAAAATTTTGGATGAGGCACACAAGTCGCGCTATTCTATTCACCCGGGCGCGACCAAGATGTACCAAGACTTGAAGAAAAATTATTGGTGGCCTGCGATGAAATTTGAGGTGGCTCAGTACGTGAGTAAGTGTTTGACATGTCTACAAGTTAAGGCCGAGCATCAGAAGCCGTTTGGGAAACTTCAGCCATTGGAAATACCTGAGTGGAAATGGGAGCATCTTACTATGGATTTCGTGACTAAACTGCCTCGTACTCCTAGTGGTAATTATGACACCATTTGGGTAATCGTGGATAGACTGACCAAGAGCGCTCATTTCATGCCGATTCGAGAGACTTTTAATTCTGAGCAGCTGGCCGATGTGTTTATTCATGAAATCGTCTCTAGGCACGGGGTGCCGGTATCTATTGTTTTGGATAGGGATACACATTTCACCTCCAGGTTTTGGAAAAGGTTTCACGAGGAGATGAGCACCAAACTCCTTATCAGTACTGCTTATCACCCGCAGACGGATGGTCAGTCCAAGAGGACCATTCAAACTCTTGTGGATATGTTGCGGGCTTGTGTTATCGACTTTGGTGGTAGTTGGGACCGTCACTTACTGTTGGTAGAGTTCTCGTATAATAACAGTTATCACGCCACGATTGGGATGCCACCGTTTGAGATGTTATATGGCGGGAGGTGTAGGACTCCAGTCTGTTGGGGTTCCATTGGTCAGAAGCAGTTGGGTAGTTTAGAGGTGGTCGAGGCTACGACTGAGAAACACGACAAGATTAAAGCATCTATGAAGGTCGCGCAGGATCGTCAGAAATCTTATGCAGATAAAAGGCGAAGGCCTATTGTGTTTGATGCTGGGGATCGGGTTATGTTAAAAGTTTCTCCCTGGGAGGGCATTATTCGTTTTCGTAAGAGGGGGAAGCTCAGTCCGAGGTTTATTGGCCCGTTCCGTATATTGGCCCGAGTCGGTGAGGTAGCATATAGGCTGGAATTGCCCGAGGAGCTCGCGGGGATTCATCCTACTTTTCACGTGTCCCATCTTAGGAAATGCTTAGCGGATGAAGAAGCCCATGTGCCTCTCGATTATATTGAACTCGATAGTAAGCTACTAAACTACGTTGAACAACCGATTGCTATTCTTGACCATCAGGAGAGGCGTTTGAGGAATAAGGTGGTTAGACAGGTGAAGGTGCAGTGGAAACACCGTAGGGGTTCCGAGGCCACTTGGGAGTCCGAAGACGAGATGATGAAGCATTATCCGCATTTGTTCCTGTCGAATCGGGATTCAGGGACGAATCCCATTATAAGGGGGGTGGACTTATAACGCCCGTTAATTCCGGTTTGAAGAATTAAAGCTTGTAGAGTATGTATAATTCTCGGGATTTATCCGACGTTTCTCGGAAGCTTTTACGTCATCCCGGTACGTTAAAGAACCTAACTATTCCTTCCGTTTTGCCTTACACCTCAATCTGGAGGGACTAGAGTGTAATATCTTATGTTATAACACAACAAAACCCTAGCCCCCCTTGGCTGTTTGCGATCGGCAAGAACATCAAGGCCAAGACCCGCGATTTTTCTTTTTTGCAACCAATTCTAAACCTTAGAACTTCAATTCAAGTTATGTACTTCAATCGTAGGGTGGATTTGGTTAATTGAAAGTTGTTGGGCCTTGGGCCAAGTGTTGGGCCTTGGGCCAAGTTGTTGGGCTTGAACGGGCCATTAGGCAAGAGTGTTCTTACGGTCTAGTTTAGTAACCCGTTGTGTATACTTTACAGGCCCTTGCTTGTGATTGTGCACTTAGGGATTTCCTCGCTCGTTGCAGGTGTTCGATTGATTTCAGGTGAGTTCTTGATGCCCCGTTGAACTCTTTTTATGTTTTGGGCTAGCATGCACACCTAAGTGTTTTCTCACTTGATGAAATGTTTTAAATGGTTTTACATAGGCTTGCTAGTATTGGTAGGCCTTGGAATGTTATAAAATATGTGTGTATATATATATTTATATATATAATTAGAATGGCCAATATTTGGCGAATGTTGTAGTCGTCTCGACTACTGAATGTTGCGTATGCCTACTTTGTGTTTGCATGCGCCGAATCTTATGTGTTTGGCTTGTACATTTTCTCGGCCCTGAATGTTATTATTGAATGTTATATATATATATATAGGAATGCACGTATAGAGATGCTCATACGTAAGGATGAGTATTTATTGAATGTGGTGACCTAACCGATGTACTTTCGTTTGCTTTTTTAAAAACCGTTGGAATGATTATTAAGACTTTTGCTACTTATTTAAAACTTGAACTCACTCAGCTTAAGCTGACTTTGTGTGCATGTTAGTGTGAGTTTCAGGTTAGGAAGAGGATGCCTTATTGCTTGGACATGCACGAAGCTACTTGGACGGTGAAGGGCATACGGGAATCGAAGATTTTATTATTAAACATTTATTTTTAAAAGTTTTTATTTAAAGATAATTATGTTGATTTTGGGCGAAATTCCCGGGTTTTGGGAACTCATTTACTTATTTACGTTTTCCGCCGAATTATACTCTGTGGTGTTTATTTTAATGAGAAGAATTGTTTTTATGTTTAATTATTTTTACGAGTGTTTTGAATGAATGCCAACTGTGGGGTTCCCGGGGTTCGTGGCCTTACAAGTTGGTATCAGAGCCATGGTTCGAGGGATCCGAGCATCCCCGAATGCTTGGACTCGAACTGTAAGAAAAGAGACCAGTATGCTCACCTCGAGTAGCTACAAGCCAAGAGGTAACTTTTAGTTATTTAGTCATTTCTTTGAATTTAAAAGTTCCCGGTATGTGATAAACTACTTAAGTGTTGAATGGAAGGCTAACGAGGTTAGGGGCAGGGGGTGGTTAGGACGGGCGGGTAAAGTAAACGACTAATTACACTTGATCAACGTTATTAGTAGTTTACCCTTACCTTACATGTTCTAATTACCACTTGTACTTGACCGTGTTAAAATTCTGTCTTTGTAGGGATAAGTCAGGGTTAATATTCGAGCTGCTTAAAGAGGTGGTCCTAGTGTTCGCGGTCGTGGTCGTAAGCCACGTGCCGATGCCGAGAGAGAGATTAATAGAAATTAACAGATTTAGTCATCTGATTGTGGAAATGTTAAGTGTGAACCTTGAGCCAACTGAAACAGACAAAATTGATACACTGGAGAATGCTTGGCTTTCATCATATTCGACTTTCCTGTTTGTGTTGAAAGAAAATGGCTTTTTTCAAAACACAGAGCTTACTGCTGTACAATTTATTAACAAAATAGAAGAAAGGGAATTTGATATAAAACGCCAAAATTCATTGAAGGAAAATAAAAACCAGCATCCTTCAAACCAAAATCCTTCACTTTATGGGGGAGCAATGCCAGCAAACAATTGTTCAACTTCTGTTCCAATTAATGCTTTCTTTTCTCAAGCTCAAGAAGAAACTCCAAATGTAAACAGTCTCCCTAACGTATGCTTTATGGCTAATGGAGCCAATGCAAGCACAAATACTACAGCTTCAAGCTTGCCTAAAGTAAATCTTCATGAGGCTGAATAACAGTTTGCATTTGTATGCGCTTTCATGACTTCGTATGAACAGCTTGTTGGAAGCAAAATAGCCACGAGTGATTTAACAGATGAAGACTATGATCAAATCGACCCTGATGATCTTGAGTTAATGGATCTCAAGTGGAACATGGCTACTCAAGCTCTTGCGGTAAATGAAGTTGTTGACTGGTCGCAACGCTTGCTAGCTAATCAAGCAAATATGGCTATTGTTGAACCAGTTGAGAAGTTCGAAAATGCAAGCAGTGATAATGTATCTGATGAAAGTGATTCATCTGACTCTAAAACTGATACTGATCAGAGTTCGTCAGCTCAAACCAAATCAATTTCTGATCAAGTTGAAACTTATGCCTGTATGGCTAAGATTGATGAGGTATGTCCTAAACCTCAAGTTAATGTATCTGAATCCTCAACTGAAGTGATTGAGTGTTCTGAATGTGCTCTACTCAAAGCCAAACTTGAAACAACTTTAAATTAGAACGCTACTCTCACAAAAGAACATTTTATGATTAATGAATGCTATAGACAGAAATCAAAATTACTAGAACAATCAACACTTAAAATTCAAAATCTGTCTGAAAACAATCATGATCTTAAAGCTGAGATTCAGTGTAAGATTATCGTTGTTGATCAACATTTTCAGGAGATTCTTCGACACCGAACCTGTATTTCAAATCTTGAAAATGAAATAATGGAACTTAAAAACAAACTTGGAAAATTTCGATATTCCTCGTTTCTTTTGAATGAAATCATTGAAGTTAACCATGCTCATAAGAAAAATGAAAAAGCAGGTTTAGGATATGTCGAGATTCCTCCTCCTTTTAAGGAAGATTACAGTAGCATTCCCAATGTGGAAAAATGCTCAGAAATGCCTACTGTTAAATCTTAGGATGTTGATTCAACCAAAACTACTCGAGAACAGATTCATATCAAAAGTAAACCTGTATTTTCCAAAAATGTATTTGATGGTTCTATCGAGGAGGTGTCTGAACCAGATGAGATTGTCAAAAACAAGAATATACCCGTTGACAATCACATTATGTGTGAACCTAAAGAGTTTGAGCAAGCTGTTTATGGCTCAAAGTCTTCGAGTAGTTCGGCGAAAAAGTCTAACGTAACTTCTAACTCGAAGAAATCAGATAAACTGACTGTAACTAATGAGGAGTTGATGAAATTTGTCAATCCTCAGTCTGTTTCTTCGAATGGGAAAATTTTTAAGTTAAAGGGTTTATCCAAAGTTTTTTCGGACAAGGAAGTTCCATTGAACCTTCTTAAACCCGAAATGATTGAAAGTGTATATCAGGATGATACTTCAAAGGTTACCAAACTTGAACAAAAATTCTATCAATCAAAATATGTTAATGTTCAAGAAAAACCAAGAACAAATGTGTTTAAACGTATCAAATTTGTAAAATCATCAGGTTTGGAGAATTCTTCGAATTCATCAAATCTTGAATTCTATAAGACCAAAAAGGGTTTAAAACATGAAGTTTCAAAGTCGGTAACATTTGAGAAACCCAAGGTTGAAACTCATCCATATTTGCTACAAAATAAGACCTGTAAATCACCATTAAAATCTTTAGACTCTCGTTTATGTTTCAAATATCTCAAAGAAATGTAAAGCGAAGATAGATGATATCAAACCCTCATCAAGTCGAAAGACTGATTTGTTTAAAAATTTAAAAGAAAATCACGTTGATGAGCGTGTCATAATGTATTCAAATATCAATCCAAAGAAAGTAGTTCGGGTTGATTCTGATAAGGTTTCAAACAAATTCGTTGATCGTGCTCAACCTATTTGTCAAAACACTAATTCAGGAAGAATACATGATGGGTACTTAAAGAAAAAAGCCAAGAAACCTATCACTTATTCTCAAGTCCCGAATATCAGTATTAATTTTAATGATTCTCCTAAAGTATTAAAGGGAGAGCCCAAGACTGAGGCTTGGGTTGCTTTTTTGAACTAATCTTTTTACCTTGTTGTGAAGAGTTCATCTAGATCCGTGTCAAGCCACAAGTGGATCTTGGATAGTGGATGTTCTTGGCATATCACTGGCAACCTAGACCTTCTGAACAATGTCAAAGATATTCAAGGGGGTTACGTGGCATTTGCTGGTAACAACGGTGGGATGATAACAAAGGAGGGAGAAGTTTCGAATGGGAAAGTGACAAACGTAAATTATTGTGAAAAAGTGGATCATAATTTGTTGAGTGTTTTACAAATTTGTGATAAACAATATACCACAGTTTTCAAAAACAAGGAATGTGTTATCCTTCAACCGGGATACACAATTCCTGAAGAAATGGTTGTCATGAGATCACCTCGATCGAATAATATTTATGTCCTATACATGAATTTTAATGTAAACTTTTCTCCTTCAGAAACGTGTTTTATCTCCAAAGCCAAAAAGAAAGATACGATTCTTTGGCATCGACGTATGGGACGCATCCATGTGCGCAAAATGAATCATTTGGTTTCAAATGAATCGATAGATGGTGTAACCCTTAAGAACTTCAAGTTAAATGATCACTGCGTCGCTTGCAAGAAGGGAAAACAAAAGAAGAAGTCACACCCGTGTAAATCGATTAATTCGATTATTACACCCCTAGAATGACTTCATATGGATTTATTTGGTCCTGTGAATCGTGCTAGCATCGCCTGCGATTTTTATTGTTTTGTCGTGACTGATGATTTTTCACGATACTCATAGGTGTTATTTATGGGATCTAAAGATCAGACTCCTAAGTTGATTCAGAATCTTATCACGAAGATCGAATCCCTTTACAAACTTAAAGTGAGTCGAATTTGTAGTGATAATGGAACTTAATTCAGGAATAATGTACTGGATTTCTTCTGCATACAGAAGGGAATTCATCGTGAATTCAGTGCGCCGTATGTTCCTCAATAAAACGGTGTATCTGAAAGAAAGAATCGTACGTTGATCGAAGCTGCGAGAACAATGCTTGCTGATTCTAAGCTTCCCCTTCAGTTCTGGAATGAAGCTGTGAATACGGCATGCTACACGCTAAATCGCATTCTAACAGTAAATAAGTTCAAGAAAACAAGTTACAAACTTCTGAATAATCGAAAACCGAATCTAATGTATTTGGAACCATTTGGGTGTCCTTGTACTATTTTAAAGAGAGATGCTGGTGAATTTAAAGAAAAGGCATTTGAAGGTTATTTCTTGGGATACAATTCTCTGAAGAAGCGAATCTTCAATATCTCTTCGGGTTGTGTGGAAGAGTGGTACCATGTTGGTTGTCAAAGCTATACCACTCCACCTACAGGCAAGGGCCCCGATTGGATGTCTGATTACGACGGTTTATTTAATTCGTTTACGTCAACCGTTGAAGAAATTTCTGAAGATTTTTGTAACGCCCGTTAATTCCGGTTTCAAGAACTAAAGCTTGTAGAGTATGTATAATTCTCGGGATTTATCCGACAATTCTCGGGATTCATCCGACGTTTCTCGAAAGCCTTTACGTCATCCCGGTACGTCTAATCGCTTAACATTTCTTCCAAGTTGCATTATTATTAAATTCCGGGGGCTAGAATGAAAATGTTTTATAATATAACAATAAACAAAAAACCCTAAACCACTACCCTAGCTGCAGCAGCGATCGGCCCAAAGGAACATCCCCCTCCCTTCCTTGCTTCGACTTTTTGATCGATTCCAAGCTCCTAGAAGTAGTTCAAGATTTACGCCCAAGGTGTAATTGACCCACTTCCCGTGGATAAAAATTAGAGTTTAGTATTGAGATTATAATAATATTAAAATATTAATATTATTATAATATTGATTATAGGAACTAGTGATAGCAAATCAGGCAAACCACGAGTTGACACAGTGCTGATTGCCTACTAAACAGTGAGTTTCATGACCCCACTCTTTAAACAGTTTTACGAAATTTTGGGGTGAAAAGCATGTTTGATTACGTATACATATCTAAAACTTGTAATGATGTGAATTATCTAAGTGCTAACACACGAAAGTTCCCACGATCACAGTGATTAACTTCGAGCCGGTGGCTTGTGAATAGTAATATTGATTTGACAAACCCAAATAGAATCGGCCTGGTTGCCGTGTCATATAGCGCATTTACACATGACCATATTTATACATACAGGCTATGTAGTGTTAGACATAGCTATCGGGGCATGTTGTGGGCGGAAGGGGAGCCACAGTGGTTGATTGAGCGTGAGAAATGGATCCACGCAGCACATACAGTCAAGGCTTCACTATAGCTTAGCATAATTACATCATTTACATACATACATACATACTTATATCATGATTTCAAGTGTTTATTGTGAATATTCATAACTGCTTTCTTGAAACTCGTGAAACTCACCAACTCCAGTAGTTGACCCGTTTTAAACTGCTTTTCAGGATTACTGACGTTTTAATCTATTACTAAACGTGATCGATGAGGTGTGAATAGAGGCAAGGTTACTAGTACGAGTAGAGTAGCTTATGAGTATATTTTGTTGTAACACCTAGTTTGTACACAAAGATAAATCAATGTAATATAATGTAAATTAGTTTGTCATGTTTCTTTATAAACAATGTTGCTGATACCAGAGGTGTCTGTTATATTCCCATTTTACGCTTTCGCATTGTGCTAGTCGGGGTCTGACAGAACCCCTAAGTACTCCCACAATTCAAACGCCTGTCGGATTACACACAATGATAACAAATGGAGCCGCACTGACTCGCTTACCCTAGAGGCGTTCTAACAAGATTTGATGGAACTAAAGCCCCAACCATACTAATACCATTTACATCAGCCCCCTCGGCCATGTATTTACCAAAACCACCCTTAGTTTATTCCGGGAACAAAGGATTTCCAAACTTTACCCGAAAGTTGTTAATTGTATCGAATATGCGCATTAACAAGTTGTTTATGCACTTAGCAACCAAATTAATTAAACGCGAATATGAGTCGGTAATTCGAATGAACAACACATAAACTACAAATTAAACGCGAATTTGCATTGTACCAACCCGTTTGAGAAACCGACAACCAATTCAGCCCCAATAGCATAAAAATTAAGTTTTTCACACCGTATACAAAAGCTACACAATCTGAATTGGTTGTTAATTCCCTAAAACAGCACGCTAAACGCAACAATTAAAAATCTAGACAACCGAAATTCTAGTTTTCAATCTATCGACAATCGATCAATCAAACGAGCTTCATAGCTCACGATACTAAAGTATACACAGATGACATACCTAGGAAGATGACAATGCAAAACCTCACTTTAAACAGCCCCAACAAGAAAACAATTGGACAGCCACCAGTTAAGCTTAAAACGAACGTATCGATCAATAACGAGTCTAACATGCAGATTTTAGCATGCACAGATGTATTTTATTACATAGGAAAATCGTAGAAATAAATTATGAAAGTTTTACCAGAGTTGCATAAATGTCTTAGTTCTATAAAAATATTTTTATTATATTTTTCCAATGAACAAAAAAATTGTATAAATTCCCCCAACACAGAAAGGTACGTGCAGCTATTTCAGTGCGCAACAAAATGTTTTAATTTGTTTAAAATTCATTACCAAACCAAATTAAACAATTCCAGTTGGTTTGTAATCCTAACTCAAAATATGAAGTTCCAGAAGTGGAACCAACTAATTTGGACTCGTCAAAAAAAAGTTATGATGTCAGGAAGACAGACCAAAATCCGACTCCTGCATCAGCTTCGACACACATCTTTATAAAATCATAAAAACCATTCAAATATCGTCCAAAAATTACAAATCTATATATATGTAAATAAATAAATAAATAAATAGGTCCAATCGAATGAAAAAATATTTGAAATCGAAATCGAAGTACTCATGAGTCAGTACCGATCTCATAAATTTTTGAATAAAAATATATCAATTTTTTAAATAAAAACACAAAATAACTGCAAACCTAATATGAGTAATGAAATCGAATTGAAAATCGAGTGTTTATAACTTTTTGAATTTTCAATTAAAACTATAATAAACGAATTATATAAAGAAAATGAATTGAAAATCGGCAATTCATGCATCACCATGACTTTCCGAATTCTAAATTTAAAACACACGAGATAACGTGTATTGAAAAATCGACTATTCATGTATCACCATGACATTTCAAATTCTCAATTTAAAACAAACGAGAAAATGGGTATTGAAAAATTGACTCTTCATGTATCACCATGACTTTCAAATTCTCAGTTTAAAACACAATAGAAAATGAGTATTGAAAAATTGACTATTCATGCATCACCATTAATTTTCGTATTTTCAATTCAAAATATAAGAAATAATGAATATATGCAAACAAAGAAAATGAAATGAAACTCAACTATTCATGTATCACCATGACATTTCGAATTTGTTTTTCAAATTATAATAATAATTGAATTTAAAAATTATAAAAACGGGTTGAAATTCAACAATTTATGTACTAGCATGACTTTTTGAAATTTCAATGAATATAAAAACAGAAAACGAATTGAAACTTGAGTATTCACATATCCCAATGAATTGTCAAAACCACAATACAAATGATTGAGTATTCAGTATCACACGTTGTTTAAATCATCATAATTTGTATGTTCCAATAAAAATAAAAATGTGTAATCAAATCGAACCGAAAGTTGGGTATTCGTGTATCACCACGACTTGACAAACTTTCAGTTAAAACGAATAAATCAAAATACGCAATCAAGTCGAGCCAAAAGCTAGTTATTCGTGTATCACCACGACTTGTCAGACTTTTAGTTAAAACACATTGTAAAACATTAAGGGTCGGGGTCACACGTCGGATGAACCACCATGACTTGTGTGGCATCCTAAGGAGTGCAACCATATCCTTATCACAAAGAGGATATGATCACAGTTGAAAACATAAAGTTGTTGATTCGTATGGCATTTGGTGTGGTATGTTTTGGCCTAATAAGTTTCATGTCCTGCCTGAAATCTCCAAGTAAGCAACCAGGTTCGATGTCTGATTGGATATATGAGCATCGCTTATCCTTAGGTTTCAATAACCTTGGTGTCAAGAGTTCGGAAAACAAGCACATCCCCCTTGCAGTTACTACATACCCGCCACGTAGAACCATCTTTATGAGGAAGAAATATCAGAAAACCGAATTTGAAAATTACTTGAAATTGCTTTTGAGAAAACTTGTTTTAGGCCTAAGCCTTGGACTTTTGTGTGTGTGTGTGTACTTGTGTTCATGAGGCGTCAATGAAATCAGCAGTATAATAATGCAGTAATAGTAAGTGTGTTTAAAAAATCAAGTAAAGTCTCACATAATTTTATCATGCAACCTAAACAGTTAACAAGTAAGCTATAGCTACCTAGAAAACTACATCTAATATCCTACCTTATAGCCACGGCTCTAATACCAATCTGTAACACCCCGGCTAAAGAGAAAATGACTGAGTGTGACGTACAGATTGCTCAAACACACGTGACACTATTAGGTGACCATAACAACATTATTTCATTTAAATATTCATGTAACACAAGTTTATAAAATAATACAAGTCGTAACAAATAAATAAACAAATGATAAGTTTTTCTTTGAATATCCTATAGCATGCTATGTGTCTTCTAACTTTCATTCTCGTATCTTTACACCTGTAATATATGTATAAAATAAAGTCAGCTACGAACATAGCTGGTGAGGTTCCCACAGTTTGATATAATACGTAAAAATCATACAATTCATGGACAAGTGATAAACGAGCAAGTAAAGTCCTTTACAGTTGGTATCAACCAATGTACTCGGGTAATCGCGCAAGTAAGGTCCTTCCAATTGGTAACAACCAACATACTCGGATAATGAGGCCATTTTCCACTCGATACAAATGGACCTGAGTGCAAAGGGGGGGGGCGTGTGATCATACTTATTGAGGCTACCACGTGCAAGTAAATTCGAGCAAGTAATCAAGTAACACAGAAGTCCATATAATGAATTGTAGTTTGTAATCGAAATCGTAATACTTGAATTTGAAATAGATACATATGCTACCCCAAAATATGAAAACATTTAAAAAGGGGTTGTGAGAAACTCACCTCGAAGTCGATGATAACTTGAGATATAAACCGAAAGCACAACAATGAAACCGAAGCAATCGAAAAATGCGTTTAAAGAATCCGAAACGTTTGAACATCTCAAACTATAAATAAATACAAATATTTAAAGACTAACAAACGGAATTATAAATGTGAATTTAGTAACTTAGCTAAAGGGATTTTGCATTATTTTAATGTTATTTTAACACATTTGGTATCTTAATACGAATTTTAAGCTTTACAAAATTTAACGATTTTATTAATATTAATACTAGTATGGTAATAATATTTGTCGAACGCGGATCGTTTTAATGGTAAATTTATCTCAAGGATATTTATGTTAACGAATTAAAGTTAAAGAATTTAAAACACTAACGTATTATAAAGCTATATTTAATGGTTTTAACGAATTAATTTAAAGTAGCGGGGTTATAAACTAATTTTAACGGTTTAACGGAAATATGGTAATTAAATATTATTTCAACAATAATTTATTTTTAATATGAGAATAATGATGTTTCCTAAGTACGAGTTTGACAATAAAATTTTATTCCCGATTATTATTATGTTATCAAGTAAAAATTAATTATTACGAAAGGTTTATTAATCGAAATTTTACGAACTTTAGAAAATGAAAAGATGGGTTTTATATGGGAAATGGTGAAATATAATTTATAAAAACTGTATTTGGTTTAAAATGATATTATTGATTTATTATGATTTTTAAATAATTTATTTAATTATTTTAGTTAGTGTAAAATGTTTTAAAAAATTTAAATACAAGAAACCCGGGTTTCGAACCCGGGTCCTTCCGTTCACATGAAGATAGGTTAACCACTGGACTAGAAGCATTTGTTAGTCTTTAAACAGAAAGAAAAATATATAAACAATAACCAGAGTTCATCTTCTTCATGAAAAACCCTAATAATCCAATTGATTAAACCGTTCCAAGTTTGTGAATTTCAAGTTAGGGGTTTTGATTATCAATTCAAAATGATGCAAAAGCACTTAACAATTACCTGCTATTGCTGCCTTTTGATGTTTAACCACGGTTCGCCGGAAAAACGAGTTAGGACGGAAAATTACGACACTTACGGAGTGAATTAGATGAAAAGAAAGAACGGGAAGAGCTTAGATAATTTCTAGCATCCTTTTTATAGCCACGATTGGAGCGTATAGGCGTTTAATCATCATTATTGCATTTGGACATGATATCCAGCGAGATTTTTTGGGTGTTTACTATTTTCTACGAATATGCAGAATTGAAGATTGAAGTTCGACACCTAGACAAGACCTTAGGATTTAATGAAGACAATCATTATTTAAATTTATGTAGGATTATATTTACTTATTTGAATTGTTTTGTCATATTTGGATATTGTGTGCATTCTTTGAAATAAACTAATTAACTTAATAGATATTGTCATTTTTTATTATGACAGTACCTTTGAGCTATGAACAATTGGCTCATGCCCCGCCATTTACGCTTAAGGTTGGGGTGTGACACATTTTTCTTTGTATTGTCAAGTTATATTTTTTTTAGCATTATCAAAAATGAGGCACATAGCCTACTATGTATAAGAGTTATAGATGGTGAACAATCTCCCTTAATTAGAAATTTAATTAGAGACATAAAGTCTAATAAAAACTAATCAAGTTCATAAAGAGCTCTACTCAAGAGTTTTTCATCATATAAAGAATTTAATATTAATTTAAATTTTAATAAATCAAACAAGTGACATAAAAAATTTAATATTAATAATTTAATAAATTTCCATTCACATTATCCAATTTTCCAACAATAAGCATACGCAAATTTATTCATGAGAAGTTATTATAATCTTACTAATCTATTAAAGCAACACAATATGCACACATGACATTCATCTAGGTTGCTTACAGAGGATGCCACCTAGATGCCATGTATATCATTTCCTTATTAATCATTAATTACTATCTCAATATGAGGTGGTGGCTTTATTTGAGTAGGTATGTTCATTATTTTTAATCGTGTTTTTAAACTCTAAATCTCATACTTCGAACTCTAAATCTCACCTCCATACAGATCTCTTAGGAAACCATAATACTTCCATATCTATTCCATCGATCTGAGTCCGATTATCTGTTCTAGGGGTTGGATTTGAGTACGATGCTCTATTCCATGGATCCATTTCTTCATATTAGGTATGTTCGTTATCTACACCATTGATTGCTTCCTCAACATTTTCATATCTTGATTGCTGATTTTTGTGTATTTCTTTTCAAAACAAAATTGACAACATGAACCTTTAATCGAAGGTAGTTTTTTAATTAAAGGTTTTTCTCTATCGTTTTTTAATTTCTGATTTACTATTTCATTTGCCTTCATATTGATTTAGACATAATCACTTTTTTATGTTTGGTTTATGTGGGTGGCTCTTATATTCTCAACTTGATCAAACAAAAAACACTAATTTTTTCTTAACTCTAAAGATTGTTGGCGCTGAGGGATCTAAAGTTGTAAAGGTCTACCAATTAATAAATGTTTGATATTGCAGGCTTGTAGTCTCTTAGTTTGACATTTGAGGTCTTGAATAGGTGGCCTCTTAATGTTAAGGTTGCATCTATGATTTCGATGTTTCGAGGCTGCAAATTTTATCATATTTTCAAGTTGAGGGCTTGAGGTTATATTGACTACATGGACGGCTTTTGGTTTTTCACATTTGACAAGGTACATATTGTTGTTATTAAAGACAATGATTTATTAATGTTATATTATTGATTGATTTTAATGACTATTGTGTTTAGAAGGTTAGTAGCAATTCAAAATTGCTACGGATGATCTTCACGGTGGAGGTAAAGATAGTAAAATTTGCCTTTGGTCACTCAGGTCGACCGAAAAGATGGTCAACATGGTTTATGCAACAATTTATGCGCATGGAAAAACTATGATATACATGTCCATTAACAGGTATAAATTAAGTTTTACATATTGAATAGGGGTGGCATGGGTTGGTTCAGTTCGGTTTTTGGCTAAAACTGAACACAAAAATGGAATGTCGGTTTTTGAATTTTTGAAAATAGTACGGGTTTGGTTTTTTTTTAGTTTTGTTATTTGAGCTTGAAAATTTTGGGCCGAAATAAAAAAAAATGATGGCTAATAATTCTGAAGTCAAACCTAATTTTTTTATTATTTAACAATAAATTGGTTATTTTACACTTGGGCTAAGATATTTGGGTTAAAGTTTAAACTCTATATTAATATTAAACTATCATAAATTACTTAAAAATTAAAATGAATATAAAATAAAAATTAAAATGAGTATATATATTGGGGATGGTTTAGTGGAGAAGTCATCTTAGTACGAGAAGCGTAAGAAATGAATTTGAATCGTTTATTATATTTGATCACTGGTCATAATTTTTCCTTATATGCTTTTGGTTTTAATTCACATATCATCTTTCTGTTGATAAAATTATATATCTATGGATGGTGATTTTTCATGTTAGATTTGGGTGCTGGGAAACTTGATCTTGACATGATCTTGTTGAAGGAAAGGATATAGAGCTTCTTCAGCTTTTTTTATGATTATATATTCACCGTTACCTATGTTGATGAAGATGTGATGCTGTTCTTAGGTTTGCAGATTGTACGTTAGAGTATGAGTTATGAAGATAAGAATGCTGGAGATGGATGAAAGACACCGATGGTGGTGATTTTGTGATTTAGAATTTCAAGAAGTGTATTGTGGTGATATGTCGTATATATTTTCCTAGAACAGCGTTAACATGCTGCTATTAAATATGCATTTTTCATTTTGTACATAATTAGATTGTCGTATTGCAAGCTATATTCGGATCCCGTTGCATCGCGCGGGTTACCTACTAGTACACACTATATATATATACACACACACACACACACACACACACACACACTATATTATAATGCATATAGGAAGGCAAAATGGTCTTTTACACAAATCTCTTAATTTTAACAGTTTTACAATGATTTAAGCATTAAGCATATGATACAAGTTCTTAAAGCATAAGGTCTTAAAATTTTAATCAGGCGATTCTTTTTGTTTTTTGAAATTCGAATTAAGAGTCAAGTGCCATTTTAGTACTTGTGGTTTGTTCAGTTACGCAACTTTAGTACCTTCTTTGAATTTATTGCAAATGGCTACCTTACTTTTCTCAAACTTGCAATTTTAGTACTTTTTTCTAACCCTGTCTATTTTGTCTGTTAAGTCAAGGGCAAATTAGTAAATTTGATTATTTATTTATTTTCCCTGTTGAGCTAAGTGTCATTTTCATACCTGTGGTTTGCTCAATTACGCAACTCTAGTACCTTTTTTTGAATTTATTGCAACTAGATACTTTGATTAGTTTGGGATAGAAAGGCAAACCCAGAGACTTATTACATATTGCAATTAAAAGATCATCTTTAAACCTAAATGACAGATCAGCCCCCCTCCCCGCGCTCATTGATCCTTCAAACCCTAACCATTGCTCATCTTCAAGTTCAATGAATTGCGATATATCGTTTTGTCCATGTGATTCGTCAACCATCATTCATCTACAAGTTCAATTGATGTTATACTAAGAGCTGCGAAGTTGTGTGATTGTTATTTGGCTTGACCCTCTGATGTGTTAAAGAGCTTTGGTTATCATACCCGAACTTTTGAAAAAAAAATCAATGCACATAAAGAAAATGCAAAAAAAATGGCTAAGATGGACTCGGATCTTGAGCTACTATAAGTAAATTGGCAATCTAGAACAAAAAAAGGCTAAAAAATATGTTATACATTGCATGGTTGTTTTTCATCTTCTACCATGTATTTAGTTATCCTTTAATTGTAATATGTAATATGTAATGTCTGTTTTGGTTTGTCTATTTATCTAAAACTAATCAAAGTATCAAGTTCTAATAAATTAAAAAAAAGTACTAATGTTGCATAACTGAACAAACCACGGCTATGAAAATAACACTTAGCTCAAAAGAGAAAATAAATAAAATAATTGAAATTACTAATTTACCCTTGACTTAACGGAAAAAATAGACGGTGTTAGAAAAAAGTACTAAAATTGCAAGTTTTAAAAAAGTGAGGTAGCCATTTGCAATAAATTCAAAAACGGTACTAACGCTGCGTAATTGGACAAACCATATGTACTAAAATGACACTTAACTCTTCGAATTGACTGCCCCACCTTTTTCTTCCATAGCTACATTATCTAGGAACTAGGGTTTCATTTATTTTTTCCTCTACCTACTTTACCGTCAATAAGTGATTTCAACCACAGCAAGCCACCACCTCATCTTCCATCCGCTCCGTTATTGTTATCTACAAGGTACTCTTAACCTAACCCTAGCTTGATTGCGCTCTAATTTTCCGTAATTTTGCATGACACATCGAGTTTTTGCTGAAAAAAAAGGTTAATTGTTAAATGTTCTTTGTATCAAGAAGATCTCTCCAACTATACTTAAGTTAAAAAGTTCTTTTTTTCTTGTTAAAGGAAGTAGCTGAGCCTGCACATGGTGTTTCAAAATTTGAATTCCCATTCTCATCACCATATCTACGCCTTTTTCTCCCCTTCACTTTATTATATTAGGTTATGGACGATGTCACACCCCATCCTAAAGCGGAAATGCCGGGGTGTGATTCGATTGCTCACAGCTTGCAGATACTATCATAATATAAAAGTGACAATATCTATTTAATTATTTTATTTCAAATGTGCACACAATTCCCAAATATAACAAAACATTTCAAATAAATATATATAACAAATTTAAATTCATGTTTGTCTTCATTAAAACCCTAAGATCTTTCTAAGTGTCCATAGCTCAACTTCAATTCAATTGCAACCTATATACGCTTAGACAACATTGTTTGTCAATAACACATGTTGAGTGAGTTTATCACCAGTTTTACAATAAAATAATGTTAATATAATAAATAAGAGAAATAAGCAAAACTTAATAAATGTGGTAATGAAATCAAACCATGAGCAAATAAGTTGTCAATTAAACAATTGCTAAGCAAATCGGGCGCCGGTAAATCAACCTTGAGTAAATAATAATAAGACCGTTGCCAAGCGAATCGGGTGTTAGTCAACAATAATGAGAACCCAACACAAGGGGATATGCAGAACCTCTCCGAGCATGAATCCGCACATAAACAAGTAAGCACATAACAAGTGTATTTGATTAATCACAGACAATTTCATGTTTGCTATTTTTTTTATATATGTATAATATGATATATGCATATGTCCCCAAAACATTGTGAAAATTGATTAAAATAGGGGAATGATAAACTCACCATAGATTAATGACAACCGATTAATAAATGTGACTAAACGAGCTTACGAATAAGCGATTCGTCCGCTACACATCAAACGATATGAACAATCAGAATATTAATCTTTGAGATATCATAATATAAGTAAAAAGGAACTCATTTCCGCTAGAATCGATCCAAACGGACGTCTAGAACTCTAGTTATGTTAAATTAAAGATTTATGCGAGCTGGTACTGACCAGAATCCGAACAGCGAGTCAGAAGTCTGGTTTTCGTTAGTAGCCTTAAAATTTCTTTACGAGAATTAAAGTCTTCTGGACCGAATGTTGAATCCGACCCGAAGTTTGAGAAAACGGATAGTCAAGGTTATTGACTATTTTGCCCTTAAATGGGTTTGACTCTAATTGACCCGTCAATACTCCTCAATCTCATAAATTGATTGAGGGGTATCGACAAGTGAGTGTTAATGAACGTTTGATCAGTTAACAACTTACCCGGATGGTGTTTGTATTAGCGAGAAATCGAGGTCAAAGGTTTAACGAATGTCAAAGTCAAACTGCAGCTCTTAGTCTTCAAGTAAACGAGCAAAAAGGAGCAAGAAAACGTCAGTTGAGAGTAGGTGACCGCTGGGAATGCTTAGTTGCAGTAAACTTGAGGGTTTGGAATTATGATGTGTTTATATAGGGGTTAAACCAACTTGTTAGACAAGAAACGGGTCAATTTTGGTAACCGAATCACATAATTAAGAACAAAATCGGGTTATATATTCACCAATATATTAACCAAAGTACTGATTATGAACCTAGACATCATTACACACTAAATACAATAACTTGTGGCTCAATTTCGTTATTTAAGGTTGATTTAGCATTAAACGAAGATCTGAAACGAAAATGGCTGATCTGGTGACATCTTCGCGCCTCGCTAAGGTGCAGGGCTGATATCTTCGTGCCATGTGAATTTGCATCTTCACCAGACTTTCAACTTTTGACAGTTTCCAAAAACGCATTTTTAAGCAAATTTAAGCGATTTTAAGAGTTTGTAAGGGCTATTTGGCACTAATGAAAATTAAGGAATTATAAACTAAGGTAAAAATAATTATTCCACTAATAAATGCATAATTTTATTAATAAGAAATATCCGAATAATGTTCGTAACCCGATAAACAAATACAAATATGAGTATGGAAAACCCGAAATGTTACAGTCTCCTCTACTTTAGCGAATTTCGTCACGAAATTAAGGAAAACCAAAAGATCAACATTTTCAAAATACTTTAAGCTTTTAAAGAAAATATCATAACATAGAACTTCTAATAACCAATGCAACGCTTCAAATGACAATCCGATAAGGCACGTGCATATAGGATGTACCAGCGGCATATCCACCATGTCCTTGTCAACTCATCATTTGTACCGTTACCCAAGCTACCTTAGGTTCTAAATCATGACACACAATTGTATGTGTTATGATTTCCATGCGAGCACTCGGATACTTATGTTCGCGACCATAATTACTCTTATCGTCGGATGGTCCGCATAAAACGTTCCATCATATGGGTTATAAATCATTGAAAATAAAATTTTAAAAGAAAACAAATGTTTTGATAATTTTAAATATAATTTCAAATGAAAATTAAAAAATTTTCTAGTTGGATTAATAAAACCGTGAAATTTCTAAAACCTCTTTTGTTTGTAAAAGTACAATTTTGAAAATTGAAAGAAAACAAATTTTATAAAACAGATGTTATTGTGATAATAGAGGATAAGGAAATGAGATGGAGGTACAAGATCCTAATAGTTTAACTTTGATAAAGGAAACTTTATTCATGAAACGAAATGCTTAAATAGTTCAAATTGAAATCATCCAATGTCGTGAATAACTAAAGAGTCGATACAATGCATAAACGAAAAAGATAAGATAACTTGAGATAGAAATAATGAAGGTAAAATCTTCAGGGTCTTCAAACAGCTTTAGTTACGGTTGCCTTGATTCACTCGACTAGAAGCACATTAGGTAGTGGGATCCATAATAACTTGAGCAGTCAATGCTGGTGGATATGGAATAGTTTGGATAGGTTGAGCTTGAAAGGACGACACTAGTGAGGTTTGGGTGGTGTAAGCTTAGTAGACTTGGGCTTGCGGGTACGGGTTTTGATAATAAGCAAGAGGGATCTTAGTTGACAGGAAGGGCTTGGAAAGTGTAAGACTGATGGGTTTGGACTTGATAAGTATTGATAGTGTAGTAGGGTGCAGCTGTAGTTTGAGCTTGGCGAACACGGATTAGTTGAGGGTACCTATTGCGAAGATGACTAGGATCTCCACAATGATAGCAAGCACAGGTATTAGGAACATCGGTTTGAGCATACGGGGTAGTAGTGATTCTAGGGGTAGGCGGAACAGATCGTTGTGGAGCATCTTGAGTACCGGGCGGTATGTGGAAAGTGTTAACAAGGTGACCATAATGGCTGCATTGGGTGCAAATTTGGCACAAGAATTGGGTCAAATGATAATAGTTACAAGTAGAGTATAACGGGAAAGGTCTGGTATAAGGTTTCTTATTAGGAGCTTTTTGGTTGGAAGGTTGAGAGTTGGTTTGGTTAGCAACACAGTTTTGGTAGTTGGATTTACGTTTGTTGTGAGAAGAGTTGTCATTGCGTTGAGTGGGTTCAGGTTCGGCCTTAGCATCGGTTGAGGATTTGGTTTTGGAGTTTTCAGTGGTAGGGTTAGAGTACTTGCGAGGTAGGGTTCCATCTCTAACAGGGTCATCGGGAAGTGAGGCAGCAAGAGCAATAGCTTCCTTGAATTCCTCACATGGCATACTGTTGGTACATGTGTGTCAGTAGTTCATAGTCTAGCATTTGTAATCGAGTCTGTAATGTAATTATGTTTTGATTATGATTATTTGTGTAAATCGCGAAGTTGTCAACAAGTTCGCTATGGCGAACTTGTTGAATCAGCGAAGTTATTGACAACTTCGCCTGTGGTGAAGTTGTCGTGTTTATATACTGTTCAGCAGAACAGTTTATGGGTTGGTCGTTTAGGGTTTTGTTTCAGTTGTTCAGTAACCGAGTTACGTGTCATAGTCTGTAACAGTGACCTCGGGTCACGTGTTTGTTATCAATATAACGTGGTTGGTTTATTGATTGTGTGTTCGATCTCTACATACTCTACACTCGTATCTACCTACGCAGGGATTCCGCACCTGCGTTGTTAGCGACGTCCCGTGTACGATCCGTCCAGGAGCCTACAATTGGTATCAGAGCCATCGGCTCGATTGTGAGGTTCGGGATTTCACGCGGGTGTAGAAAACGTCTCGTTTGACCTATTCGCGGGACGTGTTTTTGTTGGGATTGTGTTTTGCTCGTGCTTGACAGTCATTTTCAAGCCATTGCATTGATCGGAAACTGCTGGATTGACGAAAACAGATCTGAACAGTTTCCTTGTTCATCGGGCGAAGTTATCGTTCTTCGGGCGAAGTTACCATTCTTCAGGCGAAGTTGCCGTCACTAGAATTAGGGTTTCGGCGAAGATATAAGGATCAGCGAAGTTAACCACAACTTCGCTTACCTCATAAGTTCGCCTTAGCGAAGTTATCCGCAACTTCGCTTTCCACCCAAGTTCGCTTACCTCCTAAGTTCGCTCATTCTAAGCGAAGTTATTTTTAACTTCGCCAGGTCAAGCGAATTTAAGGCCCAGCGAAGTTCTCTTTTCAGCGAAGTTAACTTTCAAGCGAAGTTATTCTTAACTTCGCCTACTGAGCTGTTTTAATATTTTTTATTATTTTCAGGTTTTTCAGGTTTTCGCAAGGATGTCGTCAATTAACATCTCCGATTTGGTCAAGATGGAAGTAGAAGCGGGGTCTGCCACTAAGGCCCCGAGGCTGATGAAAGGAACTGACTTCGTGGCATGGAAGGACAGATTCATCCAATACATTAAATACCAGGATGCCAAAATGTGGGTGTGCATCCAGGATGGATATATCCCTCCAACTATGCAATACGAAGGCAGGGATGTGGTTAAGAAGTATAGCAAGATGGAGGACGAAGAAAAGAAAATGTACGAGGCCGAAAGCAAGGCCCATGCTGCGATAACAATGGCACTTCCTCAAGAGGTTCTCCATACGTTCCGAAAGTACACTTCTGCGAGAGAGCTTTGGGATGCTCTTGAAAATAGATTCGAGGGGAATGTGGGTATCCGTGCATCAAAGATCAAACTCTTAAAGACCCAATTCTCCGTCTTCAAATTTTTGAAGAACGAATCACTGGATGATATTATCACCAGATACTATCATCTAATGACAGAGCTTAGCAATTATTCGATTGCTTACCGAGAAGAAGAGATCGTTGAAAAGCTTCTCGATGCTTTCCCACCGAAGTGGGAAATGTACACCGTTCTTATGAGGGAAGACAGAGACTTTCCTAATTATGATCTTGAAACGGCAGTAAACAAGCTCAGAACTTATGAGCTTAATATGGTTCGAAAAGAAACACCAACAGATCAGATACAAGACCCTGGTATGTATGGTGCAAAGGTTAACTCAGGCTCAAGTTCGAGGCCTGAATCTGCTGCTTTTTACTCGAAAGGGGAGTCAGGTCCTGACTCTTCTCATGAAGGAAACGTTTCTGTGAACATGAACGGTGATGTATGTTTCGTTGCTGGAGGATCAAGTACTTCAAAGCCTCAAGCATCCTCAAGTGGTTTTTCTGCAAATGCCTCAAGCAATAATTATTCCAAGATGCCTATGAGTGTAAAATCTGCTGAAGAGCAGTTTGCAGTCTATGCTTCATTTATTGCTTCCTACGAAAACTACATCCAGGGGAAGATTGTGGACCCGCTGTACTGGATGAGGATTACGACCAGATCGATGCTGATGATCTGGAGGAGATGGATTTGCAATGGCAAATGGCAATGATTGTGAGGCGTGTAAAACGGTTTATGAACAAAACCGGGAGAAAGTTTGTTGGTGGTAGGCCCGGTTTCGACAAATCCAAGGTAAGGTGCTATAATTGTCAACAGTACGGGCACTTTGCCAAGGAATGCAGAAATGAGAGGGTTGAACGAGGACAAGGTCGGCCTACACAACACTCTGGAGTTAACAGAGAGATTAACGCCATGTTGACCAGAGAAGCAGATGAGTACAACTGGAACCTGCATTCAAGTGGTTCTGGTGAGCAAGCGAACATGGCTGAGGCTGAAGTTAAAGAATGTGAGAAGGTTGATGGAATTGAGAAAGCTACTGAAGAAGAAACAGCTTTCATGGCTGATGACAAGGACACTCGCTCCGAGGTATGTAATAAGAATATTTGTACTAATTGTGAAAATTTGTCTGAGCAACTAACAACAATGACTGATCAGTACGTCCGTTTAGATGCTGACTTTAAAACTATTAAAGAAGATCACCATTTTACGAAAGCAAGAGAAACAAGTTATAAAATTAAAATAAAAGCATGTGAAAAAGACATTCAAAGCTTAAAGCTTAAACTTGCTGAGAAAATTGAAATAATTGATCTTAGTTATGAAGTTTTGGAGGAAAAAACTAAAGTGATTGCTGATCGGGATAAACAGATTGCTGACCACCAGGTGAAGGTGGTGGAACTGAACCGCAAACTTGAGCAGTTCAGGAATTCCTCGGCAATCCTTGATCACCTCGTGAGTGATCAAGGTACCTCTGCAAAGAGGGGAGGAATCGGTTATCACGAAGTTCCACCACCCTTTAACCACAATTATACTTATAATCCGAGTGTTCAGAAATCTGTTGATTTCGAGGTTCCTCAGACAACTCCTATCAAGATTACAAGTGTAGAACCAAGTGTTAGCTGTGGCGAAACGAGTTCGCCTGTTTCTAGTGTGAATATTTCTGTTTCAAGTCTTGTCTCATCGGATTCGGATAAGTTGTCCGAATCTGGTCAGACAAAAGAGAAGGTAAGTTTACCCACCGAAGGAGATAAAAATAAAATTTCTAAAAAGAGTTCTCCACTCAATCCGTACGTCCCACCTTATGTGAAACGAACGGCTGGTAACACTGCCTCTACATCCAAACCAACATTTGACAAGAAAATGGAGAGTCGATGTTGCTTTAGATGTAACAAGTTAGGACATCTAGTTGCAGATTGCCCTTTGAAGCCGAGATTCAGAGGTGTGAAGCCAAATAAAACTGAGTATAAGCGTCATTTTGTTACTGCTAAAAATGAAAACTTTAAAAAATGCCAAAACGTAACGAATTCAAGTTTTCATAAAAACAAACCTCAGTTTTACAACCAAACCACAAAAAATAACACTTTCAATTCTCAAAGGTTTGGGAGGCATTACACTCAATCTGCAGGGAGATTCCCTAACAGGACTTACAGAAATTATCCTGATGCTAACTTGAGAAAGCCAGGGTACGGGACGTATCGATCCAAGACCAATTGGTCTTGGGTCCCAAGATTCTAACTCTTTGTTTTATTGTGCAGGAACAGTTGAACAGGGCTGCCAACAATCTTTGGATTGTAGATAGCGGCTGTTCCCGGCACATGACAGGCAACAAACACTTGTTGCAAGACTTAAAACCTGTTCAGGGAGCTAGAGTTAGTTTTGCTGGTGAGAGCGGTGGAAGGATTACCGGTAGAGGAACTGTGTCGAATGGGAGAATGACACTTGAAAATGTAAACTTTGTGGAGGAGTTAAAGCATAATCTGCTGAGTGTGTCGCAGATTTGTGATAAAGATTACACTGTCCATTTCACGAAAAAGTTTTAACTTTGAAGACAAATGCATAGCCTGCAAGAAGGGAAAGCAACACAAGAAATCCCATCTCACCAAGAAAATTAACTCAATTGCCGGTACTCTAGAACTACTTCATATGGATCTCTTCGGTCCCGTGAATGTACAAAGTCTAGGTGGTACCTCTTACTGCTTGGTGATAACTGATGACTACTCGCGATACTCGTGGGTATATTTTCTGAAAACGAAAGACGAGACGACTCAGATGGTGAAGAATCTCATTACAAAAGTTGAGAACGTCATGAGTAAATCAGTTAAATTCATCAGAAGCGACAAT
This sequence comes from Bidens hawaiensis, assembly GCF_021521415.1. Classification (NCBI taxonomy): domain Eukaryota; kingdom Viridiplantae; phylum Streptophyta; class Magnoliopsida; order Asterales; family Asteraceae; genus Bidens; species Bidens hawaiensis. The sequence goes on along the minus strand of NW_027491074.1, from coordinate 2,151,503 downwards.
GGAACAGAGTTCAAGAACTTTGAAATGGAAATCTTCTGTCTTCAGAAGGGAATTGAGCATCAATACAGCGATCCGTATACTCCACAACAGAATGGAGTGGCTGAAAGGAAGAACAGAACGTTAATTGAAGGAGCCAGAACTATGCTGGCAGACTCGAAGCTTCCTGTGATGTTCTGGGCTGAAGCAGTTGCTACAGCCTGCTATGTTCTGAATAGGGTGTTAACCGTTAAGAGACTTGGAAAAACTTGTTACGAGCTTATGCACGGAAGGAAGCCCAACTTGTGCGGTCTTGAACCATTTAGGTCTCCTTGTTCGATTTTGAAGACTAACTCGAAATTCGGTGAAGTAGCCGATGAGGGAATCCTAGTCGGTTATGTTGTTGGGACTCCCAACAGACGGGTCTTCAATACGTCGACTTGCAAGGTGGAGGTGGTTTGTAACACCGACATTACTAGTTACCAACCGCCAAAACCAAGCAATGGACCTGCTGAGATTTTCGACTATGTTAAACTCTTTAAGTCATTTAACGTACCTAATTTGGAAATTTCTGAAGAAGACGAAAGAGCTGTGTCGAAGATGATACTTGATGAGGAAGAGAATCTATTGCAACATCAGATGTTTGAGAAATCTCAACCTTCCACATCAAACCCTATCGATACCCCTACGGCCTCAACTGAAGAAGAATTTATTAATCCTTTTCACTCTCAGCCAGAAACAACCATAGATGAGATCTCTTCAAATTTGGAAGATAATTTGCATGTCGGTGGTGTTCCGACCACGAGAATTCACAAAGATCACCCATTGGAGAATATTATAGGTGATGTGTCCTCCGGTGTACAAACCAGAAGTAGCTTGAATGAGCACACCTGTGTTTATACAAGCATTAAGGAAACGGGTATTCTGAACGAATGTTTGTACTCTTGCTTTATAAGCCAAATTGAACCAAAGAATTATCAAATGGCTTTAAAGGACAGCTCGTGGGTCGAAGCCATGCAAGAAGAGTTGGCTCAGTTCAAGAAAATGGAAGTTTGGACTTTGGTTGAAAAACCAAGGAATGTGCACGCTATAGGCACAAAATGGGTGTTCAAGTGTAAGAGAGATGATAAGGGAATTATCGTAAGAAATAAGGCGAGGCTGGTTGTTAAAGGTTTTAATCAGCAAGAGGGTATTGATTACAATGAGGTGTTCGCTCCTGTTGCCCGGTTAGAAGCGATTCGATTGTTTTTGGCGTTTGCTGCATTTAAAAAGATGAAGGTATTTCAGTTGGATGTGAAGAGCGCGTTTCTAAATGGGAAAGTTGATGAGGTTGTGTATGTTGAGCAACCTCCGGGTTTTCCTGACCCAGACTTTCCTGATCACGTATACAGGTTGAGCAAGGCGTTATATGGGTTACATCAGGCACCTCGTGCCTGGTATTCAACGTTATCGGACTACTTGCTGGAAAATGGTTTTGAAAGGGGATTGATTGACAGTACGTTGTTTGTGAAGAGAGAAGGATGTGACTTCCTACTGGTTCAAGTCTACGTGGATGATATCATTTTTGCTGCATCAAGAGTATCCATGTGTCAGGATTTTGAAGCTGTCATGAAGAAACGATTCGAGATGAGTGCTATGGGTGAACTAACTTTCTTTCTAGGTTTGCAGGTTGATCAGAAGAAGGACGGGATGTTCATTCATCAAACGAAGTACGTTCATGATGTGCTGAAAAGATTCAAGATGGAGGACAGTTCTCCATATGATACTCCCATCTGCGTCAATCACAAATTGGGTGCTGAATCAGATGGTGACGCAGATGTGGACCCAACTCTGTATCGGGCGATAATAGGATCATTAATGTATTTAACTGCTTCTAGGCCTGATATAATGTTTGCTGTTTGTCTTTGTGCACGTTTTCAGGCAAATCCGAAAGAATCTCATTTGAAAGGTGCAAAGAGGATACTACGGTATCTTAAGGGCAAGCCGAAACTAGGGTTGTGGTACCCAAAGGGAGGAGACGTTGAACTGGTGGCGTATACAGATTCTGATTATGGGGGTTGCAATCAGAGTCGGAAGTCAACAACAGGAGGCTGTCAGTTTCTTGGAGGAAGATTAGTTTCCTGGCAGTGCAAGAAACAGACATCAGTTGCAATTTCAACATGCGAAGCTGAATACATGGCAGCATCCAACTGCTGCTCTCAGGTTTTGTGGATTCAACAACAATTACGTGACTATGGTCTGAATTTCTTACTCACTCCTATTTTAATTGATAACACTGCCGCTATCTCAGTAATTAACAATCCCGTGAAGCACAGTAAAACTAAGCATATTGACATTCGTCATCACTTCATACGGGATTGTGCTGAGAAGAAACTGATCAAGATCGAAAAAGTTGATACACTTGAAAATTTTGCTGACTTGTTTACAAAAGCGTTTGATAAATCCAGATTTCAAAACCTAATTGAGCTGAACGGGATGATCAATCCCGAGTAACCATGTTTGTTTAAAAAAAAAAAAAAAAAAAAAAAAAAAAAAAAAAAAACTGTGTCATTATTGCTTAAAATTAGTCGGTTACCTCAGTTTGATGGACATATCCTCGGATATGTTTTGGTCCTCGTTTCGACTTAGAGAATGAGGATAGCCATTAACCGGAAGACTGAAAGTGATCGGGGCAGTTATGACGTTTGTTTTCTTTCTGTTGCTGAAAATTAGTCGGTCATACATAGTTAGAAGGACACATACTTGTATGTGGTCGGTCCAGTTGATCCATTGGATCTTCAGGATTGCCGTTTACCTGACGACTTTGACATGATCGGGGCGATTGAATTCAAAAATTTTATATGGGAAATGAAATTACTTTTCAAGTCTAATACTTCGTAAGAAGTTCTTTGCTGTGTTTAACAGAAAATTGATCCAACCTTGGAAAATGATATATATACTGATTGTGTGTGCTTAACTAGTGAAGTTATTAGGCTTAAAAGGCTTTAGAACAGTCATTGTATGTCATGGTAATTTTCATGGTGCGTAAAAGTGTATGTGATACTAACTTAAACTACTCGAATTTACGTGGAAACTCCTTAAGAGTTTTGTATGTCTTCATACATATCTTTCCGAATGATAGGCAGAAAAGCGACCACCCAGTCATACACGAGCCCGTGAGTGTTCTGATTCCCGTGAAGAAAGCATTTCAAGACACTGCAGTGATCCAGATTCGGGACTTGCAGTAGTGTAGTACTCCGAAGTCAAAAAGAATGTTTGGTTTAAAAAAAAAAAAAAAAAAAAAAAAAAAATTATTATACATGTATATTTTTAGTACTTATGAGACATAGTAACAATCAAGACTTCTCAAGTCTGGAGTAAGAAGAGAACGGGAAGCAGACAACGAGTATATACAAGTTAATCAGACACTATGGGTCGAAGTCAATTCGGGGTGACTTGGGTATAGCCAAATACGCTTTGAGAATAGATAGAAGACATCATTATCTCTGAGTTGTTGCCCACTTAAAATTTTGAGCTTAACTGAACCTTAATCCGTGTCACAGAAACAATGAAAACCATTTAAGTTATTTACATGCTTACAACCTGTTTCTCTATGTCATAATACAGCTAAACACGGATCCAAGTAACAGTCACGTAATTAGTATGATTCCTGTTGGGATCTTTTCTAAAACATAGTGGTCTCTGACTAGACTGAAATTTGATCCCTTGTTTCGTTAAATTTTTTATAAGTTTTTCTATTTTTGTAGTTGTGTTATTATAAAATTGGTTACTTGGACATGATCATTTTTGTTTAATTCTTTTTGGAATCTTCTAATGTTAAGTGCAAGATTATTCAAACTTAAAGGCTGATTTTGAAATTACGGGCGAAGTTGTTGAATTCGGCGAAGTTGTGCTTAACTTCGCCTAGGCGAAGTTAAACGTAACTTCGCCTGAACCAACTCAGCCCTATATAAGGCTTTTGAAACAGTAACAGTAACATATATTTCATTATTTCCGGCGAACATATAATCTATACCAGATTATCGGCGATCTTGTTTTACCATTCGTTTTCGATCTTGTGTTTCTAGTTTCTACTATACTCGTGGTATGTGTTGTTAATATCATTCCCAAACATACTCGTTCGGTATAGTTTTACCCGGTTCGAGACCTCGGGTCGTCGAACCTTCAAAACCAAGTTTTTCACCTTTGTGTTACGTGTTCATGGACGTCCTTTACGTCTCAATATCATTAATCTCTGTTGTTATTCACTGATGGATCGTCAAATCGGTCCGAAAACATCGGATCTAAACCTTGAATCTGAACAGTCGCCGTTTCAGATTCAGGCGAAGTTAAGGTTTAGGCGAAGTTATCCACAACTTCGCCAGGAGATTAATTTCGCCTGTGGCGAAGTTATCCGTAACTTCGCCTTGAAGCTTAATTTCGCCTGTGGCGAAGTTATCCGTAACTTCGCCTTGAACTCAAGTTCGCCTTAGGCGATGTTGTGATACGGCGAAGTTATCATCAACTTCGCCTATACCAATTTACTTAACAGTTTTGACGAACTTACAGTTGACGAGAAGTTGTCCCCAACTTCGCCTCACCTATAAGTTCGCCTGTATAGGTTTATTCACAACTTCGCTCGTGGTACTTAGCGAACTTGTGAGTTGCTTACACACTGTCTAACTTGTTTTGTTTGGTGCAGATATGGCTGCTGTTGGAGGTGCTGGTGGTGACGACGGTGATGATCAACGACAATTCTTTCCAGCCCATAACCAGTACATCACGTTAGATCCAGACGCACGAGGCGTAGAAGACTACAGGGAGATTATCACGTTTCTCCTGCGATCAAGAGTCTTTCACGCGCTCACAAATACACTGCCCATTTCTCTGCCTAACATTGAAGACTTTTGGCAGACAGTGTACTATGATTGCAGGCCTGAGCCTCCGGTGATGCGAGCAACCGTAAATGGTCATAACATACAGTTTTCCTCGGAAGACATACGGTTGGCTCTGCAGTTCGGTGAAGAAACAAGAGATGACCCAACGGAGTTCGTGGCTCCTTTCCGGGATGGAGCTTATTTGAGGATGGGTTATTCGGGTCCGCTGGGGGACTGGCAGAGGAGGAAAGGGTTTCTGCTGGATCAGTGGCGCTTCCTGATGCATGTGTTGATTGTATGCATGTCCGGCAGGAAGGCAGGAACAGACGGGATGGGCTCGACGATGCAGTCGGCCATGATAGCGCTGACTTACAACCGCAGATATTCTTTCAGTCTGCTAATATTTTACGAGATCGATCGTCAGCGAAGGGCTGTGGCGCGCGAGCGATTCACTATGTATCCTCGTTTCTTACAAATGATTTTAAATCATGTCGCTCCGTCGCTACCGCAGAGACGCCCAATAAGATACGTCGAATGCGTGACGAAACGTATCTTTGCTCAGTGCCGCACCTCGAGCACTCGTAGCAAGCCTGAGCTGCGTCCCAGGCATACTCCCTTATTCGGATATCTCATCAATCCGGAGTATGTTCCTGCAGGAGGGGACGAGTTCAGAGACCCGCAACCACATCAGGCGGCAGCACCTCATGCTGTATCAGCTGCGCCTGTTGTTTCTACCGTTGCCTCTGCTGCTGTGCCAGCTACTGTATCTCATGCTGTGTCTACTGCTGAAGATGTTGATCTTAATGCTGCCTTTGGCGTACATGGTGTGTTTGATATGGATGTCTCGGGTCCTCAGTTTATGGATGTTACTAGACCAGTTACTTCGGTAGCTGACTCCGATCTAGACGAAACGTTTGCTGAGGCGAGACGACTTATGGTGTCTCGGGAGAGAACTACGGGAAAGAGGCCGAGAACTGTAGACGAGGATGAGGATGAAGTTGATGAAGAGGAGGCAGTGCAGATTGTGCTCAGACGTTCAAGAAGAGAACAGAGAGGTATGGGTTCGGGAGCTGGAGAATCTTCAAGGCTGGTACGTTTTGCTCCACCTGCCTTGTCTGGTATGTCTCTTATTCCTACTACAGCACAGGTTACTACTGTCGAGACGTCGGCCCCAGCAATTGTGTCTCTACCACCCCAACCGCTTAATCCACCGGTGGTAGTTGCACGATTTGTGGAGTCGACCATCACTACTACTGCAGGGTTACCAAGTGTACCACCTGCGGTCACTTCTGCTGCTGATGTCCCGCCAACTCCAACGCCTACTTCAGATTCCGAGAGGATTACATCACTAGAGCAGATTGTTGTTGATCAGACAAAGACCATTCAGAGCCTAGTGGAATCCAATCGACTACAAGCAGCCCTCCTGGTTGAACACGGAAAGGTAATAGATGCCTTCAAGGCATTCTTGGCATCTCAGGGGGAGAAGACTTGTAGGGGAGATGAGTTGAGGACGAAACGGAGAGAAGATCATGACGATGATCCCAATGCACCGGAAGGTGCAGGTGGTGAGCTGCCAAGAACCTCTCAGGCTCTTGGGGCTTCCACAGCTGAGGGGGAGTCTACAAATGCAGCTGGTGACGACGTTGTAGCAGTTGATGACGATGCGGATGTTGAAGATGTTATCGACGCATTGAAAGAGTTGGATGAAGAGGATGATGAGTTTATGATTGAAGATGATGTGCTGCCAGTTGATGAGATCGAGAGGATTGGAGAGCAGATTACGGTTGAAAACATGTTAGAAGAAGGTGAGATTGTTGATGACTCCGTGGAACATGAGATTCCGGAGGTTGACAGACCAGGTTTGGGTGATGAGAATGCTGAGGAAGATGCTGAGTGGGAGGAACAACCGAAATGGAAGGAAGGTTGTGCCCACTGGTTCGTAAAGACGAAGAAGCCGGCGGTCCCTAAGATGTTCAGAAAAAGTTACAATATTAAGGGATACGCGGAAGCCAAGAAAGGTATTATCTGCTGGTTATACGACGAGCAGCTGCGGCTCTTCGTGATCAAGAGGTACGATGGCATTCAGTACTTCCAGAGAAAGTTGAGATCTCTAAACACACTGCCAGAATGTGAAGTAAAAGATTTAGCCAGATTGGGATTGGTAAACAGAAGTGAAGACAACATGGCTAGAATCATTGCGAAGATCGTATGGAAAGAGTGCGTTAAAGAGAAAAAGTTTGAGCTACTGAAACCACAAAAGGGAAAACTTGTCGAAGACAAGGATAGAGGTCTGAGAGTTGATGGAAAACCTTGGATGGTTATGAAATACAAACCGATCCGGTGCCTTAAAGAAGTACCGATGAAGTTCATGCCCAAGGACGTGCTCAAAGATCTAAAATGGTGGTACGTGGATTGTGAGACAGCTGAAGCGGTAATGGAAGATGAGGATGAACAAGAAGTACTTCGGGTTTACGACCCGATGCATCTTGTTAATCTATCGAAGGCTGATCTGAAAGTGCTCAACGAGAAGAAGATCTTCTACATTCCTGCTTGGAAGGATCAAGCTAGGAAATATCAACGGGTGGTGTCGGTATGTGTTAGAGAAGGAGCGCATGCGTAGAGATGCAAGATTACAAGACTCAAGATTTGAAGATCAAGATATGAAGCTACTGCCAAGGGGGAGTCTGTTGGTACATGTGTGTCAGTAGTTCATAGTCTAGCATTTGTAATCGAGTCTGTAATGTAATTATGTTTTGATTATGATTATTTGTGTAAATCGCGAAGTTGTCAACAAGTTCGCTATGGCGAACTTGTTGAATCAGCGAAGTTATTGACAACTTCGCCTGTGGCGAAGTTGTCGTGTTTATATACTGTTCAGCGGAACAGTTTATGGGTTGGTCGTTTAGGGTTTTGTTTCAGTTGTTCAGTAACCGAGTTACGTGTCATAGTCTGTAACAGTGACCTCGGGTCACGTGTTTGTTATCAATATAACGTGGTTGGTTTATTGATTGTGTGTTCGATCTCTACATACTCTACACTCGTATCTACCTACGCAGGGATTCCGCACCTGCGTTGTTAGCGACGTCCCGTGTACGATCCGTCCAGGAGCCTACACATACTCGTAGCAATCCCAAGCCCAGTAGCGATTTCCTTAGTGATCCTAGCAGTCAAACGGTGATCACGAGCAGCCGACGGATGACGTTGATTACGAAGATGAGTTCCTAGGGAAGACATTCTACGAGGACAAAAAATGAAATGGTGAGATGATGGGTAAGTTGTGTGAATAAGTTGATGTAGAGGTGGACAACAAAACCGGTTCCTGGAACCGGTTCGGTGGAACCGAACCGGTTCCTACCCGTTTTTCGTAGGAACCGGTTCGGTTCCGTTTCAACCCGACGATCCGGGACCGGTTTGACATTTTTGGAGGTTGACCGGGTAGGAACCGGAACCGAATCGGAAACGGTTCGACCGGAACCGGTTCGGAACCGGTTCTAGCCGTTGGAGTAGTTCTAGCCATTGGGAAACGGTTTTATGGCCGTTTTTTGACCGTTGGGGTCAAAAATGGCCGTTTTTTGGCTCCCCAAACACCCCACTACTAGTATAAATAGGTATTTGGTGTAATGGGTTCATCACAACACTCAAAACGCAAACCCGAACGCAAAAAAATACAAAAAACGCTATTACAACGTTCTGAGTTCTCTAATCTCTTGTTTTCTCTTCTTCTATATTCATATTTGTTGTTATGGCTGCCTCACAATCATCGGTTGGTCAAGGTTCCACCGCCGGACCAAGTTTCGTTCGTATTGTACCTCATAATCGTAATCAAGAGATTTGGTGCAATTGGGATTTGGTTGAATTGAGTGACCATTCATTGAAGGCTCGGTGCAAGTTTTGTGGGATTTATTTAAACCCACTTTCGAATTCAAATTTGAAGAAACACATCGAAAGACCGTATTGCAGGGCGTTGAAACAGAACGTCGAGTCGCAACAAACGCAAATGGATAGTGAAGGCGGAATATTTACATACCAAATTGATCGAGTTCAAGATCGTATGGCGAAGTTTGTGATTCAAGAAGCTTTGCCGTTTAGCCACTTCGACAACCCTCGCTTAACCGCCATGATTCGAGATACGCTTCAACCACAATACACTCACGTAAGTCGTCATACTCTTAAACGTTATTGTTTAAAATTGTGGAAGAAGGCCAAAGAGGTACTAATTGCATATTTTGAAAATATAAATACGGGAATAAACTTAACTAGTGATGTTTGGTCGGCTCCACATGGTCTACCCGAATCTTATCTTTGTGTCACCGCTTATTGGGTAGACCCGTCATCGTGGGAAATGAAGAAACGCACCATTGCTTTCGAACTCTTTGAGTATCCACATACGGGAGATAATTTGTTTGAAATTTTAGATTATGTTATAAAAACTTATAAACTAGAAAATAAAATATTTTCAATTGCATTTGATAACGCGTCGAATAATACATCGGCGGTTGATAAATTAAAATTAAAATATACGCCGATTTGCAATGGTGTATTTTTTCACTCAAGGTGTGTTGCACATATCATTAATTTAATCGTGCAAGACGGACTTGCTTCGGATGAGGTTACATCGGTTATAAACGATTTTAGAGTAATGCTACATGAAGTTTTTAAGAAAAGTAAAAAAGACAAATGGATTATAGAAAATTTTGTAAAGATACGGGAAGAAAAGCTTTGGGAGCTAATTGGGATGTACCTCATCGATGGAATTCCACTTGCATAATGTTTCAAAGTGCTTTGAAACAAAGAGAAACTTTACAAATGTTTCATTCTAGTCTTGCCGAGAATGATTTGGCAATCCCCTTTTCAAATGAGAAATGGGAAATTATCAATGACTTATCGACTTTTCTTGAAGTTTTTAAAACATCAACTACGAAACTATCGGGAACGTATTATCCGACAAGTCCCTTGGTTCTTTCGGAGTTATTTTTAATCGTTAACAATCTTAAAGAATTTGAAAATAAAAGTCCAATGTTTTCAAACATCATATTACCAATGAAGTTTAAATTAAAAAAATACTTTCTTGAATTGCCACCGATTTTTACTTGCGCCGCTGCTTTAAACCCAATGTTAAATGTTACGGGGGTTGAATGTGTGATAGACGAAATTTTTTCAGCCTTAGATATGCATGAAGTTGACCCAAACTTTTCAACAGAGGCACAAAATGATTTTAACTTGAATTTTAAATTTATGTATGACTTTTATATAAATAAATATGGGTCAAACATACACATGCCTACGCCGGGGGGGTCTTCATCAAGTTCAAGTGCTACTAGAGTACGAGACCCCATGATTAGCCTTATGAACACCGTTCGCAACGTAACAGCTAAAAAACAAAGGGGTAACACCCCTTCAAGCGAACTAGGAAGGTATGGTGCATATGATTTCTCTACCGGTTTATCCGAAGAGGAATATGGCACTTTTGATGTTTTGGCTTGGTGGAAGGTAAAGGAAACCGAGTTTCCGATTCTTGCCACCATGGCCCGTGATTTACTAACCGCCTAAGCTTCTACGGTAGCTTCGGAATCTGCTTTTTCTCTTAGTGGCAGGGTAATATCGGTGAGAAGAACAAGACTGAATTCGGAGTCGGTGGAGATGTGCATTTGCTTGAAGGATCACTTGGACTCAATCGATCGTGTTCAACACGTAACCACTCTGGAAGACGAAACACCACTTGATGTTCGAGTGCACGACGAACAAGAAGGCGTTTCTACAAGTAATTCTGATGAATAAGTCGCCACTCAATAATTACGACGAACAAGAAGGCTTTTCTAGAAATAATATGTCACAACTTTATATTTATAAGTTTAATGTTTTGTTAGTTTGTTTTTGAATATTTTAAAACATGTAACCTTTTTTTTGAACTTCTTAAAGTAAATAAAATGAATTTTATGTTAATTGTTTTTTTTATTTAACATGTTATACAAATACGAATCGTATAACACCGCTCTTGATTATAATTCAGCATTTGACTTGCGTAAGCCAAAAGACTATAATACATAGCAAACTCAACAAATGTAACACGATACAGATTTAAGTTCACCATTACACGATACACGATACAGACTAATCAATTCAAACACGCTTACACTCATAGCATTAAGTTCAATATGTTGTTTACCATTGCTCTGTGGGTGAACAACAAAAGTAGCATGAGCCTCTTCAGAAATCAGAAGAACACAAATCATCACCTACACAAGCAGCGGAAACGAAAAACGAAAAAAAAATAATATTTTACACTGTAACCGGTTGGAACCGGTTACAGTGTAAGAACCGGTTTAGGAACCGGTCAGAACCGGTTCCACCGGTTCCGGGTCCGAGGGTTGGGGAACCGGTTCGGTTCTCTAACCGGTTCTACCATGGAACCGGTTTAAACAGTGATGTTGACTAATGGAACCGGTTCTGAACCGGTTCCGGTTCCTTTGACCAACCCGATTTGATCACCTATAAGTTGATGTAAGATAATAGAGAAGTGTACCTAAATAAAATTGTGCAAGTGATGACTCGATGACGAGTCGGGATTTAAAATAAAGTGAATAATTTAAAATAAGGAATTTCCCACAAATAAAAAGGCAATCTACCAAAAATAAGGGGATTTAAAAATATTTTGAAAGTGAGGCGTAACCTCGGAATTTGTGTATGTGCGCAATAAATAAATAAGATACAATACAATAAAATAATTAATCTAATTAAGCTATAAACAATTAAGTAGCACATAAGGCAGTTTAGATAAGCACGTATAGGGTCCTAACATATGACTAGGACAATTTCTAACTATCTATCTTATAACCTTCGGCTCAGATACCAATCTGTCACACCCCAACTTAATGCGGAAATGCCAGGGCATGATCCGATTACCCACAGCTCGAAGATACTATCATAATATAAAAGTGACAATATCTATTTAATTATTTTATTTCAAATGTGTACACAATATCCAAATATAACAAAACAATTCAAATAAATATATATAACAAATTTAAATTCATGTTTGTCTTCATTAAAACCCTAAGGTCTAAATGTCCATACTTCAACTTCAATTCAATAACAACCTACATATGTGTAGAAAAAAGAGTTTGTCAACAACACATGTTGAGTGAGTTTATCACCAGTTATGCAATAAAATAATATTAATATAATAAATAAGAGAAATATTCAAAGCGTAATAAATGTGGTAATGAAACCAAACCATGAACAAATAAGTTGTTGATTAAACCATTGCCAAGCGAATCGGGCGTTGGTCAATAATAATGAGAATCCAATACAAGGGGATATGTGAGACCTCTCCGAGCACGAATACGCACATAAACAAGTAAGTACATAACAAGTATATTTGATTAATCACACACAATTATACGTTTGCTATTTTTGTTATATATGTATAATATGATATACGCGTATGTCCCATAAACATTGTGAAATTGAGTAAAATAGGGGAATGATAAAACTCACCTTAGATTAATGACAAGCGATTAATTAATGACTAACGAATAAGCGAGTCGTCCACTACACATCAAACGATATGAACAATCAGAATCTGAATCTTTGAGATATGATAATACAAGTAAAAAACAAACTCGTTGCCGCTGGAATCGATCCAAACGGACCTCTAGAACTCTGGTTATGTTAAATTAGAGATTTAAGCGAGCTGGTACTGACCAGAATCCGAACACCGATTCAGAAGTCGGGTTTTGGTCATTAGCCTTATAATTTCATTACGAGAATAAATATCTTCTGGACCGAACGCTGAATCCGACCAAAAGTATGAGAAAATGGATAGTCAATGTTATTGTCTCAGAAATTGATTGAGGGGTATCGACAAGTGAGTATTAATGAGCTTTTGATCGGTTGACAACTTACCCGGATGGTGATTGTATTAGTGAGAAATCGAGGTCAAAGGTTTAACGAATGTCAAAGTCAAACTGCAGCTCTTAGTCTTCAAGTAAACAATCAAAAACATGCAAGAAAACATCGGTTGAGAGTAGATGACAGCTGGGAATGCTTAGTTGCAGTAAACTTTACGGTTTGAAATTATGATGTGTTTATATAGGGGTTAAACCAACTTGTTGGACAAGAAACGGGTCGATTTTGGTAACCGAATCATACAATTAAGAATGAAATCGGGTCATATATTCACCAATTTATTAACCAAATTACTGATTATGAACCTAGACATCATTACACACTAAATACAATAACTTGTGGCTCAATTTTCATGATTTAGAGTTGATTTAGTAAAGATTTAGCATTAAACGAAGATCTAAAATGAAAATGGCTGATCTGGTGACGTCTTCGCACAGCACTAAGGTGCAAGGCTGACATCTTCGCGCCGCGTGAAGGTGTAGCTTCACCAGAATTTCAACTTTTGACCGTTTTAGTCCCTGTTGTTCCAAAAACGCATTTTTAAGCCGATTTAAGCGATTTTAAGAGTTTGTAAGGGCTATTTGGCACTAATGAAAGTTAAGGAATTATAAACTAAGGTAAAAATAATTATTCCACTAATAAACGCATAATTTTATTAATAAGAAAGATCCGAATAATGTTCGTTACCCGATAAACAAATACAAATATGAGTACTGAAAACCCGAAATGTTGCAGATGACGTGACGTTCTTCGCCATAAATTACACTTAAGCAATCAAACATAGCTTCTACAAACCACGCTCTGTACTCTAGTAGCTTCGCTAAATCAGTATTCAAAAAGGTCTCGCACTCTTTAGGTCTTATTTTTTTTCTTTTTGCTTGCTGTTGATTTCAATTTTCAAGATGACATGCATTGAAGGGTAGAACCTGACTGAAGTTGTTTCGGTTATATGCACATGGCATGTTTTATAATGTGTCTTGGGCTTTTATGATTTTGTTTTAAGCAAGTTTTGGTGTTCTTGTGTTGAAGATCTCAAGAGCTTTTAATGAAAAGTGTTGTAATTGGGATTTAGGCTCCAATATTTTGAAACGGTTTTGCAGAATATATGGATTGGATATTTGATGAAAGTTTATTTTATGTTCGTGATAATTAGCCCTTAGTTTCCGTAATTGATACGTTTTTTGAGGCATATTGAGTTGTTTTCAGGAATAATTGTTGTTTTTGTGGTTTTTAAGGAAGAACAGAGAACGGGTAGTGACGAAGTTAGGAATCGAAGCAAAAAGGAATAAGAATAACTCGAAGGCGTCAAAGGAAATCGAAGCAGTCAATCCGTACGAACTATAAATAAGAATAAACACAACTTTTAACGACTATTCTATCAGGATTTTAAGGTTGTTTAATTGTGTGAATTGTTTTAGAAGATAGTTATTATTTTATTATAATTTATTACAAGTATTATAGCCCTTTTATTATTATATTATTATTTATGTTTAACGATAATTTTTTTATTAGTAAGATATAAGTACTTTATCGGCGAGAATATGAAGTTTATACATTCGACATACTTGCACTATTGTTTATAAGTTGCAAACATAACTATTGCTATAACGAGACGATTGTAAAACATTAAAGTTTACGTTATGTTTAATAAGCGATTTATAATGACCGTTTACGAAGACGAGAAACTGGGTTTTTTTAAATGTGAAATGGTGAGATATCATTTATAATTGATTTACATTATTTTTATTTAATTTAAAAAGGTTTTTAAAAATTATTTTGATTTTTAAATGATTAAAGTGATTTATTAGTTATTAATAAACTGTTATTAAACAATATAAAAAAAACGTGACTGACCCGGGCTTTCAAACCCGGGTCTTGAGGGTTATAAGTTTAGTGTGTAACCAGCTGCTCTAAGCTTAATATTCGTTTAGGTCATGGTTTTAAATATATATATATATATATATATATATATATATATATATATATATATATTTATATATATATATTAGTTTTCTATGGTTTTAATTAATAATAATAAAAATAATAATAATAATAATAATAATAATAATAATAGAAACAGCTTTAAGAAAAAGAAAGGATCGCTTGACCAGGGTTTCGAACCCGGGGATGCTGGTTACAAACACCATGGACTAACCAGTTGCTCTATGATTGATATTTAGTTTAAGCTTTAAACAAATTATATATATACAATACTTAAAGTTCATCTTCTTCCTCATGAAGTACCCTAATTTCAATTAATGATTCTGTTCCATGTTTGCTCAATTAAGTTTAGGGTTATTGTTTATCGATGTATTAACATACATATATCAATTACCTTATAATGTTTTTATTTGGCCGAGATTAAAGTCACCGGAAAATTTAAGAAAGTCTCCCAATTACAGATAACTCAGTGTATTAGAGGGGGGTTTAGAGGAGTGAGCAAGTTGTAATGAAGGTTGGGTCTCTATTTATATAACGAATTTGAGCGTATACGCGTTAGTATTATTAATTCGATTTCTGGATTTTCCGGTGATGATTACGGGATTATATACGAGGCATAAATGTAATTAAATTGTTGGTTATCGATTAATATTGACGGAGAACCATTTTTATATAAATAATTCAAGTTAAAACGCGTTATATGGTGGGTATTAGCTACCTTCGGCGCCGATTCCAGCAGTCGGAGGGTGGCCGGAAAAATAGGGGTTACGGGGGCATAGGGTTGGGTTTTAATATTATTTTATTGTTTAATAAATATAATTTAAATGAATGTTACATTTTGAACCCTAAGGTTTTAGGATTCTTTTAAGTTGAAATTTAATATTAAAATTTTTATTTCTAACCTTAAACTTTTATAAGTTAAATTACATAGTTTTTGGTTTTGAAAATTTACGTGTTTAACCCGCATGGCTCGATTAACGTTAAGGCTCGGAAGTTTTATATACAATTGGATAACAAACTTCGCAACGAATATTGGACAATAAATGTAGGAAACACTTTATTAATGATAAATAATACATCGAAATGACCCAACGGGTCGGGTTAACAAATACAAATACGGATTGAAAAATTAACGAATGTCACAATCATAGTAAGTACGATTGTGTGCAATAACTCAGAACTTGGAATGATTTTGGGAAATGGGACAAATGCAGATAAGGGCATGGTTCATGCGTTGCTGGTACATCTTATATATAAGTGTCTTTCTCATATTTCCAATTTGTGGCGTTTTTCGGGTCATTCGGTGTTATTTTTTTACGTATATATATAAAATTTGTTAAAAATTTTAACAACTCCATGTAGTAGTTTTTTTCCTTTTTTTTTATTTTATTTTTATATTAATGTCAGGACAAATTAACAAAAGTTGTGAATCATGTAACATACGTTTATTTTGGGATCTTTGTTTATTAATAAGTGAAGAAGTTATTGAGTAGTTTGTTTGATGTGTTGCAAAACACACGTATTTTCCGCACCTTTTATCTACGTATTATATTATATATTATGTGTTTTTACTTGATTTATATGGGTTTTACATAGTTTTAATAATCATGTAGGTTTTGGGTTACAAGGAAGAGAAACCGGGACTTTTCGAGGAGCTTACGAGCCTTTTACGCAAACAAGTTCAACACAAAGCTCAAAGCACGACCCATATGCATCATGGAGGCCCAAATCTTACATTATATTATAAAAAAAATTAAAAAAACCCTAAGCTGCCAGGAGGGTTCCGATTGCAGGAACAGCAAGGGAAGAAAAAAAAATGTTTTGTGGAGCTAGGGTTGGAGCTTGTGGCGGCTAGGGAAGGAAGAAGACACAACAACCAAGCCTCGGGATCATTCATCGCTGTTTTTTACAGCCGAGAGCAGCCCCGGAACATCTCATATCCTTACATCTTTTTCATTGTTCATACACTTTTAGTTTCTTGCTTAATTGTTGAATTGTTTTGCAATTACTTAAGAGATTGAGTTGGTTATGAGTAGAATTGATTGTTGGATGATTATTATGATGATTGGTATGAGTTATGTAATGTTTTTATTGAGTATTTGTTGCTGTCCAAATAATATGCTTGGCTAATCTTGTCAGTTCTACCTAGGAATGATGATAATTGTTAGGTTTTGATAGGTTTTATGGATTGTTTGATTGATAGACGTATATTGCTATTGTAAAGTTTAATTTAGACATGAAATAGGTTGTGTTGAGTGGCTGGAAATTTTGGTGATTCATTGCATAAACCCCGTGTGTCGGTTGATTAGTTTTGTATTGATTGATCGATGCGTTGTTTGATTCAAGACTTTGTGTTTAGGGTTTGTTTGCGGTAGGTACCACCTTAGGGTTTTGTTGCATGATATATTGGATTAAGTACAGCGGTTAAACACCTTCTTTGAGACCGAGAGGTGATAGGAAGTTCAGGTTGTCTCATTGCCTTTGCATGATAGAATAAGGATTGCACGAGAGCGAGTTTGTGTTTTGTCAGGTTTAGGTGTTTGGAGCGACTAGTTGATCTATTTTGGTTTAAGTTGAATTGTTCCTCTATCCTTGGTTGTGTAGTATTCATTGCCGTTAGGGTCGAGTGTTGGTGAGACCGAGAGGTGAGTCAACATTAGAACACGTTAACAATTGTTTCCCGGTTTGGTCGTTTTAGGCGATTTTGAGTAGTTTAGCTTGTTAAGTGAGACCGAGAGGTGATCCAGTGAGCCCGAGCGATCCTTAGTCATGTCATCTTTAGGGATCGGTGTCTTGAAGTCATCCAATCCATTAGCTTGTTAGGCCTACAGTTTGATTCAGACCTAGGTAGACGTTTTTCTCCATCCTAAGTTAACACAGTTAGTTTGTCGTTAAGTTTTCTATTTTAGGTAACTTTGTCAGTCAGTCTAGTTAGTTCAGTTCAGTTAAAAGAAATCAAAAATCAATTAAATATAATTCTTAGGTAGGTATTGTCTAGTGTTAGTGATCGTTAGCGTTCTGACGTGTCCACGTGTTCGATACTCGGACTTCCTAGATGTAACGCCCGTTAATTTCGGTTCCAAGAGTTAAAACTCGTAAAGTATGTATAATTCTCGGGATTTAACCGACGTTTCTCGAAAGCCTTTACGTCATCTCGGTACGTTAAACCATTTAACTTTTCTTCCACAATGCCTTATACTTCTATTTGGAGGGACTTGGATGTAACTTCTTATATTATAACATAAAAATAAAAACCTAACCCTAACTCCTTTAGGCGCAGCCGATCGGACCAGTCCCCCCCCCTAGCGATTTATCTTCTGTGCAGCCAAGTTTGAACTGTAAAAACTTCAATTCAAGGTCGGTTTTATGATTCCCCATGTCTTTTTCACCATTAAACCCGTTATTGAACACGTTATGATTGAGTTTTGATGATAACAGTTTGCTGACAGATTCGTATACGTTTATTGTAGGGTCTGTAAAGCGATGATAATCCATTGTTTTTGATCGATTCTTCTTTCCATGATGTTCTACTTTGAGTCTAGTTTCCAGAAAGGTATAATATGTAATTTTTGGACGAGATTTGAATGGTTTTTATGAATTTATAAGATGAGTGTCAAAGCTGATGCGGGATGATGGATTCTGGTCTATCTTCCCGACATCATAACTCTTTTTCAACAAGTCCAAATTAGTTGGTTTCACTTCTGGAACTTAATATTTTGAGTTAAGAATCAAACCCAATTGGAATCGTTTAATTTGGTTTGCTAATGATTTTATAAAAATAAAATAATTTTGTTGCACACTGAAATAGCTGCACGTACCTTACTGTGTTGGAGGAATGTTTATAATTTTTGTGTCTAATAGAAAAATATAATAAAAATATTTTTGTAAACCAAAGAAATTTATTAAAGTCTGGTAAAAATTTAATAATTTATTTCAAAGGTTATACTATGTAATTAAATGCATCTTTGCATGCTAAAATCTACACGTTTTACTCGTTATTGATCGATAAGTTCGTTTTAGGCTTAACCGGTGGATGTTCAATTGTGTTCTTGTCGGGGATGTTTGAAGTGAGTTTTTGCACCCCAATATTCCTAGGTATGTCCCGTATATCATACTTAAGTATTGTGTTCATTGGTGTTCGTTAGATTGGTCAACTAGTTGTAGCTTGATTGTTAGTGTTCGGTTGACTAGAATTGTAGTTTGGTGCGTTTAACGCGAGGGTTGAAGTGATTAACAACCAATTCAGCTCGGGGACACTTGGTTTGATGTACGGGCTGTTCAAAATTCATGTTTATAAGTTATGGAGCTGAATTGGTTGTTGGTTACTCCAACGGGTCGGTACAACGCGCAATTGCGTTTATTGAGTAGTTGGTGCGTTGTACTTGCGAGTTACCGACCCATTTGACTCGTGTAGCTTCGTGTCGACTTGTTGGCTGTGATTTTATCATGTTGGGTCCACACGGGGCTGATTTGGATGTTAATGGCCTAATCGACTCTTAAACGCGCGTATTAGTATCAACTAGTGCTCCCGGGGGTAATTTGGGAATTCTTTATTCCCGGGAGTACCTAAGGGTCGAATTGGTGAATGTGAGACTTCGGGGGCTGTTGTGAGTAAGTTTGATGAGGTCGAGGGTTTAGGTAACTCGAACCATATTAGAACGTCTCGTAGGATAAACGGTTCATCTTGATGTCATTAGTATTGATTGAATGTAAACCGACAGGTGTTTGAGTTTTGGGATTTCTTAGAGATTCTCTAGCTCGTGGTGAATCCGTGTCTTGTGTCAGGTGAGTTCATGATGCCCCCTTTTTACTCTTTTAAGATTTTGGGCTAGCATGCACACCTAAGCGATTTTGCTTGATGAATTGTTTAAAATTATTTTGGATGGGCTTACTTGTATAGAGTAGGCCTTGAGATGATATTATCGTATGTATGTATAATGTTTTAAACGATTTTATATAGGCTTGCTAGTATATGGTAGGCCTTGGGATGTTAAAAATATATATATATGTGTGTGTGTGTGTGTGTATACATTATTGTTTGGCCTATATTTGGCGATGTTGTAGTCGTTTCGACTACTGATGTTGCATATGCCTACTTTGTGTTTGCATGCGTTGATGTTACGTGTTTGGGTTGTACGTTTGCTCGACCCTGATGTTATACGTGGATGTTATATATATATATATATATATATATATATATATATATATATATATATATATTTTGTATATGTATGTATGAGAATGTTTAGTCTTCAGTAATGATGACTTAATGGATGCACTCTTTTTATTTTTAAACTTTTGGTATGACTATCATAATTACCATTACTGATATTATTTACTTAAAACTTGAACTCACTCAGCTCAAGCTGACTTTGGGTGCGTGTTAGTGTGAGTTTCAGGTTAAGAAGAGGATGCCTTATCGCTTGGACGTGCACGAAGCTACTTGGACGGTGAAGGGCATACGTGGATGGAAGAATGTATTTTGAACAATTTTATTTTAAATAGATTTATGAATTATATAAAAAAAATTGGTTTTGGGCAAAATTCCCAGGTTTTAGGGAACTTATTTTACGATTTATGTTTTCCGCTGAATTTACACTCTGAGATGTTTGTTTTAATGGAAGAAACCATTTTCAAGTTTAAATATTTTCTTAAGTAGTTTGTGTGAATACCAACTGTAGGGTTCCCGGGGATCGGGGCCTTACACTAGATCTATACTACTTGCGATCGGTACACTTGCCGGTTGTGTGTGGTTTTAGGATTTTCGTTTTATATTTAAAGCTTAGTTGTGAGGGTCATTATTATAGGGTTATCCGACGCACATCAAGTTTTTGGCGCCGTTGCTGGGGACACGGTTTTAGGCGTTTTGAGAGCAATCCGAGTTAGGACTTACCTTTTGTGTTACTTGTAATTATTTTTGTTTTATTTTGCTTATTTGTTAGAATAGTTTAGATAATTTTATTTCAAATTATAGTTTTATGTGACAGACTCGATCTCGTGGACCACCCGACACTAAAGCATTCCCCGAGCCAGAGAGAGAGTTTCTTGAGAGACGTCACACCGTTTCACCATCTTCCACTTCTTCATCTGTTGACTCCGACGATAGAGATAGGATCATGGGCGACAATCCACCACCGAGGAGGACAGTTGCAAACAGGGCCCGACCGGCCAATGCTGGCGCGAGATCCAGCATCGCACCACCCGCCATTGGAGTTAACGCGAACTGGCAGATTCCTTCGAATATTCTGAACACCATTTCTCATTCTGGTCAGTTCCATGGGTTACTTCACGAAAACCCGCATCATCATCTCACCCGCATCGCGCGTATCTGCGACACCTTCCATCTTGCCGGCGTATCCGAAGACACCGTGAAACTCCGCATTTTTCAGTTCTCGCTCATCGATATAGCGAGTCTGTGGCTTGAGTCCCTCCCACAGGGCTCCATAGCTACTTGGGCTGCCATGCAGACCCTATTTCTTGAAAAATACAATCCTCCGGCTAAGGCCGCTCGTTTGCGTAACCAGATACATTATTTTCAGATGGAGGATACCGAGAGTTTCTACGAGGCATGGGGCGTTTTAAGAATCTGTTAGCGTTGTGCCCGAACCACGGCTTGCTAGATTGGGCATTTTTCGAGAAGTTCTACAATGGAGTGACGTACGTGACGCAAAACATGCTCGATACAGCTGCGGGAGGAAATCTGCTGTCGACAAAGGACCCGGATGAGTGTATCGCTTTGTTTAACGGGTTAGCTATGAGTGGTTACCAGCGACCACCCGCCAAGGGTGGTAAGACCGTCGATTCCATTTCACACGGCATTCATTCGGTGGACACGACCACCGCACAGGTAGAGAGGCGTTAGCGCATATTGTGAAGGACTAGCAGACGAAGAGCAAGCTATGCGAACTATGCAGAGGAGGGCATGATACCGTTCAGTGCCCAGTCAGTTCGCAGGAGGAGGCCATAGACTTTATAGAAAATCCAAACCGAAATCCTAATTCTTTCAATTCTTATAACTCGGGATGGAGAGGCAATCAGAACTCCAACTGGAGGGGCGGTAATCAGTCCGGTTTTCAGCAGCCTCAGAGTTTGTTTCAGGACGCCGGTGAGGGAGCGAGCAGTGGGGAGAAGAAGCCCACTTTGGAAGAGATGATGGCGCAACAGACGCAGATGCTGTCACAGCTTATGACGCGAGAGGATTCCCGACATAAGGAGACCCAGGAGAAGTTTTGGGAGCACGAGCAGTTCATGAGGAATCAGGGAGCGTCGATTCAGAATCTCGAGCGGCTAATGGGAGAGATAGCCAGTCGATTGAACGAGAGGCCGCAGGGTACACTACCGAGTAATACCGAGCAGAACCCGAGAGGATTCGTGAAGGCTGTGACGACGAGAAGCGGTACAGGGGCACGAGATAAGCCTGGGATTCAGCAGAGGTCTAGAGGAGGAGTCGTCGAGGAGCCTGCAGTAGTTGTAGAGGAGCAGGTGGGTGAGGAGATTCAGATGGAGTCTCCGCCGACCCAAGTGCATCAGAGGAGCAGCCCAGGGGGTTCAGCACAGGCCGATAGACAGCAGTTACCGAGCGAGCCACCGAGAGTCTACAAACCCAGATTGCCATACCCCGGGAGAGTCCGTAGAGATAGAGATGAGGAGCAGAACTCCAAATTACTTGATCTTTTGAAGCAGCTTTACCTTAATATTCCATTCCTTGAGGCACTGAATCAGATGCCTAAACATGCGAAATTCCTTAAGGATATTCTCTCGAATAAGGAGAAGTTAGCTGAGGTCACTTCCATCCCTTTGAGTGCTAGTTGTTCTGCTGTCTTACAGAGGAAGTTACCAGAAAAGATGGCCGATCCAAGGAGTTTCACTATTCGCTGCACCTTGAGTGATGATACGATGGTTCATGCGCTGGCTGATCTTGGTGACAGTATTAATCTCATGCCTTATTCCGTGTATCACAAGCTGGGTTTAGGCGAACCGAGGCCTACCAGGATGAGTATCCAGCTTGCTAATCGTTCCGTGAAATACCCTCGAGGGGTGGTCGAGAACATGCTCATTCGCATTGGTAAGTTCATCTTCCCGGTGGACTTTGTTATTCTTGACATGAATGAGGATGATAATGTTCCCTCATTCTGGGCAGACCTTTTCTGGCCACCACACATGCGTTGAGCGACGTTCGCGATGGCAAACTGATCCTTCGAGTAGGGGATGAGAACGTCACATTTGACGTTCGACAGTCACCTAAGCATCCCAAATCGGCTGATGACTCCCTATACTTCATTGATACGATCATGACTCATGTGGGGGAGTTTTCCAGTGATCTCTGTGGAGGCTCTGCTTCCGACACACAGATTTTAGATACGGAGCTTCCAGAGGTTGAGATGGTCGCCTTGACTTAACACCCCCCTGATGCTGACATTGAATTGTCTTCCTTTGATTCTGAGTTATCTACCGGAGATCATCGTGTTCATCAGTTGTACGAGTTGGAGGAGTTATGTGACCATACTTACGCGCATTCATATCGTTATAAGCAGCAGGTGAAGGAACTGTAGGATCTTAAGTTGAAGGGTATTGAGCAGTTTAAGTGTGGGGATTTGGTCTTATGGTATAAGTCCCGGTTGAGGCTATTCCCGGGAAAGTTGAGATCCCGTTGGTCAGGTCCGTTTATGATTACTAAGGTTTTCCCGGATGGCACTGTTGAGATCAAGGATAAAGGCGGGACGATTATGGTGAACGGTGATAAACTGATGCACTACATTGGTCGAGGTATTCTACCTTGACTCGTTCTCTGAGACGTAGACGTGTGGATGCATCACTCAGGAGACTGTCCGAGTTGTAGAGTTTGTATTTTTGTTATATGTTTGTGCTATCTGTTTTATTTGTTTTGTCTATTTCAGGATTTTCCAAGATGAAACTGCTCGTACCCAATCTCCATTCGAGTCGGTCGATTTAAGGGGTGTTCCATTAATGAAAAAAAAAATTATAAAAACCAAAAAACACAAAAACATGTTTATTTCTTTATGTTTTTTTTCCATGTTGTACGACCGCTACATGCGAGCGAGTTTGAGTTTTTGCAGGTTATATTATGCGCATGGTAGCTATGGTGGCATTTTGGATCAGGTTCTCCCGAGGTTGCGACCGCGAATAAAATGCTATACGGTTGTTTGGATACTACTCAGCTATTGAGGATTCTGCACACAAACCAGGGGAGTAACCCGTTCTTTGTTTTAGTCTTGTATACTTTATTTTTATTTTCTGTTTTATTTTTATTTTATTTTATTTCTTTTACTTGTACTCATCGAGGACGATTTCGTTCTAAGTGTGGGGATGGGGTTTATTTTACTTAGTTGTAGGAAAATTTTTGAAAAAAAAAATAATAATAATAAAAAAATAAAAAAAAAATATTGAAAAATTTTGAAAAAATAGTCCCTTGAAATTTGTTTTCTCTATGTTAAACAGGAGATGATATTATTACCGAGTAGTGGTTATTTTATAACTTCTTGGTGTTTTTTAAATATATATATATATATATATATATATATATATATAATAAATAAGAACAGTGCCCATTAGACCCTCACGTAATGTATGGCAACCGAACAGTTGAGACTCAGTAATCGATGTGTCGGTAGGCTCAGCCTTTGAGAATGAAAGGGTGGTTTGGTTGTTGACCTAATTAAACCTTTTAAATGGCCTGACTTTAGTGGGAAACATCTTAGGGGTTTTGTTTGTTTAACTAAACTCGTGATGGGACTGGAATGAAAAGCCGGGTCATACTCAAGCCTTGAGTCACATGATCGTCTGTATATATTAGCTTTTTTTATCTTTTGTATTTGTTTCTATTCATGCAAAGTCATGTATATGGGTATTGAAAAAAAAATTGCAAAAAGCCAAAAGGCAGAAAAAGAAAACAATAAAAGAGAATGCATTTCTAATCACGTGCACTTGAAAGAGAGCTAGAGTTTATAGTTTGTATTTGAGTCGAAATGTTTTAATAATGTGGCAAAAGGTTTATGTCAAGTTGGGGTGGCTCAACCCGGTAAAACCATAATGGAATTGGTGAAGTGGCAGCAGGGCTTTTAGGTGTGGGTTCCACTTAGTCATACAAATTAATAGAATCGTCACGCCTTATTTGCTCGGTAAGTATTAGGGGCATGGGTTTAAAGTGGACAGCAATACCGGCAATCGACCTGATCTAGCTTATTAGGTGAAAGTTGGAAGAAATAGTTGGGTAACGGATCACTTGTTCTAATACATTAAAAAGAAAAAATATATATATTAATAATAATAATACATAAATAAAACCAAGAGTTGTCGGTTGAACTCGGATATGATCCTGTGTAGTATTCTTTTTCAGGGACGAACAAGTCTCAAGTGTGGGGATATTTTATTTGTTGCAAAACACACGTATTTTCCGCACCTTTTATCTACGTATTATATTATATATTATGTGTTTTTACTTGATTTATATAGGTTTTACATAGTTTTAATAATCATGTAGGTTTGGGTTACAAGGAAAAGAAACCGGAATTTTTGAGGAGCTTACGAGCCTTTTACACATACAAGTTCAAGACAAAGCTCAAAGCCCGACCCATATGCATCATGGAGGCCCAAATCTTACATTATATTATATTATAAAAAAAATTAAAAAATCCCTAAGCTGCCAGGAGGGTTCCGATCGCAGGAACAGCAAGGGAAGAAAAAGAAAAAAATGTTTTGTAGAGCTAGGGTTGGAGCTTGTGGCGGCTAGGGAAGGAAGAAGACACAAGAACCAAGCCTCGGGATCATTCACCGCTGTTTTTTACAGCCGAGAGCAGCCCCGGAACATCTCATATCCTTACATCTTTTTCATTGTTCATACACTTTTAGTTTCTTGCTTAATTGTTGAATTGTTTTGCAATTGCTTAAGAGATTGAATTGTTTATGAGTAGAATTGATTGTTGGATTATTATTTTGATGATTGGTATGAGTTGTATAATGTTTTTATTGAGTATTTGCTGCTATCCAAATAATATGCTTGGCTAATCTTGTCGGTTCTACCTAGGAATGATGATAATTGTTAGGTTTTGATAGGTTTTATGGATTGTTTGATTGATAGACGTACATTGTTATTGTAAAGTTTGATTTAGACATGAAATAGGTTGTGTTGAGTGGCTGGAAATTTTGGTGATTCATTGCATAAACCCCGTGTGTCGGTTGATTAGTTTTGTATTGATTGATCGGTGCATTGTTTGATTCTAGACTTTGTGTTTAGGGTTTGTTTGCGGTAGGTACCACCGTAGGGTTTTGTTGCATGATATATTGGATTAAGTACAGCGGTTAAACAACTTCTTTGAGACCAAGAGGTGATAGGAAGTTAGGGTTGTCTCATTGCCTTTGCATGCTAGAATAAGGATTACGCGAGAGCGAGTTCGTTTCTTGTCAGGTTTAGGTGTTTGGAGCGACTAGTTGATCTATTTTGGTTTAAGTTGAATTGTTCCTCTATCCTTGGTTGTGTAGTATTCATTGCCATTAGGTTCGAGTATTGGTGAGACCAAGAGGTGAGTCAACATTAGAACACGTTAACAATTGTTTCCCGGTTTGGTCGTTTTAGGCGATTTTGAGTAGTTTAGGCTTGTTGAGTGAGACCAAGAGGTGATCCAGTGAGCCCGAGCGATCCTTAGTCGTATCATCTTTAGGGACCGGTGTCTTGAAGTCATCCAATCCATTAGCTTGTTAGGCCTACAGTTTGATTCAGACCTAGGTAGACGTTTTTCTCCATCCTAAGTTAACACAGTTAGTTTGTCGTTAAGTTCTTTTTAGGTAACTTTTGTTAGTCAGTCTAGTTAGTTCAGTTAAGTTAAAAGAAATCAAAAATCAATTAAATATTATTCTTAGGTAGGTCTTGTCTAGGGTTAGTGATTGTTAGCGTTCTGACGTGTCCACGTGTTCGATACTCGGACTTCCTAGATCTATATTACTTGCGATCGGTACACTTGCCGGTTGTGTGTGGTTTTAGGATTTTCGTTTTATATTTAAAGCTTAGTTGTGAGGGTCATTATTATAGGGTTATCCGATGCACATCAGTGTTGGTATTGTTGGAGATGTGCACAAGGCAAAACATATAATGACATTGCTAATGATATGTGATCCTAAAGGATCACACACTAAGCAATTATCAAGGACGCGTTTAAAATGTTTAAACCTTATAACCGAGTCAAGATAAATTGTGTGTGTGGTTTATTACGTAGACGTAGATAATTTATTGTAACTAGCTAAATTGGTTTGATACAAATTTGGTCATGCATGTATTTGCATATATAGTTGGTATAAGATGACAACTTTGTATGTAACTAATTTGGTTTGAATGAAACTAGCATGTTTTCACCTAACTAGACTTGTGTATATTGTAAATGATTTATTAAATTACCAAGACCATACCTCACCTTATTATTGCTACATTCTTTCAAGATTTTGAGTAAAAAAAGGATGATATGTTGACCACTTTATACACACCATACTTGTAACATCCGCATTTCTGAAAAGTAATATATGTATGAAGAGGTATACGAGAATAGATGTAACTAATATATGTATGATATGTATGATGTGTATGGTTGAATGGTTAAAGGGTTGCATACCCTAATAATATATGCGAAGAGTACAGGGTTGCATACCCTAATAATATTTGCGAAAAGTAAAGGGTTGCAGACCCTAATAATATATGCGAAGAATAAAGGGTTGTAGACCCTAAAAATATCTGCGAAGAATAAAGGGTTGCAGACCCTAATAATATCTGCTAAGGTTATAGGGCGAAAGGCTCTTAAAAACGTAGAGCGGTTATGTATATGTAAAAATAATGAAGGTAAGTATGAATGTAAGAACGAATGTAATATATGTCTTCGGATATATATATACACACACACACACACACCTGTGTAAGAATGTGAATGAAATGTATGTTACCTGCTTATCTAGAACTCACTCAGCATAGCTGACTTTTAGTATGCACACAGGTAAATAGATTGAAGGAGCTGGCTTGAGGATGGCACGTGGCAGGGACTGGAAGACTGGCATCTCGAGCTATAAGTGTTAAGAATTAATATGATATGTATTAAGAAAAGTTAACTCTTGCAAGACAAGATTTGATGTTTTGTGACGTAATGCATGAAGTTTTAAGTATTCCGTGAAAAGTTTTAATTAACTCTAATTTTAGAACTATGTTTAGGAGTAAATCCAATGCCAAAGTAGGGTTCTGGGAACGGGGACTTACAATACTTCCAGATTATATGGTATGATTGGTTTAGATAATAGACAAGATATATCCTATACCGGTGGTCTATATATATTGGTTTTTTCAAGATCTTGATTATCTTACCATGTGGCACTTCCTCCCCATTAAACCAACCTGCAAAACTTTCAATTATATCAGGTGAAAATAACGATGTAAGATTATCAGAAGGAACCGTGTGAATTCTGTCATAGGTTCTTGGAAAATTGTAATTAGAATCGTCTTGATCAACCTCTTGATCAACTTTGTCAACCACTTTGTCATCATCCATCAACTTTTTCTTAACCATATCCTCAGCTGGCTTGACTTCTTCCCTTACATCAACCTTATCAACCTTTGAATTTTCTCATAAATTCTTTTCACACTTTTGAAGTTTCAAATGTGCTTCATTAACAACATTCAAATCAAAAAATGCTCTGTCATAGTGCCTTTTCAACTCTTTAATTTCAAGAGTTTTAAATTCACATTCATCGCAAGGAAATTCAAATTTTTCATATAAATTTGAGTTTAGAATTACCTCATTTTCCATGAATGCTTGATCGATTGGTTCCTCGCTTGAAATTTCAGAATCTTCATCAGTCATGTGTTCAACAGTTCCGTCAATCAACTTGTCCTTTTAATCTTCAACCTTATTTGATTCCTTGACTTCTGATTCATCTATAATATCTTCCTCTCCAAAATCTAAGATCATGAAGAGGATTCTTGAATCAAGTAGGAGTTTTTTTCCTTCAAGATTGAAGTTTTTATCCCTAATTAATGGATATTTTGTGTTGGCTCACAAAATCGCCTAAAAATATGGCTTGGTCATGCCTTTTATTTGTGGTTGCTTGTATTGAGTATTTGGTAGTTTTATTTACATCCAACACCAAATTGATTTTATTTATAGTAAAAAAAAATCATACAAGTAAAGAGTTTGGTAAAATGAGATTTTAAAGAAACTTGAGAAACCACTAAAATATATAAGTTGTTAAAATGGTGATTTTAAAACTTAAAAGGACTTAGATTCTAACAAGTTAAAAAAATAGAGATTTTGGTAACTTGCACAAACCTTTTAAATATATTTAGTTCGAGTTATAAAATTAAGCGAACATGACATTTTAACATTTTTATCTAAACTCGAATCTAAACCGTTGAATAAACGGGATTTTATGAATGATTAAAATTGCGTCGATAATAAGCCGACATGTAATAAATATAGGATATTAAAATGGACAGGCGTCACAAATTTTAAAATGGAGATTTATATGAAACTAAAACCAATTGATAAATCCTTTTCATAAAATATAACAAATTTCATGCATGAGGAATTTGTTGTATAAAATGTTTTGTTTCAAATAATTATTTGATTTCCAAAACATAAACGTACCCTTAAAATTAAGCAACGCCATCCAATGTAAAAACAAATCACACAATATATGAATACCTTTGTAAAGAAGTGCCTTTGCCAATTACATGGGATACTCAATAAAGTGGGGAGGCAATATGTCAGGACCGAAAACCTGGTGCAAACCTTGAGTAGGTTCCGCCGGAATCAGAATATTCAACGGATGTGAACGAAGGTATGCGAAAATGGACACAAACAGTAATGGATAATCAGTAAGAACAAAATCAAAGACAAAGATTCACTACATTTAATATATCATTCAATCAAATAGTGAAAGGAATGTCTAGAGTTTCGTGGCGATGGCGGCGGGTGTACGAGGAGACAAATAGAATATTCCTTTCAATGTTTTTCCTCGTATTCCGTTCTTATCCGCTCTAATATGGAAACCTACGACTCTATTTATAGCCCTGACATTCCTTCTAGAATTCCCTAATTATTACATAATGAATGACAAAAGTAAAATACAAGTGTAATAGTCTTCGAGCATGATATCTATCTTGCTCGAGTAGACTTGTTATGCAGTGCATGCTCGATGATTGACTTTGAGCACACTTTAGAAATTATTCTATTCTAGCATGCTTCATCCTTCTTGACTAATTCTTGCTTTGCTCGAATTTGTCTCTCGAGCAAGCCTATTCTTCTTGATGTCTTCAGTTCTGTCTTGAACTTATTTAGCAATCTTCAGCATGCTCGGATGTGAATCTTGCTTGAAACTGAACCATGCTCAAATTCTATACTTCGCAACATATGACATCTTTTTATTGCATCCATGCTCGTCACCAATGTGCTCGGATCACTTGGCTGAAACTTGAATGATCGAGTTGTTTGCTCGATTGGCAATCCATAATCGACAGAAGAACACTCTTGCTCGGAGAAGTGTAGATTGCTCGAAGCCTTCAACACTTAGGAAGAATATGCTAAAAGACCGTGCTCGTGGTAGTAAACCATGCTCGATGATCTAGGCTTGTTCGTATTCCATACTTAGCCGATTTCTTGGGGAGGTTGAGAAGATTCCAATCTTCCTTTGTAGTTATCCGACTCAACAATCTCCCCTAGATTGGAACACGCTCAGATGCACCAGAACATACCTGCATACAGTTACACATGCATCAAAATTCTAAGATAGTCGATTTAGGCACAAATATCATTACATTACATAAAGGAATTCTGCCATTTAGGCATTACACATCAAATTTAAACATTGTTCAAAATATAAAGTAAAATATACAACCACAAGCAAAACAAAGATAAACAGGAACAAGTTCGATCATCAGTATGCTCCATCCTGCTATCTTCTTCCAAGGCTCCTTTCAGCAGATTTCTCCTTTTTGAGTTTCACAAAGGCAACCTTTTCTTTGAACATCTCCAACTTCACTCCATCTTCAGAATCAATAGGGAACCCTGATAATGTCTTGTAAGTCTTGGATGTGTATGAAGTGTAGATCTTCATCATACTCAACCACTGCATAGTTCCTCTAGATGCATTTCTGAGTTATAGAGTCTCTGTTTCGGTTGTAGGTGAGATGGGATATCTTGCCATTTTTGTTGCATTTGTGAGTTTGGCTCCATCATCTCCCTTCTCATGGCTAAGCATTCTTTCAAAGTTTTCCTTTTTCCACTGGAGCTGCTTGCCTGATGAGTTTTGTTTTTTTGGAGTCCCATAAGGAGAGTTTTAAAGTGTGAACTTCATTAATTCTTTTTCTTCTTCTTTCTCTTTCTGCCTCACTGTGGGCTTCTCTCGTTCTTTGTTTCAGAAATGGGAATCCTCTTTCTAATGGTTCTTTCAAGAATTTTGAGAGGTCATTTCTTTGTTGACCAGCAAATTGGCTTCTTTGTTGATTATCATGAAGGTCTTGCAAAGCCATTTTTTGCAGTTGTTCCCTTGAAAAATTTCTCAGGTCATCTCTGAAGATTATTAAGCTCTCTTCATTGTCTTCATTCACCACTCTCAAGATCTTTAATCTTTTGTCAAAGTAAAGATGTGTGGTCAAGTTCAAATTCTTTGAAGGTTCAGGCCTTACAATCTCTGACCTTATTGCAGTTCTGCGTGTTCTAATTGGTGGATTCTTCTTTGCTTCCTCTTGTTATGACTCTTCAAACCATTGTCTTATGGTTTAATCAGTTTGCATCATTAGTCTTCCCACATTTCCACCTCTTTTACAGCGTATGCTTATCATGTTTGCCCTTTCTTCTTCTTGCTGTTTTAATTTGGCTTCCTATAATTTTCTTTCAGTTTCAAGAAATAGCCTTTGTTCTCTGTGATAGACTTCAAGAAGTTGATCATGAGGCATTTTATCAAATTCATCTTCGGTCATTCCTTTATCCATCACAATGTCCTTCAATGTTTGTACTCTTTGTGGATCTTCGAACCATTTTGTGACTTCTGCCCTTTTTTTTTCTGCTTCCTGCCTTTCCTTTTCAAGTCTCATTCTCAACTCTTTCTCTCTTAGGCAATCTTCAGTACGTTTCCGATCCTTATGAGAGTCTTTAACCATTTTTACTTTCTTTTTCAATTTTTCAAGAGACGGATCAATCAAAGAGTTGTAGCTATAACCATGTAATTGCAGAAACTTGATGTCTTTGTGTTTACTTTTGAGTGACTCATATTCTATTACATCTCTGGCTTCCTTTTCTATTCTTTTCTTGCTACTGTCCGATTCTTTCAACATCTTCCCTTCCTTTTCCTTTCTCTTGCTTATTTTGTCCACATAATTTGCAACATCATCTACTAGAGCATTTTGGTATATTCTTTCAAATGTGTCAAATGATTGTAAGTTTAGAAAGGCATGCTTTCGTCCAGCTTTTATCAAGAATTCTGTTTTAGACTATCTGCTTCTCCATCCGTCAACCTCTTA
Source organism: Bidens hawaiensis (assembly GCF_021521415.1). Classification (NCBI taxonomy): domain Eukaryota; kingdom Viridiplantae; phylum Streptophyta; class Magnoliopsida; order Asterales; family Asteraceae; genus Bidens; species Bidens hawaiensis. The sequence goes on along the minus strand of NW_027491074.1, from coordinate 2,119,313 downwards.
TGCAATCCTTTCTTTTGACATCCTCTGAAGGTATTTTACATCATGTTCGAGGCTCAGGAGGTAGGCTCTATCCTCCTTTTCTTTGTCATCATTTTTCTTTGTCATCTCTTCTTTTTCATCATCCATATGCTCATCCAAGTTGTGAAGGGCTCCGATCATGGGTTCTTCAGTTTGACTTTTCTGAGGCCCTTCAACAACCTTGGGTTGTGTTTCCCTTCTTTTATAAACATTCACAAATTTTTGTCTTTTTGATTTGGGGGTCTCAACTTCATATGTGTTTCTTTTCTCTTCAACGACCCCTTATCTTTAGTTTCTGGCTCTGTTATTATTGATTCTTCATTCATACTGCCCTGTTCATCATTAATGATTTCTTAATCCTGGGCTCTTTAACCTGAGGGTCATCATTAACAACTTTATGAATTATTGGCTCTGTGGTCTCAACTACTTCTTCAACTTTTGGTTCTGGTATGTTGTTAGTTTGTGAATTGCTGCATCTTTGTTCTATTTCCTTTTGAGGCTTTTTAGCAGCTGACACAAAATCAGGAGCATGTCTTTCAGGTTTCTTCATAATTTCTGTAAGAGTTTTCAAAACAACTAACTTGACAACTGATCCATAGGAAAATTCTATTGTTTCTTCTTCACTTACTTCTGGATATATTAGAACCAATCCTAGCTCTTGACTTTTTGGTAGTTCAGATTCAGGCTCAGACTGTATAGGCTCGGGCTCATCTACTGTTTGTGCTATTGGAGTTTGTTCTTCAACTTGTTTCTTTTTCAGTGCCTCCATAGCAGCCCCTATGGCCTCATCGGCTACCTTTTTTAGCCTTTCTTCTTCCTCTTCCTTCTTCTTCATCTCAATCAATGCCTCCAGCACTTCTTAAGGAACTTCCTCTTCATCTTCTCCAACAATCACACTATCTTTCTCTTGGTTTATCAGTTTGATCACAGCTTGTACAGATTCTACTTCAGCAATGTCTGGATCCACTATCATCCCTTTTAAGTATTTCATCTCCAGATTGCACTATATGTGCAGATTTGGGATATAGATCTTCATCAGTCAGGGCAATCCCTTTTCCTTTCAGTTTCCTTTTTACAATCTACTCATGTGTTTCTTCTTCCTTCTCTGACTCCCCCTCATCTAATGCATCTTCTACATATTCTTCATTAATTTTCTCAAGAGCATTGGATGTCCCCACCACAGCTTCTTCTTTACTGGCCTCATTGTATAGTTCATTTAAAAATTTAAGAGCATCTTCTTGTTGAGATATATTCTCCCCCTGTTTTGGTGCATCTGAGGTCTTCTCAACCTCTGCCTGCTTCAGGGTTTGAATCCGAATTAAGGCTTGCTGCAGAGCTTGCTCCAAGGCCATGTTCTTTTGCTCCAGAAAAGCATTTCTTTCTTCAACATCAAATTCTCAAGTTCCAATTCAGAATTTTCATTAATAAGTGTGTATACATTTGGGCTTGAGGGTGGTGTCCCCTGAGTGGGTGGAAAATCAGGCTCAGAGAGGGGTTCTGGTGAAGAGGTTTCAAGTGATGGCATAGTATGAGAGACACGTGCATCTAGAATAGGTTCATGAATAGGGGAGGTTGGTGGTGTAGAAATATGTGTTTGTTGAGGAGATTGAACATGTGGTGATATGGGTGGTGAGAGAGTACTTGTTTCAGGAATGGGTGAGATTGGTGGTGTTGGAAAGGATGTGTCTTGCATTGGTTCGGGACTTGAATATATTGGTTTTGTGGTGGCAGGATATGAGGGAATGTTGTCATGAGCAGGTTCAGATCCAAAAGAGTCGGTGTCTTGAATGTTTTCCACTGGATCCAGTGAGTTTGGTGGTGTGATCCTTTGAATAGTGTCAGTCACTGTTGAGACCACAGTGGCAATAAATGTATCGTCATCTATTTGTTCATTTGCAAGTCTATTAGATCCCACAATAGGTGCAATATGAATATCTGGTGCAGGGCCTGTAAACTCAAAAAGCTCATGACCAACAGGTTCATTCACTTCATCAGCATGCTCCATAACCTCAACATTCTCAGCCTCAGGTGCAATTTGTTCAACAATTAGCTCATTATCAACACTATCATTATCATTTCCCTGATCATCATCATCGTTATGTCCTTCATCATTTTCACTTACATCTTCATCATCATCACCATCATCTTCACTCTGACCAGGGGTGAGAGGCACATCAATCACTCCTAGTGCAGGGACAAGTAACAAAGGGAGAACATCCCAGTCTACATTTTCATTGAACTTGCTTCTTGCATCCTTCAATCTCTGACATATATTTGGGTCCTGCAGTCTTAAGACTTCTCTAGTTAATTGTAGGTTCTGCAGAGACCTGTTGATGAGGATCTGGAGGAATCTTGGGTACATAAGAAATCTCTGTTCAACTGCCCTTTCAGCATTGGACACCAGACCATTGAAGATAAATCTTGAAAAATTGAATGGTTGTTGATATAAGATGGCTACTGTCATGGTAGCAAGTTCTCTACTCAACAAAGTCCAAGTTCCTCTCCTTGGAGACAAGGACTGGATAACATGATGTATCAAGAATCGATAGATTAGGGAAAGCTTCCCTTCTGAAACTATCCTTCTTTTACACCCCCTTGATATCCCAATGTTTCTTGAAATATTATCATAAGTCTTAGGACTGAATACAAAGGCAGCAACTCATGATCGTCATTCAAGTGTAGTGCCTCTCTGATTGATGCTTCAGTGATTCAATATCTTGATTTAAGACAGAGGCGTCAATTCTCCTCCCATCGATGTCATCAAAAAAAGTAGCAGAACTCCAGAAATCTGTGATGTGATTTCTGTATATGGTTGGGCTCTCTGTCAAAGCTACTTGCAAGTTGGAATTGTTGAGGAAATTGATGATTAACTCCAACTCCCTATTGTCATCATTTACTTCCAACAGGGCGCACATATTGTGCCTAGATTCGAACTTCATCGCCATCAGATCTGCAAAATAAGAAAGTAATCAGTACCCGTAAATGCGCAATTGATAGCGGTGATTGGTTAAAGAAGAGTAGCGTCTTCAGTAACCTGTTCCGTAGTAGTTTGCGAACTTGCACAAAACAAATAAGTCATCAGTAAGCATTCAATAGAAATCCTAATTTCGAAACATGGGGATACGATAACGATAATCAATATCTTACCAAGGTCGAAACAGAGCTAATGTTTATGTTCGAAGAAGTATTGAGCATAAATAGAAAGTATGAGTGAGCAGGGGTTGCACGAGCAAGAGGGTTTTATGATTATGTTAAAAGAGGGAGTTGAAATAGGCGAAAAAGTTTCTAAGTTCCCCTTTTATACCTAAAGTTTGGTCAGTGCTATCCAGATTTGTCGTCTAGTGTATTATAGTTGTCATTTAATTCAAATTTAAATGAACCTCCCTTGCTCGAGCATACAGCCAAATAAACAGCTGTCTTCCACTGTACTCAAAGACTTCATAACTTATGCTCAACGTACTTAAAATGTTCATGAGTTGCCCAAAGATCAGTATTCTCGAGATGGTTTGCTCGAATATACTTATGCTCGATACCTTATTCAAATGTTAATTAAAATGAACCATCACTCATGCTCGAGTATTGGGTCATACTTGAGAGTGTTCAAATTACATGTAATTCAGACTAGCGTGCTCGTGATATGTAGCATGCTCGAAGGTACTTAAAGGAAAAATTAGTCAATCATGCATACTCAAAACACACTCCATGCATTCAAGCTCAACTCTACTCGAATATACTTAATATTATCTGTGAACACCTATGCTCGTAGAGTATATGCATGCTCGACTACACTTTAGAAAGTTATCATGTTAGAACATATGCTAGTGTATAAACATGCTCGAAAACACTTAGGTGATTTATCATGACAAAATATGTGCTCGTAATGCAACTTCTTATTTCAGCAAATGATTCTGTGCTCGAAGTACAAGAACTATGCTCGAAAGACTTACATGCAATTACACATCACATCATTGTGCTCGATGAGTCACATAAAGTGTTAAGCATAGTATCATGCTCTAAAACACTTTAGCTATTTTAGAACATAGATTTGAAACACACAAACATCTGTCCAACACTTTGAACATGTGCACACAAAAACTTTGCTTAAATCATTAAGATTTATCATAGAAGACGTTTTTCAGACTCAAGCTTAAGTTTAAGGTGAATAAGAGATCAAAACTCAGTTGATAGGTCACTTCAAAACAGTTTTATAGAAAGATCTCAACATGGGTTCATATTGTTCAATTACTTTCACAACAATTCATGGTCGACTTTATTATGATCTAAGTCAGGTTGACATTAGGTATTAGTACTTAGCATGATTATCATAGCTTTTTGTGATATACTAAGGTTCATTTAATGCATAAGGATGGAATGGTCAACACTTTGGACTTCAGATTGTCCCTAATCTATTCTCAAGGCTTATTTAGCTTTCTCCAAGTCACCCCAATTTGACTTCAACCCCCTGATGCCTTGGTCAAAATGGTTTTGGAATGTGAACAGATTTATAAAATATCAGACTTTAAGGTTGAACGTTGGACTTACATGCCATCCGGACATACATGCCTTACATTCAAGGTGTTTAGGACTTATTTGTATGCCCCACCCCTGTAGTTCCCTTGGAGCCCCTTTATGTCTGAGTTTATGTAAAATATATTATTTTTGTAATACTTGACTCCTTTTTTTTTAATAAGCTGGTATGTATAGTTATCCTTTTATTTCTACTCAGATAAGAAAATAAATCCTTTTGTGTGACCAAAACACCAACAGGCTAGTGTATGACTGGATAATTACCTTTTTGCTTATCATTCGGAGAGATGTGTTAGGGAACATACCTTAATCTTCAAATGTATGACCACATCTAGCTTAGCATGATCATTATATTTGTATCACATAGGCAATTACACTCATGAGAATATACCATACAAATTGTCAATGACTGAATAGAGACCTTTTAAGCCTATAATCAATGTGTTAGGAGATTAAACAATGTACTATCATTTCCCAAAAGGTTGGATTCTATCTCTATATAGAAAACATTTTAAGCTTCTTCAAAGCTTGTAACTGAATAATCTTATCATTTCTCCTATGAGTTCACCAAAAACTGTTTGCTTAGTCAAAAATAATTTATGTTTTCAAAATTCACTTTCTTTGAAAAATCCATGTTGCACTTGATTTTGAAAGACATTTTGTCATTTAAGCACATATTACTTAAAACAGCACTGAATAGTCACACAATTAGCAAACTCACAGTCTTGAGTAAACTTTCACTCGAGCACACAGCAATCCTATCGAGCAAACTTGAAATCTATCATTTCAAAGCATGTGCTCGAAGGTCTTCATGAAAGTTCAAGATTTAACCATTCTGCTCGAGCAATAGACATGTGTTCAAAATACTTAGAAAGTTTTCAGTACCTATGTCCATGCTCGAACAGCTGAAATATGTCTCTTGTGCTCGAAATACTTGAGAGTTCCCAAGTAAAATTGTTTGTGCTCGAGGAGTTACAAACACAGTATCAAGCATAGTCCATGCTCGAAGTACTTAAAATCACATAGAATATATCGAGTATGCACATAGTTAAGTACAAGATGCATGAACATCAAATACATGTTATATTTCACACAAATAATTTATCAAGCACGATTCAGTCGATCAAAATTTTCAGTCAAGCAAGCATCACCAAATCATGCAATCATTCACGGTAAGTATCAAATAGATAGTCAGTAAACATTTCACATAAGCACACATCATCAATCAGATTTCATCAGCATTTATCATACCTAGGCATTTTAATAGAAAATGAAACCTGGTTTTATCTAAAGGTTTGGTGAACAGGTCAGCCAAGTTATTAGATGTATCTACCCTTTTCATTTCTATTAAGCCTTTTTCACTACAATCCCTAATAAAGTGATGTCTAATTTCAATGCGCTTAGTCTTAGAGTGATGAACAGGATTCTTAACAATAAACATGGCAGCAGTATTATCAAACAAAATAGGAGTGAGTAAGAATTTCAGACCATAATCCAGCAATTGATTTTGGATCCATAGAACCCGTGCATAGCAAGCAGATGCAGCAATGTATCAGCTTCAGCAGTTGAGATGGACACTGTGGGTTGCTTCTTGCATTGCCAAGACACCAGCCTGTTTCCAAGAAACTGGCATCCTCTTGAAGTTGACTTCCTGCTCATGTTGCAACCATCATAGTCACTTTCTGTACAGGCCATGAAGTCAAAAGAAAGGTTCTTTGGGTACTAAATTCCTAAGTCTAGTCTTCCTTTAAGATATTTGAAAATCCTGTTTACTGCCAACACGTGGAAGACTTTGGGATTAGCTTGAAATCTTGCACAGACACACACAGCAAACATAATATCTGGCCTAGATGTTGTTAGATACATCAATGATCCTATCTTGGCCCTATACTCATGCTGGTCCACTGGCTCCCCCTTTTCATCCGGTACCATCTTCTCATGTGTGTCCATTGGTGTAGACACTGTCTTTTAATCCTAGCACTTGAATTGTTGAGCATTTCTCGAACATACTGTGAATGATTAATGAAAATACCATCTGCCTTTTGCTGTATATGTAGTCCAAGGAAGAAGTTCATTTCTCTCATAGAACTCATTTTGTATTTTGACTTCATCACTTGTTCAAAATCTTTACACATTTGTTGAACCAAATATGATGTCTCAACATACACTTGTACCAGCAGTAGATCATTCTTCCATTTCTTATAAAATAAAGTCTTGTCAATGGCTCCACGACAGAAGCCATTATCCAACAGGTGGTTTGAAAGCTCAACATACCAGGCTCTAGGAGCTTGATGTAATCCATACAGTGCTTTACTTAGCTTGTACACCTTGTTTAGATAGATTGGGTCTTCAAATCCAGGTGGTTGAGTTACATACACTTCTTCATCAATCTTTCCATTCAGAAATGCAGACTTGACATCCAATTGATAGACTTTGATGTTCATGGACGCTGCATATGTTAGGAAGATTCTGATGGCTTCTAGTCTTGCAACAGGGGCAAAGACTTCTTCAAAGTCTACTCCTTCTTCTTGTAAGCACCCTAGAGCCACCAGCCTTGCTTTGTTCTTGATTACCAACCCTCTTTCATCCTTCTTGTTCCTAAAGACCCACTTGGTGCCAATTGCATATTTTCCTCTGGGTTTATTAACCAAATCCCAAACATGTAAGTCTCTAAACTGAGCCAACTCCTCCTGCATGGTTTCTACCCTACTGTTGTCCTTTAAAGCTTGGTTGATGTTCTTTGGTTCTACCTGGGATAGAAAACAAGCATAGAGGCAGATGTTTGCCTTTTCAGAAGAACTTCTTGTCACCCTTTCATGCAGGCCATCAATAATGTTCTCAGCAAGATGATTTCTTTCAATGGAGGTAGTCTGAACAATTTGATGTGTTGTTTCTACTGATTCAAGGTTTGTCATATCCACATCAGCAGTTTCATTATGAGGCATTTCTACGGATTCAGTAGTCACTTGGTTTAGAGTATCTGCAGATGAGGATGCTTCATTGGTTCCAATCTGAAGAGAATCAAAAAAAGACTGAATATGTCTTCACATATGTTTGTTTTTTAGGTTGACTCTGTAGTGGTTCACTTTCCACTTCACTTGGGCCTTCATTTGATACTTCAACTGCAGCTTCTTGAACATTGATCTCCATTTCATTCGGTCCATGGATGCTTCTTTCAACGGTGAATCCTTTTTCTTCAGTTGCAACTGATGACCACAGTTTGTCCAAATCAATCTGCCTTTTCTTTCCTTTCTCTTCAATGCTTGTTCTGAACATGCTGTCATCCATGTCTTCATTGTATATCTTGAATGATTTAATCATCTTTTCCAGGTCAAACAACCATTTAGGTCCATCTACATTGCTAAAGTGATTTTCATTTAAGATTATGTCTGAGGACTCAATAACCACCATGTGCTCTTTAACGTACACTATGTAGGCCTTTGATTGAGTTGAGTATCCAACAAAGAAACATTCCAGTGATTTGGACTGAAACTTGTTTAGATAATCCCTTGTGTTCAGCAATGAAAATTTACAACCAAAAGGTTTCAAGAACTTCACATAAGGATTTCTTTTGAAGATAATCTCATATGGAGTCTTGTTGTGAGCTTTGTCCAAAAGAACCCTGTTTTGCACATAGCATGCAGTGTTGATAGCTTCTGCCCAGAAAGTCACTGGTAAGTTTGCATCAGCTATCGTGGTCCTTACAGCTTCAATCAATGTTCTATTTCTTCTTTCTGCAACACCATTCTGCTCAGGAGTTCTTGGAGCAATGTACTATTGAAAGATCCTTTTAGAATTGCAGAATTCTTCCATAAGTCCATTCTTGAATTCTGACCCATTATCACTTCTAATCACTTTCACCCTCTTCTCAAGTTGATTCTCCATCTTTAATACATAAGTCTTGATTATCTCTAGAATCTCATCCCTGCTTCCCATGAAGAAAACCCAAGTAAACCTTGAAAAATCATCAGTGATAACTAAACAGAATCTCTTCTTACGAATGCTTGAGTCTCATCCTTGCTTCCCATGAAGAAAACCCAAGTAAACCTTGAAAAATCATTAGTGATAACTAAACAGAATCTCTTCTTACGAATGCTTGGAACACTTACAGGACTAAACAGATCCATGTGAAGTAGTTCCAGCACTTCATCAATTGAATTTATCATTTTGCTCTTCTGGATTAACTTATGTTGCTTTCCTTTGAGACATGAGGAACATTTTTCTTCAAATTTGAATTCTCTTGTTGGAAGACCCACAGCATGTTCACCTTTTACAAGTTTGTTCATGTTTTTAAGATTGACATGGCACATCTTCGTATGCCATAGTCTGGTCTCATTTTCAGTGGCTTTGGAGACAAAGCGTGAACCACCTCTGGAGATTGCATTCTTCATTCTTAGCTCATAGAGGTTCCCATTTCTCGGAGCCATCATCATAATCATTTCTGGTGGAATAACAAATTCAGGCTTGAGGATTAGGCAATGTTCATCATTGAAAGCAACCATGTATCCTTTGTCACACACTTGGGAAATGCTGAGTAAATTATATTGTAGTCCTTCAACATGCAGCACATTCTCAAAAGATACTTTGCCATTTGTTAAAGTGCCTCTTCCCATAATCTTTCCTCCATTCTCATCACTCCCAAAGGCAACAGGTCCTTCAAACTTTCTTTTATGATTAATAAGTGCTTCCCTATCACAAGTCATATGCCTGGAACATCCACTGTCCATGTACCATATATCATTTCCATCCAAGGTCTGTTCCTTCATATACACACAGAGAAAGATCAATTATAGTCTGAGCTACAAACTAGATCAGTTTGTAAGTCAGAGTCATTTTGAACTTCAACAGGAGTTGGAACTGGATCTTCATAAACTGTTTCACATGATTCATCAGAATCAGAATCATATTCAACTGGTGACTTGATACATTCTTCAATTTTGTCAATCACATTGTCTTTCCAGTGTTTATCTCTTGCTTGGTTCTCCATTTAAATCCCCTTGGTTCAAATCCCTACTTCAAGAGAAACTTCCCATCTCCATTCAGGACACCAGGTCTCAACTTATATTATTCCTATATCATTTGACCTTTTTCCCTTGATAAACCTGTCTGATATCTATGCATTTTCATTGATTTTCAGAACATACATTAGCCTCTTTTCCAAGGTCAACCTATTATCCTAACCATCACAAGAACTCCTTTCTCCATTCAAATATTTCTCATATATATCTTTGTATCCTTTCATATCGAATCCACTGAAAATGTCAGGAATTTCAAATGTCTCTTCCACCACCCAACATGAATCAATGTGATGTCCATAGGCATCACACTTCTTACACCACACTTTTGCGAAGCTTCCCATGTCTTCGAGCAGTTGCTTGTCCTTGATCTTGTCACTAGACTTTGGAAAGTCTAAACCTAAAGAGATTTTAGGGCATAAAGAATTGGTGAAGTCCATCTTGATTGGTTTGCTGACATCAGGTATTTGAGGATACTTTTCTTTGACAAAGGTGATCTTCTCAGTTTGGTTGGAGGGCTTGAGGAACACGCTACTTGATCAGCTACTAACCTTCTCATTGGTACATATTCAACATCCCCAATGTCAAACAGCTCATGGTTGGAGAACACTAGATAAGTGGGAGGAAGTTGATCATATGTGTAGCCCTCTGATTTGTGATTCTTGTTCTGTGATTGAGGTCTTTCATGTATATCAAACACCTTTTGTTCTCTCCTCATCTTTCCTAGTGTTTCTGAAGTTTAGGGGTTGTTTTTGGTAGCTTTGGTATCTGTTCACAATTCTTCTTCTTCTTTGAAGCCTTCTTGTTTCTCTTCTTGTCATATGAAGATCTGTCACTTCTGCAACTACATGTGCATTCTTCACTAGAGTATTCACTCCATTTCTTCTTACCAGCAGTCTTTTCCATTTCCTTTTCCTTTGACTCCATACTCTCCTTTAGAACAAATTCACTTTCTTCATTCACAGTTACATTTTCATACTTCTTCACAAACTCTTGTTTGTCATCAAATACACTCTTGAACTGCTTTAGATATTCATTTCTGCTCTCTTTGTCTACCTTGAATGGATATTTGTCACAAAAAGGTTGTGGTACCTTCTTGTATTTTTCTTCAGGTGTTATATTTTCAACATATCCCACAATATTTCCCGTAGACACAAGATTCTTCAGAAACTCCATTTGTATCAGCAACTCAGAGTTTTTGAGTTTCTCTTCTGTGTACATCTTTTTCAGACCTTCAATCTCAACAGTCATCCTTGATTGAGTCATGTAGGTTGCATACAATCTTCCTCCAAACTATTAATCTGATTTCATATGTGGCTTCACTTGTCTCATAGACATTCAGAAAGGCCTCTTTCCTTCCACATTCCAATCTCCTTGTTGAGTTCATCAATAGTTACAAGAAGATCAGAAATAGAGAGTTCAAATTGTACCTGTGATGTTGAAGATTCTCCCTTATCCTGCACTTTAGCCAGGAATGCAACGTTTTCTTTTTCCATCTCTGCATAATAGTTGCTCCAGTTAAACTCCCCATCTTGTGGTACTATTGTTACTGCAACATTTCCTTGATCTCTAGCCTGATTCACAGCATTTGCATTACTTCTGCTCTGATTGCCCTGAATTTAAAGCTGATTGTTTCTTTGTTGTGGCTGGGTTTGGTGTTGATGGGGTCTATTTTGATTCTGATAGGGATTGTGATTAACCAGCTGATTCCTTTGCTGAGTTCCTTGGTAATTCTGATACTGGTTCTGATAGAACTGGTTCGTATTCATCTGATTACCAAACTGCTTTGGTTGATTACATTCCCTTGCAAAGTGCCCTAGTTGCTGGCAATTGTAACAAATAGCTTTAGACTTGTCAAATCCAATCCGGTCATTAGGTCCTAAGAAAGATGATCTCCTAGTCCTGTTGTATATCCTTTTGCTTTTGACTACCAACATTGCAGCTTGCCATTTTATATCCATATCTTCAAGATTATCCACATCTATCTGTTCAAGGTCTTCTTGCACTATACTTGTGTTGATCAGATTCTTTGCCATAAAGGCATGGTAGGAATCAGTGAACATAGAAAATAAGGCTTGGTAATCTGTTACATGACTTGGATTGTTTTGTTGTACGGAGGGTGTCCACTGGCTGCAGAAGTAGTGTCATCTTCAATCATTTGGATATTAAATCATAATTGACTCCCTCCACACACTGAGCTTGTATCAGCTGGTTCCTCCACAATTGATTGTTGATGAGACTTAAGAATGAGGTTTCCCATAGGTGCCACTAAAGCATCCCAACTTCAAGCTGGGCTTCTCTTCTCTTATCTTGTTGTTTTCTATCATCTCACGCTCAGCAGCCTTTAGAAATGCTATCACATCATCCAACTTGAAGTTGGGAAAATTGGCCTTTTTTTTAATAAATTTGCTGGCTGTGTACCATTCTCCAGACAATGCGGACAGCAATTTCTTATTCAGCTCAAAATCAGAAATCAGTACGTCAGTTGTTCTGATTTCATTCACAATGGTCATGGACTTCTGCAACACTGACTTTAGTCGTTCACCCTCTTTGAACTTGAATTGATCCAACTGTTGTTTCAATCTGTCCTTTTTGATGTCTTTGAGCTCTGTGTTACCCTCAAACATGTCAATAACAGTATCATACATCTCCTTAGCTGTTTTATGATGATTGACAATGTTTAATATTTCCCAAGAGAGACCTAGTTTTAACATTGACAATATCTTGTCGTCTCTTTTCTTCATCTTGCTTTCAATGGTGACACTGTTGTTTGCTGTAAGGAAGGGAATATACTGTCCATCTTGGATTGAGTTCCAAAGCTCGGTAGTTGACAGCAACTTCAAATAAGACTTTCCATTTGATGAAGTTTTCTTGTCCTATTAATCTTGGAATCTTGTTTGCTGATACCTCTTGATCATCCATATTCTCAGATCTAAACTTTCACAAACGAAAACTTTGTAAAGCTTAAAAAATTAAATCACAAACCTTCAGTCCCGGGGCCTTCAGCGAGCTTCCACAGCTCTGATACCACTTTTCAGGACCGAAAATCTGTTGCAAACCTTGAGTAGGTTGACAAGAACACACAGATCTAATACCCCAAAGGCCTATTGAATATTCCGGCAGAATCAGAATATTCAATGGATGGAAACGAGGTATGCGAAAATGGACACGAAACAATAATAGATAATCAGTAAGAACAAAATCAAAGACAAAGATTCACTACATTTAATAATCATTCAATAAAATAGTGAAAGGAATGTCTAGGGTTTCGTGACGATGGCGGTGGGTGTACAAGGAGACAAATAGAATATTCGTTTCAATGTTTTGTCCTCGTATTCTGTTCTTATCCGCTCTAATATGGAAACCTACGACTCTATTTATAGCCCTGACATTCCTTCTAGAATTCCCTAATTATTACACAATGAATGACAAAAGTAAAATACAAGTGTAATAGTCTTCGAGCATGATATCTATCTTGCTCGAGTAGACTTGTTATGTTGTGCATGCTCGATGATTGACTTCGAGCACACTTTACTTAGAATAATTTCTGATAGAAATTATTCTTCTCGAGCATGCTTCATCCTTCTTGACTAATTCTTGCTTTGCTCGAATTTGTCCCTCGAGCAAGCATATTCTTCTTGATGTCTTTAGTTCTGTCTTGAACTTATTTAGCAATATTCAGCATGCTCGGATGTGAAGCTTGCTCGGAACTGAACCATGCTCGAAGTCTATACTTCGCAACATATGACATCTTTTTATTGCATCCATGCTCGTCACCAATGTGCTCGGACATCCTGTGGTTGGATCACTTGGCTGAAACTTGAATGATCGATTTGTTTGCTCGATTGGCAATCCATACTCGATAGAAGAACACTCTTGCTTGGAGAAGTGTAGCTTTCTTGAAGCCTTCAACACTTAGGAAGAATATGCTGAAAGACCATGCTCGAGGTAGTAAACCATGCTCGATGATCTAGGCTTGCTCGTACTCTATACTTAGCCGATTTCTTGAGGAGGTTGAGAAGATTCCAATCTTCCTTTGTAGATATCCGACTCAACACAATATTTCGCGATTTCCATGACCGTCATGGGCTGAATATTGCACGTTTTAATATTGGACAGCTTAAAACTTGACTTGTAAAGAAGTGGCTTCGCCAATTACAAGTTTGGGTTGGTGTGGTTGGGATTAAACATGCCAAACTGACTATTTTGTCTAAATGATCCCATAAAGATCTAAGAGTTCTATTTAGATACAAATGATAAAAGTTGTCAACCCAATTAAATCTTTTCTTGTAAAGAAGTGCCTTTGCCAATTACAGGAAAGATATAATTTGGATCTTAGCCTTTAAACATATTAAGTTTTTTTTTAAATCAAAGGGTAATTAATTTGTTAAAGGATTAATATTGAAAATACTAATTTTAACTTTGCTAAAATTGTAGATGAACAACATCGCAATTGTCCCGACCCATGTCTAAAAGAGCAACACTCACTCAATAAGGTCCTTACTTGAAAAGGACAAACTCACTGGGATCAACTTTCTTGATTGGTACCGGAAATTGAGAATTGTTCTCAAGAATGAGAAGAAGTCCTATGTTCTTGATGGACCTGTTTCGGATCCTCCAGCTTCAAATGCATCTAAGACAATCAATGACACTTAGTCGAAGCACTTTGATGATGCAAATTAGGTGACATGTCTCATGCTTGCAACTATGATCCCTGAGTTGCAAAAGACTTTTGAGTTCCAGCCCTCATACGAGATAATGGAATGTAACGGCCTAGTTTCAATAAATAATGAAATAAAGTAATTCGGGTATAGTTTAGTTGACGAGTCGAGAGACGTTATTAAATTAATTAAACAATATATAGAGTGTGGATAAGATTAAGAGGAGTTAATGGACTTAAGAAAGATTGGGCCTAAAAGCCTTGGGCTTAGCCTATTTAAACCCCTTAAACCCTAATTTATCCCTACTCTTATCATTCTAGCATCATCATTCTAATCATTGGCACACCAACCCATACACACACAACATAAACCTCCTGTACACCAAAAGTTTCCAATCCAAGTTCATCCATCCTAGATCTAGCTCAAACACACCAAAAGGTAACAATTTATATTCATTCTCGTTTCATTTCTTGAGCAAGTTCGATAACAAACGAGCCAAAGATTAATAACAAATGAGCTCGAGCCGAAGCAAACCGACATAAACAACCAATATAAGCAAGTTACAAATAAACCAAGTAGCAATAATAACAGTAACAGAAGTTGTGAAAGTGATGAAATACAAACAAATAAAAAATATTAGTATAAACATACTCTAATATATATATATATAGATATATATATATGTACAAATATATATATATATATATGTATAAATATATATATACACAAATATCTTCTGCCACCAGACCAAGCGAAAACGAAGGACCCGAGGTCCAAGCCCGAATCCAAATAAGATCAGGAAACAGATCTGAACCCCAGCAACTGATGGGTCTTGTATCCAAACCCGACGCGAAAGCTCTCACGCGAAAAACCGCCAAGCAAAACGGGTCATGAGAAACCGCCAAGCGAAAAGGGTCATGAGAAACCGCCAAGCAAAAATGGTCATGAGAAACCGCCAAGCGAAATTGGTCAAGCGAAACTGGTCATAGCGAAACTACCAAGTGAAATTGGCAAGCGAAACCGGTCAAGCGAAACTAGGTATGCGAAACCGCCCATGCGAAATTACCTATGCGAAAAAGTTTAGGCGAAAAAGCAATGCCAAAAAGGAATTAATACATGTACATTATAAAACAGTTAGCCGCGCACAGCTCAAGAAAGGAATTACTATTAACGGTAAACGCAACAGGATCCAGGTGAGTTCTAGCCCCATTTTTCCTTTAAACGTTTTTGGGGCTGTATGCATACTCCTATGTGAAAGAATAGATATATGTGGCTTTAGTACATGACATGTATCTTGTAAGAATGTGTTTATATTATGTAAGAATGTTGAGTGTTTATATTATGTAAGAATGTTGAATTATATATATATATATATATTATATATATATATATTTGACATGTAAACAACTGACTAAACAAAATATTGATAAAATTAAACATTGGGTTGGGTTGATTTAATGGACCGGATAGTCCTGCACCATGGTATATCCCCATATTGTTTGTGCCAGTATTTGACTGTGAATAGGTACGGTAGTTTATAAATTCAACATAACTTGCATTGGTTCAATTGTTGAAGATGAAACTTGGAGTTGTATCATGAAGACAGACCAAAAGCATAACTAGATCAATAAACTTAGTTTATAGAAGACTTGATTTTGCAATTCACAAGGGCGTAGGAGTGTTCACAGACTGAAACGAACGAACGGTTCTCGAATACTCTACCAAACGAAAATTCATGTCTGTGTCCGTCCGTTAAGAAATTGAGTTTGTCCGTGCCCGTTTGTCTCTTCATTAATATTGTAAACGGATGTTAACAGAAACTAATGGACAAACAAACACATTAACATTAATGGACACTAATGGACATTAATTGACAAACGAACATGTGAACATTAATGGACAGCGTACGGACACTAATGGACAAACATAGATGGTTGCATACTAATTCCAAACTTCACATAATGTTCACATGGACGTTACCGGATGGACGCTACTGGACGTAATCCGATGGACGTTACCAGACGTTCACAAACACTATCGAACGGACTTAGCCCTTGTCCGTGTTCGTCCGTTAACCTTACCGAACGAACTTCTTTTGTCCATGTCTGGTTTGTTTATTAAACGGACGAACATAAACGAACTTTTTGCCCAACGGACGACCGGATGCCCAGCGGACGTCTGGCTCGCTTACAGCCTTAGGCCTAGCAGGCAACAAGTTGTGTGCTTGCCTTGTATAAAAACCCCTTGGTTTGTGAGTTCATTTCAACTTCACACTCAGGTTATGCAGTGAGTATCTATCACATACAATTTTTGAAAGCTTAAAGAACAAGTTATAAGGGGAAATTTCTCTAAAAGGCCGATCTTGTGCCCATATGTCTTAACTAAAATAAAATTTTATATCGGCTTTATTAATGTGTCCAAACCCTACTAACATCTATAACAACACAATGGCCCAACTAAGAAGCCTATTTCAAGAGTTAGTCTAAAGGCCCAATTTTGATAGCTATTGCGAGTTATGGTTATTAAGTTAACATGCTTAAAAGGAAAAAGAGAAAATAAACATACAAAGCCATAATAATAATAATAATAATAATAATAATTGTAATACTATAATAATAATAATAATAATAAAAAGGATACTTGGATGCTAAACTTAAACAAAACCCGAACCCTAGACCCGACTCGTCTAGAAACAGTAACCCGCCTCATGCCAAACCAATAGTTTATGGGAACCGTTTGGTAATACTTAAACGAAAAGGTCAGTTGTAAGTGACAAAAGTAAAAGGAGGTTGTAAACGAATGACGACTTACAAATATAAATAATTATATAATAATAATAAAAACAAATAGTGGCGAACCAATAAAGACGGATCATTAATAAGATGAGACCAAGTATGATAAATTAATATGAACGGTTAAAGAAGGTTACTGTCGGTTTGGTTAACTTGAAAATTAACCCCGTTAACTTAAAAAAAATGAATGACAAGAAATTATAGAGGATTAATACGTGTACATTATTAAACAGTTAGTCACGCACAGCTCAAGAAAGGAATTACTATTAACGGTAAACGCAACAGGATCCAGGTAAGTTCTAGCCCCATTTTTCCTTTAAACGTTTTTTGGGCTGTATGCATACTCCTATGTGAAAGAATAGATATATGTGGCTTTAGTACATGACATGTATCTTGTAAGAATGTTTTTATATTATATATATATTTGAATGTTGAATGATAGCTAGGATAGAAAGAGTTAAGGAATATATCCTACTAATGCTTGTGTTGAAGGTTATACGAATATTAATGAGTATGAATGCTATGTATAGAAGAATGTGTATAGGTTCTTGCGTAGAGCCTTCGGGCCTCATGCATGCAGAATAAGTTAGGATGGCAAATCCCTCTAACTTTATAGGGCTCGATTAAGAGCAAGGAAGGCTCGGTTAAGAGCAAGGAAGGCTTGGTTATGAGCAAAGATAGGAAGCGCTCGGTTATGAGCAAAGATAGGAGGTTTGGCTATGAGTAAGAGTAGGAGGCTCAGTTACGAGTAGGCGTATAAGAATATAGTTATGAAATGATTGATAGACAGACATAGAGAAAGTAAATAAAGAATTATAAACGTTATGCTATATATATAAATGTATGAAAGATGTGATTTGTTTATAAATCGTATGTTGTGAAAGTAAATAAACGTTAGAACTCACTCAGCGTGTAGCTGACTTTTAGATGCATGCAGGTATTATGATGACGTGGCAAGCTTGAGGTGCGTATGAGGCTATCCATATTGAAGATTAGTTAGAGAAAGAAGTTATTTATGTAAAAGTTTTAGTTTCCTCTGCAAATTGATTATGCTTCCGCTGTACCAAACTGAGTTTATGAGTAAATCCAACACCGAATGTAAGGTTATCGGAATCGGGGCCTTACATGGGACAACTCAAACAAATGTTCCAAATTAAAGCTAAACAGGAACACTATGAGATCATCACATCATTCATTAGCTATAAGATGCAAGAGGGTACTCCCGTAAGTAACCATGTGTTGAAAATGAAAGCTTATGTTGAACAACTTTCAAGACTTGGGTTTCCCATAAGTGATGAGTTGGCAACTGACATCATCTTGCACTCATTACCAAAATCGTTTAATCAGTTCGTGTTGAACTTTAACATGAATAATTGGGAAAAATCGATCTCAGAATTGCATGGGATACTAAGAACAGCTGAGACCAACATTCCAAGCTAAGGGAACCCTGTTTAATGATTCAAGAGGGAAAAATCAAGAAACCAAATGACAAAGGAAAGGCAATTATGAAAGGAAAGGGAAAGGAGCCAATGAAAAATAAAGGAAAGGCGCTGGTGAAGGGTAAAATGTTTACCCCAAAACCTACACCAAAAGTTAAACCTGCTAAAGATGCTGAGTGTTTCCATTGTAATGAGATTGGCTACTAGAAACACAATTGTCCAAAATATTTGGCAAAGTTGAAAGCAAAGAAGGCTAGCGATGTTAGTGCTTCAGGTATATTTGTAATAGAATTATATGCATTCTCCAATAACTCTTGGGTATTTGATACTGGTTGTGGTACTCACATTTGTAATGATGTGTAGGGGTTAAAGAATGCTAGGCAGCTAAGAGCAAGTGATTTGGAATTACGTGTCGGCAATGGAGCACCAGTCACCGTTGAAGCCATAGGACAGTATAATCTTTTGTTACCAAATGGCCTGTATCTTTTATTAAACAATTGTTGTTATGTACCTAGTGTAACTAGGAATATTGTATCTGCTACTAAGTTGTATGATCAAGGTTATCGGTATGCCTTTTGTAATGATAATATTTTGGATCAATGGATGGTATTTTCTATTTTGAGGCTTGTCCACATAATGGAATATATGAGATTAATATCAACAATTCATACAACAATAATTCAATTTATGCCTTGAACGCCAAAAGAACAAAGTATGACTCAAATGAAAACTATCTGTGGCATTGTCGTTTAGACCACATTAACAAGAAACGGGTTTCTAAACTCCAGTCTGTTGGAATTTAAGTGTCAACAAGATCTGAATCGTTTGATACTTGTGAATCTTGTCTTAGTGGTAAAATGACTAAAGCTCCTTTTACTGGTAAAGGTGAAAGAGCTACAGATCTATTAGGATTAATACATACTGATGTATGTGGTCCTTTTAGAACCATTTCAAGAAGTGGCGAAAGATACTTCATTACATTCACAGATGATTTTAGTAGAGATGGATATGTTTACTTGATGAAACATAAAAATGAAGCTTTTGAAAAATTTAAAAGATACCAAAATGAAGTACAAAATCAGCTTGAAAAAACAATCAAAGTCATTCGATCTGATCGAGGTGGAGAATATCTTGGCTATGAGTTTGATGAGCATCTCAAAAAATGTAGCATAATATCACAATTAACTCCACCCAGGACATCTCAACATATTGGTGTTTCTGAAAGGAGGAATCGTACTTTATTAGATATGGTTCGATCAATGATGAGTCATGCTTCATTGCCTATATCATTTTGGAGTTATGCTCTTGAAACTGCTGCCCATATAGTCAACAAAGTACCAACTAAAAAGGTGGAGAAAACGCCATGTGAAATGTGGCATCGGAAAGTTCCAAACTTTTCACACATAAGGATTTGGAGTTGTGAGGCTTATGTCAAAATTGAAACTTCGAACAAGTTACAACCCAGATCCGAAAAATGTATTTTTGTGGGATATCTTAAAGAAACAAGAGGATATTATTTTTATAACCAAGCAGAGAATAAAGTATTCATTGCTAGACAAGGAACCTTTCTTGAAAAGGATTTACTTTCAAGAGGTACCATTAGAAATAATATTGAATTTGAAGAAATTCGAGAACAACAAAATACTCCACATGAAGTTAATACCGAGAATCAACAAGTTGTTGCTAAACCTGAACACGTTATTCAAACATCACAGGAAGCACCACCTCTTCGAAGATCTGATAGAACTCGTATAGAGCTTGACAGATATGGATTTGTCATGCTGAGGAGGAACTATTCTTGATGGATCAATGTGAGCCCATCAATTATATGGCTGCTATTGAGGATGCTGAATATGAAAAATGGCTTGAAGCCATGAAGTCAGAAATTCAATTCATGCACAAAAATCAAGTTTGGGACTTGGTTGATTTTCCTTCTAATAGCAAGGCTATTGGGAGTAAATGGGTCTTCAAGAAGAAGACTGATATGGATGGAAATATACACACTTTCAATGCAAGGTTGGTGAAAAAGGGTTTCACTGAAACTCAGGGAATTGATTATGATGAAACTTTTTCGCCGGTGGCAATGCTTAAGTCAATTAGGATCTTGATTGCCATAGCTGCATATTATGATTATGAGATATGGCAAATGGATGTCAAAACTGCGTTTTTAAATGGGCATCTTGATGAATATGGAACAAACTGAAGGTTTTGTTGATTCCAAACATCCTAAAAATGTTTGTAAACTTAAGAAATCCATTTATGGATTGAAACAAGCCTCCAAAAGTTGGAATCTTTGTTTTGATGAGAAAATCAAAAAGTTTGATTTTATTAAAAATGAAGATGAACCCTGTGTGTACATGAAAACTAGTGGGAGCATAGTTACCTTTTTGATTTTGTATGTAGACGACATACTATTGATCGGAAATGACATTCCAACACTGAAAGATGTCAAATCTTATCTTGGACAATCTTTTGCTATGAAAGACCGTGGTGAGGCTGCATACATACATGGAATTAAGATCTATAGGGATAGATCAAAACGACTTATTGGATTAAGTTAAAGAACCTATATTGATAAAGTGCTGAGATGTTTTTCAATGGAAAATTCGAAACGTGGGTATATACCCATGTCACCTGGTACTATTCTTTGTAAATCTCAAAGTCCAAGTACGGATGAAGAAATTAAAAGAATGAGTAGGATCCCATATGCCTCGGCAATAGGATCAATTATGTATGGAATGTTTTCCACTAGGCCTGATGTATCTTTTGCGCTAAGTATGACAAGTAGATACCAGCAAAATCCGAGAGAGAATCATTAGATGGCATCAAGAACATACTCAAGTATCTGAATAGGACTAAAGATATGCTCTTGATTTATGGGGGGTTGGAGGAATAACTCATTTTGAGATGTCACACTGATGCTAGCTTCCAAACTAATTGAGATAACTCTCATTCACAATCGGGACATGTTTTCACCTTGAACGGGGGAGCTGTTACTTGGAAGAGTTCCAAACAGAAAGTCGTTGCACAATCAACTACAGAGTCAGAATACATTGCTGCATCAGAGGCCGCATATGAAGCTGCTTGGATGAAGAAATTCATCACTGATCTTGATGTGGTGCCTAGCATCACAAAGCCTATTGAAATATTTTGTGATAACAATGGGGCTATCGTGCAAGCTAAGGAACCAAGATCACATCAAAGAACCAAGAAAATTCTTCGCAAATTTTGTTATATTCGGAAATAATTGAGTGAGGTGACGTATGTATTAGCAAAGTCCATACAGATCTAAACCTGGCAGACCCGTTCACGAAGCCACTACCTAAAACTAAACATGAGAATAATGCAAGAACATTGGGCTTCGATATGCTAGTAATTGGATATAATTTGTATTTCAGTATTTGGATATTACTGAGTGTTGTAACAGTGGCATTTTATCTTAATTAGACTTATTGGATGATGTCTCTTTATTAATGTTTACTGTGTTCTATGTTATCATGTTTAAATCCATGAATAACATTGTTAATCAAAAAGGTCCATAGTCGATCAAAATTATGGGAAAAACCATTGAATTAAGATTATTCTGAATTAGATGTGTTAATATTCACAATGGATGAATATATAAGGAATTAGAACAAAATTCACAAATATTTATTAGTGAATAGATATTGGACGTGACCCGTTTCAAAATTACTTCATGGATAATTGTCATGAGTAAATTTTGAAAATAATGGTAGTGTCAGTATGTCCTCTTACCTAAGATATATATTAGAGACTCAATTATATTAAACATTATGCTTTGATATAGTCTAACACTACTCTTTAACCAAGTAGTTATAAGGGCTACGATTGGATATAATGTGAAGTATAGTGAGAGATGTATGTAGTCAAGACGGGACATGTTCCCTTTTATAAATAAGTGGCTGGCATCTTGGGCCCCTCAATGATTCAAACTAATCTAAATGCATGGCCATGCTCAAACATTGTTTGTTATATCACCTTGAATCAAGATTAAGAAACATAATTGTTAAACGCTATATGAGATTGACCATGATCCATGTCTCATGTTCAACTTGATGCCTATAACAGAAAGGATAACTGACAAATTACCTTATGCCTTTGGCTTAGAAGTGTATACGTTAAATACGCTTGGTAGTAGTGGATGACATATGTCATATATCATTAGGGACAGTGGGGCGTTGCTAGACGTACTACACTGTTCATGTCAATATATGTTGAATCTTGTGCAGGTGGGAGATAGTTGGAGATGTGCACAAGGAAAAACATATAATGGCATTGCTAATGATATGTGATCCTAAAGGGTCACACACTAAGCAATTATCAAGGACGCGTTTAAACTGTTTAAACCTTATAACCGAGTCAAGATAAATTGTGTGTGTGGTGTTAAACTTTTGCTAGAATTTACGTAGACGGAGATAATTTATTGTAACTAACTAAATTGGTTTGATACAAAGTTGGTCATGCATGTATTTGCATATATAGTTGGTATAAGATGACAACTTTGTAGGTAACTAATTTGGTTTGAATGAAACCAGCAAGGTTTCACCTAACTAGACTTGTGTATATTGCAAATGATTTATTAAATTACCAAGACCATACCTCACCTTATTATTGCTACATTCTTTCAAGATTTTGAGTAAAAAAGGATGATATGTTGACCACTTTATACACACCATACTTTTAGATTATATGATATGATTGTTTTAGAAAATAGACAAGATATATCCCATATTTGGTGGTCTATATATATATTGGTTTTTTCAAGATCTTGAAATATATATCTATAAACTACTAAAAGTTTAGTGTTTTTTAAGTGTTATTTTTAGGAAGTCTTTGGTGTTGTTTTCATTACTAATACACACGAATTTGAAGGCAAATCGAAGGAGTTCTTGAAGTTTGCGAACTATGTCTTGACAAATATTATGGTTTAGTTGGCTAGCACCATACTTGGAGCTTTGTTGCTTGGTGTGGATACACTTTAGAGGAGCTTCCATTTTGATCTCTTTATCCACCATTTCCAAGTGTTTAGACAACCACTTCTCTACAAAGGTTGTAGTTCTAAACTTACTATGATTGATTTTATTTTTGGTTTCATCATCTTGCACTTGGATCCATGGTGGGAAGTTTTAAAAGGTTTAAAAATGTTATGAATTTTGCTTCTGTTGCCAAATATTTAAAAAAAACGGCTCATAAAATTCCCAATAAGTATGTTATGAAATTGTTTACAAGTTGGATTTCATCATTTCGAACTATTTTTGCATTTAAAACAAAGTCCAAGGACCAAAGGTGTAAAAAAATTAAAAATCTGAATTTTTGGTCGCGTCGCGTAGCGTAGCTTGACGAACCCATGACCATTCTAACGGTCATGTTCTGGTCACACTACGTGACGAAGCAACTCCTAGCTCATCACGTTACGCGACCAGAGTCCTTGTAATGAAATTTTTGTTAAAATCGAGCATTCAAGCCAATTCATGAGCATTTTGATTGGTTTTCTATTTTGATTATTTTGGTTATGACTCCATTAACACCTCTTGTTTATTTCCTCTATGTTACAACTTCAAATTAATGATTCCATTCAAAAT
Source organism: Bidens hawaiensis (assembly GCF_021521415.1). Taxonomy (NCBI): domain Eukaryota; kingdom Viridiplantae; phylum Streptophyta; class Magnoliopsida; order Asterales; family Asteraceae; genus Bidens; species Bidens hawaiensis. The sequence goes on along the minus strand of NW_027491074.1, from coordinate 2,095,258 downwards.
TTTTAAGACTTTTCAATTCTATTAATTTCTTTGACTAATTTAACCAAGTTGAAACATCCCTGGACTATTTCGCCTTTAAATTGAGCTTCGTATTTGTGCCTTTCACCTTGCTACATCCACAATTACTAAAATTTCTTATTCTCGAGCTCTCTTTGGTGTTTGCCTAAGTTTGACTTCAAAAAGTCAAACCAATCCAAGTTCCAAGTTTTATCTTTTTGTCTTGTGTTCACTCGTCGGGTTAGTATGTTAATTTTTCTAGCTTTTAGTTTGTTTAGGACATTATGCCATATTAAAAATATTTGTCAACGGTATTCGTCTGACCGAAAACGAACTCAACTCACTTATGTTTATTTTAGACAAAGTTTGATTATTTTCTACATATAACTTTTAATACATAAACTACTAAAGTTCTAACCAAAGAATAGCATTTTTACCATGTCAAAAACAAACCTGTCAGAAAAACAGGTGTCATACCCCGACTTAGGGCGTAGGAGTGTGATGCCTAGTTGGTACCAGTTTTGAAAAAATATCTGAGTTATAGGTAAATTTTAGCGGAAGACTTTTAAGTTATTATAAAATTAAATTACATTGAAAATTTACTCGGGAATTAAATAACAAAGTATTCGTTTACAAAATATTGTTTTATATTACAAGCATAATTGTAATGTGAGCTTCTATCTCCTTGATGACTCTAATCCTTGCTATTGCTCTACAAGGTGAGAATAAAATACTTCAGCTATATGCTGGTGAAACGTTTGACTATAAAAGCATTTAAACTACAATCGTAACACAAATATTGTTTTCTTGACAAGCTCAGCGGAAATATTTCTATTTTCGATATCTATACCACAGCCCTACACACACAAGTTTCTTTGAGCCACGCAGCCTATACCGGAGAAAGCGTCATCTTGGTCATGGATAGATCACCCAAGTTTGGGTCCATAAGCAGTGATAATTGGCCATGCTAATGTTCCTTGGATGATCCACATCTCAGGGTCAGGCGCCGATGAGCCTATTGAACTATCCATGTGGCTGATAGCCCTCACGCCCTTGTTGATGATCCTTTACTCCAACAGCATCTAGGGTTCCTCGAATAATCTAGTTATGAATGTTAACCCGCGGCCACGTAGCCCTCGAATGTTTAGGCTAAACAGTTACGTTTGGATCCATACACATGTATAATCGGTCTAAGTTGTTCTTATTCTCTAATTTGTATTACAACGTTTTAGAGATCACGTAATCTCATGTAAACGTTTGACTGACTCTCTAAGACAAACAATCTGCTTATCTTGTAGAGTATAAATCTGTTTTGACTGTTTGTAAAGGTTTAACGTACTCATTTGTACAGTTGGTGTGTTGTTGGTAAACCTTATTGAATGTGAATGATGTTAACCTATAAATAAATAGGTTTGTATGATTAACTTGATGGTATTTCTTGATTAGACTACAGAACTTAAGTCTGGTTTTAACCTTGATAAAGTTTGTGATTGTTGTCTTTGAAATTATATTTGTATTTGTGTGACGTTTGATATAGAATGCTTTGGCCTAATAGGTTCTAACACGTTGGTGAATTCTCCAGGTAAGTAAACGGGTCCCACGGTTGATTGGAATTTGTACTAATTACTTTCCTTAGGCAAGAAGCCCACTACTAGTGATGTCCCCCTTACACTTACTACATTCCCATCAAAATATAATTTTGTTTAACATTACTTCTTCTAGAAGTAACGTTTAATGAAAATATTTGCGAACACTTTGATAATCTTTGCAAGGTTAAAAGGCCATAGCCTTGACGAGGTCTAAGCTATTCATAACATACTTGAAATAACTTAAACATAGATCCTACCTTAGCGGACACTCGATAATGCAAATAATAAGAAAAGAGTGACAACTTGGTTGGCCGGGTCTCGGTACTAGCACGCTTAAATGGTCAACAAAGCGTTGGGACTTCGATACTTGAACGAATCACAAGAAAACAGGGTGTCGGCACGCCGTAGTGATCGGGCAAGCTTCCCTAGATTAAGTGTGTGTGTGAATGAAGGTGATTTTGGGATGAAAATGGCTCAAACCCGTCACTCCCCTTTTATAGCCAAAATTGGCTTTCATCGCGTAGCGCGAAGGATAAAGTCCTTGTCCGTTCGTGTCATACGAAACAATAGTCTACCACCTAATAACACGTGGCCTTTACAATCGTGTCACATGTTGGCACGTAGTTGGATAAGTGTGCCCGATTACTTAACGAGGTTTCACGTAGCGCGAAGGATTACTTCACATAGCACGAACTAGCTTATCTTCGATTTCTGTGAAGTTTACTTCGCGTCGCGCGTAGAAGATTCCTTTTATTACTTTGTGTCGCGCCGCGAAGCGATAAAAATCAGAATTTTTATTTTAAGTCCCTAATATTTTTATATTGGCAATTTTGGCAACATTTTATGTTGGAAATTTTCGAGGTGTTACAACAGGGTTCGAGTCCAATCAAAACCGGACCACTCGATTAAACCGTTTTTCTTACTTTTTAGGCACGTTTGACTTTCTTGAATGGCCGAACTCATAAAATCTGACTAAAATTTATCGCAATCCCATTCTTGAATAAAATTTACCAACTTGGATATTCTTTTACGATAAAAACATAAGAGAAAATTACTGTTTGCGTCCATGTGGTTTTAAGACGGAGGCACAATGAGTCCTTGAAAATTTTTTTAAACTGGTTGAGTCCCTGTGGTTTCAAAAATAAACCATTTGAGTCCCTGCCATTACTTAACTTTCATGGTAAACTTTTATTTTACTGAAACCATATGGACTCAAATTGTTCGTTTCTGGAACCACAGGGACTCAAATTGTTCGTTTCTGAAATCACGGGGACTCAACCAGTTCAAAAATTTTTTCAAGGACTCATTGTGTCTCCGGCCTAAAATCACAGGGACGCAAACAATAATTTTTTCGCTATAAACTCTAAAACAGCAAGCTGTGAACAAAACCTATCTCCGTCTTTGATATTTATTTCATGTCCACTATTTTGAATCTATAACTTATTTTCTAGGATCGCTATCCGAACTTTTCCGTTTCAACTCGCTTATATGTTTAGTTCGTTTTCACTCGCTTACTTTCACATGTGATTTTTTCATAACCCATTTTTAACTTTTAACTTTTTTGAGGCATAATATGTTACCATGCTTTCTCGTTATTTCATGATCATTGTTTATAAATCGATTCACAATTATGTCATGCATATTAATAATATTTTTTTCATATTTTTTATGATGACTATACGTGTATAATGTGCAATGTGTTTATAGCTTTATAGTTGGTACATTAAACATCAAAGCAGGAGGTTCCAACGAGACGTACATGCACTACCTATCCTTCAGCTTCGGTTGTAGAGAATGGTGGTATCATTATCATTCCCCTAGGCTGGGGCGCTATTTTTGGTTGCATTCTATTTACTTTATGTTTGAATATGTTGCATTCATGACAAGTGAATTGGCAAACGCCTTTATATTATATGTATGCCAACTTATGAAATCGCACCAACATACGTGCTGACAAAAATATATTAGTTTACCTAAGGACACATACGATGAAATATCCTTTGTTTTGCTTTCAATTATGAGAAATTGTGTAGTAACTAATTCGTGAAATAGAATAAATACACTTACTGTCACTTTAATAGTGTCACAAACTTATAAATGATATGTACGTTACACACGGACGGATTACGCTTAAAGCTAGGGTGTTACATTGTAAAAGTAGATGAACAATTGACCTAACCTATGTCTTCTCAACCTAATCCCCTGACTTCTCTACCTAACCCCAAACCCCTTGAAAAATGGTCTGATAACATCCTGCATATCGACCTAACCTCATGCCTTCCCTACCTAACCCCTTTATCTCCCTTAGGGAATCGGCAATATCGCAGCGTTTTGCATCTCGTACACCTCATCAAGTAGTTGCTCGATGACAGTCTCGCGATATAACTGCCATCTTGACTTAATTCACTTGGTTCTCGACTGCCATCTTGAATGCGCGTTTTTCTTCTTTTTAATTAAAAAATAATAGTAAGAAATTAAATAAATTCAAAATGCCGAGATTTGTTATACAAGTAATCTAGATATTATGGAAAAATTCTTGCTTGTATGTTTTTTCATTGATTAGTTATAAGAAAAACAAAAAAAATATATCAAGATTTGTACACATAGGTGAGATTTTAGGTGCCTCGTAAGCAAGATATTATGGTGTTTTCTCACCACCTAAGCGAGATTTTAAACGAGTTAAAAAAAAGAAAATTAATGTTGATTGTAGTAAACCTTTTTGGTCACATGTTTAGATATGTAATTGATGAGTGGTTAACACATGCTAAACATACATAAATAAATGCTTTTATTTATAATTATAAGTTAAACGATCTAAGTATGAGCGGTTTTTATATTCATACGTTACAATGACAGTGAGTAAAAACGAGCTTATTATATCCGATTTTGGAATATTTATAACTTAACCCAAAGTTTTGTAACTAAAATAAATGAAATGATTCTAAATTAGTTATAACGTAAAAGGAAAGAAAATTAAATATGACGAAAATCATTTTTTTTTATTTTTATGTGTAACAGGAATGCAACGAAAGAAATGTGTTGAGCTAAAGGTAATTAATATTTGTAAATGCAATTAAGTGCAAAAGTTCCTTTCTCTATCTTGGGCCGGGCAAGACAAAACACAAGAAGGAAATAAATTACTTGCTGGACTCAATTGGGTGTGGTAGCTGGGCTGCCCACAACAAAGATTGGTGAAATTTAGGGAACGCACGTCATAGCTCGAAACGGCAGATTTTGGCGAAGAGAAAGGAGGGAGCAGCCTTTGGTTGCTGTGCACCTAACCGAAGAACATAAAATATTCGCCATTAAGATGCAAGGCTAGACCTCGTCGTAACTTTCTCCGGGTGAACGGTTCGTAGGGTTGACACTTTTCTCAACTTTATTCATGTTTGGATTTGTTTTTGACATTGACAACGTTCTATAAACAAATTGATGTGTTGGTTTATTTAAACTATTTGCATGTGTTTGTAATTCTTGCTTTACAAATTGTTCGGTTGATGACAAAACCTAATAGCTTGTTGGGTGACAAAAAGTGGGTTGATTCACATCAGTAAATAGGGTAATTGAATTACAAAAAATCTGATGACGAAGATCTGTTTTCGATTACTTAAATTAACCGACTTTCCAGCACCATGTCTATGTGGTATCCAATCAATCAAACGAGTCCTGTGAGAAACCTTGAACCCAGAGGAGGTTGCGTTTTCATTATATTGTTTTTAAAATCAATCTTTCAAATATCAATTGACCTCGTTTGTCCACCTTTTAGTTAAATTTAGATTAAGTAATCAAATAAATTTTGTAACACTGACCACATGCTCTTTGTGGACACGATACCCTACTTACTCCATCTATATTGTTTAACTAGGTTTTTGCATGACTAAAACACGGGCATCACTAATTTATAGATGTTTGTAGAGTGATCAATACGTTAGAGACTTATTATGTAACCTTCACACATTATGAATGACATTTGTGGAGTGATGCATACATTATAGACCTATTATGTAACTTTCTCACTTTATGATGTCACATTTGCATAGTAATGAATATATCAGGGACCATTTACTTAATATTATCTCTATAAACACACACACAGAACGTGTCTTCTAGGTCACACGCTTCTTTCTTCCGCCGCCGTCTTCCTTTAGGTTACTTGTTACTTTTATTTTCGAGTTTTTCATTTAATATTTGAATAACAGAACCAAGCACATAAGTTCTTCTTGGAGTTAATATTAATTCATGTTTCCAGGATTTTATTTGTGCTTACAACAAATTTCTTTGTGATCATCCCTTCTGCTTAAGGCTTCTCCTTGTTAATGGAGCTGTTCTTCAATGTTATCGGATGACATTTTTTATAATTTTTGTATTTTCAATATATATATATATATATAGGGAATGGATATTTTGAGAACTATATTGAGTTTTAAGAACTTAAGAACTCAATTTTTAGCCACACTTTTTATTAAATAAATAAAATGAATTGGATTGTGTGATTGAGATTAAATCTGATTAAAAAGTTAAAGTAGAAGAGTAAATAAAGTTGTAAATGATTACATTAATTTCTACTGTCTGTTACACATGTGTAATAAGTCGACTCGACGCGAAAAAAATTCTGTAATTTTTTTACGTATATGTAACCTACATATATTACGTATGTGTAAAACAAATCTCGAAAAAAAAAATTGTTACACTGAATCCTTTCAAGTTTTAATCTTATTTGAAATCTCCCCTATATATACATTTATTTATTTGATTTGTTTAAATTGTTCTATGCTATTTCGGTTGGTTATTGGAGTTATCAAGCGATTAAAGTTAACTGTTTTTATTTTATCAAGTTATTCTTAACCAAGTATTTAAAGTAGCTGTTTTTAACATTTATTGATTTTTGTTTGAATTGATTTTATACTACTCACAATGCTATCTAATTGCTTAAATTATCATTTTTTCAAACCAGTTGTGACTAACTTTTCATTCCTTATTATATGTTTAATAATGTACATAGCTTTATTTTTATTTTTGCTGTTAGATTTCAACATGCATAGAGCGTTTTTGTTGATAAGAAATTCAGAAAGGACACTGTTTGGAACTATTGTTTTTTTTTAGTTCAATTTTTTAAGGGTTTTGTCGGAAAATTTATCCTTTAGTTGTTTGGAAAATTTTTTATGGGATTTTATTAGTGTAGCTGCATTTTGTAATGTGGCTTTAACGCTCAAGATTTTTAGATAAATACAAGAATTTACACTACTCTATTGACCAAGAAAATGGGGACAAGTTAATGACCGGGAAATCAAACTCTATAAACAAAACTTGAATGATAACTTCAAATAATCGTATTCTAATGTTTGTTCCGTGCTCTCAACTTATTGTTTGAATAACTGGTTTTCTAGAGTGGCAATACCAAGAACTACATTGCAAATTTACCAAGTATCATTCTATTGGTAAGCTTAAGGGTCTGTTCGTTTCACGGACTTTTTTTAAAAGAATTGGAATTGAAATTGGATTTGGAATTGGAATGGAATGGAATGTTTGAGAATCTCTTTTATGTGTTTGGTTGGTTAATATATGTATTGGAATTGGAGTTTTTTTCATTCTCGGGGTTTTTTTTTTGAAGAACGAGGACAACGAAGGAAACGTTTTAGTTTTTTTACATTTTTCATTTTTAATTTATATTTTGAGTTATGATTTTTTTATTAATTTTTTTGAATTTTTTTGAGAGGTTTTTATTTTTCATAACAATCTTTTCAAATAGGTGGGATTTTAAAATCCCATAAAATGTGAGATTTGATGTGATTTAGTTTTCATTCCCATTCTTTCATTTAATAAAACGAACATATTAATTAATGGAATTTCAAATCCCATTTATTAAAATTCTTTCTAAATCTTTGAAACGATCTGGACCTAAAAGCTTACGACTTTTTAAATCATCATAAACAACTGACTAAACAAAATATTGCCAAACTTATTTATTGATAAAATTAAACATTGGGTTGGGTTGATTTAATGGACCGGATAGTCCTGCATCATGGTATATCCCCATATTGTTTGTGCCAGTATTTGACTGTGAATAGGTACGGTAGTTTATAAATTCAACATAACTTGCAATGGTTCAACTGTTGAAGATGAAACTTGGAGTTGTATCATGAAGAGAGACCAAAAGCACAACTAGATCCATAAACATGGTTTATAGAAGACTTGATTTTGCAATTCACAAGGGCGTAGGAGTGTTCACAGACTGAAACGAACGAACGGTTCACGAATACTCTACCGAACAAAAATTCATGTCTGTGTCCGTCCGTTAAGAAATTGAGTTTGTCTGTGTCCGTTTGTCTCTTCATTAATATTGTAAACAGATGTTAACAGAAACTAATGGACAAACAAACACATTAACATTAATGGACACTAATGGACATTAATTGACAAACGAACATGTGAAATTAATGGACACGGACACTAATGGACAAACATAGATGGTTGCATATTAATTCCAAACTTCACATAATGTTCACATGGACGTTACCGGACGGACGCTACCGGACGTAATTCGGTGGACGTTACCGGACGTTCACAAACACTATCGAACGGACTTGGCCCTTGTCCGTGTTCGTCCGTTAAACTTACCGAACGGAATTCTTTTGTCCATGTCTGGTTTGTTTATTAAACGGACGAACATAAACGAACTTTTTGCCCAACGGACGACCGGATGCCCAGCGGACGTCTGGCTCGCTTACAGCCTTAGGCCTAGCAGGCAACAAGTTGTGTGCTTGCCTTGTATAAAAACCCCTTGGTTTGTGAGTTCATTTCAACTTCACACTCAGGTTATGTAGTGAGTATCTATCACATACAATTTTTGAAAGCTTAAAAAACAAGTTATAAGGGGAAATTTCTCTAAAAGGCCGATCTTGTGCCCATATGTCTTAACTAAAATAAAATTTTATATCGGCTTTATTAATGTGTCCAAACCCTACTAACATCTATAACAACACAATGGCCCAACTAAGAAGCCTATTTCAAGAGTTAGTCTAAAGGCCCAATTTTGATAGCAATTGCGAGTTATGGTTATTACGTTAACATGCTTAAAAGGAAAAAGAGAAAATAAACATACAAAGCTATAATAATAATAATAATAAATTTGATAGCAATTGCGAGTTATGTAACTTACGTTAAGCATGTTTAAAAGGAAAAAGAAAAAAATATATATGAACATATAAAGCAACATAAAATTGATAGCAATTGTGACCCTGTATTCCGAGCCGTTTGGTCACGAGCCGTGTGGAATCCAATCGGGTCGGTACCCTCTGTAGCAGAATCAATCCATGTGGGTACCGGCACCACTTCAGCAAGCTTGAGCCCTACACCCTTCATGCGCCAACGTTATGTTTTTAATTGCCTCGTTGGTTTATTTTGATCGTTTTTTCTTAACGGTGATATTTTATAAAACACTAACCAGTCAGAAGCTAGATAGAAGCTAGACATGTAAAGAAAAAAAAAACTCATGAAAAACATGGGATTTTTCATCAACTCTGTGCAAGAAACCTTACACTTATTTTTTCTACTCGAGAACCAATAGAAGGAAAAATACATAACATCATCAAACAAACATGAGTTTTTTAATCGACTCTTATAAGAAGACCAAATCATTCCGAAGCTTCCAAATAGCCCACCAAGTCACATATATAACCGAACCTACAACTTCTTTCTTAGCCACACTTAACGAAGAGTTGCCTGTCCAATCCATTAAATCTGAAGGAATTCTTAAAATTGGTAAATTCACATCGAGCCACCTTTCAACCAAAATCCAAATGTTCTTTACCACGTTACAATCCCCAGACACATCAAGGACAAATTTTGTTCGGTCATTACACAAGGGGCATAGTGTGGACGGAGCATCAATACCTTTAGCCATTAAATTAGACCGAGTTGGGATACGATTACCAAAACCCGCTACCCAAAAGCATTAATCTTCTTAGGTAGACAAGAGAACCAAATAGTTTTCCTCGGACCATTTGGAATCGTGGGGTTATCTATATGTTCTCGGGCATTCATCCCTTGCATCGTCCAAACCCATCGACCATTATCATTTGAGAGAGAGATTGAACTAATTAGATTTTGCATATCTAAAAATTGTGTCATTTCAACACCCCCGCGAATATCTCTAAGCCACGCCCACAAGTGTCCTCCCGACCTTTGAACCACCAAGCAATCTTTCACTAACTCTAAAGCATATAATATTGGAAACTTTATGCTAAACATATAGTATTACATCGAATATGTTTCTAAAACATTGTCGTTTCCCCTCCCAATGTGTTTTCGAATCACATGATATGGAACCACACCGGAATCATTGAGTTTTTTAAAGACCTTTTGCATGCTAACCTGGAAACTGTTCCCTTTAAAAAGGATAATAAACATGCCTCCATACTATACAAAGAATCAATAACTTTCACCCATATGGCGTTCGACTCATTCACAAACCTCCACCTCCACTTTTGCAATAACGGATTATTAAAACCTCCTTTATCTTTCGAGGCTAAAATCAACTTCTAAGACAATGCATTTTCCTTTTATCCTTACTTCCTCCGAAAAGAAGTTTGAACAAGTTGCTCCAACTTCTTCGTAACTCACACTGGAACATGGAAAAGTGACATAAAAAATACCTAAAGCACCAAGCACCAAATTAACGAAGAAAGAGTGGGCTCCAATAGAAAGAAAAGGAGCTTTTCATGAATTCAATTGAGACTCAAATCTATCTATAATAACTTTCCATGCATTTGAGTTTGTCATTTTTTCTCCAACCAGAAAACCTAAATATATAAATGGAAGTTTTCCCAAATTGCATCTTACCATTTAAGCACAAGCCACAACATCCTCATAATCCACTGCCACCCGTAAATATTCGATTTATGAAGATTTATTTTTAGCCCACAGTTTGAACATTAGAAACTGACCATTTCACGAGTAAAAGCGCATCATCCGCATAAAACAAATGAGATAAAAAAACATCCCCTTTGCCCATTTTTCCTCCATGATATCTACCGAATCTTCAATCATAATATGTAATCCCTTCATTGCCAAAATAAATAGAAATGAACAATTTTACTCTCAAATTCTAGTTTTACTTTCAAAAGTCAAAATACCATTTTGGAATGAACAATTTCACTTTCAAAAGATCAAAATCAATTTAATCGTTAAACCGGTTCGGGTGCTAGTTGATACCCGACCCCTAATTACTACCAGTTTCCGAGTAACTGGGTTTGTTAAGGTTGGGTAACGGGTTAAATTGACGGGAACATTTTTAAGATATAAGTCCTCCTCCTTTACCAGGCTTGGGACCGACAATAATAAACTTCAAGTTTATAGTTGTCGGAGTTAAAAGTTTACACCGTCTACCCACCACCCACTAAAGTGCCATTTACGAAAAAATGTACTCTAATTAGAGATGAACTTCTTGTGTTCTTCCGCCCTTGTTGTTTTCCGCACCTCAAGGTTTGAGCGATAGCATTTCAGATCCTTACGTATAGTCTACATCATCATACAACATCTTTACAAGTGGTATCAGAGAATTTGGGCTCGTTATTCACTTGAAAAACACAAGATTTCAAGTTCGTTTCTCTCTATCTTCATTTTTCACCATTTAATTTCCTTCAAAATTTCACCAAGTGTTCCTTATACAGCCGTGTTAAATCCTTCAAAAGTTCATCTCATTTCATCATCATTTTGATGGTTAAGTGTCAAAATTCATGATTTTCATTTCTGGCGCACAAGTATAGTGGCGCATATGTTATTAGCGCATAACATATACGACGCATAAAATATACACCGTATGTGTTATCCGTTAAAAGCATATACGTTGACTAGTGACTTATACGTTTGACTTGAACTTATCCGTTTGACTATCTTGACATATGCGTTGACCAGATCCTAAACATATCCTTCCATATCCAAAGATCTTTGTGTCTTGGCTTTCAAACCTTGTAAACATGGATAATCTCAGTGCATTCGTGTCTCAGCCTTTTACCTTACTTCAAAACATCAATTTGGAAAACGAGATGGGTACTTCCAACAAACCCCCGAAGCTTCTAAGGATGGAAGATTATCCATCATGGGCAGAAAAGTTTGAAACATACGTCCAAGCGTTGAATTAAGAGACCTGGACTGCTGTAGAGGAGGAATACATCATTCCCAAAAAAGAGAATGGAAGAAACTATAGATTTTCTCAAATCGAGGAATGATAAAGCTTCATTCTTAAAGGAGAAGAAAATGTTGAACCTTTTTCATCAAGTAATTCAGGCGGAAGATCTTCCAGCTCTTGCAACATAATGGATCGTGCTATTCCATTTGGCAAGCACTGTTAAACAAGCACATGGGCAATCCTGATATGAGAAAAAGCAAGATGGCATTGCTCCGGATTTTGATATATTCACCTAAGTGAAAGGTGAATCATTTGCACACTTGTGGAAAGATACTGCCATCTTGTGAATGAAATGAAGAGACTGGGGAATGACAAGCCAGAATATGAATATATCTATAAACTTGTAGATGTTTTGCTTGAGGAGTGGGGCACGCTCATTATGATACAACAATCTAATCCAGTTGCTTATGCCTGTCTGAACTTAGCAAGATTCATTGAGAAGCTTGAAGCCCATGATTTGGAATTGAGAAAGAAACAGAAGATGAAGTCTGCTGCTGTTTCTAGGACATTGAACTCTATTACAAGAGTTCTCAAACTGTGGTTTCATCAAGTCTAAAGATTCAGACCACTTTCTATGCAGAACCTACAGTACAAGCCTTTGTGACTAATGTAGCTACTACACCACAATACAGTAGTAGTTATTCTGGCACCGTTCTTGTTTCTCAAGCTTCTTCAAGTTCACAAGCATCTAACGCTGACATACTTCAATGTAATATTGCGGTGAACATCAAGAATACGGGTGGCATGACTACAAAATTAGTCAAAGAGCACATGGCATTTCTCCGGTCTATCTTGGAGTCATATGAATGTTTAGTTGCCGGGAGACTTGCCAACTACAACATGACAAAGGAAGACTATGATCAGATTGATCCCGAAGAGATGGAAATGATAGACATCAGATGGTGCATGGCGATTGTCATTCGTAGAGCTCAATGCTTTAAGGAAATCACCGGTAAAAATGTACTTGAGGGTTCACCATCAAAGCTTGGCTTTGATAAATCCAAGGTTAGGTGTTTCAGATGCAAAGGGAAGGGTCACTTTAAGCGGGAATGCACAAGTAAAATTATGAATGACAATGGGACGAATCCATTCGGTAGAGACTATTACAAGAAAGCAATCTATCATCGTCCCATACAAAGTGAAGCCGAATCGTCCAAGGGAAAGAAACCAACTGAAGCATCTACTTCACAGCAAAAGGCAACTACAGCACAAATGGATGAGGGTTTTAACTGGAACACGGTGTTCCAAGATAATGTGGCTGAGGTTGTTGAAAAATCTGAGTTGGCATGTGATGAGCAAGTTTAGGTTGAATAGGTTGAGAATGTGTTGATCAAAGAGGATTTGGTAGATATGGTTATAAGTGATGATATGGGTGTGTGTGTGATGTGGTTAATGATATGGGGTTAAATGAGAAGGTGTTTGTTACTGAGGACATATAGAATAAGAAGGATGATGATCAAGTTGTTGATGAAGCTGATGATTCAGATGATGAGTTGCCACGAACATACGACAAGATTCATCCGGTTCCATCCGATTACCTTACATCTTTATTTCCTCCTGATATTGTTGAAATTTTTGCAGGACGGTTCAACAGTGAGGAAGTACCTTTTGACAAAATTGACTTCGGGGAAGAGGACGAGGAAGAACCAACTGCTATGGAGAAATCAACTAATATGGAGGTTAAAGATGAATCAGCTGATGGGGATATTCAAGTTGATCTCGTTGATGGAGAAATTGAAGAAATGACTGATTAAGAAACGGAGTTCTCGACTGATGAAAGCTTACTAGCTAAGCACGCACTCATGGCCAATCAAGTAGCACTGAACTCTACTGTATGTGAAAAATGCGAGTTACCTTGTGATAAGTGTGATTTCAAAAACTCAGAAATCAGAGTACTTAAAAAGCATTATGATAATACTTTATTAGATTTGAAAAATGTGAAAAAAGAATATGATAAACTCCAATGGTGTGAAAAGAAGCCATGGGAGAAAATCCTACAAGATGAAAAGACCATATTAATGCTTAAACACACGGTTAAAGACAAAAAAATTGCCATTAATAGACACATTGATGAGAATGCAGCTCTCAAACTTGAGTTACAAACACTCAAGATTGAGACTGAGAGAGTCAATTTGAAATTAGTTAGTTGTGCTGGTTCATCATATGTCCTCAATCATAACATGCCTAAAAATTCTTCAAAATCTAAGGATGATGTGATCAAGAACATTAACTCGTATGTGGATTATCATGTGGTTCCACCACCAATGTGGAATGCTTATGTTCCTAAGAAACCTAAGGGTTTCAAAAAGGCGTTGAACATGGAAATCAAAAATCCACTCCATGATACCATCGTGTCTGTTAATGATTCTATTAATGTTTCTGAAAAACTGAGAATGATAGTTCTGGTTGTGATGGTTCAACTGGAATAAAAGTTGCTAAGTCCGTGTTAATCGAACAACCTACTAAGGTTCATCTATTGGAGAATGAGAATGCTGCTAACTCTAAGAGATTTGCAAAAACAAGTTTTTATAATAGGCAATCTCATAGAGTTAACAAACCGAAAACGGTTAACAAGATAATGTTTGTTAAAGGAAAAACTTCCGAGTCTGAAAAGGAAGCAATTTTTCGAAACCAATCTAATCAAGAATTTTATCGGTTAAAAAGCCGAACGTGAACGTGCTGAAACAACACCTTAGGTCAATAAATTTGTTGATCGGAGGTAGTGTTTCAACTGCAACGAGGTAGGACATGTATTTTATGCTTGTCCAAATAGGTTGAAGCACGATCACGTTCAGCCTCAGAAAGTTGTTTCAAAGAAACCGGGCCTAGGGCATGCTGAGAAACCATCAGTTGTTTTAAAATCTGAGACGGTTAGGATTTTAAAACGAGAAGAAAGTGTAAAAAGTGGGTGTGACAAATATGAAAGCTCTAAGTCTACACCATACACTTTTTATATCAAGAAGCAAAATGTTGGTTAAAACTGGGTGGCCAAAGTTGTTTCTCATGAAAAACCCCAAGTTTTGAAGAGGACAAGAAATCTGTATCTGATTCACAATTATCTAGTTGTGATTTATTATCTAGTGAATTAGATATAAAAGAGGTTAAAATGTTGTATAAGAAGTTTAAACACCCCAAGACTAAGAAGGCTTGGGTTTCCTTGTTTCACTAAACCATTAGCTGTTTGTGCAGGGGCTTCCAAGATCCCACGACTCACATTGGATAATGATAGTGGAGCCTTGAGGCATATGACGGGTACCTTTCATTTACTCGAGGACTCCAGATCTATTCGAGGAGGGTATGCCGGTTTTGCTAGTAATCAAGGAGGTCAGATCGTGGGTGAAGGCACGTTAACTAATGGGAAGGTCATGTTCGACAAAGTGAACTACATATCGGAGTTGGAGAACAACTTTCTTAGCATATCACAAATATGTGATTAGAGTTTCTCGACACACTTCACCGACAAGGAATGCCTTATTTTGAAACCGGGTTTCAAAATTCCTGACGATTGGATATTGATGCGAGCACTTCACGAGAACGATCTTTATGTTCTCAAAATCTGCACCGTGTCAACGTCTACATCAAATGCTCAATGTTTTATTTCAAAAGCGTCAAAATGGTGGTATCATCGGATGGGACACATCAATGTGAGGAAGATGAACCACTTGGTTAATAATAATTTGGTCGAGGGGGTTAACTTGAGGAGTTTCCATTTGAATGAAGAGTGCTTAGATTGCAAAAAGGGGAAGCAAATAAAGTAACCTCATCCAAAGAAACTTGTCAACTCCATTAACTTACCATTTGAGCATCTGCATATGAATCTTTTCCGTCCTGTGAATGTCAAGAGTATCACGGGCGAACTCTATTGTCTCGTGATCACCGATGATGTTTCCAGATTCTATTGGGTTATGTTCTTGGATTCCAAAGAAGAGACGTTTGATTCGCTTATGGTTTTGTTCAAGAAGCTCGAAACGTTGTACAATTTGCCGAATTGATGAATACGAAGAGACAACGGGACTGATTTCAAGAACAATCGGATGCTGGACTATTATAACGACCAGGAGATTCTTCATGAGTTTAGCACACCTTATACTCCACAACAAAACGGGGTTGTTGAAAGAAAAAATCGAACGTTGATTGATACAGCCCGTACCATGCTTGCAGATTCAAAATTACTAGTGAATTTTTGGACCAAAGCAGTGGCATCGGCTCGTTATACACTCAACTGTGTTTTTACTGTGAAGAAGTCGGCAAAACGTGTTCTGAGCTACTTAATCTACGTAAACCTAATCTCATGTGGCTTGAACCGTTTGGATATACATGCACAATTCTTGAACCGAGTGAAAAATTTGGTCCCAAGTTGATTGAAGGATTCTTTGTGGGGTATGCTAGTCCATTAAGACGTGTCTATATTCCTAGCCTCCACAAGATCATGCATGTACAAAATGTGGATTGTCAGCGTTACACTCCACCAACCCAGCACCCTGGAGATTCTCGGTTGTTTGATGACGATAGTCTTTGGGAGAGTTTCAGACTCACTAAGGAAAATTTATCTGAAGACACTGCCACCATGTTATATCAGCAACAGTTATCTGAAGATTCAGTAAATATATCAACACCATAAGCTCCTATTATTTCAGCTCCTCAAAATATCTCAGATCCCATCTCGACCGATACTGTACCTGAAACAACACCCGTTTTTTACGATGATGGTGAAATTGATGAGGAGTTAATTGAGGCTATTTATCCTTCGTCAATTGAAGTGGCTGTAGATGAGAATATCAATAATCTCCAAACCGATGTGTCAGTTTCTACTGATGTTATGCATAGAACGTTGTCTTATCATCCAGAAGACAATATAATCGGTGATTTTAACATGGGGTTCCAAACTCGACATCAAATTGATCAGAGCCTTCTGTGTTTTTACACGAGTGTATCACCGTTAGAAAGCCGGTTCTCATTTAAATTTTTATCTCTCAAATAGAACCGAAGACTTATAAAGAAGCCTTGACCGAAGAGAGCTGGGTAAATGCAATGCAAGAAGAATTAATGCAATTTGAAAATCTCGGGGTTTGGAAGCTCGTTGACTTGTCGGAAAACAAGAAACAAATCAACATGAAGTGGGTGTTTAAGTGCAAGAGAGACAAGAATGGGATTATAGTGAGAAACAAGGCTAGATTGGTTGTTCTTATTTCCAATCAGAAAGAAGGTGTTGACTACAATGAGGTTTATGCACCAGTTGCAAGGCTAGAGGCTATTCGGATCTTTCTGGCTCTTGCTTCTTGAAAGGGATTTAAGGTGTATCAGTTAGATGTCAAGTCTGCATTTCTAAATGGGATGATAAGTGAGGAAGTCTACGTGGGACAACCACCAGGTTTTGTCGATCCGATCACAAAGACAAGGTGTACCTCCTTGATAAAGCCTTATACGGTCTTCCTCAGGCCCCGAGAGCCTGGTATGAGACAGTGTCCCAGCACCTTTCGGACAATGGCTTTATTAGAGGAACTGTCGATTGTACACTCTTCACGAAGCTGGTGGACGAACATCTACTGATTGTGAAAATTTATGTAAACAATATCATATTTGGGTCAACAAATGATGGCATATGCAAGTAGTTCGAGGAGGTGATGAAGCTAAAGTTTGAGATGAGTGCTATGGGGGAGATGGAGTTTTTCTTAGGACTTCAGGTGGAGCAGTTACCTGATGGTATCTTTATTCACCATACCAAATACGTCAATGACGTCCTGACGAAATTCAACATGACTGATGCATCGGCTATCAGTACTCCTCTACCTCTGAATCATGGTATCGATCCTGATCACAACGAGGAGAAGGTTGATCAAATGCTTTACCGATCCATGATAGGCTCGCTTATGTATCTCACTGCATCACGGCCAGACATGTGACATTTGAGCCAAAACAAGGTACACCTCAGTACGTATTTACCAATTAAGCAAATAAACGCCTTTTGCGTAACAAACGAACGATTATCCGAACGGGTCGGGTTATGACCCAGATATCTCTAGGGGCTATTTATAAGTGATATACGATCTATACAAGCTAAAATATTAGAAATATGGTCTTAGTTTGATAGAAAACAAGCTAAACGAAAACATGCTCGTTTAACCGCCCGCTATAGATTTAAACGCAAAAGATAGTTACAAACCAAGCATTGTATCATCCGTTAAGCCGAAAAAGACTTACCAAACACTTATTTGAAATGTTTTAAGTGATCCGTGAAAATATTTTTGATTTTTACAAACATATAGTATGCTTTTATAATTTTACACAAAACTAGCCGAAAAACACTTGTTTTCGCGCTGTTTGTCGCACCCGATAAGTTTTTCGCGCCAAAAACCGAACCCGAACTAAATTTGGACCGGGCTTTTCGTGTTTGGGCTTGAGAAATCAGAAACTTGGGCCAAAATGGGCCCAAGGTGGGCCCATATATATCCCGATCGCAACAGCAAACCCCCCCTTTAGTTCTTTCATATTTAAACTAGATACAAGATATTTTTACCTCATTTTCTTGAAAAATCTGGATACAACTTCTTCTCCAGCCAAAAACAGCAAGAAAACCTAAGGTAAGAGCATAAATAAGTAGCTTTTGAACTTGTTTAAACTTGTTTAATATCATAAAAACATGTCTTGGTTACTAAAAATCATTCCTAACAGTGTAAAAATCCTAAAAATGGTCCATAAACATTTTTTGATCATAAACATGGTAAGGAACCTGTGTTGATAGTTTTTTTGGCCATAAACACGGATTAAATGGTTGAAACGACGTTTTTACGGTTCAAAGTTCATTTTTGTGCACTAGCCGAAACCCTAACTTAAGGGCTGTTATGTTGATAAAATATTGCTTGGTTTGTATTATAGGACTTGTACCTAGCTTTCTTAGAAGCAAAAGAACCTGAAAACTTGATTAAAAAGTCGGAAACGAGCCAAACCCGCTAAGGTAATGCCGAAACACTCGCTTACGGACTATTTAGATTAAGGTTATGATTTGTATATTTTTAGGACTTGAAATTTTTCAGGGACATCAGGGACCATGTCAATAAGTCTCTGTTCAAATTTGGTAATTTTTCGACCATCCGAGAATATTTGGTGAATTTATTACCGAATGGGGACGTTTATTTGGTTAAAATAGCTAAAATACTTCAAAAATTATGAAATTTTTCTGAGAACTCATATTTGATGAATTTTGATCACATATGAATTTTGGGATCATTTGAAGAAGTTTAAATGTGTTTTGTTTATTTGCGTTCGTGTGAGTTTTTACAGCCAAATTTGGGCCGAAAAGAATATTGCACGAGCTTTTTACATTCTGGAATTGATACATCTTGTTTTGGGACATGATTTGAGTATTCAGGAATTTTTTTGGAATTTTTGGAAATTATTTGGGGTAAACGGACGATTTTCAGGCGAAATATAGCTGATAAAATGAATTTTTATAAATTAATAAATCAGTAAATAAATTCCAGAAATATTTTTATAAAAATCTACATATTTTAATTGATAAGTGGTTAAATTTTCATAATTTAATGATTAACGGTTAATTAATTATGCTAATCTGAATATTAAACCAATTCAGTTTTTATAAAAACCGGCAAGTTCGCGACTAGTGAATCTGCGGGAATATCAAAACACCAAGAGTGATCGAAAATCATATTTTGGGCTAATTAAGTAAAAATGAACTTTTCTATGAGAAACCTGGACAATCCGGGTGGATTGTGCGCGTTTCTTCTCAAATCAAACAGTATAAACGGAAACGGGCCCCGTGGATAATCCGGGACCCCAGTATGTGATCTTTCTTTATAACTTAATCATTTTATTAACCAATACATTTACCAAAGCTTATTTTCCCATAACTATTTTCTGAGCGCGTAAACGAACAACTTGGCCCAGCTGGGAAAACGGGAACCTGAGCCAAGTTCAGTTTTAAGTATTAGACATTGAACAACATCACAACCTAAGCCTATTCACTTTCTGGGCGTTCCAGCTACACCCAGATTAGTTATACAGCCCAGTTTAGTATTGAGATTATAATAATATTAAAATATTAATATTATTATAATATTGATTATAGGGACTACTGATAGCAGACCAAACGAACCACGAGCTGATACAGTACTGATTATCGACTAAACCATGAGTTTCATGACCCCACTTTTAAACTGATTTACGAACTTTTGGGGTGAAAAGCATGTTTGATTACATATACATACCTGAAACATGTACTGATGTGAATTATCTAAGTGCTAACACACGAAAGTCCCCACGATCACAGTGATTAACTTCGAGCCGGTGGCTTGTGAATAGTACTATTGGTTTGACAAACCCAAACGGAATCAGCCTGGTTGCCGTGTCACATAGCGCCGTTTGCACATGACCATATTTATACAAACAGACTATGTAGTGTTAGACATAGCTACCGGGGCATGTTGTGGGTGGAAAGGGGCCACAGTGGTTGATGGAGCGTGGGAAATGGATGCACGCAGCACATACAGTCAAGGCTTCACTGTAGCTTAGAATAATTACATCAAATACATCATTTACATACATACGTACTTATTTCATTATTACAAGTGTTGACTTGGGAATACTCATTACTGATTTCTTGAAACTCGTGAAACTCACCAACTCTAGTAGTTGACCCGTTTTAAACTGCTTTTCAGGTGTACCTAAATCGGAGTAATTTGATGATCTGTTACTTGCCTGAAGTGTGTGGTTGATTCTATGTGAATAGAGGCAAGGGAGTTAGTAGTAAGAATGTATATTAACTAACTAGTTTTGTTTGTATCACCTAGACCGTAAAACAATGATAGAACAAAGAAATGTAATATATTGTAAATTAGTTTGTAATGTTTCTTTATAAACAATGTGTTGATATCAGAGGTGTCTGTTACATTCTCGTTTTACGCTTCCGCATTGTGCTAGTCGGGGTGTGACAAAAGTTGGTATCAGAGCCATTGGTTAAAAAGGATTAGGTTATCCCTTAGGGTACCTAAAATATAACCGCAGGCTCGATAAACTCTGGGAAAATAATTAAATAATAAATTAATATTATATACTGATGGATGCCGGGATGAACTTGTAGGGCAAGTGAGTTATTGTGGTCCGGAACATAATAACAGACTTGCTTGTACGATGGAATTCGAGGAGAAATCACGGAACGTGTGGTTAGGTAAAAGTGGCAACATATGTGTATAAAAGGTAATGAGAAAGTATATATATATGTAACACTCATACGTGTTTATGTGGAACAAGGTGTATGAATACGTGTACGTACGATACTGTTGATGACGGTGAATTTTACTATGAATATTATATTCGTTTATATTCAATATTGATTTAAATAATAATAATAATTAAAATTTTAATAAAACTAATATTATATTTCAATATATTTAATATTAAAATTGGTTTAATTAATTAATCTCCTCGACAATAGTTAGCGATAGCAATAGATATTATTCTTATAACTAACCATTGTGCAGAGTCATGTCAAGGAATAACGACTACGTACCGGAAGAAGAACCGGTAATATCTGTAGAGGAGGATCCAGAAGAGGAGGACCCAGAAGAGGAGGACCCAGAAGAGGAACCGGAAGAAGAAGAGGAAGAGGTGGAAGAAGAAATTATCTGTAGAAAGTTACCCAGGAATGTGCCTCATCTATCTGGCTACAGATGCGATAGTTATCCACCCAGGTCACAAGGCAGGGATCAAGATGAAGTTAACAGTCAGTATCGTTCACCTGCTAAAGTAGCCAGATTACCCACTCCACCTATACACCTGTCGCCGACGACTTCAGCTACTGCGCGAATCCGGCAGACTGCTCGTATTCGGGTAACCCCGATTGACCCTACCTCGATTCCATTCAGATCTACCCACGACCGGGGAGGACCTTCACGCCCTAGGGTAGATACTTCATCTTCTCGTTCATTGAGTATACCTACCCCTCGCCTTTACCTCCCAAACGCAGGAAACAACTCTTGGATGGCTGTCCTGACTGACCGTGTGATAGACCACTCGATAGCCATAGCTAACATTAACCAGGAGAGAAGCGACGTGACCCAGTACTTATCGACGTTACATCAGATAGTACTGAACTTACAGCAGTCAGATGCCTACCACCACTGTTGTTTGGATATGGTGACGGTTCGGTTGTGGAACTGTTACTGGGTGATTACGGTGCTGTTATTTTTATGTTTGTGGTTAGCCTATCGTCTGTATGGATAGATGCGGAATATTACAATAATGTGTACATGATCTTTTGATACTCCATGTATGTATGTAGCAGTATGTTATGTTAACGTGGAGCACAACTTTGTATATTATTACAAGAACTGACCCTTATAGGGTTAAGTCTAACAGTCACTTAGTGACAGATTTTGATATATACATGCAAGCACTGGCCTTTATCAGGCTAAGTCTATGTACCTTTTATTATCAATGTACAGAACGATTTGTGAAATATCAGTATGTTATCTGGTTTACCTGTACAACATTTATTGTGATTATTATTACACAGTACCATAGACTGGAATTAGTATTAATTGGCTTATATTTGTTTATCATTATAGAATGGCCCCAAAGAAAGCAAACCCTATGACTAAGGCAGAAATAGCCGAGATGATTGCTCGGCAAATGCATGCAGTAATCCCACTTATCGTAACACAAGTAACTGCCGGTGTAAACGCAAATATGCAAACAAACCAACAACAAAACATTAATGCTCCCCAACCAACAATGAAACAGTTACAAACAAGAATCCCCCACCGAACCCAAGTAATGACAATAAGAACCCTAATCCCCCTCGAAGGGAATATTCGATCAAAAACTTTATGGCCTGTAAACCGATTGATTTCAAGGGCACTGAAGGGCCAAACGGATTAATCAAATGGATCGAAAAGACTGAATATGTCCTCAATATCAGCAATTGTCCACCCGAAAACATTGTCAAGTATGTTGCTTCTACTTTTACGGATCATGCTTTGATGTGGTGGAACACTACAGTGCAGATAAAGGTCAAGATACGGTGAATCGCATGACATGGGCTGAACTCAAAACACTGATGCTGGAACATTTCTGCCCAAAGAACGAAATACAAAGGTTAGAACATGAACTTTGGAGTTTGGAGATGAGAGGAGCGGATCATTTGGGATACACGAACCGCTTCAATGAATTGGCTCGCTTAGTACCATGGTTAGTAACTCCTGAAAATAAACGAGTTGAACGTTATATTTGGGGTTTAGCCCCAGAAGTGAGGAGTTTGGTGAACTCTGTGGGTCACACTTCGTTCGAGAATGCCATGACTCAGGCCGGCATCGTAACTTTCGACTTGGTAAGAAGCGGAGTGTTGAGAATGGCCGGGGAATCATCAGGTATGAAACGAACTGACAATGGGACGAGAGCACAAGGAGGAAAATCAAGCAAACGTGCACGTCCGACAATCAGAAATTATGCTATAACTGGTTCCGATATGAAGCAAGATAGGTATAAGGGACCCTTGCTAAAGTGTGACAGATGTAATTACCATCATGTGGGAGAGTGCAGGTTGCCGGTATGCCAGAAATGTGGTCGAACTGGGCATTATGCCCCTAATTGCAGAGCAGGTGCAGAAATTGTGAGCCGACCAACTCAAACAACTCAACCTCGTCGTCCACCGCCACCGAGACCTCAGCCAATCCGCCAACAACCTATCCAACAAACTTCAACCGCAGCAACCTACCGTGCCTGTTATGAATGTGGCAATACAGATCATATTAGAAGAAACTGCCCCAAGTTGAATCCAAGAGCAGTTACTAGACCAAGCCAAGCATCGACTTCAAGTGCGTCTCGGGGACGCGCGTTTGTTATTGGGTCAGGAGAAGCACGACAAGACCCGAACGTAGTAACAGGTACATTTGCTGTTTCTGATCAATACGCTTCTGTGTTATTTGATACTGGTGCCGATAGAAGCTTTGTTTCCACTAGTTTTGTATCCTTGGGTAACATACCAGTTAGTGAATTAACAAATCCCTATACTATAGAACTCGCTAATGGTAACTCTATAACTGTCAGCCAAATAGTCCAAAACTGTTCCATTATTCTTAATGACCACCCATTCCTTATTGACCTACTCCCGGTAGAGTTAGGAAGTTTCGATGTTATTGTCGGCATGGACTGGTTAACCAAGAATAAGGCAGAGATTGTGTGTAACGACAAGACAGTTAAAATCCCTTTTTGAATGGTGAGGTGATTGTAGTACAAGGAGAGAAGTCTGGTTCGATATTACCTCTCGTGTCTCATCTCAAAGTGTTGAAATGTTTATGCCAAGGTTGTATGGCATTCTTGGCAAACGTGACTATAAAGAATCCTGATGAGAAACGCATAGAAGAAATTCCCGTTGTACGTGAATACCCCAATGCCTTTCCTGAAGATTTACCCGGATTACCACCGAACCGACAGGTTGAATTCCGCATAGACTTAATTCCAGGATCAGCCCCTATTGCTAAGGCACCTTATCGATTGGCACCCTCTGAAATGCAAGAACTATCCAACCAGTTACAGGAATTGTTAGATAAGGGCTTCATTCGTCCTAGTTATTCTCTTTGGGGAGCACCGGTATTGTTCGTAATGAAGAAAGATGGAAGTTTTAGAATATGCATCGATTACCGGGAATTAAACAAGGTTACCATCAAGAACCGATACCCTCTTCCACGAATAGATGACTTGTTTGACCAACTTTAAGGGGCAAACTATTTCTCGAAAATTGACCTTCGATCCGGTTACCATCAAGTTAAAATCCAAGAGGAAGACGTGTCTAAAACGGCGTTCCGAACTCGTTATGGCCACTACGAATTCTTAGTTATGCCGTTCGGACTGACTAATGCTCCCGCAGTTTTCATGGACCTTATGAATCGAGTTTGTAAACCGTACCTCGACAAATTCTTTATCGTGTTTATAGATGACATTTTGATATATTTGAAAACCAAGGAGGAACACGAACAACATATACGAACTATCTTAGAGCTGTTGAAGTAGGAAAAGTTGTATGCCAAGTTATCAAAGTGTGAATTTTGGCTACAAGAAGTACAATTTCTAGGGCACGTTGTTAACCGACACGGTATCCATGTAGACCCGAGCAAAATTGAAGCCATTAAAAATTGGTAGGCCCCAAAGTCACCGAAAGAAATCCGTCAATTTTTGGGTTTAGCTGGGTATTATCGGCGTTTTATTGCCAACTTTTCAAGCATAGCCCAACCTTTAACCCTTTTGAATCAAAAAGATCGTGCTTACGTTTGGGGAGAAGAACAAGAAGCGGCTTTTCAATTGCTGAAACAGAAACTATGCCAAGCCACGATACTGAGTCTTCCAGAGGGAACTGATGATCTGGTAGTTTATTGTGATGCGTCCCGGAAAGGGTTAGGGTGCGTACTTATGCAAAGAAACAAAGTCATAGCATACGCTTCTCGACAATTAAAGGTGCATGAGAAGAATTATACCACCCATGATTTGGAACTGGGTGCGGTTGCTTTCGCCCTTAAGATCTGTAGGCACTATTTGTATGGCACCAAATGTACAGTCTACACCGACCACAAAAGCCTATAGCATATTTTTGACCAGAAGGAACTAAACATGAGGCAGAGGAGATGGGTAGAATTGTTGAATGATTATGACTGTGAGATTCGATACCACCCGGGCAAGGCTAATATAGTAGCAGATGCTTTGAGCAGAAAGACAGGATCAAACCACTACGGGTCCGAGCACTTGGAATGATTGTCCAAACCAATCTCACCGAGCAAATTCGTATTGCTCAAAACGAAGCTCTGAAAGGAGATCACTTGGAAGATGAAAACTTGCATGGGACCGAACAAAACTTTGAAGAAAGAACTGACGAAATTCTATACTACAAAAATCGAGTTTGGATTCCCACTTTCAGTAATCTGCGTGACTTGATCATGGACGAAGCCCATAAGTCCAAATAATCCATTCATCCTGGAACGGATAAGATGTACAAGGACTTGAAGGAGTATTATTGGTGGCCCAGTATGAAGAAGGATATAGCCACGTACGTCAGTAAATGTTTAACGTGTGCGAGTGTTAAGGCTGAATATCAAAAACCTTCGGGAATGTTGCACCAACCGGAAATACCACAATGGAAATGGGAACAAATTACCATGGATTTTGTAACACATCTCCCAAAAACCTTCCGAGGAAACGATGCAATATGGGTGATAGTTGACCGACTAACCAAGTCCGCACACTTCCTTCCAATCCGAACCACGTTCACAACCGAGAAACTTGCTCACATCTACATCAATGAAATCGTATCCCGACACGGCGTACCTGTTTCAATTATTTCTGATCGCGATAGCCATTTCACCTCTCGTTTCTGGCAAGCCGTACAAGAAGCTTTGGGAACCCGAATTGACCTAAGTACCGCCTACCATCCTCAAACCGACAGTCAATCTGAGCGAACCATTCAAACCTTAGAAGATTTGTTTCGCGCTTGTGTACTAGAATTCGGTGGAAACTGGGATCAACATCTTCCACTGGTCGAATTGTCGTACAATAACAGCTATCACAGTAGCATTCAAGCGGCACCGTATGAAGCGCTGTATGGACGGAAATGTAGATCACCCTTGTGTTGGACTGAGGTTGGAGATACCCAAATTACACGATCTGACTTAATTCAAGAAAACACCGACAAAATCCGTAAAATCACAAGCAAATTGAAAATCGCCCGAGATCGACAGAAAAGCTATGCTGATATTCGTAGAAATCCGTTATCCTTTGAAATAGGCGAAAAAGTTTTTCTGAAAGTATCCCCATGGAAAGGCGTCATTCGATTCGGAAAAACCGGTAAACTAGCCCCGTGATACATTGGGCCATATGAAGTCATTTCTAAGATAGGTCCGGCAGCTTACCGACTGAAACTTCCTGTGGAGTTGAGTTCTATTCACGATGTCTTTCATGTGTCGAACCTGAAAAAGTGTCTTACTGACGAAACCGAAATCATGCCATTAAAAGACTTAAACATAAACGAAAAACTGAATTTCGTTGAAGAACTGGTGGAAATATTAGAGGGAAAAATAAAACAATTAAGACACAACAAAATCTCTCTAGTAAAAGTTCGGTGGAATTCACAAAGGGGACCCGAATTCACGTGGGAGCGGAAATCTGAATTCAAAAAGAAATACCCGCACCTGTTTCCAAACAAGGACAAAGTTGAATAACCGAATTTCGGGGACGAAATTTTCTAACGGAGGGAGAATGTGACATTTGAGCCAAAACAAGGTACACCTCAGTACGTATTTACCGATTAAGCAAATAAACGCCTTTTGCGTAACAAACGAACGATTAACCGAACGGGTCGGGTTATGACCCAGATATCTCGGGGGGGCATTTATAAGTGATATACGATCTATACAAGCTAAAATATTAGAAATATGGTCTTAGTTTGATAGAAAACAAGCTAAACGAAAACATGCTCGTTTAACCGCCCGCTATAGATTTAAACGCGAAAGATAGTTACAAACCAAGCATTGTATCATCCGTTAAGCCGAAAAAAACTTACCAAAAACTTATTTGAAATGTTTTAAGTGACCCGTGAAAATATTTTTGATTTTTACAAACATATAGTATGCTTTTATAATTTTACACAAAACTAGCCGAAAAACACTTGTTTTCGCGCTGTTTGTCGCACCCGATAAGTTTTTCGCGCCAAAAACAGAACCCGAACTAAATTTGGACCGGGCTTTTCGTGTTTGGGCTTGAGAAATCAGAAACTTGGGCCAAAATGGGCCCAAGGTGGGCCCATATATATCCCGATCGCAACAGCAAACCCCCCCCCCCCCCTTTTAGTTCTTTCATATTTAAACTAGATACAAGATATTTTAACCTCATTTTCTTGAAAACTCTGGATACAACTTCTTCTTCAGCCAAAAACAGCAAGAAAACCTAAGGTAAGAGCTTAAATAAGTAGCTTTTGAACTTGTTTAAACTTGTTTAATACCATAAAAACATGTCTTGGTTACTAAAAATCATTCCTAACCGTGTAAAAATCCTAAAAATGGTCCATAAACATTTTTTGATCATAAACATGGTAAGGAACCTGTGTTGATAGTTTTTTTGGCCATAGACACGGATTAAAGGGTTGAAACGACGTTTTTATGGTTCAAAAGTTCGTTTTTGTGCACTAGCCGAAACCCTAACTTAAGGGCTGTTATGTTGATGAAATATTGCTTGGTTTGTGATATAGGACTTGTACCTAGCTTGCTTAGAAGCACAAAAACCTGAAAACTTGATTAAAAAGTCGGAAACGAGCCAAACCCGCTAAGGTAATGCCGAAACACTCGCTTACGGGCTATTTAGATTAAGGTTGTGATTTGTATATTTTTAGGACTTGAAATTTTTCAGGGCCATCAGGGACCATATCAATAAGTCTCTGTTCAAATTTGGTAATTTTTCGACCATCCGAGAACATTTGGCGAATTTATTACCGAATTGGGACGTTTATTTGGTTAAAATAGCTAAAATACTTCAAAAATTATGAAATTTTTCTGAGAACTCATATTTGATGAATTTTGATCACATATGAATTTTGGGATCATTTGGAGAAGTTTAAGGTGTTTTGTTTATTTGCGTTCGTGTGAGTTTTTACAGCCGAATTTGGGCCGAAAAGAATATTGCACGAGCTTTTTACATTCTGGAATTGATACAGCTTGTTTTGGGACATGATTTGAGTATTCAGGAATTTTTTTGGAATTTTTGGAAATTGTTTGTGGTAAACGGACGATTTTCAGGCGAAATATAGATGATAAAATGAATTTATATAAATTAATAAGTCAGTAAATAAATTCCAGAAATATTTTTATTAAAATCTACATATTTTAATTGATAAGTGGTTTAATTTTCATAATTTAATGATTAACGGTTAATTAATTATGCTAATCTGAATATTAAAAAAATTCAGTTTTTATAAAAACCGGCAAGTTCGCGACTAGTGAATCTGCGGGAATATCAAAACACCAAGAGTGATCAAAAATCATATTTTTGGGCTAATTAAGTAAAAATGAACTTTTCTATGAGAAACCTGGACAATCCGGGTGGATTGTGCGCGTTTCTTCTCAAATCAAACTGTATAAACGGAAACGGGCCCCGTGGCTAATCCGGGACCCCAGTATGTGATCTTTCTTTATAACTTAATCATATTATTAACCAATACATTTACCAAAGCTTATTTTCCCATAACTGTTTTCTGGCGCGTAAACGAAAAAATTGGCCCAGCTGGGAAAACGGGAATCTGAGCCAAGTTCAGTTTTAAGTATTAGACATTGAACAACATCACAACCTAAGCCTATTGCCACTTTCTAGGCGTTCCAGCTACACCCAGATTAGTTATACAGCCCAGTTTAGTATTGAGATTATAATAATATTAAAATATTAATATTATTATAATATTGATTATACGGACTACTGATAGCAGACCAAACGAACCACGAGCTGATAAAGTACTGATTATCGACTAAACCGTGAGTTTCATGACCCCACTTTTAAACTGTTTTATGAACTTTTGGGGTGAAAAGCATGTTTGATTACATATACATACCAGAAACATGTACTGATGTGAATTATCTAAGTGCTAATACGTGAAAGTCCCCACGATCACAGTGATTAACTTCGAGCCGGTGGCTTGTGAATAGTACTATTGGTTTGACAAACCCAAACGGAATCAGCCTGGTTGCCATGTCACATAGCGCAGTTTGCACATGACCATATTTATACAAACAGGCTATGTAGTGTTAGACATAGCTACCGGGGCATGTTGTGGGCAGAAAGGGGCCACAGTGGTTGATGGAGCGTGGGAAATGGATGCACGCAGCACATACAGTCAAGGCTTCACTGTAACTTAGCATAATTACATCACATACATCATTTACATACATACATACTTATTTCATTATTACAAGTGTTGACTTGTGAATACTCATTACTGATTTCTTGAAACTCGTGAAACTCACCAACTCTAGTAGTTGACCCGTTTTAAACTGCTTTTCAGGTGTACCTAAATCGGAGTAATTGATGATCTGTTACTTGCCAGAAGTGTGTGGTTGATGCTATGTGAATAGGGGCAAGGGAGTTAGTAGTAAGAATGTATATTAACTAACTAGTTTTGTTTGTATCACCTAGACCGTAAAACAATGATAGAACAAAGAAATGTAATATATTGTAAATTAGTTTGTAATGTTTCTTTATAAACAATGTGTTGATATCAGAGGTGTCTGTTACATTCCCGTTTTACGCTTCCGCATTGTGCTAGTCGGGGTGTGACAAGACATCATGTGTGCCACATGTTTGTGTGCCCGATATCAGTCAAATCCGAAAGTATCACATCTGATGATCGTCAAGCGCATGTTAAGATATCTAAAGGGATGTCCGGCGATCCGTCTTTGGTATCCAAAAGACGATACTCGGATTACGGAAGCTGCAAGCTGAACGCCAAATCTACAACAGCGGGGTGCCAATTCTTCGGAAAATGACTTGTCACATGGCAGTGCACAAAGCAAACCACTATCTACCTGCGAAGCTGAGTACGTAGCTGCTTCCAGTTGCTATTCTCTGGTTCTATGGATCCAACATTAGATGCGGGACTACGTTTTGAATTTTCTAACTATCCCTATCTTTGTAGATAATTATGCAGCAACATCTATAACTAAGAATCCGGTAAATCACTCTAAAACTAAACACATAGAAATATGGTATCACTTCATTCGTGATTGCTACGAAAAGAAGTTGATCACCGTTGACAAAATTCACCCCGATGATCAAAAAGCAGATATTTTTACCAAAGCATTTGATAAATCACGTGTTTCTTACTCATTAATGCTTAATGGTATAAGAGTTTTGGGTGGTGGGGATAAGAGTGGTACCGAGATACTGGATGAGTTGGTTATCCTGTTAACATAAGCATCAGAGTCAAATTTGTTTCTGTAAATACTTTTCATATGGTTTTTGATTTTAGGGGGAGAAAATTTCTGAAAAACCGAAAACATTGAAAAATTTGAAAAAGTCAAAAACAATATAAAATTCAAAATGACAAAAACATTAAAAATGTTGCCCATTAGAAAATGAGTTTTTGAAGCAAAAAGGGAAGATGATAGCACATTGATCATCTAGTCCCAAATCCAGTAAAAGTAGGCATAAAAGGTTGTGTGCTTAGTTGTATTAGTGCATTGGTATGCCTTTAAACAAACAAGTAGGGAAAAGTACGTGATATAAACTAAAAATGACAAATTGAAAGAGGTGTTAGTTTCTAGCAAAGTCTTGATAATGATGGCAAAATTGTAATAGCCGGTCATACTCAAGCCTTTTTAATTTGAATGATTAAGTATTAATCTTTGAAAAATAATAGCTACTAGTATGTGGTCAACCTTCAACGATGTATGGTCTTATGGCCTTAAATCCTGTATTGATGGGATGCTTTAAGGTTCTGGACTCCATCGGGTCTTTATGTAGTTTATCATCTGGGTATTCATTTCGATGAATATTTTAATTGCTTTAAAAAGCGAACCCACAGTATAGCTGCTCAATAAGTCATTAAACTTGATCACATAAGTACTTTTGTACTATATTATTACTGACTTGATCAAACCGCGCTGTTAGTCATACATTGTCCCATTGCTCGCGTCTTATTACCATTAAGAAACGGACCACAAGGGACACAGTGTATGCAAGCCGACAGATGAAATTGTGCATACTCATCCATGGGAAAGGACCTTACGTTATTAATTGATAACGTGGGTATATCTTGTAGTGGGGATTATTTGCTAGTTTTCTTAAAAATAAAAAAGATTTTGATCTTCTGATTCTAAGGTTTAAGTAATGTTGGGGTGACTGTGTGAAAATCAAAGTATACCTGAATTAAGATTAGAACTGATAGTTCCTGATATTATGTGCTTAATTGAACCAATTAATCATATCACAGAAATTTCTCAACAACTTGTTGAAAGGTTTAGGTGGACAACAATACCAATGACTGACTTAACACCAGCCAGAATAAACGCTGAAAATAAAACTGAGATGAAAGGGCAATTTGGTCAATATGATTCCCTGCTCAAACTCAATAAAATATGTGATTTTATGTTTAGCTTGAAGTTCATTTGTTTGTTTGATTTACTTGTTTTTCATTTTGAAAAGCTAAAAAGATTTTGCTTCTGATTTAGTTTTCGACTCTTGATGTACGGTGAACTATCTCTAGGGATTAAAAGATTTTCTAGAACAATGAATCAAGCTACGTTTATCAAATCATTTCAAAAAGAATTCAAAACGTTTATCTGGTATATTCAATGTTATTAACTTGGACTTGATATACAGTATATTTTCAAATTGAGCTTAATTAAGTTATTATATTGATGTGCAAGGACATTCAGTTGTACTTGTAACATCACATGGGTGTGAATTGCAAAAACAGGTCAAAATTACAAGGACAAGCTTATGCAGTGCATAAGTTAGAAAACTTATGCACTGCATATGTATTGGATTTATAAAGAAACATATCCAGCGGATAAGTATTTCACTTATGCGCTTGGACATCAAAACCTCTCAAGGTTGATCATTTTCATCTCAATTATAAGCCGTTATTTTGCCCGATTTTCTTTGTTTTGGTAATCTACACACCAACTTAGAGAACAAAGGTGAGGGAATTAGACTTGTATTGATAGATCTGGTTATGAATAGTATTATAGTGAACATATATTTGTCTTTTGACCAGAATCCCAAGAGTTTGACATGGTAGATCATAGATTGAGTTGAATAAAAGATAAATGAACACTTTGATCGGTTTATTTTTTGGTTCAATTTCAACCTCATCGTCACTCTTCGTCTCTTCCCCTCTTCTCCCATGTCCTCCACCACACCTTCAACGAAAGGTGGTGGAGCTACCCCATTATCATAGACTTTTCCACTCTTAAGGGTACTTACCTGGTTGACGTGGGCACGTTTACCATTTGAAGAGCTGCTACCTTGTTGATTTAGGTTTTTCAATGTGTCGCTCGGTAGCTTATTCGGATATTTCTTCAAGGTGGCCAACTCCTTAGCCGATTGACTCATTTGCTTATCACTTGCGGTGTTCGCCTTTTCTTGAATCTCCATTCTTCGACTTATATCTTTAAATAATGTCAGAATTTCCGAATCTTGCAAAGAACTTTGACCTTGAGTCGCCCATTGACTTTGCGGACCTTGCTGATAGTTATTTTGATAGATCTTGTTGTACCCCTACTCTCTTTGATTATACCCGCTTTGACCGTTACCCCCATTGTTCCACATTGACACCGATTTGACTGATATCCTGCTCTTTGGGAATTACCTTGGAAGTTTGGGTTTTGTTGCGTGTTCGAGTTTCCATAACTTAGGGTGGTTTCGGAGGCTCGGGTGAAAGGTATTTGAATTTATGTTAGCTTTGTTGTTGTACCTTCTCTCCCCTTGCATTAAATTTACCTCCTCTTCGTCTTTTTCTTTGTCAGCCGTTACGACTCCACAATTCGCTACACTATGGTCCAGTTTACCATAACCGTCACAAACCGGGTACGCTTTTCCGATTTTCCTTTTTCTTTCGTACCCACACCCGTCAACTTATCTAATTTTCTTTCCAACGGAGCCATACGATTATTCGAATCCCCACTATCCATGTCTTTCACAACCGCCTTTTTTATCATGCGATTTGACTGAGCTTGTCTTTTTGAGTTCATCCCATGTTGCTCCAAATGCTGCCAATCTTCATTCTCATAATTAATTAAAAATGACCCATTCGTGGTTGACTGAAGATCGTGCACATCATCACTCAATAACCCGTCATGAAACGCTTGATCAATTACGACAATGCTCTCCCATGATGAGGACAGGTTCTCAGCAGTCGCTTGAATCTTGTGAAGGCTTCATGGAACGTTTCGCCCTTTCCTTGCTGAAAATTTCTAACAAAAGTTCGAGCCTCTGACATTCTTTTCGGTGTATAGTACTAATCTAAAAACTGCTGAGCCAAATCCTTCCACGTGTAAATACTTGCTGATGGTAGGAACATAAACCACTGCTTTGCTGTATCTTTCAGGCTGAACTAACACACTACCAACTTGACTTCATCTACAGTAAACCCTTGAGTTGAGATGGTGGCACATATAGCATTGAACTCTCTCATGTGAAGGTATGGCTCCTCTGTCGCTTTCCCATGAAAAGTGGGCATCCCAGTCAGGCTGCTTTGTCTGACCAAAAACGTTCTTCCATTTCTAACCAGGAGACAATGGGAAGCAGGTTCGTCGCCACTAATGGAATAAAGTGGCTTTGAACTCCCCGAATGGGCGGTAGAACAAATGCCATCGGGACCTTATCATCAAAATCGTATTCGGGAATCTCTTGTCTTCTTTGGTATTGGTGGTTTCTTGGTTGTTGAACTGGCTCTGGTGTTTGATTGCGTTAGGGTTGTTGTTGTTGTTGTCTTCTATAATACCGACCCCCTCTAACATCTTCCATTTCCTCTTCATCCACAAAGTCATCAAATAACCTCCGTCAATTAGCTACCCTTTCATACTCAAACTCGACCCGATTGTTTGGCGGTTCAGACCTGATTAAACGATCATCTCATGTGGTACTGTCTCTGATTTAGCTCACCAGCTCTACGTTTTCGGTTTCGGTTAGTGTGTTGGTTTAGTGGTGGTAAGTCATTGGATGGAAGATTTGGTGGAATGTTTTGTGGAATGGGTTGTTCTTGATTTGGAGGTGGGCCTTGGTTTTTGGGTTGAAACAAAAGTGGGATTGGGTAATTCTCCGGATGGTTCATGTCTTCTTGTTTTGGCCTTAAGGGTTCACCGTTACTTTGAATCGCTCGGTTTCTTCTCGCAGCCTTTTCAATTGTCAGATCAAACTGCAACACCTTCTTGTCTCCGGAAAATCGTGTATGCATCAACCTAAAAGATTAACTGCACACACACAACAAACACACCCCGTGTAAAATAAAAGAAGAAAAGAAAATAAACTAAAATTTAAACTTAATTAAGCTAAACTAAACTAGCACTAAGCGCGTTGAGTCCCCGGCAACGGCGCCATTTTGACGTAAGCTGTCGCAGTCTACTTAACCATTTGACTTTAAATACTTAAATACATATACGAGTACGGGTAAGTAATGTCGTCTCCATAGGAACTCAAGAAAGTGCTAATTAGTATTTTATAATTTTAACTAAATTAATTAATTAACTAAGCGGACAGACTATGTCAAGCGGTTTTTTGAAAATATTAATTAAACTAAACGACTACTTACTACGGATTTGTAATCAATATTAATAAAAGGTATTTATTCTAGGTTCAGGTAATGTGATATTCAACTTAATCCCAAATTTACTTATCTTGATTGCGCAGTAATTACTAGACCTATTAGTTTGACTGTGATGACAAACGATACCCTAACCGAATTGTTGACACAACTGAACTCGATCTACCCAATTACCAATTTATGTTTTTATGATAACTAATTAAGTGACGATAGTTGATGATTAATACTCCAATGACACAAGAGCCTAACCCTAAGTGTTGATGAACAAAACCAAACAAGTGATGTATTAATCAATAATCGAAAACATAAATTGTTTATACAACCAAGCAATAATGGAACAAGATAAAATCAATAAACTAAATCAAGTTCTTAACTTCAAGCACAATGAATCTGGTTTTAAAGAAGAATACACAAAACCCTAACCTAGAATGAACACTAGAGATTTAGCCAAGCATCGACATATTGTTAAAATAACTTATCTTGATGAACATGCAAACTCGAGACGAACTGAAAGCTTCGGAATGGTCGAAAGTCGCCCTAGAATGCCTATTTAGCTTCTGGAATTAGTGATATGACTAATGGGGGTTTAAACGGGTTTATATAGTGATTAACCCTAATTTTCTTCGGATTTATGTCGGTTCGTGTTGCGCGAAGGACAAAACAGTCGGTCTCAGAAATCCAGAACTTCGCGTCGTGTATCGTGCGAAGGACAAAAACTTCAACATATTTTATTTCTTTTCTTTTCTTTATTATGCCTCGTGATGTGTGCACTCCCATTCATGGACTTTTAAGTCTTCATTCCAAGCTCGTAAATCATCCTGATAAGCTCCATAGCTTCCATTGTCTTGAAACACATAACAATTCTTGAAGTACCAATGTTCATTCATATGTTTATCTAAATATGACTGATTAATATGTAGTAATAACTAACTTTTACCCTACCATCACTAGGTAAATCGATTTTGCAAGTTAATTGAAAAACAAAAAATACCCTAAAATGAACGTAGAGTAAAACTCGAGCATGAGCACCCGGTATGCTGGCTCGGTGACAGTAAATCAGCATCATCATCGTCATCGTCATAAATAAGCATCATCGTCGTCGTCGTCTTCATCATCGTCATAATCATAGTCATCATCACCATTATCATCATCATCATAATCATCATCATCAACGTCAACATCATCATCATCATCAGCATCATCATCATTAATCAACATCAATATTATCATCATCATCACCATAAGCATCATCATCATCATCATCATCATCATTATTATCATCGTTAACATCATCATGATCAATATCATCATCATCAACAACATCATTATCATCACTATCATCAACATCATTATCATCAGGAAATCAATGCAAAATACGTTGGCTTACAGCTCTAGAAGCTTCCTCAGAAGTATAAAATGCAACAAAAGGTTCAAAATACTCACTGGGGCTATCATCAGTAACTGAATCATCTAAGTTCTTAATATAAAAATTTAGGCCCTTCGATTTGGCAAACCGCCTCTTTCACACTCTAGTCAAACTTTTGTTTCAATTCTTGCTCTCCTTCAATTCATGCTCTCTTTGATAATAACAATAATTGTATAAATACAACTAACCATCTTGAAGGTTCATGTAGTTGACATAACCCTAACCAACATCGTTGTCGTCATCGTCATTATCATCAACATCGTTATTGTCACACCCCGAATAGCACAATGCGGAAGCGTAAAACGGGAATGTAACAGACACCTCTGGTATCAACAACATTGTTTATAAAGAAACATTATAAACTAATTTACATTAAATTACATTGATATATCTTTGTGTTCAAACTAGGTGTTACAACAAAATAGGTTAGTTATTCGTACTAATAACCTTGCATCTATTCACATAGCATCGAGCATGTTCCACAATAGATAGCACGACATCACTTTATTCTAACTTTGGTAATCCTGAAAAGCAGTTTAAAACGGGTCAACTATTGGAGTTGGTGAGTTTAACGAGTTTCAAGAAAACAGTTATGAATATTCACAAGTTAACACTTGTTATCATGATATAAGTATGTATGTAAATGATGTAATTATGCTAAACTACAGTGAAGCCTTGACTGTATGTGGTGCGTGCATCCATTTCCCATGCTCAATCAACCACTGTGGCTCCCTTTCCGCCCACAACATGCCCCGGTAGCTATTTCTAGCATTACATAGCCTGTATAAATAAATATGGTCATGTGCAAACGGCGCTATGTGTCACACCCTCAAAATCCACTAACGGAGTTTTACCGTCAGAGGGTGTGAACTAACAGGATCGGAATCATTAGTTATAATCAAACCATAAAACAAAGTTTCAAAACCATGAAAACGTTTACGAGTAATTAAAAGCGGAAGCGTAAAACCATAGAAAACAATGTTACGTCACGCAGGACGACTTAAAACCCAATGATAACAGTTAAAAATAAGTTTTCATAGTTAAAAGTGTTTCAAGCAATGCATTTTCCTAAACCGCGCTCCCGCCTCGGCTACCTGAGAATAACATACTAAAAGTGTCAACACAAGGTTGGTGAGTTCACAAGTTTATATAAAATAAAGCGTTTAGCGTTTGTGTTCAGCGTTTTGCGTTAAGCGTTTTGCGTTACAGCGTTTTGCGTTACAGATAGTGTTATGTCAATTATATATCTATAGGAAGCTAGCCTATAAAACAAGTATCACTAAGTTTTCGACACCGAAGCTGACTGTTTATCATTTGCCTTGCCACCAGGTCATCCAGACCATGGTATGTGTTTAGCCAAGATTACACCCACTCGACCTCCAGTCGAGTTTAGCGTTGGGTGGGGTTTGTCAAACCCAGTAGTACTACTCAACAATGACTCGCTATTATCCAATATTAAACGGTTCGATGTGAATGAAGGACTTTAGTTATTGCGTTTGCCACTTAGTCTTTACAAGTGATATATAATCTATATTAACAAAATCTTAAATGCGTTTTCGGAGTATGTTATCTCCCCCAAGTGAAAAGCGTTTAAAAAGTTTTGAAGGGGAAAGTGAAACTCACTGTTTGCGAAGTATTCCCAAAATAATTCACCAAGATGCGCGTCACAGAAAAACTCTCTCTAGCGTTCTAAAACAACAAAGAGATTTTTCTAAGTGTCGGAATATTATCGAGTCTCTAGACCCGGCACATAATACCTATGCACATAACATGTTTCGTGTTTCGTTTGTGAATCGTTTGTGACTTTAACAAAGGTATTTGTGATACGTTACATGTGTAAGCAATTATTTACGTGTCATGTATTCATAAAGTACATCATTAGCAATTACTCCCCGTAAGGGCAATTTGGTCAACACATAACAATTAGCTAGCAATTATTCCCCATGAGGGCAATTAGGTCAAATCATGACAATCAATTAGCAATTATTCCCCACAAGGGTAATTTGGTCAAAACATATCAATTATATAGCATCATGTTTCATGCATTTTCACAAAATTCAGCAGCTAGTTTCACCGAGACAGAAATCCTACTTGAAAGATTGTACTATCTCACCGATCATAGCATCACAATTAATTTACCAAAAATCATCACAAAAGCATATATGTCTTAGGTTTCCAGAACATATTTTATTATATTTTTATTCCTCATAGTTTTCTCACAATCATCAAATCATTACAGCAAACTCATAACAGTTAAATTCACGCGCAACAGAATGTTATTTGAAATTCCCGTTAAAAGAAAAATCCAATAAATGCAAGACCACTTGGGTTAGGTTCCTAACTCAACAAGTCAACTTCCAGAAGTTGAACCAACCTAATTGGTCTCTTAGTTCATGAGATATAATATTTACAAAACAACCTAACAGCAGGTCTAACAATTCAGCTTTGCACAACGTTTTTGTAAAATCATAAAAGTTAACTTTTACACGTCCAAAAATTACAAGTTTGGACTTTAAGAAAACTAGACTCAACAAAGTACCCTGTAGTGTTAACAACATCAACCAACTTCCACATTAACATTTATTTACAGTCGTCTAAACATCACTTACAATCTGTCCAGTACCAGTTTTGACTTTTAATCACAATTAAATCGTTTGACCAACCAAAACACCTCCAAATTTGGCGTGGTTGGACTTTCTGAAAACTAGACTCAGAGTACTACCTTGTAGACTCATAATTTGCTCAGTTTGCTTTTATATTCAACAAGTTACACATCATTCAATCTTAACAATCACTGCTGTCAAAAACTCAGCATGCCTAAACAATCATCTAACATGCATCCTAATCATACGACATAACCCAAAACATGTAATACACATAATTAATCATAGAAAATCAGTAGCAACCCTCTAGGGTTTACAAACAATCAAAGATTCATCAATCTTTCACCGTTCAAAATCACATATGATCCTCAATATCAACAACCAATACATAATCAATCATAAGAACACTTAATATGATATTCAATAGTTAGGGTTTCATATTTATACCTTAAAACGCAGGAATAAACCAAGAGACACGTGAGGGGTGCTTAGAAACGAGTGTAGGATGCTCCGATTATGACGAACAATATCAAAACGAGGTGATATGTGGGTGTGTGTGAGCTGCCGATCGCAAGGATGAGGGAGAGAGAGGGCTGCCGATCGGGGTAGAGGAAAAGGAAAAGAAAAGTGAGTTAGGGTTTAGGTTTAGTATTATTTATAATAATAATATGTTACACTCAAGTCCCTCAACTTTCAATTGTTGCTTTTCTAGCTTAACTAACTAGTTCTAGTACATTGAGTTAACGTTTATAACGATGTTATCACATAACACATAAGTCTAACACATAATTATCACATAATTATTGTTTTGACGTTTTTCGTTTATTCACCAATCATTTGCGTCAACTCGTTTGCGTTTCGGTGCAATTCCCGAAAGACTGCACATGTAGTAAGTGTTAAGCGTCATTTAAACCCTAGTTTAAATGTAATGAGGTGTGCGTTATAGATTCAGTGATCTTTAAGTTTGAATTGACGGAGTTGAGTTAACGGAGTTAACCTGAAATTGACGATTGTCACATCATTCCCATGTTAAAGAATTTTCGTCCCGAAAATGTGAGTCAAGTCATGATGAGTGTCTGAAAAAGTAAGAAAAATTTTCAGTTTGTCATATCATCCCCTAGTAGAAAGAAATTTCGTCCCGAAATTTAATTCATACCTCCGGTGATTTCTGACGGTTTGCCGGGTTTCGCGGTTTTCTGTGTTTGGTCAGCCCTTCAAAAAGGTGAGGATACTTTTTCGTCATTTGATCCTCGCGTTCCCACGTGAACTCCGGTCCACGTCTCGAGTTCCAACGAACCTTAACGATTGGAATTTTGCTGTGCTTGAGCGTTTTGGTTTCCCAATCCAAAACCTCGACTGGTTCCTCAATGAAACGTAACTGTTCATCAACTTGCAGTTCCTCTAAAGGGACTACTTGGGTTTCATCAGATAGGCATTTCTTCAAATTGGATACGTGGAATACATTGTGTACGCCACTGAGTTCCGTTGGTAGGTCCAGTCGGTACGCCACCGGACCAATGCGCTCAGTTATCCGGTAAGGACCAACATATCGTGGGTTGAGTTTGTTTCGCTTACCAAAGCGAACCACACCTTTCCAAGGTGAGACTTTAAGTAACACTTGGTCATTCACTTGAAATTCGAGAGGCTTTCGGCGCTTGTCGGCGTAACTCTTTTGGCGATCTCGTGCTGCTGCCATGCGATTTCGGATTTGAACAATCTTTTCCGAAGTTTCGAGTACCAGTTCTGGACCAGTGATTTGGCTGTCACCCACCTCTGCCCAGCAGAGTGGTGATCGACACTTCCGTCCGTACAAAGCTTCAAACGCGCTGCTTTAATACTTGCGTGGTAGCTGTTATTATACGAAAACTCTACCAAAGGTAAGTGAGGTTCCCAACTTTTTCCGAAATCCAATACGCATGCACGCAACATATCCTCCAGGGTCTGAATAGTTCGTTCACTTTGCCCATCCGTCTGAGGATGGTATGCTGTGCTCATATCAAGACGGGTGCCTAGTGCGCTTTGCAGCGACTTCCAAAAGTGCGAAGTGAAACGAGAATCTCAATCAGAAATGATTGAGACAGGCACTCCGTGTCTAGACACCACTTCTTTCATGTAAACATGAGTCAGTTTTTCCATTTTGTCTGATTCCTTAATCGCTAAGAAGTGTGCAGACTTAGTCACCGGTCAACGATCACCCAGATGGTATCGCATCCCGTCGGTGTCTTAGGTAAGCCCGTGATAAAATCCATTGAGATGTGTTCCCATTTCCACATTGGGAGTTCCGGTTGTTAAGTAGACCAGATGGTTTCTGGTATTCTATTTTGACTCTGGCACAAGTCAAGCATTTGCTCACGTAGGTGGCAATGTCGGCTTTCATGTTCGGCCACCAGTAAAGTGCCTTTAAATCATGATACATTTTATCTGAGCCAGGGTGGATAGAATATCGGGATGTGTGCTTCGTCCATCACCAGAGTTCTCAACTCTCCGAACCGTGGAACCCAAATCCGGTTCTCAAAATATCGGACCCCGTCCGATCTGGTTTCAAGTTGCTTGTTCATGCCTCGCATGAGTTCGGATGGAAGATTATCATCTTTCAAAGCTTCGAGTTGCGCATCGCGAATCTGGTCGGGTAAGTTTGCATGAATCGTGAGTTGCAATGCTCGCACTCGTCTGGGTTTATCTGTTTCTTTTCTGCTGAGGGCGTCGGCCATTACATTGGCCTTGCCAGGGTGGTACTTGATGGCACAATCATAATCCTTAAGCAGCTCGACCCAACGACGCTGTCGCATGTTCAGCTCCTTCTGATCGTAGATATGTTGGAGACTCTTGTGGTCGGTGTAAATGGTAAACTTGGTACCGTACAAGTAATACCTCCATATCTTAAGAGCAAACACCACAGCTCCGAGTTCCAAATCGTGGGTCGTGTAGTTCTTCTCGTGAACCCGTAGTTGTCGAGAGGCATAAGCTATAACCTTCTCGAGTTGCATCAGCACACAACCGAGACCTTGTATCGATGCGTCACAGTGTACCTCAAAATTTTCCGTTCCCTCGGGGAGGGCTAGAATAGGGGCGCTACAGAGTTTGGTTTTCAACAGTTGAAAAGCGGATTCTTGCGCGTCACCCCAATTGTACTTAGTGCCTTTGTGAGTCAAAGCGGTGAGGGGTTGAGCAATCTTTAAAAATCCCTCGATGAAACGTAGGTAGTAGCCGGCCAGTCCTAGGAATTGCCGCACCTCAGTCGGAGTCTTAGGTGCTTCCCAGTTTTTGATGGCCTCTACCTTACCGGGATCGACATGGATACCATTCTCGTTGATCACATGTCCTAAAAAATGAACCTCGCGAAGCCAAAACTCACATTTCGAGAGTTTAGCATACAGTTGTTCCTTCTTCAATAATTCCAGAATTACCCTTAAGTGTTCTTCATGGTCAGCTTCGTTCTTGGAGTAGACGAGAATATCATCAATGAAAACAATCACAAACTTGTCGAGGTACGCCTTGCATACTCGATTCATGAGATCCATAAATACGGCTGGTGCGTTGGTTAATCCAAAAGGCATAACCGAAAACTCGTAGTGACCATACTGTGTTCTGAAAGCCGTCTTTGAAATATC
This sequence comes from Bidens hawaiensis, assembly GCF_021521415.1. Taxonomy (NCBI): domain Eukaryota; kingdom Viridiplantae; phylum Streptophyta; class Magnoliopsida; order Asterales; family Asteraceae; genus Bidens; species Bidens hawaiensis. The sequence continues at coordinate 2,052,538 of NW_027491074.1, read as the reverse complement.
TTCTTCGCGCACTCTTAGTTGGTGGTAACCAGATCGCAGATCGATCTTCGAGTAGTAACTCGATCCTTGAAGCTGGTCAAACAAATCATCAATTCGGGGTAAAGGATAACGGTTCTTGACCGTCACCTTGTTCAACTCCCGGTAGTCGATACACATTCGGAAAGTCCCGTCCTTCTTTCTGAAAAATAAGACAGGGGCTCCCCATGGCGATGAGATAGGTCGGATAAAACCCTTATCCAACAAATCTTGCAACTGAGTGGACAGTTCCTGAAGCTCCGCCGGTGCGAGCCGATACGGGGCTCGTGCTATGGGTGCTGCACCGGGTGTCAACTCGATTTGGAATTCGACTTTTCGTATAGGAGGGAGTCCAGGCAAATCCTCCGGGAAAACATCCGGAAAATATCGCACAATCGGTATATCTTCAATTCGCTTCTCCTCCGCGGGTTTCTCAACAATATGCGCCAGAATTGCCGGATGACCCTTTCGTAGGTACTTCTGCGCCTTCATGAGGGTAATGACGCTGGTGGTCATGCCGCTTCTCTCACCTCGGATCGAAATGATCTCACCGGAAGGAGTAGTAATGTGAACTATCTTGTCGTGGCATATAATCTCCGCTCGGGTCTCGGATAACCAGTCCATGCCGACAACGACATCGAAACTACCGAGCGTAAAAGGTATGAGGTCGGTATCAAAAATATGACCTGACAGTTTTAATTTACATCCCGCAAGTACATGAGTCATTTCTACAGACCTTCCGTCGGCTAATTCTACTGGAAACTTAGCATCTAACGGGGTTGGAGTTAAGTCTAAGAGTTAACTAAAGGCTTTCGACACAAAACTCCTATCAGCTCCAGTGTCAAACAATACAGAAGCAAAACAATCGTTCACAGGGAACTTACCAGTCACCACGTACGGATCATTGCGGGCTTGACCCGACCCAATAACAAAAGCTCTTCCTTTACCATTGTTTCCACCACCACTGCCACTTCCATTACCTCCATTGTTGTCGTTCTGTGTCAGCTTGGGGCAGTCTTTCTTAAAATGTCCCTCTTGTCCACACTCAAAACATCCCTTGGTTGTCATGGGTGGTTTATTAGCACCCTTTGCGGCAAGGTCTCCTCTACATTCCTTTGCCTGGTGACCCATTTTTCCGCATCTCTGACACTTGACACGGTCAAACGGGCCAGTATGATGATAGTTGCACCTATTGCACTTCGGATATTTCCCAGCATATCCGCTCGAACCCTGCCCGCTACCGTTGTTATTGTTGTGGTGACTCTGATTGTTAAAGCTCCGAGTGAATTCGGGCTTACGGTAGTGTTGTTGCGGTGGGAGGTTCGAGGATGAGGATCTGGTGTTGTCAAACTTTCTCTTTCCGTTGCTCGGGTTGCTGTTGCTGTTGTTGTCATTACTTGGGTTGTCACGGGCTTTAGTGGTTGAACCCCTAGGTGGTAACGCACCTTGGGTCACAGCTTAATCCGTCAGTTTGTGAGCTAAACGGATCGCTTGTTGAATCATGGCTGGTTTGGAAGACATCACCATGCCCTGAATTTGCGGTGCTAACCCATCAAGATACATCTCAATCCTCTTACTCGGCGGGTCTACCGTCCGTGGACACATCACAGCTAACTCGTGAGAACGTGTGGTGTGGGCTTCAATTTCGGAACCCACCATCTTCAACCACCAAAACACGGATTCCAACTTTGCAATCTCCTCCCTAGGACAGTACTCTTCTCGCATCATGTTCTTGAACTCCTCCCAGTTCATCGTGTTAGCCAGTTCCAATCCAAGGATCTGTACGTTTGAATTCCACCAAGTGAGGGAAGAATCCTCAAGTGTTCCAGCAGCGAATTTGACCCTACTGACAGGGGGACAATTACACATCTCAAAGGCCGACTCGGCCTTCTCAGCCCAACGCAGGAAGCCTATAGCTCCCTCAGTGCCCTTAAATGAGCTGGGCTTGCAGTCAAGGTAATTCTTGAAGGTACACGTTCCACTTGGACCTCCAGCTTGGTTCTGAACATGTGCGGCTAGAGCGGCCGCCGCATGGTCGTTCAGCAGAGTTTGGAGTTCTGATGCAATCAAGTTGATGTTACCACGTCCGTGTCCAGCGTTTCTTCCAGCCATCTAGGTGTTATCATCCTTAGATGTCATCGTCTGAGGACACCTCTGAGTGTGACTCCTCCTCAGCCGGTTCTTCCTCCGGTTCCTCTTCGGGTTCCTCCTCGGGATCTTCCTCGGGATCCTCCTCAGACTCTGCCTCAGGTTTCGCTACGTTCTGAGCAATTTGCATTTGTAAGACATCGCAACGCTCTAAAGCTATCTCTGTTCAAGTCCTTGCCACTTGGAGTTGCTCTTGCAAGTCTATCATCTCGGCTTGCATTTTTCTCATAATCTTCTTCTGTTGATCATTAGCCTCTTGCATTTCCTTCATCGCCGCTGTCAGGCGGGAAATTTCTCTTTAGTCTCGATTCCGTCTTTTAACAGTCCTAAACGTTCGCTCTCGTATAGCGCATGTAACCCACATCACGCTCCAAACATGAAACAACAGCTGCGAGAACTCGCTCTACAGGTTCGGTTATGGGTGGTAGGGTGTTGGGATAAGCAGGGTGGTTCGGGCGAGGTAACGGGGGAACTTGTTCTCGATAGACCATACGTCTGGTCATATTAGGGTACCAATCCCAGCTAACTTCATTTTCGTACATGCCTCCGGATAAGCGGTACCTCTTCGGTGCGGGAGCTTCGAGTTCCGGGACTACACGGGGTGGCGATGCGGTAGGTAACTGCGGTTCCTTCCCGTGAGCATGAGTCATCGGATCGGATGATGATGATGATGGCGGCGTCGACATTCCTACAGGTAAGCCGTGTATGCGCGCGCGTATGAGTGAAAGAGGTAAAGAGATAAGATAACAAAGACTACACAAATCTATGCAGTGCGTATCATTATAACAAATGGGTCGTCGCGGTTATAGTCTAGTATGCATGCAGCTTCTAGTTCGCTATAACCAATGGCTCTGATACCAATCTGTCACACCCTCAAAATCCACTAACGGAGTTTTACCGTCAGAGGGTGTGAACTAACAGGATCGGAATTATTAGTTATAATCAAACCATAAAACAAAGTTTCAAAACCATGAAAACGTTTACGAGTAATTAAATGCGGAAGCGTAAAACCATAGAAAACAATGTTACGTCACGCAGGACGACATAAAACCCAATGATAACAGTTAAAAATAAGTTTGCATAGTTAAAAGTGTTTCAAGCAATGCATGTTCCTAAACCGCGCGCCCGCCTCGGCTACCTGAGAATAACATACTAAAAGTGTCAACACAAGGTTGGTGAGTTCACAAGTTTATATAAAATAAAGCGTTTAGCGTTTGCGTTCAGCGTTTTGCGTTATGCGTTTTGCGTTACAGCGTTTTGCGTTAAGCGTTTTGCGTTACAGATAGTGTTATGTCAATTATATATCTATATGTAGCTAGCCTATAAAACAAGTATCACTAAGTGTTCGACACCGAAGCTGACTGTTTATCATTTACCTTGCTACCAGGTCATCCAGACCATGGTATGTGTTTAGCCAAGATTACACCCACTTGACCTCCACTCGAGTTTTGCGTTGGGTGGGGTTTGTCAAACCCAGTATTACTACTCAACAACGACTCTCTATTATCCAATATTAAACGGTTCGATGTGAATGAAGGACTTTAGTTATTGCGTTTGCCACTTAGTCTTTACAAGTGATATATAATCTATATTAACAAAATCTTAAATGCGTTTTCGAAGTATGTTATCTCCCCCAAGTGAAGCGTTTAAAAAGTTTAAAAGGGGAAAGTGAAACTCACTGTTTGCGAAGTATTCCCAAAATAATTCACCAAGATGCGCGTCACAGAAAAACTCTCTCTAGCGTTCTAAAACAACAAAGAGATTTTTCTAAGTGTCGGAATATTATCGAGTCTCTAGACCCGGCACATAATACCTATGCACATAACATGTTTCGTGTTTCGTTTGTGAATCGTGTGTGACTTTAACAAAGGTATTTGTGATACGTTACATGTGTAAGCAATTATTTACGTGTCATGTATTCATAAAGTACATCACTAGCAATTACTCCCCGTAAGGGCAATTTGGTCAACGCATAACAATTAGCTAGCAATTATTCCCCATGAGGGCAATTTGGTCAAATCATGACAATCAATTAGCAATTATTCCCCGCTTATATAGCAAGTATCATGTTTCATGCATTTTCACAAAATTCAGCAGCTAGTTTCACCGAGACAGAAATCCTACTTGAAAGATTGTACTATCTCACCGATCATAGCATCACAATTAATTTACCAAAAATTATCACAAAAGCATATATGTCTTAGGTTTCCAGAAAATATTTTATTATATTTTTATTTCACAGAGGTTTCTCACAATCATCTAATCATTACAGCAAACTCATAACAGTCAAATTCATGCGCAACAGAATGTTATTTGAAATTCCCGTTAAACGAAAAATCCAATAAATGCAAGACCACTTGGTTTAGGTTCCTAACTCAACAAGTCAACTTCCAGAAGTGGAACCAACCCAATTGGTCTCGTAGTTCATGAGATATAATATTTACAAAACAACCTAACAGCAGGTCTAACAATTCAGCTTTGCACAACGTTTTTGTAAATTCATAAAAGTTAACTTTTACACGTCCAAAAATTACAAGTTTGGACTTTATGAAAACTAGACTCAACAAAGTACCCTGTAGTGTTAACAAACTCAACCAATTTCCACATTAACATTTATTTACAGTCGTCTAAACATCACTTACAATCTGTCCAGTACCAGTTTTGACCTTTAATCAAAATTAAATCGTTTGACCAACCAAAACACCTCCAAATTTGGCGTGGTTGGACTTTCTGAAAACTAGACTCAGAGTACTACCTTGTAGACTCATAATTTGCTCAGTTTGCTTTTATATTCAACAAGTTACACATCATTCAATCTTAACAATCACTGCTGTCAAAAACTCAGCAAGCCTAAACAATCATCTAACATGCATCCTAAGCATACGACATAACCCAAAACATGTAATACACATAATTAATCATAGAAAATCAGTAGCAACCCTCTAAGGTTTACAAACAATCAACGATTCATCAATCTTTCACCGTTCAAAATCACATATGATCCTCAATATCAACAACCAATACATAATCAATCATAAGAACACTTAATATGATATTCAATAGTTAGGGTTTCATATTTATACCTTAAAACGCAGGAATAAACCAAGAGAAACGTGAGGGGTGCTTAGAAACGAGTGTAGGATGCTCCGATTATGACGAACAATATCAAAACGAGGTGATATGTGGGTGTGTGTGAGCTGCCGATCGCAAGGATGAGGGAGAGAGAGGGCTGCCGATCGGGGTAGAGGAAAAGGAAAAGAAAAGTGAGTTAGGGTTTAGGTTTAGTATTATTTATAATAATAATATGTTATACTCAAGTTCCTCAACTTTCAATTGTTGTTTTTCTAGCTTAACTAACTAGTTCTAGTACATTGAGTTAACGTTTATAATGATGTTATCACATAACACATAAGTCTAACACATAATTATCACATAATTATTGTTTTGACGTTTTTCGTTTATTCACCAATCATTTGCGTCAACTCGTTTGCGTTTCGGTGCAATTCCCGAAAGACTACACATGTAGTAAGTGTTAAGCGTCATTTAAACCCTAGTTTAAATGTAATGAGGTGTGCGTTATAGATTCAGTGATCTTTAAGTTTGAATTGACGGAGTTGAGTTAACGGAGTTAAACTGAAATTGACGATTGTCACACTATGTGACACGGCAACCAGGCCGATTCCGTTTGGGTTTGTCAAACCAATAGTACTATTCACAAGCCACCGGCTCGAAGTTAATCACTGTGATCGTGGGGACTTTCGTGTGTTAGCACTTAGATAATTCACATCATTACAAATTTCAGATATGTATACATAATCAAACATGCTTTTCACCCCAAAAGTTCGTAAAACTGTTTAAAGAGTGGGGTCATGAAACTCACCGTTTATTAGATAATCAGTAGCACGTCGATTCGAGGTTTGTGTAACTTGTAATCACGGTTTCCTATAATCAATATTATAATAATATTAATATTTTAATATTATTATAATCTCAATACCAAACTGGGCTGTATAATTAATCTGAGTATAGCTAGAATGCCCAGAAAGTGGCAATAGGCTTAGATTGTGATGTTGTTCAATGTCTAATACTTAAAATCGAACTTGGCTCAGATTCTCATTTTCTCAGCTGGGCCAAGTTGTTCGTTTATGCGTTCAGAATATAGTTATGAGGAAATAAGCTTCGGTAAATGTGTTGGTTAATAAAATGATTAAGTTATAAAGAAAGATCACATATTGGGGTCTCGGATTAGCTACGGGGCCCGTTTCCGTTTATTCAGTTTGATTTGAGAATAAACGTGCACAATCTATCCAGATTGTCCAGGTTTCTCATAGAAAGGTTCGTTTCTACTTAATTAATCCAAAAATATGATTTTTGATCACTTTTGGTGTTTTGATATTCCCGCGGGTTCGTTAATCGTGAACTTGCCGGTTTTTATAAAAACTTAATTTGTTTACTCTTCAAATTAGCATAATTAATTAACCGTTAACCATTAAATTATAAAAATTTAGACACTTATCAATTAAAATATGTAGATTTTTATAAAAATATTTCTGGAATTATTTACTGATTTATTAATTTTTAAAAATTCATTTTATCAGCTATATTCCGCCTGAAAATAGTCCGTTTATCCCAAAAAGTTTCCAAAAATTCCACAAAAATTCCTGAATATTATGTCCCAAAATAATCTGTTTCAATTCTAGAATGTAAAAAGCTCGTGCAATATTCTTTACGGCCCAAATTCGGCTACAAAAATTCACACGAATACATATGCACAAAACACCCTTAGACTTCTCCAAATGATCAAAAAATTCACATGTGATCAAAATACATTAAATCTGAGTTCCATGAAAAACTTCATAATTTTTGAAGCATATTAACTATTTTTCCCCATTAAACGTCCCAATTCGGTAATAAATTCGCCAAATATTCTCAGATGGCCGAAAAATTACCAAATTTGAACTGAGACTCAATGACATGGTCCTTGATGTCCCTGAAAAATTTCAAGGCCTAATAATATGCATATCACAACCTCAACCTAAACAGCCCGTAAGCGAGTGTTTCGGCATTACCTTAGCGATTTTGGTTCGTTTCCGCCTTTCTAATCAACTTTTCAAGATCTTGTGCTCCTATGTAGGCTAGATACAAGTCCTATATCACAAACCAAGAAATTTTTCATCAACATAACAGCCCTTGAGTTAGGGTTTCGTCTAGTGCACAAAAACGAACTTTTGAACCGTAAAAATGTCGTTTCAACCCTTTAATCTTTGTTTGTGGCCGAAAAAGATCATGATTCTGATTTGAAACTAGGTTTAGCATCAAAGTATGTTTTTGAATGATTTTTAAGGGTTTTACATGGTTAAGTATGATTTTTAACAATTAAAACATGTTTATAGGTTATTAAACTTAATTAAATCAAGCTTAAAATGAGAAAAATGGATCAAATTACCTAAATTTTTTTGAGTTTTTGGCTGGAGATTTGATGAACATTCAGGTTTCACAAGTTTTGATGCCAAAAATATCTAATCTTTGTTATTAAAAAAAGAGTTAATGGCCATTTTCGTCCCTGTGGTTTGCTACTTTCGCCACTTCAGTCAAAAATTTGTATTTTTGTCAATTTAGTCCTCATAGTTTTAAATATTAGCCATTTACATCCTATCCGTCTAACGGCATCCAGCTATGCCGTTAGTTTAAGGGTATTTTTGTCTTTCTCCTTTTTATTTTGAGTTATTGGTCATTTTCGTCCCTGTGGTTTGATACTTTTGCCAATTCAGTCCAAAGTTTGAAATTTTGTCAATTTAAGTCAGTTTTTTTCTATAACCCTAGAGAGCATTATCCAAGCCCAAAACAAGTCTGCATTTACTCTGTCGACAGCAGTAATCATACCCCCTCCTCTCGTATTTAGTTTCTAGACGGTTCCTAAACTCTCCCCCATGGTGGAATTCAATGGTAAAGTGGTCAAAAGCAATTCCGTGAAACCGAATTGTACGGAAAAAACTAAAAATCGTTTCTTTGATGAATGCATAATATTTAGGGTTTAGAGATTAACATATCATAACGAAAATCTGGGTCGTAATCAACTATTATACATTAATCAACAAAACAATTTTTAGTTTTTTGTGTATAATTCGATTTCAGGGAATAACCTTGACCACTTTACCATTGAATTCCACCATGTAGAAGATTTTAGGAAATGTCTAGAAACTAAATATAAGGGGGGGTATGATTACTGTTGTCAACAGAGTAAATGCATACCAGTATTTGAGGTTGCTCGATGGTTTTGGGCTTGAATTATGCTCTTTAGGGTTATAAACAAAAAACATAAAAAATAAAAAAAACTGAATTAAACTGAACATTAAATTGACAAATTTTCAAACTTTGGACTGAATTGGCAAAGATATCAAACCACAGGGACTAAAATGACCATTAACTCAAAATTAAAAGGAGAAAGACAAAAATACCCTTAAACTAACGGCATAGCTGGATGCCGTTAGACGGATGGGACGTAATTGGCTAAAATTTAAAACCATGAGGACTAAATTGACAAAATTAAAAATTTTGGACTGAAGTAGCGAAAGTAGCAAACCACAGGGACGAAAATGGCCATTAACTCTTAAAAAAAAAAAGAAACCCTTGGAGGGGGGGGGGGGTTTCCTTACTTGCGGCCGGACCCCCCTAGGCCCCCACTTGGGCTTATTTTTGGCCCACTAACTGATTTTACAGTCCCAAATGCGAAAGCCCAGGTCAAAATTTAGTTCGGATTCGGTTTTTGGCGCGAAAAACTTATCGGATGCGTTAAACAGTGCGAAAACGAGTGTTTTTCGGCTAGTTTTGTGTAAAATTATAAAAAAATACTATATGTTTGTAAAAATCAAAAATATTTTCACGGATCGCTTAAAACATTTCAAATAAGTTTTTGGTAAGTCTTTTTCGGCTTAACGGATGATACAATGCTTGGTTTGTAACTATCTTTCGCGTTTAAATCTATAGTAGGTAGTTAAACGAGCATATTTTCGTTTTACTTGTTTGCTATCGAACTAAAGCCATATTACTAATATTTCAGCTTATATTAAACGTATATCACTTATATAAACCCCCCGGGATATCTGGGTCATAACCAGACCCGTTCGGTTAATCGTTTGATTGTTACGTATTACGCGTTTATTTGCTTAATCGATAAATACGTACTGAGGTGTACCTTGTTTTGGCTCAAATGTCACATTCTCCCCCCATTAGAAAATTTCGTCCCCGAAATTTGATTATTCAACTTTGTCATTATTTGGAAACAGGTGCGGGTATTTCTTTTTAAATTCGGACTTTCGTTCCCACGTGAATTCGGGTTCCCGTTCGGAATTCCACCGAACTTTAACCAGAGAGATTTTGTTATGTCCTAATTGTTTTATTTTTTCCTCTAATATTTCCACCAGTTCTTCAACAAAATGTAGTTTTTCGTTTATGTTTAAGTCTTTTAATGGCACGATTTCGGTTTCGTCGGTCAGACACTTTTTCAGGTTCGAAACATGAAAGACATCGTGAATAGAACTCAACTCCAAAGGTAATTTCAGTCGGTAGGCTACAGGACCGATTTTAAAAATGACTTCATACGGCCCAATGTATCATGGAGCTAGTATCGTATTATATTTTTATACTTTTATATTTTTTATTTTTCTATTATTATTAATTTTATTATTATTACTTATTATATAATTTTATATTACTACACAATATAATATATCTAATAACATTAAACGATACCGATAATTAGACGAAATTAAAGAAATTTAAAATTTGAAATTAATAATAATACAGTCCAAAACAGTATTTACACAATAGCCATTGCTACAAATTGGTATCTCATTAAAATACAATTAGCTAATCAAATTCTAATCCGCACCACTGGACGGTTCCGTTTTGAGTAATTTGTACTCCGTGTTTCTATGGAGTTTATAGTGCTTATTTTTAGCACTGTTGGGATTTATGAGGGTAAACCTAAGTGATTAAAAATCTCAAAGGAGATGTTTATTTTTTATAACCCATCGTTAATCCTCCTTGATCGAGGGTGTTGTCGTCCTCATTAAAATTTTTCAGGCTCACGGCAACCGCCCTCGTCCTCACTACCATCAAATCTAAAGTATGAAGGAAGAGGATCATCTACATTTATACTTTTTCATTGATAATAATGGACTCAAAAATAGCATATACACAACCACCATTATCTCTTCGATCAACCTTATTATATTGACTGACGATGATAGCTTCTTTATTAATAATAATGGACTCCAAAATAGCATTCACACAACCACCATTATATTTGGCTGAATTTGTTGTGGCTGTGTATATGCTCTGTTTGGACTCCATCTCATTGTTTTCTGGAGTATGAAAAATATTGTGGTGGTGGAGGTGGACTGGTGGTGGTGAAAGTTATGGTGGAATGTATTTGAAGATGTTTGAGGGAGGAATGGTAAGAGGAGCGTAAGCTTTGAACATAATTTAGATCATATCCGCCGCTGTGAGATCTATACGTGGCAGATATGATCTGAAAGTCAAATCACATCCTCGTACTTCATATATAATAATATTATATAATATATTATTATTCTAGAATATTATATTTTTATAATAATATTATTTTTATTATATAATTATATAATATTTTTAATAAACTCTTTAATATATTTTCTCAAATATTTAATAAAAACAAACATATGTGTATATGTTATGATTGCATGATACAACGTATATGCCATCCTAAATCAACAAACTGATTGTGGACTCGCCAAGCTTCCCTTATTCATATGTACTCGTTTATACGATCTTGTTGCAAAACACTCCTTTCGTGTGCCACTTCTTTGGCGTATCTTGCTCAATGATATGCCGGAACCAGCACTAGGAAATTCCCTTCCAATTTTATGTTGATCCATGAGGTCTTATGTTTTTTTTATATGTTCTTGGTATCACCTATGCCTCTATGATATATTTGGTTTCAGAGCCATACCTCGGCTCTTTTTCTCGATTACTAAAGGTTCAGATTATTATGCTCTGTGACTGCCGACTTTGTGCGAATCTCTCACATTAGAAAACTAACCTGTAGTAAAAGTAAAAAAGAACAACTGGTACTGTTTCATGTAAGATCCCTGGTGGAGTCTCAAAGAACTAGCAGTGAGTGGTAAGTCGACAAGATGTCACAGTCAAGTCTCGTTTTGTGGTGTGAAGACTAAGAAGTGTTTTAGATAGTCCAATATCTAGTCATGTCACGCCAAATGCTATCCCATTCTTCTTCAAGTCTGCGTCAGTCCTCAACGTCCAAAATAGATCAGTTATATCAAATATCTTATGTTTCCGATGAGTCTAAAATTCTTATTACCAGTATGCCTTTAGTAAATCCCTATAATGTTTTTTCTAAACCCCAAGATTCATTATCAAAAAGAGTTAAAAAATTAACCGGTTCTACTTCCAACCCCCATGTCAAAGAATTTAACCAAACTTCCAAGTTTGATTCACATCAACTCCCTGCCACCACCTCCAAACACCTTGTAACCTTTTCCCTACCCCCTGATCTACCCAGAATTTGTCAAGCTCAAGGTTACACACACGTCCACTTCGGTGCTATCCATTTAGCTATGACCTTACATGAAAGAACAGGCTGCCAGCATTCTCCCATATAGCCCTTACTGAAACAAGATTTGTAGAGTACCAACATGCTTGCATAGGTACTATACAAACAACCCTGAACGCAAGCACTGTATTTGTGACTCTACCCCAACTTCAACATGCCAGCAAATGATCCATCTGTCCTCAAAGCTCTTAAGCCTAAATCCATATTGGAGGAACACCCTAAGTGAACACGTTTCAAGCAACCTTTCATTACTAGATGGCGTATAGAGTACAAAACAACTCCTTAGACATCATGGTCCTAGGGAAAGATAATGCTGGAGACGCGTTATTTGTTGATGTTTATTCCAACGCCATGCCAACCTGCACATATGTTCCAAAACAGTTATCCACAGAAGAGTTATTAAAACTGTTACCGGAAAAATGAATAACTAATTATGACCAGATCCATCAAACCCCTGTTCAGTTAACCACAACCCTAGAGTTTGTTACACACCAAGATGGAATGATTGAAAACAAGTTCTCAAGCCAAGAATGAAGGCACATATTCCCAACGATAAACATGATGCAAACCATACCACCACCAACGACAACTCAACACACCGAACACTGTTTTTATATTGTCTGCAACTCTCCATTTTGATTAGAAGAAGTCTTTAGAGTTGAATACAAAAAACACAAACCAAAAAAGAAGAGCTTGCAATGCTGTTTAAAGAAAAGGTATGAAGATGGAACCCCAAAGTTGGCTTACTAGGCGAACCGTCAGGTAAGTTTGATTACTATGTCCTTTTTGGTAATCCAATGAAGAAGCCAAAATCAAAACCAGAACCTTGCAAACTAGAATGTCCACCAAGCGTGTCTCCCAAAAAACTGGAAAGATTTTTGTAATCACCCATTCCACCTCATCACCTGATTAACCAACAGAATTCCCACCTTTAACCCCGTTTGAGAGGCTTGACCAGAAAGCCAAACACATATGGAAGATCCAAAACTCCTCTATCATAACAATATGTGGTCCCTTAAACCTAGCCACTGCAGAAGAAGCAACTATAAATTGGCAAAGAGAAAATGCAGTTGCCTAGAATAATGTTCTCACAGCCATTCTAGCTCAACAATATAACTTCAGCAGAATCCAAGAGGTATTGGTTAATAGACTTCAAGTTCTAGAAAATATCATCTATGAAGTTAAATTAAAAATTCTAAACATCCACCATGAGCTACTGGAAATGGTTAAAATGCTCCTTCAATGCAAACGTCAATGAACCTCTCACAAAAGGAGTCAGAGATGAAGTTTCTCAAGGCTCAGCTAGCAGACCTTGAAAGACAACATAAGAAACTGAAGTTCAACTATGGTTGATAATCCTTGGAGATTACCATGCCCCCAATTTTCAAGGCCTATCATTGACCAACATCCTTTGGCCGTAAACCCATTAGCACGATCCTCACTTTCACTAAGCCTATGGTCCAATCAAATAAATAGGCCACAAAGAAGATCTCCATATAGAACCATTAGTGCCTCTTCGAGCAACCCCTCATCATCTAAAGCTAAAGAAACATCCAAGAAGCATATGCATGATGACAGCATGATGATGGCTTCATCAGGTTCTCCGGTTGATTTAGCCATCCCAAAAGAGGATCCTATTTCAGCCCTGCTACAAAAGCTAGCCACAGAAGACTCCCCAAGTCCTGCCTTGCATTGCCTCCAACATAGCTGTCAGTTCAGAGATGAATCTGAGGAGCCAGAAGATGTGCATATACCCGACCCAAGTAAAATTTTCAAACACTTGTTCATGAATGAACAAGATATCACAGTCAGAAATGATATAGATTCAGATGTCGAAGATGCAGCTTTACAAACAGAAAACCATAATAACCAAATGTCCCAAGGTCGAACTCCAACATTAAGTTTACATTTGATGACACTCCCCCATCAAAATTTCATGAAATAACTGTAGAAATGCATACATGGTGTGCTACAGAACTATAGTATTATGAAATCAAAGTAGTCATTAAAAGATTATTGGCCAAATGTCAAGGAAGACTTAGAGACTAATACCTAAGTCTTGGTGAATATAGACAGATACAACTTCAACCACTTCGATCACTAGAAGAACTCATACACGTGATCCATAATGAATTCATTGGAAACCTACTTGATCATAAGGTTCAGCACTTGATGAATTCTTGAAAATTAAGTGCTGTTAGTTCCATCCAAAAGATCTGAAAAATAATACAACTGTATGTCTGAACGGTTTTATTGTCTTAATGGCGTAGATGACGCAAATATCAAGCAAATCTTCCTGCAATCCTTTCCAGAGTCACTATGTAGCGAAGCTTTTAGAACACTAGAAAGCAGGAATGTAACCTGTGCATAAGCATCACTAGGAGAATTATACCAACTAATTACAAATGCTCTTGCAAAGCTTTGTAACCAAAAAAGGTTCCTAGATGATTATGAAAGGCGAGCAGTCGTCTTGGCTCAGCCTGCAACGATAATCATCTGAAGATTAAATGCATAGATGAGTCATCTTGCAACTGTTCAAAAAATTCTCACTTCCCAAAGAAACATGGTAAACGATACTCTTTAAAACGAAGATCGTTTAACAAGAAGTGGAAGTTCCTCGAGAAAATTCCATTGAGGAAAAAGCAATGATAGGTGCTACATTTGTAACCAGAAAGGCCATTTTGTAAAAAGATTGCAAAGATAAGAAGAAAACCCAGCCCTTGCTTCGGACGATTAACCAGGTAAGAACAAATTGACATCTTAGATTTAGAGTCATTATACTCACTTAATGATGAACAAGGAGATAGAGCAGTGTGTTTAATCTACTATGTTGATTCAGACAATGAAACAGATACAAATTCTTTAGACACAGACAGCCTAAGCAGCGACATTCGTCCAATGTGTTGGGTCGTAATTTGGTGAGACTGATGCGTATCAAACGAGCTACAACATGATCCGGAAGGAAGAGATGAGTTGAAGTACTTCATATGATATGGTTACGGCTTGGCATGCGTAAAGTCGAAGACACAAGAGTGTTTTGGTTAAGCTTATGGGAATCCGAAATCCCTATGGATTTCGGCTTGGGCTTGGGTTTTGTCTATGAGATTGTCTTTGGGACAACCTTATATAATGTAATGTTTAGATTATTCTAGGTTTAGCACTCTTATAGAAAAACCATAGCCACCATCTTTTCTAGAGAGCAATTGAGCGTATAAGGTTTATGTATCTGACGATTAATAAATAGAATCGTATGTATTGAAACCCCATTTAATCGTATTCTTATTGTTCATCTTATTAATATAGTATTCTTGAATCACCACAGTGTTTGGATTCCGCACAAACATCGTGTTCGGTTGATATCATATTGTGTAGATCCGGATTTAAGACTTACAATTAGTATCAGAGCTTATAGACCTATTCTAGACTCAGTTTGTGATGCTAAGAGATTAAATATTGTGTTGGATTTTTATTTTTTGGGCGTCTATTGTTGCTGGTGCACTCGATGAATAGGTTGACTACTTTCTTTGGTATTCTATGGATTTACTTTGAGAAAGATTGGTGCATATCTTTCAAATTTTGAAAGATAATGTGATCCCTAGTTTTTAGGATCTTGATTTGCTCTCCAAGTCAAGAGTTTTCGGCTAAAAGAAAGAGTGTTCAGTTGTCCTTGGTTTTTAACCACTTGGGTTCTTGGTTACAAAGGGTTCTTGGCTACTGGGTTCTAAGCTTCTATTTCTTGGTGTGTTAGTTCTTGGTAACTCTGGGTTTTCGGCTTTAAAGGTTCTCTGAATCCTTTGGTTATGGGTTCTCGGACAACTTAGTTCTTGGTGTTTCTAGCATACTAGTTCTCGGTATACTTTTTTTTATACCCTTGGTTCTCGGCTCAGTTTGAGTATTCGGCTACATTGGAGCCAAAGGATAAAACTGTTTCCACCAACATCCATCAGGAGCTTGACTCTGTAATGGGAACCACAACTCACATTACTCATTTGTTAAATGCTAAGGGTTATGATGAATGAAAGTTTCGATTTGATAAGTACATGAGAATGAAGGACTCTTAAGGATTGGAGGAGCATTATCATGGGTTTATTATCACGTATGAGTTCGATGATGAAGATAAAACTGTGGCTCCTAAACCAGCTAAACTGTTCACAGATGCTGACTCTGATAGGGTTGATGATGATGAGAAGGCCTTGTCTACACTTACTTTGGCTTTGACCCTTGACATTGCTATAGGTTTTAGAGAAATCAAGTCAGCCAAGGCTTTGTGGGAGGTTCTCATTGATGTATTTGAGGGCAATGAAAACATGCAGCAAAGTAAGAGGGACCTGCTACGTCACGAGTTAATATGTTTAACCACATCCTAGGTGAATCACTTCATGCTCACCTCTAAAGATTCAACAAGCTTGTTGTAAAGGCCCGTTAATTCCGGTTTCAAGAATTAAAGCTTGTAGAGTATGTATAATTCTCGAGATTTGTTCGGCGTTTCTCGGAAGCCTTTACGTCATCTCGGTACGTTAAGCCATTTAACTTTTCTTCCATAATGCCTTATGTTTCAATTTGGAGGGACTTGGATGTAACTTGTTATTTTATATCATAAAACAATTACCCTAACCCTAACTTCATTCCTAGCGGCCGATCGTAGTTAAGACCCCCCCTGCTCGTTTTTCTTCTGCCCAGCCAAGTTTCAGCAGTGAAAACTTCAATTCAAGGTCGGTTTTATGATTCCCCATGTCTTTTACACCTTAATTGATCATATTAATGCGCTTATTGGTCGTTAAGGTCGAGTTTTGATGATAACAGTTTGCTGACAGATTCGTATATGTTTAGTAGGATCTGTAACGCGATGATAATCCATTGTTTTTTATCGATTCTTGATTCCATGATGTTCTACTTTAAGTCTAGTTTCCAGAAAGGTATAATACGTAATTTTTGGACGACATTTGAATGGTTTTTATGAATTTATAAAATCGAGTGTCAAAGCTGATGCGGGGATGACGGATTCCAGTCTGTCTTCCCGATGTCATAACCTTTTTTCGACAGGTCCAAATTGGTTGGTTCCACTTCTGGAAGTTAGTATTTTGAGTTAGGAACCAAACCCAATTGGAATCGTTTAATTTGGTTCAGTAATGAATTTTATAAAAATAAAACCATTTTGTTGCCACTGAAATAGCTGCACGTACCTTGCTGTGTTGGAGGAATTTTTATAATTTTTTTGTCCAATAGAAAAATATAATAAAAATATTTTTATAAACCTAAGACATTTATTAAAGTCTGGTAAAAATTTAATAATTTATTTCAAAGTTTATCCTATGTAATTAAATGCATCTTCGCATGCTAAAATCTACATGTTTTACTCGTTATTGATCGATAAGTTCGTTTTTGGCTTAACCGGTGGATGTTCAATTTTGTTCTTGTCGGGGCTGTTTGAAGTGAGTTTTTGCACCACAATCTTCCTAGGTATGTCCCGTATATCATACTTAAAGATCATGTTCATAGGTGTTCGTTAAGTTGATCAACTAGTTGTAGTTTGATTGTTATGTTCGGTTGTCTAGAATTGTAGTTTGGCGCGTTTAACGCGAGGGTTGAAGTGATTAACGACCAATTCAGCTCGGGGACACTTGGTTTGATGTACGGGCTGTTCAAAATTCATTTTTATAAGTTATGGGGCTGAATTGGTTGTCGGTTACTCCAACGGGTCGGTACAACGCGCAATTGTGTTTATTGAATAGTTGGTGCGTTGTACTTGCGGGTTACCGACCCATTTGACTCGTGTGGCATCGTGTGGACTTGTTGGCTGTGATTTTATCATAATGGGTCCACACGGGGCTGAGTTGGATGTTAATGGCCTAAACGACTTCTAAACGCGCGTGTTAGTGTCACCTAGTGCTCCCGGGGGCAAATTGGGAATTCTTTATTCCCGGGAGTACCTAAGGGTCGTTTTGGTGAATGTGAGACCTCGGGGGCTGTTGTGATTAAGTTTGATGAGGTCGAGGGTTTAGGTAACTCGAACCATGTTAGAACGTCTCGTAGGATAAACGAGTCATCTTGATGTCATTAGTATTGATTGAATGTAAACCGACAGGTGGTTGAGTTTTGGGATTTCTTGGGATTCTCTAGCTCGTGGTGAATCCGCGTCTTGTGTCAGGTGAGTTCTTGATGCCCCATTTAACTCTTTTTAAGTTTTGGGCTAGCATGCACACCTAAGGGATTTTGCTTGATGAAATGTTTTAAAACGATTTTATATAGGCTTGCTAGTATTGGTAGGCCTTGGAACGTTATAGAATGTGTGTATGTATATATATATATATATATATATATATATATATATATATATATATATTAGAATGGCCAATATTTTGCGAATGTTGTAGTCATCTCGACTACTGAATGTTGCGTATGCCTACTTTGTGTTTGCATGCGCTGAATGTTACGTGTTTGGGTTGTACATTTTCTCGGTCCTGAATTTTATTATTGAATGTTATATATATATATATATATATATATATATATATATATATATATATATATATATATATATATATATATATATATATATATATATATATATATATAGAGGAATGTACGTATAGAGACGTTCATACTTAAGGATGATTATTTAGTGAATGTGATGACCTAACTGATGTAATTCCGTTTACAGTTTTAAAACCGTTGGAATGATTATTAAGACTTTTGTTACTTATTTAAAACTTGAACTCACTCAGCTTAAGCTGACTTTATGTGCATGTTAGTGTGAGTTTCAGTTTAGGAAGAGGATGCCTTATCGCTTGGACGTGCACGAAGCTACTTGGACGGTGAAAGGCATACACGGATGGAAGAATGAATTTTGAACAATTTTTTTTAATTAGTGTATTTAAAACCCGGGAATTTAAAATTCATTCTTGCATCCGTGTATTTAAAACTTGAATGTTACGTATTATATTTAAAATTGGTTTTGGGCAAAATTCCCGGGTTTTAGGAAACTTGTTTTACAATTTATGTTTTCGCTGAATTTACACTCTGAGATGTTTGTTTTAATGGAAGAAACTGTTTTCAAGTTTAATTTCTTTAAATAATATTTTGCATGAATACCAACTATGGGGCTCCCGGGGTTCGGGGTCTTACACTTGTGACTCAATTGATATCTCTAAAAATTGCGTTGACTCTCTTGGAAGTCAACAAGAAACTGCTGAAGTCACTTCCTCAAAACCGGGATATGAATGTGTAACGCCCGTTAATTCCGGTTTCAAAAATTCCCGGGTTTTAGGAAACTTGTTTTACAATTTATGTTTTCGCTGAATTTACACTCAGAGATGTTTGTTTTAATGGAAGAAACCGTTTTCAAGTTTAATTTCTTTAAATAATATTTTGTATGAATACCAACTATGGGGCTCCCGGGGTTCGGGGTCTTACACTTGTGACTCAATTGATATCTCTAAAAATTGCGTTGACTCTCTTGGAAGTCAACAAGAAACTACTGAAGTCACTTCCTCAAAACCGGGATATGAATGTGTAACGCCCGTTAATTCCGGTTTCAAGAATTAAAGCTTGTAGAGTATGTATAATTCTCGGGATTTATCCGACGTTTCTCGGAAGCCTTTGCATCATCTCGGTACGTTAAACCATTTAACTTTCTTTCCATTTTGCCTTACACTTCACTTTGGAGGGACTTGGATGTAACTTTTGTTTTTATATCATAAAACAAAGCAAACCCTAACCCTAACTCCTACTAGCAGCCGATCGCAGCTAAGACCCCCCCTGCTCGTTTTTCTTCTGCCCAGCCAAGTTTCAGCCGTGAAAACTTCAATTCAAGGTCGTTTTTATGATTCCCAATGTCTTTTACACCTTAATTGATCATATTAACGTGTTTATTGGTCGTTAAGATTGAGTTTTGATGATAACAGCTTGCTGATAGATTCGTATACGTTTATTGTAGGGTCGGTAATGCGATGTTAATCCACTGTTTTTGTTTGATTATTAATTCCATGATGTTCTACTTTGAGTCTAGTTTACAGAAAGGTATAATACGTAATTTTTGGATGAGATTTGAATGGTTTTTATGATTTTATAAAATCGAGTGTCAAAGCTGATGCGAGATGTCGGATTCTGGTCTGTCTTCCCGATATCATAACTCTTTTTCAACAAGTCCAAATTAGTTGGTTTTACTTCTGAAACTTAATATTTTGAGTTAAGAATCAAACCCAATTGAAATCGTTTAATTTGGTTTGGTAATGAATTTTATAAAAATAAAACCATTTTGTTGCGTGCTGAAATAGCTGCACATACCTTTCTGTGTTGGAGGAATTTTTATGATTGTTGTGTCCACTAGAAAAATATAATAAAAATATTTTTATAAACTTAAGATATCTATGCAACCCTAGTAAAAATTTAATAATTTAATTCTATGGTTTTCCTATGTAATAAAATACATCTTTGCATTCTAAAATCTGCATGTTATATTCGTTATTGATCGATAAGTTCGTTTTAGGCTTAACCGGTGGCTGCCCTTTCTCGCATATTTCGGGGCTGTTGTAACTGAAGTTCATGCTCCGTCAACTTCCTAGGTATGTCACTTACAACATACTAAAATTTCATGGCCAATGGAGGTGGTTAGGTCGGTCAATCGATTTTAGTTCGAAAACTAGGGTTTATCGGGTGTAGAATTGTAAATTGTTGAGTTTGATGCGTTAATCGGTTGGATGACCAACCGAATCAGTTTGCATGGCCCTAGGGGAGTCTAAGGGCTGTGGGAAAATTATATTTTTGATACTCGGGGCTGTTTTGGTTGGTGATTGGTCAATCGAGTCGGCGGTGCGCTAATTTTCGTTTAAATGTTAAATTGAAAGTTGTAAAAAGGAACCCTCAACCCTATCAACTCGGGGTGACATAATTATGATGTAAGAAAAGGTTTAGATGGGAATTTAGTCCATTTGGAGCTGATTCGTTTGACAATTGGTTTTAAGATTTATTACACGCATATTCGACTCGATTTGATTACCAGCGGGTGAGTTGTGCATCATGGTTAGCCCCGGCCATAATCGTAGGGTGGATTTGGTTAGTTGAAGGGTTTAGGGGCTGAGGTAAAGTATTGGACCTTGGGCCAATGTATTAGGCCTTGGGCCAAGTGTTGGGCCTTGGGCCAAAGTGTTGGGCTTGAGCGGCCCATTAGGCAAGTGTGTTCTTGCGGTCTAGTTTAGTAATGCGTTGTGTATAATTTACAGGCCCTTGCTTGTGATTGTGCACTTAGGGATTTCCTAGCTCGTTGCAGGTGTTCGATTGATTTCAGGTGAGTTCATGATGCCCCCTCTTTAACTCTTTTAAGTTTTGGGCTAGCATACACACCGAAATCCAATTTTATACGATTTTACCCGTTACAACTATTTGAATGGTACTACATGGTCTAATTCGTGATTGTGCATTTTGAAAGTTATATTTGAATTATTTTATATGCTTTAGGATATTTTAGACTCGTTTATGGTCTTGTATCCTTTAAGGTTACATACATTATTAATGGTCTAGACTCGAGGATGTTAGTAGACTTGGTAGCACTTGAATATGAGTAGACCTATTTACTTAGTTACCGTATGGGATGTATGTGTTACCTTATAGCCTACGGTTGTGTGATGATATTTAGTTCCTCGTGACTAAGAATGATTTGAGTAGGCTTATTGATGTTGTGTGCATGGTGATTCACAGCCGGGTCAAATATATTACTCGGGTTGTACCCGTGGTGGAGAGGCCCGTGTGACGTGATCATCATTTTGGCGGGTCAAATATATTACTCGGGTTTTAAAATCCCGTGGTGAAGAGGCCTGTTGGATGTTGAGCCGCGATCGGGTCAAATATATTACTCGGGTTGTACTCGTGGTGGAGAGGCCCATATCACGTGCTTGGATGTGTGAGCCGAGACCGGGTCAAATATATTACTCGGGTTGTACCCGTGGTGGAGAGGCCTGTATCTCGTGCTTGGATGTGTAAGCTGTGACCGAGTCAAATATATTACTCGGGTTTGATCCGTGGTGGAGAGGCTCGTGTCACATGCTTAGGTCTTACCACGTCCGGGTCAAATATATTACTCGAGTCTTGACTCGTGGTGGAGAGGCCCGTGTACGTGTGTTCGATGATGAATGTATTACTTGGTGAATTATATTATTTACTTTATTTATCCTCTCTATTGTTCATAACTATAACTTTGAAAACAAGTATGAATTATTGTTTATGAAAACTTGAACTCACTCAGCTCAAGCTGACTTTGTGTGTATGTTAGATTGACTTTCAGGTTAAGAAGTGGATACTACCGCTTGGACGTGCTGGAGACTACTCGGAAGGTTGAAGGCATTTCTGGTCAAGGATTTCAAATAAAACGAATATTTTATTTACAATTGATTTTGGACACCTGTACCCGTGTTTTGGGATTTTTAATACTTGCACATTTCAGCTGTTATTTACTCTGAACTGGTTTTAAATACAAAGTATTGTTGGGTTTTAAATTTTTGTGAAATTATGGATGTGATTACCAACTGTAGGATTCTCGGGATTCGGGGTCTTACAGAATGTTGTCGTGATAAAAAATACTATGAATCTGGACATGATGACAATAAATGAGTTGAAGGTTGTGTAATAAACACTTGTGAAATGGATGAAAAGCAGCAAGCTATCAATCATGCTAGCACTTACAGCACCGTTGGTTTGAATTCATTCACCAACAATGCTTTTTCAGCTCATGATGGGTTTGCTATGTTCATATCCACATTGAACCAGTCCACTGCTCCAGCCTATCACTCAAGCACTCCGCTCAAAGCATCTCCAAAGAGCGTGACTGCTACTCCATCCAAACCCTCATCAAGCTCAAACTTCAAACAATCTTTACTTTCACTACGTTTTGAGTTAGAGTGCCAAAGGCACGCTATCCCAGTTTTCAGGCCTAATTCCTTGATTTAGGGCTTCAATTTCGCAATTCAAGATTTCCCCCCAATTTTGGTACTTTCTTTCACAAGTATAAAGCACGTGAATCTTTGATTCAATCAATTTGAATGTTAATTTGGGTGCCTAATTTCAATATTTTTTGTTCAATTGAGATTTCGAAAAATCTTAGAAGCTACCAAATTTAGAATTTAAACCCAATAGATACCGAGAACACCTATGAAACCAAAAACAGATAAAAACAAGAACCCTGTGACAACGACAACCTTGTGAACTAAGAACCCTGGGATATCAAGAACTCTTTGACCTAGAACCTGTTCTGCCGAGAACTGCCTTGCAAACCGAGAACCCAAGTCACTGAGAACAATTTGGTCAATACCTAGAACCAATTGGTCAACAACAAAAACACAGAGAGCACAAATGAAACCGGGAACATTTAAATCCCAACAACACTTCTTAACTCGTAAATAGGCATCGAGAACAAATGAAATTGCAAAAATGCCGTAGACTCCGGAAAAAGATTATGCCGAGAACTCCTTAACCCTGTTGTAATTGTAGGATAAGAATATATATCTTGTTCAAGAAACGAAGAACCCAATTAAACTGATTTAGAACAGAAATCCCACAAAATCCGATGATCAAATCCTTTTAAAAATTTATAGATATTTTTATATCTTTAGCTCGATCAGTTTTGATTAAACCGATAGAGACTCAAACACAAACATTTTAATCTCCTAATGATTTCGGATCAAACAAACTGTCAATTTCCAGAAATCTTCAACAATTTTCAGTCAAATAACATCGAAAAACACCAACTTCTGCCCTAATCAAAACCATAAAATCAATATTTTTCTGAAAAATAAAGAACACTAAGATCCGAAAACTTCAATTCTACCAAAATTATTAATATCATACAACCCGAGCCATGAACGACTCGTGAAGCTCTTATACCAATTGTAAGTCTTGTGGATGGATCTTTCAATATGATATCAAGTAAACACATTTTTAGGCGGAAACTAACTACGCGGTGATTCAAGAACAAAGATGAAATAAAGACGATGAACACAGTATTATGACTTCAAAGCACATGTATATTACGTCGGGTACTTAAGTCCCATAAACAAAACCGATTACAATGATATTACTTGTGATGTCTATCCCTATATAATAATAGACATAACTATATATAGGGTATTACAATGCCACATAGGGCAAGTGCATTCTAAACCCAACGCTCGAAAGCCCACTGAAATCCCTCAAGGGATTCCGGTTATCATAACAAAACCATAAACCCAAAATACAGAAGCATAGATCATAAATATATCCCAACAATCTCCCCTTGGTTTATTGCTTTCTTTTATCACGGCGTATCAACAAGATGTGCATCTGCTTGCATTAGAAAAGTAGCAAGGTTCTTGATATCCTTTTTTAGTTGATCCATTTGCCACATAAACTAGGTCCCCTCTTTTTCTGAACCCAGCCTGATCTTGTCCCGGATTTGTTTTGACTTTTCTTTAAACCCCATGCAGTTTCATCATTACCTATGACCGCCTTTTGGTCCCTTGCACCAGATCCTGACTCCTTCTCATGGTCATATCTTTATTCTTATTTTATCATTATGCTATTAGAGATCCTACAAAATGATAGCCTTTATAGTTTGGCGCCACTTTTTCCTTGCCTCGTTGCTAAAAATAAATATTCTTAATTGCATCTGATCAGGCATAATCTGTACCAAACAAGCCAAGTTATACCCATTTATTGAAATAATAACATAATATTATGTGTAAATTGATCATGGTCAACTTCCCAGTCAATACAGTCAACCCAAAACAAGATTACAGCCAACAAATGGAGATTTCGATTAATAAACAAAATTTCGGTCAAGATAGTGATTTCAATTGATCATGAGTGATCTTGATCAACCATGTGTTTTCGGTCAACCAAAAACCGAGAATGCAAATGTTTTCAATATTCTGACACTTTGATTTTCGTGTCTTTCTTCTCCAAAACATTAAAATCACCATAGCCTAACCTGCAACTTTCTTAATCGACCATCAAATCTTCTCCAAATAAAAATTAAAAAATGATAATTTCATGAAATGCATAATCAATTAGATATTTCTTAAAACACGTATTCGTTTAACCGAATTCAAGTTATCAAATATTAACCTCCAAAACCTACACCAACATGATAACCACACGATAATTTTCAAACTCTTACCTTTGTTGAAGGTAGATCATTAATTGATAAATTAAAGAAGTGTAGCTTACGATTTATGTTCTAGAGGTTTCATCTTTGAGAATATTTAAGATGTTGAAAAGTGACAGACAATAACACATCCCAAGAGTTTATAACTCTTGGGATTTCGTTAGATTTGGGCCAGATTCAAGAATTTTTACATCTTGGTCCAGGTTTAACCAGAAATCAATTTGGGTCAAATCCACACAATGAAACTATGAAGGCCTAATGAGCTACCATGGGCCTTTCAATATTGATGGACCACATGAAAATAAATCTGATCACTTTAAAATCTTTTGGAAAACAAAAACAGTTCCCGCATGACACTCGTTTAAATAATAAACTCTTAAAGGTAATAGAAACAAATAAAAAAATAAAAATAAGACTATACTTCTAAATAACCCTATTATTTACACTTTAGACAAAGTTGGGATATGAATGTCACCGTGATAAAAAATACTAAGGATCTGGCCAGGATGATAATTAAGGATTTGAAGGCTGTAATAAACTCTTGTGAAATGGATGATAAGCAATGAGCTATCAATCATGCTAGCTCCTACAACACTGCTGGTTTGAATTCATCCAACGACAATGCCTTTTTAGCTCAATATGGGTTTACGATGTTCAGATCCATATTGAACCAATCCACTGCTCCAATCCATCACTGAAGCACTCCGCTCAAGGCATCTCCAAAGAACATGATTGCTACTCCATCCAAACCCTTATCAAGCTCAAATGCTAAGCCAACTCCTCAGATTCACACTATGTCTAAGGAGACTGAGGAGAACATTGCCCTGATAGCAGGTTTCATGAACTGCTATAATGCATCTCTTGCTGGTGATATAGTTCCACCAATCATGTTTCCTAAGCTGGATCAGATCCATCCTGAAGATGTTGAAGAGATGGACAACTCATGACAAATGGCAATGGCGGTGTTCAGGGAAAAGAACTTCACCAAGAAGACTGGAAGAAACAACTAGGCCTTCACAAATGACAAGAAAGTGGGGTTTGACAAAGGAAAACTAAAGTGATACAACTGCCACGAGTTGGGTCGCTTTGCTTGTGAATGCACCAACCCTGCTAAAGAACCTAACACGGTGAGGGCACTAATTCTAGTTGGGCATGCAGGAGCAACTAGGTCTAGCAATGAAAAAGCTATGGTAGCTCCGAAGTTCGGATGGGAGGAGCAGATTAAGGCATTGAACTTGGGAGAAGAGTTGGCTAATTTGGCATAGGCGATGCAATTAAAGAGGAAAATCAAATAGAAGATAAGGTTAAATAGCATCAGTTCGCATTTATGGTATCTACCACCCCCAGCCCCAAACAGGTAAATTCTAAACTATGCTCTCAAGCCTGCATTGATAAGGTCGGCATGTACAGAATTCACAATGATAACATTCTAAGGGATATGGAAGATGTTAAACATGTAATAACACCTTTAAGGAAAATGAAAAGGTATATAAATAGAAAATAGATGCTAGTTAAAAGATGTGGCTAAACTTAGAGAAGATATAAGTAGGCAAGGTTATATTTATCTTGATGCCAATAATAAGATAGCCAAATTAACTGCTGAACTAGATGCGTCAAAATTAGAAATAGCCAAAATAAATGCTAAATTTGAGGAACTTGAGTTCAACTTTAAAAATTTTACGTATCTAGTGCAATATTTGAACACATGATTGAGCATTAATTTAAATAGAAAGATAATAAGGGTATGGGCATTGGGTTTAAATAGTCCTCCCCTCCATTTAACGATAATTTTACTTTTCTTCCCATAATAAAAGAGGAAGATGAGAGGGAACAATACTTACAATATGGTAAGAAAGTTGTAAACGAAACTATGGGAAAAGGCTCACTCAAACCTATTGTGCTTGTGTTTAGTAAAAAGGGTGATACTAATGCCTCTACTTCATGTGTAGATGAAGTAATAATCGAAGGTTGATCATAGGATGAGGAAGGTTTATGTGTTTTGAATGATTTTAAACTTAAAACTGATTTACTTTCTTGTTGTCTTAAAAGTGATGTTTGTATGGGCTCTGTTTTTAAGAGCGAAAACTGTGTGCTTAAACCTTTTATTTTGGCTATTAATAATGACTTGGTAAATGTTAATGTTGCTAAACCAGCTAAAAGTGGTAAATATAGGGCACCAAAGTCTATGAAAGAAGGTTCTTCTTGTGCTTGTTCTTGCGGTAATTCTATTAAAACTTAGCAGGTTAACAGGAAATCTGCAAGTCCCCACAAGTCATCAAGACCAGGAGTTGACCATAACAACATCTATTTAAAGAAGAAAACTTGTTATAATTGTGGAACTCCTGGTCACATAGCCAAAAGTTTTCCCTGTCGTCCATATGTTCCCAATTATGGACGAGTACAAAGGAGTATGTCTAGATGCGAATTTCAAAATCAATTTAATAGAAAACCCGCCAAGGCAAACTTCTCAGAGGGTGACTGGAACTCTGGTAAATCCGCAGGTCGGACATTTAAACGAAATAACCCAGTTATGACAAATAAACCCAACAAGAGGCCAAATTCGACTCCAAGGGACTTAAACCCAAATCCATATCTGTTCCAGGGACTTAAACCCAAATCTATATATGTTCCAAAAGCCAAAGTCAAACAACCCATCTGTGTTAGTCATGAAATTCTTAAACTCGACTACAAATGGTGGCCTAAATCTGCAATGGACCAGTCATCAGAAAATTCTTGTGTAACTCCTTGTATAATATTTGATAACCAGGAAGATATGGCATGGCAACAAGTGCCATGTATAGAAAAATCAGGATTACCCAGTTTACAATGGACTAGGTACCCAAATCTAACTAATCCTGTGCATTGTGTAGGAACAACTATGGAGGAACATCATCATTCTTTGATACGCTGATAGTGGTTGCTCCAAGCACATGAAATGAGACATCTCTCAATTGCATTACATTCAATCTATTAATGGAGGGTATGCGTCCTTTGCGGGAGGAGAAAAGGGAAAGATCACTAAGAAGGATACTGTAAGTAATGTTGCTTTACAGTTTGAAAATGTGAATTATGTCCCTGAGTTAAAACACAGTTTGTTGAGTGTTTCTTAGATTTGTGATAAAGCTTTTTTAACTCATTTTACTAATAAAGATTGCCTTGTTTTAAAACCTAACATTGTTATACCAGATGGTTGGGTTCTTTCTCTATCACAAAGAGGATAATGCATAAGTGATCGACATGAATCAAAATGTTTATGAAGAAATTACTTGCTTGTTTTCAAAAGTGTCGGAACATAATGCCATGCTTTGGCATCGTCGTCTGGGTCATGCCAATGTTAAAAATTTAAATCGTCTCGCTAAAAAGAACATTGTTCACAACTTACCAATCAAGGATTTTATAACTATTGAGAAATGTGTTGCTTGTGCACAAGGAGAACATCACCGTAAACCTCACAAGCCAAAACTGATTAACACTATTGATTCTTTGTTTCAACTACTTCATATGGACTTATTTGGTCCTGTTAATGTGCTTAGTTGTTTCTCGTAACTCCTATTGTTTGGTTATTACTGATAATTACTCACGTTAAACTTGTATTTTCTTTTTGTCTAATAAGAGTAAGACTAAAGATCTAATTAAAAGATTCATAGTGTTGATGAAAAATCAGACGAATGTGGGGGTGAAGATTATACGATGTGACAATGGTACTGAATTCCAGAACGCAGTATTGAATCATTTCTGTGCTGAAAGGGGTGCAACAATAATACAATGCTACCAGTTTACCATAACAAAATGGAGTGGCTGAAAGAAGAAATGGGGTGCTCACCAACAAACAGCATATGAAGACACCCTATGAGTTGCTTTATGGACATAAACTGACCGTTTCCCACTTTCGCGCTTTTTGTAATAATCGTCAATTTTCGGACCCGAAAACCCGACTCGAATAAATTTTTTTTATTTTATCTGAATCTTCGTTATCGAATGAAAATGATGAAGTGTTATTTTATTTATAACAGCTATTTATTCTGTGTCGCTCGAATCTATTTTTATTCGAAATCAAAGCATTAAAGTATAGAAAAGGGTATTTTAGCCCCTTTAACTATGTTTTCCATAACTGGCCTAAACATCCAACTCTAGGGACCAAATTGCTAATATTTTAATGTAATTTTTTTTTTCTTTTCTTTGTCTTCTTTTCCTCCACAACGTCGAACCCAAAATCGTTTAACTACTTATAGTTATATAACTCTTTATTTGGTATATGAAAATTTATAAAGATAAAAGGATTTGAATTTTGAAAAAGAAATAGCTTAACGTATTAAATGAATTGCTCTTAACTTCAGAGGGCACAAGCAAAAATTATTTTCTTTAAGAAAATAACCTTTTCTTCCTCCCTGGTTCACACTTTTCCGGCGTCTACCTCAGACCATCACCATAGTTTTCCGACAAGTGTTATTAAACCCGTAATTGACAAATTGATAGTACTGCTGGACGCGCAACAGCAAACAAAAAATTTCGCGGTTAAAATACGTGTTTTTCAGCTACCAAAAATTATTCATTTCGAGCATTTATCATCGACTAAAATCACGGAGTTGCCTTATATGGAATACGCGTTTTTGGAAATATATAAACCAACCCTCAAACTCATTTCGATCACAACCTCCATCACTAATCTTTCACTACATTCAAAGTGTTCTCTAAAATCGTTATGCTTTGCCGCCGCCGCATTTGAACACCGACAAGGACAACCTTCGTCAAATCGAGCCTGAAGCAAGGTAATAATTATATCGTTCAACTTGGTTTTGAATTATGATTAAAAGCACTATCTCTTCATACACACATTGTAACCAGTCAAAATTGTTACTAAGTTTGTTTGAAGACGAAAAATAGGAAAAATATAATGATATCATATACATACACACACAAAAATATACTATATTAAAATACATATAGGAAGGGCAAATCGGTAATTTAACAAAAAAAACTCTTAAAAAATAAGAGTTTTACAACTTCTTATGCATTATATACAACCATTAAAGCATAATTTCTCATGAAGACTAATCCCGCCAAATGCCATTGAGATTCAAATTTTGAAAACTTCCTCCGCTCATTTATCTTACTTCACTCTGCTCTGCTATCCTGCAAAAAAAAAAACCCAAAAAACCCTAGCACCGCCTAGAAACATGGGGGTGTGCTGCATGAAACGTGGGGGATGTGTTGAACTGTTTTCTTTAATTTTCTTCGTTTTTCTTTGTGTTTTTCATTTGTTTTTTTATTTGAGGTTGGAATATAGCTGAAATTAGAAATTAACGTAATAAGTAGTTATTTGAACTAGATAATATCATAAAATATGTTGTTTTGGAGATTATTTGATGCTTAGAATATGTATATTTTTCTATACATCAATTACCGATTCATGAAGAACGAAGTGGAGCTAAGGAACCAGAAGGCTTCTTTACAAAACATCGAACACCAAGTAGATCAGTTAGCCTAGCTACTTTCAAAGAGACAACCTAGAGGACTCCCTAGTAACATTGTTAGCAACTCCAACGCTCAAGCCAATGCCATAACCCTATGAAATGGTAGAACTGCTACAAACAACTCACAAGTCACATCTATCAAATCGGAAGGTGAGACTAAGGTTCTTCACACACCAAACACTCAACCTATTCCAACTATTCCTAAACCTGTGAAACCATATGTACCACCAATTCCTTATCCAGCTCGCCTAAAGCAAGAAAAGAGGGATGCACAGTAGGCAAGTTCCTAGAACTCTTTAAGCAATTTCATATTAACCTTCCATTCAAAGAAGCCATTTCTCAAATGCCAAAATATGCAAAGTTTTTGAAAGAAGTTATGTCCAACAAAAAGAAGCTAGAAGAGCTATCCCACGAGATACTCAATGAAGAATGCTCCGCAATTCTACAAAACAAGCTTCCAAAGAAAATGACTAACCCAGGAAGTTTCATTATCCCTTGTTTGATGGGAAACTTATTTGTCAGCGCTGCTTTAGCCGACTTAGGAGCTAGCATCAACCTAATTCCTTATACAGTTTTGTAACATCCTAAAATTTTAATGATGAATAAAGGAAGCTATGTTTAGTGATTTCGCGTAATTAATTAATATCGGGTAAGGAGCGGGTCTTGGACTTGGATTAATTGAGATGGGTTAAATGAGAATGGGATTTCAGGGATATAAATACCCCCAAAACCCCAAAGTATCTTCATTTCCATCATTTTCCTAAAAACACTCCAAAACATACACACCACCTACAACCGCCGGCGGCAGCCGAGGAGAGGGAGAGCGAGGTCCGAGAGAGAGAGAGCGGTTGGTTGTGATTAAGCAAGTAAACGAGATCCAAACAAGCCCAAAAAGGTATGATTCTTGATCTTTGAAGTTTAAAGATCCAAGCTTTTTAGTGTATAAACGACCAACAATGGTCGGGAAGCGTAGTGGGTGATATTGAACCATAGCAAGGGTGTTAAAATCGCTCGAAATGCCGATCAGAAACTAAAACAGCGGCTGTCTGGGCAACTTCGCATTCATCTGGGCAACTTCGCCTTCAAAGCGATGAACTTCGCCTGCAAGCTAAGTTCGCCTGATGAACTTCGCCTGCAAGCTAAGTTCGCCTGATGGCAACTTCGCTGTAAAGTTAAGTTCGCCTAACTGGTAACTTCGCCTGAGGCCAAGTTCGCCTGATGACAACTTCGCCTGAAGCCAAGTTCGCCTGATGGCAACTTCGCTGTAAAGCTAAGTTCGCCTAGCTGGTAACTTCGCCTAAAGCTAAGTTTGCCTAAGGTTAACTTCGCCTAGAGCTAAGTTCGCCCGAGGGTTAACTTCGCCTAAAGTCAAGTTCGATTAGAAAATAAATTAAAAATCTAATGAAAAATGTGTTAAGACAGTTAATGGAAATAAAATTTTTCCAAGCTGACCTGGCAGCTCGACCCCAGCCAGGGGCTCTGCCCCTTGGACCCTGCTAGGGGCTGCCGCCCCTAGACCCTGCTGCCAGGGGCGCTGCCCCCGGACCCCCGTTCGTTGTGGGTCATATAAAGATAGAAATACATTATGAGAAGTGATAGTTAATTGATACGTATACTTGTTATACAGTCAGCCGTGCACAACTGAAGAAAGGGATTACGATTAACGGTGAACGTAACCGTGTTCAGGTGAGTTTCTAGCCCCATTTATGTGTTACGTTTTCGGGGCTGTGTGCATACTCAATATGTTTGTTAATACACTTATCCTAAGAGATAAGTGTATGCCTTATGTGGATAATGTGAAATGTAGGAATGATTGCTTGATAGTACGTGAACGATCTTCGGATATTGCACGTACTGTCAGGTTGTAACGCTATGTATAAGGTAAGTATGTTATGTATGTTTATGTGTATGAACATGATAGAGATAATAGAAGAAAGAAATGATAATGTATGGTTACGAAAAGGGTACCGAGCCCTAATAATACTCGAGGTATGATGTATGGTTGTATGGTAACGAAGAGGGAATCGAACCCTTCTAATATTCGAAAACTAGGAACCAGACCCTTATAATATCTGTGATGATAGGGACCAGACCCTTAAAATATCTGTGATGTTAGGGAATCGAACCCTTCTAATATTCGAAAACTAAGGACCAGACCCCTATAATATCTGTGATGATAGGGACCAGACCCTTATAATATCTGTGATGTTAGGGAATCGAACCCTTCTAATATTCAAAAACTAGGGACCAGACCCTTATAATATCTGTGAGGTTATAGGGCGAAAGGCTCTTTAGAAAGTATGATTATGTATGTAAGGAAAGTATGAAGGTAAAAATGAACGTATGATTATGTATGTAAAGAAAGTATGAAAGTAAAAAATGAAAGTAAAAGCACTTAGGTGTATATGAAAGAAAGTTAAGAGATTAAGTATGAAAGGTAAGAATGTATTGTATGATTATGTGATTTAACTAGAACTCACTCAGCGTAGCTGACTTTTAGTATGCACGCAGGTGAGTAGGATGAGGCAGCTCGCTTGAGGAGACACATGGCACTGAACAAGAATCTGGCATCTGAAGACTTATGATGTGTTAATTTTAATGCTTTAATGTGAAAGACAATGAATGTTTTGAGACAAGTTATGAATTATGTAATGTTTTATAAAAGTTTTATATTCCGCATAAATGTTTTAATTAACTCTGATATTTAGAATTGTGTTTATGAGTAAATCCAACACGAAAGTAAGGTTACCGGTAATGGGGCCTTACAAGTTTTCTCCAAGTTAGGACTTGGAGAACCAACTCCAACTCGTATGAGCATTTAGCTAGCTGATAGATCAGTAAAATACCCAAGACGCATAGTTGAAAACATTTTAGTCAAAATCGATAAGTTTGTCTTTCCTGTTGGCTTCGTTATTCTAGACATGGATGAAGACACTTCTTTACCCCTTATCTTAGGAAGACCATTTCTATCTACCGCGAAAGCACTCATGATGTTTGCACCGGCAAACTCACTCTTAGGGTAAAGAATAAGGAGGTAACTTTCGACATAGGAAAATCTATGAAATATACACAGTACACCGATGATTTTGCATACTTCCTGGATATGTGTGAATCAATAGTGAGCTGTCATCTAAGGAATACAATTGAAAACGAAGCATGCGACACACAATTGATTGTGGAGAAGGCATACGCCGTCAATTCAGAAGATCAAGTTGTTTGTCAAGTAGAGAAGGAGGAAGAAGAAAGCAACTCGGAGGAAACATTTGTAGAAGTAGACAGAGATCGAGAACCTAAAGCCAAATCTTCTATAGAAGATCCGCCTACTTTAGAACTCAAAGAATTACACAAACACCTCGAGTACGCTTTCCTTGAAGGTAATTCTCATTTACCTGTCATCATTTCTTCCGAACTTTCAAGCGATGAGAAAGAAAGATTACCTGAAGTTCTCAAATCTAATAAGAAAGCCATCGCTTGGAAAATCATGGGCATCAAAGGTATCAGGCAAGAAGACTTCAAACCTGTAGTGCAGCACCGGAGACGACGAAATCCAAATATGCAAGACGTGATGAAGAAGGAAGTTCTCAAACTGCTTGATGCAGGATTGATTTACCCCATTTCTGATTCTTCTTGGGTAAGTCTTGTTCAAGTACTATTGAAGAAAGGAGGAATGAAGGTAGTCACCAATGACAAGGATGAGCTTATTCCTACGAGAACCGTCACGGGATGGCGAGTTTGCATCGACTATCGCAAACTCAACAATGCCACAAGGAAAGATCACTTTCCCATCCCGTTCATTCTCGAGCATCTATCAGGAAAGATGTACTATTGCTTTCTTGATGGATTCTCTGGCTATGTTCGAATTCCAATCTCACTTGAATATCAAGAGAAAACAACATTCACATGTCCCTATGGCACATTCACTTACCGACGAATGCCCTTTGGGCTGTGTAATGCTCTAGCTACTTTTTAATACTGTGTGGTAGCTGTCTTTCACGACATGATTGAAGATTCAATGGAAGTTTTTGTGGAAGACTTCTTCATCTTTGGCGATTATTTCAATCTTTTTCTTGAAAATCTAAAAAGGATGTTAATAAGACGTGAGGAAGCCGACATTGTGTTAAACTAGGAAAAATGTCACTTTATGGCTAAAGAAGGTATTGTTCTTAGGCACAAGATCTCTCAAACAGGATTAGAGGTGGATAGAGCCAAAGTGAAATAATTTCCAAGCTTCCACCACCCACATCTGTTAAATCAATTAGACGTTTCCTTGGCTATGCGGGTTTTTATCACCGTTTCATCAAAGAGTTTTCAAAAATAGCCCTGCCAATGACACAACTTCTGAAAAAGAATGCTCCATCCATCTTCTTTGAATAATCTTTGAATGCATTCCAAATTTTGAAGGAAAAACTTGTAGATGCCCCAATTATGGTAGCTCCAGACTGAACACTACTATTTGAACTCATGTGTGATGCGAGCGACTTCGTAGTTGGAGCAGTCTCAAGACAAATGAAAGATAAGCACTTTCATCCGATCTGCTATGCCTACAAGAATTACACAACTACCGAGAAGGAGCTTTTGACCGTGGTATTCGCTTTTGACAAATCCCTTTCTTATCTAGTCCTTTCCAAAACCATCGTCTACACCGATCTTGAGGCTATTAAGTACTTGTTCACCAAACAAGATGCTAAACCACGTCTGATCTGATGGATTTTGCTTCTACAAGAATTCGACATATAAATCAAGGACAAGAAGGGTGCTGAAAATCTTGAAGTTGGTCATCTTTCTAGTTTGGAATGCCTAGTTTCACAAGAAACAACGGGGGTTAATATAAATGACAGTTTCCCTCATGAATTTCTTATGCATATCCGAACGTGTGAAGGACATCATCATTGGTTCGCTGACATCGTAAACTACAAAGCTAGTGGAATCGTTCTCAAAGGAATAACCTATCAGCAGAGGAAGAAATTATTATTTAACATCAAATGTTACTTTTGGGAAGATTCTTACCTATTCCGCATATGAGCTAATAATGTCATGCGAATATGCGTGAATGGAGAAGAAGCACGCAAGATCCTTACATTATGTCATGAAGGACCATCAGGAGGTCATCATGGAGCATCGGCAACTGAAAAGAAAGTATTCGACGCCGGCTTCTATTTTCCTACCATCTACCGAGAATCAAAAGAA
Organism: Bidens hawaiensis; assembly: GCF_021521415.1. NCBI lineage: Eukaryota > Viridiplantae > Streptophyta > Magnoliopsida > Asterales > Asteraceae > Bidens > Bidens hawaiensis. Next base: position 2,016,969 of record NW_027491074.1, on the reverse strand, counting down.
ATGGTTCGCTCGTGTGATGCATGCCAATGTGCCAGCAACATCTCGTCCAGAGATGAAATGCTACAAAGACCAATGGCCTGCCAAATATTTGACATTTGGGGCATTGACTTTATGGGACCATTTCCAGCATCATTTGGTCACCGTTACATCCTAGTCGTAGTAGATTACATGTCAAAATGGGTTGAAGCCCAAGCTTTACCCACTAATGATTCTAGGATGGTGGTCAAATTTCTAAAGATACTATTCTCTCGTTTCGGTATCCCCAAGGCACTTATAAGCGATCGAGGAACACACTTTTGCAATACACAAATGGAAAAGGTATTGGCTAAATACAGAGTGCATCATCGACTCGCTACACCCTATCACCCACAAACAAGTGGTCAAGTGGAAATAAAAAGTCGAGGTATCAAATGAATGTTGGAGAAAACTGTTAGTCATAATCACATAGATTGGTCTGAAAAATTTGATGACGCTCTATGCGCTTTTCGTACTGCATACAAACCTCCTATAGGCATAACACCGTTCAAATTAGTGTACATGAAGGCATGTCATCTTCTAGTTGTGCTCGAACACAAAGCTTATTGGGGGCACTTAAAACCGCCAACCTTGATCTGCAATCCACCGGGAAGAACAGATTCATGCCGCTACATGATCTAGATGAACTGAGGATGCAAGCTTATGACAATTCAAGGATTTACAAAGAGCGCACGAAAAGACTACATGATGCACGCCAAAAAGGTGAAAATCAATATAAAGTAGGCAACCATGTACTCCTTTATAACTCTCGTCTTCGTTTATTTCCTGGAAAATTGAAGTCTAGATGGTCCGGAACTTTTATGGATAAGGAAGTTTTTGATTATGGAACTGTTAAACTAGTTCAAAAAGATGGACATAGATTTAAGTGAAATGGTCATCGGCTTAAAATTTACTTAGGAGAACCCGTAGAAATCGTGATGGAGGTACTTAACTTATAAGAATTTATACATTTTTTCGGCACTAAAATATCTCCAAATAAGTGTAATATAAACAATTATATTAGAATAAATAACCATAATGTTTATAATTTCTATTTATAGGTAAATATAGCCCTAAGAAATAAAACGAGCTGATATACGAAGAAAAACGAAGATAAACGGTGAAAACAGACTCAACACACACCATGGTGAATCAAAACATGGCCATGTTAACCCCAACAAACCCATGTTATCAAGAAAGGAGGAAAAGAAAAATAAAAGGTTCTAAAGTTCACCACGGTCGTGCCTTCCCAAAACACGAACATGGTTATAGTACAAAATAAAAGGACAAACTTTGGACTGTTGTAGACTCACCACGGCCGTGTAAACCCGCACTAAAAGATCTGACAATGAGCATTTAATTCAACAAGCCAAAAATGTCACCATGGACGTGCTTTGTTTAGCATGGCCGTGTTTTGGCTCCTAGATCAGCCTATAAATTGAATTATCATCTTCCACATGCAATGCACCTTCCAACCTCATTTACTCCACTTCAACCGCCTCTTTTAACCACCATTAATAAGGGAATAATCCCATTTATCCAACCCTTGAAAATTAAAGAAATTAAGTACTTAGAAGAAGTCATTAGCATCCAAGATTAGTCATTCAAATTGGTTAAATTGTTTCAAATTGATCATGTTTGTATCTATTACTCTGATGGTTAAAATTATCTTAATTATTGGCTAAACCTTCATAGTATCATCTTGGTTTAAAACGAATCTTAATTGAAACCATGGAAGAAATGAAAACTGAGCTCCGCGACATCAACGAGCAAATTCAAATCCAGTCCATCCAGCTAGGATTCTTTCCACCACCACTATTAGTTTATGATTTGTTGTTTGTAGCTAATCGAATAGGATAGGGGTAGTTTAGTCAATATGCTACAATGTAATATAGCCCATTCGTTATGGAATGTATAGCGAATGTGGTCCATTTGTTAGACTAAGACCATTCGCTAATATGTTAGCGAATGGCAGCCCATTCTTTTGCCTAGGAGCTCATACACTAAGGGTGTAGCATATGAGGCTCATTTGTTATTTAATAGAGCCCATACGTTAAGGGTTTAGCGAATGGGAAGCCGTTTGTTGATGGGAACGCCCCATTCATTAGAGATGTTAACGAATAGGGCTAGGGCCTATATATAGGCTGTTCCAATTCATTGGGCTTAAGAGATCTGGCCTTATTCTTCAACGAGTACCTTTATTCTGCCGAAATATCTCAAGAATGATAGGCTGCCTTGAGGTGCACATCAAGGCGGATCGTGCTTAACCGTATGTATGTATGTATGTATGCATGTATTAGAATCATTGTAATCATTCGGTTATACGTATCATTGAAAATTAATCATTCGACTCGATATCGTTCTATGTTAATTTACCGTCTCGTGTACGTATCATGTTATGCGATTGGAACCTGCTAGATGAATAAACGGTTTCCTCAATTGGTATCAGAGCGGGAATTTCTCTTGGTACGTACCAATTTTGTTGTAAATTTTGATCCGAGATGTGTTCATCGTGTTCTTCGTGTTTTGGTTACTATTTGATCGGTTTGGGATCAAATCAGTGGATGAATGATGGAATTGATGATTGATTTGTGATCGAGATGCAAATCTGAATCTTCGTATGTATTGTGGTGGACTAATATGGTGATTTGAGTGAGATTTGATGATGTCCGCCACTGACAGCCATGGATAAAGCTTAATTTTGTGGAAGATGTGAATTTTTTGGGATGATAATTGTTTTTCCGGCCGTGTGACAGATTTTTCCAGTGAGATTCGGTTTTCCGACAGCTATAGTGGCTTCATTCGTTAGTAATTGTTCAAGTTGCTCATTCTTTACCGGAGGCTGGTCATTCGCTAATGATTCCTACCATTCGTTAATGATTTCTGCCATTCACTATTATCCTTAACGTATGTGCTCGTTCATTAACTTGTTTAACGAATGAGGATATTGATAACGAATGAGACCCTATTCGCTTAATTGATAGCGAATGAGGATATCATGTTTAGCGAATGAGAGTGTGTTGATATGTACCACATAGAAGACAAGTGTCCCGGATAAAATAATAATAATAATAATAATAATAATAATAATAACAATAATAATAATAATAATAAAAATAATAACAACAACAATTATAATAATAATAATAATAATAATAATAATAATATTTTGGGAAAAATTTCTTAATCGAAATTTTTCTGGGATATTCTGAATATACGGGACATTCTACTTGAAAATTTTGGCGACATATTTTCCGGCCGACATTTCACGGGTATCTACTGGCCGAGGGGGAGAACGCGATTAATTTAAAAAGGAGTTTATTGGAGATGTTTGATGTTTTTCAAGACATTGCCAAATTTGTCAAGAAAAAGGGGGGATAAAAATTTCAAGGAGTTTATTTTGATTGGTATCCTCCTAAGTTTGCAATGGTTTCTTGAAAAATTGCTGCAATTCGGGTGGTAATACATGGTTTAAAGCTACGTTTGACTGAGTTCAAGACTGCAATTGTTCTTTTATTATTGATTCTTCGTTTGAGATTGAAACCGGATTATGTAGTCTACGAGTGTCTGTCCATTTACTTCTTTCTGAAAGACTGTGATCCTAGCAATGTTGGATACGAGAACTCGGCGGATTACTTCTATTGAAGGGGACAATTGTTGAATGAGTTGATCTTGTTGAAGAATGCAATATGAGTCTTGTAACTGGATTGAAGAATCAGATCGTTCAGGATTGATTAATGGAAGTTGGATCTCTGAATCATATACACAAAAGAGCAGTGCATCCAAGCAAATGGGATATAGAAGAGCTTAGAAAGTTGATATTTTGGGATAGACGTTATCAAGAGAGGGAAAACCAAAGTGAAAGATTCTGAATGATAGGGTTGTTCATGAAGATGTGTGACGAGGTCAAAAGTAAATATATGTTTGCTTTACTGATGTTGATGGATAGCTGATGAATTTCTGCTGATTATTGAATGATTGATCCGTATCATATGCCAGTTGGATGATCGGGATGACCACCTTGAGATGCTTACTTGGGGGAGATCTGATACGAGAAGCTACGAGTTGTTGGTTTGCTTACAAGAGTTAGAGATTTGTCTATTCGTAGAAGCCCGAGAATCATCAGTCAAAGGCAGAGTTATTCATTGCGACTGATGATTTGCAGTTAAACTATTCGACAGCTACAGAAACGGGGTAGTCTGCTAGTGCATGATTTGTTGTTCGTAGCTGATCGAATAGGCTAGGGGTAGTTTAGTCAATATTCTACAATGTAATATGGCACATTCTCTATGGCATGTATAGAGAATGGGGTCCATTCGTTAGACTAAGGCCATTCGCTAATATGTTTGCGAATGGCAGCCCATTCGTTAGCCTAAGAGCTCATATGATAAGGATGTAGCATATGAGGCTCATTCATTATTTAATAGAGCCTATTCTCTAAGGGTTTAGCGAATGAGAAGCCATTCATTAATGGGAACACCCCATGCATTAGAGATGTTAACAAATGGGGATTGGGCCTATATATAGGTTGTTCTTGTTCATTGGGCTTAAAAGATCTGGCCTTATTCTTCAACGAGCACCGTTATGCTGTCGAAATCTCTCTAGAATGATAGGCCGCCTCAAGGGGCACATCGAGGCGGATCAAGCTTAACCGTATGTATGTATGCATGCATGAGAATCATTATAATCATTCGGTAATACATATTAATGAAAATTAACCATTTGTCTCAATATCATTCTATGTTAATTTACCATCTCGTGTACGTATCATGTTATGCGATTGAATCCTACTAGAGGAATAAACGGTTTCCTCAAGCACCACCACCACCTTCCGGTGGAAGTGACTCTTTTGGCGGATACCTTTCCGGAGGTGGTTTTGGAGTCCCTTTCTCCAGCCTCTTTTGAATTGCTTGTTCATGACTCAAGGGATTGTACTTATGACTAGGAGTTAGGACCAAAAGGGTTTAACCCGATTCTTGTTTGTTGTTTTCTTTATTTGATTCTATTTTTATGTGTTTTTATATTATGTATTTTTAGAAAAATTAACATAATCATAGGACTTTATGGAATGAAATTTATTTATAATTTAGGGATAAGATTTGCACACACTTAACCGACCGGTCAAAACTACGACCGTTAAACGAGAGAAAAGTCGAAAAATCATGGCAAGATACAATGCACGCCCATGTGATGTGTGAAAAGTGTGTATATAATATTAATAACCAAGTTTTACCGAATTCACCTAAAAACCACACAATCGGCAAGTGTACCGGTCGTTATGTAGCTAGCAAGTAAGAACGGATATCGAAGCTAGGACACTATGGGTAAACTCTAATTATTAAACCTAAATGATTACTAACCTAGACTTTCTTTTGATTTTTTTAGATTTTTTTTTCTTTTTAAAAATTAATTAAACTAAATTACTTAAGTAATTAAAACTTAAACTAAAAACAAAACTTTAATAAAAATCGGGTTTTAACCAAATGCGAGAAACGACTACCTAGGTAATGAAATCCTGCTAGTTAAATTAATAGCTAACGAACTTGACTTGGTTGAAAAACAATATCTAAAAAAATAGACACTAAAGACCACTAAAGTATGCTAGATCGCCTCCCGGCCTCACCAACGACACTCTAGAACTCTAATGACATGTGAAGCTCAATTGTTAATGGTTTGGATCACCTCTCGGTCTCACCTTACCTAATAATACTATGGTACCCCAAAATACAAATCACCTCCCTTCGAATACAATATATTAATATAAAGGGGGGTATTTTTAATTAATTTGAACACGACTTGTATCACAATAATCTAAAGGGACCTAGGCTAACTCACTCCCGTGCAATTAGTACCCAAACCCGCAAAAGACAAATATGACACAACACTAAATTGACTCCCGGCCTCTCTATAGATAGAATAATAAAATCTAATTCGCTCTCTATAATTACTCCTAAGATTTTTTCGACCATAAATCGCAAACAAGTTGAAAACACAAAGTAGACAATCTAATCATGCATCTAACAATCACCAATGACTATCAAACACAAGTGGAATAAATATTAAAGCAAAAATTAGATTCAATTACGCATATATATCATGACCAAAATAACTAAACCAACGTCAAATAAAAGTTTGTCAAACAATCAATCTAACATAGTACTCAACCAAAACCTAGGTAGTAAAAAGTATTTAGCTACTCATAAAAAGATACGAAACAAAAATAATATACAGGTTATGTTTCATAATAAAAAAAAACGAGAATAAGAAAATAAAAAGAAGTTGCCTTTTTAATCTTGATTGGCCGTGAACTAGCTTCCCTGTTAACTTTTTTTTTCTTTTGATTCTTGCTCTGTTCCGATTGCGGCTACTGTTCAAAACCACCGTAGACCCTCTTTTGTTTTTCCAATCCCTCACGTGGGGGTTTTGTTGACTTTATGTTTCTTTAGGCTCCTCTTCCTGCTTCCGTATGACCTTCTTTTATATTATTTTTCTTTTATAACAATAATCTCAATCTTCTAGGGTTCTTGTTCTTCTAGCCCACAATAAAGCCTACGGCCCACGAACTAGTTACTAGCCCAAAAGTAATCCATGTCAACTCCATCCGTCTACAAGTCCAACCAGATAAGAAAATAAGCAAACCGTATTGATTCAAATAACTTAACTTTAGGTTTCTTTCTTTTCTTTCTTTCTTTGTTTATACTTTATTTTAATTACTTGAAAGCATGAATTATTGGCATTATGTAAACTTGGGTTTATTATTATAAAAATTACTATTTAACTACTCGGTTTCAAGTTTAGTAAAAATTGCTCTAATTTAGCTCATTGTCTCTTAAAACCTTAAAAACTCACATATGAACCAATTGCGAGTATATACAATAAAAACCTGGCTCAAAATACTTGAAATTATAGGAATATTTATATAATATTATATATATTTTTAGACCACATCAAATATCCCCACACTTAAACCTTTTTTGTCCCTGAAAAAGTAGTATGCACAGGATCATAACCAAGATATACAATATAAACCCACTAACTCTTGAATTTTCTTTTATTTTCAATATTTAAAACTATCAAACACATTAATCATGATTTCCGATATACTTATCGATGGAATTCGCCTAATATGATAAATTTGGTCGATTGCCAGTATTGTTGTCCACTTAAACCCATGCCCTTTAATACTTACCGAGACAAGTAAGATGTGACAAGTTTATTAGTTTATATGATTTAGTGGGACCCACAATTAAGAACAATTTCACACGGTTTTACCGGACCCGAGCCACCCCAACATGACTTAAACCTTATATCTAGATTATCAAAACATGTTATGCCAATATAAGAATAGCTAAAGACGATCAAGAATATTGTTTATCCACCTAATCTTAGGCATTAAGGTCTACCTGGCAGCCATTAGATACAATTAAGGTATGTATTAAGTAACTAACTAGTAAGTGTTCCCACCACATGACATACCCCCGTTATCAAGCAACACCCCCAAAGTCCATCTCCATAGGTGAGTATGCACGAATTCATCTGTAGGGCTTACATATGACGTGTCCCTTGTGGTTCGTTTCTTAATGGTATTAGGACGCGAGTAAGGGGACCCCATATGACTAACAGCGTGGATGATCAAGTCAGTAGTGTATTTGTACTTTGAAGTACGAGATGATCATGTTTAATGACTTATGTGTGGCAGAAAAACTACGGGTTTGCTCTTTGAGCTCTTTTAATACTCGTAATTCCACTTAGGAGATATGAATACCCAGATGATATACCGCATAAAGACCCATAGTCTCAAACCCCGGAGCATCCCATCAATACAGGATTTAAGGTTATAAAACCATACGCCTATGAAGTGTTAACCACTAAAACTAGCAGTATGAAATTTATGTTTATATCACAGGCTACACAGGAATACCCTAACGTTAACCTACCCAAGCATCGTATGATTAGTCTATTCAGATTTCTATAAATTTTTAATTTTTGCAATCAAACTAAACATAAGGCTTGAGTATGACCCGAATTTTCATCTCATTTTCTATATTCTAATATGTATCCCACTAAAAACCAAGCAATTTAAGTTCAATTAAGTCTACAAGCATACTGTACTTTCATTCTTAAAGGGCTGAGCATACTGACACATCAATACAGAGTCTACCTGTTCGGTTACATCCCAGTATGTGTGTTGATCTAAAAACTTTTTATTATTATTATTATTATTATTATTATTATTATTATTATTATTATTATTATTATATTATTATTATTATTATTTTCATAAAAATTTTCAAGAGTGTCAATATTCATCGGTAAATTAATATCATCTCCTGTTAAATGCAGAAAAACAATTTCAAGGAAAATTTTTTTTTAAGAAAAACGCCAGTTTCCCATCCACACACTTAAAATCTACATTGTCCCCAATGTAGGAATAGAAAATGATAAAAAAATATAATAGAATTAAAATCTAAAACAAGTAAAGTGGAACAGACTCCCTGGTTATGATGCAATTCTCTTCACAAGTCTTGTTCCTAGGCGGCTGTATAGCATTTCATTCACGGCCGCAGCTTCTGGGTGTCCTCTACAATATGATAGGTTCGGAAAAATCCTCATCCGAATGGAGATTAAGTACGAACGAGAAAATCCAATCCTGCAAAATAAAACTCAAAACAACCCAAAACAGACATCAAACAGACTCTAAGGACTAAAACAGACTCAAAAGGAAAATAAAATAAAAATAAAATAAAATAAAAAGAATAAAAATAAAAGAAAATGATGCAACTAAGTTTTATACAAACTCTACAACTCGGGCAAAGTCCCGAGTGTGCTCTCCTCCTCTACTCTCCAGACGGATCAAGGTAGATCGCCTCCTCCTCGCGATCACCTAGTGGACCTCCAACATAATGCTTCAGTCTATGCCCATTCACTTTCCAAGAATGTCCATCATCAGCCTCTATCTCGACCGCTCCATACGGAAATGCCTCCTTCACAACGAACGGACCAGCCCATCGGGATTTCAATTTACCTGGAAACAACTTCAACCGGGAATTATATAAAAGAACCTTATCCCCACACTTAAACTCTTTGGGCCCCTTAATATGTTTATCATGAAATTCCTTTGTCCGTTCCTTATACCCCCAACTTCTCTTGTATGCTTCGTTTCGTAGCTCCTTTACCTCATGAATTTGAAGATAACGACTCTTTCCCGCCGCAGATAAATCAAGATTTATGACTCTTAAAGCCCAATATGCACGATGCTCTAACTCAACAGGTAGATGGCACGCCTTTCCATAAACTAGCCGAAAGGGAGTGGTCCCGATAGGCGTTTTAAATGCAGTACGAAAGGCCTAGAGTGCATCATCTAACTTTTCTGCCCAGTCAGCTCGACTGTTCCGCACTGTTTTCTCTAAGATCCACTTAATGCCACGATTGGTGTTTTCCACTTGACCGCTAGTCTGAGGATGGTAGGCTGTAGAAAGTCGATGGGTGACCCCATAATGTTTTAGAACCTTATCCATATGAGCATTACAAAAGTGTGTACCCTGATCACTGATCAGGGCCTTAGGAGTACCATATCGAGCAAAGAGTTTTCGAAGGAATCCCACTACAACCCGCGCATCATTTCTAGGTACGGCCTGAGCCTCAACCCATTTGGACACGTAGTCGACAGCAACGAGGATGTATCTGTTCCCTCTAGACATAGGGAACGGACCCATAAATCAATGCCCCATATATCAAAGATCTCAACCACCTGGATGGGGTTTTGTGGCATCTCATTTCAGGATGAGATGTTACCGGCTCTCTGACACGCATTGCACGAACGAACAAACTCATGCTCATCTCAAAAAAAAGTCGGCCAATAGAATCCCGCATCAAACACGCGTTTGGCGGTATAAGTCGCACCAAAATGGCCACCGGTCGGGCCCTCATGACAATGTCGAAGAATACTGCGAGCCTCATCACCAAAAACACATCGACGAATCACCTGATCTGCACCAATACGGAATAAGTACGGACCCTCCCAAATGTAGAACTTGATACCTGCAAAGAACTTCTTCTTTTGCTGATATGTCAGTCCGGGCACTAACTCACCAGAGGATAGATAATTAGCAAGATCAGCAAACCATGGAAACCTCTCTTCACTCGTCTTTAAATACATTAGAGTCTCACCCGGAAAATCATCACCAATACCCTGTTCCCGGGTCTCATCCATGTCGGGATTTTCTAGCCGCGATAAGTGGTCAGCGGCGACATTTTCAGCCCCTCTTTTATCTTTAATTTCTATATCGAACTCCTGAAGTAGAAGGATCCAACGAAGGAGTCGGGGCTTCGCATCTTTATTAGCGAACAGGTAACGCAGAGCCGCATGATCAGATAATATGATAGTCTTAGAAAGCACGAGATAGGAACAGAATTTATCGCACGCAAAAACAACCGCAAGAAGTTCCTTCTCTGTCGTGGTGTAATTCTCTTGAGCATCGTTAAGGGTCTTGCTAGCGTAATAGATGGGATGGAAATGCTTTTCTCGATGCTGCCCTAACACAGCTCCAACAGAAAAGTCACTCGCATCGCACATGATCTCAAACGGAAGAGTCCAATTAGGAGCAACAAGAATAGGAGCACTCACTAACCTCTCCTTAATCAACTCAAAGGCCCTCAAACACTCCCCACTAAAATTAAACAGCCGATCTTTCTCTATAAGCTGGGCATCGGACGAGAAATCTTCAAAAAGTCTTTAATAAATCGGCGATAGAACCCCGCATGACCTAAGAAACTACGAATAGACTTCACAGAAGTGGGCACTGGAAGTATGGAAATGGTGTCTACCTTAGCTCTATCGACCTCAATCCCCGCACTAGAAATCTTATGACCTAAAACAATACCCTCACGAACCATAAAATGACATTTCTCCCAATTAAGCATAAGGTTCGTCTCTTCACACCTAGCGAGCACTCGATCTAAGTTACGCAGACAATCATCAAAGGAATTCCAAAGACAGAAATATCATCCATAAATACCTCCATGGAATCCTCGATCAACTCATGGAAAATGGCCACCATGCACCGCTAAAATGTAACAGGAGCGTTACACAATCCAAATGGCATGCGTCGGTACGCGAATGTACCAAAGGGACATGTAAATGTGGTCTTCTTCTGATCTCCCGGGGTGATGGGGATCTGGAAATAACCGGAAAAGCCATCAAGGAAACAATAGAATTGCTTCCCTAACAAACGCTCAAGCATCTGATTGATGGATGGGGGTTCTCAACAGATGGTTTTTTGATCGGAAACTCTCTCTCTTCAACCGCTAGGACATCAGAAAAAATCTGGGAACTCATGATCGACTCGTGTCCTCCTGACTCAGGCAACTGCTGCTCCTGATCAAAATCAAATACTGTCATCTCAACTAACTGATTCTCCACATCGATGATCTGAGTGTCGGATGTGTCTCTGTCACAGAACTTTATAAGATAATCGCCTACATGCGTCATGAAAGAGTTGATGAAGTAGAGAGTGTCATCCTACTGCTGAGTATGTCTCATGGATTTCTGCACATCGAATGTGACAATGTCATCATGAACTCGAAGGGTCAATTTGCCATTGGCAACATCAATGAGAGCACGTGCGGTGGCTAAGAATGGACAGCCGAGGATGAGCGGAACGTTCGAGTCCTCATCCATATCAAGAATGACAAAATCGACCGGGAAGATGAATTTGTCCACCTGCACCAACATGTTCTCCACAATGCCCCTTGGGAACTTCACAGATCAGTCTGCCAGCTGGATGCTCATTCGAGTGGGAAGCAGCTCTCCCACGTTAAGTTTGGAAAACACAGAGTAGGGCATGAGGTTAATGCTTGCACCGAGGTCGGCCAAAGCATTGCTAACATTAAGATTACCAATCAAGTAAGGAATGGTAAAGCTGCCTGGATCTGTCATCTTCCTAGGAAGCTTGTTTTGTACGGCGGCAGAACACTCCTCACTAAGAGTAACAGTCGAAAGCTCCTCGAGTTTCTTCTTATTAGTGAGCAAATATTTAAGAAACTTGGCGTGTTTTGGCATGTTCGAAAGAGCTTCGATAAAAGAAATGTTCACATGGAGCTTCTTAAGCATGTCAAGAAATCTAGAGTACTGCTCCGAATCATTCTTCCTCACCAGACGACCAGGGTATGGCGGTTTTGGCTTATAGACGTGCATCGGTTCCTACTCAACCTGCTTCTCCTTCTCAACTGACGAACCATTTGACTGTGAGGTACTTGCTGGGTCTCGCCTTCGGTTCACCTTGTCAGGTGGCGTCTCTAACTCCAACTCCTCATCGACTTCCTCATCCTCTCTTGGTGCGCCGCTAACAACCCCTCTCCCACTTCGGGTGGTCACTACTTTGGCATGAGCATTTGGAAATGGTTTAGAATAGGTAGGATCGGGATTTGGGACGGTGTTACTAGGAAGACTCCCCGAGGGTCGTTGATCAATCTTTGCGAACATCTCACCAAACTTGGCCTCAAGATTCTGAAATGCGACCTGTTGCCCTTTCATAAACATATCATGCTGCAAAAGAGTGGATTTTGTGTTGGCCTGATTCTGTAAGAGCTAATTTAACAATTGAGATTGGTTAGCCAATAGCTCCTCAATCTTGGAAGTATTATGTGGCACAGGAGCAGGTTCTGGGGCGGGTTCTTGGAACAGATTTTGGCATTGCTGATAACTGGAGTTACCTGCTCGCCAATTAGAGTTATTGTTTCGCCACCTGGAATTGACGGAACGGTCTTGATTAGTAAGAAAATCTACCTCCTCCTGAGAATAAACGGGACAATCGACTGTCTCGTGATTTTGGTGACAAATCTCGCACTTTCGTTGCAGCCTTAAAACTCTAACCTCCTTCGTCAACTCCTCCAACTGTTCCGACAGTCTCGCATTCTGATCAACATGATGCACTCCACGTGATTCCGTGATGGCAGCGGCTTTGGCAGCCGAAACGGACCTTCTACTCGGTGTATGCTGGTCCGCTAACGCTATGCTCTCGAACATTTCTTCAGCCTCCTATATGGTGATCTTATCGAGCATGTTTCCTCCAGTGGCGATATCGAACAGCTGTTGAGTTTCGGGGGTAAGACCATTATAGAATTTTTCAACCACAGCCCAATCGGATAGGCCATGTTGAGGACAACGGTTTAGAAGAGTTTGGAAACGCTCCCACGCAGAAAAATAGGACTCATTGGGGTCCATGTGAAACGAATGGATTTGCTCGCGGAGACGTCCGGCCTTCGATGGAGGGAAATATTTTCTTATGAACTTTGATTGAAGGTCGGCCCATGTGGCGATTGAGGCGTTTGGCAAAGATTTGAACCATAAAGCAGCACGACCGGAAACTAAGAATGGAAACAGCCTAAGATGAATGACGTCGGACGATATACTATTAATATTAAACGTTTCGCAGATCCGAACGAATCGGGACAGGTGTCCCGGAGCATCTTCGTCATCCAAGCCGTAGAACTGAGCAGAATTGGTGATGGAATTCATGACATGAGAGGGAATTTGCCAGTTTTGGTTATTAGTCGCAGCTGGTCGGACGATTGCAGATCGGGCTCCCACGATGTCATCATTGTCTTTAGCATGAACGGTCTGTCTCGGTGGTGGTGGAACGGCGTCACCCATATCTATTCTAGGAGCAGGGACGCGTACCTGGATGTCGAGTATAGAACTCACGCTTCCTCTAGGCTCCTTAAGCCTCTCGCTAAGATCTCTCTCGGGTTCTTCTGATGCAGAATACAGAGGTGGTCCTTGTGAACGAGAATGGTGCATAAACTAAAAATTATTTAAAAAATTTGATTATTTATTTTATTTTATTTTATTTTTTTTTTAATTTTTTAAAAGTTTTTTTTTTAAAGAAACTAAACCTAAAGGCACAAATAGCAAGTAAAGGCAGGCACGTAAAGGCAATTAAAAAGAAAATAAACAAATAACAGATCAGATAATCAACTCGGTTTAAACAAAGAATTTACTAGTGTCCCCGGCAACGGCGCCAAAAACTTGATGTGTGAAAAGTGTGTATATAATATTAATAACCAAGTTTTACCGAATTCACCTAAAAACCACACAATCGGCAAGTGTACCGGTCATTATGTAGCCAGCAAGTAAGAACAGATATCGAACCTAGGACACTATGGGTAAACTCTAATTATTAAACCTAAATGATTACTAACCTAGACTTTCTTTTGATTTTTTTAGATTTTTTTTCTTTTAAATATTAATAGGCTAACTCACTCCCGTGCAATTAGTACCCAAACCCGCAAAAGACAAAGATGACACAACACTAAATTGCCTCCCGGCCTCTCTAGAGATAGAATAATAAAATCAAATCCGCACCCTATAATTACTCCTACGATTTTTTCGACCATAAATCGCAAACAAGTTAGAAACACAAAGTAGACAACCTAATCATGCATCTAACAATCACCAATGACTATCAAACACAAGTGGAATAAATATTAAATCAAAAATTAGATTCAATTACGCACATATATCATGACCAAAATAACTAAAAACATTACCATAACATTTAATCAACCAACGTCAAATAAAAGTTTGTCAAACAATCAATCTAACATAGTACTCAACCAAAACCTAGGTAGTAAAAAGTATTTAGCTACTCATAAAAAGATACGAAATAAAAATAATATAAAAGTTATGTTTCATAATAAAAAAAAACAAGAATAAGAAAATAAAAAGAAGTTGCCTTTTTAATCTTGATTGGCCGTGAACTAGCTTCCCTGTTGACTTTTTTTTTCTTTTGATTCTTGCTCCATTTCGATTGCGGCTACTGTTCAAAAGCACCGTAGACCCTCTTTTGTTTTTCCAATCCCTCACGTGGGGGTTTTGTTGACTTTATGTTTCTTCCGGCTCCCCTTACTGCTTCCGTATGACCTTCTTTTATATTATTTTTCTTTTATAACAATAATCTCAATCTTCTAGGGTTCTTGTTCTTCTAGCCCACAATAAAGCCTACGGCCCACGAACTAGTTACTAGCCCAAAAGTAATCCATGACAACTCCATCCGTCTACAAGTCCAATCAGATAAGAAAATAAGCAAACCGTATTGATTCAAATAACTTAACTTTAGGTTTCTTTCTTTTCTTTCTTTCTTTGTTTGTACTTTATTTTAATTACTTGAAAGCATGAATTATTGGCATTATGTAAACTTGGGTTTATTATTATTAAAATTACTATTTAACTACTCGGTTTCCAGTTTAGTAAAAATTGCTCTAATTTAGCTCATTGTCTCTTAAAACCTTAAAAACCCACATATGAACCAATTGCGAGTATATACAATAAAAACTTGGCTCAAAATACTTGAAAGTATAGGAATATTTATATAATATTATATATATTTTTAGACCACATCACCATGCTAAGCAAAATGCTGGTCGTGATCACCTTAAACTGATACAGCTCATCGTCTCTGTAATCGTACAACTTTCTGAAACTGGAATTTATGACACTCATCTAACATGGCCATGTTTATGTCACCACGACCATGGTTTGCCCTCCTGCGTGTCTATAAATGGCTATCAGTTCCCATTCTTTTGACATACCCCTTTTCATACATTCCTTCAAAAGAATTAACCATGCAGAGGGAAGGATGGAGGCCAAGTTATGGAAGACAAAGAGAGGTGCCTATAGATGTAGTTCTGGAACTCATGTGCCTACACGAGAGAATAGACAAGTTAGTAAGTATCAACACGGTGGCGGAACAAAGGAACCGAGAGCAACATGATAAAGTCGAAACATTGCGTTTTGAACATGGACCGAAGGATGGCTAAGCTAGAAGACAACCTTGAGCAGCTTACAGCCGAGCGTGCTCGTTCAACCGGAACCAAGCCGAGAGGGCAACCCAAGCCAACGTCATGACAGGACCCACACACATGCAAACCTTGTTTGGAGGACGATCAGGATTATTCAAGTAGTTCTCGCTAGGTTTAGGATTATAGTTTGTCATCACTTGAACCTGTAGTTCTTTTCATTTCAGCGTTCGTGTACTCGTTTATCCCTATCACTAATGAGTTTCATTTTCTTGTGTTTAAATTTACATACCTAACTCTATATGTCCATTATGGTCGTTAAACAAGCCCCGGGTTTGAAAAACAATTAAAAACAAAAAACTAGGTTTAGACCGGGTCAGCACGGCCACGCCTTGCTGATCACGAACGTGCCGGGTCCTCCTAACCAGTTTTTAACCACACATCTCAAGCCCTAGGCGATTTCTGGCTATTTTCCACCTTATTCCACGGATTCTTTCATTCAATCATCAAGGTATGTCAATTTAAACCCTTTAATCTCATTTTAGGGCTCGGTTATACCCACTTCACAATCAAATTGGGTACAAACTGAACCCTAGGTTTAAGTTCCTACAATACTCGGGTTAGATTAGACCAAATTAATATGTATAAACGTTTTGAATAATTTGTAAGAGGATTTTGGTTTGTAAAGTTGAAGTAAACAAGTTTAAACATGATTTTTGGTCCAATTTGGTTAATTTTCGGTTCGGGTCGGGTTTCACCCTATTGACCGACCCAAGTCCTAACCTATTATATAAGTTGGAAAAACCGGGTTGAGACGCACGTTCGAGCCTTCAAAACCCCAAATTCGTGCAACACACGGTCCGTGTTTTGCCTAGAAACACCCATGGTTAACCAAAAAGTTAACCATTGCAAAACACGGTGGTGCCTTGTCTCTGGAACAAAATCTCAAATTTTTAAAATTGTCATTGTCTTAACCCATTCTTCCTTCTAATCAATTAGGATGGCCTACTTCAATGAAAGACACCTATACTTAAGGTTTTCAAACAGGAATGGAGAAGAGAGAATGATATCCAACCGTTTGCAAATAATTAAGCAGAGAATTGAAATGTCAATGTTGTATGGGTGTACAAGAACAATCAGAGAGTTTAGTGAATTCGAACGGATGATGAGTATGGTCGAGGGACCATGGATGAGGGTATTCTCAGTGGACGATCGGTCGGTCACCAAGCTAACCATGGAATTTTTAGCCACATTCTAGCTAAAGATAAATCAACCGCCTTCTAGCCTTTGGGAAAGAAACACATTAAAATTTAGATTGGGAGGGGTGTGGCATGACTCTGACCTCACAAGTTTGGGTATAAACATTGGTATTTACACGGAAGAGGAAATCATGAGTAATATATGGTTGGGGTCAGCTCAAATGTTTCCTGATGAGATAGGAAGACCACATAATTTCATAGGGCAAATAAGAAAAGACGCTTTGGAGCTGCTATAACCACACAGAGGGGATAGCTACAGCCAAGCTTTTCAAAGAGCACCGAACTAGAATATCCCTTAATTAGGTACATTCAACGTCTTCTAGGTAACACACTCACCTAACCAGACACTAACGGAGCGATCGTAAACCTCTATGATCTATGGACACTCTACTGTATA
The DNA here is from genome assembly GCF_021521415.1 of Bidens hawaiensis. NCBI lineage: Eukaryota > Viridiplantae > Streptophyta > Magnoliopsida > Asterales > Asteraceae > Bidens > Bidens hawaiensis. The sequence goes on along the minus strand of NW_027491074.1, from coordinate 1,999,500 downwards.
AAGACAGGAAGGCATTGCAATATTACCTACCTTCTTTGCTGCTTACTTTATGTAACACCCCGTAATCGCAGCGGAAACGTAAACGGGATGCAACAGACACCTCTGATATCAACCACATTGTTTATAAAGAAAACTGAATGCATTAATATACTTCAAAATTACATTATCTCGTATTTCATTACCGTCTAGGTGATACACACATCATACAATACAATACACAATTCTATTTGTTATAATGTATCCTAACATCCTGCACGCAAATCTTACACACATCAAGCACTTAGCACGTAAGCAATCACTTCATCTTAATTGTACCTGAACAGCATGTGAGAAAACAGGTCAACTACGAATAGTTGGTGAGTTTCACAATTTGAGTAAACCTTGATAAATCAATATCAGAATATAATATTATCTGGGGACACTGTTAACCCAGTACTGTATCCATTCCGGGGGCAACGTTAACCCAGAAACACTTCTAGGGACATCTGGGGACACGGTTAACCCAGTACTGTACTCATTCCGGGGGCAAAGTTAACCAAGAAACACTGCTAGGGACATCTGGGGACACGGTTAACCCATTACTATACTCATTCCGGGGGCAAAGTTAACCCAGAAACACTGCTAGGGACATCTGGGGCCATTGTTAACCCAGTACTGTACCCATTCCATACGATTCCCGTACAATCAAATATATATAAATCCACGCAAATCCATGCGTTCAGTATGTACTTAAACATTTCAATAGTAACATGCTTCCGCCCCGGGAAAATATTTGAAAACAATTTAGAAAAAGGGGCTCGTGAAACTCACCTTAGCACATGCAAGCAGGTAACAACTATTATTATCAGTTAACACGTCCAATCTGTAATATGATCCCTATGATCGTTACTATACACTCATTATTAATATAACTTTAACTAAGTTAATCGGTACATCTGGGGACACTGTTAACCCAGCACTGTACCCGTTCTGGAGGCAAGGTTAACCCAGAAACACTTCTCCGGACTCAGATTGTGATGTCGTTTAGAGTTCAACAGTCAAATTTTCTAATAGCTTGTTTTCCCCGTTTTGCGTGCCTAGCACGGTTACCCGTTTTTATGTTTCAAAAATGAGTTTGGTCACACACGACCCGAAAATAGTCGTTGACTGATAGTTTAAGTAAAGTTGTGAAATTTGAGCTCGGTTTAGACGCCCCGATTGGCCGCGGGACCCGTTTCCGTCTTTAGCGTACCGGAAACTGTTAAATCAGATAAAAATTACTCAAATCATCCGAATTATTTTCGGATGATTTATTTTCACTTGTTTAACTCATTTATATGAAAATAGTTCATTTTTATGGTTTTTATACACCAGTCAGCTCGCTTAAGCGAACTTCACCGGTTTACGCGTTTTAACTTTAAAAGTTTGATAATTAGCACAAATAATTATCCGTTTAATCTCGGATCTTGAAATTTTGCATAAATCACTTTTTGACAGTGGGGAATTTTATAAAAATATTTCCAAAATTAATTTCTATATTTAAAATTTATTTATCTATTTTTAAACACCATTTAAACACTAAATATGTCGTAAATACCAAACGATCTTAGAAAAATCCCAAATTTTTCCTGGATGTCCCCTGCCATCCACATAGTCCCCTGTAATTTTTCCAGAACCAAAATCTCCATTTACAAGCCATTTTCACTAAAACCGAGCTAGAAAACCCTAGAACTCGTTTAACCGAAAAGCCTACTTAGACTTCTCCAACGGACCTCAAATTTTGTGTGTGACTTATACATGATATAAAAAGCTTATCTGAAATTTTCCAGAATTCTTCATGATATTTAACTATTTTTCACCATTTTTGGCCAAAACCGAGCATTAAATTCACCAAATATTCATCCTTTATCCAAAAAATACCAAAAATTCACAGAACTCTTATTTTCATGTGTTTAATACCTCTGTAAAATTTCATGACCTAACTCCAAACGATCAACAATCTGTCCAAAACCGAACATAACCGAATATACCTTTCGTTTTCAGCCACTACAAGCTACAAACTCGTCTTTCCGCCTTATCTACCACTAAAAACAGAACCTACAACCAACATACCACAATACCAAGCAAGTTACACTCACGATCAAGCCTCTTACACTATAGTTTCGGTTATGATTCAAAAACAAAGATTTAAACCGTAAAAATTCGTTTTTGGTCCGTTTAACTCCTTTCTTGGACCAAGATCCCTTGTATAACCCGTATACATCACTTGATCATGCAAGAATCGGTTTTCATCTTTGAAACCTCATTTTCTTGCAAATAAACTCAAAAAACGGAGACGGAAACGTGATTAATTCGATTCTTTACCTTGTTTTCTTGCTCCAAAATCTCGGTTTTGGATTATATGTGAAGAGGAGATGAAGGTTTGTTGATATGTTTGTTGTAAAAAAAGAAAATGAAGTGAGTTTGTGGGGGTGGTGGTCCGATCGGCTTCTTGGAGGGGTGGGGTGGGACCCACTTCTCCATTCCTAGCCACACAATTGGATTCCCGTAATCCGGATAATGTTTTGGATAATCTGGTTCAGTTCGTTTTTCGGTTAAATGTTTAATTCGGCTTAAAACGAGGCTAAAACGGTCTTTTTCGGCTTAAAAATGAAATTTATATAAAACCGATTTAAAATCTTTAAAAACTTAAACCATGACATTTATTAACTTAAAACATCATATCATTAATTATCGCGCATCTTTTTCGGCTTGATCGATCATCTCTTGCTCGGTTTGGTATTAAAGGTTTCGTTTAATGTACCGACGTACCATTAAATCGAAATTCTTTTCCTGTGCTTTAATTCACTTATCCTGAAGCTTTAATACTTCGTAAACATCACTAAATATCATATATCTCGTCTATAATTAAACCCTCGATTCGTTCGGGTTTCAATAACTATCGATCGATTAATCGCATATTCAATACGATGAATTATATATTCACGTACAATCAATACAGTGAACCATGTATTCTCGTATAATTACTATGTTAACTCATGTACCCGACATTAAATATGACGTAACTATTGTCTACCGGTTAGGGTATACCGGGTTTCGTCGGAATCGTTACATTCTCCCCCGTTAAGAAATTTCGTCCTCGAAATTTTACACGCCCACTATCCCCTTCCGAGAGAAAGGTGGGGGGTTTTTCCTTCAGAATTCACCCTCGCGTTACCAGGTATAATCTGGTCCTCACTGTGAATTCCACTTAATCTTAATCAATAAATCTTGGTGTGTCCAAACTGTTTAGTTCTCCGTCTACTATCTCTACGGAATTATTTATGATATCAGGCATGTTTTCTATTAGTACCACCAATACTGGTACTTTCGTTGCCTCAACACCTAGGCACTTTTCAATCCGTATACATGGCAAAACATCATGTATAGTACTTAGCCCCTGGAGTATTTTAATCGATAAACTAAATGACCAATCATGGAGATAGTCTCATGAGGTCCAATATAGTAAGGAGCTATTTTCGGTTTTGCCAAAACTCATATCACCTCTCTAAGGTGATGCCTTAAAAATGCCTTGTCACCTCTTTCCCATGAAAATGGTTTCCTTTGAATGTTGGCATAAATCCTTTGCCAATCTCGCGCTGCTTTCAACTTATCTTAAATATTATAAATCCGATTGGTTGTTTCTCGAATCAATTCGAATCTTATGGCTTGATTGTCGCCCATTTTCAATTTAACAAATTGGTGATAATTACTTCACCCATAGAAAGCTTCAAGCTCTCGATGCTTTCTTCCCCGCCTTCCAATAATAGAAGTAGGATGACTATTTCGATCTGAGATAATTGAAAATGGTACTCCACGACGAGATACCATTTCACCATCATGAATAAGGGCCAGAATTCTTTGTGGTAATCGTCATGGATTGGGATGAAATGCGAGGATTGGTTAATCGATCCGCGATTACCCAATTTACATCATGCCTTTGATATATCTTGGGAATCTGCGTCCCGAATCCCATTGTAGTTTATTTCCACTATCATTGGCGAATTTTCTGTCGTTGTGGCGTTCCCAAGGGTTTTCGGTATGCAGCCTTATCTCTTGCATAACTTAAATATTCACCAATATACGTAACCATATCTTTCTCCAAACTCGGCCATTAATAAAATCCTTTCAGATATTCGTATCATCAATAGTCTAATCCGATCCCGGATGTATGGAATATTTCGATCTATGCGCTTCGTCCATGATTAATTCACGAAGGTCATGGGGGTCGGGATCCAAACCCAATTTTTGAAGTAGAGAATTTCGTCCACGCGTTGTTCGAAATTCTTCTCATTGCCGTAAAGTCCCTACTTTTCCAATTGTTCCTCTTTCAACGCCTCACGTTGAGCGACTCGAATCAGGTCCGAAAGGTTCGACTGGACTATCATCCCCAGTACTCGCACTCGCAATGGCTTACCCCGATCTTTCCTACTCAAGGCATCGGCTACGACGTTAGCCTTACCGAGGTGATAACGGATGTCACAGTCATAATCGCTTAACAACTCGACCCATCTTCGTTGCCTCATATTCAGTTCCTTCTGATCAAACATGTGCTGCAACTTTTATGATCGGTGAAGATGGTGCACTTCGTACCGTAGAGATAATGTCTCCAGATTTCAAGTGCGAAGATAACCGCTCCCAGCTCTAAGTCGTGAGTAGTGTAATCTTTCTCGTGTACTTTTAACTGTCGGGAAGCATAGGCTATAACCTTATTATACTGCGTCAACACGCATCCTAACCCTTTACGCGATGCGTCACAACACGCGACAAAACCATCGTCTCCATCGGGGAGACTTAAAATCGGCGCTTGGCACAATTTTAATTGTTTCTATCTTATTTGGATCTTTGTGAAATCCTTGTTGCTTTACAACATGACCAAGGGATTATGCCTTCTTTATTCAAAATCACATTTCGAAAACTTCGCGTATAGCTCCTCTTGCTTTAACACTTCCACAATTTTCTTAACCGTCGTTCGTGCTCTTCTTTACGTTGCAAATATATCAAAATATCATCAATGAATGCTATGACAAATTTTTCAAAATAAAGTTTATAGACTCGGTTCATGAGGTCCATGAACACTGCCGGCGCATTTGTTAGCCCGAGAGGCATAACTAAGAATTCATAATGGCCATAACGAGTCCGAAACTGTAACATCCTAAAATTTTAATTATAAACAAAGAAAGTTATGTTTAGTGATTTCACGTTGTTAATTATTTAATGTCGAGTAAGGAGGGAGTTGGGCTTAGATTGCGTAAGATGGGTTAAATGAGAATGGGCCTCGGGTCCGTGGGCTTAGAGGGATATAAATATCCCATCCCAAACCCAATCTTTCATTTCCACCTTCTTTCTTCACACACTCAAAACACACACATTCTAACCGATCAAGATTCGAAGCCGAGACCCGAGATTTTGTTGATAGATCTGAGTTGGTAAGGTAAGAACAAATCCAACAAAGCTAATATTACTGAAAATGGTTAGGATTGGATGGGTTAACCGGACCCGAAACCCAAACTGCCCAAATCGGACCCCTAAAACGTCGATTTTAGGGCGATTTGATGGTTAGGTTTTGTAGGCGCCGATCATACGATTCCGTGGGTACCAAAATCGAGTTATTTGGCTAAAAAACGAAGGAGTTATGGGCAAACAGATCTGCAGCGCGATAACTTCGCCTGCAAGATTAAGTTCGCCTGATGAACTTCGCCTTCAAGCGTAACTTCGCCTTCAAGCGTAACTTCGCCTAAGGATAACTTCGCCTACGGCCAAGTTCGCCTAAGGATAACTTCGCCTACGGCCAAGTTCGCCTAAGGATAACTTCGCCTACGGCCAAGTTCGCCTAAGGATAACTTCGCCTGAAGCCAAGTTCGCCTAAGGATAACTTCGCCTGAAGCCAAGTTCGCCTAAGGTTTAACTTCGCCTGAAGCCAAGTTCGCCTAAGGATAACTTCGCCTGAAGCCAAGTTCGCCCGAGGTTTAACTTCGCCTGAAGTGAAGTTCGTTTAGAAAATAAATTAAAAACCTAATGGAAAATGTGTTAAGGCAGTTACCGAAAATAAAATTTTTCCAAGCTGACCTGGCAGCTTAACCCCAGCCAGGGGCTCTGCCCCTTGGACCCCGCTAGGGGCTGCCGCCCCTAGAACCCCGCTGCCAGGGGCGCTGCCCCCGGACCCCCGTTCGTTGTGGGTCATATATAGATAGAAATACAAAACGAGTAGTAGTAGTTAATTGATATGTGTAAATATTATACAGTTAGCCGAGCCCAGTTAAAGAAAGGAATTACGATCAACGGCGAGCGTAACAGGATCCAGGTGAGTTTCTAGCCCCATTCCGTGTTATGTTTTCGGGGCTGTGTGCATACTTGATGTGTTGTTAATACATTTATCCTAAGTGATAAGTGTATGCCATATGTGATATATGTGATATGTATGAATGAATGCTTGATGGTACGTGAACGATCTTCGGATATTGCACGTACTGTCAGGTTGTAACGTTATAAATATGGTAAGTATGATATGTATGTTTATGTGTATGAACGTAATAAAGTTAATAAAAGAAGGAAATGACGGTTGTATGGTTGTATAGTTACGAAAAGGGTACCGAGCCCTAATAATACTCGAGGTATGATGTATGGTTGTATGGTAACGAAGAGGGAATCGAACCCTACTAATATTCGAAAACAAGGGACCAGACCCCTATAATATCTGTGATGTTAGGGACCAGACCCTTATAATATCTGTGATGTTAGGGACCAGACCCTTACAATATCTGTGAGGATAGGGACCAGACCCTCATAATATCTGTGATGTTAGGGACCAGACCCTTATAATATCTGTGATGTTAGGGACCAGACCCTTATAATATCTGTGATGTTGGGGACCAGACCCTTACAATATCTGTGAGGATAGGGACCAGACCCTCATAATATCTGTGATGTTAGGGACCAGACCCTTATAATATCTGTGATGTTAGGGACCAGACCCTTATAATATCTGTGAGGTTATAGGGCGAAAGGCTCTTTAAAACGTATGATTATGAACGTAAAGAAAGTATGTAAGTAGGAAAGAAAGTATGTAAGTAAGAATAAAGGTATGAGTACTTATGTGTGTATGAAAGAAAGTTATGAGGTTATGTACGTATGTGTGTAATAAGGTATTGTATGGTATTGTATGATTAACTAGAACTCACTCAGCGTAGCTGACTTTTAGTATGCACGCAGGTGAGTAGGATGAGACAGCTGGCTTGAGTGGAGGACACATGGCAGAAGACTAAAGCCTGGCATCTGAAGATCTGATATGTTTTATAAGTTATGTTTTGATTTTGAAAGACAGGAGGAATGTTTTAAGACATGATTATGAATTGTTATGTAATGTTTTATGAAAGTTTTATATTCCGCGTAAAGTTTTTAATTAACTATGATATTTAGAACTGTGTTTATGAGTAAATCCAACACGAAAGTAGGGTTACCGGTGACGGGGCCTTACAGAAACGCTGTTGTTGCAACGTCCTCCTCTTGGATTTTTCATTTGGTGATAACTATATCTAAGATCAATTTTCTAAAATAAATCGCCCCTTGCAGTTGGTTAAACAGATCATTTACTTCGAAGAAGAGAATACCTATTCTTGATTGTCACTTTATTCAATTCTCCATAATCAATACATATCCTAACACTTCCGTCCTTCATTTCCCAAATAACACTGGTGCACCCCATGGTGACTAACTAGGTCGTATAAAACCTTTATCCAATAATTCTTGCATTTCAGTTGGTGCAAGTCGGTAAGATGCTTTAGCAACAGGGCCAGCTTGAGGTATTAAATCGATTCTGAATTCGACCTGTCGGGTTGGCGGTAATCCAGGAAGTTCTTCTGGGAAAACTTCTGGATATTTGTGTACCACCGGGATATCTTCTATATGTTTTCTTTTAAATACTTTGGCAATCGCGTTTGTTAAATACACCACGTCTTCTTGTCGTAAATATTATAACATCTCAAGATGAGATTAGAGTGGTAACATAATACCGTACACTTTTCTCTGTATCAAATCGCTTCATCGTCCGAAGGAGATCTTCTAATCATCTTCTTTTCATATTTGATTTCAGCTTCATGTTGAGTTAGCCAATCCATGCTAACTATTACGTCAAAACTTCTTTACTTTACTGGTCGTAGGTCAATAAGGAAAGGTTAATCGTTCAGAATAATAGGAAAATTCCGAACAATTTAGTTAACCATTAGGGATTTACCGTTAGCGATTCTACAGTATAGGGTTCTATAGTTTCACTAATCGGTATCTTTCCAAAGGGTAGGAGATTAACAGGAATTAACTACTATCGATGACCGTAAAAATATCACTGGTGCCTATTGATTTGAAACTACAACATACTTAATACCACCTTTGGATCATGACGTGCTTCATTCGAATTACTCCCATAAGTACGGCTCCTTGCTTGATCAGAGGTTGATGCTTGTCATGAGGTTCGTCTTCCAACGACACCTTGGTTCAACTTGAGCAATTTCTCTTGAAACGTTCTGTACTGCCGCATTCATATCAAGTACAACTGTTTGGCATAATCTGATTTCTTTGGATGGATTGTTATTGAAGTTGTTGGGTTCGGAGTGGTTGTACAAGAATGGGTTGGGGTTGCCGGTTCACGTGGCTTCAATTGGTTCCACAATTGGGGCATTACGTCCATCTTTACCACACCTGTGGTCTACTATCACTCGACATTCTTCTTCCTGCCGATAACCATATTTTCCACATTTAGGGAAGGACCCTTTATGCGGTTCATGTTTTCACACCAGAACTAGTCTTAGTATAATTCTGGGTTGTAGGACATACCTACTTATTCAAAAGCCTATCTTGCACTATACCGTTATCATTTCTCTTCTTTAACACTCGACGTCTCACCTAACGTCCTTCCAGTCCGCTTCCCATAGAGTCAAATATATCAATGCTGGCTTGTGACACAACCCTTCCAACGGTTGTATATCTTACAGGATTGACTATACTCCTTATCGATGGAGTTAGTCCCCAATATAGTGCTCACTTCGCTTAGTTTCAGGAGTAATTAGCCATGTTACCAGACATGACAATTCCTTCAAACGGTTAGCGTGTTCTAAGTGATCAGCACACAACATTTCTATCTTTCATAGCTCAGTTTCCAATCTCTGAGTTTAATTACTCGAAATAAAGTGCTCTAGCACAAGAATTTTTAAATCCTGACCATATCATCTGAGCAATAATTTTCTAACTATAATTTTGTACCATCGTGTTCCATCACGATACAACATAATCTACCAACATATCTGTAGCATAATTCACTACACAATGTTCTATCCTCTTACCAATATCCTTAACCATTTCGATCTTTTCTATCCCCTCGCTAATCTATTCCTCTCTTTACCATCAGTAAACTATTAATAATTTCCTTAACACAACCAACAAACATATCCTTCATACCGGATCTAATTCATTACTACTACTATTCATGTTTAGTTTATAACTAATACTTGTAGTCATAATAGTATTCGGCGGGACATTATCACTCTTAGTAATACCACTAAGAATTGAAATATTCATATTCATGTGATTGCTCGATCTATAATTCTGCGATCACATTTGCATCAACACTAGCAGTGATCTGTGATACGACATTCGGTATCATCATCTGCTATCTTTGAGCAATCAACTGAATCATATCAATCTCCATCATTGGAGTTACTCTTTTATGTCATTCTGCCGTACTCATCCCGTACGCAGTAATCAATACTAATCTCACCTGTATAACTCATTACCAGTTAAATCATAACAGCAGGTACACATACACACCAACTATTATCATACATATTACACCTACCAGTATCTAGTATATATGTCCCACAAGTATAATAACATATGGACTTAACCTGACGTCGGTTAACGTTTAAATATGTTTCATAACCCTTGTCACCAACCGACATATAGATCTTTCTCAACAAAGATTAATGTTTAATATACTTGATTTCAATATCCTTCTGCATGTCAGCATAACCGATACATGCTCACCGTGAGCACCAAACGATTACGTACCACGGAGTTATAATATCCGTGTCTATTCGTATATCCGGCATACATGGTATACCACCTACGAACGAATAACCAACTATGCTATAATGATTCCAACACCTCTTTGTGTATGGGTAATCATTCTATTCGAGTATACATGGGTATAGGCATCTAACGGATGTAAGGTTAACATAGGGAGTTGCAAGGTTCAAGGTAATCGCGCAACATGGGTTGCCTTCAAATATTATTAATTACTATTATGGGAAACTCTATCACTTGCTCAGTCAATGTCCTCAGGCGTTCTAGGTTCGCTAAAATCGATAATTCTCGATCTGGAGGTGGTATGACTCATATGTTTGAGAGTGAGAAATACATATATATATTTCTATATATTATTTTATCTGCTCATTTATTCTCAAATTTATTATCATTAGTATTGTACTTTATTTTATTTTATCTTATTTATTTATTTATTTAATTATTTACCTTAATGGAATAAGAATGGGTTCAGGTACGGGTCCGTCCGTACGTGAGGGTCGACGGTTCGGGTTAACATAGGGGATTATTAGGATATACGGTACCGGTGTTGGTAAGGTAAGGGATTTATCAATTTTGGTTGGGTGTGACGGTTACTAGATATTTCTGGTTAATGTCAAACGAGAGATCTAACTTGGTACTATCATAACTATGGCCCGATAAGTCTGACTTATCATCAACCGATGCTCTAGAAATTTCAGCATCCTCGGTACTTTTTATTATTTCATTCCCCCGGTTCCTTATCCGGGTCCTATTTCTCAATACATGTACCCGCAAGATATATACATATATATATATACACATTAGCACGCATAAATAATATTATATACTTTACACATATGTTGCCATTTTTACCTATTAACGTACCCCGTGACTTCCCCTGAACTCCATCGTGCGGATAAGTCTGTTATTATGTTCCGGACCATAATAACTCACTTGTCCATCCAAGTTCATCCAGATCTCGTCACTATAAATTATTAGTTGATATTCAGATCCTATAATACTTGAGCTACTGGTTATATTTTAGGTATCTTTTAAAGACATTCTAATTCTTTATAACCAATGGCTCTGATACCAACTTCTGTAACACCCCGTAATCGCAGCGGAAACGTAAACGGGATGCAACAGACACCTCTGATATCGACCACATTGTTTATAAAGAAAACTGAATGCATTAATATACTTCAAAATTACATTATCTCGTATTTCATTACCGTCTAGGTGATACACACATCATACAATACAATACACAATTCTATTTGTTATAATGTATCCTAACATCCTGCACGCAAATCTTACACACATCAAGCACTTAGCACGTAAGCAATCACTTCATCTTAATTGTACCTGAAAAGCATGTGAGAAAACGGGTCAACTACGAATAGTTGGTGAGTTTCACAATTTGAGTAAACCTTGATAAATCAATATCAGAATATAATATTATCTGGGGACACTGTTAACCCAGTACTGTATCCATTCCGGGGGCAACGTTAACCCAGAAACACTTCTAGGGACATCTGGGGACACGGTTAACCCAGTACTGTACTCATTCCGGGGGCAAAGTTAACCAAGAAACACTGCTAGGGACATCTGGGGACACGGTTAACCCAGTACTATACTCATTCCAGGGGCAAAATTAACCCAGAAACACTGCTAGGGACATCTGGGGCCATTGTTAACCCAGTACTGTACCCATTCCATATGATTCCCGTACAATCAAATATATATAAATCCACGCAAATCCATGCGTTCAGTATGTACTTAAACATTTCAATAGTAACATGCCTCCGCCCCGGGAAAATATTTGAAAACAATTTAGAAAAAGGGGCTCGTGAAACTCACCTTAGCACATGCAAGCAGGTAACAACTATTATTATCAGTTAACACGTCCAATCTGTAATATGATCCCTACGATCGTTACTATACACTAATTATTAATATAACTTTAACTAAGTTAACCGGTACATCTGGGGACACTGTTAACCCAGCACTGTACCCGTTCTGGAGGCAAGGTTAACCCAGAAACACTTCTCCGGACTCAGATTGTGATGTCGTTTAGAGTTCAACAGTCAAATTTTCTAATAGCTTGTTTTCCCCGTTTTGCGTGCCTAGCACGGTTACCCGTTTTTATGTTTCAAAAATGAGTTTGGTCACACACGACCCGAAAATAGTCGTTGAATGATAGTTTAAGTAAAGTTCTGAAATTTGAGCTCGGTTTAGACGCCCCGATTGGCCGCGGGACCCGTTTCCGTCTTTAGCGTACCGGAAACTGTTAAATCAAACAAAAATTACTCAAATCATCCGAATTATTTTCGGATGATTTATTTTCACTTGTTTAACTCATTTATATGAAAATAGTTCATTTTTATGGTTTTTATACACCAGTCAGCTCGCTTAAGCGAACTTCACCGGTTTACGCGTTTTAACTTTAAAAGTTTGATAATTAGCACAAATAATTATCCGTTTAATCTCGGATCTTGAAATTTTTCATAAATCACTTTTTGACAGTGAGGAATTTTATAAAAATATTTCCAGAATTAATTTCTATATTTAAAATTTATTTATCTATTTTTAAACACCATTTAAATACTAAATATGTCGTAAATACCAAACGATCTTAGAAAAATCCCAAATTTTCCCTGGATGTCCCCTGCCATCCACATAGTCTCCTGTAATTTTTCCAGAACGAAAATGCCCTTTTACATGCCATTTTCACTAAAACCGAGCTAGAAAACCCTAGAACTCGTTTAACCGAAAAGCCTACTTAGACTTCTCCAACGGACCTCAAATTTTGTGTGTGACTTATACATGATATAAAAAGCTTATCTGCAATTTTCCAGAATTCTTCATGATATTTAACTATTTTTCAACATTTTTGGCCAAAACCGAGCATTAAATTCACCAAATATTCATCCTTTATCCAAAAGTTACCAACAATTCACAGAACTCTTATTTTCATGTGTTTAACAGCTCTGTAAAATTTCATGACCTAACTCCAAACGATCAACAATCTGTCCAAAAACTCCAAAACCGAACATAACCGAATATACCTTTCGTTTTACGCCACTACAAGCTACAAACTCGTCTTTCCGCCTTATCTACCACTAAACACAGAACCTACAACCAACATACCACAATACCAAGCAAGTTACACTCACGATCAAGCCTCTTACACTATAATTTCGGTTATGATTCAAAAACAAAGATTTAAACCGTAAAAATTCGTTTTTGGTCCGTTTAACTCCTTTCTTGGACCAAGATCCCTTGTATAACCCGTATACATCACTTGATCATGCAAGAATCGGTTTTCATCTTTGAAACCTCATTTTCTTGCAAATAAACTCAAAAAACGGAGATGGAAACGTGATTAACTCGATTCTTTACCTTGTTTTCTTGCTCCAAATCTCGGTTTTGGATTATATGTTAAGAGGAGATGAAGGTTTGTTTATATGTTTGTTGTAAAAAAAGAAAATGAAGTGAGTTTGTGGGGGTGGTGGTCCGATCGGCTTCTTGGAGGGGTGGGGTGGGACCCACTTCTCCATTGCTAGCCACACAATTGGATTCCCGTAATCCGGATAATGTTTTGGATAATCTGGTTCAGTTCGTTTTTCGGTTAAATGTTTAATTCAACTTAAAACGAGGCTAAAACGGTCGTTTTTCGGCTTAAAAATGAAATTTATATAAAACCGATTTAAAATCTTTAAAAACTTAAACCATGACATTTATTAACTTAAAACATCATATCATTAATTATCGCGCATCTTTTTCGGCTTGATCGATCATCTCTTGCTCGGTTTGGTATTAAAGGTTTCGTTTAATGTACCGACGTACCATTAAATCGAAATTCTTTTCCTGTGCTTTAGTTCACTTATCCCGAAGCTTTAATACTTCGTAAACATCACTAAATATCATATATCTCGTCTATAATTAAACCCTCGATTCGTTCGGGTTTCAATAACTATCGATCGATTAATCGCATATTCAATACGATGAATTATATATTCACTTACAATCAATACAGTGAACCATGTATTCTCGTATAATTACTATGGTAACTCATGTACCCGACATTAAATATGACGTAACTATTGTCTACCGGTTAGGGTATACCGGGTTTCGTCGGAATCGTTACACTTTTTAAGAGCACGCGGGCAGGGGTTGGTGTGCCATTGTTCAGTGCCGGTGGATTGTGAACATTTACAGGAAGTATGCGGTTGACACAAAAGACACACTAGGGCCAACACCTTTACCCCTAGACCTTGATTACTGCTGGAGATGGGAATAGTGGAATGGCAGAAGTAGTCTCCAACGAACCACGCATCATGAGGTTTGTAGACTGCTCAACCATTGATATGGACTCAGATAGCACATTATTGACATAAGAGTCCTTATCCCGTCCCATGTGTGCTTGCTAGCAGGATCTTTGTAGCATGATTAGGTGTGTGGTTGTATAGCTTTTTTCTAATTGTTGTGGTTGTGTTTGAACATTTTCATTTTTGTTTTCCCCGTATGGATGTTTCAGACATTTTATTATTATGTATGGTGCCTATTTACTGGGCTGTGTGAGTAAATATATACTCATGCTTATGCTTATGTCTATGTTTTTATTTTGTATGTTATGTTTGTGGTTGTGTTTTAGATTTTATGTAGGTAGAATTTATTTTAGTGCTAAAACTTCCAAACAGATTAGGAGACAACAAATGGGAAAAATTTCATCTCGGCTCATAGGGAAGTTAAATTCCTGTTTAACCTCATTTTCCATTTATTTTTAAATTTTTTCACATTGAGTACAATGTGAGATTTAAGTGTGGAGAAAGGGCTCACACTTGGCAAAACCAAGTCTAAAAAGCGAAATTTTTGAGCAAATATTTCAAAAATCTGTTTTTGTAGCAATAAAACCATTAGCGTTTTAAACATTTTTGACAAACCGGAAAACTAAGAAATAATGAGAAACATTTGAGCAAAATAAAACTACTTTAAAAGGTTATAAAACTAAAAATATGGTTTGTAATAATTCAGGCTAACTTTATGCAAAATATGATGTTTTCACCCAATCCTTCCGTTTGTGAGAATTAAGCATTCATGCAGATATTTAGAAAATACTCATATATTGGATACTTTAGAGTGAGTCGGGTACTTCTTGCATATTAAAACTTCTCTTTGAGAATTCTATTCGAGATTAGATAGAATGCTGCATAAAAGAAAGGTAATATATTTCTAACAAAAACCACAAACAACCATAGTCAAAACCATACCAAAACAAACCTTATTCCTATCACTAAAACTTACCCAAAACCTAAGAAATTACCGCTTTCGTCGATAGAATTCAGTATTGGTCTTTTACCAGCAGACCTAAAGAACTGGAATGCATTCTTTTGATTTTAATTTACTTTGTTGCCTACAATTCTTAAAACCTAGGTTGCCTCCAGAACTTAGGGAGAGAATCTTTCTCTTTAGCAATGAGGTGAGGAAAAGGTGGCGCCAAGAGTGGCGCTTGGGTTCGGAAAGTGGTGAAACGAGTTCGGGTGTAGATATAGAGGGCATACATTAACTAGGAGAGTAAAAAGATCTAACGGTACAACTAAAATTACTCTAAACTAAGCAATTTATAACAGAAAAAATGTCTAGCTCTGACAGTGGGTGTAGTGTAGTGATATGTAATGTTGGTGAACTTATTTAAAACATATAACGGATTATTGTGTGCTTATAAATAATAAAAAAGGAACCAAAAGATATTTTTATTTTTATTTTTGTAAAAGTTGCGAATAAAAGCTTTTGGAGAAACCGTGACCACATGTTTTTTTTTTAATAATTTCATCATGAAAATCTTTGTTGGGAAAGATCCAGTATATCAGGCATATGCTATATATATATATATATATATATATATATATATATATATATATATATATATATATATATATATATGGATAAAAATATGCTTAATTTCTGAAAGTGATTTGATGTATTCAAACCATCTAACCCCCTCCCCCCTTTTGAGAGTATTAAAAGTTTTATCAGATTCTCTTTAAACTCGTTGCCTCCCATTGCGAGTTTATAATTTGTGGTTAAATCCGCAGCCCCCCTTGCGAGTTATCTAGTTTTACAAAAAATAAAATAAGCCACCTACAAATACAAAGGGGTCTCTTAAACCAACTAGAATTACAAAAAAATTTTGAAACTAAATTGAAATGGTGCGACAAAATGTGAATATAGGCTGTTTCTTTTATCCTTCCACGGGTTGTATTACCCGGAATTGACCCGGAAAAAACTAAGGGGTGGGTGGCGGTTGTGTTGCCGGACCATCCAGCCTATCCGTAGGCGACTACCCAATCCCACCCCAGGCCCCAGCCGACCACCCTACGAATGCAAGGATATGCCTTCGATGCATTCAACTCATTAATTGACTAGCTAGTACTGATTATTGAAAGTAAATACATTACCAATGTGTATCTAAATAAACAATATCCAAAACGTTAAAAGAGCAAATGCACGTACTTAGGATGCTTGAGAGTCCAAAGCTGAATGAAAGTGAGAAACATCCATACGTTGCTCAGGGACAAGATAACGTAACGTGCGATAAACAAAATCACATTAACATAGGAACCATGTTACAAACACTTATCTTACAATCAGGTCAAGCCCGACTTAACAACTCACGAACCAAGCTAAAACACGCATATGATATAAATTATACACCTAAAGTGAAACACATACTAAACTCATGCAACACACGTGTACAGAATCTCTCTCGATCAGATGATGATTTTCGGTCAAATCTCACAGCTCGTAAGGAGAACGAGGGCTCCTACTTCCGATCCCACTCGCCTTCTCGAAAGCATCTGATGCTGACTTCCTGCGAAATATGAATGATTCTCCTGACTCACCATTTGTTCTTAAGTTAGTTCTAACTCTTTTAAATTGTTTCAATGTATTTCAACACAAGAATGAAACCCACCGTAAATAATGTTAATTATTTGTAAGTCAGAGATCGTGTTCATTTGTCAGACACGAAAATTTAACACTAACAATGTGTTCATTAACACGAACACAATTTTTATTTCATTTTGCTAAAATTCAAGATTGAGATGACACAAACATGAGCCATTTAACTAATTATGTATATAATATACCCAAACCCAAACCTGCCAACTTCATGTTAGTTTGTTTTGTATGTTCATTAACACAACTTCACAATGCATGCTTTTCATATACATAATTTAAACATGGATTTTTCATTATCATCTCACCAAAAACAATTTCTTTTAAATTACGAATGGCAGCAATATAACTGCTACAAGGATCGAATTGAGATTCTAAAGGAAAACAAGAAAATAATTTCTTGTGGATAACTTATATTTTATTTCAGGTATGTATCCTCGTGGAAGAGGAAATTATTTTCATTCCTCTAATAGAGGAAGAGGGAGAGCTAGTCAAAATAATAGCAGAGTAATTGCGCAAATTGGGCAACAAAGGCTAATAGCTGCTAATATCGCAAATATTGCAACCACTTCTAGTAATACTGGAAGTAATGAAAACCAGGATTCTTTATTAGAAGAATTCCTTTCATGGAAAAACTCCAGAAAAGAGGCTAATAAACCCTCATATGTGAATATTACTACAGAAGACCCAGATGATGGAGCATATAATCAGACTCCATACAAGGAGATAATATTGCTCCTAGAATTTAAAGATCTTAAATATAAAGATCAACCATGGATTTTAATCCAAAAATATATGGATACAGGATCATATCCTGCAGGATCTTATAAACCCAGATTATATTATGAGACGATTCTACGATCCACAGAATCTTGTGAGATTACACATTATAATTCGGGTAATACCCAGATTTACAATTTCAGTAAAGTAATAATTAAACAGATAATATCCGTTGAGACATGGGGAACATCTCCTCTTAAAGAAAGAGAAGTTTATCACCCTGAATCTAGGGCACCATTAAAATTTAATTATTGGGATTATATAGAGGCATTTAATAAAGCCTTTTTATATGAAAATTCAAAGAAGAAGCATTCTTGGTTCTTCAAAATATGTCCACAAGTTTATAACTTGGATATTCCAAATTGGCTTAATAAATGGTGGATGTCATATGGTCCAGCTATAAAAATTCTACCTGAACCTTACAAAGGATTTTTTCAGAAATGGTCTAAAGTTTCTCCAACTCTAATAGAAATGGAGTATAATAATATAAATATTGAAGGAATATCTTCATTGCATTATTTCACTCAGTTTGGAATCCCTTGGATCTGGAAGTGGTCTCCAGAAGTTGGTTATACCCAACAAAATATCCCATGTTTAAGAAGGACTTTTTATACAAAGTTCTGGAAGAAAATGAATAAAATGGATGATCAAGGTAATATTGAAGGCCAAGAAACGATAGACTTAATAAAGTCTACAATTGAAGAATATGAAGAACAAATACGTTTGAAACAACAGAAAGAGGCTCCTAGTCCATTCAGACAAATTGTCAAGAAGATTCAACTATCAAATGATCAATTATCAAAAGATGAAATTATTCAGAAGTACTTAGAAGAAGTCAAGAAGGACCTAATTAAAAACCTTCAACCAGAAAAAAGGTCTGATATGTCTATAACATCTTCAGAAAATAATGAAGCAGCTGAAGATGCTCAAAATGTTTATGAAGATGAAGAGCTTGATGAAGAACTTCTGGAAGCTGAATTAGCATCGTTAAAGGAATCCCTGACAACACAGAAAGACAAGAAAAAGATGGTCCAATAATACTGGATAAAGAAGAATCTACTTTAATAAAGCTGACTACTTTAATAAAGGAGAATCTGCTTTAATAAAGCAGGCTGCTTTACTCAATTATAGCAGACATAATTATGAAGACTTTTGAAAATTTTTAAAAAGCAGAATTATTGTAAATTATTGTAGTTTGTTTGTATACTGAGACTCTCATTATAAAAGGAGCTCAGATTAATTCAGGAAGGCATAACTTCCTTCTCTAGTATCTATAATATCTTGGCTATTGTAAAAATTCTCTCTATTAAATAAAAAGTCTGAAGTTTGTGAAGACAACTTAATCTGCACATAATCCCTTTAAAGGTTAGTATACTTAACTTTTCTTTATTATTATTTAGCTTAATGACAAGCTAAATCCCAAAGTGTTGAATTAACCCAGATAATATAAGTCATAAACCGTGACTCAAAAAAAAAAAAAAAAAAAAAGTCATTCATGAAAAATTTTTAGGTTGGTTCTATATTAAAACAGGCGAAATATTAATATCGTGGTCGAATTATGGTAGCCCGTTTGTTGCCGTGTTGATTAAAGGCGTTTCTAGGGCGTGGCCTGTACTGACCGCATGTAACATCCTAAAATTTTTATATTGATAAATAAAAGAAAGTTATGTTTAGTAATTTCACGTTTTAGTTATTTAATGTCGAGTAAGGAACGGGTCTTGGGCTTAGTTATTTTATGAACTCGGCCTGTCTCGACCCGTAGGAAGCTAACCCGAGCCTAACCAAACCCGTAGTATATAAACGAAAGTTCTTGACACTTCCACCATTTTCACCATCTTCCTTCACTTACACCCACCCAAACACTCTCATTTCTAGAGAGAGAAGCTAGAGAGAGAAAGTTCTCAAATCACAAATCCGAGTCCACAATCTTGTTCCTAATCGTTTTTGGTAAGTCCCTCTCGAAAATCATCCGTTTTCATAACCATTTTCGACCTCAAATCGAGCAAAAACTCCCATTTTCGTAACTTGAGTTTTCGGGTCAAAAACCGCCTTGTTTTGGTGTCAAAATGCAAGCTTTTGTGTTTAAAAGTACTAGGAATCGATAGCCCTTTCAATCCCGAGCATTTCCATGTCAAAAACTTCGATTTTGGGTCAAAAATCTGGAAAATCTGGAAAACCCGTGGGTTTCTCCGTCGCCCAGCTTGAAGGAGTCGAATCAGACTCATTCGATCGAACCAGTCGATCGAATCAGTCCATTCGATCGAATGCGTAGATCGAACAAGTCCAGTCGACCGAATAGGGAAGCAACCGAATGGTCTCCAACTCATTCGATCGAATGAGTTTTGTATTCGATCGAATGAGTGTTGTATTCGATCGAACGTGTTCCTATTCGATCGAACGTGTTCCTGTTTGATCGAACGTGTTCCTGTTTGATCGAACGTGTTCCTATTCGATCGAACGTGTTCCTATTCGATCGAACGTGTTCCTATTCGATCGAATCAAGCCAGAACCAAGCTGTTTCCAAGTTCGCCTAAGGTTTAACTTCGCCTGAAGCGAAGTTCGTCTATAAAATAAATTAAAAACCTAATGGAAAATGTGTTAAGGCAGTTATCGAAAATAAAATTTTTCCAAGCTGACCTGGCAGCTTAACCCCAGCCAGGGGCTCTGCCCCTTGGACCCCGCTAGGGGCTGCCGCCCCTAGAACCCCGCTGCCAGGGGCGCTGCCCCCGGACCCCCGTTCGTTGTGGGTCATATATAGATAGGAATACAAACGAGTAGCAGTAGTTAATTGATATGTGTAAATATTATACAGTTAGCCGAGCCCAGTTAAAGAAAGGAATTACGATCAACGGCGAGCGTAACAGGATCCAGGTGAGTTTCTAGCCCCATTTATGTGTTACGTCTTCGGGGCTGTGTGCATACTCGATATGTTTGTTAATACACTTATCCTAAGAGATAAGTGTATGCCTTATGTGAATAATGTGAAATGTATGAATGATGGCATGACGGTACGTGAACGATCTTCGGATATTGCACGTACTGTCAGGTTGTAACGCTAAGTTAAGGTAAGTATGATATGTATGCTTAGGGGTATGAACGTAAGAAAGTTAATAAAAGAAGGAAATAACGGATGTATGGTTGTATGGCAACGAAGAGGGAATCGAACCCTACTAATATTCGAAAACATGGGACCAGACCCTAATAATATCTGTGATGTTAGGGACCAGACCCTAATAATATCTGTGATGTTAGGGACCAGACCCTCATAATATCTGTGATGATAGGGACCAGACCCTTATAATATCTGTGATGTTAGGGACCAGACCCTTATAATATCTGTGAGGTTATAGGGCGAAAGGCTCTTTAAAACGTAGGATCATGAATGAAAAGAAAGTATGTAAGTAAGAAAGAAAGTATGTAAGAATGAAGGTATGAGTACTTATGTGTGAATGAAAGAAAGTTATGAGGTTAAGTACGTATGTATGTAACAAGGTATTGTATGATAGTGTATGATTAACTAGAACTCACTCAGCGTAGCTGACTTTTAGTATGCACGCAGGTGAGTAGGATGAGACAGCTGGCTTGAGTGGAGGACACATGGCAGAAGACTAAGGCCTGGCATCTGAAGATCCGATATGTTTTATAAGTTATGTTTTGATTTTGAAAGACAAGAGGAATGTTTTAAGACATGAGTATGAATTGATATGTAATGTTTTATGAAAGTTTTATATTCCGCGTAAAGTTTTTAATTAACTCTGATATTTAGAACTGTGTTTACGAGTAAATCCAACACGAAAGTAGGGTTACCGGTTACGGGGCCTTACACCGCATGTTAATACTATTAGCCAGTTGAAATATGGGTAAAGAAACCATAGTACCTAAAGTTTCATACACGATTCTTTACAAGTTACTTTTTACAAGTTAAATTTTTAATTTAAAACAAAACAAAATAATTAAATGAAAAATTTTTAGGTTGGTTCTATATTAAAACAGGCATAATATTAATATCGTGGTCGAATTATGGTAGCCCGTTTGTTGCCGTGTTGATTAAAGGCGTTTCTAGGGCGTGGCCTGTACTGACCGCATGTTAATACTATTAGCCAGTTGAAATATGAGTAAAGAAACCACAGTACCTAAAGTTTCATACACGATTCTTTACAAGTTACTTTTTACAAGTTAAATTTTTAATTTAAAACAAAACAAAATAATTAAATTTAAAACAAAACAAATAAATTTAAAAAATAATTAAATTTAAAACAAAACAAAATAATTTTGAAAATTTAAAAAATAATTAAATTTAAAACAAAACAAAATAATTTTGGAATCAGAGCCATGGTGGTTAACTGGTATCATTGGGGAAATTCAACACTTGAAAATAAATTTATGAATATCCTAAAAGATAAAGATACTGTTAAAAACAGTATTGAGGAAGAGTATGATATCCCTCATAATTTAGATTTATTAAATAAATGGACAATTCCAAAGGTTGATTATAAACTAGTTTATAAACTAGGAACATTTGAAAGAATTGGTATAAAACAGGTAGTAAAAACTACTGAAGAAACGATTTCTCTTAATAAAGAAGATATGATAATAAAACTCCTTAATAACAGAGATTTAGAAAAATATAAAAAAGATAAATATAAATTTATACATATAGGTTTGGTTCAAATTGCTTTCAAACCACTGACCCTTGAAGGGTTACCAGAAAGCTTCATTGCAGCTTTAAGGGATGGTAGAAATTTAAACTGGAAACAATCCCTAGTAGGAATAATTCAATCTAGCCTGGCACATGGTCCAGTCTATTTTAACGTATATCCTAATCTACAGTTATCACTATCTGATGTTAATATTACAGATGCTCTCACTTTAAATGTCAAAACCCATGGATATAATTATGCTCCAGGGTCAGAAGTGATGTGTATTTGCTATAGAATATATTACAAACCGTTATTTACTTTGAATCCCCATTGTAGGATGGTTGATAAACCATTAAATGAAACAATAGTTATAGAAACTAATTTTGGAAAATCTAATATTACAACCAGAAGAAAAATAAAATGGGAAGAAATAAATTTTCCAGAAAATTGGGTAATTAATAATTGTACTCCTTCACAACAGTATGTAGATAATAATCCATTAGAAATAATACAAACAAATGAAGGATCTATCCAAATACAATTTGAAAAAATAAATCCTAGAATAACTAGATCTTTGTCTTCGAAAGCTTCGTCTCAACATATATCCCATTTTGAATATACTGTTAGAAGTCCATCTAGAGCTTCTACTTCCCAAATCAGAGAAGAAATTCCTGACAGGAAAATAGAGGAATTAAGAATAAATTCTGATAATATAGTTAGAGGAATATTTAAGCCTCAAGACCCAGAATTAACTGAGTCTGAAATGAATTTCTCAATTTAATGGATTCTGGAAAGAAAATAGATTTTAGCCAAGGTTCTTTGGCAAGAAAACAAATTTGTGAAGAATTTAAATTAACCAAATGGGAATCGTTTAGAAAATGGTTCTTTAAAAATTTTGAAAGTCAAGATTTTGAAATCTTTCAAAAAGAATTTTATGATGAACGAGAAGAACAGAATAATATTATTCCGTTTGTTCCATGGTTTTTGAACAAATATACAAATAATATGATTTCAGTTATACAAAGAGAATATAATATAAATGGTCAAATCCAAAAAACAAATTTTCCTCCACAATTACCTTTTAAATTAGAAAGAGATAATGAGGTAAGATATTACCAAGCTTTTCAAAAATTACTTGAGGATGATACATTGCCCATAACAATTATGCATATTAACAATCTTTTCAGACAAAATAATTATACCAATATATGTTTGGTTGTTATAGGAGAACAATTAGGTGCTTTAAATAACACAATAAATGAACTTATAAAACATTCTTTAAATAAAGATAAAAATAAGGATGGAGAAATTATAGCTACACCATCTATTCAGCCTCCTCCAGAGGTAAAAGATTTTAAATTAAAATCTAACAAAGAGATTTCAAAATTACTTGATGATAAGTTAAAAAATCTTGGAGAAAAATTCCAATCTTTACATATTAATACATTATCAGAAGAATTTGCGGAATCTATAGATAATAATAATTATCAACAAAAGATAAATGAAGAGATTAATAAACTCCAAAAGTTTGCTGAAAAACCTACTCAAAGATTATATTATTATCCTAGACCAACTCCCCAAGACGTACTAATAGAAGAACAAGAATATGTTGTTAATAATTCCTATCATGGAAAAAATATTTACGAATGGAATATTGATGGTCATACAGAAAGACAAATTTATAATGTTGTCCATAGAATGATGATGTATAGTACAATTTGTAGAAATAATGGCAATAATGATACAAACATAGCTAGAATGATAGTAGCTGGGTTTACAGGTCAATTAAAAGGTTGGTGGGATAATTATTTATCTCAACATGATAGAGAAGTCATACTAAATGCAGTTAAGGAAGAAGATAATGTCCAAAAGCCAAATGCTGTCTACACATTAGTAATTAATATAATTGAACATTTCACAGGAAGATGGTCTGATAATTCAGAAAATATCAGAACTCTTTTACAAAACATTAGATGTAGAACTCTTACATCTTTTAGGTGGTATAAAGATACTTTTTTAAGCAGAGTTATGGAACTCCCAGAGTCCAATAGTACTCATTGGAAATCCAAATTCATAGATGGTTTGCCTCCTTTATTTGCTGAGAGAATTAGAAAGGCTCTTAGAAAAGGGGAAGTTAACATAAATTATGAAAATTATATTTATGGCAAGTTAATAGGTACTTGTATCCAGGAAGGATTATCTTTATGTAATGAAATAAAATTAAATCAACAAATTAAGAAACACTCTCTTAATGAAAAGAGACAGTTAGGACAATTTTGTTCACAATTTGGAATGGAAGAAATCCATGATCCTAAGAATAAAAAGGTTTTCAAATCACAAAGAGCTAATAAAGTTTACAAAAGAAAACAAAAGAAAGAACAAAGAAAAGAAGATAGAAAATTTAAGAGGAAAAGAGATTTTAAACCTAATAGACCTTTTATTATATGTAAAAAATGTGGTCGTCCTGTACACAACGAAAAAACTTGCTGGGTAAAAAGAAAAATTAATAATTTAACAGATGAAAAGTTGAAAGAAACTTTATCAAATATTTTGATAAATTCTGAATCTGATTCTGAATCTCAAGAATTTTCATCTATTGAAATGAATAATATTCATATTTTAGAAAATGAAAGTTTAACATCATCAGATGAGGAATGTATTCCTTGCAGAAATGGTGAACAATGTTTAAACTCTTCTGATAAAGAAGAAGAAAATCTCTATCAACTTATTGCTCAATTTCAAGATATGGAAATAAATGTTATTTCTAATAATATACTGGATCTTCTTAAAGTCATAAAAGATTCTGAAATATGAGAGAGAATAATTTCTCAAATGATAAAAGAAAATCAGGTAGAAACATCTGATGAGAAAATTTCTCAAGATTTTCAACCATATACTTTAATGGAAGTTAAGAATCAACTAAATCAAAAATATAAGGTTAATAAACCAGTTAGTATTGAAGAATTAAGAATTGAAATTGATAATTTAAAATTTGAGATAAAAAATTTAAAAAAGAATAATGAATATCTTGGAGAAAGATTAACAAGAATAGAAAAAGGAAAGTCCATTGACAATAGTATTGAAGAAGAAGAAAATTTCTTGTCTGTAATTGAAAGGATAACGTCACAAAAATGGCATATAAAAATTAAACTGTTAATAAACAATGATTTCACAAAAGATTTGATTGCTCTAGTTGATAGCGGAGCAGATTTGAATTGTATCCAAGAAGGTATTATACCAACAAAATATTTTCAGAAAACAACTCATAGACTTAGTTCAGCTAATGGTGAACCTTTACAAATTAATTATAAACTGCCTAAAGCTTATATTTGCAATAATAAGATGTGTATAGCTAATAGCTTTATTTTAGTCAAAAACCTTACTAATCAGATTATACTTGGAACACCTTTTTTAAATCAAATTCTTCCTCTACAAAGGGTGGATAAAAATTCAATTGTTGGAACATATGAGGGGAAACAGGTAATTTTTTATTTTGTTTCTGAACCAATCACAAGGTTCATAAATAATGTAAAAGAATCTTTGTTACAAGCAAAAGAGAATCAAATAAACTTTCTTAAACAAGAAGTAAATTACATTACAATAGAAGAAAAGCTAAAAAATCCTAAATTACAGGAAAAAATAAATTTAGTCCAACATCAATTCTCTTTACAAATATGTAATGACCATCCTAATGCTTTTTGGGATAGAAAGAAACATATTGTTTCTCTTCCTTATGAAGAAGACTTCAAGGAAAGCCAAATACCTACGAAAGCGAGACCATGTCAAATGAATTCTGAATATTTACAATTATGCAAAAAAGAAATAAAAACCTTAATTGAGAAAAGTCTTATTAGACCCTCTAAATCTCCTTGGTCCTGCACAGCTTTTTATGTAAATAAACATTCTGAACAGGAAAGAGGAATTCCAAGGTTAGTAATAAATTATAAACCATTGAATAAAGTTTTAAAATGGATTAGATACCCTATTCCAAATAAAAAAGATTTATTGGATAGATTACATAATGCTGTAATCTTTTCAAAATTTGATTTAAAATCAGGATACTGGCAAATCCAAATAGAAGAAAAGGACAGGTATAAAACTGCTTTCACGGTTCCAATAGGACATTATGAATGGAACGTAATGCCATTTGGATTAAAAAATGCTCCTAGTGAATTTCAAAATATTATGAATGATATATTCATTCCTTATAGTGATTTTATCATCGTATATATTGATGATATCTTAGTATTTTCAACAAATATTGAAACACATTTTAAACATTTAGAAATATTTAAGAATATAATAATCAAAAATGGTTTGGTTATAAGTAGACCCAAGATGGTTTTATTTCAAACTAATATAAGGTTTTTAGGACACAATATTGAAAAAGGAAATATAATTCCTATTAACAGAAGTATAGAATTTGCTTCAAATTTTCCAGATGAAACAATTGATAAAACCCAATTACAAAGATTTTTAGGAAGCTTGAATTATATTTCTCCTTATTATCAGGGTCTAGCAGATGATACTGCTATCTTATATGATAGATTAAAAAATGATCCTCCCCCTTGGACTAAATATCATACTAAGGCAGTCCAAAAAATTAAACATCAAGTAAAAAACCTACCATGTTCAATGTTAGCTAACCCAGAATGGGAAAAAGTTGTTGAAACAGATGCCAGTGAAATAGGTTACGGTGGCATATTAAAACAAATATCTCCAATTGATAAGAAAGAATTTCTTGTTAGATTCCATTCAGGAAAATGGAATAAAAGTCAGAAGAATTATGCTACTATTGCTAAAGAAATCTTAGCTATAGTCAAATGCGTTTTGAAATTCCAAGACGATTTATATAATCAAAAATTTATTATAAAAACTGATTGTCAAGCTGCTAAATATATGTTTAATAAAGATTTTAAACATGATGTCTCCAAACAAATGTTTGCAAGATGGCAGTCTAATTTAGCACCATTTGATTTCGACATAATATATAAAAAAGGTATTGATAATAGTTTACCTGATTATTTAACAAGAGAATATCTTAACCCTATTCTGCAGGAATAATGGTGTATAAGGGACCCCTGAGAATAATTATTTCAACAATAGATCGAAGAATCAATATTTATAATCAAATGAGCACAATGCATGCTTTTCATATCCATAATTTAAACATGGATTTTTCATTATCATCTCACCAAAAACAATTTCTTTTAAATTACGAATGGCAGCAATATAACTGCTACAAGGATCGAATTGAGATTCTAAAGGAAAACAAGAAAATAATTTCTTGTGGATAACTTATAATTTATTTCAGGTATGTATCCTCGTGGAAGAGGAAATTATTTTCATTCCTCTAATAGAGGAAGAGGGAGAGCTAGTCAAAATAATAGCAGAGTAATTGCGCAAATTGGGCAACAAAGGCTAATAGCTGCTAATATCGCAAATATTGCAACCACTTCTAGTAATACTGGAGGTAATGAAAACCAGGATTCTTTATTAGAAGAATTCCTTTCATGGAAAAACTCCAGAAAAGAGGCTAATAAACCCTCATATGTGAATATTACTACAGAAGACCCAGATGATGGAGCATATAATCAGACTCCATACAAGGAGATAATATTGCTCCTAGAATTTAAAGATCTTAAATATAAAGATCAACCATGGATTTTAATCCAAAAATATATGGATACAGGATCATATCCTGCAGGATCTTATAAACCCAGATTATATTATGAGACGATTCTACGATCCACAGAATCTTGTGAGATTACACATTATAATTCGGGTAGTACCCAGATTTACAATTTCAGCAAAGTAATAATTAAACAGATAATATCCGTTGAGACATGGGGAACATCTCCTCTTAAAGAAAGAGAAGTTTATCACCCTGAATTTAGGGCACCATTAAAATTTAATTATTGGGATTATATAGAGGCATTTAATAAAGCCTTTTTATATGAAAATTCAAAGAAGAAGCATTCTTGGTTCTTCAAAATATGTCCACAAGTTTATAACTTGGATATTCCAAATTGGCTTAATAAATGGTGGATGTCATATGGTCCAGCTATAAAAATTCTACCTGAACCTTACAAAGGATTTTTTCAGAAATGGTCTGAAGTTTCTCCAACTCTAATAGAAATGGAGTATAATAATATAAATATTGAAGGAATATCTTCATTGCATTATTTCACTCAGTTTGGAATCCCTTGGATCTGGAAGTGGTCTCCAGAAGTTGGTTATACCCAACAAAATATCCCATGTTTAAGAAGGACTTTTTATACAAAGTTCTGGAAGAAAATGAATAAAATGGATGATCAAGGTAATATTGAAGGCCAAGAAACGATAGACTTAATAAAGTCTACAATTGAAGAATATGAAGAACAAATACGTTTGAAACAACAGAAAGAGGCTCCTAGTCCATTCAGACAAATTGTCAAGAAGATTCAACTATCAAATGATCAATTATCAAAAGATGAAATTATTCAGAAGTACTTAGAAGAAGTCAAGAAGGACCTAATTAAAAACCTTCAACCAGAAAAAAGGTCTGATATGTCTATAACATCTTCAGAAAATAATGAAGCAGCTGAAGATGCTCAAAATGTTTATGAAGATGAAGAGCTTGATGAAGAACTTCTGGAAGCTGAATTAGCATCGTTAAAGGAATCCCTGACAACACAGAAAGACAAGAAAAAGATGGTCCAATAATACTGGATAAAGAAAAATCTACTTTAATAAAGCTGACTACTTTAATAAAGGAGAATCTGCTTTAATAAAGCAGGCTGCTTTACTCAATTATAGCAGACATAATTATGAAGACTTTTGAAAATTTTCAAAAAGCAGAATTATTGTAAATTATTGTAGTTTGTTTGTATACTGAGACTCTCATTATAAAAGGAGCTCAGATTAATTCAGGAAGGCATCACTTCCTTCTGATAATATAATTCCTATCATGGAAAAAATATTTACGAATGGAATATTGATGGTCATACAGAAAGACAAATTTATAATGTTGTCCATAGAATGATGATGTATAGTACAATTTGTAGAAATAATGGCAATAATGATACAAACATAGCTAGAATGATAGTAGCTGGGTTTACAGGTCAATTAAAAGGTTGGTGGGATAATTATTTATCTCAACATGATAGAGAAGTCATACTAAATGCAGTTAAGGAAGAAGATAATGTCCAAAAGCCAAATGCTGTCTACACATTAGTAATTAATATAATTGAACATTTCACAGGAAGATGGTCTGATAATTCAGAAAATATCAGAACTCTTTTACAAAACCTTAGATGTAGAACTCTTACATCTTTTAGGTGGTATAAAGATACTTTTTTAAGCAGAGTTATGGAACTCCCAGAGTCCAATAGTACTCATTGGAAATCCAAATTCATAGATGGTTTGCCTCCTTTATTTGCTGAGAGAATTAGAAAGGCTCTTAGAAAAGGGGAAGTTAACATAAATTATGAAAATTATACTTATGGCAAGTTAATAGGTACTTGTATCCAGGAAGGATTATCTTTATGTAATGAAATAAAATTAAATCAACAAATTAAGAAACACTCTCTTAATGAAAAGAGACAGTTAGGACAATTTTGTTCACAATTTGGAATGGAAGAAATCCATGATCCTAAGAATAAAAAGGTTTTCAAATCACAAAGAGCTAATAAAGTTTACAAAAGAAAACAAAAGAAAGAACAAAGAAAAGAAGATAGAAAATTTAAGAGGAAAAGAGATTTTAAACCTAATAGACCTTTTATTATATGTAAAAAATGTGGTCGTCCTAGACACAACGAAAAAACTTGCTGGGTAAAAAGAAAAATTAATAATTTAACAGATGAAAAGTTGAAAGAAACTTTATCAAATATTTTGATAAATTCTGAATCTGATTCTGAATCTCAAGAATTTTCATCTATTGAAATAAATAATATTCATATTTTAGAAAATGAAAGTTTAACATCATCAGATGAGGAATGTATTCCTTGCAGAAATGGTGAACAATGTTTAAACTCTTCTGATAAAGAAGAAGAAAATCTCTATCAACTTATTGCTCAATTTCAAGATATGGAAATAAATGTTATTTCTAATAATATACTGGATTTTCTTAAAGTCATAAAAGATTCTGAAATAAGAGAGAGAATAATTTCTCAAATGATAAAAGAAAATCAGGGAGAAACATCTGATGAGAAAATTTCTCAAGATTTTCAACCATATACTTTAATGGAAGTTAAGAATCAACTAAATCAAAAATATAAGGTTAATAAACCAGTTAGTATTGAAGAATTAAGAATTGAATTTGATAATTTAAAATTTGAGATAAAAATTTAAAAAAAGAATAATGAATATCTTGGAGAAAGATTAACAATAATAGAAAAAGGAAAGTCCATTGACAATAGTATTGAAGAAGAAGAAAATTTCTTGTCTGTAATTGAAAGGATAACGTCACAAAAATGGCATATAAAAATTAAACTGTTAATAAACAATGATTTCACAAAAGATTTGATTGCTCTAGTTGATAGCGGAGCAGATTTGAATTGTATCCAAGAAGGTATTATACCAACAAAATATTTTCAGAAAACAACTCATAGACTTAGTTCAGCTAATGGTGAACCTTTACAAATTAATTATAAACTGCCTAAAGCTTATATTTGCAATAATAAGATGTGTATAGCTAATAGCTTTATTTTAGTCAAAAACCTTACTAATCAGATTATACTTGGAACACCTTTTTTAAATCAAATTCTTCCTCTACAAAGGGTGGATAAAAATTCAATTGTTGGAACATATGAGGGGAAACAGGTAATTTTTAATTTTGTTTCTGAACCAATCACAAGGTTCATAAATAATGTAAAAGAATCTTTGTTACAAGCAAAAGAGAATCAAATAAACTTTCTTAAACAAGAAGTAAATTACATTACAATAGAAGAAAAGCTAAAAAATCCTAAATTACAGGAAAAAATAAATTTAGTCCAACATCAATTCTCTTTACAAATATGTAATGACCATCCTAATGCTTTTTGGGATAGAAAGAAACATATTGTTTCTCTTCCTTATGAAGAAGACTTCAAGGAAAGCCAAATACCTACGAAAGCG
Organism: Bidens hawaiensis; assembly: GCF_021521415.1. Taxonomy (NCBI): domain Eukaryota; kingdom Viridiplantae; phylum Streptophyta; class Magnoliopsida; order Asterales; family Asteraceae; genus Bidens; species Bidens hawaiensis. The sequence continues at coordinate 1,967,953 of NW_027491074.1, read as the reverse complement.
AGACCATGTCAAATGAATTCTGAATATTTACAATTATGCAAAAAAGAAATAAAAACCTTAATTGAGAAAAGTCTTATTAGACCCTCTAAATCTCCTTGGTCCTGCACAGCTTTTTATGTAAATAAACATTCTGAACAGGAAAGAGGAATTCCAAGGTTAGTAATAAATTATAAACCATTGAATAAAGTTTTAAAATGGATTAGATACCCTATTCCAAATAAAAAAGATTTATTGGATAGATTACATAATGCTGTAATCTTTTCAAAATTTGATTTAAAATCAGGATACTGGCAAATCCAAATAGAAGAAAAGGACAGGTATAAAACTGCTTTCACGGTTCCAATAGGACATTATGAATGGAACGTAATGCCATTTGGATTAAAAAATGCTCCTAGTGAATTTCAAAATATTATGAATGATATATTCATTCCTTATAGTGATTTTATCATCGTATATATTGATGATATCTTAGTATTTTCAACAAATATTGAAACACATTTTAAACATTTAGAAATATTTAAGAATATAATAATCAAAAATGGTTTGGTTATAAGTAGACCCAAGATGGTTTTATTTCAAACTAATATAAGGTTTTTAGGACACAATATTGAAAAAGGAAATATAATTCCTATTAACAGAAGTATAGAATTTGCTTCAAAATTTCCAGATGAAATAATTGATAAAACCCAATTACAAAGATTTTTAGAAAGCTTGAATTATATTTCTCCTTATTATCAGGGTCTAGCAGATGATACTGCTATCTTATATGATAGATTAAAAAATGATCCTCCTCCTTGGAATAAATATCATACTAAGGCAGTCCAAAAAATTAAACATCAAGTAAAAAACCTACCATGTTTAATGTTAGCTAACCCAGAATGGGAAAAAGTTGTTGAAACAGATGCCAGTGAAATAGGTTACGGTGGCATATTAAAACAAATATCTCCAATTGATAAGAAAGAATTTCTTGTTAGATTCCATTCAGGAAAATGGAATAAAAGTCAGAAGAATTATGCTACTATTGCTAAAGAAATCTTAGCTATAGTCAAATGCGTTTTGAAATTCCAAGACGATTTATATAATTAAAAATTTATTATAAAAACTGATTGTCAAGCTGCTAAATATATGTTTAATAAAGATTTTAAACATGATGTCTCCAAACAAATGTTTGCAAGATGGCAGTCTAATTTAGCACCATTTGATTTCGACATAATATATAAAAAAGGTATTGATAATAGTTTACCTGATTATTTAACAAGAGAATATCTTAACCCTATTCTGCAGGAATAATGGTGTATAAGGGATCCCTGAGAATAATTATTTCATCAATAGATAGAAGAATCAATTTTTATAATCAAATGAGCACAATGCATGCTTTTCATATCCATAATTTAAACATGGATTTTTCATTATCATCTCACCAAAAACAATTTCTTTTAAATTACGAATGGCAGCAATATAACTGCTACAAGGATCGAATTGAGATTCTAAAGGAAAACAAGAAAATAATTTCTTATGGATAACTTATATTTTATTTCAGGTATGTATCCTCGTGGAAGAGGAAATTATTTTCATTCCTCTAATAGAGGAAGAAGGAGAGCTAGTCAAAATAATAGCAGAGTAATTGCGCAAATTGGGCAACATAGGCTAATAGCTGCTAATATCGCAAATATTGCAACCACTTCTAGTAATACTGGAAGTAATGAAAACCAGGATTCTTTATTAGAAGAATTCCTTTCATGGAAAAACTCCAGAAAAGAGGCTAATAAGCCCTCATATGTGAATATTACTACAGAAGACCCAGATGATGGAGCATATAATCAGACTCCATACAAGGAGATAATATTGCTCCTAGAATTTAAAGATCTTAAATATAAAGATAAACCATGGATTTTAATCCAAAAATATATGGATACAGGATCATATCCTGCAGGATCTTATAAACCCAGATTATATTATGAGACGATTCTACGATCCACAGAATCTTATGAGATTACACATTATAATTCGGGTAATACCCAGATTTACAATTTCAGCAAAGTAATAATTAAACAGATAATATCCGTTGAGACATGGGGAACATCTCCTCTTAAAGAAAGAGAAGTTTATCACCCTGAATCTAGGGCACCATTAAAATTTAATTATTGGGATTATATAAAGGCATTTAATAAAGCCTTTTTATATGAAAATTCAAAGAAGAAGCATTCTTGGTTCTTCAAAATATGTCCACAAGTTTATAACTTAGATATTCCATTCGTAAATATTTTTTCCATGATAGGAATTATTAACAACATATTCTTGTTCTTCTATTAGTACGTCTTGGGGAGTTGTTCTAGGATAATAATATAATCTTTGAGTAGGTTTTTCAGCAAACTTTTGGAGTTTATTAATCTCTTCATTTATCTTTTGTTGATAATTATTATTATCTATAGATTCCGCAAATTCTTCTGATAATGTATTAATATGTAAAGATTGGAATTTTTCTCCAAGATTTTTTAACTTATCATCAAGTAATTTTGAAATCTCTTTGTTAGATTTTAATTTAAAATCTTTTATCTCTGGAGGAGGCTGAATAGATGGTGTAGCTATAATTTCTCCATCCTTATTTTTATCTTTATTTAAAGAATGTTTTATAAGTTCATTTATTGTGTTATTTAAAGCACCTAATTGTTCTCCTATAATAACCAAACATATATTGGTATAATTATTTTGTCTGAAAAGATTGTTAATATGCATAATTGTTATGGGCAATGTATCATCCTCAAGTAATTTTTGAAAAGCTTGGTAATATCTTACCTCATTATCTCTTTCTAATTTAAAAGGTAATTGTGGAGGAAAATTTGTTTTTTGGATTTGACCATTTATATTATATTCTCTTTGTATAACTAAAATCATATTATTTGTATATTTGTTCAAAAACCATGGAACAAACGGAATAATATTATTCTGTTCTTCTCGTTCATCATAAAATTCTTTTTGAAAGATTTCAAAATCTTGACTTTCAAAATTTTTAAAGAACCATTTTCTAAACGATTCCCATTTGGTTAATTTAAATTCTTCACAAATTTGTTTTCTTGCCAAAGAACCTTGGCTAAAATCTATTTTCTTTCCAGAATCCATTAAATTGAGAAATTCATTTCAGACTCAGTTAATTCTGGGTCTTGAGGCTTAAATATTCCTCTAACTATATTATCAGAATTTATTCTTAATTCCTCTATTTTCCTGTCAGGAATTTCTTCTCTGATTTGAGAAGTAGAAGCTCTAGATGGACTTCTAACAGTATATTCAAAAGGGGATATATGTTGAGACGAAGCTTTCAAAGACAAAGATCTAGTTATTCTAGGATTTATTTTTTCAAATTGTATTTGGATAGATCCTTCATTTGTTTGTATTATTTCTAATGGATTATTATCTACATACTGTTGTGAAGGAGTACAATTATTAATTACCCAATTTTCTGGAAAATTTATTTCTTCCCATTTTATTTTTCTTCTGGTTGTAATATTAGATTTTCCAAAATTAGTTTCTATAACTATTGTTTCATTTAATGGTTTATCAACCATCCTACAATGGGGATTCAAAGTAAATAACGGTTTGTAATATATTCTATAGCAAATACACATCACTTCTGACCCTGGAGCATAATTATATCCATGGGTTTTGACATTTAAAGTGAGAGCATCTGTAATATTAACATCAGATAGTGATAATTGTAGATTAGGATATACGTTAAAATAGACTGGACCATGTGCCAGGCTAGATTGAATTATTCCTACTAGGGATTGTTTCCAGTTTAAATTTCTACCATCCCTTAAAGCTGCAATGAAGCTTTCTGGTAACCCTTCAAGGGTCAGTGGTTTGAAAGCAATTTGAACCAAACCTATATGTATAAATTTATATTTATCTTTTTTATATTTTTTTAAATCTCTGTTATTAAGGAGTTTTATTATCATATCTTCTTTATTAAGAGAAATCGTTTCTTCAGTAGTTTTTACTACCTGTTTTAAACCAATTCTTTCAAATGTTCCTAGTTTATAAACTAGTTTATAATCAACCTTTGGAATTGTCCATTTATTTAATAAATCTAAATTATGAGGGATATCATACCCTTCCTCAATACTGTTTTTAACAGTATCTTTATCTTTTAGGATATTCATAAATTTATTTTCAAGTGTTGAATTTCCCCAATGATACCAGTTAACCACCATGGCTCTGATACCAAAATTATTTTTTGACTTGTAAATTTAATTATTTTTTAAATTTATTTGCTATAGTTTACCAAAATTATTTTGTTTTGTTTTAAATTTAATTATTTTTTAAATTTATTTGTTTTGTTTTAAATTTAATTATTTTGTTTTGGTTTAAATTAAAATTTTAACTTGTAAAAAGTAACTTGTAAAGAATCGTGTATGAAACTTTAGGTTTTATGGTTTCATTACCCATATTTCAACTGGCTAATAGTATTAACATGCGGTCAGTACAGGCCAGGCCCTAGAAACGCCTTTAATCAATACGGCAACAAACGGGCTACCATAATTCGACCACGATATTAATATTATGCATGTTTTAATATAGAACCAACCTAAAAATTTTTCATCAATGACTTTTTTTTTTTTTTTTTTTTTTTTTTTTGAGTCATGGTTTATGACTTATATCATCTGGGTTAATTCAACACTTTGGGATTTAGCTTGTCATTAAGCTAAATAATAATAAAGAAAAGTTAAGTATACTAACCTTTAAAGGGATTATGTGCAGATTAAGTTGTCTTCACAAACTTCAGACTTTTTATTTAATAGAGAGAATTTTTACAATAGCCAAGATATTATAGATACTAGAGAAGGAAGTGATGCCTTCCTGAATTAATCTGAGCTCCTTTTATAATGAGAGTCTCAGTATACAAACAAACTACAATAATTTACAATAATTCTGCTTTTTGAAAATTTTCAAAAGTCTTCATAATTATGTCTGCTATAATTGAGTAAAGCAGCCTGCTTTATTAAAGCAGATTCTCCTTTATTAAAGTAGTCAGCTTTATTAAAGTAGATTTTTCTTTATCCAGTATTATTGGACCATCTTTTTCTTGTCTTTCTGTGTTGTCAGGGATTCCTTTAACGATGCTAATTCAGCTTCCAGAAGTTCTTCATCAAGCTCTTCATCTTCATAAACATTTTGAGCATCTTCAGCTGCTTCATTATTTTCTGAAGATGTTATAGACATATCAGACCTTTTTTCTGGTTGAAGGTTTTTAATTAGGTCCTTCTTGACTTCTTCTAAGTACTTCTGAATAATTTCATCTTTTGATAATTGATCATTTGATAGTTGAATCTTCTTGACAATTTGTCTGAATGGACTAGGAGCCTCTTTCTGTTGTTTCAAACGTATTTGTTCTTCATATTCTTCAATTGTAGACTTTATTAAGTCTATCGTTTCTTGGCCTTCAATATTACCTTGATCATCCATTTTATTCATTTTCTTCCAGAACTTTGTATAAAAAGTCCTTCTTAAACATGGGATATTTTGTTGGGTATAACCAACTTCTGGAGACCACTTCCAGATCCAAGGGATTCCAAACTGAGTGAAATAATGCAATGAAGATATTCCTTCAATATTTATATTATTATACTCCATTTCTATTAGAGTTGGAGAAACTTCAGACCATTTCTGAAAAAATCCTTTGTAAGGTTCAGGTAGAATTTTTATAGCTGGACCATATGACATCCACCATTTATTAAACCAATTTGGAATATCCAAGTTATAAACTTGTGGACATATTTTGAAGAACCAAGAATGCTTCTTCTTTGAATTTTCATATAAAAAGGCTTTATTAAATGCCTCTATATAATCCCAATAATTAAATTTTAATGGTGCCCTAGATTCAGGGTGATAAACTTCTCTTTCTTTAAGAGGAGATGTTCCCCATGTCTCAACGGATATTACCTGTTTAATTATTACTTTGCTGAAATTGTAAATCTGGGTATTACCCGAATTATAATGTGTAATCTCACAAGATTCTGTGGATCGTAGAATCGTCTCATAATATAATCTGGGTTTATAAGATCCTGCGGGATATGATCCTGTATCCATATATTTTTGGATTAAAATCCATGGTTGATCTTTATATTTAAGATCTTTAAATTCTAGGAGCAATATTATTTCCTTGTATGGAGTCTGATTATATGCTCCATCATCTGGGTCTTCTGTAGTAATATTCACATATGAGGGTTTATTAGCCTCTTTTCTGGAGTTTTTCCATGAAAGGAATTCTTCTAATAAAGAATCCTGGTTTTCATTACTTCCAGTATTACTAGAAGTGGTTGCAATATTTGCGATATTAGCAGCTATTAGCCTTTGTTGCCCAATTTGCGCAATTACTCTGCTATTATTTTGACTAGCTCTCCCTCTTCCTCTATTAGAGGAATGAAAATAATTTCCTCTTCCACGAGGATACATACCTGAAATAAAATATAAGTTATCCACAAGAAATTATTTTCTTGTTTTCCTTTAGAATCTCAATTCGATCCTTGTAGCAGTTATATTGCTGCCATTCGTAATTTAAAAGAAATTGTTTTTGGTGAGATGATAATGAAAAATCCATGTTTAAATTATGGATATGAAAAGCATGCATTGTGCTCATTTGATTATAAAAATTGATTCTTCTATCTATTGATGAAATAATTATTCTCAGGGGTCCCTTATACACCATTATTCCTGCAGAATAGGGTTAAGATATTCTCTTGTTAAATAATCAGGTAAACTATTATCAATACCTTTTTTATATATTATGTCGAAATCAAATGGTGCTAAATTAGACTGCCATCTTGCAAACATTTGTTTGGAGACATCATGTTTAAAATCTTTATTAAACATATATTTAGCAGCTTGACAATCAGTTTTTATAATAAATTTTTGATTATATAAATCGTCTTGGAATTTCAAAACGCATTTGACTATAGCTAAGATTTCTTTAGCAATAGTAGCATAATTCTTCTGACTTTTATTCCATTTTCCTGAATGGAATCTAACAAGAAATTCTTTCTTATCAATTGGAGATATTTGTTTTAATATGCCACCGTAACCTATTTCACTGGCATCTGTTTCAACAACTTTTTCCCATTCTGGGTTAGCTAACATTGAACATGGTAGGTTTTTTACTTGATGTTTAATTTTTTGGACTGCCTTAGTATGATATTTAGTCCAAGGAGGAGGATCATTTTTTAATCTAGCTTCCTAAAAATCTTTGTAATTGGGTTTTATCAATTATTTCATCTGGAAATTTTGAAGCAAATTCTATACTTTTTTTAATAGGAATTATATTTCCTTTTTCAATATTGTGTCCTAAAAACCTTATATTAGTTTGAAATAAAACCATCTTGGGTCTACTTATAACCAAACCATTTTTGATTATTATATTCTTAAATATTTCTAAATGTTTAAAATGTGTTTCAATATTTGTTGAAAATACTAAGATATCATCAATATATACGATGATAAAATCACTATAAGGAATGAATATATCATTCATAATATTTTGAAATTCACTAGGAGCATTTTTTAATCCAAATGGCATTACGTTCCATTCATAATGTCCTATTGGAACCCTGAAAGCAGTTTTATACCTGTCCTTTTCTTCTATTTGGATTTGCTAGTATCCTGATTTTAAATCAAATTTTGAAAAGATTACAGCATTATGTAATCTATCCAATAAATCTTTTTTATTTGGAATAGGGTATCTAATCCATTTTAAAACTTTATTCAATGGTTTATAATTTATTACTAACCTTGGAATTCCTCTTTCCTGTTCAGAATGTTTATTTACATAAAAAGCTGTGCAGGACCAAGGAGATTTAGAGGGTCTAATAAGACTTTTCTCAATTAAGGTTTTTATTTCTTTTTTGCATAATTGTAAATATTCAGAATTCATTTGACATGGTCTCGCTTTCGTAGGTATTTGGCTTTCCTTGAAGTCTTCATCATAAGGAAGAGAAACAATATGTTTCTTTCTATCCCAAAAAGCATTAGGATGGTCATTACATATTTGTAAAGAGAATTGATGTTGGACTAAATTTATTTTTTCCTGTAATTTAGGATTTTTTAGCTTTTCTTCTATTGTAATGTAATTTACTTCTTGTTTAAGAAAGTTTATTTGATTCTCTTTTGCTTGTAACAAAGATTCTTTTACATTATTTATGAACCTTGTGATTGGTTCAGAAACAAAATTAAAAATTACCTGTTTCCCCTCATATGTTCCAACAATTGAATTTTTATCCACCCTTTGTAGAGGAAGAATTTGATTTAAAAAAGGTGTTCCAAGTATAATCTGATTAGTAAGGTTTTTGACTAAAATAAAGCTATTAGCTATACACATCTTATTATTGCAAATATAAGCTTTAGGCAGTTTATAATTAATTTGTAAAGGTTCACCATTAGCTGAACTAAGTCTATGAGTTGTTTTCTGAAAATATTTTGTTGGTATAATACCTTCTTGGATACAATTCAAATCTGCTCCGCTATCAACTAGAGCAATCAAATCTTTTGTGAAATCATTGTTTATTAACAGTTTAATTTTTATATGCCATTTTTGTGACGTTATCCTTTCAATTACAGACAAGAAATTTTCTTCTTCTTCAATACTATTGTCAATGGACTTTCCTTTTTCTATTCTTGTTAATCTTTCTCCAAGATATTCATTATTCTTTTTTAAATTTTTTATCTCAAATTTTAAATTATCAATTTCAATTCTTAATTCTTCAATACTAACTGGTTTATTAACCTTATATTTTTAATTTAGTTGATTCTTAACTTCCATTAAAGTATATGGTTGAAAATCTTGAGAAATTTTCTCATCAGATGTTTCTCCCTGATTTTCTTTTATCATTTGAGAAATTATTCTCTCTCTTATTTCAGAATCTTTTATGACTTTAAGAAGATCCAGTATATTATTAGAAATAACATTTATTTCCATATCTTGAAATTGAGCAATAAGTTGATAGAGATTTTCTTCTTCTTTATCAGAAGAGTTTAAACATTGTTCACCATTTCTGCAAGGAATACATTCCTCATCTGATGATGTTAAACTTTCATTTTCTAAAATATGAATATTATTCATTTCAATAGATGAAAATTCTTGAGATTCAGAATCAGATTCAGAATTTATCAAACTATTTGATAAAGTTGTTTTCAACTTCTCATCTGTTAAATTATTAATTTTTCTTTTTACCCAGCAAGTTTTTTCGTTGTGTCCAGGACGACCACATTTTTTACATATAATAAAAGGTCTATTAGGTTTAAAATCTCTTTTCCTCTTAAATTTTCTATCTTCTTTTCTTTGTTCTTTCTTTTGTTTTCTTTTGTAAACTTTATTAGCTCTTTGTGATTTGAAAACCTTTTTATTCTTAGGATCATGGATTTCTTCCATTCCAAATTGTGAACAAAATTGTCCTAACTGTCTCTTTTCATTAAGAGAGTGTTTCTTAATTTGTTGATTTAATTTTATTTCATTACATAAAGATAATCCTTCCTGGATACAAGTACCTATTAACTTGCCATAAGTATAATTTTCATAATTTATGTTAACTTCCCCTTTTCTAAGAGCCTTTCTAATTCTCTCAGCAAATAAAGGAGGCAAACCATCTATGAATTTGGATTTCCAATGAGTATATTGGACTCTGGGAGTTCCATAACTCTGCTTAAAAAAGTATCTTTATACCACCTAAAAGATGTAAGAGTTCTACATCTAAGGTTTTGTAAAAGAGTTCTGATATTTTCTGAATTATCAGACAATCTTCCTGTGAAATGTTCAATTATATTAATTACTAATGTGTAGACAGCATTTGGCTTTTGGACATTATCTTCTTCCTTAACTGCATTTAGTATGACTTCTCTATCATGTTGAGATAAATAATTATCCCACCAACCTTTTAATTGACCTGTAAACCCAGCTACTATCATTCTAGCTATGTTTGTATCATTATTGCCATTATTTCTACAAATTGTACTATACATCATCATTCTATGGACAACATTATAAATTTGTCTTTCTGTATGACCATCAATATTCCATTCGTAAATATTTTTTCCATGATAGGAATTATATTATCAGAAGGAAGTGATGCCTTCCTGAATTAATCTGAGCTCCTTTTATAATGAGAGTCTCAGTATACAAACAAACTACAATAATTTACAATAATTCTGCTTTTTGAAAATTTTCAAAAGTCTTCATAATTATGATTGCTATAATTGAGTAAAGCAGCCTGCTTTATTAAAGCAGATTCTCCTTTATTAAAGTAGTCAGCTTTATTAAAGTAGATTCTTCTTTATCCAGTATTATTGGACCATCTTTTTCTTGTCTTTCTGTGTTGTCAGGGATTCCTTTAACGATGTTAAATCAGCTTCCAGAAGTTCTTCATCAAGCTCTTCATCTTCATAAACATTTTGAGCATCTTCAGCTGCTTCATTATTTTCTGAAGATGTTATAGACATATCAGACCTTTTTTCTGGTTGAAGGTTTTTAATTAGGTCCTTCTTGACTTCTTCTAAGTACTTCTGAATAATTTCATCTTTTGATAATTGATCATTTGATAGTTGAATCTTCTTGACAATTTGTCTGAATGGACTTGGAGCCTCTTTCTGTTGTTTCAAACGTATTTGTTCTTCATATTCTTCAATTGTAGACTTTATTAAGTCTATCGTTTCTTGGCCTTCAATATTACCTTGATCATCCATTTTATTCATTTTCTTCCAGAACTTTGTATAAAAAGTCCTTCTTAAACATGGGATATTTTGTTGGGTATAACCAACTTCTGGAGACCACTTCCAGATCCAAGGGATTCCAAACTGAGTGAAATAATGCAATGAAGATATTCCTTCAATATTTATATTATTATACTCCATTTCTATTAGAGTTGGAGAAACTTCAGACCATTTCTGAAAAAATCCTTTATAAGGTTCAGGTAGAATTTTTATAGCTGGACCATATGACATCCACCATTTATTATACCAATTTGGAATATCCATGTTATAAACTTGTGGACATATTTTGAAGAATGCTTCTTCTTTGAATTTTCATATAAAAAGGCTTTATTAAATGCCTCTATATAATCCCAATAATTAAATTTTAATGGTGCCCTAGATTCAGGGTGATAAACTTCTCTTTCTTTAAGAGGAGATGTTCCCCATGTCTCAACGGATATTATCTGTTTAATTATTACTTTACTGAAATTGTAAATCTGGGTATTACCCGAATTATAATGTGTAATCTCACAAGATTCTGTGGATCGTAGAATCGTCTCATAATATAATCTGGGTTTATAAGATCCTGCAGGATATGATCCTGTATCCATATATTTTTGGATTAAAATCCATGGTTGATCTTTATATTTAAGATCTTTAAATTCTAGGAGCAATATTATCTCCTTGTATGGAGTCTGATTATATGCTCCATCATCTGGGTCTTCTGTAGTAATATTCACATATGAGGGTTTATTAGCCTCTTTTCTGGAGTTTTTCCATGAAAGGAATTCTTCTAATAAAGAATCCTGGTTTTCATTACTTCCAGTATTACTAGAAGTGGTTGCAATATTTACGATATTAGCAGCTATTAGCCTTTGTTGCCCAATTTGCGCAATTACTCTGCTATTATTTTGACTAGCTCTCCCTCTTCCTCTATTAGAGGAATGAAAATAATTTCCTCTTCCACGAGGATACATACCTGAAATAAAATATAAGTTATCCACAAGAAATTATTTTCTTGTTTTCCTTTAGAATCTCAATTCGATCCTTGTAGCAGTTATATTGCTGCCATTCGTAATTTAAAAGAAATTGTTTTTGGTGAGATGATAATGAAAAATCCATGTTTAAATTATGGATATGAAAAGCATGCATTGTGCTCATTTGATTATAAAAATTGATTCTTCTATCTATTGATGAAATAATTATTCTCAGGGGTCCCTTATACACCATTATTCCTGCAGAATAGGGTTAAGATATTCTCTTGTTAAATAATCAGGTAAACTATTATCAATACCTTTTTTATATATTATGTCGAAATCAAATGGTGCTAAATTAGACTGCCATCTTGCAAACATTTGTTTGGAGACATCATGTTTAAAATCTTTATTAAACATATATTTAGCAGCTTGACAATCAGTTTTTATAATAAATTTTTGATTATATAAATCGTCTTGGAATTTCAAAACGCATTTGACTATAGCTAAGATTTCTTTAGCAATAGTAGCATAATTCTTCTGACTTTTATTCCATTTTCCTGAATGGAATCTAACAAGAAATTCTTTCTTATCAATTGGAGATATTTGTTTTAATATGCCACCGTAACCTATTTCACTGGCATCTGTTTCAACAACTTTTTCCCATTCTGGGTTAGCTAACATTAAACATGGTAGGTTTTTTACTTGATGTTTAATTTTTTGGACTGCTTTAGTATGATATTTAGTCCAAGGAGGAGGATCATTTTTTAATCTATCATATAAGATAGCAGTATCATCTGCTAGACCCTGATAATAAGGAGAAATATAATTCAAGCTTCCTAAAAATCTTTGTAATTGGGTTTTATCAATTATTTCATCTGGAAATTTTAAAGCAAATTCTATACTTCTGTTAATAGGAATTATATTTCCTTTTTCAATATTGTGTCCTAAAAACCTTATATTAGTTTGAAATAAAACCATCTTGGGTCTACTTATAACCAAACCATTTTTGATTATTATATTCATAAATATTTCTAAATGTTTAAAATGTGTTTCAATATTTGTTGAAAATACTAAGATATCATCAATATATACGATGATAAAATCACTATAAGGAATGAATATATCATTCATAATATTTTGAAATTCACTAGGAGCATTTTTTAATCCAAATGGCATTACGTTCCATTCATAATGTCCTATTGGAACCCTGAAAGCAGTTTTATACCTGTCCTTTTCTTCTATTTGGATTTGCTAGTATCCTGATTTTAAATCAAATTTTGAAAAGATTACAGCATTATGTAATCTATCCAATAAATCTTTTTTATTTGGAATAGGGTATCTAATCCATTTTAAAACTTTATTCAATGGTTTATAATTTATTACTAACCTTGGAATTCCTCTTTCCTGTTCAGAATGTTTATTTACATAAAAAGCTGTGCAGGACCAAGGAGATTTAGAGGGTCTAATAAGACTTTTCTCAATTAAGGTTTTTATTTCTTTTTTGCATAATTGTAAATATTCAGAATTCATTTGACATGGTCTCGCTTTCGTAGGTATTTGGCTTTCCTTGAAGTCTTCATCATAAGGAAGAGAAACAATATGTTTCTTTCTATCCCAAAAAGCATTAGGATGGTCATTACATATTTGTAAAGAGAATTGATGTTGGACTAAATTTATTTTTTCCTGTAATTTAGGATTTTTTAGCTTTTCTTCTATTGTAATGTAATTTACTTCTTGTTTAAGAAAGTTTATTTGATTCTCTTTTGCTTGTAACAAAGATTCTTTTACATTATTTATGAACCTTGTGATTGGTTCAGAAACAAAATTAAAAATTACCTGTTTCCCCTCATATGTTCCAACAATTGAATTTTTATCCACCCTTTGTAGAGGAAGAATTTGATTTAAAAAAGGTGTTCCAAGTATAATCTGATTAGTAAGGTTTTTGACTAAAATAAAGCTATTAGCTATACACATCTTATTATTGCAAATATAAGCTTTAGGCAGTTTATAATTAATTTGTAAAGGTTCACCATTAGCTAAACTAAGTCTATGAGTTGTTTTCTGAAAATATTTTGTTGGTATAATACCTTCTTGGATACAATTCAAATCTGCTCCGCTATCAACTAGAGCAATCAAATCTTTTGTGAAATCATTGTTTATTAACAGTTTAATTTTTATATGCCATTTTTGTGACGTTATCCTTTCAATTACAGACAAGAAATTTTCTTCTTCTTCAATACTATTGTCAATGGACTTTCCTTTTTCTATTCTTGTTAATCTTTCTCCAAGATATTCATTATTCTTTTTTAAATTTTTTATCTCAAATTTTAAATTATCAATTTCAATTCTTAATTCTTCAATACTAACTGGTTTATTAACCTTATATTTTTAATTTAGTTGATTCTTAACTTCCATTAAAGTATATGGTTGAAAATCTTGAGAAATTTTCTCATCAGATGTTTCTCCCTGATTTTCTTTTATCATTTGAGAAATTATTCTCTCTCTTATTTCAGAATCTTTTATGACTTTAAGAAGATCCAGTATATTATTAGAAATAACATTTATTTCCATATCTTGAAATTGAGCAATAAGTTGATAGAGATTTTCTTCTTCTTTATCAGAAGAGTTTAAACATTGTTCACCATTTCTGCAAGGAATACATTCCTCATCTGATGATGTTAAACTTTCATTTTCTAAAATATGAATATTATTCATTTCAATAGATGAAAATTCTTGAGATTCAGAATCAGATTCAGAATTTATCAAACTATTTGATAAAGTTTTTTTCAACTTCTCATCTGTTAAATTATTAATTTTTCTTTTTACCCAGCAAGTTTTTTCGTTGTGTCCAGGACGACCACATTTTTTACATATAATAAAAGGTCTATTAGGTTTAAAATCTCTTTTCCTCTTAAATTTTCTATCTTCTTTTCTTTGTTCTTTCTTTTGTTTTCTTTTGTAAACTTTATTAGCTCTTTGTGATTTGAAAACCTTTTTATTCTTAACTGCATTTAGTATGACTTCTCTATCATGTTGAGATAAATAATTATCCCACCAACCTTTTAATTGACCTGTAAACCCAGCTACTATCATTCTAGCTATGTTTGTATCATTATTGCCATTATTTCTACAAATTGTACTATACATCATCATTCTATGGACAACATTATAAATTTGTCTTTCTGTATGACCATCAATATTCCATTCGTAAATATTTTTTCCATGATAGGAATTATTAACAACATATTCTTGTTCTTCTATTAGTACGTCTTGGGGAGTTGGTCTAGGATAATAATATAATCTTTGAGTAGGTTTTTCAGCAAACTTTTGGAGTTTATTAATCTCTTCATTTATCTTTTGTTGATAATTATTATTATCTATAGATTCCGCAAATTCTTCTGATAATGTATTAATATGTAAAGATTGAAATTTTTCTCCAAGATTTTTTAACTTATCATCAAGTAATTTTGAAATCTCTTTGCTAGATTTTAATTTAAAATCTTTTACCTCTGGAGGAGGCTGAATAGATGGTGTAGCTATAATTTCTCCATCCTTATTTTTATCTTTATTTAAAGAATGTTTTATAAGTTCATTTATTGTGTTATTTATAGCACATAATTGTTCTTTTATAACAACCAAACATATATTGGTATAATTATTTTGTCTGAAAAGATTGTTAATATGCATAATTGTTATGGGCAATGTATCATCCTCAAGTAATTTTTGAAAAGCTTGGTAATATCTTACCTCATTATCTCTTTCTAATTTAAAAGGTAATTGTGGAGGAAAATTTGTTTTTTGGATTTGACCATTTATATTATATTCTCTTTGTATAACTGAAATCATATTATTTGTATATTTGTTCAAAAACCATGGAACAAACGGAATAATATTATTCTGTTCTTCTCGTTCATCATAAAATTCTTTTTGAAAGAATTCAAAATCTTGACTTTCAAAATTTTTAAAGAACCATTTTCTAAACGATTCCCATTTGGTTAATTTAAATTCTTCACAAATTTGTTTTCTTGCCAAAGAACCTTGGCTAAAATCTATTTTCTTTCCAGAATCCATTAAATTGAGAAATTCATTTCAGACTCAGTTAATTCTGGGTCTTGAGGCTTAAATATTCCTCTAACTATATTATCAGAATTTATTCTTAATTCCTCTATTTTCCTGTCAGGAATTTCTTCTCTGATTTGAGAAGTAGAAGCTCTAGATGGACTTCTAACAGTATATTCAAAAGGGGATATATGTTGAGACGAAGCTTTCGAAGACAAAGATCTAGTTATTCTAGGATTTATTTTTTCAAACTGTATTTGGTTAGATCCTTCATTTGTTTGTATTATTTCTAATGGATTATTATCTACATACTGTTGTGAAGGAGTACAATTATTAATTACCCAATTTTCTGGAAAAATTATTTCTTCCCATTTTATTTTTCTTCTGGTTGTAATATTAGATTTTCCAAAATTAGTTTCTATAACTATTGTTTCATTTAATGGTTTATCAACCATCCTACAATGGGGATTCAAAGTAAATAACGGTTTGTAATATATTCTATAGCAAATACATATCACTTCTGACCCTGGAGCATAATTATATCCATGGGTTTTGACATTTAAAGTGAGAGCATCTGTAATATTAACATCAGATAGTGATAATTGTAGAATAGGATATACGTTAAAATAGACTGGACCATGTGCCAGGCTAGATTGAATTATTCCTACTAGGGATTGTTTCCAGTTTAAATTTCTACCATCCCTTAAAGCTGCAATGAAGCTTTCTGGTAACCCTTCAAGGGTCAGTGGTTTGAAAGCAATTTGAACCAAACCTATATGTATAAATTTATATTTATCTTTTTTATATTTTTCTAAATCTCTGTTATTAAGGAGTTTTATTATCATATCTTCTTTATTAAGAGAAATCGTTTCTTCAGTAGTTTTTACTACCTGTTTTAAACCAATTCTTTCAAATGTTCCTAGTTTATAAACTAGTTTATAATCAACCTTTGGAATTGTCCATTTATTTAATAAATCTAAATTATGAGGGATATCATACTCTTCCTCAATACTGTTTTTAACAGTATCTTTATCTTTTAGGATATTCATAAATTTATTTTCAAGTGTTGAATTTCCCCAATGATACCAGTTAACCACCATGGCTCTGATACCAAAATTATTTTGTTTTGTTTTAAATTTAATTATTTTTTAAATTTATTTGTTTTGTTTTAAATTTATTTTGTTTTGTTTTAAATTTAATTATTTTTTAAATTTATTTGTTTTGTTTTAAATTTAATTATTTTGTTTTGTTTTAAATTAAAAATTTAACTTGTAATATATTTAATTATTTTGTTTTGTTTTAAGTTAGTATCTAATATCCTATTAAATTAAAAATTTACTTTTTACTATTTTATTTTTATAGTTTTAGCCTAATGCAAGGCTAAACTCCTAAAGTGTTGATTCACACCATGACCTAGTTATAATCCATGTCTCATAAAAAAAAAAAAAAGTCTGAAATTTTTGAAATATTTATGAGTAATTTTGGGCTGGTTCCATACTAAACAGGCATGTGAATATGTGTAGTGGTCGAATTATGGTAGCCCGTTTTAGCCGTTTTGATGATTATAGGCGTTTTTAGGGCGTGGCCTGTACTGACCATATACTATTCAATGATGACAGTTAAGTATGGGTAAAACATCCATATGGCCTATTCATATATATTTTAGAAAATCAAGACAATTAAAAATTT
Source organism: Bidens hawaiensis (assembly GCF_021521415.1). NCBI lineage: Eukaryota > Viridiplantae > Streptophyta > Magnoliopsida > Asterales > Asteraceae > Bidens > Bidens hawaiensis. The sequence continues at coordinate 1,950,500 of NW_027491074.1, read as the reverse complement.
TTAAATTTTATAAAATGGATTATTAATAAGAGATCGAAAGATACCCGGTATCTGATCCTGTCCTTATGGTATCAGAGCCATGGTGAATAATTAGTGTCGTTGGGGAATCAACACTTTAAGTTTGTTTATGAATATTATTAAAAATAAAGATACAATTAAAAATAGTATTGAGGAAGAATATGATATTCCTCATAATCTTGATTTATTAAATCAATGGACAATTCCAAAAATTAATTATAACCAAATTTATAAATATGGTTATATGGAAAAATTAAGTTTCAAACAAGTAGTTAGAACTACTGAATCAACAATCTCTCTTAATAAAGAGGATATGATAATGAAACTCTTAAATAATAGAGAAATAATAAGATATAAGAATAATGAATATAAATTCATTCATATTGGTTTACTACACATATTCACATGCCTGTTTAGTATGGAACCAGCCCAAAATTACTCATAAATATTTCGAAAATTTCAGACTTTTTTTTTTTTTTTTTTTTTATGAGACATGGATTATAACTAGGTCATGGTGTGAATCAACACTTTAGGAGTTTAGCCTTGCATTAGGCTAAAACTATAAAAATAAAATAGTAAAGAAGTAAAGAATTGTACCTGAAATATGAAGGACTTTAAAACTTCAAAGATTTTTATTATCGAAGAAAAATATTTTACAAGTGAAAGAGAGGGTTTTTGATCAGTAGTCCTCTGATCTCTGCCTCATACAAAAACCTACTACTCCTTTTATAATGGGAGTTCTAAAAATACAAACAAAAGAACAACAGTAAAAGTAATAATTATTCATCAATTATCTTGACAATTGTGTCCAAAAGAGATTCCATTTGTCTGGGCAGCTGGCTGTAATTATTGTACCTCTACCCAACTTTTTGAATTATTGATTCTCCTTTATTCAGACGCATGTGATCTGGGACCCATGATTTCGTCCTCATCATCAATTGATTCAATTATTTTCTTCTTTAACTTTTCCAATTTTGTCTTGGCCTTCATTGTGACCTCATCCATGACATCGTCTTCTGGATTCTGAGAATAACCTGCTAACATTGTATCTTCTTCTTCTTCTTGATTAGAAGATGGATTTGAAGAGTATGAAGATTGTCCTGGTTGAAAATTATTCATTAAATCTTCTTCCATGGCTGCAAAGTATTTTTCCAGTAAATCTTTTCTGGAAAGATCCTTTCCTTCTTTAATTGATATCTTCCTAGCAATTTGTTGAAATGGGCTAGGAGATTCTCTTTGAGATTGAACCTGAATTTGTTTTTGATACAGATCCAGAGTTGATTCAATTTGATCAATGGTCTCTTGACCCTCTATGACTCCTTCTTTATTTTTTGAAGTCAATTTCTTCCAAAATTTTGTATAGAAAATTCTTCTTAAACATAGAATATTTTGAGTGGTATAACCAACTTCTGAAGACCATCTCCATATCCATGGAATTCCAAATTCCGTAAAGAAAAATAGAGAAGGCATTCCTTCAATTAACTCATTATTATGAGTAGCTTCAATTATTCCGGGAGATAATTCAACCCATTTATTATAGTATCCTTTAAAGGATTCTGGTAAAATTTTTATAGATGTTCCATAGGAAATCCACCATTTTAAAAACCAATTAGGTATATCCTGGTTATAAACCTGAGGACATATCTTGAAGAACCATGAATGTTTCTTCATCGGATTTTGATATAGAAAAGCTTTATTGAAAGCTTCAATATAATCCCAATAATTAAATTTGATGAGAGCACCAGATTCTGGATGACTCATCTCTTTTTCTTTTAATGGAGAATTTCCCCAATCTTCTAAGGATATTATCCTTTTGATAATTATTTTGCTATAGGTAAAAACCTTAGCATTTCCAGAATTATGATGAAAAATTTGAGCAGATTCGGTTGCTCTTAAAATTGATTCATAAACGAATCTTGATTTATAAATTCCAGCTGGATATGATCCAGTATCAAAAAACCTTTCCATTAAGGTCCATGGATTATCTTTCCATTTAAGATGTTTATCATCAAGGAGTAAAATTATTTCCTTATAAGGATTTTGATCATAAGAACCTTCATCAGATTCTTCTGGTTGAGTAACAATTGAATAGGAAGTATTGCTTCCTTTTTCCTTGGCTGCTTTGAAAGCTAGGAATTCCTGATATTCAGGATCATTAAATCGATTTTTTCCAGTATTACTGGATGAATTTGCTATATTAGCAATATTGGAAGCTATTAGCTTCTTTTGACCAAATTGTCCAATAATTGTTTCAGAATTATTATGAGAATTTCTGCCTTTTCCTCTATTGGAGGATCGGCCTCTTCCTCGCCATGGAGGATCCATCCCTGCAAATAAAATTTAAGCACAAGAGATTATTATCTCTTTTTCTTGAAGAATCTTCATTCGATTCTTAAAAATATAATATTGATGCCATTCACTAGTTATAAAAATTTTTTTTTTCTTGAGGAAATAAAGAATAATCCATACTATATTCGGCTATTCTTAAGGCATGTCTCATCCTCATTCTGGATTCAAAATCAATTTGTCTTTGAATTTTTCCAATTGCAATTTTCAATGGTCCTTTAATTCCCATTAATTCTGCAAAATAGAATCGAGAAATTCTCTCGTCAAGAAATCTGGTAAACTATTATCAGATCCTTTTTTATAGATTATTTCAAAATCAAAAGGGGCTAAATGAGCTTGCCACCTTGCAAACATTTGTTTAGAAACATTATGTTTAAAATCTTTGTCAAACATAAATTTAGCTGCTTGACAATCAGTTTTTATTATAAATTTTTGATTATATAAATCATCTTGAAATTTTAAAACACATTTTACTATTGCTAAAACTTCTTTTGCAATAGTTGCGTAATTTTTTTGACTATTATTCCATTTTCCAGAATGGAATCTAACCAAATATTCTTGTTTATTATCTGGAGAAACTTGTTTAAGAATTCCTCCATAACCAATGTCACTGGCATCAGTTTCAACTATTTTTTCCCAATTTGGGTTAGCAAGATTTAAACATGGAAGATTTTGAACCTTCTGTTTAATTTTTTGAATTGCCTTAGTGTGATCATCTGACCAACACTTAGGATTTTTCTTTAACCTATCATATAAGATAGCTGTATCTTTTGCAAGATTTTTATAATAAGGAGAAATATAATTTAAACTCCCAAGAAACCTTTGTAATTGAGTTTTATCTAAAATTTTATCAGGAAATTTAGAAGCAAATTCAATACTTCTATGTATTGGAATTATAACTTCTTTGTCAATATTATGACCAAGGAATCTAACATTGGTTTGAAAAAGCATCATTTTAGGTCTAGAAATTACTAAACAATTCTTTATAATAATATTTTTAAAGATTTCTAAATGCTGAAAATGCATTTCTATATTTTTTGAAAATATTAAAATATCATCGATATATACAATGATAAAATTTGAATAAGGAATGAATATATCATTCATAATATTTTGAAATTCACTGGGTGCATTTTTTAACCCAAAATGCATTACATTCCATTCATAATGTCCAAATGGAACTGTAAATGCTGTCTTATATCTGTCAGATTCATCAATTTGAATCTGCCAATATCCAGATTTTAGATCAAATTTAGAAAATATAACTGCATCATGCAGCCTATCCAATAAATCCTTTTTATTAGGTATTGGATATCTAATCCATTTTAACACTTTATTAAGTGGTTTATAATTTATAACCAATCTAGGAACTCCTCTTTCCTGCTCAGCATGTTTATTAACATAAAACGCTGTACATGACCAAGGAGACTTAGATTTTCTAATTAACCCTTTGTTTATTAAGGATTCTATTTCTTTCTTACATAATTCTAGATATTCAGAATTCATTTGACAAGGTCTAGCCTTGGTAGGAATTTGTCTTTCCTTAAAATCTTCCTCATAAGGAAGTGAAACAATATGTTTCTTTCTATCCCAAAAAGCATTTGGGTGATCATTACATATTTGTAAAGAAAACTTATTTTGAATCAATTTTATTTTATCCTGTAATTTATGATTTTTTAATTTTTCTGAAATAGTTAATTCATTTATTTCTTGTTTTAAAAATTCTATTTGGTTTATTTTTGCTTTAATTAAATCATCAATCATATTATTAATAATTCTAGTGATTGGTATAGAAATAAATTCAAAGGATATTTCTTCACCTTGAAATGTTCCTTTTAAAATTTTTTCATCCACTTTTGTTAAAGGAAATATTTTTCTAAAAAATGGTGATCCAAGTATTACTTGACTTGTTAGATCTTTAACAAGAATAAAACTATTAGGAATACATTTATTATTTTTACAGGTATAAGCATTGGGAAGCTTATAACTTATCTGTAATGGTTTTCCACCAGCAGACCCTAATTTCTGGGTGGTTTTATGAAAATATCTTGAAGGAATTAATCCTTCTTGAATACAATTTAAATCTGCTCCACTATCTAAAAGAGCAGTAAATTCTTTGGAAAATTGTTTATCAATCATCAATTTGATTCTAATATGCCATTTCTGAGAAGTTATTTCTTCTATTTGTTTTAAATAATTTTCTAATTGAAGTTTTGGAAAATTTACATCATTAATTTCCAATCTTCTTTTTTCTAAATTAATAATTCTTTCTTCTAAATTATTATTATTATTTTTAAGATTATTAATTTCTATTTTTAGATTATTAATCTCAATTTTTAATTCTTCAATACCAACCTGTTTATTTGGTTGATTTCTTTTATTTAATTGATTCTTAAGCTCTGCAAAAGTATAAGGTTGAAAAATTTCATTAGATGAAGATGATTCACCTTTATCATTTCTTATTAAGTCTAAAATCATTTCTTTCTTAATTTTTTCATCTTGAATATTTTTTAATAAATCTAAAAATTCATTTGTTATTACATTTAATTCCATATTTTGGAATTGAGATATAATATCATAAATTGAATCATTATTTATCTCATTGTTACAACATTCTTCATTACATTCTTTATTATCATCTGAAGAAGATGAGATAAAGCTTTCATTTTCTAAACCATTTATATCTTCATATGAAGATTCTGCTTCTGATTCATCAGAAGTATTATTAGGATCTATGATAATCTTTTCTAAAGTTTCTCTAAGATTATCATCTTTTATTTCATTCAATTTTTTCTTCACCCAGCAGGTTGCTGCTTTATGACCTGGACGGCCACATTTTCTGCAAATTATAAAAGATTTTTTATAAAATTTTTCAAAGGGTTTAATTTCCCTTTTCTTATCTCTATCTATTTTTCTCTCTTCTCTTTTCCTTTTTCTTTTAAAATATTTTTTTGGTTTTTGAGAAGAAAAATCTTTTCTTTTATTATTTTGGGGAGTAATTTTCTCCATGCCAAATTGATCACAAAATTGGCCTAACTGTCTCTTTTCCATTAAAGACTGTCTTTTAATTTGCTGATTTAGCTTTATTTCATTACATAAAGCTAATCCTTCATTTTTACATATACCTATTAAACTACCATAGGTATATTCATCATAATTAATATGAATATTATCTTTTCTCAATTTCTGTTTAACTCTTTCTGAAAAGAAATGAGGTAAACCGTCTATAAATTTAGACTTCCAATGAGTACTATTACTCTCTGGTAATTCCATTACTCTGCATAAAAATGTATCCTTATACCATCTAAATGATGTAAGGGTTTTACATTTTAGATTTTGCAAAAGAGTTCTAATATTTTCAGAATTATCAGACCATCTGCCTGTAAAATGTTCCATTATATTGATAGCAAGAGTATACACACTATTTTCTTGACTAATATCATTTTCTTCTTTTACAGAAGAGTAAATTTGTTCTCTATCTTGGAGGGTTAAATAATTATCCCACCATCCTTTTAATTGACCAGTAAATCCTGCTACTATCATTTTCGCAATAGATCTATCTGTATTTCCATTTGCTTTACATATCGTAGAATACATCATCATTCGATCTATAGTATTAGCTATTTGGGTGTCAGTTTGACCATCTATATTCCATTCATAGATGTTCTTCCCACTATAAGAATTATTTATTATGTACTCCTGTTCTTCTATTAAGACATCTTGAGGAGTTGGTCTATCATAATAATATTTATTCATGCTAGGTTTATTAGCATATTTATTCTGTAACTTAGCAATTTCTAAGTTTATTTGTTCTTTATAATTTTCTTTATTTGTGGATTTAGAAAATTCTTTTGAAAGAGTATTTATATTCAAACCTTTCATTTTTTCTGAAATAAATTCTAATTTAGTATCTAATAATTTAGATATTTCAGAATTAGATTTTAATTTAAAATCTCTTATTTCAGGAGGGGGTTGAATAGCTGGAACGGCTATGGCTTCTCCTGTTTCAAAAACCTTTTTATTTTTTATTAAAGAGGTTATTTCCTCAATTTTTTCTTGGATAGAACCTAGTTGTTCTCCTAATATAATTAAACATAAATTTGTATAATTTATATGTTTAAATAATTTATTTAGGTGAAAAATTGTTACTGGTAAAGTATCACCTTCCAGTAGCTTGGTAATACATTGTTACCTTTTCTTTTTCAATTTTAAAACCTGTTTGAGGAGGGAAAATAGATTTTATTTTCTTTTCTCCTAAATCATATTCTCTGTAAATAGTAGAAATTATACTATTCACATACTTATTAAAGAACCATGGAACAAAATAAATAATATAATTTTGTTCTTCTAATTCTTTATAAAATTCATCTCGAAAATATAGTAATTGTTTTATTTCAAAATTTTCCAAATACCATTTTCTAAATTCCTCCCATTTAGGATCTTGGAATTCAGAATTTATTTTATCTCTTACCAGGGAACCTGGTCTAAAATCAATTTTTTCTATATTATTCATGATATAGAGAAATCCATTTCTGACTCGGTTAATTCCGGGTCTTGTTGGGGTCTATTAATTCCTCTAACTATATTATCAGAATTAATTCTTAATTCATTAACTCTATTATTATTTTCAGGATATTTTTCTCTTATTTGAGAAGTTGAAGCTCTAGTAGGACTTCTAACAGTATATGCTAAAGGAGATATATGAAAATTTGATAAAGATAAAGACCTAGTTATTCTAGGTGTAACTTTTTCAAATTGTATTTGAACATTTCCTTCAGTTGTTTGTAAAATTTCTAAAGGATTGTTATCAATATAAGATTGAGATGGGGTATTTTCTTTTAATACCCAATTATCAGGAAAATTTATTTCTTCCCATTTAATTTTTCTTCTTGTAGTAATATTTGACTTACCAAAATTAGTTTCTATAACTATTGTTTCATTTAATGGTTTATCAACCATTTTGCATCTAGGATTCAAAGTATATAATGGCTTGTAATAAATTCTATAACAAACACATATAACTTCTGAACCTGGAGTATAATTATAACCATTAGTTTTAACATTTAATGTTAAAGCATCTGTGATATTCACATCTGTTAAAGATAATTGTAAATTTGGATAGACATTAAAATAGACTGGACCATGTGCCAGACTAGATTGAACAATACCTATTAGGGATTGTTTCCAATCTAAATTTCTTCCATCTCTTAGAACTGCTATAAAACTTTCTGGAAGACCTTCTAATGTTAATGGTTTAAAGGCGATTTGCACTAAACCAATATGAATGAATTTATATTCATTATTCTTATATCTTATTATTTCTCTATTATTTAAGAGTTTCATTATCATATCCTCTTTATTAAGAGAGATTGTTGATTCAGTAGTTCTAACTACTTGTTTGAAACTTAATTTTTCCATATAACCATATTTATAAATTTGGTTATAATTATACTCCAGGTTCAGAAGTTATATGTGTTTGTTATAGAATTTATTACAAGCCATTATATACTTTGAATCCTAGATGCAAAATGGTCTATAAACCATTAAATGAAACAATAGTTATAGAAACTAATTTTGGTAAGTCAAATATTACTACAAGAAGAAAAATTAAATGGGAAGAAATAAATTTTCCTGATAATTGGGTATTAAAAGAAAATACCCCATCTCAATCTTATATTGATAACAATCCTTTAGAAATTTTACAAACAACTGAAGGAAATGTTCAAATACAATTTGAAAAAGTTACACCTAGAATAACTAGGTCTTTATCTTCATCAAATTTTCATATATCTCCTTTAGCATATACTGTTAGAAGTCCTTCTAGAGCTTCAACTTCTCAAATAAGAGAAAAATATCCTGAAAATAATAATAGAGTTAATGAATTAAGAATTAATTCTGATAATATAGTTAGAGGAATTAATTCTTAATTCATTAACTCTATTATTATTTTCAGAAAAATATCCTGAAAATAATAATTCATATATATTTTAGAAAATCAAGACAATTAAAAATTTTTAAATTTTATAAAATGGATTATTAATAAGAGATCGAAAGATACCCGGTATCTGATCCTGTCCTTATGTCTGATCCTGTCCTTATGGTATCAGAGCCATGGTGAATAATTAGTGTCGTTGGGGAATCAACACTTTAAGTTTGTTTATGAATATTATTAAAAATAAAGATACAATTAAAAATAGTATTGAGGAAGAATATGATATTCCTCATAATCTTGATTTATTAAATCAATGGACAACTCCAAAAATTAATTATAACCAAATTTATAAATATGGTTATATGGAAAAATTAAGTTTCAAACAAGTAGTTAGAACTACTGAATCAACAATCTCTCTTAATAAAGAGGATATGATAATGAAACTCTTAAATAATAGAGAAATAATAAGATATAAGAATAATGAATATAAATTCATTCATATTGGTTTAGTGCAAATCGCCTTTAAACCATTAACATTAGAAGGTCTTCCAGAAAGTTTTATAGCAGTTCTAAGAGATGGAAGAAATTTAGATTGGAAACAATCCCTAATAGGTATTGTTCAATCTAGTCTGGCACATGGTCCAGTCTATTTTAATGTCTATCCAAATTTACAATTATCTTTAACAGATGTGAATATCACAGATGCTTTAACATTAAATGTTAAAACTAATGGTTATAATTATACTCCAGGTTCAGAAGTTATATGTGTTTGTTATAGAATTTATTACAAGCCATTATATACTTTGAATCCTAGATGCAAAATGGTTGATAAACCATTAAATGAAACAATAGTTATAGAAACTAATTTTGGTAAGTCAAATATTACTACAAGAAGAAAAATTAAATGGGAAGAAATAAATTTTCCTGATAATTGGGTATTAAAAGAAAATACCCCATCTCAATCTTATATTGATAACAATCCTTTAGAAATTTTACAAACTGAAGGAAATGTTCAAATACAATTTGAAAAAGTTACACCTAGAATAACTAGGTCTTTATCTTCATCAAATTTTCATATATCTCCTTTAGCATATACTGTTAGAAGTCCTTCTATAGCTTCAACTTCTCAAATAAGAGAAAAATATCCTGAAAATAATAATAGAGTTAATGAATTAAGAATTAATTCTGATAATATAGTTAGAGGAATTAATAGACCCCAACAAGACCCGGAATTAACCGAGTCAGAAATGGATTTCTCTATATCATGAATAATATAGAAAAAATTGATTTTAGACTAGGTTCCCTGGTAAGAGATAAAATAAATTCTGAATTCCAAGATCCTAAATGGGAGGAATTTAGAAAATGGTATTTGGAAAATTTTGAAATAAAACAATTACTATATTTTCGAGATGAATTTTATAAAGAATTAGAAGAACAAAATTATATTATTTATTTTGTTCCATGGTTCTTTAATAAGTATGTGAATAGTATAATTTCTACTATTTACAGAGAATATGATTTAGGAGAAAAGAAAATAAAATCTATTTTCCCTCCTCAAACAGGTTTTAAAATTGAAAAAGAAAAGGTAACAATGTATTACCAAGCTTTTCAAAAATTACTGGAAGGTGATACTTTACCAGTAATAATTTTTCACCTAAATAAATTATTTAAACATATAAATTATACAAATTTATGTTTAATTATATTAGGAGAACAACTAGGTTCTATCCAAGAAAAAATTGAGGAAATAACCTCTTTAATAAAAAATAAAAAGGTTTTTGAAACAGGAGAAGCCATAGCCGTTCCAGCTATTCAACCCCCTCCTGAAATAAGAGATTTTAAATTAAAATCTAATTCTGAAATATCTAAATTATTAGATACTAAATTAGAATTTATTTCAGAAAAAATGAAAGGTTTGAATATAAATACTCTTTCAAAAGAATTTTCTAAATCCACAAATAAAGAAAATTATAAAGAACAAATAAACTTAGAAATTGCTAAGTTACAGAATAAATATGCTAATAAACCTAGCATGAATAAATATTATTATGATAGACCAACTCCTCAAGATGTCTTAATAGAAGAACAGGAGTACATAATAAATAATTCTTATAGTGGGAAGAACATCTATGAATGGAATATAGATGGTCAAACTGACACCCAAATAGCTAATACTATAGATCGAATGATGATGTATTCTACGATATGTAAAGCAAATGGAAATACAGATAGATCTATTGCGAAAATGATAGTAGCAGGATTTACTGGTCAATTAAAAGGATGGTGGGATAATTATTTAACCCTCCAAGATAGAGAACAAATTTACTCTTCTGTAAAAGAAGAAAATGATATTAGTCAAGAAAATAGTGTGTATACTCTTGCTATCAATATAATGGAACATTTTACAGGCAGATGGTCTGATAATTCTGAAAATATTAGAACTCTTTTGCAAAATCTAAAATGTAAAACCCTTACATCATTTAGATGGTATAAGGATACATTTTTATGCAGAGTAATGGAATTACCAGAGAGTAATAGTACTCATTGGAAGTCTAAATTTATAGACGGTTTACCTCATTTCTTTTCAGAAAGAGTTAAACAGAAATTGAGAAAAGATAATATTCATATTAATTATGATGAATATACCTATGGTAGTTTAATAGGTATATGTAAAAATGAAGGATTAGCTTTATGTAATGAAATAAAGCTAAATCAGCAAATTAAAAGACAGTCTTTAATGGAAAAGAGACAGTTAGGCCAATTTTGTGATCAATTTGGCATGGAGAAAATTACTCCCCAAAATAATAAAAGAAAAGATTTTTCTTCTCAAAAACCAAAAAAATATTTTAAAAGAAAAAGGAAAAGAGAAGAGAGAAAAATAGATAGAGATAAGAAAAGGGAAATTAAACCCTTTGAAAAATTTTATAAAAAATCTTTTATAATTTGCAGAAAATGTGGCCGTCCAGGTCATAAAGCAGCAACCTGCTGGGTGAAGAAAAAATTGAATGAAATAAAAGATGATAATCTTAGAGAAACTTTAGAAAAGATTATCATAGATCCTAATAATACTTCTGATGAATCAGAAGCAGAATCTTCATATGAAGATATAAATGGTTTAGAAAATGAAAGCTTTATCTCATCTTCTTCAGATGATAATAAAGAATGTAATGAAGAATGTTGTAACAATGAGATAAATAATGATTCAATTTATGATATTATATCTCAATTCCAAAATATGGAATTAAATGTAATAACAAATGAATTTTTAGATTTATTAAAAAATATTCAAGATGAAAAAATTAAGAAAGAAATGATTTTAGACTTAATAAGAAATGATAAAGGTGAATCATCTTCATCTAATGAAATTTTTCAACCTTATACTTTTGCAGAGGTTAAGAATCAATTAAATAAAAGAAATCAACCAAATAAACAGGTTGGTATTGAAGAATTAAAAATTGAGATTAATAATCTAAAAATAGAAATTAATAATCTTAAAAATAATAATAATAATTTAGAAGAAAGAATTATTAATTTAGAAAAAAGAAGATTGGAAATTAATGATGTAAATTTTCCAAAACTTCAATTAGAAAATTATTTAAAACAAATAGAAGAAATAACTTCTCAGAAATGGCATATTAGAATCAAATTGATGATTGATAAACAATTTTCCAAAGAATTTACTGCTCTTTTAGATAGTGGAGCAGATTTAAATTGTATTCAAGAAGGATTAATTCCTTCAAGATATTTTCATAAAACCACCCAGAAATTAGGGTCTGCTGGTGGAAAACCATTACAGATAAGTTATAAGCTTCCCAATGCTTATATCTGTAAAAATAATAAATGTATTCCTAATAGTTTTATTCTTGTTAAAGATCTAACAAGTCAAGTAATACTTGGATCACCATTTTTTAGAAAAATATTTCCTTTAACAAAAGTAGATGAAAAAATTTTAAAAGGAACATTTCAAGGTGAAGAAATATCCTTTGAATTTATTTCTGAACCAATCACTAGAATTATTAATAATATGATTGATGATTTAATTAAAGCAAAAATAAACCAAATAGAATTTTTAAAACAAGAAATAAATGAATTAACTATTTCAGAAAAATTAAAAAATCCTAAATTACAGGATAAAATAAAATTGATTCAAAATAAGTTTTCTTTACAAATATGTAATGATCACCCAAATGCTTTTTGGGATAGAAAGAAACATATTGTTTCACTTCCTTATGAGGAAGATTTTAAGGAAAGACAAATTCCTACCAAGGCTAGACCTTGTCAAATGAATTCTGAATATCTAGAATTATGTAAGAAAGAAATAGAATCCTTAATAAACAAAGGGTTAATTAGAAAATCTAAGTCTCCTTGGTCATGTACAGCGTTTTATGTTAATAAACATGCTGAGCAGGAAAGAGGAGTTCCTAGATTGGTTATAAATTATAAACCACTTAATAAAGTGTTAAAATGGATTAGATATCCAATACCTAATAAAAAGGATTTATTGGATAGGCTGCATGATGCAGTTATATTTTCTAAATTTGATCTAAAATCTGGATATTGGCAGATTCAAATTGATGAATCTGACAGATACAAGACAGCATTTACAGTTCCATTTGGACATTATGAATGGAATGTAATGCCTTTTGGGTTAAAAAATACACCCAGTGAATTTCAAAATATTATGAATGATATATTCATTCCTTATTCAAATTTTATCATTGTATATATCGATGATATTTTAATATTTTCAAAAAATATAGAAATACATTTTCAGCATTTAGAAATCTTTAAAAATATTATTATAAAGAATGGTTTAGTAATTTCTAGACCTAAAATGATGCTTTTTCAAACCAATGTTAGATTCCTTGGTCATAATATTGACAAAGGAGTTATAATTCCAATACATAGAAGTATTGAATTTGCTTCTAAATTTCCTGATAAAATTTTAGATAAAACTCAATTACAAAGGTTTCTTGGGAGTTTAAATTATATTTCTCCTTATTATAAAAATCTTGCAAAAGATACAGCTATCTTATATGATAGGTTAAAGAAAAATCCTAAGTGTTGGTCAGATGATCACACTAAGGCAATTCAAAAAATTAAACAGAAGGTTCAAAATCTTCCATGTTTAAATCTTGCTAACCCAAATTGGGAAAAAATAGTTGAAACTGATGCCAGTGACATTGGTTATGGAGGAATTCTTAAACAAGTTTCTCCAGATAATAAACAAGAATATTTGGTTAGATTCCATTCTGGAAAATGGAATAATAGTCAAAAAAATTACGCAACTATTGCAAAAGAAGTTTTAGCAATAGTAAAATGTGTTTTAAAATTTCAAGATGATTTATATAATCAAAAATTTATAATAAAAACTGATTGTCAAGCAGCTAAATTTATGTTTGACAAAGATTTTAAACATAATGTTTCTAAACAAATGTTTGCAAGGTGGCAAGCTCATTTAGCCCCTTTTGATTTTGAAATAATCTATAAAAAAGGATCTGATAATAGTTTACCAGATTTCTTGACGAGAGAATTTCTCGATTCTATTTTGCAGAATTAATGGGAATTAAAGGACCATTGAAAATTGCAATTGGAAAAATTCAAAGACAAATTGATTTTGAATCCAGAATGAGGATGAGACATGCCTTAAGAATAGCCGAATATAATATGGATTATTCTTTATATCCTCAAGAAAAAAAAAATTTATAACTAGTGAATGGCATCAATATTATATTTTTAAGAATCGAATGAAGATTCTTCAAGAAAAAGAGATAATAATCTCTTGTGCTTAAATTTTATTTGCAGGGATGGATCCTCCATGGCGAGGAAGAGGCCGATCCTCCAATAGAGGAAAAGGCAGAAATTCTCATAATAATTCTGAAACAATTATTGGACAATTTGGTCAAAAGAAGCTAATAGCTTCCAATATTGCTAATATAGCAAATTCATCCAGTAATACTGGAAAAAATCGATTTAATGATCCTGAATATCAGGAATTCCTAGCTTTCAAAGCAGCCAAGGAAAAAGGAAGCAATACTTCCTATTCAATTGTTACTCAACCAGAAGAATCTGATGAAGGTTCTTATGATCAAAATCCTTATAAGGAAATAATTTTACTCCTTGATGATAAACATCTTAAATGGAAAGATAATCCATGGACCTTAATGGAAAGGTTTTTTGATACTGGATCATATCCAGCTGGAATTTATAAATCAAGATTCGTTTATGAATCAATTTTAAGAGCAACCGAATCTGCTCAAATTTTTCATCATAATTCTGGAAATGCTAAGGTTTTTACCTATAGCAAAATAATTATCAAAAGGATAATATCCTTAGAAGATTGGGGAAATTCTCCATTAAAAGAAAAAGAGATGAGTCATCCAGAATCTGGTGCTCTCATCAAATTTAATTATTGGGATTATATTGAAGCTTTCAATAAAGCTTTTCTATATCAAAATCCGATGAAGAAACATTCATGGTTCTTCAAGATATGTCCTCAGGTTTATAACCAGGATATACCTAATTGGTTTTTAAAATGGTGGATTTCCTATGGAACATCTATAAAAATTTTACCAGAATCCTTTAAAGGATACTATAATAAATGGGTTGAATTATCTCCCGGAATAATTGAAGCTACTCATAATAATGAGTTAATTGAAGGAATGCCTTCTCTATTTTTCTTTACGGAATTTGGAATTCCATGGATATGGAGATGGTCTTCAGAAGTTGGTTATACCACTCAAAATATTCCATGTTTAAGAAGAATTTTCTATACAAAATTTTGGAAGAAATTGACTTCAAAAAATAAAGAAGGAGTCATAGAGGGTCAAGAGACCATTGATCAAATTGAATCAACTCTGGATCTGTATCAAAAACAAATTCAGGTTCAATCTCAAAGAGAATCTCCTAGCCCATTTCAACAAATTGCTAGGAAGATATCAATTAAAGAAGGAAAGGATCTTTCCAGAAAAGATTTACTGGAAAAATACTTTGCAGCCATGGAAGAAGATTTAATGAATAATTTTCAACCAGGACAATCTTCATACTCTTCAAATCCATCTTCTAATCAAGAAGAAGAAGAAGATACAATGTTAGCAGGTTATTCTCAGAATCCAGAAGACGATGTCATGGATGAGGTCACAATGAAGGCCAAGACAAAATTGGAAAAGTTAAAGAAGAAAATAATTGAATCAATTGATGATGAGGACGAAATCATGGGTCCCAGATCACATGCGTCTGAATAAAGGAGAATCAATAATTCAAAAAGTTGGGTAGAGGTACAATAATTACAGCCAGCTGCCCAGACAAATGGAATCTCTTTTGGACACAATTGTCAAGATAATTGATGAATAATTATTACTTTTACTGTTGTTCTTTTGTTTGTATTTTTAGAACTCCCATTATAAAAGGAGTAGTAGGTTTTTGTATGAGGCAGAGATCAGAGGACTACTGATCAAAGACCCTCTCTTTCACTTGTAAAATATTTTTCTTCAATAATAAAAATCTTTGAAGTTTTAAAGTCCTTCATATTTCAGGTACAATTCTTTACTTCTTTACTATTTTATTTTTATAGTTTTAGCCTAATGCAAGACTAAACTCCTAAAGTGTTGATTCACACCATGACCTAGTTATAATCCATGTCTCATAAAAAAAAAAAAAAAAAAAAGTCTGAAATTTTCGAAATATTTATGAGTAATTTGGGCTGGTTCCATACTAAACAGGCATGTGAATATGTGTAGTGGTCGAATTATGGTAGCCCGTTTTAGCCGTTTTGATGATTATAGGCGTTTTTAGGGCGTGGCCTGTACTGACCATATACTATTCAATGATGACAGTTAAGTATGAGCAAAACATCCATATGGCCTATTCATATATATTTTAGAAAATCAAGACAATTAAAAATTTTTAAATACCGGGTATCTTTCGATCTCTTATTAATAATCCATTTTATAAAATTTAAAAATTTTTAATTGTCTTGATTTTCTAAAATATATATGAATAGGCCATATGGATGTTTTACCCATACTTAACTGTCATCATTGAATAGTATATGGTCAGTACAGGCCACGCCCTAAAAACGCCTATAATCATCAAAACGGCTAAAACGGGCTACCATAATTCGACCACTACACATATTCACATGCCTGTTTAGTATGGAACCAGCCCAAAATTACTCATAAATATTTCGAAAATTTCAGACTTTGTTTTTTTTTTTTTTTTATGAGACATGGATTATAACTAGGTCATGGTGTGAATCAACACTTTAGGAGTTTAGCCTTGCATTAGGCTAAAACTATAAAAATAAAATAGTAAAGAAGTAAAGAATTGTACCTGAAATTTGAAGGACTTTAAAACTTCAAAGATTTTTATTATCGAAGAAAAATATTTTACAAGTGAAAGAGAGGGTTTTTGATCAGTAGTCCTCTGATCTCTGCCTCATACAAAAACCTACTACTCCTTTTATAATGGGAGTTCTAAAAATACAAACAAAAGAACAACAGTAAAAGTAATAATTATTCATCAATTATCTTGACAATTGTGTCCAAAAGAGATTCCATTTGTCTGGGCAGCTGGCTGTAATTATTGTACCTCTACCCAACTTTTTGAATTATTGATTCTCCTTTATTCAGACGCATGTGATCTGGGACCCATGATTTCGTCCTCATCATCAATTGATTCAATTATTTTCTTCTTTAACTTTTCCAATTTTGTCTTGGCCTTCATTGTGACCTCATCCATGACATCGTCTTCTGGATTCTGAGAATAACCTGCTAACATTGTATCTTCTTCTTCTTCTTGATTAGAAGATGGATTTGAAGAGTATGAAGATTGTCCTGGTTGAAAATTATTCATTAAATCTTCTTCCATGGCTGCAAAGTATTTTTCCAGTAAATCTTTTCTGGAAAGATCCTTTCCTTCTTTAATTGATATCTTCCTAGCAATTTGTTGAAATGGGCTAGGAGATTCTCTTTGAGATTGAACCTGAATTTGTTTTTGATACAGATCCAGAGTTGATTCAATTTGATCAATGGTCTCTTGACCCTCTATGACTCCTTCTTTATTTTTTGAAGTCAATTTCTTCCAAAATTTTGTATAGAAAATTCTTCTTAAACATGGAATATTTTGAGTGGTATAACCAACTTCTGAAGACCATCTCCATATCCATGGAATTCCAAATTCCGTAAAGAAAAATAGAGAAGGCATTCCTTCAATTAACTCATTATTATGAGTAGCTTCAATTATTCCGGGAGATAATTCAACCCATTTATTATAGTATCCTTTAAAGGATTCTGGTAAAATTTTTATAGATGTTCCATAGGAAATCCACCATTTTAAAAACCAATTAGGTATATCCTGGTTATAAACCTGAGGACATATCTTGAAGAACCATGAATGTTTCTTCATCGGATTTTGATATAGAAAAGCTTTATTGAAAGCTTCAATATAATCCCAATAATTAAATTTGATGAGAGCACCAGATTCTGGATGACTCATCTCTTTTTCTTTTAATGGAGAATTTCCCCAATCTTCTAAGGATATTATCCTTTTGATAATTATTTTGCTATAGGTAAAAACCTTAGCATTTCCAGAATTATGATGAAAAATTTGAGCAGATTCGGTTGCTCTTAAAATTGATTCATAAACGAATCTTGATTTATAAATTCCAGCTGGATATGATCCAGTATCAAAAAACCTTTCCATTAAGGTCCATGGATTATCTTTCCATTTAAGATGTTTATCATCAAGGAGTAAAATTATTTCCTTATAAGGATTTTGATCATAAGAACCTTCATCAGATTCTTCTGGTTGAGTAACAATTGAATAGGAAGTATTGCTTCCTTTTTCCTTGGCTGCTTTGAAAGCTAGGAATTCCTGATATTCAGGATCATTAAATCGATTTTTTCCAGTATTACTGGATGAATTTGCTATATTAGCAATATTGGAAGCTATTAGCTTCTTTTGACCAAATTGTCCAATAATTGTTTCAGAATTATTATGAGAATTTCTGCCTTTTCCTCTATTGGAGGATCGGCCTCTTCCTCGCCATGGAGGATCCATCCCTGCAAATAAAATTTAAGCACAAGAGATTATTATCTCTTTTTCTTGAAGAATCTTCATTCGATTCTTAAAAATATAATATTGATGCCATTCACTAGTTATAAATTTTTTTTTTTCTTGAGGATATAAAGAATAATCCATATTATATTCGGCTATTCTTAAGGCATGTCTCATCCTCATTCTGGATTCAAAATCAATTTGTCTTTGAATTTTTCCAATTGCAATTTTCAATGGTCCTTTAATTCCCATTAATTCTGCAAAATAGAATCGAGAAATTCTCTCGTCAAGAAATCTGGTAAACTATTATCAGATCCTTTTTTATAGATTATTTCAAAATCAAAAGGGGCTAAATGAGCTTGCCACCTTGCAAACATTTGTTTAGAAACATTATGTTTAAAATCTTTGTCAAACATAAATTTAGCTGCTTGACAATCAGTTTTTATTATAAATTTTTGATTATATAAATCATCTTGAAATTTTAAAACACATTTTACTATTGCTAAAACTTCTTTTGCAATAGTTGCGTAATTTTTTTGACTATTATTCCATTTTCCAGAATGGAATCTAACCAAATATTCTTGTTTATTATCTGGAGAAACTTGTTTAAGAATTCCTCCATAACCAATGTCACTGGCATCAGTTTCAACTATTTTTTCCCAATTTGGGTTAGCAAGATTTAAACATGGAAGATTTTGAACCTTCTGTTTAATTTTTTGAATTGCCTTAGTGTGATCATCTGACCAACACTTAGGATTTTTCTTTAACCTATCATATAAGATAGCTGTATCTTTTGCAAGATTTTTATAATAAGGAGAAATATAATTTAAACTCCCAAGAAACCTTTGTAATTGAGTTTTATCTAAAATTTTATCAGGAAATTTAGAAGCAAATTCAATACTTCTAGGTATTGGAATTATAACTCCTTTGTCAATATTATGACCAAGGAATCTAACATTGGTTTGAAAAAGCATCATTTTAGGTCTAGAAATTACTAAACCATTCTTTATAATAATATTTTTAAAGATTTCTAAATGCTGAAAATGCATTTCTATATTTTTTGAAAATATTAAAATATCATCGATATATACAATGATAAAATTTGAATAAGGAATGAATATATCATTCATAATATTTTGAAATTCACTGGGTGCATTTTTTAACCCAAAAGACATTACATTCCATTCATAATGTCCAAATGGAACTGTAAATGCTGTCTTATATCTGTCAGATTCATCAATTTGAATCTGCCAATATCCAGATTTTAGATCAAATTTAGAAAATATAACTGCATCATGCAGCCTATCCAATAAATCCTTTTTATTAGGTATTGGATATCTAATCCATTTTAACACTTTATTAAGTGGTTTATAATTTATAACCAATCTAGGAACTCCTCTTTCCTGCTCAGCATGTTTATTAACATAAAACGCTGTACATGACCAAGGAGACTTAGATTTTCTAATTAACCCTTTGTTTATTAAGGATTCTATTTCTTTCTTACATAATTCTAGATATTCAGAATTCATTTGACAAGGTCTAGCCTTGGTAGGAATTTGTCTTTCCTTAAAATCTTCCTCATAAGGAAGTGAAACAATATGTTTCTTTCTATCCCAAAAAGCATTTGGGTGATCATTACATATTTGTAAAGAAAACTTATTTTGAATCAATTTTATTTTATCCTGTAATTTAGGATTTTTTAATTTTTCTGAAATAGTTAATTCATTTATTTCTTGTTTTAAAAATTCTATTTGGTTTATTTTTGCTTTAATTAAATCATCAATCATATTATTAATAATTCTAGTGATTGGTTCAGAAATAAATTCAAAGGATATTTCTTCACCTTGAAATGTTCCTTTTAAAATTTTTTCATCTACTTTTGTTAAAGGAAATATTTTTCTAAAAAATGGTGATCCAAGTATTACTTGACTTGTTAGATCTTTAACAAGAATAAAACTATTAGGAATACATTTATTATTTTTACAGATATAAGCATTGGGAAGCTTATAACTTATCTGTAATGGTTTTCCACCAGCAGACCCTAATTTCTGGGTGGTTTTATGAAAATATCTTGAAGGAATTAATCCTTCTTGAATACAATTTAAATCTGCTCCACTATCTAAAAGAGCAGTAAATTCTTTGGAAAATTGTTTATCAATCATCAATTTGATTCTAATATGCCATTTCTGAGAAGTTATTTCTTCTATTTGTTTTAAATAATTTTCTAATTGAAGTTTTGGAAAATTTACATCATTAATTTCCAATCTTCTTTTTTCTAAATTAATAATTCTTTCTTCTAAATTATTATTATTATTTTTAAGATTATTAATTTCTATTTTTAGATTATTAATCTCAATTTTTAATTCTTCAATACCAACCTGTTTATTTGGTTGATTTCTTTTATTTAATTGATTCTTAACCTCTGCAAAAGTATAAGGTTGAAAAATTTCATTAGATGAAGATGATTCACCTTTATCATTTCTTATTAAGTCTAAAATCATTTCTTTCTTAATTTTTTCATCTTGAATATTTTTTAATAAATCTAAAAATTCATTTGTTATTACATTTAATTCCATATTTTGGAATTGAGATATAATATCATAAATTGAATCATTATTTATCTCATTGTTACAACATTCTTCATTACATTCTTTATTATCATCTGAAGAAGATGAGATAAAGCTTTCATTTTCTAAACCATTTATATCTTCATATGAAGATTCTGCTTCTGATTCATCAGAAGTATTATTAGGATCTATGATAATCTTTTCTAAAGTTTCTCTAAGATTATCATCTTTTATTTCATTCAATTTTTTCTTCACCCAGCAGGTTGCTGCTTTATGACCTGGACGGCCACATTTTCTGCAAATTATAAAAGATTTTTTATAAAATTTTTCAAAGGGTTTAATTTCCCTTTTCTTATCTCTATCTATTTTTCTCTCTTCTCTTTTCCTTTTTCTTTTAAAATATTTTTTTGGTTTTTGAGAAGAAAAATCTTTTCTTTTATTATTTTGGGGAGTAATTTTCTCCATGCCAAATTGATCACAAAATTGGCCTAACTGTCTCTTTTCCATTAAAGACTGTCTTTTAATTTGCTGATTTAGCTTTATTTCATTACATAAAGCTAATCCTTCATTTTTACATATACCTATTAAACTACCATAGGTATATTCATCATAATTAATATGAATATTATCTTTTCTCAATTTCTGTTTAACTCTTTCTGAAAAGAAATGAGGTAAACCGTCTATAAATTTAGACTTCCAATGAGTACTATTACTCTCTGGTAATTCCATTACTCTGCATAAAAATGTATCCTTATACCATCTAAATGATGTAAGGGTTTTACATTTTAGATTTTGCAAAAGAGTTCTAATATTTTCAGAATTATCAGACCATCTGCCTGTAAAATGTTCCATTATATTGATAGCAAGAGTATACACACTATTTTCTTGACTAATATCATTTTCTTCTTTTACAGAAGAGTAAATTTGTTCTCTATCTTGGAGGGTTAAATAATTATCCCACCATCCTTTTAATTGACCAGTAAATCCTGCTACTATCATTTTCGCAATAGATCTATCTGTATTTCCATTTGCTTTACATATCGTAGAATACATCATCATTCGATATATAGTATTAGCTATTTGGGTGTCAGTTTGACCATCTATATTCCATTCATAGATGTTCTTCCCACTATAAGAATTATTTATTATGTACTCCTGTTCTTCTATTAAGACATCTTGAGGAGTTGGTCTATCATAATAATATTTATTCATGCTAGGTTTATTAGCATATTTATTCTGTAACTTAGCAATTTCTAAGTTTATTTGTTCTTTATAATTTTCTTTATTTGTGGATTTAGAAAATTCTTTTGAAAGAGTATTTATATTCAAACCTTTCATTTTTTCTGAAATAAATTCTAATTTAGTATCTAATAATTTAGATATTTCAGAATTAGATTTTAATTTAAAATCTCTTATTTCAGGAGGGGGTTGAATAGCTGGAACGGCTATGGCTTCTCCTGTTTCAAAAACCTTTTTATTTTTTATTAAAGAGGTTATTTCCTCAATTTTTTCTTGGATAGAACCTAGTTGTTCTCTTAATATAATTAAACATAAATTTGTATAATTTATATGTTTAAATAATTTATTTAGGTGAAAAATTGTTACTGGTAAAGTATCACCTTCCAGTAATTTTTGAAAAGCTTGGTAATACATTGTTACATTTTCTTTTTCAATTTTAAAACCTGTTTGAGGAGGGAAATAGATTTTATTTTCTTTTCTCCTAAATCATATTCTCTGTAAATAGTAGAAATTATACTATTCACATACTTATTAAAGAACCATGGAACAAAATAAATAATATAATTTTGTTCTTCTAATTCTTTATAAAATTCATCTCGAAAATATAGTAATTGTTTTATTTCAAAATTTTCCAAATACCATTTTCTAAATTCCTCCCATTTAGGATCTTGGAATTCAGAATTTATTTTATCTCTTACCAGGGAACCTGGTCTAAAATCAATTTTTTCTATATTATTCATGATATAGAGAAATCCATTTCTGACTCGGTTAATTCCGGGTCTTGTTGGGGTCTATTAATTCCTCTAACTATATTATCAGAATTAATTCTTAATTCATTAACTCTATTATTATTTTCAGGATATTTTTCTCTTATTTGAGAAGTTGAAGCTCTAGAAGGACTTCTAACAGTATATGCTAAAGGAGATATATGAAAATTTGATGAAGATAAAGACCTAGTTATTCTAGGTGTAACTTTTTCAAATTGTATTTGAACATTTCCTTCAGTTGTTTGTAAAATTTCTAAAGGATTGTTATCAATATAAGATTGAGATGGGGTATTTTCTTTTAATACCCAATTATCAGGAAAATTTATTTCTTCCCATTTAATTTTTCTTCTTGTAGTAATATTTGACTTACCAAAATTAGTTTCTATAACTATTGTTTCATTTAATGGTTTATCAACCATTTTGCATCTAGGATTCAAAGTATATAATGGCTTGTAATAAATTCTATAACAAACACATATAACTTCTGAACCTGGAGTATAATTATAACCATTAGTTTTAACATTTAATGTTAAAGCATCTGTGATATTCACATCTGTTAAAGATAATTGTAAATTTGGATAGACATTAAAATAGACTGGACCATGTGCCAGACTAGATTGAACAATACCTATTAGGGATTGTTTCCAATCTAAATTTCTTCCATCTCTTAGAACTGCTATAAAACTTTCTGGAAGACCTTCTAATGTTAATGGTTTAAAGGCGATTTGCACTAAACCAATATGAATGAATTTATATTCATTATTCTTATATCTTATTATTTCTCTATTATTTAAGAGTTTCATTATCATATCCTCTTTATTAAAAGAGATTGTTGATTCAGTAGTTCTAACTACTTGTTTGAAACTTAATTTTTCCATATAACCATATTTATAAATTTGGTTATAATTAATTTTGGAATTGTCCATTGATTTAATAAATCAAGATTATGAGGAATATCATATTCTTCCTCAATACTATTTTTAATTGTATCTTTATTTTTAATAATATTCATAAACAAACTTAAAGTGTTGATTCCCCAACGACACTAATTATTCACCATGGCTCTGATACCATAAGGACAGGATCAGATACCGGGTATCTTTCGATCTCTTATTAATAATCCATTTTATAAAATTTAAAAATTTTTAATTGTCTTGATTTTCTAAAATATATATGAATAGGCCATATGGATGTTTTACCCATACTTAACTGTCATCATTGAATAGTATATGGTCAGTACAGGCCACGCCCTAAAAACGCTTATAATCATCAAAACGGCTAAAACGGGCTACCATAATTCGACCACTACACATATTCACATGCCTGTTTAGTATGGAACCAGCCCAAAATTACTCATAAATATTTCGAAAATTTCAGACTTTTTTTTTATTAAGAGAAATCGTTTCTTCAGTAGTTTTTACTACCTGTTTTAAACCAATTCTTTCAAATGTTCCTAGTTTATAAACTAGTTTATAATCAACCTTTGGAATTGTCCATTTATTTAATAAATCTAAATTATGAGGGATAGCATACTCTTCCTCAATACTGTTTTTAACAGTATCTTTATCTTTTAGGATATTCATAAATTTATTTTCAAGTGTTGAATTTCCCCAATGATACCAGTTAACCACCATGGCTCTGATACCAAAATTATTTTGTTTTGTTTTAAATTTAATTATTTTTTAAATTTATTTGTTTTGTTTTAAATTTATTTTGTTTTGTTTTAAATTTAATTATTTTTTAAATTTATTTGTTTTGTTTTAAATTTAATTATTTTGTTTTGTTTTAAATTAAAAATTTAACTTGTAATATATTTAATTATTTTGTTTTGTTTTAAGTTAGTATCTAATATCCTATTAGATATTTCAATATTATTATTATTATTATTATTATTATTATTTAAGGTTTAACTTTATTTTCAAACAACCAGACAAACAACCGTCCCCATTGCAAAAGCTGATATGACCAAATTACCCTTGCTTCAATAATTGTCGATCCTACCAGATCACCCACCACCACTCTTGGAACTCAGCCACTTGTCATTAATCTAAAACAACTTCTTCAAAATGACAAAATAAAATTAAAAAAATTAAAAGCATAAAACTTACAGGCGAACGGAGACACCGGAGTTGTAGATCCCGCCGGTATCTCCGGCGGGGTCTCGCTTAAACTCCTTTCGGGTTTTACGATCATAATACTTCGAGTCACTCGCGTTGCCGGGTGATCTGCTGCTGTATTCCCGCCACTTTCAGATTCTGTTACAGAAAACAAATAATTGTTTATTAAACGCGACAGAAATTTCGGTTTTTGAGTTTTTAAAAACTGTTCGGTTTTAGTTTTATCTCTTTTGCTCGAAATTTTTGACCGTAAAGAAAAGGATATGATAAATAGTAAATTTTAGTCTATATATTTTTGTTTTGTTTTGTAAGTTAATAATTCGTTGATTATTATACAGTTAAGACTAAAGATCGGTTTTCTTGGTTTTACTATTTTCGATTGAAATTTTTGAACAAAACAGAAAGGAAATGATCAATAGTATATTTTCTTTTAAATACTTCTTTTGTTAGTTAATAATTATGCCACAATATCAACAAATACATGCTGGACTTATTAGATCGTTAGCAACTCATGCAAGGATTGACACCGAGGGTCTCTAGAAAGTCCGTTTTATAAAACTTATGAGAGATCACTGGATTATTATGTAATTAACTAAATATTCATTCATTAAATTCTTGTAAATTACTTCAAATTAAAAACAAAAGTCCACAAATTCAACTCAGTTCGTTTTTTCGGTTTTCCTTACATGCAATGCCAAAATATAAAACCAAACTGTGAATTTTTATGTCGTACCTTTTTCTGAATTCAGTGATCGGAAACTCAAGCTCGACTGTTTTCGGAGCTTTCCGAGGCCTTTATCCGGCGATGGTGTCATCCCAGAGTTTATTGAGTAAGCTCATGGCTCAGTAGTGAGTTAACTCGATAAATTAAATTAAATTAAATAAAGGGTGTGATCCGAGACGACTGCAACACATATTTATTGAAAGATATCAAGCAAGTTGATTGGAATGATAACCGTTGATCTTGGATGGGGCTAATCATGGATGAATGGACGGTGGATCTGAAAGCACGTAGATAAGACCAATGATGACGAAGCAAAATATTAGATTAGGTTGTCGCGTGTACTATGTGGGTCCGCTCACGTGATGGCTCTTTTATCTAGAATTAAGTTTAGGACTCACCCATACCTTAAAAAATAAGTATATCTTTTTCTTTTCTCCGTTGATATTTCATATTTCACATCAAAATAAAACAATAACTAGATGACATGAAAAACTAAACAAATTGTTAAAAGCATAAACAATAGGTATCATGCAATATTATATAATTAGGGCTAAGTTAAAATGTAAAAGAAGATGAAAACGAGAAGTGAGAAAGATTTGGGTTATATAAAAAACTTTTTTAAAAAAATTAAAAGAAAATAATAAAAATCATAACTCAGTATAATTGTAACATCCCGACTAAATCGGAAACGCCCGAGTGTGACTTACAGATTGCTCAAACACACGTGACATTATTAGGTGACCATAATAACATTATTTCATTTAAAATCTTCTATGTAAAACAAGTTTATCAAAATAATACAAGTTGAAACAATAAATAAATAAATGATAAGTTGTTCTTTGAATATCCTATAGACATGCTATGTGTCTTCTAACTTTTATCCTCGTATCTTTACACCTGTAACATATGTATAAAATAAAGTAAGCTATGAACATAGCTGGTGAGAATTCCACAGTTTGATATAATTCGTAAAAATCATACAATTCCATGAAACTTGTGAAATGAGCATATAAGGGTTATTTACACTCGATGCAATGGACCTGAGTGTAAAGAACAAACGAAGGTCCTTTCCAGTTGGGGCTACCAACATACTCGGATATGAGGTCTCTTTTCCACTCGATACAAATGGACCTGAGTGCAAAAGGGGGGGGGGGGGAGGGGGCGTATGATCATACTTATTGAGGCCACCACTGAGCAAGTAATTCTGAGCAAGTAATCGAGTAAACACACAAGTCCATGTAATGAATTGTAGTTTGTATATGACTCGATAAATCATTGAGTAAATAGGATACATATGCTACCCCCAAAAATAAAAGCGTTAAAAATGGGGTGTGAGAAACTCACCTCGAACCTTGAACATCGATTATGTGTTATGGAGAGTATATGCGTTGGATTTGAAGGTTGGGACGAGTTTAGGAGCCTGTTGGGGACCTATTTATACTATCCTTTGAAGCGTATTACGATTTAATGACCTTAATTGAGTTTCGATTATTTCGGCCGGCGATTACGGGGTTAATTAGACGTTGATTGCGGCTGTAACGTGTTGTTGATGATGTTAATGTGTTTCCGTTACGGTCAAAGATATTTACCATTCGTTAATTGGATTTATAAATGATTTAAATTGTAGTTTTGGATGTGCGCCGGAAAAGTATTGAAGTCGCCGGCAAATCCGCCCGAAAATCGGGATTGCAGGGAGGCTGAGGGTATTTTAACATAATTTAGATATATTTACATGATCACCCCCTGTAGTTTTAGATATCTTTAAAAAATAGAATTTGAACTATATTTACATCATAACCCTTGAACTTTGAGATGCATAAAAAAAATGTAACAAAAGTTTGTACGCTTGGATAATTTTCATATTATACTCGTTTAATTTGAGGAACGTTTAAATAGAAATTTTGGATCCCGGAGTTTCGTTAGTTGAACAAAGCGTATAGAAAATGAACAATCGATAACCGTGAATCATTAGGAATATCATGAAATGAAATTATATATATATATATATATATATATATATATATATATATTCGATAAACAAAACCGAAAATTTGAGACGGGTCGGGTTTTCGGGTTTGAAAAGTAACGAATGTTACATAAATAAAAAACGAAAAAAGTTAAAAAAACCAAAATGTTTCCCTCGTTATTCCCGTTAAAAAAAACGCGAAAAGATACAATGCCGACAAAAAGGCACAACGCCGAAAATAAACAAACACAATAATAAACAAAAAAAATGACACAATATCTCGCAAAATATAACACAGGGAATAAAATATGATATAATGTTGAGTAATATAATATCAAGAAAAAAAGACACAATGTCAAAAATAAAAGACACAATCAATGACGAAAATAAACATAAAACACAATGATAAGCACAAAGTCATAATGATCTTTTTCACTAAATATTGTGTCTTTTTTTAGAATGAGGAAGACAGTGAAAACATTTTTGTGTTTTTATATTTTTGGTTTTTGTATTAAAATTTGAGTTATGATTTTTTTATTAATTTTTTATTATTTTTTGTTGTTGCTACAAATCTTTTTCATCCTTTCTATTTTTGTCCCCTTTTATAGAATAACTTTCACCCTATGTAATTACAAGCATCATATTTAATCTTATTGTGTGGCTACATGCTAATCATAAAGATGATATTTTAGGTAACACTTAATTGAAGTATTTTATATGAGCCGAAAGAAAGATCCGAACGAATTATTTAAACAAAGTGTTTTTAGCCGACGATTGTTTATAGAAATGAGCATAACAAAATCATATTGCTAAAATGACATATCGTGATAGGTAACTGATGACTCATGAAGCCCGTCTTGTGTTTTTGATAGCAAATTCCTTGATATACTATTCATAGTTAAAACTCTATGTCACACCTCGCCTTCGTGCCTAGGCGTGTGACTCACAGTTAGTATCATTTTTGTCAATTTATCAAAGTTTGCAGCGGAAAATGTTAATTTAAAATAATTAATTTCATAACAAAAGGGATTTAAACACCCTTGATCGTTTTACAAAATTATTTGTTTAAGAACAAGTTTAATATATATGCTTCATTACAAAATTAGCTGAGCCACCAGCTGTAAACTATGCCTAGTGTTCTTTTATCTCCATCGGCATATCCATTACTATTCCTTACTCCTGGTTACCTGAAAACAGTTTCAAAATACGTCAGCTATATGCTGGTGAATACGCTGACTCAATAAAACATTTTCACAATTCGTAATGACACAACACCAATAGTGTTCAACGACTCAGTGGGTCTCAATCCCGTCTCATTGGAACTAAACATACACAAACCACATAATTGGACTTCACTCGCCCTAGAGACAGTCACTTGCCTCATGGTCAATATGTCTGTAGTATGCCCACTACAGTATATATATGTAAGGATCCAGACACATGTGTATTTTAGCCTGAGTGTTTAGTACTACCTTGTATCAAAACGTTTTTAGAGGATTTGAATCAACTCTCATGCAAATATTTCCATAACTCTTTTACATATGGATAACAATCCATAGTTTCAAAGAGTAAATATCTTTTCAAAATATACAGTACATAGACGTATTCACGTCATAAAACATTTCACACTGTAAAAAGGTTTGGACGTATTCACCTTTTGTTGATTTCAAAATTTTTCACCAACAGATGTCTGATCTTTATCTCGGACCTATAGTACGAGAATAACATTCTATAAATAACTAGATCTACAATCTAGCTATAGACCTTAAGTCTATTTGCATAACCTTTACCTTGATATTCATTTCATTTTACAAAACATTTATATGCTACGTTTCTTCATCATGAAGAACCGTATATATCAAGTTTCTTCTTTCATAAGTAATATCTTTATAAAAATAAAGAGCAACATTTCATCAATAATCTTATCTTATGAAAGCTTATATTTCACTTACTTACTTGATCAAGGTATAGACTATACCCTTGACTAAAGTCTAAGCCTTTAAATAATAACTTAAGCAGAATCCCTACCTTACACGGGTATTTTGATTTGCCTAAGCCTTGTACAAATAGCACTTCTAGTTAAACCGTCAGAACATTGTTGCGAACTCGCTTAACCACTCGACGGAGCTTCAAAACTTCAATTCATGCACATTTTTTCGAGAAATCGGGACCACATAACCTCACAATGGCCGGGCACGTTCCCCAAGGTTATGTGTGTGTAAAGAAAGGTGTTTTTGGAAAGAGAATGCTTCAAAACCGTAGCCTCTTTATATAGGAAACGTTTTGGGGACCGTCGCGTAGCGCGACGCCCTTCTCCTTGGGCCGTCGCATAGCGCGACACCGCAATTCACAAGATCTTGCCACGTGTTGACACGTGGTTGATCCGGTTACTTAACCGGGTCATCGCGTTGCGCGATACCCCCTTTCTTCTGGACCATCGCGTAGCGCGGCGCCCCTTTTTCTAAACTCATGGGAAACTGCATCGCGTAGCGCGATGACCTAGTCTGTATACCCGTCACGTAGCGTGATGGGTCTGGAAATCAGAATTTTTTATTTTTAGTCCTTGAACTTTAGTATCTTGTCACTTCTTGGTCGATCTTCCATAGTTCAAAAATACTAAAGCGGCCCTTATGCGGCTCGCGGCGATGCGAACGTGCGAAGTGCGCCATCAAAACGCCACATTACACCCATCGCCCGTGTCCGTGTCCGAGTCCGAGTCCGTGCGCGTGCGCTTCGGGTGCTTCGCACCCTCCGCTAGGACTAGTGAGAGTGGTTAGCCCCATAAGAACATTACCATGGAAAACTCCTTCTTTATAAAGTGCTTTTATTTCTTTCCCACCTTCCATGTGGGAGTTTCCTTACTTATTCCCTTAACATAATATGCTTTCTTTTCTTTATCATCATTTTTCCCTTACCTTTCTCATAATTATTTTTGGTCATTTATCTTTATAAACTTGTCAAATTTGGACCTAAACTTTGTGGGTGTTACATCCTCCCCACCTTGGAATGAATCTCGTCCTCGAGATTTGCTAGAACAGATGTGGATACTTCTTTCTCATTTCCAATTCTAACTCCCAAGTAAATTTTGGTCCTCTTCGGGAGTTCCATCTTATCTTGACTAATTTTAGCTTTCGTCGTTTAAGTCTCTTTACTTGGAAATCTTCAACTTGTAGAGGTTGTTCTACAAATTTTAGATTCTCATTGATTTCAACATCCTTTAAAGGCATAGCTAAAGTTTCGTTAGCTAGACATTTTCGTAACTTAGAAACATGAAATACATCATGTATTCCTTTCATCTTTTCTGGCAGTCGTAAGCGATAAGCAACAGTACCGATTCGTTCTAACACTTCAAATGGTCCAACAAAACGCGGACTTAGTTTTCCTTTCTTACCGAATCGTACAACACCTTTCCAGGGTGAAACTTTTAATAAAACTTTATTGCCTACTTGAAATTTTAACGGCTTACGGCGAACATCAGCATAATTCTTTTGTCGGTCTCGTGCCGTCTTAAGTCGTTCACGGATTTGTAATATCTTATCTGTTTTTTCTTGGACTATCTCAGGTCCAGACATTTGATTATCTCCAGTTTCAGACCAACACACCGGAGTTCTACATTTCCGTCCATACAATGCTTCAAATGGTGCAGCCTGAATACTCGTGTGATAACTATTATTGTACGAGAATTCCATCAAAGGAAGATGATCATCCCAGCTTCCTCCCAGATCAATCACACAAGCTCGGAGCATATCTTCAAGCGTTTGAATTATTCTCTCACTCTGCCCATCAGTTTGAGGATGATAAGCAGTGCTAAGATTCAGTTGAGTTCCTAACGCTTGTTGGAAACTTTTCCAAAAATGTGAAGTAAATCTACTATCCCGATCAGATATGATAGATAATGGCACACCATGTAATGATACTATGTTGTTTACGTATATTCGTGCCAGTCTATCCATAGAGTAAGATTCATTGATATGTATGAAATGAGCAGACTTAGTTAATCTATCAATAATGACCCAAATAGCATTATGTTGTCGGGTAGTCTTAGGGAGTTTCGTAATAAAATCCATTGTTATCATCTCCCATTTCCAAACAGGTAATTCAGGTTGTTGAAGCAAACCTAAAGGTTTCTGATGCTCAGCCTTAAGTTGCCAACATGTTAAACATTTGGCTACGAACAGAGTAATATCCTTTTTCATCCCGTTCCACCTGTAGTTTGGTTTAAGATTTTGATACATTTTATCACTACCGGGATGCATCATATACCTCGATCGATGAGCTTCATTCATAATCCTTTCACGTAAATCATCAATCTTCGGTACCCAGATTCTGTTTCCAAGTCTGAGTATCTCATCATCTCCTTTGATTAAAGTGTCAATTGTACCATTCCGTTTTTCTTCAGAGATTTGGTTTTCTTCTATTGCTTTCTTTTGAGTATCCTTGATTATGTGTTTGTAAAGAAAGGTGTTTTTGGAATGAGAATGCTTCAAACCCGTAGCCCCCTTTTATAGGCAAAGTTTTGGGGACCGTCGCGTAGCGCGACGCCGCAATTCACAAGATCTTGCCACGTGTTGACACGTGGTTGATCCGGTTACTTAACCGGATCATCGCGTAGCACGATACCCCCTTTCTTCTGGACCATCGTGTAGCGCGGCGCCCCTTTTCCTAAACTTATGGGAAACTACATTGCATAGCGCGATGATCTAGTCTGTACACCCGTCGCGTAGCGCGATGGGTCTGGAAATCAGAAATTTTTTTATTTTTAGTCCTTGAACTTTAGTATCTTGTCACTTCTTGGTCGATCTTCCATAGTTCAAAAATACTAAAGCGGCCCTTATGCGGCTCGCAGCGATGCGAGCGTGCGAAGTGCCAAGTGCGCCATCAAAACGCCATATTACGCCCAAGTCCGTGTTCGAGTCCGAGTCCGTGCGCATGCGCATCGGGTGCTTTGCACTCTCCGCTAGGACTAGTGAGAGTAGTTAGCCCTATAAGAACATTACCATGAAATACTCCTTCCTTATAAAGTGCTTTTATTTCTTTTCCACCTTCCATGTGGGATGGAGTTTCCTTACTTATTCCCTTAACATAATATGCTTTCTTTTCTTTATCATCCTTTTTCCCTTACCTTTCTCGTAATTATTTTTTGTCCTTTATCTTTATAAACTTGTCAAATTTGTACCTAAACTTTGTGGGTGTTACACTCTAGTCTAAATTTCATTCTCTATAGCTATTATCGTCAACTCACTAAGTTTTTCTTATAACATTTAAGATGCCAATTTTTGAATATTAAATCAAATTAAGAAGTCAAAATCATTAACAATTGATAAATATTAGTCAATTAGCACACAACATTAAACATAACACCCAATTTATGGGTCCAATAAACACCAAATTCAATCAAGTAACAACTATCAATTAGGGCTAAATTATAGATATAAAGGAAGTGAGAAAAATTACTAAAAAAACAGTAGCATATCATGGTGGTGGTGGGTGGCTGCTACGGCGGTGCCTGGTCGTTAACGCAATGATCGGTGGATGCTGGTCGGTTTATGTTGGTGTAGGACTAGAGGATGTGCCGCTGTGGTATCCCGATCCGTGCGACATGTTTCTTTTCCTTTTTTTTTTAATTTATTGTTATTATTATTAGTATTATTATTATAATAATAAGGTTGTAAATTTGTTTTTTTAGAAAAGAGGACCAAATAAGATTTAGGATTTGAGTTTTTATATGAAGGGCCCAATAACTTATTATTATTATATTTTAGAAAATATATGTAAATTTTGTGCCAGTGAGAAAACCGTACCCCGGCCGGATGTCTAGCTTGCTCATGCTTAGAGGCGGCCTATGCTTCATAAAAAGTAAAGAATGCATTCTAATTGAACGAATGAATGGTATTTCATTGAACTGTAGCAAGTTGTTAAATATTTGGTACATAGGTTTTTAATGATCTTAATTGTTGCCTTTTGGTCACTACTGATTCCAATTAATGAATTGGCTACTGATTGTCTCAACTTTTAAAATATTTGTTCATAATGGTGCGCGACTAACAGAATCCTAACGCTGTTAGTTTCAGGTCGTCGGGAAAACGTTTTTAGCCTGAAAATTCAAATTTGTTGCCGGAAAACGCCACCTGAACACCGCAACCACTGCCAATTGACTCACCGCTAACCAACTACCACCACCTGAGCACCATCAATTGATTTCGATTATAGTTCTAGAGTTTTCGGCGACCTCAATAATTGGGGCTTTTACTAGAAAAAGGTTCCTAAAGGTCCAATACGAAGTTACCAAGATGTTTGGGACGAAAATGTTGAGTTCTTGAGAAAAAAATTGAGTTTTCCGGCCAAAACCGTTTTTCCGGCAACCTGAAACTAACGACGTTAGAATTCTGTTAGTCGCGGACCGTTAGAAACAAATACTTTAAAAGTTTGGACCATCAGTAGCCAATTTATTAGTTGGGACCTGCAGTGAACAAAAGGTAATAGTTGGGATCATTAAAAACCAATATACCAAAAATATTTGCATATTTAACTTTTATATTAACTGTTGTGACAAACGAATACTTTAAAAGCACAACGATCATTTTATATGAATTAACCTTAATGAACATGTTAACAAACACTTAAATAAAGGAGTCTGCTCTAAAGCCAAAACCAACCTAGCGTAGCACAACAAGCGCATGTATCAAGAGTAAAATATCTTTCTAATCTTCCCTAATATTTGTTGGAATTCGTAACAACTGTTCAATTACAATATAGCCAACACATGAAATTATAGCTGGTAATACATGTAATTTGCATCAGTTGGGTGACGGTTAAAATAGTTATCATTTATTTACCGAGGTTGATATCGCAAATGCAAAGCCTCTATGAGCACTAGTTATAGGGAGGTCCAGGTTTTATCATGGGAAACAATAAATATTTACGGGATATAGTTTAACATAATTAGTATGATAGATCGTCGTTAAAAATTCAATATTTATTAGAACTAATATTAGGAAATAGATTAATTATCATATAACTTTAAATTATATAATATATTTGATAAAACTGGATATTATTATATATTTAAGGGTGGGTTCTGTTATAAATAAAATTAACCTATAAAACATAAAAATAAGTAGAGCGATAATAATTACTTTACTTCAAAATCTGTAGATATTTTAGTGTTAACATTATTATTCTAGTTATTTGTATGTTCAATACGTTAAAATTTTAAATAATAAAAATACATCGGAAATTCAAATTTGATTTGTTAAAAATCTACAAACCTAATGTTAATATGTTAGATATAGTTAAACAATTATAGTTTTTATTTTAATATTTGCTATTAACTAATATCATCCAACCTTATAGAATTGGAACATCTTCGATTTTGGCCATGCAAGCAAAAGATTTAGTTTGTCTAACGCATGATCGTCAGATTAGGGCTATGACTCAGACAATTCGCTCTTGTCACTTAAGTTATCACCTTGTGCATCTTGAAACTGCTCAGTAGTTTCAACCACTGCCATGTTTGCTTGTGAACTACTAGTCTTCACCTACTCCCCCTTAGGTTTAGTCTTCATCTCAGATACATTTAAACTTTTGCCTGAGTTTCTGTCTGGTGTTCGGGAACTAGTTTACTCCTTGGGTTTGTCATCTTCCTTTGCGAAGTGACCGAACTCATGGAAATTGTAGCACTTTACCTTAAGTTTATCAAAACCAACACATTTGTTCAGCGTGGGTAGGTCTTTCCCGGTGTGTTGCATGAACTGTTTTACCTTACGGACTATCATAGCCATGTTCCACTTGAGATCCACCAGTTCCAAATCATCCGGATCTATTTGGTCATAGTCTTCGTCTGTCATTTCACTAGTGGTGATCTTACTTCCCACTAATTGTTCATATGATGTCATAAATGCGCACATTAAAGCAAATTATTGTTCTGTTTCTTTCATGTTCACATTTGGTGGTGAACTTAACGAACTAGCACCAATTATGGAAGATTCTGAGGCCATGAAACATACATTAGGGAGTTGATTACCACCTTGATTACCTTCAGCATCATTCTGTGTGTAGAAGGCACTAATAGGAACAGAACCATTATTGCCACTTGCTGGTAAAGCCCCACCATACAAGGTAGGATCTTGGTTGTCCTTCAACATGTTTTGACACTTCATATCATGCTTGCGCTCTTCTAATTTTTTGATGAATTCTTCAGTCGTCAGGTTCTCGATTTTGAAGTAGCCATTTTCTTTCAACACTAGTAAGAATGTAGAATAATTAGCAGGCAATGCGTTCTTGATTGTATCGATCTTGTCTAACTCACTTGTCTCCATCTTAACCGTAGACATTTCCGCCATCAGATTACAAAAGCGGTTTATCATCTCCTCAATCGTTTATGTAGAAACGTTATACGAACGTTTACGAGCCAAGATCTAGTCGCAAATCGATATGTTAAGTCGTGTTCATTCAATACGTTAATGGAGATCAATACATTAAGCCTGGAGAGAATCCGGCATGGTAACGTTACATTAGATAAATATGGCACAGATCTCTATGCAGATTCACTAGGGAAGGCCTATTTATAGGCAGTCCTTCTCATTCGTTAACATCCCTAACGAATGAGGCTTCCCATAGCGAATGACCTCCCATTCGCTAAACATCCTTAGCGAATGAGCATTACTTTAACGAATGAGCCTCCATTCGTTACACAGTAGTAACGAATGAGCTCTTACATTAACGAATAATCAAGTCCTTAACGAATGAGGCCTCATTCGCTAAACATGCTTAGCGAATGAGCCTTTATACATTAATATAAAGACTAAACTACCCCTAGCCTATTCGAACAACTGCGGACACCAATTTCGTGCACTAACAGTTTCATTCTTGAGTAGGGTAAAGTTTCTTAATTGAAATTTAACCATAGTCTTTTATCTTTCTAGCGTGTTTCCCAAACTTCTTGCCTTTAATTGGGCAAAGAACGTTGCGCACGGTTTGATATGGCTAAATTGATGGAAGATTTTTTTAGCTAAAGCCAGAGTGAGGGTAGAATAAGCCTTGGTCTCATTATCCAGATCTTTCTTGTCATCAGCACTAGACATACCAAATTCGTTGTTAGTATAACCGGTTGTAACACTTCCCACTTGAGGAGGCAGGTAAACATTCTCCAAGTTTCTAACACACTCTGGGTGTAAAGAACCCAAATGTGCTCGAAAACAAGGTTCCCAACGAGCAAAGTCAGTCAACCTCAACAACTTGGGACACTTGTTATGTGACCGATCTCGTTTTCCATCGTCAACATCTACTGCATCACATTCTAAGACGCTAATGCATAATAGTTTGCCTTCTTTTGAATGACTTAGACAAACTTTAGAACAACAGGGACCAAACATGACAAGAGATGAAAATGATATTAACGAATGAGATTTGGCACCATAGATACGAATGACTTATGACGAATGAGATAATATACGAATAAGAATACTTTAATTGAACGAATGAGTGCACTGTTTAGACAAATGAAAAGATAAGACGAATGATGATACTATTTAAGCGAATGAGCGACATGAATAAGAAAGAACACGAATAAGTTCTTGAAAGCGAATGACTCAGATATCGAATGAGTTTCCGGTAGCGAATGAGTATGACGAATGAGTTATTAAGCAAATAAGGACACGAATAACATTATAACGAATGACGTTATTTATAACAAATAGGTAGTTATGAGTGGATGCCAGCCGTTTGATTCGGTTACAACCGTTTAACGAATGAAGTCACACGAATGAGCATTCATGATAATGAATGAACATTCATATCTTCAAATCACGTCCAGAAATCAAAACTATCACAAAACCTAATCAAACACACAAAAAATCAACACCAAACCACTCTCAAAATCAATCCAAACACATCCGCACTCGTCCGAAATCACAAACCAACTCAATCCAAACACATCCGCACTCGTCCGAAATCACAAACCAATCCAAACCAGATCAAATCAAACCTCAAACTCAACTCATCTTTCCCACCATCAACTCGAACTTCAATTCACTCACAATTAATATAATTAATCAAGTTAAACCTCAACAACAGACATTTGTTACCAATCCTTGGCCATATTAGATTCAGTTAAACTCAATTAATAGTTTAATTGACCAATTACAGTTATGATTGAGCTCGAATACAGTTTAATCTATCGATTAATGAATTAACTGATCAATTAAATACGAAACGATAATTAGACTCGAACCAATCATAGATCTGAACGAATTGGCTGTGATACCAATTGAGGAACCATATCGTTCTTATGGATCTAGTTCTGTGATGACAGTGATCGATTTGATACGTTTACTAATACGATTACGTGAAAGAAGTGTAAGTGTGTGTGTGTCTAGAGAGATCTCAGCAGAGTAACGCGATGGATTCAATAATAATAAACTTCATTACTTTAACTTTACATTACAGGGTATATATATAGAAGATGGAGTTATTCGTTAAACATCCCTTAACGAATGACTCTCATTCGTTACATAATACATTAGGTGAGACGAAAGGCCCACATTCGTTCTTCTCAGTCGTTAACAAGCTTAACGAATGAGGATTACAATAGCGAACGAGTCACATTCGTAAGACTTAACAAATGTGCCCTACATAAGTTAACACCAAAATACCCCTATACATTAAAATCTAATATAATAATACTTTCCAAATTCCGAGACGGAAAACCGAGTACTAACATTAACAGACACATTTACCCAGTTTATGTGATCATACATGTTTTCTAAACGCGTAAACGATCAACTTGGTCCTGCACGTGAAACGATGAAACTGAGCCAAGTTCTGTTTTAAACATTAGGCATTGAACCACGTCACAATCTAAGGTGCTGTTTGTTTTTTAAGACAAAAACTGTCTGCATTCTGATTTCATTTGGTTTTATGTCTGCAACTGAAGATGTGGCCTGAAGGTCTGCAATCTGAAAATATTATAATGTTTGTTTTATAAGTTGGATATCGTCTGCATAAGCTGACATTAATTACCTATTATAAATATCGCAGTAGTTAGAATTTATTTAGCGTCTGTAGACTTCTAAAATAGTTGGTGGTGGTGTATGAACTGTGGAAGTGGGTGGTGGTGGACGATTAGTGATAGACGATTGTGGTAGGCGGTGAACAGTGGTGGTGGATGGTGAGTGGTGGTGATGGACAGTTGTGGTGGGTGGCGGACGGTTGGGGTGGTAGTGGACGGTGGTGGTAGTCGACAGTGGGTGGTGGTGGTGATGGACGGTGATGGTGGTGGTGGCTGGTGGTGGTGGCAGACTGTTGATACACGTTTTGTACGTCTTAGTCTTTATCAAGGCATTAATGTAATTAGTTTAAAGTATAGGGATCTTAATGTAAATATGGCTAAGTGGGTCATTCGCTCTAATGTAATGTTACATTCGTTACCCTATAACGAATGTAACACATTCGTCTAATTGTAAGCTCATTCGTTAACCCAGTTTAACGAATGAGATAATGAATGAGGGCTATTCGTTATATGTTAAATGTATTAACGAATGAAGAGTTCATTCGTATGGTTTAATGTAACGAATGACACATTCGTTAACTGTTAAGTTAACGAATGTGGTCATCCCCTATATATAGTCTGTAAATTATTCATTAATGTAAGTTTTCAGTTCAGTGATCATTCTCTCTCGTTACTCTGTCAAATTGTCATCTCCATAACGTATTCCAGCTTAATCGTATATCAATCAACATGTGTATCGTTGTTATCAAGATCTAGATCCGTATCCAGGTTCCTTCAAGTGGTATCAGAGCCATTGGATCTGATCTACGATACATAATCGTATTCAATTGATCAATTTTGAACATGAATTGATTAATTTTGTGAGTTAATTGAAGTTCAATATCAGAGATAGCTGAAGTGTTAAATCGAACCTGAGTAAAAAAGGTTTGTGACTTAGAACATGGCTAGATAGGTTCGGATGTGGTTTTGGATTGTTTTGATATAAGTTTTAAGTAGTTTCAGTAAGATTCGGACGAGTTGGAAGTTGAAATTGGAAGTTTGAATCGTGGAAGACTTATTCGTTAAGATGAAGTCTTATTCGTTAGGATGAAGACTGATTCGTTACACTGTTTACACTCATTCGCTAAGACCTAACCACTCATTCGCTTTAATTTCAATCTCATTCGTTCCATTTCAATCTCATTCGTTCAATCTTATTCGTGAAGATCAAACCTCATTCGTTCAACCTTATTCGTTAAGCCTGATTCGTTAAGCCACATACGTTAACTGTCATTCGTTAGCAAAAATTTTAAACGAATATCCCATTCGTTAAAGTATTTGTTACTGGTTCATTCGTGTGAATAGTAAACGAATTAACTTTGAAAATTTGTCATTTTAAATCCCTGAAGTTTATCATGGCTGCTCAGAATTCATCTTATTATGCGTTAGCATCACAGAATGTCTTATTACAACAGATGCTGACGGTGGATAACGAGATTGGCAGTCATAATAAGTGTCCTAAGTTGTTGAAACTATCGGACTTTGCCCGTTGGGAACCAAGATTCCGTGCACATCTGGGATCCGTACCTCCTAGCAGTGTTCGTTTTCTTGATGATGTTTATGCTGCACCACTGATCGATAATGACAATACAAGTTGGACTCCGAAACTTTTTAAGGATTATGAGACACATGAGTTGAAGGACTTTGAAAGTGAAACGAAAGCATATTCTACACTCACTATGGCTTTACCGGAACATATTTTTCATCAATATAGTACGATCAAAGTCTGTGCTTCACTGTTTACTACCTTGAAAACGAGAAGTTTGGGAAATACTCTCGAAAGCAAGAAGACTTTGGTGAAATTTCAATTCAGAAATTTTATCCTGATGAAAATTGAAACTGTAGAAGAAATGATCAACCGTTTTAGCCATTTGATTGTTGAGATGTCATCTGTTGATCTTGAGCCAACTGAACAAGATAAGATTGATACTTTAAAGAATGCTTTACCTACAGATTATTCAACTTTTTTGTTCGTGCTTAAAGAGAACAGTTTCTTTCAGAAACCTGAACTGACTGCTGTACAATTCATTAACAAGATCGAAGAAAGGGAATTTGATCTTAAATGTCAATCTACCTTGAAAGAAAATCAAAATCAGCAGTCATCAACTCAGAATCCGTTACTTTATGGTGGTGCATTACCGGCAAACAATGCGACAAGCTCAGTGACTATTAATGCATTCTTTGCTCAATCTCAAGAGGGTCCTAACGTAAACAATTCTCCTAATGTATGTTTCATGGCGAGTGGTGCAACTGGAAACTCAAATGCTCATACTTCAAGCCTACCCAAGGTTAATTTACGAGAAGCTGAACAACAGTTCGCTTTTGTATGTGCGTTCATGACTTCATATGAACAACTGGTGGGAAGTAAGATTGCTACGAGTGATCTCACAGATGAGGACTATGATCAAATCGACCCAGATGATCTTGAGCTTATGGATTTGAAGTGGAACATGGCCATGATTGTTCGAAAGGTTAAAAGATTCATGCAACGAACGGGAAAAGATCTTCCCACATTGAATAAAAGGGTTGGATTTGATAAATTAAAAGTCAAATGTTATAATTGCAGTGAATTTGGCCATTTTGCCAAAGAGTGTGACAAGCCGAAGAAAGATTTTTCTGGCTCACGCAATTCTGACCGTTCTTCTACAAAGTCTTCATCTGGAGGAGATAAAAGTAACACTACTAGCTCTGGTGATCAAGAAAAATCTCCAGTTACTCAAGCTTTATTGGTAAATGATGGAGTTGATTGGTCTCAACGTTTATTGGGAAACCAGGCAAACGTTGCTATCGTTGAGCTTGTGGAGAAATTATAGGATGCAAGTAGCGATAATGTATTAGAAGGTAGTGATTCTTCTGACTCGGAAACTAACAGTGATCAATCTTTGTCATCTTCACAAGAATCATCTCCTGAAGAAACTGCATCTTATGCCTGCATGGCTAAGATTGATGAGGTATGTCTTACATCTCAAAGTAATATAAATGAATCTGCATCAATAATGGTGGATTGTTCTGAGTGTGCTGTGTTAAAAGCCAAACTTGAAACAGCATTAACTCAAAACAATACATTTACTAATGATTACTTTACGATCAAGGAATGCTATAAGCAGAAAACAAAATTGCTTGAACAAGCTAATCTGAAAATTTAGACATTATCATATAATAATCATGATCTTAAAGAAAAGGTTCATTGTAAAATTATTGAAATGGATCAACATTTAAAGGAGATTCTTCGTCTTCGAACTTGCATTTCCAAACTCGAACAAGAAAAAATGGAATTAAATCATAAAATCAGTAAATTCAGAGATTTTTCTTTTCTTTTGAATGAGATAATTGAGGTTAATCATTCACACAAAAAGAACGGAAAAGCAGGTTTGGGATACGTCGAAATTCCTCCTCCATTTAATCAGGATTACAGTAGCATTCCTAAGGCAGAAAATTCTTTAAATATGCCTATTGTTAAACCTGAAAATGTTGAGTCATGTGAACCGACTCGTGAACCAGCTATTATTGAAAGCAAAACGGTGTTTACCAAAAATGAAATGGACGGTTCGATTGAGGAGTTGACTGAAACAGATGTGATTGTTAAAAATAAGGACATTCCAATTGATAATCACATTCTGTGTGAACCAGAAGATTTTGAAAAAGTTGTTTATGGTGCAAAATCTTCAAATGTTTCTTTAAACAATTCAAGTGTTCCTAACGAGCTTCCTAAAGTAATTCCAAAGGAACAAGTTAATGTAACTTCCACAGACAAGCTTTGAGTTTCTGATGAGGAATTAATGCAATTTATTAATCCTCCACTAAAAACTTCAACTGGAAAAGTATTTACATTAAAAGGTCTCTCAAAAGTGTTCTCAGACAAAGAAGTTCCATTGAATCTTCTTAAACCAGAATTGATTGAAAGTGTATTTCAAGATGAAACTACTCAAATGACTAAACTTGAGAGGAAATTTCTTCAATCAAAAACTAGTAATGTTCAAAAAAAAAAAATAAACCTATAAAATTCATTAAATTGTCAGGTTTGGAAAATTCATCGAATTTGACAAATCTTGAATTTTACAAAACGAAGAAGGGTTTAAAACATGAGTCATCAAAGAAGGTCACTTTTGAGACACCTAAATCTGATAATCTGAAAACTTTGTTATCACAACCGACCGGTACATAATCACAACGAAGTTTAGACTCTCGACTATGTTTCAAGTGTGGTGAACCGGGTCACGTTTCAAGACGATGCAAAG
Organism: Bidens hawaiensis; assembly: GCF_021521415.1. Lineage (NCBI taxonomy): Eukaryota > Viridiplantae > Streptophyta > Magnoliopsida > Asterales > Asteraceae > Bidens > Bidens hawaiensis. The sequence continues at coordinate 1,907,483 of NW_027491074.1, read as the reverse complement.
CAAAGATCGATAATATAAAAAATTATTCAACTTGCAAAACGAATGATTTTTCTAACATAAAAGAAAATCAAGTTGATGATTCTTTGATAATGTATTCGAACATCAATCCGAGGAAAGTTATTCGGATTGATGCACTTAATGTATTGAACACATGTGTTGACCGTGCTCAACCCATTTGTTCAAACACAGATTCGGGAAGAATCCGTGATGGTTATCTTAAGAAGAAATCTAAGAAAACTGCCACTTATTCTCAAGTACCGAATATGTGTGTTAATTTATTAAGTTCTCCAAAGATTTCAAAGGGAGAGCCCAAGACTGAGGCTTGGGCTGCCTTTTTGAACTAATCATTTTACTTGATTATGCAGGGTACATCTAGGTCCGTATCAACTCAAAAATGGATATTGGATAGCGGATGTTCTCGGCATATAACCGGTAACATAGACCTTCTGCACAACATTAAAGATATTCAAGGGGGTTATGTGGCGTTTGCTGGTAATCAAGGAGGGATGATTACAAAAGAAGGTGAAGTTTCAAACGGTAGAATTACGTTTGAAAAGGTTAATTATTGTGAAAAGGTGGATCACAATCTGTTGAGTGTTTCACAGATTTGCGATACGAAGTTTACCACCATTTTTACCGACAAGGAATGTGTTATTCTTCAACCAGGATTCACAATCCCAGAAGACATGGTTGTCATGCGATCACCTCGATCAAATGATATTTATGTACTTGACATGAGTTATAATGTCAAAGTTTCGCCCTCATCTACTTGCTTCGTGTCTAAAGCAACAGAGAAAGACTCTATTCTTTAGCATAGACGCATGGGACACATTCACTTAAGAAAAATGAACTTTTTGATGACAAATGATTTGGTGAATGGAGTGTCCCTCAAGAACTTTAAATTTAATGATCATTGCGTCGCATGCAAGAAGGGGAAACAAAAGAAGAAATCTCACCCGACCAAATCATTAAACAATATCGTTACTCCTCTAGAACGACTTCATATGGATCTCTTTGGTCCAGTGAACCGTGCTAGCATTGCTGGAGATTTTTATTGTTTGGTTGTGACGGATGATTTCTCTCGTTACTCGTGGGTGTTATTTATGGGATCGAAAGATCAAACTCCTGTGCTAATTCAGAACTTTATTACAAAGATCGAACCACTTTACAAACTGAAAGTGAGACGAATTCGTAGTGACAATTGAACTGAGTTCAGGAATAATGTATTGGATTTCTTCTGTATACAGAAAGGAATTCATCGGGAATTCAGTGCACCTTATGTTCCTCAACAGAATGGTGTGTCTGAGCGAAAGAATCGTACGTTGATTGAAGCTGCACGTACAATGCTGGCTGATTCTAAGCTAACTGTTCAATTCTGGAACGAAGCTGTGAATACTGCTTGCTACACATTGAATGGCGTACTAATGGTAAAGAAACTCAAGAAGACTAGTTACGAGCTTCTACATAATTGTAAACCGAACTTAAAGTATTTGGAACCATTTGGATGTACTGTGTTGAAGAAAGATGTTGGAAAGTTCGATGAGAAAGCTTTTGAAGGTTATTTCTTGGGTTATAATTCTCCGAAGAAACGGATTTTCAATCTTTCTTCTTGTTGCATAGAGGAATGGTATCACGTTGATTGTCAAAGTTATACTACTCCACCAACTGGTACAGGACCCGATTGGATGTTCGATTACGAACGATTATTTAATTCATTTACATCAACAGTTACTGATATACCTGAAGATCTCGTTAGATCGTATTTGGAGGATCAATGTCTTCCAAGTCCAAGGTTTTCCTCGGTTGATGCAAGTGACTCTCCTAATGTATCTGAAACGTCAAACGATGTTTCTGAATTTTCCGATGATGCCGAGTTTGTTGATTCATCATCTGTAATGGTAGATGAAGCTCAAGAGACTACCGAGCCTATTCTAATCAGTGATGATTCATCATCTGTCTCTTTAGACACTGCGGAGGAGAATATTACCAATTTGGGTGATAATGTATCTGTTCCTGCGAATCCTACTTTACGGATTCATTCGCAACATTCACAGGATCAGATAATTGGTGATGTGAACGACGGGGTTCGCACAAGGCACCAATTGGCTAACATATGTGATGATCAATCTGATTATAATGTATCTCCTACTGAGGATTCGATTGTTTGTGCTTATGCGGATTTGCACTCTTCGGGTATCCTTGTTATCGCACAATACACCTGCTTTTTATCACAGATAGAACCAACAAGTGTCGCAATGGCACTCAAGGAACCATCATGGGTTGAAGCTATGCAGGAGGAGCTGCAACAGTTTGTTAGACTGGGTGTATGGGACTTAACCGACAAACCCGATCGCGTTAAAAAGGCGATTCCTACAAAATGGGTTTTTAAGTGCCAGAAGGACGATCGTGGGGTTATCGTGCGAATAAGGCGCGTTTGGTCGTTCTTGGTTATAATCAACAGGAAGGCATAGATTATACAGAAGTGTATGCTCCGGTGGCACGACTGGAGGCTATACGAATATTTCTTGCCTATGCAGCCTACAAAAACTTCAAAATTTATCAAATGGATGTAAAATCGGCAATCTTGAACAGAGCAATTCATGAAGAAGTGTACGTGAAACAGCCTCCTGGCTTCGAGGATCCAGACTTTCCTGAGCGTGTTTATCGTTTAAACAAAGCTCTGTGTGGTTTGCATCAGGCCCCGATAGCCTGGTACAGCACGTTGGCTGATTATCTGATTGAAAGTGGATTCAAGAGGGGAACTGTGGATTGTACGTTATTTTACAAGAATATGGGTGATGATCTGCTCCTCGTCCAAATTTACGTGGACGATATTATTTTTGGTTCGACAAATGATAGTTTATGCAAAGACTTCGAGAAAACAATGCAGAAAAAATTCGAGATGAGTTTGATGGGAGAAATGAGTTTCTTTCTGGGTTTGCAAGTTCACCAGTCTGACGCCGGGATCTTTATCCATCAGACAAAATATGTGAACGATGTCTTGCGACGATTCAAGATATCCGATGGCAAAATTCCCTATACTCCTCTTCCCGTGGGTCACAATTTATCACCGGATGAATTGGAGGATACTGTAGATCCGACCCTATATCGAGCTATGATTGGATCACTCATGTATTTGACTGCTTCTCGACCGGACATTATGTTTGCTGTCTGTTTGTGTGCTAGGTATCAATCGAGTCCCCGAGTGACTCACCTGGCAGCAGTAAGGCGTATCTTACATTATCTGCGGGGAACTCCAGACATCGGGTTATGATACCCCAAAGACGACAACTTTGATCTCACTGCCTTTACTGACTTGGACTATGGAGGTTGCAAGATCAATTTCAAATCGACAACGGTGGGATGTCAATTCTTAGGAAACCGGCTTGTTTCCTGGCAGTGTAAGAAGCAGACAGCGGTCTCAACTTCAACAGCCAAAGCGGAGTATGTGGCGGCCTCGAGTTGCTGTTCACAGGTTCTCTGGATCCAGCAACATTTGCGGGATTACGGTTTGAAGTTTCTTACTACTCATATTTTTATTGATAATTCTGCTGCAATTTCTATCACCAAAAATCCGATTCAACATTCAAAAACAAAACTTATTGAAATCCGTTATCACTTTATTCGTGATTGTTATGAAAAGAAATTAATATCAATTGATAAAATTCATACGGATTTTCAAAAGGCTGACATTTATACTAAAGCTTTTGACAAAACGCGTTTTCAATACTTGCTTGGTATAAATGGTTTAAAATCTTTCACAGAAATTCAAAATCTTGGTTAGATCATTTTTTTTGTTTTGTTTGTTATTTCATTTTTTACTGTTTTTAGGGGAAGAAAATAGAAAAATACAAAAATAGTGTGGTTTCGTTTGTACAGAATAATTCTATAAAATCCAAAAACATTCAAATATTGAAAAATCCAAAAACATTGAAAAATGCTCCTCAAAATTGAGTTTTGAAGCAAAAAGGGAAAATGATAGTACATTGACTTAGCGGACCTAACACATGAATAAACTAGACTAAAAAGTGCGTAAGATCAATTGCATGATGTGTATGATAGGCTTAACAGATCGCATAAGTGCTGAAAAGATATAAACCTAAATGCTTGCCAAATCTAGTGGTGTTACATCTTGATGCATTGTTAATATCTGTATTAAGTATCAAAAGATTTTAAGATTGCTGTGTGTGCATGCGTTCATTTTTGAAGAAAATTCTGCTTTATTTTATTTTTAATTTTGCAAAGAAATTCAACTTTATTTTTTCTTTATTTTTATTCAAATCTTGGATTCTCTCCTGCTCGATAGGATTATCCGACCTGAGGGTTAAGATTTGGATATTCTGCTTTATTTTCTTGGTGTTTCGTATAAAATCTTGGACTTTCTCCGCGCGATAATACGGGATTATCCGAATTGAGAGTTAAGATTTTATGCAACTTCTGCTTATTTGTTATCTTTTTATTTTTGTTAAAATGAAACCTTATCTGCGTGTAGTAATACCGATCTTAAGGGAAAATTTTAACTTTCTGCTTTATTTTCTTTTTGTTATTTTTGTATGAGTCACAGCTAATCAATTCAAAGAAGAAAAACATACATATGAAATTCAATGTATAAGAGATATGAAACTGTGTCTGACAGGTGGGTTCCACATAAGATTTGTGCTTAATTGACCCTTAAAATGTATCGTAAAGTTACGGACGGATCTGTCTAAAGTTTAAAGTGGACAATTATATCTGCAATCATCTTTGGGTTACGTGCATAATAATGTCAAAATTGAAGTGTAGTCTAGGACGTTATTAGTCAATATGATTCCCTGCTCAACTCACAAAAATATGTACTGCTTTTCATTTACTGCTATTTGAAAATTTCTAAATATACAAATAGATTTTATATTCTTTTTATATATATTTTTTTTCTTCTCTTCTTCTTTAATTTCGATTTGCCAAGCTAGCGAATTAATCATTGAGAAAAGGAAAAAGAGTTAAACCCGGAACAAAATTTTAAGTTAAATCGTGCTTAACGTATTTTCAATTGATAACAATTGATGATTTTAATGTAAAAATCCGTTTAAGTTAAGTATTACCAATCCACGGTGATCGGGTATTTTAATGTATGCAATTAAAACCTAACTTGGATTTAATTGATTATTTAATTCCTTAAAATGAGAATTTTGTCTCATTCGCTAGGGAATATGGTGATTCGTTAAAATGTTTAACGAATGTATAGCCTTTCGTTATTTAAACATAACGAATGAGTTTCTCATTCGTTATAAAGACATTCGCTTCCGTTGTGCATAACGAATGGAAGACATTTGTTTAAACACTTCACGAATAAGAATGGTTAATGTATTATTCGTTAAAGATTAACGAATGACTTAGTCATTCGTTAACAATTTAACGAATGAGAGAAGATTCGTTAAAAATTTTTAACGAATGAGGCCATTCGTTAGTTCAAATTTTGAACGAATGACCTTGATTCGCCTGAAATTATTGGATATAATCCCAAGGTTAGACGAATGACGGTTCATTCGCCTAATTCCTATTACATCTTCTATAACAAAACTCTGCCAAAATTTTCTCAAAATCCGTTACTTGCATATTTGCCTAATTGGTTGTTATATTTGTGATCAGCAGGTAAATACAATACTCATCATATGTGTTTCACAAAGATTCATCGGTGGTTTAAGTGTCAAACTGATTCATTAAATAATTGAATAAAGAAATCGATGATATTCATATATGAGATTACTTTTGCATTGATAATTGATGGATGATTACATGCATTTAGTTTCCGAACACAAACTCAATGGTTAATCGTATAGATTGTTTGGAATTTCAACAGGTTCTAACATGAACACGACGATTTTGACTAATATTAGTCAAAATTGTTTGTATTTTGACTCTCAGATTAGTCAAACAGACACTCTAAGCTGATTCGTTAGTTTTATAACGAATGAAGCATGATTCGTTATCTTTATAACGAATGTAGCTTGATTCGTTAAGACAGTTAACGAATGACTGTATGATTCGTTAAAGTAAAGAATGGATTGTTTAAAGTCATAACGAATCAGATTGGATTTGTTAAGAGTGATTCGTTATATTTGATTCGTTACTTGTAACGAATAGGTTAACGATTAAGGATAATTCGTTAAAGATAACGAATAAACCTTTTCATGTTTAACGAATGTCCCATTCGTTTACAGTTTTTAACGAATGTGATTGTCATTTGTTAAACAGTTTGTTTATTTTGAAATATTTTACTAATGTATGTTTGTTCTAAACAGATATGGCACTGTCTTGGAATAAAAGTCACAACATATGTGCATTTGTAGAACCGAACTTTGAAGATACTCCTATCTTTGGGGGTATGATTCGTTTTCTCATCCGCTCGAGAATCTACAATGCCATCTCTACCCGAACAGTTGTATATCAGAAGATTATTAGGGAATTCTGGAATACTGCCAGCTTTAATGAAGCAGAAAATCAGATTGAAGTAGTTGTTCAGAATAAGCGGGTTGTGATAGATGTTGGAGTTATTCGAGACTCACTGGGTTTTCATGATACTATTGATGATAGGTGTGAGTTCGATCGAGTGTTGATAAGAGGATTATTCGGCCGAGTAAAGTATAATGGAGATTTAGGTAAATCAATGTACAACAAAGCGAACTTGTGTGAACAATACAAGTATCTGCTTCATGTTCTTATACATTGCCTAGGTGGTCGAAAAGGAGGTTTCGACGAGTGTAGGGTGATGTTACAATCTGCTTTCGTGGCCCTAGTGCTGAATAAACCATTCAATTTCTTTGAATTGGTTTACTATCATCTGAAGGAGAATATTACCAGCAGACACAAATTCTTAATGTATCCTCGGTTTCTGCAAATGATGATCAACGACTTGGTGCCAGACTTGAAGAAAGATCATGCTGATGTTATGAAGCTTGAACATATGAACGAAGAAACTATGAGACGGTTGAGATCTTATAGAGGTCAGAGGTTGGAATATCGACCAAGGTATAAACGTTTGATTGGTCATTTAGCAGATGTTGATTATGTCGCGCCATCTAATGATCGTTGGATTCATGATGATTCCGATTCGGAACGTGAAGATGGTGATGGTAATGACGGTGGAAATGAAGGTGGTGATGGTGGTCCAGGACCACAAGCTAAGTTAAATTATAACCAAAAGCGTAAGCGTAAAGGTAAAGAACCAATGACAGAAGAAGGGGAGAAAGTCAAGAAACAAAGAGTTGGAAGGGTTCGGGTATTGAGATACCAAGCCAACCTTTTGTACCTTCTACTGCTGTTTCTACTCCTATTATTTCTTCTACTGCTTCTCCAGTTCCAGGTACACAGATTCCACGATATCCTACTCCTAATATTATACCAGATTTTCCTCATTCTCCAACACCTGTGCAAATGCCTACGTCTCCAATGCCTCCAACTCTTACTACTATGAGGCCTGATATTCAGTTTGGAGATATATTACATAATGTATTGGCACAGATGCCTACACCACAGCCAACTACACCTGTTACTCCTGTTACACCTATACCGTTGCCGAGGCCTGAGCATTCGTTTATGACATTCAGTCGTCCTCAGGGTCCTATGCAACCAATACATCCTAATTTTTATCTTATGGCTCCTCACGCTCAATGGTTTCATATGATGAATCTGTTGCACTTACAACACATACAAATGCAAGCAGATCAAGCTGCAAATGAGCTAGCGCAACGAAACTTACTGAGACATCTTCTTACAGCTCAGCGTGATAATAAAGAACTTCGAGCCCTTGTTACTGCTCAGGGGGTGAGGTTAGACAAACAAGAGGAGATTATTCTTCAACTGACATGCAAAGAAGATGAATTAAAAAAGTTGAAAAATAATAAAGATGACCAGGATGGTGCAGGGGGTGGCGTAGATCAGCAACCGGGCGGAAGTTCTACACTGTCGGCGGGTAATAAGACTGATGCTGGTGTTGGTGGTGGATTAGAAGCGAGTAATCTACAGATTGTTCCATATAAAGATTACACGAGAGCCAAGCCAATAGATGTTATTCCGGCTAATATGCTTCTGTTTGTAGGAATGGATGGGATTGTTTACAGTATGGTGAATGCTGATGAGATCGAAGAAGGTGAATTTGTTGATCATTCGTTAACAAAAGAACAAATTGCCTTACTTCTGGATCTGAATGATGATGAGATTGAGGAATTGGGTAAAAATGTGGATGTGGAGATGGAAGATAGTACTGATACAGGTATTCCTCACGGGAATATACCTGATTTTGAAGAAATGGAAGTGGAAGATGTTACTGCTGAAGAATATCCAGAGTTTTACACAAATAATAACAATGACTCGGGTATTCCGTTCTTTACAACTGAGCATTTCAATGCAGCAAAGCATCGATTACAGGAAGAAAAAGTTAAGTTAAAAGCTGCTGAATCGAGCTATGTGTCCACTACAGAGAAGAAGAGGAAACGTGCTTTTGATGGTATGTTTGAGCATAACGTTGAAAAAATGAATAAGATGATCGAGAATTTCAGATATTATGACCGAGAAGATGTGAAAGTTGAGAAAGCTCGAGAATCTGCATACCAGATGAAGAAGTATAAGCCTGCTAAAGACGTTAAAGGTGATATGGTGGCATGGCTGTACGATTCAGATCTTAAGGTATATATCGTTAAGTGGGATCATGGTATTTATTATTTCAAATGCCCACACGATATTTTATCTATGCCTCGATGGGATGTACGAACCTTAGCTAATCGTCCGTTTGTTAATCGTGGAGACGATAAATGGGCTAGCTGGTTCTACAGGCAGTTATTGCATGAAACCCGCTTTGGTTTCAAATTCTTCCAGCCTCAGGTGCCGAAACACAAATATATTGACGAGATAGATGCACGCACAGGATGGAGGAAGTTAATTTTAATAGTGAAACCGCCGAAGACGATGAAGAGGGTTCCGATGAAGATATTCCCTCAGAGTTATTTCACCTCATTTAATTATTGGTATTATGATAATCGTACAGGTGAAGCGGTTATTTTTTATGGCCAGGGGTCACGCATGAAGACGTTACGTGTAATTGATCTGATGTGGCTGGTCAATCTATCTGAGTCTGACAACGACGCGTTATTCACAAGTCAGATCAGATTCGCTAATGTAAAGGATTATGATCTTGCAATGCAGTTTCAGAGGGTTGTTCGTGTCTGCTACGCTTACAAGATTCATAGCTGCGTTGATTGGAAGACAAAGATGTTTCAACGCTAAAGTATGATAAAGAGCTCGAGACTAGGGGGGCTTGTTGATACACGTTTTGTACGTCTCAGTCTTTATCAGGGCATTAATGTAATTAGTTTAAAGTATAGGGATCTTAATGTAAATATGGCTAAATGGGCCATTCGCTCTAATGTAATGTTACATTCGTTACCCTGTAACGAATGTAACACATTCGTCTAATTGTAAGCTCATTCGTTAACCCAGTTTAACGAATGAGATAACGAATGAGGGCTATTCGTTATATGTTAATGTATTAACGAATGAAGAGTTCATTCGTATGGTTTAATGTAACGAATGACACATTCGTTAACTGTTAAGTTAACGAATGTGGCCATCCCCTATATATAGTCTGTAAATTATTCATTAATGTAAGTTTTCAGTTCAGTGATCATTCTCTCTCGTTACTCTGTCAAATTGTCATCTCTATAACGTATTCCAGCTTAATCGTATATCAATCAACATGTGGATCGTTGTTATCAAGATCTAGATCCGTATCCAGGTTCCTTCACAGACAGTGGTGGTGGTGATGGACGGTTGTGGTGGTAGTGGATGGTGGTGGTGGCCGACGATGGGTGGTGGTGGTGATGGACGGCGGTGGTGGGTGGTGGACGGTGGTGGTAGTGGACAGTGGGTGGTAGATGGTGCTAGTGGACGATAGTTGAGGCCAACAGTGGGTGGTGGTGGTGATGGACGGTGGTGGTGGCAGGCAATGGTGGTGGACGGTGACGGTAGGTGGTGGTGGTGGGTGGTGGACGATGGGTGGTGGTGGTGGACGGTGACGGTACATGGTGGTGGTGGGTGGCGGACAGTGGGTGGTGTTAGTGGACGATGGTTGTACGGTGGTGGTGGTGGACGGTGTTGGTTGGTGGTGGCGGATGGTGGGTGGTGGTGGTGGACGGTGATGGTGGTGGCGCACGGTAGGTGGTTGTGGTGTTGGACATTGGGTGCTGATAAGATGTGAAGAAGTTGAACAATAGCTTATTTTTTAAGACCATAAAAGCATTTTCCAGATCTTTTTCTTCTAAAAAAACAAACAGTTTTCAGAAGCTTATGTCTATGCGCCTGGACATAAGCCCCTTGCAGACCTTTTAAGTAAAAACAAACAGAACCTAAGACTATTGGCATGTTCTGGGCGTGACAGCTATACCCAGACTAGATATACAGCCCAGTTTAGTATGGAGACTATATTAATAATAAAAATTAATATTAATATCATAATACCAATTACAAGAATCAAGTGATATCAGGTGAAACGAACCACAAGCTGATACCGTATTGAGTATCTACTAAATAGTGAGTTTCATGACCCCTCTTTCTATACTTTTTTACGAACTTTTTGGGTGAAAAGCATGTCTGTTTATATCTATATATCTGAAACATGTGATAATGTGAATTATCTAAATTCTAACACACGAAAGTCCCCATAATCACAGTGATTAACTTCGAGCAGGTGGCTTGTGAATAGTACTATTGGTTTGACAAACTCAAATGGAATCGGCATGGATGCTGTGACAGACTTTACACCGTTTGCACATGTCCATAATCAAACAAACACGCTATGTAGTGTTAGACATGGCTACTTGGGGCATGTTATGGGCGGAAAGGGGGCCACAATGGTATATACAACGTGGGAAATGGAGGCACGTTGCACAAATGAACAGTCCAAGCTTCACTGTAGCTTTGTGTAATTACATCACATACATGAGTACATAAAAGTTCTTACATACATACATGCGCACATACATACTATGAGTGTTTTACACAAACTGATTTGTTGAACTCGTGAAACTCACCAACTCTTTGTAGGGGACCAGTTTTAACATGCTTTTCAGGTGTACAAAAATGGGAATTTGAATGATGATGTGCTACCTTTTCTGGAATGTGATCGATGGTGTGTGAATAGATACAAGTGTACCTATAAGAGTGGAATAGTTTAATGATCTAGATTTGTTTTGTATCACCTAGCTTGTAAACGAAGATAGAACAATGTAATATATTGTAAAATAGTTTGTAATGTTTCTTTATAAACAATGTGGTTGATACTAGACGTGTCTGTTAAATTCCCGTTTTATGCTTCCGCATTTGCAAATCGGGGTGTGACAGAATGGTATCAGGTCCATTGGTTAATAATATCCCCTGCCCTGGTTAACACTATTGAAAAATATTAAATATTAAATATTAACCTAATTAATAATATCCCCTGCCCTGGTTAATACTATTGAAAAATATATTCATATAACTAACCATTATGCAGAGAGATGGCAAGAATTAGCGAGAATGTGCCTGAGGAAAAGCCGGTAATATCAGTTGAAGAGTACCCAGAGGAGGATCCTGAAGAGGAAGAGGAGGAGATTTAGGAGGGCTTAGAGGATGTGACAGTTCCTCGGGAGTTACCTAGCGATGAGCATAACATATCCGACTATAGATGTGACAGTTACTCGCCCCCAGATCACCACCTGGAGATCAGACCGATTTCATTAGCGAGTACCATTCATCTACTAGAATAGCTAGATCACCCACACCACCTATCCACCCGTCCCCTGTGACTTCATTCACCCGAAGAGCCCGTCAGACTACTCGTATTAGGGTATCACCAATTGATCCTACTTTGTCCCCACTTAGGTCAACCTATCATCGAGGAGAACCATCATGCCCTTGGACAGTTACTACACCTCCCCATTCACCGAGTATACCTATATCCGGTCCTGAACTCCTAGACATAGAGAACAACTCCTGGTTAGCCGTCCTGGCCAATCGTGTGATAGATCATTCCATATCTACAGCTAATGCCAAATAGGGGAGGATTGAGATGATCGAGTGTATACTGGTGCTACAGCAGATGGTACTGAACTTACAGTAGTCAAATACCTACCACTGCTGGTATTTGGATAGGGTGACAACCCAACTACGGGGCTGTATCTGGATGATCACATCGTCATTCTTTTTGTGTTTGTAGTTAATGCATCGTTTGTATAGATAGATGCAGTATGGGTCTGTGCACATAGTCTTTTGATACTCCATACATACATATAGTAGTATGTTATGCTGACATGGAGTATGATTTTGATATATAATTACAAGCACTGGCCTTTATCAGGCTAAGTCTATGTGTCATTTTGATAGCGATATACATTAAAGTATGTGAAATACAAATGTGTTGTTTGGTTTACTTATGCAACCATTACTATGATACCATTACAATGTGTTATGCGATGAAATTAGTATTAATTGAAGGGTATTTGATTATCATTATAGAATGGCCCCAAAGAAAGCAAACCCAATGACTGAGGCGGATGTAGCCGAGATGATTGCTCGGAAAATGTAGGCAATAATTCCAACTATTGTAGCACAAGTAACTGCCAGCGTGAACGCAAACATAAATAAATCAACCGCCAAACAATAATATTCCCACAACAAATACTAATACCGTTACAAATAATACTCCCCCACTTAACACAAATACTGCTGCCAATACAAATAATCCCCCATTGAATACACACACTATTGGCAATAATAATTTCCCGCGTAATATGAATACTATGGGTAACAATAATCCTCCACTGAACTCGAACAATGACCATAACCACCCTGATCTCCCAGGATGGGATGCTCGTTTAAGCACTTCCCATGCAAACCGATAGACTTTAAGGGTACTGAAGAGCCCAATGGGTTGATAAAGTGGATTGATAAAACCAAATCTGTCATTAATATCAGTAATTGCTCACCCACATGCTTAGTAAATATGTCACCTGTACGTTTGTTGACCACGCGCTGATGTGGTGGAATACTACGGTACAAATTCGAGGACAGATGGCGGTCAACCGCATGACTTGGGTAGAACTCAAAACTCTGATGCTGAATAGTTTTTGCCCAAAGAACAAAATTCAAAACCTAGAACACGAACTCTGGAGTCTGGAAATAAAAGGAACGGACCATCTGGGATACACAAACCGCTTTAACGAACTTGCTCGTCTACTGCCATGGTTGGTAACTCCAAAAGCTAAGTGTATTGAACGTTATATTTGAGGTTTAGCCCCAGAAGTAAGGAGTTTGGTAAATTCAGTTGGCCACGTATCTTGTGAGAATTTTATGTCTCAAGCTGGCATTGTACGTTTGATTTGGTGAGAAATGGTGTGTTGAGGATGTCCGAAGAATCATCTGGGGCAAAACAAATCAACTATGGGACAAGACCACAAGGAAGACGACCAAGTAAACGCACACGCCCGATGACACAATCTTACGCCATGACCAGTTCTGATGTGAAACAAGACGGTAAATGGACCCTGGCTAAAATATGACAAGTGTAAATATCATTATATGGGTGAATGCAAATCGTCGGTGTGTCAGAAATGTGGAAGAATTGGGAACTATGCCCCGAATTGCAGAGCCGGTATTGAAATTGTAAGCCGACCATCCTGAACAACCCATCCCCGTCGTCCACAACCACCTAAATCTCAGCCTATCCGCCAACAACCTATCCAACAGACCCCACCCGCAGTGACCCACCGTGCTTGCTTTGAATGTGGCTTCACGGATCATTTCAGAAGAAACTGCCCAAACCTGAATCAAGGAGCAGTTGAAAAACAAAACCAAGCATCGACTTCCAGTGCACCTAGAGGACGCGCCTTTGTAATGGGCCAGGAGAAGCACGACAAGACCGAACATAGTACCAGGTACATTCATAGTTTCTGGTCAGTACGCTTCAGTATTATTTGATACGGGTGCCAATAGAAGTTTTGTTTCCACTAACTTTTTATCCCTAGGAAATCATTTGTAATGAAAAGGTAGTTAAAATTCTCCTTTCAAATGATGAAGCGATTAAGTTACAGGGAGAGAAGTCTGGTATGATATTACCCCTCGTGTCTCATCTCAAAGTGTTAAGATGTTTAGGCCAAGGGCATGGCATTTCTGGCAAACGTAACCATTAAGAACCCTGATGAAAAACATATAGAACATATTCCCATAGTACGTGAATACCTCAATGTCTTTCCCGATGAGCTATCCAGATTACCGCCGACTGGACAAGTTGAATTCTGAATTAACCTAATCCCATGAGCAGCTCCCGTTGCAAAGGCACCTTATCAACTGGCACCCTCTAAAATGCAAAAATTATCTAGCCTGTTGTAAGAGTTATTAGATAAGGGTTTCATACGTCCTAGTTATTCTCCTTGGGGAGCAACGGTGTTGCTTGAAAAGCAGAAAGATGGAAGCTTTAGAATGTGTATTGATTACCAGAAACTAAACAAAGTAACCATAAAAAACCCATGCCCTCTCCCACGAATAGACGATTTGCTTGACCAACTTTAAGGGGCGAATTATTTCTTCAAAATTGACCTTAGATTCGACTATCACCAAGTAAAAATTCAAATGGAAGATGTTTCTAAAACGGCATTTCGAACTTGGTATGGTCACTATGAATTCTTAGTTATGCCTTTCGGGTTAACTAATGCACCTGCAGTTTTCATGGACCTCATGAATCGTGTTTGTAAGCTGTACCTTGACAAATTCGTTATAGTGTTTATTGATGATATCTTGATATATTCAAAAAACCAAGGAGGAACACGAGCAACATTTACGAATAATCTTGGAGTTATTAAGGTAGGATAAATTGTATGCCAAATTGTCCAAGTGTGAATTTTGGCTACAAGAAGTACAATTGGCAAGCACCAAAATCACCAAAAGAGATTCGGCAATTTTTGGGATTAGCTAGATATTACCGGCGCTTTATTGAAAACTTTTCCAGTATAGCCCAACCTTTAACCCTCTTAACCTAGAAAACCGAATTTATTGATTGGGGAGAAGAACAAGAAATGGCTTTTCAATTGCTGAAACAGAACTGTTTTAAGCCACAATAATAAGTCTCCCAGAAGGGACTGCCAACCTTGTAGTTTATGGTGATGCATCTCAAAAAGCTTTAGGATGCATACTTATGCAAAGAAACAAGGTTATAGAATACGCTTACCGACAATTAAAAGTTTACGAGAAAAATTATACTACCAGTGACCTGGAATTGGGAGCGGTTATTTTTGCACTTAAGATTTGGAGACACTACTTGTATGGTACCAAATGTATAGTTTACATTGATCACAGGAGCCTACAACACATTTTTGGCAAAAAATAATTGAACATGAGGCAAAGAAGATGGGTGGAGTTTTTGAATGATTACGATTGTGAAATTCGATACCATCCAGGCAAGGCTAATATAGTAGCAAATGCCTTGAGCAGAAAAGACAGAATTAAACCAACGAAGGTACGAGCACTTGGAATGATTGTCCAAACTAGCCTTACCGAACGAATCCGTGTTTTCCAAAACAAAGCCCTAAAAGAATATCACCTAGAAAATGAAGACTTGCACGGAAACAAGTAAAAATTTGAAAAGAAAACCGATGAATTTCTATACCTCAAAAACCGAGTTTGGATTCCAACTCTTGATAACCTACGGGACTTGATCATGGACTAAGTGCATAAGTCCAAATATTGGGGTATTTTGGAAGTCATTTGGATAACTCATAAAATTTATCAGATTTTTCGGAAGCGTTTGGTATAAACGGACGATTTACCGGTTAAAAATAGCATATAAAATGAAATTTATAAATTAGTAAACTAGTGAAAAATTCCAGAAATATTTTTATAAAAATATACATATATTAATTAGTAAGTGTATAAATTTTTGTAATTTAATGATAAACGAATAATTAGTAGTGCTAATTTAAAAGTTAAACAAATTCAATTCTGATAAAAACCGACAGGTTTGAGATTAACGAACCAGTTGGAATATCAGAACATCAATGGTGATCAAATATGATATTTTTCGGATAATTTAATAATACCAAACATTTTTTAGAAATCCTGACAATTTGGATTAATTATGCGTGCTTTTCTCCAAACCAGACCGAATAAACGAAAATGAGCCCTGTAGCAAATCCAGCCATCTAAACTATGATATTTCTTTTTAAATTTAATCATTTTATCAACCGACACGTTTACCCGAGTTTATGTGATCATACCTGTTTTGTAAACGTGTAAACGATCAACTTGGCCTAGCACGTGAGACGGTGAAACTATGCCAAGTTTGGTTTTAAACATTAGGCATTGAACAACGTCACAATCTAAGACTATTGACATGTTCAACGCGTGACAGCTATACCTAGACTAGATATACTGCGCAGCTTAGTATGGAGACTATAATAATAATAAAATATTAATATTATAATACTGATTATAGGAATCAAGTGATATCAGGTGAAACAGACCACAAGTTGATACCGTACCGAGTATCTACTAAACAGTGAGTTTCATGACCCCTCTTTCTAAACTCTTTTACGAACTTTTGATGTGAAAAGTGTGTTTGTTCATATCTATATATTTTAAACTTGTGATTATGTGAATTATTTAAGTGCAAACACAGGAAAGTTCCCACAATCACAGTGATTAACTTCGAGCCGGTGGCTTGTGAATAGTACTATTGGTTTAAGAAACCTAAATGGAATTGTCATGGATGTTGTGACAGATTTACACCGTTTGCACATGTACATAATCATACAAACATGCTATGTAGACATGGCTACTTGGGGCATGTTGTGGGCAGAAAGGGGGGCATAATGGTAGATATTACGTGGGAAATGGAGGCACGTAGCACAACGAACAGCACAGGCTTCACTATAGCTTAGAATAATTACATCACATACATACATACGTGAGTACATAAATGTCCTTACATAAATACATGCGTATATGTAAACTATAATTGTTGTACGCAAACTGATTTGTTGAAACTCGTGAAACCCACCAACTATTTGTAGTTGACAAGTTTTAACATGTTTTTCAGGTGTACCAAAATTAGAGTTTGAATGATGATGTGCTACCTGTTCTGGAATGTGATCGATGCTGTGTGAATATATACAAGTGTACCAGTAAGGAATGGAATAGTTTAATTATTTGGTTTTGTTTTGTTTCACCTAGCCTGTAAACGAAGATATAACAATGTAATTTATTGTAATTAGTTTGTAATGTTTCTTTATAAACATGTGGGGATACTGAGGTGTATGTTACCTTCCCGTTTTACGCTTCCGCATTTGCTAGTTGGGGTGTGACAACTAGAAACAGTGAAAAGTTCATTAACGTAAATGGAGATAACTTTAGAGGAGCTTTCACCATCGGTCCTCTTTTTCTTCAGCACAATAAGATAGTCGAGGTAGTTGCATTTCCAGCGTACCATTTTGTTGCACTTGTAGCGCTAGCGCTCCTTAAGAGGCAGCGGTGGTACCTTTGCAACATGTAAGACTCCGATTCCCGGGAATCCTACAGTTGGTAATCATACCCAAAATTTCTCAAAAATTTAAAGTCAAACAATTTCGTCTTATTAAAATTGTTTCAGTGTAATAAACAGCGGAAAATCACAAGTACTAAAAACAAGAGCCCAAAACCATAATTGAAATGTTTATAGTAATAAATGAAAAGAAAACAGTTAACGTATTAATCTCCGACTAGTTATGCCTTCAACCGTCCAAGTAGTCTCGAGCACGTCCAAGCAGTAAGCATCCTCCTCTAAACCTGAAACTCACACTAACATACACACAAAGTCAGCTTGAGCTAAGTGAGTTCAAGTTTTAATAATAGACATTTAAATAAACATTCCAAGGGTTTAAATATAAAAACGGGATTATAACCAAAGTCTAAAATATAATACGGGATACAAACAGTTAGGCCATCATCAACACTAAGTATTCGTACTTAGACATCTATATACATCATATATTTATATCCCTATAAATACCACCCAAATAATAACATCAGGGTCGAGCACACGTATAACCCAAACACGTAACATCCCTATATATATAACATCCACGTATAACATTCAGGGTCGAACACACGTACAACCCAAACACGTAACATTCCGATGATGATCATGCCACACGAGCCTCCCCCCTCACGGAGTTTTCAGGGCCCGCCACAAGATTTAAGAACCTGAGTCGTATAGTTTGGCCCGGCCAAGATCACCATCCATCCGTAACGCAACACGAGCCTCCTCACCCCGGGTCATCCCCAAGTAATATATTTGACTCGGTCGCGATTTAACATACCAAACACGTGATGTGGGCCTCCTCACCCCGGGTCTTCCCTAAGTAATATATTTGACCCGACCACGGTTTATAGAACGGCGGGCCTCCTCACCCCGGGTCTTCCTCGAGTAATATATTTGACCCGCCGGGTCATAAACATGCAACACGGGCCTCCTCACCCCTGGTCTTCCCCGAGTAATATATTTGACCCGGTCACAATTTACCATCACATACACATTCACATACACACATACAAACATCTAATTCAAACATCCAACCAACAATATCATCACATACAATCCATAAATAACGGATAATCTAGGCATTCAATACTAAGCCTAAAAGCAACCTCGAGCTTAGAGCCCAAGTAACATGTATAACCTTAAGGGATATATGACCTTAAACGAGTCTAAAATATCCTAAGGCGTAAAATATAATCCACACATGTTTTCATAAAGGTACAACCACAAACAAGATCATACAATACCAACCCAATAGGTTAAACGAATAAAATCTGTTAAAACCATAATAAGGTGTGTATGCTAGCCCAAAACGTAAAAGGATTAAAAAGGGGCATCATGAACTCACCTGAAATGAGCCACACAAACACCAAAGAGTTTGAGAACTTCAAAGCCAATCCACAGTTTACAAGCCTGTCGGATTGCACACAAAGATTACTAACTAAACGTACCGACTCGTTTATCCTACGAGACGTTCTAACATGATTTGATTGACCTAAAGCCTTGACATTACCAAATTCAATTACGTCATCCCCCGAGGCCATGTATTTACCAAAACCACCCTTAGTTAATCCCGGGGACAAAGGGTTCCCAATTTACCCCCGAAAGTTGTTGACTTTATCGAATACGCGCGTTAACGGGTTGTTTATGCACTTAGATACCGACTTAGCCCCTGTGGACCAAATTAAGTAAAATCACAGCCAACAAGTCCACACGACGCTACGCGAGTTGGATGGGTCGGTAATTCGCAAGCACGATGCACAAATTACCAATAAACGCGAATTTGCGCCGTACCGACCCGTTTGAGTAACTGACAACCAATTCAGCCCCAATAACATAAAAATATAGTTTTTCACAGCCAACAAATCATACCGAGGCTACAACATCCGAATTGGTTGTTAATTCCCTCAAACAACGCGCTAGACGCAACAATTGATAAACTAGACAACCGAAACCTAGTTTTCACTTCATCAACAGTTGACCAATCTAACGAATGCCAAAACTCATGATACTAAAGTATATTACACTAGACATACCTAAGAAGATGACGGAGCACGAACTTCAATTATAACAGCCCCGAAAGATGCGAGAAAGGGCAGCCACCGGTTAAGCCTAAAACGAACTTATCGATCAATAACGAATATAACATGCAGATTTTAGCATGCAAAGATGTATTTTATTACGTAGGAAAACCATGGAATTAAATTATTAAATTTTTTACCAGAGTTGAATAAATATCTTAAGTTTATAAAAATATTTTTATTATATTTTTCTAGTGGACACAAAAATCATAAAAATTCCTCCAACACAGAAAGGTATGTGCAGCTATTTCAGTGCACAACAAAATGGTTTTATTTTTATAAAATTTATTGCCAAGCCAAATTAAACGATTTCAATTGGGTTTGGTTTCTAACTCAGAATATTAACTTCCAGAAGTGGAACCAACCAATTTAGACTTGTCAAAAAAAGGTTATGATGTCGGGAAGACAAACCAGAATCCGTCATCCCGCATCAGCTTTGACACTCGATCTTATAAAATCATAAAAAGTATCCAATCTCGTTCAAAAATTACGTATTATACCTTTATGGAAACTAGACTCAAAGTAGAATATCATAGAAACAAGAATTGATCAAAAACAATATATTTTCATCAAGTTACAGACCGATCAATAAACAAGTACGAATCTGTCAGAAATTGTTATAATCAAAACTCAACCCTAACATGTTCAACAAAGGTTTTAATGGTGAAAAACAGTTGTATGATGATAGAACCGACCTTGAATTAGACTCGGGAGGCCGGAGAATGGCTGAAACCTGCACGGAAATTGAGGAGGAGACCCTCCCATGGCTGCCGATCGGAAATTAGGAGGATGGAAGCGTTAGGGTTTATGTTATAAAAATTTTACATCTAGGCCCTTCCACTTATAAATTATGATGTCTTGGATTAAACATTAACTTAAAAGGCTTACAAGAAAGACAAAGAGGTCCCCGAGGAAGGCCAGATCGAGTCTCAGTAAAAATACAAACTCTACAACACATAGATCATTTTAACGAAAATTTGCGGGCGTTACACAACACCAGTGTTAGTGTTGTTGGCATGCTTGGCAACAACGGTAACCTTTTTCTTGCCTTTACCGTTATAACCCGGTTATTGGGATTAGGCTTCTTGACACCAGCCAGTCCAACCATTAGAACTTGATTAGTTTTAGTTGGAATATTCATCTAAGCCGTTTTGAGCATACCATGAAGCTCCAACACTGTCTTCACCCACGCATTTATATTAATATTCATTACGAACTGGTTGTAAGAGCTGGGGAGAGAGTTCAAGATGAAATCCGCTGCCATTTCTTCCGACAGGGGCTAATCAAGTTTCTTCAACTAGTTGATGCACCCTTTCATTTTGGCGACATGCGCAGTAGTAGAGGATCCCTGTTCCATTCTGCAGCTAATTAGTTGCTTCATGGTGTCGAAATGTTCTTGATGGGCTTGATTGTGGAACATACCCTTGAGTTGCTCGGAAGACATGGTGGCTAGTATAATGCAGGCGACTTCAGTAGAGCCGTCTTTATGCTTATCAAGAAATTTTCTGGCAGTAGTGGTTGTTTTCAGGCTTGGTTGGAACTGGTCCAAGGAGAACATAGTGCTTCTTTGCCATTATGAGATCAAATATCAGATTATGGTGCCATTCAAGAAAGTTTGTGCCATTGAGCTTTTCTTTCTCAAGAATAGTTTTGAGAGTGAATGAGGAGTTATTTGCAGTTCACATCTGTTAACTAAGCAAACTTAATTTAATTAGCATTTTCGATGTTATAATCCTATTGTCAATGATCCAATAACATTAATAAAATAGGATATCGAGAATCTGGCTTCTAGTTACTGATGGCAGCTTATGTATACAAAAATATACATCTTTTAAGCATCAAATAATCTCCAAAACTGCATATTTTATCATATTATCTAGTTCAAATAACTACTTATACGTAATTTCTATTTTCAGGTATATTCTAGCCTCAAACGAAGAAATAAGTAAGAAACACGAATAAAACAAAGAAAATTAAAGAAAACAGCTCAACGCACCCCCGATGTTTCAAGTAGCACACCCCCATATTTCTCTACGCAAGAAAATACAAAATCCTTATAGAAAAAGACAAAATTTAGTGCCAGCTGGAGGGGGGGGAGGCATTCTTTAGGAAGCACGTAGGCATGGTCACCTTACAGAAAAGAGAAAAAAATATATGGTTGATACCAAAAACATGGGGGCGTACCCAATGAAGCACGCAGGCATGGTGAGTCATCATGTACGATCTGACAAAACAATTAATGCAAGTGGACACGCCGGCATGCACCAGGAAGCACGGGGGGTGCCTGACTATCCAGACAGACTATGAATAGGAGTGTAATGTCCATTGTTTTAAGTGTGCTTGGAGAGGTTTAGGACAAGTTCTCACTATAATTACTCACTTTTCACTTGAGTTGAAGTGCCATAAGAGAGTTAGAAGGCTTGGAGGCTATCATCGTCATCATCCATCACCATTGAAGAAAGGAGTGTCATCCATATTGGTTAGATTGTTCTAGTTTAGTCATGTGTTTGTTATATTCACTCTCTTTGATGTTCATTATCATGCTCATTATGAGCTAAACCTCCATTTACCATCTAAAATCTATGAAGAAACTTTGTTCTAATTGATGATTACATTGAATGTGTGAGTTAGCTTTTGTGAAGTACATGATTGTCTTGCAATTATCCTTTGATGAGATATGTTTTGTTATCATAATTAATTATTCAAGATTGATGATTAACACACATTCATGATTCATTCATGTTCTTTGAAACTAGAAATGGTAAAAAGAATATCTTGATACAAGCTATGATCGATTTCTCTAGTTTTGGTTTCTAAAATAAAATTATTAAAACGATTGATTATGTTATCATGCTAGTTAAAAAAGTCATATGTTAAAGTAATGTGTAATTATAATCTACTTAAATCAAATAAGGGGAGGTTGTATGAATAAACTATAACCACCCGAAGTTGTTAGAATTGGTATTTGAGAAATCAAAGTCAATCCTAATCTTAATACTTCACTAAAACTACTTGCTTACTTAAATTGACATTTTCGTGGTAGACATGATGATATGCATTCTACTTTCTTCTTTGTCATAGGGTAATTCATTTAGAAATGAGGGATTATTCTATCATATATTATTAAAGCAAGTTTTTCACATATTAATCAAGAAAGAATCAGAAAGAATGGAGTAGATTCTTGATTTAAAATGGTAACCTTTAATTATTGATTTTCTCGTTTAAAAACTTATCTCCTTGTCACCTATTTTATCTATTTTGATTTAAAGAGAAATAGTTTAAAAACCACCTTCAAATGATTATTATCTCCGGTTAATTTAAAACAAAGATTTATTGTTGTAAAACTGACCAAACCCTAATTCTTTCAAATCCAATTTTCAAAACCAATTTTCACTTTTCACCAAAAAACAAAACCAGTCATCCCCTTCAAGAGAAAAGCCGACCAAACCCTAATTCTTCTAAGTCCTCCATTTAATCTTCAATTCCAATCAAAAGGTATGATAAAATCTTGTTCTTGGTTGATTCTAGGGTTAAAATTGACCATTGAAAGTCAAAATCGGGTTAGAAATTAACCCTAGAACCCGTTCAATAAGGCATATTTGAAGAAATTGGGTTAAACATCTAATAGTATACCTTTTAATTTGTTAGAATCTAGGGTTTGAAGTAAAGTTTGATTATAGGCCCGATTAGTTTTTGGATTAAGTGGGTTATTGGATTGAAATCACTTGTATTCACGTACTTGACTTGTTATACCCATAAATCCGAACCCAAGATGATAAGTTTCATAAAACCGGGTTGACACACGAGTTCGATTCCTGAATTGTTGCATAACAGACCAAAAGCACGGGGTTTCTTTTATAAAACACCCCCCATAGTAAAAAAAATCAACCCAAAGTCACTGTCAAAAACCTGCAGCACGGGGCGTGCTTCAGAAAGCGCGTCGGCATGCTTTACTCACTGTTCCAGTTTTCAATTTTTATTTATTACCCGTTTCAATAATTTTCATACATTTTCTAGATGCCTAAGGTACGAGATTACTTCCACGCATTTCTCATGTTCAATGAACGAAGTCAAAGGAACGAGACTGCTAGAGAAAGGCTCGGGTATATGACCGAAAGGAAATCCGTAAAAAATTTCTACGCCTACACCAATACGTTAAGACAGGTGAACCAACTTGAGAGGTACAAAGCCTTGTGATGGGACCATAGGCCCGTCTGTTCAGTTGCAAGCGGAGAGCTGTAACCGAGTTAACTAAAGAAATTTTGGCTTTGTTCTCAATGAAAACAAAGCGTTTGGATATGTGGGATGATGAAGGAGTAGAATTCAGAATCGGGGGGGGGGGGGGGAGGGGTATGGTACACCACCTTGGTGACTCAGCTGGGAATTGGTATGGGGGTTTACACTGCCGAGGAGACAGACACGACAATGTGGTTTGAAGCCTGGACCACCTTTTCAGATGAAGATGACAAGGAAACTGCAGAACCAGTATGACATTTGTGACAAAACCAAGTACACTTTGGTATTCCCAAACCAAATAAGAGATTAACCGCTTATTACGTAACGATCGAACCATTAACAGAACGGGTCTAGTTATGACCCAGATATCCCGGAGAGGGCATCTATAAGTGATATACATTTAATATAAGCCAACATATTAACATTATGGCCTTAGTTCTATAGCAAACCAGTTAAACAAAAACATGCTCGTTTAACTACCCGCCATGGATTTAAATGCGAAAGAGAGTTACAAAACAAGCATTGTATAATCCGTTAAGCCGAAAAATATTAAGCAAGAACTTATTTGAAATGTTTTAAGCGATCTGTGAAAATATTTTCGATTTTTAGAAACAAATGGTATGCTTTTATAAATTTAAACAAAAATAGCTGAAAAACATTCGTTTTCGCACTGTTTGTCGTACCCGATAAATTTTTTGCGCAAAAAACCGAACCTAAAATAAATTTGGACTTGGCTTTTACATCCGGGCATGCAAATCAAGGCATATGAAACAAAAGAGGCCCAAGGGACTTTTTTTTTAACTTACGGCCGCAACTAGGGGCTAGCCCCCCTCCCCCCAATAAGTTTCCTATTAATATATAAAAGAATTGCTAGACTTTTTCTATCAAAGTTTTACAAATTCTGGAAGCTCTCTCTCTCTCTTTGCAGCTCTTCATATAACCTAAAACTCAAGGTAATTTCACATGATTGAATCATTTAACCTTTGCTTAAACTTGTTTAATATCATATAAACATAGCTTGATTACCAAAAATCATTCCTAACCTTGAAAAAACCTTAAGAATGACCCAAAAACATGTTTTGATCATACACGTGGTTAGGAATCAGAATCATACTCTTTTTAGGCCATAAACACGGATTTAAGGTTTAAACGACGTTTTTACGGTTCAAAAGTTCGGTTTAATACCCTAGCCGAAACCCTAAGTTCCAAGGCTTCCATATTAATGAAACATGCTTGGTTTGTGATATAGGACCTGTACTTAGCTTATATAGAAGCACAAGAACCCGGAAATTGGATTAAGAGAGCGATAACGGGCGAAATCCGCAAAGGTAACGTCGAATTGCTCAATTACAGGCTGTTTAGGATTAGATTATGATGTGCATATTGTTTGGTTATAAAATTTTTCAGGGACATCAGGGAACGAATGAGTGAGTCCCTATCCAAATTCGGTAATTTTTCGACCATCCGAGAATATTTGGCGAATTTATTACCAAATTGGGACGTTTATTTGGGAAAAATAACTACAATGCTTGAAAAAATATGAAAGTTTGTGGGGAACTCAGAATTGGTATAATAGGATCACATATGCAATTGGGGTCATTTGGAAAACCCTAAATATGTTTTGTGGATTCTTGTTTATTCGAGATTTCATAGCCGTTTTTGGCTCGAAAAGGGTATTTGGCATAGTTGTTAGTTTCTGGAAATTTTACAGGTTGTTTTGGGGAGTATTTTGATCACTCGGGAATTTTATCGGATTTTTCGATAAATCGGTTGGTATAAACGGACAATTTCGGGCTAAATATAGAATATAAAATAAATTTTTATAAATTAATAAATTAGTAAATAATTCCAGAAATTTTTTTATAAAAATGCACCTATTTTAACTGATAAGTGGCTAAATTTTCATAATTTAATGAATAACGGATAATTAATTGTGCTAATTTGAAGATTAAACAAATTCAAATCGGATAAAAATCGACGAATTCGTAATTAACGAATCTGTTGGAATATCAGAACATCAAGAGTTATCAAAAATCATATTTTTGGATTAATTAAGTAAAAAAAACTTTTTACGAGAAATTCGGACAATTTGGGTGAATTGTGCTTGTTTTTCTCCAAACCAAACTGAATAAACGAAAACGAGCCCCTTAGCGAATCCAGACCCCTAATTTGTAATCTTTCTTTATAAATTAATCATTTTATCAACAAACACGGTTACCTAAGCTTGTATCCCCATACCAGTTTTCTAAACGTGTAAACAAACAAGTTGACCTTGCTGGTAAAACGAGAAAACGGAGCCAAATTCGATTTTACGTATTAGAAATTGAACAACATCACAATCTAAGCCTATTGACACGTTCTGGGTGTGAAAACTATACCCAGACTAGATACACAGCCCAGTTTAATGTGAAGATTATAATATTAAAATATTAATATTATTATAATATTGGTTATAGGGACCAAGTAAGGGCGAGTCAGACAAAACACGAACCAATACAACACTGAATATCTACTAAATCGTGAGTTTCATGACCCCATTTTAAACTGTTTTTACGAATTTTTGGGGTGAAAACATGTTAATACATACCTATATACTCTGAATTGTTTGATGATGGGAATTATCTAAGTCCTAACACACAAAAATCCCCACGAACATAGTGATTAACTTCGAGCCGATGGCTTATGAATAGTACTATTGGTTTGACAAACCCAAACCGAATCGGCCTGGTTGCTGTGTCACACTTAACGCCGTTTACACATGACCATAACTATACTAACACGCTATGTAGTGTTAGACATAGCTACTCAGGGCATGTTGTGGGCGGAAGGGGGGGCTACAGTGGTTGATTGAGCGTGGGAAATGGAGGCACGCAGCACGAACAGTCAAGGCTTCACTATAGCTTAGCATAATTACATCATAAACATACAAACAAACGTACTTGCGAACGTACATACATACATACTTGCGTATTTACAAACTATTATTGTTGTATGCACAATTGATTTCCTAAACTCGTGAAACTCACCAACTATTTGTAGTTGACCTGTTTTAACATGTTTTCCAGGTGTACTTGATTGGATTAGAAAGCTAATGCAAGTGTGCTAGTAGGAAGTAAAGCAGCTCAACGGGCTGGTTTACTTTGTATCACCTAGTTGTAAACGAAGTTAGATCAATGTAAAATATTGTAAACTAGTTTGTATTTTTCTTTATAAACATTGTGGTTGATACCAGAGGTGTCTGTTACATTTCCGTTTTACGCTTCCGTCATTTGCTAAATGGGGTGTGACAACCAGGTAACAACAGAATGGAGGCACGAATACAGTTGAGTTATGGTGATGAAGAATATAATCGAAGTAGCACAAGAGCACCGCCCTCCGCGATAGGGATGAGCTCGGTACCGTACCGGTACCATCACTGAAAATCCCGATCCCGAAAATCGTGAATTTTTTGTACCGGTACCGGTATTGAAATGTTCGGTTTGGTACCGGTACGGTACTGGGACAGTACCAATATTAAATGTAAAATTAGTGAAATACAGGTACCGTATCGTACCGGTCCCGAAAACTCAAAACCTTGGTACCGATTCGGAACTGACAGTACCAAATCGGTACCAATTTTGGTACCGGTACCGATTTTTTTCATCCCTACTCCGCGACCCACTGTTTCACTATATTCATCGATTGTTGAGCCATATTATTACTCAGCTTGGCCAGAGCGAGGGCGTCGTGAACCTCAAAGATCTGTGGGCCTTTTACTGCATAAAAAACAGTGCTCCTTGCAACGTAACTTATCTTTTTTGTTAGCTTTTCAGAACAAATGCAGGTGCAAAAAAGCCCAAGACACCGATATTTGGAGGGCCGTGAATTTACAAGCACTATAGAACATATCAACTAGACTTGGAAGGAACCAGAAGCCCGAAGTCCATCCCCCTCGACCTCGGTCTTTACATGAGTATGGGTATGGTCCAGCAGATCTCTATGGATTCACCAGAGTGGTGATTTCAGTATATTTACAACCAAATATGGGATCCTGAGGATCCTGTTGATATGACTCTGCAAGACATATCAGAGGGGAGGGGATCATCGTCCACCGGTGCTAGCTCATCGCGATAGACTTTTCGTCGCACCTATTCCCACCCTAGCGGACCAGGATCATCGTCCACCGGTGCTAGCTCATCGCAGCCCAACTCATATTCATTTGAAGGGCTGCATAATTTGATAGACCGCAATTGCACTAACACTTCCACCTCCATTGACAGGTTAGCAAGTCAGATTTCAGCAGCTGACGCATAGCGTGCGGCCAAGTATGCCGACATGAGCCAGGACATTCGTTACCTGGGTGACCGCACGGACCGATATTAGGGTCTTTTTAACCCAGAGGATCTTGGTAACTGATTAGTAGCGGTACTAGCAAGCACAAGGTGTGGGAAAAACGGGCGGGTGGTCGTATCTTTATGACATTATTTTATCATGGTTATGTGTTACGTGTTAAGACAATTTAATCTTAAGTTTGTAAAGTGTTGGTGGGTGATGGCCAGTTCTTGGGCCATATGAACAGATCTTTAATAAGCCCATTGAGGCCCAATGTGGAGGGTTCCATATTTAGTTTTCATTACTATTGTCTTGTATTTAGTTGTTAGTTGTGTGCGGTTTTTAAATTTAGGAAGCACTACTGGGAAATAGACGAAAAACAGGGGAAGCTTTGCCGAAATTTCGTCCGACCCGTAGGGAAGTTGCTTTTCTATTCACTTAACCTCCATGCCTCATTTTATAGTTTTATGAATTAATCACATTGAGGGCAATGTGAGATTCAAGTGTGGGGAGGGGAATTACTTGGATTAACCAACTAATTATTAAAAATATCTAAGTTTCGTAGCAAATAAAACCATTAGTTACCTATAATTTTTGACAAAACCAAAGACAACTTTAAGAAAATATTTTGCAAAATAACTAACCAATAATCTATCATAACTAAATGTGAAAAATGAAAAGAAGTTTTGTAATAATGAGAAAAACTTTATGCAAACCATGGTGTTTATACCTAATCCCTCCTTTTCCGTGAGATAAGCCTCATGCCATATATATATTTTTGCGGAGTATGAGTGAGTCATTTGTTTCGTGTGATTTAGAACTTGTCTTGAACATTCTTTTCAAGACCGCACTAAAAGTTGCATAAAAAGGAAGGTAATTTTTTCCTAAAAACCTTATCCAACCACTTTACTCAACTTACCAGAAAATACAGCATTGGTCTTTTATCGGTAGACCCTAAAGAACTGGAATGCATTCTTTCGATTTCAATTTCCTTTGATGCATACATTTCGCAAAGCCTAGATTGCCTCCAAAACATAGGGAGAGAATACTTCTCTTTATCAAAGAGGTGAGGAAAAAGCGGCTCCAAGACGAACAAAGGCCACCATTATGTGGGATTTCCAAAAGTGAAATGAAAAGAAGAGTAAAAAGATATGATCGATGCTTAGGTTGTGGAAATTGGTCTCACAAAAGAAGATGTAGAAAAAGTCAAACCCAATCCCAACATGAATATACCGAGCTAATGAGGGTGGGGGCTATTAGGCTCAAAGCCGAATGGTCCATTAGAGTTGGAAGTTATGTTCAAAACAGGATTGAGGAAGAGCTTATCCCTATCTTGGACAAAACCGGTCTTGACGATCTAACCTTAAAGGAGTCACTAGGTTTGTAAATATATATATATATATATATATATATATATTAGAAATAACACACCAATCGGATGACGAAAAGGAGCAAGATTATTGAAGACATTTTGAAGCTCCCGAAGATGGTTTGAAGTTATATCTACCTGCTTTGCCTTTAACCTTGAACTACCACAAAACACCAAACCCCTACCACAAACCAAACACCAATTTACATTACCTTCTAATTTATTCAACCTATCACCATGGTGGATAATTGAACTCTTGACAAGTATCACATGACATTTTGGCTAAGAGTGTTCATATACATGCAAACATCACTTTTATGACCAGATATTAAGCCGAGTGTGTGAACATTGTGAGAACGTGACAGTGTGCATAAACAAAAGCGCACAAAAAATTATCTTTTCATATATCACTACATAAATTCTCATGATTTGAAGTTGGTTGTTATGTTCCCATTTTCTTGGAACTCTTTGGGGATGTTTTAAGCTTTGGTCCTAACTTGCTACCTTTAGAGAAATTTATGATTAGCTTGCTTGAGACAAGAAAGGTTTAAGTGTGGGGATGTTTGATGTATATAAAAAAATACATCTTTTAAGCATCAAATAATCTCCAAAACTGCATATTTTACCATATTAGCTAGCTCAAATAACTACTTATTGTGTTAATTTCTATTTTCAGGTATATTCCAACCTCAAACAAAGAAACATGCGAGAAACACGAAGAAAAACAAATAAAATAAAGAAAACAGCTTAACACCCCCCCCCCCCCCCATGTTTCTCTACGCAAGAAAAAACAAAATCCTGATGGAAAAAGACATAATCTGGTGCCAGCTGGACACGGGGGCATGCTTCAGGAAGAACGCCGGTGTGATCACCTTTCAGAATAGACAAAAAAAAATATATGGTTGACACCAAAAACACAGGGGCGTGCCCCATGAAGCACGCCGGTGTGGTGAGTTATCATATACGATCTGATAGACCAATTAATGCACCTGGACCCGCCGGTGTGCCCCAGGAAGCACGGGGGCGTGCCTGACTTTCCAGATAACCTATAAATAGGAGTGAAATGTGCATTGTTTCAAGTGTACTTGAAGAGGTTTAGGACGGGTTCTCACTATAAAATACTCACTTTTCACTTGACTTAAAGTTCCATAAGAGAGTTAGAAGGCTTGCAGGCTATCATCATCATCCATCACCATTAAAGAAAGGAGTGCCATCCATATTGGTTAGATTGTTCTAGTTTAATCATGTGTTTGTTATCTTCACTATCTTTGATGTTTATTATCATGCTCATTATGAGCTAAACCTCCATTTACCATCTAAAATCTATGAAGAAGCTATGTTCTAATTGATGATTATATTGAAAATGTGAGTTTTTGTGAAGTACATGGTTATCTTGAAATTATCCTTTGATGAGTATTCTTTGTTATCATAATTCATTATTCAAGATTGATAATTAACACTCATTCATGATTCATTCATGTTCTTGGAAACTAGAAATGGTAAAAAGAATATCTTGATATTTTATCAAAAACATGTATCCTTGTACTGTACTTAGAAATGATGAGATACAAGCTATGATCAATTTCTCTAATTTTGGTAATTCTGAAATAAAATTGTTAGCAGGATTGATTAGGTTATCATGCCAGTTAAAAAAGTCATATGTTAAAGGAATGTTTAAGTATAATCTACTTAAATTAACCAATGGGAGGTTTTGTGAATAAACTATAATCACCCGAAGTTGTTAGAATTGTTATTTGAGAAATCGAAGTCAATCCTAATCTTATCACTTCACTAAAACTACTTGTGTACTTAAATTGACATTTTCGTGGTACACATGAAGATATGCATTCTACTTTCTTCTTTGTCATAGGGTAATTCACTTAGAAATGAGGGGCTATTCTATCATATATTATTAAAGCAAGTTTATCACATATTCATCATGATAATCATCAAGAACGAATGGAGTGGATTTTTGATTTAAGATGGTAACCTTTAATTTTTGATTTTCTTGTTTAAAAACTTATCTCTTTGTCACCTATTTTATATATTTTAATTTAAAACGAAATAGTTTAAAAACCACCTTTAAATGATTATCATCTTCGGTTAATTAAAACAAAGATTTATTATTAGAAAATATTTGTGTCCACGGATCGATAATTGGTTCTTACCAATACTATCCTATATATATGATAGGTACACTTGCCTATTTGTGTGTTGTTAGTCTTAGTAGAAATCATTTTTATAAATTTAAAATACGGTCTTGTGTGAATCAACAACATCATTAATCAAACCAACACAACATCACACACAAGTTTTTGGCGTCATTGGCAGGAACACGATACAGCTTTCTAAGAACAATCTGAGTTTTATTTTAATCATTGTTTATAATTGTAAAAACTTTTATTCCTCTTTATTTATTTTATTAATTGTTTTGGCCTTCAGATAATTTTAGCCACCTTCAAACATGCAACCTCAAACATACAACCTCATGTGTTAGGAGTAGCCCGATTAACACAAGGAGTAACCCAACTGAAAGGTTAAACTTTGCATATTATGTATATTGGCGGCACATGAAAGTCTTCTACTATTTTTTAAATTTCCCATCATTGTCTTCATCAAGTAATATAAATACTATTTAAGACAAGACCCGTAATTGCTAAAACATGGCATTATTAAACTATACTATAATTAAAACATGGTGTGGGGTATCTATAGAGATGGCGTACAAACCCAGTTACCTGAACCAATCCAAAAACTGAAACGTACACCGGTTTGAACCCGATTTTATTAAAACCGCTTTGAAGCATCTGTAACTAGCCGGGTTAGGCCCGGTTTGAAGATTTTTACCTTAACCGGTTTGAACCCGACTGTTTGGAACCAGTTTGAAAAAAACAGGTTTAACCCGGTTAAAAACCGGTTTGCATATGGATTACCATTAGCATTCAGTACTGATTTTAAAATTTTTTTTACGTATGTATAAAATATGCATTCTAAGTAGGGGTGTTAGTTGGGTTTTTAAAAAACTAAAACTAACCCGCAACCGGACCCTATTAAAGCTCGGGTTTGTCGGGTTCAGGTTGGTCGGGTTTCGGATTGATCGGGTTAGGTTAGTCAGGCTACACTATATTTTGAGGTTAAATAACGAATTTGAAATTGTCATTTTTGAATTGTTTGGTTCCGAGCCACCGGTGGTGTTTGAACCAAGGTTATTTAAAGAAACAAAAAACAAGCACTTGTATGTGATTTGAAATAAAAAGAACAAACAGCGCTAGATTCGAAATCCAAATTAGTGAATCACTTAAACTTAGTAAAAGATCTTTTTTATTAAATTCTTGTCCTAGTTCATAACAATGGACGATGTTCTAGCTGTGCAGAAAATTATGAGTTAAACATCAAGAACAGAATTCAACAACATATGAACAAAGCACGATCATAGGCAAACATGTAATTATCAGTACTATCCAAATATCTACGGTGCTTTTTAAAAGTTTGCTTGAAGTTTGTCTTTTAAAGGGTGTTTTTTTTACTTAGTAATCATTAAATGGATTAAATGATTTGTTTGTTGTGTTTACAGATAAACTAGTAAGAAGTCACATTCGATTTTAACCTCAATATATGGAGCAACTTGACCCAATTAACCCGACCCGATTAAAATGAAGCCTGATCGATTTGACCCGATGAACCACTATAACGCAGAGTGTATATTAACAAAAAAGTTCACGCAAAGTTTCTAAGAACTGCTTTTTTTTTTTTTGTAAAGTAGCTCAAAACATGGTTCTGCCACTTTGATCACTTACAGTATGCAGATCTTTTTGAAACGGATTTTTTTTTCAAAAAAATGGGGTATGTTTGAGATTCTTAATCACTTGGGGGGGTGGCTTTTTTTTAGTCACAAATAGGGTATTAGTTTTTACTATTGGCGAATAAGTAAAAAGGGCATAGATGTGTAGGAGATGGTTAGAGAATGTAAGAGTGGTGTCATATCATAAACCCTTATATCTACTTGGTAATAGTGAATAAGGTTATTATATTTTGATATTGGCGAATAAGAGTGGACCAATGCTATTTACAATTGATATTGACGAATAAGTCTAATAGCATTTGATATTGGTGAACTATAAAACCTATAACATTGATCAACTATTGCCTTCGCGTAAGAAATTAAAAAAACAAGTCAGTTGATTTACTTGTCTGCATGATTCCCTTGCGTGCATTCTTTCTCTCAAATATGAAAATAAATTCAATAAAGAAGAACAAGTCATTTGATTTACTTGTATATGGCGATGCTTTTGTATATTATACGGAGAACCTATACCGATGAAAAATTACATGCACCCACAAAATCCCAAAATCAAATGAATCAAAAAATCGTAAATCTACATGCTTCCTTCTCATCCCTTTGATCACCTTCTCCGGATAATACACTTCTCAAAAAATTTCATCACCATGCCCTTTTGATCACCTTCTAGATCAGAAACTATTTTTTTATTTCTTTTTATATTTCATTTTATATTTTAGGAATGTGAACGCAATATGCGAGTTCATAGGTTTTATAGGTGGTAGCTGTTATTCGCCAATATCAAAACGGCTTCTTCGTCAATATTAACCGAATATGGCATTGGTCCAACCTTATTCTTCATTATCAAAAGATATTAACCTTATTCGCCACTATTAAGTACAAATAAGGGTTTATGATATGCCACCACTTTTATATTCTCTGACCACCTCTTAAACACCTATACCGGCTTTACTTATTCTTAATAAAAACTAATGCCCTATTTATGATTAATGAAAAAAAGAGTCAAGCCCCCAAGCGATTAAGAATATCACATGTACACCACTTTTAAAGAAAATTTTAACATATAATTAGCTCATAACAAGTATTAAAAGATATTAAATAGACATACTTAGCTCCATATGCTTTCGTATAATCGTTGGGCAATTGATATTCCATCTTTGGTGTTAAACACGCGATCCTAGTCGAAGCCCACAATTGTAAAACATAGATCGGACCACGTATCTCAGTAGAGGATGGGCTTGTTGCTTTAGGTAAGTTTCTGTAGAGGCATGCTAGCACAGCACTGCCCCAACTCAATTTTCCACATTCGTTTAAATCAACTAGGTGATTTAAAAAAATGAAGAGAAATTGTATGGGTTGTACTATCAAAAAACAAAGTCGTGCTACATAATTAAAGAATTATACACCGTGCACGTCGTTTGCATGTAAATCAGTCACGTCTAGCCCTAATGTTGTCAAATTTCTTCTAAAAGAGTTGTGGTCTTTATACAATTACCCAAAAAATCGTTATTTAAAGTTCTAATTCAAAATAATTGTTGTCATCGATAGGAACGTTGTTCTACTTGTAACGGTGTTTCCTTCCCCGAAACAACCGCACCATCTACTGGTAACCCAAATAAATCATTAACGTCTTGTAACGTCACCGTTGCTTCACCAAATGATAGGTGAAAAATATGCGTCTCAGGTCTCCACATCTCGACCAATGCGGTTATCACCCATGGTCGAGTTGACTATACCCGTAATTCAGCACATTACTAAACCCGACAAGGAGTGCATTTTCACTAAAGTGTGACCAAAACCTCTTATTACCGCGTCTAGGTCATAAGGTGTGTGTACTATCTAATGCATGGGCGGATCTAGAGTCTAAACGGGTGGTTCCCGGGAACCACCCGAGTTTCGAAATAATAGTGTATTGATATGTAGAAAATATTAAAGGAAACACCTTGTAAATTAGAAAGTAACCACTCTGTGTACAATACAAGGGTTGGACTAGATGGCAAGTTGTTGGTTTTGTAAGCGTAAGGTCATGGGTTCAATTCCCTGCAGCAAGCAATTTTTTAAATCTTTTTTTAAGTCAGCCTTATATCAATTTAGGATTTTATAAAACACACACCTATACAGTGACTGTCTCTGTCCCTTCCTCATACTCACCCTTGTTACTCTTCCTAGAATCCTCCCACTGTAAAGTTAAATTTAGATTCATTTGTTAAATATTTAATTGTTCTTGATGTTGTTAATTGTTAGGTTATTTGTTAAGTTTTAGTTTTTAATTTGTTAGTTTGGTAGTTTTTGTTAGTTTTAATTTGTTTGGCTGTTAGTTTTTAATTTGTTAGTTTGTAATGAACTCTGTCTAAACCATCGGACCGACCCGAACCTTGAACCAACTTGGAATTTTTTATATCCGATTCTATGAAATTGAAGCATATAAAGTAGTGCACCACCTGAAAAAAATTCCTGGATCCGCCACTGATCTAATGTCCTTTAAAATAGAGAAAATGTGCGATAATCTTTTTTAAGAAACAAAAGTTCATCATTTCTTGGACCAGGATGTAAATCAAGGCTCATTGTATCTAGTATGAGTTAGTGGCATACCAAGGGGGCAGATGGGTCTGTCAAAATACCTGTTTATTTAACAGAGATACCGGATTCAACGACAATCGATGGCAGGCGATGAGAGGCTGCTAGCGACGGTGATTAGGTTTTATGGTAATAAACAAAAAGACATACCGGAACTGAAAGGGGAAAAGGGGAAGGGGAAAGTAAATAATAATAATAATATACTAAGATAAATATCAACTTGTTGGTGCGACAGGATCCTTTTTAGCACTAACTGTTTACCTTTTTTACAATTACCTTTTTAGCACTAAGCCTCGTTTCGGACACGGTCAGTTTCTTTGCGAAGCACATACGTGATAAATGTCGATCAACATAGTAAAAATACATGATTAAACATGAAAAAACATAATTGCATCACTCAAAACATAAATTCAACATTCAACCTAAACAAAACATAAAACACAATTAAACATTAATAGGTAAACATAAAACATAATTGCATCACTCATTTTGTCCCCCACGGGAAGTAGTCCCAAGAGTCATCAGAATCATATCCTGGATCATAAAAAGGGTCGGGTACAGAGTCCTAACCATCTGGTACTGATTGTGTTGGGGAGAGGGGAAGGGGAGTGTAACGGTGGTTTGTATTCCAATCCGAGGTCAGTTTCGTACCCCTCCGCCCAATCTGGTACTTCTTGTGTAGGACGAAGAGGATGAGGAGGAGGGTGGTCTTCGTGTGGATACTCCTTTAACAGTGGCTGATTATCATCCTCACCATCTAGGTAAACATCCGGAGGGTTAACAGGTTCAACCAGATCAATAGCAAGTATCTCTGTGTGATTAGGAGGTACAGCCATATTGTTAGCAGGAACTTCAAGCGGAGGATTATTTGGTCCGAAATATCAAAGGTTTTCTAACACATCCTCTAGAGGTGTACTAAGATCGGAATACATTTTATACTTATGTGCTTGGGGATGCTAATAAATGTGAATGACATATGTGTAAGAGGATGAAGCATATTTATACTAGTCTAATAATAGTATTATTTAACAAAATGGAATACATACAAAAACTACTAGTAATATAAATTAAATTAAATTAAATATATAATAAATCTAAAAGGTAGAAGCACATCATTTTTGCATACCATAAATACAAGAAGGTACCTCCATCATCAAGTACAATTAAGATGTCACTTAATAGAAGAAATGGAAGAGGCAAACCAAACGCAAGGCAACACAACAAGTCATCTTCTAGTTCACATGTGGCGGTCGACAACATTCCATCACCAGTAGACAACCATGGTTGGCTTTTGCATAACCGTCAGCACTGGTCTCGGAATGTTGTGCAGCTCTTATATAATGGAGATGCCACATTTTGTAGGGTCGATTATATGGGTCTTACAACACTTGACCAAGATTTTTGGGGTACTTTCCTGGGGTTTCATGGAAACTATCATTTAGGGTCAATTGTAAGTGATATTCATAAATTTTATGCAAAGAATGTTGATGTGCATCAAATACTATCAATTTTAGTTTAAATAATTTTTATAGCATGTCCATGGACAAACAAACTAATGTTTTGGCGGACAGAAGAAATACGAAGAACAGCGAAGTCACAGGGCCAAGATCGTTGGACAATACTCCCGTGTGACTTTTCAAAACTGATTGTTGATGGGTCATATGATGTTCAAAAGTATGGTGACGCAACGAACGAACTATACCCTCCTTTGTGGTAGGTTAACACAGTAGAATATTTTAATTATATTTATTTTTTCTAAACACCAAATTTACAACTTTTTCTCTATTTTGGCAGGTATACATACCTTTATCTATCGAGGATAAAACCTGATATCTTTTTAAGATTTTCATGGTGACACTAGAAGTTCATATATTCATGCCTTATGAATGTCGCCCAAATACATGTGATTGTGACACTAGAAGTCCATCATGCATTCATCAATTAGTTCACCGAATTATTCTAGAACTTGAGTCATTCTTCTTATGATTTCTCGAACATATATCATACTGGAAACATTCAGGCATAGAATAGGTCAATGAATTGCCGGTGTCTGGGGAAACGGTGTGGCCTTATATTGGTGGTCATATTGGTCCAGATTCAGGTCTTGTAATTTGTATGTTATTGCGTAGGTTGGGTCAGTCTGTGTGACATTCCTCAACTTAAGGTTTCTAGATGCTATGTTAAAAGCATATGATTATTAACTCTTGTATGATTTATTGAAAGTTTATTGAATGAAATAACGAATTAAGAGTTAATGTGTGCTTGAATAAACATGTGAATATATGATTGTGTGATTTTGATTGAAAAATATGGATTTACGGTTAAAGAATAGACCATGATCAGGTGAAAAGAATATGTTAATGAGTTGTAGGAATGCACACTCTTATGAATGGTTGGAGTGAAGAATATATGCCATAGAAAGAATTACACTTGTGAGAATGAGATAACATGAGCAATATGATTGTTGGAATATCGTATGCTACCATAGCTTAGAGAGAAATGAATTATATGAAACGAAAGGATTCATTACAAGCCCTATCGTGACATAAACCCTACAATAACCTATCTTAATGACGAACTTGTTAATTTAACAATCCAAATTATAGTGTAAACTAGCCTTGGTTTTTAACTAAAGAAAGCCTAACTTTGTGACTAGTTGTAAAGGGATTGATTTTGTGAATGGACCCTCTCATAATAGAGGATTACCCTGGATGTAATTAGCCTTCTAAACATTCATTCAAGGATAGAATATTAAGAACTAAGTGGCTGGAAATTTGTTGTATTGAAGCTATAAGAGTGACCAGGAACTATTAACCATCTGGTAAAACCCTAATTAATCACAACACCTTTATCCTACTTTTCTCCTTTATTTTGGCTGAAATATTCCAGCCATCTTGATCAGGTTTTAGTGCACCAAACACAAGAAGATGTGACCAACTTAGATAGGGCATAAACATAGTTTGGGGGCTGCTCAAAAATCGGGCCTAGTTCCCCTATATATAGGCTATTTGATGAGTCAACAATCCAAAGAAAGCATGAGCATGCAAGGGTCTTGTACATACATTCTTAGCCTTAAATGGATTAGAGATTGGACACAACATAACATGCTTATAAATCAGCTAAGAGGCTTTCCAATGCAGCCCACTCCAAACTGTCACTTTTAAGCAAGAAAGAAAAAGTGAAGAAGGAATCTAGTAAAGCAAGGAGTGTGCATGTATACAAGCCATAAAAGGGTCTTATAAACTCCCTTGAGACACCCTAAGACCTGCGCATTACCCATCCTTGAACCCTTGATAAGTCACATCCTTGTACAAGATTAAACATACACACTTATACACTAGTATAGTCTTGAATTGTGAGTGCAAGAAAGCACAAGTAACCAGCTGCAATGAGGACTATTGGATCACCATTTAGATCCACAAATAGGATGAGAGTACAAGGATCAAGAACCTCTATAAATACCAGCCCTTAACCATGTAACATCTAGGAAAAACCCATATTTATTTTGGACTAAAGTAGTCAACTTTGAAAGTTGAAGGACTAAAAATATTCTCAAGATAAGTCATGAGAAGAATGAAATAAGAAAAATAAGCATTTTATGTTAAGAAAGTCTGTCCCACATGGAAAGATAGAAGAAAAGGGAAACATTCCCCATGGTTATAAATAAGGAATGGAATTTTCAACCCACATGGAAACAAACAAAGAAATGGAAGCTTTTTATAAGAAAGCAAGTTTCCATAGAAATGTTTTAATGTGGCTAACCACTCTCCATAGTCTTAAAGGAGGGTGCGAAACACCCGACGCGCACGTGCACGGACTCGGACACGGACTCGGGCAATGGGCGTAATGTGGCGTTTTGATGGCGCACTTTGCACTTCGCACGCTCGCATCGCCAGTACAAGGACTGGAAATGAAAATCTGAAACTTGCATCTTCGCGATACGCGAAAGACAAAAGACTTGAACTGACTTTGGAGTATCTTTGCGATACGTGAAGTTGCAGATCAGGCATTTTCGCGATACGCGAAGTTGCATCTTTGCATGTGTAACACGTGGAGACACGTTGCAGCACTTGGCGACACATGGCAACCCTACTGCTGAGTCAGCATAACTAGTGCATCTTCACGATACACGAAGCAGCTTCACGATACGCGAAGATGCAGAATTTCAGCTATAAATAGAAGGGTGTTCGGCACATTCCAACTCACACCAACCACTTCACTTTTCACACTTTTGCATCCTTTTGCGTGCCGACCTCGAAAAGTGTGCCGACCTCGAAAGGTGTACCGACCTCGTGAAGCATGCCAAGCTCTGAAGCTCTGACGGTTTAAGCGATAATACGTGATACATAGTAGAAGTGCCGCTCGATCAATCATAAGCATTTAACTCCAAATAACCCGTACGAGTTAGGGGTTCTAATTAAGTTATTATTTTATTATTATAATAGCTTAGACCATAGTCAGGGGTATAGCCCAAACCTTGATCACTGTTAAATATAATATAGCTTTTCATAAGCAAAGGTTATAGTTAATTATAGTTTCTTCATAATTAAGAAACGTAATCATTTTCATGCAAAGGGTATAATTAAATAATATTTCATAATAATTAAGAAATATACTATTCATTCACAAGTTATAGACAAAGTAATGTTTCTTCTTGAAGAAGAAACCTAGTATAAATGTTTCTTCCTGAAAAAGAAACCTGATATATAATTAATAAATAAACAAAGGGACTAAAGGTCCACATGTTTTGTACAAACAAACGAATTATCAAGGTTACAGCTATACAAAACAGACTACGGGGTCTGAAGCTAGATCGTTGATCTAGGTATTTATACAAATGTTATACTCGTATTATAGGTCTGAGGTAACAGTCAATCAATCAATCAATCTGAAAGCTGAAAACAAGAACAGGAATCAGTAATAGAAACTGATTTATAAACAGGGGTCAGTAATCGATCAAATATACAGGAATCAGTGTCAGAAACTGATTACAATCATAAAAGGTGAATACGTCCTAAACTTTTACAACTCTTTTAGAGTCTGAATTGTTTGCATAGGATTTACGATTCCTTAAAACTTTGTGTTACAATAATGAGAAACAGGCATACTCAAATTAAGAGTATACATGTGTCTGGATCCATACATACATGGTGACTCGGAGTTCCCCGAGGCCATGCATATCATCAAACATGCCTCTGGTAGTCTACGGGAAGGATCAGAGAAATGATATTGTGTATATGATTAATTATACATGTACTTAGGGTAATTGTAACCCAATTGAGTTGGGTGCCTAATGAGTATTGTCACAAAGGTATTGTTATTGTTTACACATTGGTATTATTGAGTCAGCGTTATTCACCGGCTGTGTGCTGACGTATTTTACCCCCACATTTCAGGGAAACTGTAAAGAATAGAACTGACAGACAAGACTGATAGAAGATTGGAGACATAGTCATTAGAGGTGATCTGATGGCTAAGATATTTTATTTAGAATATTATTAATAAATTATATTTTCAAAAGACAGTTAATTGAAATATCAAACGGGTATTCTAACCTGACTTTTTATAAATGAATATTATATTTTAAAAGACTTCCGCTAATAACTCACAACTCTAATATATTTTCAAAACAGATACCAACTAACGGGCGTCGCACCCAGGCCCTAAGTCGGGGTGTGACAAACCATTCCAAAAATCACATAACTCTACCACCCTTGTTACACTTAAAAACCAAAAATATGATGGTTGCACCAACAGCAGCAAATTAGACAATGAAAGGAGAGTTAGAAGAGGCTAGGAGGTGTGGATAAGTTATGTCATTCATCCTCTACAAGTTCCTTAACTAGTGGTAAGTCTTTCCTATCTTGTAGTGATAGAAACTGGACTAAAACGATTTGTATGGCCAGCATAACACAACCGAACCAGGGGAGGGTTTAGGGTTCGGTTATGGGTTAAGAATGATAAGAAAAACTTAAATGTATTAAACTAATGATCTTATGGTTTGAGAATGATAAAGTAGTTGATTGATAGCCATGTAACCCTATAAAATATTAACCAAAACCCTAATTCTAGAGAGAGAAAGATGGAAGCTTGTGTAATGCCATAAGTTTAATCTTACCCACATATACTTAATGATGC
This sequence comes from Bidens hawaiensis, assembly GCF_021521415.1. NCBI lineage: Eukaryota > Viridiplantae > Streptophyta > Magnoliopsida > Asterales > Asteraceae > Bidens > Bidens hawaiensis. The sequence continues at coordinate 1,865,397 of NW_027491074.1, read as the reverse complement.
TAATAAGATCTGATCATGATAGTCTTTAGGTTATAATTTGGGAAAGCCTAAGTCTTGTATAGATGAACTAAACATATGAGTAAATAAACCTAATATTGAATCGTTAGGAGCTTTAATGCATGCTGAATTTTTATATAACTAAAAGATCTATAGTTGCTGGAATATTTATGTAAGAAAGATCATGTTTTGTTCAAAAGAAATGCTAACAAGTATATCTAAAACCGTTTTCAAAAAGATTGCTAACAAGTATATTTAAAACCGTTTTCAAAAAGATTTAAGGAGTGTAATAGAATATGGTCTTTGGAAGAAGGAAAACAAAGTAGGTAAGTAAGAGTTAGGGGATGTCCATATCTGAATCCCGACTCTACTAGCTTAAAGTGTTTTAATGAATAAAGTGTGTAACTTGAAATGAACTCTAAACCATAATAATAAAGTTAGGACAACCTCTAAGGGAAAACCTAACACTATATGAAGTTACAAATTGTTAAACTGAGAGGAATGTGTAGTCACATAAAATGAAGTATGTTACATACAACTAGTATGGTCTAGATTGTAAGAAGTATATATGACACTAGAGTAGTGCTACAAAAGAATAGATAATCTTAATGGGGAACCATTATAATGTAGGGATTGTGTTGGAAGCACCCTAAGGATTGTTGAAGAGTTGTTCAAGAACCCCCAATCGAGACGGTGAGTTCTTGTGGCCCCTTTTTATGTTTTATATGTTTTGGGGAGAAATATGCTCAAATTTATTGATTTGAATACTTGAATATTGAAATGCTCGATATTGATGTTTATGCTTGAGATGATTGAATAATTGCATAAGTTTGACTTATCACTCAAGTCCCCTTATTTCTTGTTATATGACCTTTAACTCTTTGTTGATATGAGCCGGTATCAAGTAGGATAGTACTATCGGGGTGTCCACCCCATTCACCGTTGGTAGCACCAACTATGGATATGAGAATGCTATTTGTCATTTTGTATGTATATGCTAACGTTTCACGATAAAATGTTATAGCTAACGAGCCTGAAAAGGCGTTGGCGGGGGCAGAGACGAACCGGCTAGGTTACGGGCTTATGCTAGAATGAGATGTACTAATGCATATACCATAACATCATGATGAGCTATTTTTATGAAAGAAAAAAAAATTTTGTTTACCGTGTCAAAACCCATGAAAAGACGTTATAGAGTGACGTATGATGTACGTACGGATCTGAATGTTATCGCTCGAGCCTTGAAGTGCGGAAATCAACAAGGATGGAAGAATACAAGAAACATTAAGCTCATCTTCATTAACGTAATTAAAGGTTAAGAAAAGATATGACTTTTACAAACCACTTTGTCTCTCTACTTTCTCTCTCTAGAATCTGACAATATGCATAAGTGTTGTTACTCTTCACGCATAAGTCAAACTATATCTAGGTTTGAAATTTAAGCTCTATATGGTGCATATGTTATACGGCGCATATGTTATGCGCCGCATAACTTATGCGGTCTTATAGTGACTTATGCGCTAACTATCATTACAAACATACATTTGACTTCTAAAGCATACAAAACAAACTAAGACCCTAGCAATAAATATTATGTGTCTACAAACTCCCCCTTGGATGTTGCTAGGTCTTCACTCTTCAACCATCTTCAGTCCTTCATTCCAAAGATCTTTTCTCTATATTCTTTCCTCATATCTTCCCATGAACGCTAGTTTGACGGTTTTAATTTGTAGGAATTGAAATGCCAACACCTTTGTATTGGGACTTTGACCACAAAGAACATTCCATGTTCTCCTTAATCTGCCATTCACATTCTTTCTCTTTGCGTTCCTCTTCCTCCCCCAGCTTCTGCCATTTGCTTTTCCAGACTTGACCTGCATCTATCTTATATTTATGACAAACTTTTACCACACGATGATACGCCATAGCCGATTCGACTTCCTCCTTGCTTCCAATCTGAATCTTGTACTTAAATAGCACATAGATGTCTTTTTTGAGCAATTGATAAGCCACATAGGATCCATGACATCAATCACATCCCACACACCATCATGATTTAAAACAATCACCGCCTCACCTCTATTCACATCATAGTACCACCATTTGAAATAAACATGGAAGTCTTGCTCCATCAGGTACATAGGAATAATCGTCAAGGTCTACGGCTGCTTATACCTCCATGTTTTAACAAAATCATCGGTCTCGGGATCTTTCTTGACTCTGGACACATGTAGGAACGGCTTTTGAGGTGTCTAACTCCTGAAATTACACTTGCCTATCTCTTAATAAATCGCAGATCTTCTTCCATGGCCTCGTTTGGGACAGTATAATAACTCCTTATCAACAATGTCCATGACATCCATCTAGGGCAGTAACTTTAGTTCACTCAAACTTTCGAAATAATGCACCCCAAATGTCCTTCGTACTGCAATCTTTCTAATCTTCTTCAAATAAGCAATACTAGCAACTTTCTCGAGCTTCACTTCCTTTTCCTTCTTATAATACTTGATTAGCTTCAAATATATACGTTTTGGCTCAATCTTTCTCCTCTCAAACCAATCCACCTGTTCCTGGCAATTCACTTCATCTTCTTTAATAGACTTTCCTTTATACAGGAATAGGATTACCCTGACTATCAAACTCTTGACTAATCATACCAATCTCCTCATCAAAATCTTAATCAAATTCAGGAATCTCATGATCAGCATTCATATATGTCATTGGTTCCTTCTCTAACTCCTCCTCCAGTATAGGTTCACTCAAAAGAACAGCATCTAAATCACCAACATAACCCAAATCTTTCTCAAAATCAAACATAAACTCATCCTCTGTGGCCTCAAGTAATCTGGCAATATCAGCACGCGTCATCTCTATCTCTCCCTCCTCCAACTCCTCTCCGGTAGTAGAAAATCTAACTGGAGGTTTGAAAGATAATGGCTCGACATCTAATATCTCCAACCCTTGAACATTATCACCAAGATGTGTTTCTCCTTGACTTGGTTCTTCAGTAACAGCAGGTTCAGAAGTAGATTCAACAATAGCATTTGAACTAGAACCAATCAAAATACCAACACCACCACCTGCACTTGGATCATCAGGAGTATCATCGTTAAAATCATCACGAGTCATTGAATCACCGTAGTCTACATTCTCTTCATCATCATACTCCTATTCTTCTTCAACAACTGGATCAACGATAGGCACAACCACAACTAGTGCTTCAACTGGTTCAACATTCTCAGGCTCAACAACCACAGGTTTAATAACCACAGCTTCAACAACCACTGGAGCAATCACTGGATCAACAACCATAGTAGATGAACCACCAACATCCTGAACATCAAAATGAATCACAGGTTCATCAACCTTCCCTTTACCTTTAGCTTCCACCCGATCCTGATCATATTGCATCCTAAACTTCATTTCCTCCACACATGCCTCACTACCATAGACTCTGGTAAATATCTTATCGTCAGCATCAGATTTCTCTAACTCTATCCTCAAGTTGATTCCCAACTTATCCTCTAATACTGCTAAATACCTCATGTTTAGATTCAATAAGTCAGCATGCTGCTTACGTCTCAACTCACCATCCTCTATAACCTTCCTCTAATCAGCAATTTCTTTTCTTAACCTCCCATTCTCAGCGACCAAACTGTTAATCTTCACACCCTACTCAGTCACGATTCCCTTTAATGTATCATGCTCTCTAAACGTCGGGAAATTGCCAAAACATCCAGCATCAAGAGATGGAAAGCTACCAAAATCAGCAGCTTTAGTAGGTGTTTGTTTAGGAGAAGCATGCTGTTCTGGAGCTTGTTGAGATGGCGTAGCTTGTACAACCAGTGTCTTCAACGTATTACCATCACCACCCAAATCTACTACCGGTTCCTCCATGATAAACTCTAGATTGATTGGAGTTATAACCACTTTAGGTTGTTCAACATCTAGCTCATCAATAAGCGTCAACAGAGGTGATTTAGTCCTCTTTGACTTCTTCTTTACCCTCACAGCTTTCTTCTTGACAGGCTTGTCAACTACAACATCTGGAACATACGACTCATCAACATCATCAGTCGTCTTTCTCTTCTTAGATGCCTCCTTCTTCTCAAACCGGGCATGAGGATTTGCTAATGCGATTCGTCTACCCTCAGAATCATACTCGGTTTCTTCAGGATCTTTATCAGATGTAGCCGAGTAAACTACTTCCTCCTGAGTAGTTAGAGTCACCACCTCCTTCTTAACAACCTTCTTCTTTTTCTTTGGTGCCACCGGTTCATCCTCAGATTCAGACTCAATCTTGATATATCGTTTACTTCCCTCAACAGGTCTATAATCCAACATCAATCGATCTTCTGTTTCCTTGTCAGAGTCACTCCCATCTTTCCTCCATTTGTTATAAGTCGGAGCCTCATAATTCGAATTAGACAAATGTCCAAATAACCCTCGAAACTTCAGTACTTGGTGCTCCTTGAGATTCTTATACGATACAAGCTTCGCCAAATTGTTCTCGGTCATATGATCCAAAACGATAGTAGGTCCCTCCTTCTTGACCTTTGGAAATAACTCCTCTACAAACATCTGTACGAACCGAGGATACTGCCAGCACTACTCCTTCCCAAAATTCAACTTCATGTTATCCAGAACCATTCTTGAAAAGTTGTACTTCAGATTAAGACATAAAGCAGCCAGTGTACTCATCTGATAGTCAAGAATCTCATCATATCCTCCTTTCGGTGTCCCAAACAATGAACGACTATGTGAACAAGAAACTTGTACGGTCGAGATAAAGCTGTCTTCCTCAAAGACAACTTGTTCAACGTCTCTCGATAACCCATCCTCAACATGCACCCTTAACCATACACTCGTCTAGATCAACAGATCAACAGGGCCTGTCAGGTCATCACCAAACTCCAAAACCTTCCTAATTAAAGCTTCAGTAATAACAATCTTCTGTCCCTGTACTTCTGTGTGAATATCAGCACCAAACACAGCCGCCTTCTTCCAGAACTCAGAAACAATACTCTCATGTGGAACGGCATTATGATTCATGGCTTTGTAGATCCTCGATCTCTTTAAGAATGGAATCATCATAGTAAACTTCTCGACCTTCATATCCTCATCATTAAGATATGCACAGATATTATGTTTCTTATCTTTGAGCATGGCCTCTTTAACCATCTGAAAAAACACGGTAGATAAAACAGATTAGAATCAGTTTTCAAAAATTTTAAAGTTTTTTTTCTATCCGTATATATTGGCCACGCATATGTTTATACACATCTAAGTCCAAGCACGCATAAGTATAAAATGTATTTGACCAACAAATAAGTCTAATTGACTTTCATTGACCACGGATATGAGTTCAATGTATATGTCCAGTTGAACTTTTGACCAACGTATATGTTTATTTGATTTGACCAGCGTATAAGTATGGACTTATAAGATATCCGCCGCATATGTTTTAGCATATGCGGTGCATATGTCCAAACATATCGCCGGATATGTCTTGAAAATGTCCAAAAGTCCAATTCACTTATCAATCCAGTCTATGATCAATTTACTGATATATTTGTTACCATTGAATGCCGATTTATGCTAATCTATCATAAGTTTTGAATTTATCGCATTTTTAACCAGTTTATTAAGCCATTATAACATCGGATAAGTTTCATTAAAGATTTGATATGAATATGTGCATTAAAACTCAAATAAGTGTATTAAAACTATTCATTTAGCATGTAATAGACCAAATCCAAGAAAAACACCAAAACCCCTTTGATTTTTGGTCAAACTCAACTTATACATGCAACTGGCTACTGTTCATGTCCATATCTAACAGCAAAATTACATAATTCTCACCTTTCCTCCTTGTGTTGGTGTGCGTATCACCAAAACAAAGAAATTTGGACAGAGTAAGTGATAGAAATGAGAATAATGTAAAATCAAGACAGTGAGTTTTTGAAAGTCCAGCGGATAAGCATAATACGCATAATACTTATGCATCGGATAAGTTCCCTTTTATACTAAATCATATTCGGCACATAAGTCTATAAAACTTATGCGGCACATAACTTATGCGCCGCATAAGTTTAATGACTTATGCGTTGCATAAGCATGAACATCATATTTTGAACAGATTTTGCAATTCACACCCATGTGATGCTACAAGTACGAATTAATGTCCTTGCACATCAAAGGAATAACTTAAATAAGCTCAATTTTGAAACAATACTGTATATCAAGTCCAAATCAATGACCTTGAATATAACAGATAAACATTTTGATTCTTTGTTTGAAATGAGTTGAGAAACACACCTCGATTCATTGTTCTTAAAAATCATTAAACCCCAGAGATAGTTCATCCGGACATCGAGAGTCAAAAACTAAATCAGAAAGAAAAATCTTTTTGGTTTTTATATGAAAACAGTAAAGATAACAAACAAACGAACTTCAAGCTATTTACAAACATATAATCACATAGTCTTTGTGAGTTTGAGCATGGAATCCTATTGACCAAATTGCTATTGTTGCCCACCTAAACCTTCCAACAAATTGTTCAGACATTTCTATGATAAGATTAATTTGTTCAATTTAAGCACGAATCCTATGTGGACCACACCCATCAGACCTAATTTGTATATCTTGATACTGTGAATTTTACAAATATATATTTGTTTTTGATTCTTTAAAACTTTGATTAGCTGTTACTCATGCAAAACAATAAAGCAAAACAAATCAGAACATTAAAATTTTCCCTTATGGTCGGTATCACTACATGCAAATAAGGTTCCATTTTAACAAAAATAAAAGATAAAACAAGTTGAAGTTGTACAGGCCTTAATCCCCAGTTCAATACATGACTTTCACACATTTGTGCTTATAGTATACGTGGAGCAAATCCAAGGCTTGTACAAAACACCAAGAAAAATAAAATAGAATATTCAAATCTTAACCCTCAGGTCGGATAATCATATCACGCAAGAGAGGATCCAAGATTTGAACAAAAATAAAAAAAATTAAGTTGAATTTTTTTGCAAAATGAAATAAGAAAATAAGTTGAATTTCTTCGTAAAAGGAAAGCATGCACACACAGCAATCTTTAAACTTTTCTTTTCTTAAAATAGATATTAATCAGTTTCAAGATGTTTCCCACTACATTCGGCTGTATTTTAGTTTATATCACATACGTTTTCGTACTTATTTGTTTAAAGGCCTACCAATGCACTGATGCAATTAAGCACACAGCCTTTTATGCCTACTTTTTACTAGAGATGGGACCAGATGATCAATGTACTATCATCTTCCCTTTCCACTCAAAAACTCATTTTCCTAGGAGCAACATTTTTTTAATGTTTTTGACATTTTGGATTTTATATTGTTTTTGACTTTTCCAAATTTTTCAATGGCTTTGGTTTTTCTGAAAATGTCTCCCCCTAAAATCAAAAACTCCATGAAAAAGTTTATACAAAACAAAAAATTGACTCCGATATATAGGTTCACGGGATATCAGAATCATCCATTATCTCAGTAACACTCTTTTCCCCACCGCCCAAAACTTTTATGCCGTTAAGATTTAATAAGTAGTTAAAACGTGTTTTATCGAAAGCTTTGGTAAAACGATCAGCTTTTTGATCATCTATGTTAATTTTGTGTACGGTGATCAACTTCTTTTCGTAGCAATCACGAATGAAGTGATACCATACTTCTACATGCCTTGTTTTAGAGTGATTTGCCGAATTTTTAGTTACTGAAATTGCTACAGAGTTATCTACAAAGATAGGGGTAGTCAGAAAATTCAAACCGTAGTCCTGCATTTGTTGTTTGATCCAGAGAACCTCAGAGCAGCAACTGGAAGCAGCTACGTACTCAGCCTCGCATGTAGATAGCGACACCGTGGTTTGTTTCTTGCACTGCCAAGTGACTAGTCTCCTGCCCAAGAATTGGCACCCCGCGGTTCTAGATTTGGCGTATGCCCTCAGCAAAAACTCATCGTCTCACAGATACCAGAGACTTACCCCCAGACATTCCATAAGATATCATAAGATGTGCTTGACAATCATGAGATGTGACACCTTAGTATTAGACTGATATCGAGCGCACAAACATGTGGCATACATGATGTCTAGCCGGGAAGCAGTGAGGTACATAAGCGAGCCAATCATGGATCGGTAGATGGTTTGATCCACCTTCTCCCCGTTGGGATCAGGTCCTATACCATGATTCAGAGGTAGAGGAGTACTGATAGCCGATGCATCAGTCATGTTGAATTTCGTCAGAACCTCATTGACGTATTTCGTCTGGTGTATGAAGATACCGTCGGGTAACTGCTCCACCTGAAGCCCTAAGAAAAACTTCATCTCCCCCATGGCACTCATCTCGAACTTCTGCTTCATAATCTCCTCGAACTGCTTGCACAAAGCATCGTTTGTCGATCGAAAGATGATATCGTCTACGTATATCTGCATAATCAGTAGATAACCATCTACTTGCCTCATGAAGAGTGTACAATCGACGGTTCCTCAAGTAAAGGCATTCTCCAACAAGTGTTGGGACAATGCCTCATACCAGGCTCTCGGGGCCTGATGGAGACCGTATAAGGCTTTATCAAGTAAGTACACCTTGTCCTTGTGGATCGGATCGACGAACTCCGGTGGTTGTCCCACATAGACCTCTTTACTTATTCTCCCGTTGAGAAGGGCAGACTTATCATCCAACTGATAAACCTTAAAGCCCTTCCAAGAAGAGAAAGCTAGAAAGATCCGAATAGCCTCTAGTCTCGCAACTGGTGCACAAACCTCGTTGTAGTCAATCCCCTCTCTATGATTAAACCCAAGAACAACTTACCGAGCCTTGTTTCTGGCAATTACCTCGTTCTCTTATCTCTTACACTTAAACACTCACTTGGTGTTAATTTGTTTCTTGTTCTCCGACAAGTCAACGAGCTTCCATACCCCAAGTTTTTCAAATTGCATGAACTCTTCCTACATCACATTTACCCATCTCTCTTCGGTCAAGGCTTCCTTATATGTCTTGGGTTCTATCTGAGAGATGAAACATTTGAATGAGAATCGACTTTGTAACGGTGATACACTTGTGCAGAAATAACGAAGGCTCTGATGAATCTGATGTCTAGTATGGACCACCCGTGTTCAAATCACCAATTATATTCTCTTCCGGATGATGTGACAAAGTACGAGGCATAACATTGGTGGATACTAACACATCAGTTTGGAGATTAGATACATTGTCTTCGACTGAAACTTCATGTGATGAAGGAGAAATAGCCTCAATTAACTCCTCAGATGGTTCACCATTATCATAAAAAACGGGTGTAGTCACATGTACAGTATCAGTCGGGATGGAATCTGGAAAAACTTGAGGAACAGCAACAGTAGGAGCTTCTGGTGTTGATACATTGACTAAATCTTCAGATAACTATTGTTGATATAGCATGGTGATACTATCTTCAGACACAGCCTCCTCAGGGAGTTTGAAACACTCCCAAAGGCTATCATAATCAAACAGCCGAGAATCTCCAGGTCGTTGGGTTGGTGGAGTATAACATTGACAATCCACGTTTTGTACTTGCACGATTCGATGTCTTTTAAGTAAGTATACACGTCTGAGATGACTAGCATAATCCACAAAGAATCCTTCAACCGACTTGGGACCAAGTTTGCCATTGGGTTCAAGAACAACGAAAGTAGATCCAAACGGTTCAAGCCACTTGAGATTCGGTTTTCATAGATTAAGCAGCTCAAAACACGTCTTCCCGTACTTATTCACAGTAAGAACGCGGTTATGAGTATAACAAGCCGACGCCACTACTTCGGACCAAAAATTAACTGGTAACTTTGAATCTGCAAGCATGGTCTGAGCTGTCTCAATCAATGTCCGATTCTTTCGTTCAACAACCCCGTTTTCTTGCGGAGTGTAGGGTGTGCTAAACTCATGAAGAATCCCCCGTTCGTTACAATACTCCAAAATCTGATTGTTCTTGAACTCAGTCCGGTTTTCGGTTCGAATTTGACGAATCGGCAAATTGTACAACATCTCGAGTTTCTTGAACAGAACCATATGCGAATCAAACGTCTCATTTTTGGTAACCAAAAACATAACCCAATAGAATCTTGAATAATCATCAGCGACCACGAGGCAATAGAGTTCGCCCGTGATACTTTTGAAATTCACAGGACCGAATAAATCCATGTGCAGACGCTCAAACGGTAAGTTGATGGAGTTAACCAGTTTCTTCAGGTGAGATTTCCTCGTTTGCTTCCCTTTCTTACATTCCAAGCAATCTTCATTCAAATGAAAACTCCTCAAATTAACCCCCTCGACCAGATTATTGTGAACTAGGTGGTTCATCTTCCTCACGTTTATATGCCCCATCCGATGATGCCATAGAATTGACTCCCGTTCCGATGCTTTTGAAATGAAACATTGAGCGTTTGATGAAGACATTGATGCGGTGATCATGTTGTGAACATAGAGATCGTTCTCTCGAGGTGCACGCAACAATATCCAATCGTCGAGAATCTTGAAACCCGGTTTCAAGATAAGGCACTCCTTATCGGTAAAGTGAGTCGAGAAGATTTTATCACAGATTTATGATATGCTGATTAGGTTGTTCTCCAACTTCGATATGTAGTTCACCTTGTCAAACGTAACCATACCATTTGTCAACATGCCTTCACCCACAATCTAACCTCCTTGGTTTCCAGCAAAACTGGCATACTCTCCACGGATAGATCTGACATTCTCAAGTAAGTGCTGGGTACCTGTCATGTGCCTCGAGGATCCACTATTCATTATCCAACGTGATTCGTGGGATCTTGGAAGCCCTTGCACAGATGATTAACAATTTAGTGAAACAAGGAAACCCAAGCCTTCTTGTTCTTGGGTTGTTTAAACTTTTTAAACATCATCTTTACATCTTCTTTATCTGATTCACTTGATAATAAATCACAACTAGACACATGTGAATCAGTAACAGATCTCTTGTCATCTTCAAAACTCGGTGGCTTGTCATGTGGTATAGTTTGACCAACATTCTTCTTCTTAATGTAAAGTGGATGGAATAGACTTGGAGCATTCATCTTTGTCACACCCACTTTTTTACAACATCTTCTCTCTTTAAAATCCAAACCGGCTCAGATTTCAAAGTGAATTTAGGTTTGTCAACATGACCTAAACCCAGTCTCTTAGAAATACACCTGTGTGGCCGAACATGTTCATGCTTTTGATGATTTGGACATGCATAGAATACATGCCCAATCTCATTGCAATTAAAACACCACCTCCGATCAACGAATTTGTTGACCTGAGGTGCTGTTTCAACACGCTTACATTCCTCCTTCAATTGATAAAACTCCTGATTCGATTGATTTCTAAAGATTGCTTCTTTTTTTGATTCAGAAGTGACCCCCTTTAACAAACACAATCTTGTTAACCTTTGACGACCCCACGAGATTGCTTATTATAAAAACTTGTCTTAGCAAACTTCTTGGAGTTACCAACACCTTCATTCTCTAACTGATTAACCTTAACAGGTTGTTCGGTTAACACAGATTCTGCAACCTTTATCCCCATTGCACTATCATAACCGAAACTATGATTTTCAGCAGTCTTAGAAACATTAGCAGTCTTATCAACAGGCACATTGGAATTATGAAGTGGAGTGGTAATCTCCACGTTCAACTCCTTTTTAAAACCTCTCGATTTCTTTGGAATGTATGAATTTCAGATTGGTGGTGGAACAGCATGATATTCCATGTTCGGTTTGATGTTCTCGATCACATCATCCTCAGATTTAACATTCGAAGAGTTTTAGGCATAATATGATCGAGGACATAAGATGAAGCAGCATAACTTGTGAGTTTCAAGTTTACACGCTCAGTCTCAATCTCGAGTGTTTGTAACTCAAGTTTGAGTGCTGCATTTTCATCTATGTGCCTGTTAATAGCTATTTGTTTTTCCTCAACCGTGTGTTTCAACATCAAGATGGTTTTCTCATCTTTTAGGATTTTTTCCCACAGCTTCTTTTCACACGTTGAAGCATATCATAAGCTTCCTTAACATACTTTAAGTCTAGTAAAACATTATCATAATGTTTTTTGACTTCTCTTAGCTCTAGGTCCTTAAACTCACACTCATTGCACAGTAATTCACACTTTTCACATAAAACATTTGAATATTGTACCTGATTGGCCATGAGTGCGTGTTCAGCTGGTAAGCTTTCCTCAGTTGAATACTCAGATTATTCATCAATCACTTCTTCAACTAGTCCATCATCCTGAACTTCCACAGCATCTGATTCATCCTCATCCTCTTCTCCGAAGTCAATCTTTCCAAACGGTACCTCTTCTCCGTTAAACTATCCTGCAAAACTCTCAATAATATCAGGTGGAAACAAAGAAGTAAGGCAATCAGAAAGAACCGGATGAATTATGTCGTATGTGCATGGCAAATCATCATCTGAATCCTCAGTTTGATCAGCATCAACTTGATCATCATTCAAACTCTTTTCACCCATTTTGTCCTCACAATCCTTATTCACAGTCTCATCTTTACAAACCTCATTTACCAATATATCCTCATTCAAACTCATATCATTTTCCTCAATCCCAACCTTGTCGTCAAACACAATCTTATCCTCTAACTCAACCTTGTCCTCAATATCCAAATCAACCTTCTTGATCAGCTCTTCCTGAAGCTCAGCACATTCTTCAATCAAACCAGAAACTCCCTCAACAACCTCAGAAACATTTGCTTGAAACACCGAGTTCCAATTAAAACCTTCATCGACTTGTGCAGTAGCTGCCTTTAGTTGTGAAGTAGAAACTTCTGTTGTTGGCTTATTTCCCTTTGGAGACTCAACATCACTTGGTCAATGATAAATAGTCTATTTATAATAGTCTCTCCCAAATGGATTTGCCCCATTATCATCAACAACCTTGCTTGTGCCTATTGAAGTGACCTTTCTCCTTGCACCTAAAGCAACGAACTTTGAACTTATCAAAGCCAATTTTTTATAGTGAACCTTCAAGCTCATTCTTGCATGTGATCTTCTTGAAGATTTGAGCTCTATGAATGACACTAGCCATGAACCATCTGATATCAGTCATTTCCATCTCCTCGTGATCAATCTGGTCATAATCTTCTTTCGCCATGTTGTAGTTACCGATCCTCCCCGCAACTAAACATTCATAATTGATTCCAGAACAGACCCAAGGAATGCCATGTGCTCGTGTTCCTTGGCTATTTCAGCAGTCATCCTGCCGGTATTCTTGACATTCACAGCAGTATTACAGTGAAGGACATCAGGATCAGATTGTTGTGATGTTGATGATGCTTGAGATGCTGGGATTGTGCCTGAGTAACTGCTACTATATTGTGGAGTAGCTGGCACATTACTCACAAAGGCTTGACTAGTTGGTTCCACATAGAAAACAGTTATGATCTTAGGGCTTTGTGAAACAACGGATTGAGAACTCTTGTAATAGAGACCAATATTCTGTGAAACAGCAGTGCTCTTCATCTTCTGTTTCTTTCTCAGTTCCAGCTTGTGTGCCTCCAGCTTCTCAATGAATCTAGCCAAGTTCAAATGGGCATATGTAACAGGATTGGATTGCTGAATCGTTATGAAGGTGCCCCATGTAACATTCAACACTTTTCAAACCTGAAAACCCGACCCATTTCAAACTTTCGTTTTATTTAGTTATAAATATTACATATATATATATATATATATATATATATCATGTTTCGTCGCCCGTGGTTATGTGACATTCGTTATTTCCTTGCATTCATTAAATCGACTCGTTTTGCTATTTCAATATTGTTTAGTTATACTTTCATCTTTAATATAAATATTATGGATCACTATGAGTTACGATTATTATTCGTTCTGTTTCTTTTCGTTTTGTTCAAATAATGAAACGCCAAGGTTTAAAGTTTATCAAAGTTAATCTATTCGCAAACTATCGGGTACAATACGAAAATAATCCAAGTATTTTAAACTTTTATTAACTTTATAAAACAATCCAAAGTTAAAGGTTTAATGTATAAAAATACTTTATATTATGACTTAAAAACAACTTCAAACTTAAGGGGGCTAATGTGTAAATATATATTGAATTAATAAAATAACCCAACCCACCCCTGGAACCCGTTTTTCTGACATATAAACCCGGCGAGAAATTCCGGCCAACTGCAACAGAATCCGACAAGCATTAAAATCCCGCAAACCACGTTCTTTGACCCGATTAGTTAGTGTAATGACTCAGGACGTCAATGACAATATTTAATCTACCTTTTAATTACGTTATCACGGCCTATAATCATCCCGTGTTAACCGATAAACGGCCAGCCATCTTGTCAAAGTTCAATTATGATTATTAAACATCAAACGCTTCAATTGACACAATAAACAACACCTAAACTATTGTGTAAACTCGTCCCAAACATCAAATCCATCTATTATATTCTCTGTAAATCCTAATCAATCCGTCAAGACTTGATTTTCCGGCCACCGTGTTCGTCGTCAATTCATAACGATATCAGGTAATATTTACATGCTTTTGATTAGTTGTAAACCACAAAACAAAACCCCTAACTTAGAATTAACAAACATGGAACCAATTAAGAGTATTGAATTCTAGGGTTTGGTTATAAATAATAAAGAAGATGACTCTGATTATTTATTTATATTTAAAAGTTTTCACCTTATAATCGATTTATTATGTTGGTTCAGTGGTTGAGTCTATCTGTTGAAACCAAGCAGGCTCGGGTTCGAACCCGGGTATTTGCAGGTTTTTGTTTGTGTTTTCTTTAAACCATTTAATTTATCTATTATAAACTAAATATATTTTTTATAAATTATTATAAATCATAAAATCAATTATAAAAATTATATTTATTGTTTTCACCTACAACCAATCTTTCAAACTCGACAAGTTTCGTTTAAACTCGTACAACTTTTATATATTTAGTTATCGTTCGTTAAGCTTTATAATTTGTTGACGCTTCCGTTTTCAAAATAAAATACACCGTTAACACCAAAATTCCGATACGTTATACTTTTCAAAACTTAATATTAATCTTGTAATTAAGATAATATTAAAATATTAACAAGTCGTTAACCCGTTAATATAAATTCGTTCACTTTTAGTCGTTAAGCTTTAAAACATTTGCTTTTATTCGCTAACTTATATTTCGACAACCGTAACCCGTTAACTTTAAAATGTTAGCTTATCATTCGTTAATCCGTAATCCGTTGTTAGTTTATAATTCGTCAATCTTAATTCGTTAATTTAAAATTCGTTATCTTTTAATTCGTTAATGTTAATTCAGTAACATAGTTATAATATCAAAACAAGATATTCCCAACAAAATTATACAATAATTAAATTTATTTATCCCGTTCGTTAGTCTTTAAATTTTCGTATTTATTTTTAATTATAGTTTGTGAAGTTCGTTTGCTTTGGTTTCGTTAAACGCGCTTTCGCCTTTTATTTCAAGTTGATCTTCAATTTCATAGGCGAGTTCTTCATAACCCCATTTTTAATGCTTTATAATGTTTTGGGGTGTAGCACGTCACAAGTTTTTCTTTCGTTAGTTATGCGCATGTTTACAAATCGATTCACTTATATCGTACATCTTAATATTTTTCGTGCAAATTGATTATGATTATACGTGAACTTGCTTGCAACGTGTTTATTGTTTTATTGGTGGAAGTTACGCAAACGCAAATGCAAACGCATACACATAGTGGAGGGTCCGATGGGACGTACCTGCGCCGTCTAACGTTACGACTTCGGTTGTTTATGTAAGATGGTTCTCATTTCCCCGACTTCAACGGCTTCGGCTAAATGAATGGGAAGACGACACTATTTGATTTCATTTACTTTATGCTTGAATACTTATTGCATGACGATTGTTGAATCGCGAGTTTTCTATATATATGTATAAGCAAAAAAAACTTATGAAAGCTCACCAACTTAATTGTTGACAAAATATATTATTTTCAACGTGTTACAGGTTGAATCAATGGTGTGCTAAGGACGGAGATCATTAGCATGCCTTAGGATATTGAAATAAAGAACTTGTTTACCTTCCCGATGAAGTGTTATTGTTTTTCTTTTATTTATGAACAATGTGTGTGCTTTTGATGATATGAAATGAATTAATTATAATTAGTGTCGCTTTAATAGCGTTACGAGCTTATGAATGATCTGTACGTTACACCCAGGCGTATTCCGCTTAAAGCCGGGGTGTTACACCCCACTCCTCAGGTAAAGCATCAGCAAGTTTATCAATGTACTCATATTCAGGCTTGTCAATCCCCAGCCTCTTCATCTCGTTCACTATATGGCAATACCTTTCAACAAGTTGTGCAAATGATTCACCTTTAACCTGGGTGAATATATCAAACTCTTTCTTAAGCAATGCCATCTTGCTTTTCCTCATGTCTAGATTACCCCGGTCTTTGTTCAACAGGGCTTGCCATATGGAGTAACAAGACCCGTTGTGTTGCAACAGCTGGAAAATCTCTGCTTTGATTTCTTGTTGAAATAAGTTCAACATTTTCTTTTCTTTCAAAAAGGATTCCTTATCACGTTCATCAATCTGAGACAATCTATAGTTTCTGCCATTCACATTCTTGGGAATTATGTATTCCTCCTCAACAGCAGTCCACATCTCATAATTCAAAGCTTGCACATAGGTTTCGAATTTGTCAGCCTGTAATGGATAGTCTTCCATCCTAAGAAGCTTTGGTGGCTTGTTAGAAGTACCCATCTCGTTCTCCAGGTTAATGTTTTGTAAAAAGTCCTATAGCTGAGACACATAAGCACTAAGATTCTCCATGGTGATAGTCAAAGATTAAGAATAGAACAAGACAATGTTTGAACAAAGCAAAGTCAAAGGATAAGTTTGATGGAAAGAAAGAGCGGATATGTTTAGTAAGTAAAAGTCAAAACTGGTCAGCGGATATGTTTTCCAATGGATATGTCAAGGTCAACTTGGTTAACGGATATCTTTTATAAAATGATCAAACGGATAATTGCAAAGTCAACGTATGTTTTCCAATGGATATGTCAAGGTCAACTTGGTCAACGGATATCTTTTATAAAATGGTCAAACGGATAAGTGAAAAGTCAACGTATATGTTTTATAAGGTATATGTTTCAACGAATAACATATACGGCATATATGTTATGAGCCGTATATGTTACACGCCAAAAACATATCCGTTACAAGACATATGCGTCAAAATGAAGCATAAATGAATTTTGACGTTTTGGATATGAATTTGATGATGAAATGATTTGAAATTTGGTAGGGTTTATCACGGATGTATAATGAATGGTTGGTGAAACTTTGAAGAAATTTGAATGGTGAAAAATGAAGATAGAGAGAAAAGACTTGAATTCTTGCGTTTTCCAAGCGAATAACGAGCCTATAGCTTTGCTACCACTTGAAAAGACATTATAGAGTGACGTATGACGTACATACGGATCTGAATGTTATCGCTCGAGCCTTGAAGTGCCACTACAAAAAAAATACCATTTAGTGACGTACAAAAAGTGATACTAAAAAGCAAAAAAGTGCCACTAAAAACCCCTTTAAGAATGTGAGGCACACAAAAAAATTGTCACTAGAAGTGGTGACGCTAAAGCCTTTTAGTGGCACTTTTTTAATATGCCACACAAAATTTTAGGACCTTTAGTGGCTAAATTATGTGCCTCTAAAAAAGTAATCTTAATTACATATCTATGCTAGTTTTAGTGACACTTTTTTTTTTGCCACAATCTAAAATATATTTTGATGGCACAAATTTTATGTTAGTAAAAACTATTTCTTTATAAATATACAGACTATTTTTAATGGCACATAATTTTATAAAAAAATTGGTTCATAATATAAACTATAAAATAAAAGTTTGATAAAATAGTAAACATACAAATCTAATATTATAACTTCAATAATAAATTCAATCCGAAACATATTCCAAATGTGAGCAATAACTTGTGTAATAAGTAACAAATGCTTAATTTTACATAATGAATCTAAATGGTCTTTTGGGTAAACCTCTTTCACAATCTTCATGCAAGTAAAATGATCCTCGCGGTAACTCTTTCTTAGCAGTTTGGAAATAAGCTCTACTGAAGAATAATGAACATATAAGAGTTTCCATACTTGAAGCGCATATTCAATAGCAAACCAAATCATTTCGTCATCTGGTGACACTAGCAACACAATCAAGAAGGCTTATAAGTGTATCTTCTAAACACATTTAGTAAAATTACATTCTAAAAAAATGCTTAGAACTTCATTCCGATTTGATAAATTTAATATCAAACTAATCGCACATTCTAAAGCAAACCAAACTAGTTTGATATTCAATTTCTAGAATAGCATATGCATCCAATGGGTTCCTCACTTTATCTAATCAAGACGAAAATGGTGTAATACTCTTAAAACACAAAAGGATACAAATATCAAATTAGAAACAATTTGCACTTGCACTTATGACATTAATATATAGAAAGTTGTGTCAATAGTCCTGAAAAAAAGTAAAGTGTAAAAGTAGCTTGACAAGCAACTTACAATGAAATAAGGCACCAACTAAAGCAAGTAAAGCGGAATCAAATAAGGCACCATCACCATCCAAACAATAAATATCCACACCATCACCATTGAAACAATATATATCCTTCAAAATCAGCCACGTTTAATATTTCAAAAACAAAGAACAGTACCTTCAAACATTAGGAATTAAAATTAGATTATATGGAATTATTAAAAAATAGTACCAGATATGCCATCCATTCAACTTTGCCACTGACCAATGACAACTTTTTAAAATAAAGCATACCAACTCTAGAATAATCAACAGACAATAAAAATTAAAATAATAACAATACTATTAATACAAATCTTAAATTTGTATTAACAAAAATTACATGTTAGTAACATGTAATACTTTCAATTATTATGACTTCATGATTTCGTGCATGTGAACATAAGATTAAGAATAATTTCAATGAAACCTTATACTCGTTTCAAAATATGATCTTAAACTTTTGAAAAGAAGCTTTTAGTTAGGTTTTAATTATAAATATTACTTGACTTATGTTTAAGTCAATTAACACGAATAGATTTTATTTTTTCCTTCCTAGCTAACCTTCACTTCTTTCTCAAAGTCTCTTTCATTTGCTTGTTCCAGATCTAACTTCTCAGTTTTTTAAATTTTTTGTGCCTTACGTACCTGCAAGCATAAGAGTGTTAACTTCATTTGCCTGCATAGTCAATCTCATTTGCCTAGATCAAGTTACATATCCTGAACCAAAAAGTGGAAAATTACCATATGAGCAGTTAACAAGTATCAATAATTATCTGTTTACCGAAAAGACACTTATCTTGTAAAAAAAACATGTGAAACAGAAGCCCGTATGATTGAAGCATTTCATCGAGTAGTTTAGGTGCATCTTCACACCTAACTTTTAAACAACATAATATAACCAGAAGCTAATAAATGTGCATAGTTGCATACAACATCCAATATATACATACAATTGGTCCTATAGCATACACATACAAGCATATATGTAAATTATAATACCATAGGTTGTTCGTCATGAGTTTTGAGCTTGTGAATGTACACTTATGAAATAAACAAGATTAAGTACTCAATCTGATATGAGGGAACACACAATATCATTTGGCTTTGAAAAACAAGAGCTATGGATGAAAAATTCATAATCGCATATAATAGAAAAACATTGGTTGAACACAAACTTAAAGGATGGAATGACTTATATACGAACCACAATAAAGAAACTTTATGCAGAAACTTAATTATCGTCTTTACATATCAATCAATCAATCATACCCAGTAAAATCCCACCGACAGCAAAGCTATAGGTAGGGTCTGGGGAGGGTGGGATGTAGGCACACCGTACCTCTATCCAAAGGAATAAAGAGGTGGCTTCCAGAGAGACCCTCGGCTCTAAGTACATGTGTATGAAGCAAAATAAAGGAAATCAAAGTTTAACCGTTATATAAAAACTACTACTAATTATAATAATATTAATAATAAGGTCACAGTTTAACAGCAATATAAAAGCTAATAATAATAATAATAATAATAATAATATATGTAAGGGAAATACCATTATGGTATGTGACCTAAATAAGTTAAGTCTAAGCCCTAAGTTATTCAATTCTCTCTAAAAATCCTTAACTTTAATTCTACTTCTCCACGAATTCCTATCCTCAACCATGTCCTCGGAGAGGTTTAGGTCTATCAAATCATGCCTAATTATCGTCTTTACATACTTACAGAAAATTCCGATTAGTCTGCAGTCGAAGAAATTCATAGGGCGGTTTGAAGCAACGGTTATGAAGAATACGATAGGTTTGCTGAAGAAACCTATTTAGGTTTAAGGTTGTGAGCGGGAATATGAATCAGCAGAGACGGAAATTTTGGGAAGGAGGTGTTTTAAAAATTGATCAATTGGAAAAAAGGGAAATTATAAATTAAAAAAAAAAGGCATAGGTTATTCCCACACCACATAGGTTATTCAAACACCAGGTGCCTCTATACGAGTCGTATATGGACTATACGAGCCTTATAGGGCAGAATTACCACGCCTAAGCTAGTCGACTCCCACCCTCATTGTTGAGAAACTATGATCATCACCCCCGCCTTCAAATCAACATCTAGCGACTGATCTCTCTCTCTCTCTCTCTCTCTCTCAAAACTGTAATCACCCTTGATTACGTATATAGATATTAAAACCAACTCCCCCACCATAAGAAGATCGACTCAATGGCCACAACAATTATATAAATTTGAAAGCCCCCACCCCCACCATCGAGATCTGAAATTTTAAGACTTTTTTAATTTGTTATATTTAAACATATAACCATTTGAAAACTCTAAATCATCATTCTCATGTCAACATTGTTGTCCTAATGAAGAGGTAGGTCCCAGCAGAGACCAGTTGGTCCCGCAAGACTCACCTTGAACAGGGACGTCTGTGCAAAGGCCATCTGCTCCCGCAGGACCCACCATGCTCATAGGATCTTACGCGCAGTACACAAGCTGAACACGCAGGGAAAGCCTCCCAATGGTGAAGTACCCCACCTGTTCCCGCAGTTGCGGATACAAGCCATCAGGGAAGGCTACCCGCAGACAGCAGGGCTACACGCACAAGACACTAGCTACTTCAGTAGTCACATGAAGGAATGAGCAAGGCGGGAACAATCCCGCCTAAATGAGCCAATCTGATTCTGAAAGATCTTTTGTACCATACCTACCAAGGTATGGATAGGACAGACGATCTGACCAGAACAGCCCATGAGCCAATCACAGGGTGACAGCTCATCGACAACAGGGCGAGGAGGAGCACCCTCTAGTACTGTTTGTCACTATTAGCCGCTGCCTACTCACCAACCCTTACTGAGGAGCATGCGCGGCCTACAGTTGGTGGAATAGTGTTACTGTTGGCCGTAACCTATTCACCAACCAGCATGGCCTGCGTACAATCCACAGTAAGTGGGACGTGCATAATCTACAGTTGGTGGAATAGTGCAGCCGACTTTGTTACTGTTGGCCGTAACCTACCCACCAACCAGTATGGCCTGTGCATAGTCCACTGTTGGTTGAACAGGAATACTATTCAGCCGGCTGTACCTTCTTGGAAACCTACCTTCGGCTATAAATACTCCAATATCTTGGAATGGTAAGATCATCTACTATCCAGTTATCTAGCAATCTCTTAATATACACTTATATTCAGAGCAACCTAGTCTGATTCTCACGCCGGAGGGTGGTCACAAGGAGGAACTCCCCCCTTCTCAGTGACGAGCTTACGGTGTTTGTTTTGCAGGTCTCCTGAAGAACAGCCTTCTCAGTTAGACCTCATCCGTGGGAAACATTACTTAACCCCCAGATTATCTATAATCTGTACCGGGTCACCTAGTGTTTCTTCATTGGCGCCATCCGTGTATAAAAGCTAGAACTACTTTAGTTTTTTCACAATTTCTGAAGAAATGGTTAACGTTACTCCGGTTCAAAGGCCAGTAACCGACCAAGAAACCCCGGTAACAACCCCAGCAACTGGGGGGAACACCGGCGGTTATACAATCCTTACGAACACTACCCCGACTACCCAAGCCGGGGCAAGTGGAGTAAATATTCCATTGGGGTTCTCCGATACCCAACTGGAAAAACGAACGAAGGTTCCTCGCCAAACACTAGATCAAGTGAAGGCATGGGCCGAAGCACGGCAAAGAGAATTCCAAGCCGAATTGGACGAACGCTTGCGTTCAGTTCAACAGGCTGACGAATTCGCCAGTACTCGCCAACACCTCAATATGAGCAGTGACTGCGAGTACTCAGACGACAAGTTGGAGTCCGACACCGACGCGAACCCTCGCCATAAGGCGAAAGGGAAGCGTAAGGAAACGGACGTCCAACCAAAAAGGAATTTTGGGGAAGCCTTTAAACCAATCGTGGAGAGAAACCCGCGTGACTTTTCCAAAACCTTTAGACCAACTGCTACAAATGCAGGGAAGTCAAAGTTCGCAAAGGACATTGCGGAAGCAATCGCCCCGAGAAGTGCCAAACAAATGTCCAACATTGGCACTTACGATGGTCTATCCGACCCAGACGACCATTTGAACAGGTTCATTGCGGGGGCTACCGTCAGCAACTGGACGGAACCCACGTGGTGCTACATGTTCCAGATGACTCTGGTCGGAGCGGCCAGGGCATGGTTCGATCGTTTACCGATCCACCACATATATGACTGGGCGGACTTTCAGAACAAGTTCAGCCAGCATTTCAGCCAACAGAGGAAGTACACTGAAGAGCAGTGGACGATCCTTAACTGCGTGAGAGAGGAGGATGAATCTCTACTAGACTTCATCACTCGCTTCAACTCCAAAAAGCTTAGTCTCGGCAACATAAGTGAAGATCTGGTTCGCGCCGCCTTCATCCAAGGCGCCGAATACCCAGAACTTATCCGCACATTGACGGGTAAGGATGGCATGCCATCAACTTGGGATGCCATCATGACGGCGGCAAAGCGCTTTGCCGAGACGGAAAAGCAACTGGGAAGAGATCTTCCCCAGAGTACACACCTCTACACGCAGAGGACCAGAGAGAACAATGTCCGGATCGCCCGGCAGAACAAAAAGAGGAGGCTAGGTATTTGGCAGTCAAGGGTAAACTTTGACACCTCATCCAGCTCTCGCCCTCTTGTTGGCGGAAGGGACAACACACACCCTTCAAACCGAAAACACCGGTGGACGCCACTCACGAAGAGCGTCACGGAGATATTTGCCACGGAAAAATTGCCATGGCCTAAAGCCCCATTGATCCGGCAGAAACCTAATGCGGATCAAAGCAAATCCTGTGATTTCCACGGGACAAAGGGTCATGGTACTGAAGAGTGCACATCCTTGAAGGATATTATTGAGACATTTGTCAAGGACGGAAGGCTTGCCCATCTTGTGGCATCGATCAGGAAGGGAGGAAGGAATGACAACCGGTACAGAGGTAACGGACGAAAGCCCGTCGATATCAGCATCAACATGGTTCATGGCAAGGTCAGAGGAAGAAAAAGACGGGTGGCAGAACCATGCGCGTGGAAAGAAGCTGAGGTGCGCTTCCCGCGAGTGCCAGGAGGCCCCAGCAAAGAAGGCCCCATCGTCATCAGAAGCCAGCTGGGGCACTACATCACTTCACGCACTCTTGCTGACAACGGCGCTTCGTCGACAGTGATGTACAGACAGTTCTTTGATAAGCTGGATGATGAAGACAAAGAACGCTTGGAAACGGTCTACGCTTCAATGGAAGGGTTTGACGGAAGTACAGAAACACCCCTGGGTATCCTATCTTTCCCCGTTACTCTTACTGATGGGAATCATTCACGCACAGAAGACGTGGATTTTGTCGTAATGAAAAAGCCACATCATACGTACGACATCCTATTCGGAAGAGACGGGATGGCAAGATTCAACGCCGTGGTATCTTCAGTCCATGGCATGATGGGATGGCCAACAGCTGAGGGTGTAGCAATGATCTCTGGCATTCCCCAGGTATGCATTGCATCTGTTTCATCTAAACCCAAACCGAAAAAGGCTAAACCAACCATCACTGAACCAGAAAAATGGGCCTTCAATGGCAAATACCCCGACCAGGCCGTTACCATTGGACCAACAATCGTTGATCCCACCCGCACCTTACTCAAACGCTTACTGCAGAAAAACGCTGACATCTTTGCGTGGGCACCAGCTGACATGACTGGTGTACCCCGAAGTAAGGCGGAGCATAAGCTCAAATGCGATCCGGCTGTTACGCCAATCGTACAAAAGCGCAGAGTGATGGGGCCTGAACAAACTAACGCGTGTAGAACCCAAGTCAAGGAACTCCTTGACGCAGGCATCGTACGCGTTAGTAGATATCAAACATGGGTTGCAAATCCCGTAATGGTACCGAAGAATGACAAACAATGGCGCATGTGCATAGATTTCAAAGATTTGAACAAAGCATGCCCCAAAGATTGTTATCCGTTACCAGAAATTGATCTCAAAGTGGATTCGTTGGCATCATTCCGCCTTAAATGCTTCTTGGATGCGTATAAGGGGTACCACCAAATCCACATGGCCATTGATGACCAGGACAAAACCGCATTTCGGACGCCCGATGGTACATTTTGTTATAAAATGATGCCATTCGGACTTAAGAATGCAGGGTCCACGTACCAACGACTAATGGACAAAGAGTTTCATGCCCAAATCGGGAGAAACTTGGAAGTCTATATGGATGATTTGGTCATCAAAAGCCTCGAGCCTGAGGCGATGTTGAAAGACATTGAAGAAACTTTCAACACGCTCCGAAAGATAAACATGAAGCTCAACCCGAGCAAGTGTTCATTTGGGATGGAAGAATGGAAGTTCTTGGGAGTCATTGTTACTAAAGATGGCTTTAGAGCGAACCCTGAAAAGGTCGAAGCCATTGTTAAAATGGAATCACCTACCACCATCAAACAGGCTCAGACACTGAATGGACGACTAGTCGCACTTAATCGCTTCTTGGCAAACCATGCAAATAAGTCGTTTCCTTTCGTGTCAACATTGAGAAACTGCTTGAAGAAAACGCACTTCCGCTGGACACCAGAAGCGGAAGCAGCTTTTCAGGAGATTCGGTCACGCCTGATCGAACTCCCAACACTTACAGCACCACAAGCGGGAGAGGAGTTAATCCTATACCTTTCCGCAACATATAGAGCAACCGGGGCAGTCCTGCTAGTAGAACGAAAGGGCATCCAGACGCCAATCTATTATGTTAGCCGTGTACTAACAGACGTAGAAACCCGGTACTCTACCCTCGAAAAATTAGTCTTAGCACTTATACATGCTTCACGCAGGTTAAGACGATATTTCCAGGGCCACCCAATCACCATTCTCACCAACTTCAAACTCTCAAACGTTCTAGGCAAACCCGAATTATCGGGACGTCTAGCCAAATGGGCAATTGAATTGGGAGAATATGCAATTAAGTACAAGCCAAGACCAGCCATAAAAGGCCAGGTCCTGGCCGATTTTATTGCAGAAGTCCCCGCTTCGCGGGAGAAAGAGTGCCAGGAGGAGGCTCAACCCCCCCCAGCACAGGACGTCAATGATGTCTGGCGACTCTATACTGATGGAGCAGCCAGTAACGAGGGTTCAGGCGCAGGGTTAAAATTAACCAACCCAGCGGGCCAAGAATATACTTACGCTATTCGGCTGGACTTTCCAAGTACGAATAACGAAGCCGAATATGAAGCATTCTTGGCCGGTTTGAGAATTGCGCGTAAGATGGGAGTGAAAAACTTGGAAGCCCATGTGGATTCCATGCTGGTGGCCAACCAAATAAATGGAACATACACGGCTGTGAACGACACCATGGCCCTGTACCTCGCCCAGGCAAAAACCCTTATGCGTGATTTTAGTGATTGTAAAGTCATACATGTCAAGCGCAGCGAAAACAAATCTGCGGATGCGTTAAGCAAGCTTGCATCACTAGCCTTCACCCACCTGGGAAAGGACATCCGCATTGAACTCCTCGAAGCGCCATCAGTCCCGCACAAGGAAATTTGTGTCATCCAAACCAGTACAGAAACGTGGATGACACCAATAATAAATTACCTTGCAGCAGGAATACTACCAGAGTCAAAAACACAGGCAAGAAAACTACGCTGTAAAGCACTGAATTATCAACTCGTCAATGACATCCTTTACAGACGTAACTTTCTTGGCCCACTCTTGAGATGCGTGGACAACCAAGATGCCAACTACCTCCTAAGGGAAGTACACGAAGGCATCTGTGGGGTACACGCAGGTCCCCGCGCTGTTGTAGCCAAGCTAAACAACGCGGGATACTTTTGGCCAGGGATGCATACGGATGCACTGGCATACATCAGAAAATGCAGGTCTTGCCAGCTTTACGCACCTAACACGCATCGCCCGAAAAACGAACTGGTTCCAGTCACTTCTTCGTGGCCATTTCAGAAGTGGGCCATCGATGTGACAGGCCCATTTCCTACAGCAGCAGGAAATGTTCAGTTCCTAGTGGTAGCCATCGACTACTTCACCAAGTGGATAGAAGCAAAACCTTTAGCCCAAACAACCGCAAAGCATATCAAAAAATTTATTTGGGAATTTATAATTTGTCGTTTTGGACTTCCACAGAATTTGGTGAGCGATAACGGCACCAACTTTGCTGACAAAAAGCTACAACAATGGCTAAAAGAACTTCAAATCACCCACACCTTTACCTCAGTGGCACACCCGCAAGGAAATGGTGAGGTGGAAAGAGCAAATAAAAGCATCGTCGAAGGCATAAAGAAAAGACTCTTGAAACACAGATCCGGCTGGGTGGACGAGCTTCCGCACGTCCTTTGGGCAAACAGAACGTTGAAGAAGGCCAGTACGGGAGAAACCCCGTTCAGCCTCACTTATGGCACTGAAGCCATGGTCCCGGTCGAAATTGGTCTACCCTCACCAAGGGTCTTGAGTCAGCCAGAAGACAATGATGCGGAAAGACGGTTGGATCTTATGCTAACCGAGGAACGCAGAGACTTAGCCGCAGTGCGTGAAGAGAACTACAAACGACAAATGCAAAAGTACTACAACACGCGGGTAAAACTCTGCAACTTCAAGGAAGGAGACTACATACTGCGTAACAACGAGGCTTCGAACCAAGAACGCCCAGGAAAGTTTGCCCTGATCTGGGAAGGGCCATACGTTATCAAACAGGTTCTGGGAAAGGGCGCATACCGGCTCGAAAGGCTCGATGGCACTCCCATCCCAAGAACATGGAATGGAGCTCAATTACGCAAATGTTATATGTAGATCAATTCCAAAACTTGTAAAGAAAAGGCCAAGAGCCACTTCTAATGGAAATGATTCTCCTTTCATAATGTGTTTACCTTTATCCTTATGAACTCCCCACTGGTGCCGGTATTTACCGCATAAATGAGGAGAAGTAAGTCATTGCGTGTGGAAGGCGGCAAAACCCGCATAAACACAACGTTAAAAATAAGGGAAACCTACACGCAGGTATGATGTAAGTAAAGTTTAGCCATCTTTGTAAGTGCAAGTGACGGTCTTATCCGCACAATCACAAATAAGGAAGCAAAACTTCAAACTATCATCTACCACGTTCAAAGGTTATCCTAAAAAAAAAAAAAAAAAAAAAAAAAAAAAATACTTAGAAATAAGGATAAGGAAAACCTACACGCAGGTCAGGTATGGGTAAAGTTTAGCCATCCTACCAAGTGCAAGTGACGGTTCAACCCGCACAATCACGAAAGAGGAAGCAAAACTTTAACCCACTATCAACCGCGTTCAAAGATTAACTCATCCTAAATACTTAGAAATTTCGAGGAAAAATGAGGAAAACCTACACGCAGGTCAGATGACGGTTAAAATTTAGCCATCCTACCAAGTGCAAGTGACGGTTCTACCCGCACAATCACGAAGGAGGAAGCGAAACTTTAACCCATCATCAACCACGTTCAACAGGTTAACTTATTCTAAAAAACTTGGAAAATTGCTAACTTAAACTAAGTCATGAGCTTATATAGCAAGGAATCCAAAGGAAATAACAATCTTATCCGCAAAAAGATTTATATTTCAATGATATATTACAAGAATGGCCGGGTTACTACCCGCCTGAAAGAGTAAATCTATACAAGTCTATCTTAGCAATGGAAAGGGGTCTTCAGGATCAAGCTTCAGGGCCGCTTCCACTTGGACCCGCTCCGTCAGAAGAACGGGGTGGTTCGAGGAACGCTTTGAGGACAGCTAACCCATCATCAGCAGCAGCTACTTCGTCCACCTTTTCCACCACTGGATGCGGGAAGGCGGCGTATTGGTTCAATGCTTGGTCATAAATGGCTTCGGTATCCACATCGAACAAAGGGAAGTTGGAAGGCGGGACGCCTTTCTCAACAAACCCTAGACCAAGCAGGAAGCCGGCCTTTTCCCCATCCTCATGAGAAGCGTTGAGGGCTGCGGTCATAGCATCATCGTAAGAGGTCTCTGAAAAGACCCGACGCACAACCTACAAAGAAAAAATACAAGTATTAAAACCTTTTCTTACAAAAGAAAAGCGAGAAGATAAAGCTAAACATACCTGAGGCAACGCTTCTCGAAGAAGCCATTGGAGGGCAGCTTGAGCTTCGTTATGGGCGCGTTCGGCTTCGCTCTTGTTAAGGTTGGCAAGTAAAACTTCCTTTGCGGCAGCCTCTTCAACGCCCTTAAGCTTCCGCTCGGTGTGGTCAAGCACCCCCCTCTGGTCCAGGATTTCCTGGAGTTTCTTGGCATCTTCCATTGCCAAGGCATCATGAGCGCGTTGGAGAACCTCTAATTTGGCCTTGAGCTCCTCATTCTCCACACGCAAAGGCTCAGCAACGGCTTCAGCCTTGGCAGCCCTCTCGGTTGCGTTTCGCGCAGTCTCCCTGGCCAGCCGAAGCTGTTCATTCACAGCTTGGGCAGCCTTGGAGCGGGCCTCGAGTCGCGCCTGAACTTCAACCTCGAGGGCCTTGAAGGCCTTCTCCTTGTCGGCGGCAGCTGCCGCCAGCTGTTGGTTCTCCTCCCGAAGAGCACGCGCCTCAGATACGTCCTTGGCGCGAGCTGCTTTCAACTTGTCGTTTTCACGACAAAGCAGCTCGACGCGCGGCTGCATCCGGGCTTGGAGAACCCGAAGCTCATTGGTTAGCCTACCCTCCTGGTAGCTAGCCATGGCTTCCCCCAACGCACCATGAGGAGCAGCGTGGCGAGCCCAGTCCACGCACTCCACAGGGGTACGAAGGGTTGTTCCTCGGCGTATGTTCCATCGCGGAACATACACTTCATTGGAATCCGACACTGCAAAAGAAACAAAAGCAGTAAGGAAAAGATAAAAAACATAAGGGAAAAAGAAAGGAACCCTACGCACCTGTAGGGTCAATGACAGGCCGATAGCCGCCAAACCCATCACCTGAACCTAAAGGAAATCCATCCAACAGGTCAGGCAGACGGGAAGGGGGCAAAGATCGGCGGGAAGCCCTGCGCGTACCTGATGGTCCGGCCGTAGGTGCCGGTGGCGTGGGCATGGTGGCAGCCGCCGTGGTCGCCGTTGTGGTCGCCGCCGCGGTCGCCGCCTCCTCAGCAGCAGCAGTAACCGCCGGCTCCGTGAAGGATGCTGTAAAAATCGCACTCACGGCCGGCGGTGACGTCATCTCGGCCGGAACAGTTGGCTCAAAGGAACGAGCAACTGGACCAGCGGATGCAGACGCAGGCGCCTGGGTCGACGCCTCAGGAAGGCTGACCGAGCCTACCGTAATTGGCGGGGAGGTACTCCCCTGCGCTTCACCCCGGAATGCGTCAACATCCACGCCTGCACAAAGAGTGTTAAATTTAAGAAGTAATAAATCTGCAAAGACATTATGATTGTACTTACGGGTTTTCTTGACCCTGAACGTACGGACGGGCGGGGAGGAACCCGATGGAGCCGGCCTCTTGGTACCGGTCACCGTCGTCTTCGTTGGTTCTCCGGAGGTAACGGTCGTAGCCTCCGGAACAGTGGTCTTCTCACCACCGGGCTTCCCCGCCACCTCTTCACTATCTGACTCCGAGTCAGATAGAACCACAGGACCAGCCGTGGAGGCCTTCTCCTTCCCTTTCCCGCCGGCAGCAGTCTTCTTCTTCCGCACCAATGGAGGAGCATCTGAGGATTCCTCAGAAGAAGACAGGTCAAGAATTCCAACAGCGGGTACAGCATTAAGGGGTTGAGGAAGGAATATCGCCTTACTTGGCCGCCGTTGGCTCAGGATCTCGTGGCCCAGCGGATAGACCTCCACAAACCGATCCGCTGTTTGCTCCAGGATGGGCAACTCGCCCTCGTCCAAAGCACGAGTACCCATCCGCGCGGGACCGTCGGCTTCCCGCGGAAACAGAAGCGACTCCAAATCATTTCCCTCTGAAAGAAAAGAAACAGTTAGAAGACAAACTTGTATCAAAAAAGAAAAACAAGACATACCATAGGGAATAGAGTTCAAACCGTATTCGAGGAGGATGGGAACCAGAGATGCATCTTTCCACACCCGGCTCATCCCTAACATGACCATCCCGGACTCCGCAAACCGGTAAACCGGAGATTGGATCCGGGATATCTTCGAAAACCATTCCGCCTCCTGGTAGTTGGGGGCGTGAAGGCTCGGTATCGCTTGGCCATTTTTAAACTTCATGGCAAGGGGGATGGCGCGGGCAGAAATGTAGAAGAATTCCTGCTTCCACGCGCGAAGACTGCGCTCGGTGTCGCAAATCTTCAGACCCTTAATACGGGTCGTCAGGGTGTACCACCCTTGGATGCACCTCCAGGTATAGAAGGTCATCAGGCGGTCCACATGGGGCTCGATGCCCAAAATCCGGCACACCCACTCAAAATGGCGAATCTTGGCGATCGCCATGGGGTGCAGCTCGGTCAAATGGACACCGTGCCTCTCAAGGACACGGTAAACAAATTTTGTCAATGGGAATCTAAGATTCCCATAGACAAAAAATGCAGCATAAACCCCGATCTTGCCACTGGGGGCATCGTACACGGTCTGGTGGGATTCAGGAAACTCAGGCTCGAGATGATCGAGCATAAACTTCCTGACAACATACCGGTACTGATCGCCGGGCAGAGCACACTGGCACTCACCAGCAGTACCCCTGTCGTCAGCTATAGCTTCAGCATCACGAGAGGACATTATTGCAGAAAGAAGAGTGATTTCGGGAAAATGCTTGCCTGAAAAAGGGGAGTATTTGCCGGAAATCACTAAGAAGAAGAAGAAGAGTGAAAAGTGTGAATTGCAAATAACCCTCTCCCCCTTTATATAGTAATCGCAATTAATGCGGTGAATTTAATGCGGAGGAGAGAGAAATCAAAGGTGCAATAAAACTATGACACGTGGCAAAAAGCAAGCTGGCAACAGCTGTTGAAAGGACGTGTGCCAGTAATTTCGCGGCCACGCGCCCGAAAAATCATGTCCACGCGCCTGAAAAAGCGACTGGAATGACCATGTTCTGTCACGTCACCATAACTTCCTGCACGTCCTGACACAGAAGAAACCGTCACACGACGTTTCAGATGTTTTGGACTGTTCTTATCCTCACCAACCTTTCGAATTTCAAAATTCAAAATTCAAAAAGATTCAAAGGTAAGCGGGAAAATACCCCTTACCTTGGCAACCAAGTAACCATAAGACGGATGCGGGTACAGTGTTAAGGCAAAACCTTCCACATACCTAGCACCCGCAGGGAATTGAAGCCAAGAATACCCCGGCAACAAAGTAACTATAAGACGGGTGCGGATACAGTGTTAAGGCAAAACCCTTCACGTACCTAGCACCCGCAGGGAATTGACGCCAGGAGTACCTTGAAAGTAAAGTAACCGTAAGACGAGCGCGGGTACAGTGTTAAGGCAAAACCCTTCACATACCTAGCGCCCGGCAGGGAATTGAAACCAGGAAGGATCTTCTGGGCAATGCTTGTGGAAACGGAAATAACATCCCCGCATAGCGGGAACGTCGAGAAATACATTGTTTGAGGCTCCAGGATGGAATTGGTGGTTTAAACATAATTGATCACTATGTTCAAAACCACTAAAACCTCAAGGAGAATCCACACAAGTGAGACTCAACGCTCCTGACTTGCGAGAAGGTTACATACCTACCCGCATCATACCCAAAGATCAAGCAAAAAAATCGGGAATTTTTGCAAGTGACATTAGGAAACCCGCGGGAAGAATCCCCACGGAGAACCTTAAAACTAGAAACCCTTTTCAAAACCCCTTGCTTAAAGTCCAAAAGTTCACCTCACTTTATTAAACATTCAGGAGAAGAACATTGGACTGGGGGGACTTGAAGAGGTAGGTCCCAGCAGAGAACAGTTGGTCCCGCAAGACTCACCTTGAACAGGGACGTCTGTGCAAAGGCCATCTGCTCCCGCAGGACCCACCATGCTCATAGGATCTTACGCGCAGTACACAAGCTGAACACGCAGGGAAAGCCTCCCAATGGTGAAGTACCCCGCCTGTTCCCGCAGTTGCGGATACAAGCCATCAGGGAAGGCTACCCGCAGACAGCAGGGCTACACGCACAAGACACTAGCTACTTCAGTAGTCACATGAAGGAATGAGCAAGGCGGGAACAATCCCGCCTAAATGAGCCAGTCTGATTCTGAAAGATCTTTTGTACCATACCTACCAAGGTATGGATAGGACAGACGATCTGACCAGAACAGCCCATGAGCCAATCACAGGGTGACAGCTCATCGACAACAGGGCGAGGAGGAGCACCCTCTAGTACTGTTTGTCACTATTAGCCGCTGCCTACTCACCAACCCTTACTGAGGAGCATGCGCGGCCTACAGTTGGTGGAATAGTGTTACTGTTGGCCGTAACCTATTCACCAACCAGCATGGCCTGCGTACAATCCACAGTAAGTGGGACGTGCATAATCTACAGTTGGTGGAATAGTGCAGCCGACTTTGTTACTGTTGGCCGTAACCTACCCACCAACCAGTATGGCCTGTGCATAGTCCACTGTTGGTTGAACAGGAATACTATTCAGCCGGCTGTACCTTCTTGGAAACCTACCTTCGGCTATAAATACTCCAATATCTTGGAATGGTAAGATCATCTACTATCCAGTTATCTAGCAATCTCTTAATATACACTTATATTCAGAGCAACCTAGTCTGATTCTCACGCCGGAGGGTGGTCACAAGGAGGAACTCCCCCCTTCTCAGTGACGAGCTTACGGTGTTTGTTTTGCAGGTCTCCTGAAGAACAGCCTTCTCAGTTAGACCTCATCCGTGGGAAACATTACTTAACCCCCAGATTATCTATAATCTGTACCGGGTCACCTAGTGTTTCTTCACCCAATCACGGGTTGTTAACACCTACACATCATATCGTCGCATCTCATTGTCGTCCGTCACCGGTGGTTAACACTTGCATTTATACACTTGTTACAACACCCCGCATGTGCTCGATTTTAATTGCAAGTTAACAGCTAACACCTATAACTAATAGAATTCTTAACAATCAACACCTATATTTACATATTCCCAACCTTATCGCATCGCCTACACATATTTTATTTCACTTTATAGAATTTTGGATATCGGTTTTATTTTCCGTATCCAAAAAGTCGGATATCCGAAATATTTCGAATATCCGAATTTTTAAATAGTAAAATTGACTATTCAAAACGGATATCCGACTTTCAACATCCTAACCTCTTGTACCAATTTACAGAAAATGTAAAAAAAAACACTTTTTGAATAAAATATGAATATAACTAAGTGCCATCTGGTCCAATCCAGAATTACGATTGTTATGTATAATGTGTTGTTACATATAGGATAATAAAAAAACAATACTACATAGATTTGATTTTATTATTTTGTTTGTTTTTTTGTGTGCATATGAAATGAAGATTTGGCTTTTGCCATGGTGGTAAACAACCAACATTCTTATCCTTGCCGTGTTGGTTCGAGTCCCTTACCTCTGTTTTCTTGATAATTATCTTTGCTTTCTTGATAATTGACACCAGCAGTTTCAATTACACCTTTTCATTATTATTATTATTATTATTATTATTATTATTATTATTATTATTATTATGAGTTTCTTGTGTGTTAGGACATCGCACTCCGTAAATTTTAAAAGTCACGTATTCTCACTTCGGCAGACAATGCTGGATTAACCGGCCCATGCTGGCTTTTAGAATATGACTTGGGCGTTTTCCCAGAAACCATACCGCTAGCTATTAGTTGGCAGTTGTTGTACCACTACATGAGCAGATTTCTCTAGCGTAACATACGGTGGGATGAAAACCCAATTGAGCTTGAGATTCGAACTGACAACCTCGCAACTCGCGAGGCCTATTTACTATCCTTCATTATTATAATCCATCAAAAGTAACACAAGTGCTGATCAAACATGGGTATCCACTGAAAAATCCAAACATTCTACCACAAGTGCGTATTACACTTTTCTCCTTATACTTTTTTTATATTTAGTTTGTTTTAGTGGGAATGGGAAAGAATTAAAAGAAAAATTACATGATAAATTTTTGTAACTCCCTACACCGCGAGACACTCCCGCCCGTTATTTTAATTTCAATCTCAACTTTTGTTTGTTTCAATATTTTAATTTATTTTTTTCTTTAACTAAAACTTTTTCGTATTAAATTTTAGTTATATTACGTATTAAATTTAATTTTTTACTTAAATATAACGAGCTGTAATTTGCAATGTTAAAATTGTGTCGCTCATGGTTTGACTTTGATCATACGACTTTTTAAGTTTGGTGTGTTAACATTTTAACGGAGTTTTGACGGAGGAAGATATATGATTTCGACTTCCTAGCGTTTTAACAGAGTTTTCTTTGCCAGTCGTTCAAAAAAAAATATCTCAAGTCTTGTTCATGTACGAAATTTTCGCTGCAACACACGGCTTGTAAAATTTTTTATATGAAGATGTTAAAATAAAATTACTTTTAGTTAGTAAAATTAATTATACAAATAGTAATTAATATATAACTAGCTAGTATTTCGAACTGAGCATTGCAACACAAATGTTTGTCCGAACCGAAAAACATACATAGGAAATTTTATTTAATTGTCAAGTAGTCATAGTTGTTTTATAGAAGGGCTTTTAGTACGGAACAAGGTAAACTTTCAGAAGAACGCTTAAACTTTCTAGTGCATTAGTAAAATATCAGTTAAAACCTAAAATAGCGGCATAAAAAGCTAAATGCCATTAAAACTATGTGTTGGAAAAGTATGGCATACGTAAAGTGCCATTAAAACCCTTAATTAGTGACATAAACTCTAAATGTCACTAAAGTACGTGCTAGGAAAATATGACATACGAAAAGTGCCATTAAAAACCTAATAGTGACAGAAAAACAAAATGTTATTAAAAGTGTGTGCCGCTAAATGGCATTTTTTTTGTAGTGTGTAGAAATCAACAAGGTTGGAAGAAAAGAAGAAACATTAAGCTCATCTTCATTAATGTAATCAAAGGTTTACAAAAGATATGACTTTCTCTCTCTACTTTCTCTCTCTAGAATCTGACAATATGCATAAGTGTTACTGTTCACGCATAAATCAAACTACATATAGGTTTGACATTTAAGCTCTATATGGCGCATCTGATATTCGTCGCATATGTTATGCGCCGCATAAATTTTGCGGCCTTATAGTGACTTATGAGCTAACTATCATTACAAACATGCATTTTACTTTTTTTTCCACTAATAAATAACCATTAACGCTATTTCTCATTAAAATCAAAACGATTACAATAAAGTGGCAGGCAAACAGGCAACAAGCTGCGCCACAAACCCCTTTTGAATAGCAAAACCAATTCTACTAAAAACAAAGCGCTGAGTCGTAAGAGATGAAAAAGTACTATGAAAGACACGCTGAACCCTATTTAGAAAATTCATAGCCTACGGGGCCAGAAACCCAAATGTATCAAATGCAAAGGGGAGAAACACATGTTGATTTTCTAAACAGGCTTTCTCGTGTTTGGCAACTTTGCCTGATTCGGCCTTCAACACAGCTTGACCCACAACAAATCCTCGGTCCCTGAACACGACAAGAGAAGACACTCCTGTAAGGTCCACACAAGCGTGTTCCCCCCTGCCCACCCAAACACAAAAATATCAGCTGGTCGTAACGTGGACCTCCCTTCCAGCGGATCTATAAGAAAGTTAACAGGGGCCTCCTTTTCAGCAGAGATCCCTGCCCGTTTAAGAACATCACACAGAACATCTGTAACCAAATTATGTCTGTATTTAAAACCAGGCAAATCATTGCAATGCACCGCATGGTCACCAAAGGAATCCAAACAGACTTTGCGGCAAATTGGGCAAGGCTCATCCATCAGAAACATAGGGATCATTAACCGGTACTTAAGGATAGCCCGGTACTCCAACCCCGACATGTGTTGGCCCAATCCTTCAATAGGGATGACCGTTAAAAAATCCTGAGCCTGAGGAGCTCGAAGGCATTCAAGCGCCGCATTTTGGCGAGGAGATAGATCAAACTTCGTTTCTAAATTCTAGACGATTCCACTAAATAAGGCATTTGCCAAAGCATGTTGGGCTTTAGAGGGGAGGGGCAGTGTCCTTATTAGAGAACCCGCTAAGATCAAAATCGGGAAGTGAAGTACGTAAACTATCCGTCGCACACCCATAATCAGTGTCAAACCCATCAATACCACATCCCCGAAGAATGTGGTCCTGCAAACTCCATGATTGTGCTCTCGAAGCCACAAAAGCATATGTAGATACATCCCCGGCCGAACATAAGCCCAACCCCCCAAAACGGGTCGGAATGCCTAAGACCCTAGCGATAGACATTATGCTTCTACAACCCACGGACTCACCAACTACTTAGTTGACGTTTTCAAGCATATTTTTCCGGTAATGCCTAAGGACTATGTGCTTACTTGATATTTTAGAATGCATGGAGATTATATGGATTAGCTATGAACTTTTTGTTTATTAAATACTATCTCCACATATTAGAAATAGTTTGGTTATTGTATTATGACAGTATGATTTGGATTATGAATGCATTAAATTTTTTGTATGTAAATTATGTGTTCATGGATCGAACAACTAAACGCTTTGCGATTTCCGCCTTGGCGGGGTGTTACAGCCTGGGTCATTGTCATGGGAAGAAGTAAATTTACAAGATGAAGTGTCTGAGGTTCAGACGTTTTATGACAGACGAACTATATGCTAGACGGACTATGTAGTCATTTAATGTTGGGTTATTAGTTATTTTGCTATTTTTGTTATTATTACTCTTATTGTGTCTACCAAACAACTACCACTCCACCTATATGTACCAACATTCCCTTTTGTGCACTTATCCACCTTCAACATCACTTTGTTGGTATGGTAAGTCGTGAACATAACATTCACCTACATTTTCATTTTCACATCACTGTTGAAAAGCCAAACCCTCCATTGGGTTTGCAGCAATCAAATCTTAGCCACACTATGCAACAACATAACTATCACCATCACCGTCCCCACACTGTTCAACAACCAAGCCGCCGCACGCCTAATCAACGACACAATCACCGTCACCGTCACCCGATTATGCAACAACCAAGCCGTCACTCAATTATGCAACTACCAAACCGTCACCAACCCATGCAACAACCAAACCAAAACCAACCACTTCAACAACCAAACACTAACCCTCTACTAGAACAACCAAATCGTCAGTTTGTTGAAGAAGAAGATGAACTAAAAAGGCCTTTTGAAGGGCCCGATTTTGAAGAATATCTCGATGAAATACAATTTCAAGCTTATCGAGAGTTATTGTTATTGGAAAGTCAAGAGTACAATTCAGAAGCAGAAGACCATAGCTCTTAGGTTATTAAAGTATGTTTGATTAGTGTTTATGATGTTTAGTTAGAGTTAATTATGGCTCACCATATGTGTAATATTATATGTTTGTAATGTTGTTTGTAACGCTAATGCTTTAAATATATCTCATGCTTTCAACTTAAACATCAATCTATTATAATAAAAGAATACCTATTATTGCCACTTGTCAATCTCTTAGCCACTCTCACCTTTTTTCAACCACTTAATATATGGTCCTTATCTTTTAAGTTATTTCAATTTCAATATATCAATTTAATATTTTTATTAAATGTAAATCATAACCGATTCATTCATTAACATTAACGGTGAAATAAGAAAATTAGGAAATATAAAAACTGAAGTTGCAGGCCTGTTAAAATAAAATTTTAAAGTCACAAGTAATTGAAAATTAAAAAAATAAAGGTACATCATTGTCGAAGAATTTGAATTTGTATGGTAAACTATAAATTGTTTTAAACTGAGATTCGAGCAGCAGTGCGTAATTTTTTATATAAGATTGATTTCAAATTTGGATTTAAAGTTTTCTCATATGCATAAGAAAAATGTGTATTTTCTTAATTTTCTTCAAATATTTTGTATAAATATTGCAAACATGGATAATACCTATTATATATATCTTGAACATTATCATTATAATCAATATGTATAACTATTTACTCTATGAACTATTTTTCATTTATTTATATGACTTTTTTGTATAGTATAAAAGGTTTAAACAATAAGAAAATTAATATTTAGTTTTCAATATTTTATTCCATAACTCAGAGTTTCAGACTAAAATGCTTCAAAAATATATACTTTATGAATTGATTTATACTTTTTTATACATTCAAATCATATTCAATTTAATATGTCTTATAAGACATATTACTTAATTAAAAGCATTCAAAATGTTAAATAAAAAAAAATCTGTTTTAATCCTATTCCACTATTTTCGCTTTCCAAAAATCATTTAGGATATTGAAACCTAAAATATCATTTTTCATAAATTATTTACATAATTTCAATATTATATTAAATTATTAATTTTATTTTGTATTCTAATACAACGAACTAGGGCTATGTTAGTTTACATGTTGGTTAGTAAATTATTAAAGTGTTTATTATGGTTTATAGTCAAAATAATAAAGCTATACATAAAACTTAAAAAAATTACATTTATAACATTTATTATTAAAATATGTTAATTAAATTCATTAAGATTCATATCTTAATTATAATGTAACTTAATAGAAATATTTATTAATTTTATTTTTATTTTAATTTTTATTATCTGTAACTTAATCATGCTCCTCGTTACATTTCAAGGATATTTCATTTTCACATTATTTTTTTTATATAAAAAATAGTTAATCCGGTTAAAAGTCATTTACCATGCTCCAATAAAATCCGAAATCTTTGATTCTTTTTTTTATAAGTTGTTAATATATATATATATATATATATATATATATATATATATATCGATTAATTAAATATTCCAACAACTTCCCATAGTATTAACTAATAACATGAGATTAGTATTCAACATTTAAACATTCCTAATCCAATACTTTCAACTATTATAAATAAGAATTACTACATTCACTTTATACAACTTTAAATCTTCTAATATTCTGTCAACTCAGATTCACTGTTATTTGAACATGGCTTTAAGGTTAGTATGTATTTGTCATTTTTCTGACTATAACATTCATACGTAATGAAATAGATTATTTTGTTATATTTTAATTTTTGGATTTATATGTATTGCTTGATTATGTAATTGTTAATTGTAAAATATAAAATCAATTAAAAATTTGTCATACACAAAATATTGGTGACAACAAATTTATCATTATCAGTCAATTTCAAATTCTAAAGGGTGATTATATCATCAAGGTTCAGGTAATCTGGATTTTAGGATAATCAGGTTATTTGGATAAATATGAGCAAATGATCTCAAACGACATCATATTAATTGATTAAAATGTATGATATTTGTGTATGAATAATTTTTTGTTAGTTTCATGGATACATTATCATTTATCTAAGGTTAGTATGTACGTACTTGAAGAACATTACTTCTCACACGGATGAGCTGAGTTATAAGCAGAACTTATATGTTACCTTATCAAGAGTTACAAGCAGACATGGATTAAAGATATCGATTTTTGATAAACATGTATGCCGATCAATACAATTACAAATGATGTGTATCAGTACAATCAGACAGTAATTTTAGTATAACATATTTGAGTAATCTTAATTATGTAATTTATGTAATTTTAATGTAAATTATAATTGTATTAATAATATATGATCATTTTGTTTTTGTTGATTGTATTTCACCTAATGATTAAAGTTTAAAATTTTCATAAATTACCCGTGTAAATACACGGGCCTCAAACTAGTATAAAATAACTAAAGATACAATCCCGTGAAT
Source organism: Bidens hawaiensis (assembly GCF_021521415.1). NCBI lineage: Eukaryota > Viridiplantae > Streptophyta > Magnoliopsida > Asterales > Asteraceae > Bidens > Bidens hawaiensis. The sequence continues at coordinate 1,824,961 of NW_027491074.1, read as the reverse complement.
AAAAGTTGGGTTGTGAAATCTGGATTAGATTTGGTAGTACGGTTACTGTTCACACTTGCCATTTAAAGTGGCGGGTATCCAAATGACACTTGCCATTACAAATGGCAGAACTCAATATTATTAAAAAAAAAAACACAGCATACCCAATTGCTGAACTAAATTTTTATGTTTATTAATAAAAGTAATATTAATATACTAATTAACATTAATTAATAATACTAATTATTAGAATTTTTAATATATTAGAATTTTTAATTATAGAAGTAAAAATATATGGTCTTTCAAACAATTAATATTAATATATTACAAGTCATAATTTTTAATATAAAAGGACTCATAAATAAAATAAAGAAACATTAATATATTAAAGAATAAGTTGTCAAATCTGAGTCAGATCTGATAGTACGAGTACTGTTCATACTTACCATTTGAAATGATGGATGTCAGGAAGATGCCTACCATTTCAAATGGCGGAACTCAGTATTATAAAAAACCAAAACAAAAAAAAATATGGCTGAACTCAACTATTTATTATTTTAAAGTAATATTAATATACTAATTGATTTTTTTAATAATTAAAATTAAAAACATATTAGTGATTTAATAATAAAATCATTATTTAATAATTAATTACATTAATTTTAAACAATGTATTTTTATAAAGTAAAATAAAATTAAAAAAAACATATAAATAGACAAATGAGACTGATATGCCAATCAAAGTCTGATTCTGTTATTCACACTTGTTATTTGAAATGACGGATGCTAGGAAGATACCTGCCTTTTCAAATTGCAAATTAAATGTATTTTCTAATAATTAAAAGTATATATTAGTGTTTTTAATAAAAAAAATATTTTTTAATAATTAATTATTTTATTTTTTAATAATGCTGTTTTATAAAAAGGTAAAGTTTATGGTGAGCATTTGAAAGCATCTTACGAACCTTGTTATTTTTAATGGAATTATTTATTCTAAATTACCTCCACTTTCAAGTTTATTTGAAGACAAAAAATTAACGATATTACATTTGCTACACTTAATTTGAAAAAGAAACTTACATTTATAAAAAATAATTATATTAGATTCAAAGCTTAATAAAAGTTGAGTGAATTTAGATTTAAAAAAAGCATTTAGTGGTTTATTGAAACATTTGATAAACTTGTTGCTGTTATTTGAGTTTTCTTGTCAAAGAAAAAAGTAGTTGTAATAAAACCATTAGTTATGAAAAAGTAGTTGTAATAAAAACCATTAATCATCATAAATAGCTTTGTTTGATATTAATTAAAAAGATGTTAAGATAGCTTTTCTTTACAACGTATTAAGCTAAATTGGTACAAATTAAGTTTCACAACGTGCATATAAATATATGGACTAGTAATGTTTGTTTTTTTGGCCTCATATGAAAAAGTAAAATAATAAAAAGAAAAAAGGGAGTTCTCAATCAGTCAGTCACCGGTGTATGATCACTATTTATATTTGTCATTTGAAATGACGAATATCAAGAAGACACATGTCATTTTAAATGACAAATGTCTGTCAAAAATACCTTTTGACATATAGGGGTAAGCTAGTTTGAAATGGTGAACCGCCAGTCAAACAGGCGGGTCAGATAAACTGACATCCGTCATTTCAAATGACGGAACACAAATAAAATATACCAAATCCGTCATTTCAAATGGCGAAACACCAGTGTATTGTCCACCTCACCAACCAAAAACTGACAAGAGTTATATTTAATTTGAGATCCGTCATTTCAAATGACGGATCTTCTACAAGCCATCACCAACTTTTCTCTCTCATGGAAACCATTTCACCCCTAACTATTTTCCCATTTCAAAAATTTTTAAAACTAACCATGAATGAAGTCCTTCCCAATAGTACTATTCTTATTAAGGCATCGACTCACATAAAAGGAGTTAAAGGTTATGAAGCAATAAAGAATTAGGTGATAAGGGTTAGGTTCAAATAAGAAGTTTAATTTTTTTAAGAAGGTTAGGAAGAAGGGTATTATAGTCTAACACTTTAACATCAAAACTCACTTATTTTAATCTCAAAACCCATTTAATTATATTAATTTCAAAAACCCACTTACATAAAACCCAATTGCATCTTCACTCGTCTCCTACAACCACCACCACTCCACCGTCCACCGCCCACCGTCACCCACCGCCACCACCTCGCCAGAAAAGTTCGAAAAAACACAATGGAAAATACTATGAAAAACACAATGTAAAAGCAAAATGGAAAAAAACACTATGAAAAAAAAACACAACGATAAAAAATACAATAAAAAACACATTTGTATGACACAATGTAAAAAACACAATGGAAAAAACACAATGAAAAATACTACTGTATAACACAATTTTGTAAAACATAATTTGGTAAAACACAATTTGTAAAAAACCCACCAATTTTTTTTTAATTTTTATATAACAATATGATACTCATATAAAAGATAAAAAGACACTCGTTATTATGGTGAACTTGTTTTTCAATAAAACGTCGTAAAAAAAGTTATGGACGTTTTAAATAATGGGGAATTTGGCATTTGCCTTGCATGTGGAGAGAGAAAGTCAACAAATGTGTTATTCCTTTTATGCCCTTCCTCTTATATTCACACTTGATTTCTATCTAAACTAATCTCTACCCTTCATATTCAAAATCAATGGATAAGATTACTTCTTATCCTTCCTACAAAAAGTATACTTCCTATTATAACCTAACCCTAGATGATAAATCAAAGTCTTGACATCATTTATTATCAGGCATAAACATACAGCATCGAGCATCAATTCAAGTAAAAATATTTTTAAGCATATTTCTTCTCCGAAAACATATAAAAGATAAAGGGGACAATAGGAACTCACCGTTTTTTGGTTGAGTTCTTGATAGATTTTTGAAAAGTGTTAAGGAGCTTCCTAGTCGAGTCTTACATTATGATGACTTTTTGTTTAGATTCACGTTTCCATATATAATATATTCCTCTTTTATATCATATATTCTTTCCCTTATCGATTAGGGTATTCTTTCATCAATTCTATTATTTCTTTTTTCGTTCACAAGGTATTTCATGAGATTGGATCTTGGCCTAATTAGCATGCCACAACACATACTTATCTTTCATTATTGTTTTTTTGTTTGACCTATACTTCACAACAATTTAGCATTCATAAATCTTAATGTAACGCTTTTAACATGTTTGATCCATATCTTTTCACAAAACTCATTTAATTATATCAAGGCATACTCAAGCATCTTAAACTTATTTATTACAACCATTTTTAAGTCTTCATGAAAGGTATGTTTAATAAAAAGAGTTAGATTAGGTTTGTTTAATAATGAGTTTATCATAGCACTATGATCGAATTATCTATGTGCGAGTTCATGCAATAACCTAAAACCTCATACATTATCTTATATGGTTTGGTTAACAACCAAACCTTAGTACCTAAGTTTTGGTTAACCATCTTATAGGGCTTGTACCACCACCAATTACTTGGAGCAAAGGTTATGATGGTACATTAGCCAAGTTATTTATCACGTATTCAAGTCATAAGCGGTAACTCATTCTTAAAGCACTACAAATAAAAAGCCATTTAATGGCACATAAAAATGTCACAAGAAATCAAAAAAGTGCCACTAAAGAACCTTATTGGAATGAATGACACAAAAAAAAGTGCCACTAGAAGAGCTATCACTTTAGCCTTTTAGTGGCACTTTTTTCATCTGCCACTACAAAATTTTAGGTTTTTAATGACACTTTTTTTGTATGTCATAAAACATTTTGGACTTTAGTGGCATTTTTTTCTTATGCCATTAAAAACATTTTGGACTTTCGGTGACACTTTTTTCGTCTGCCACTACAAACATTTGGGCTTTTAGTGGCACTTTTTCCGTATGCCATTAAAACATTTTGAACTTTTAGTGGCACTTTTTTCCGTATGGTAGTAAAAACATTTTGTCTACCACTACAAGCCTTTGGTCTTTAATGACACGTTTTAGTCTGCCACTATAAATTTTTAAGCTTTAGTGGCATCTTTTTTACCGCCACCACAAATTTTTGGAATCTAGTGGTACCGTTTAATAATATAATATAAAAATAAAATCTTAAATATAGAAATTATAATATATTTACCACAATTAAAAGTTTGATCACATTCCAAACACATGTCAATCACATTCCCAACGCATGCAAATGTCTAATAACTCTCAAGCCTAGTCAAAATATCAATCATATAAAAAGGAAAGAAACAAATATTAGAATAAAAACTAAAAACTTCATCACGCTCGTTAACCTCTTTCACCATCTTCAATCTTCATGCAAGATACTTAATAAAAAAAAGTTTTCAATATGTAAACAATATGGACACTAACTTGTTTAGTCGGCTTAATCATTAATCTAAAACCGAAAATAACCTATTAAAATCGGCTTGTGAAAAAGCTCGATCGAGCCATGCCTAAACTAGCTCGAGCCTAAAAATAAACTCGTTTATTAAGCTCGTATAATATATATAAATATATATATATATTTATGCACACACACATAATAAATAATAATTATTATCTATATCTATATAATCTATATAATAGATATAGTCAACTTTTCAACTTCCTTCTTTCTCTCTCTAAACTCTCCGGCGCATTCTCAATATTAACAGCCTTTAATTTCATCAATTGAAACATTAAATCAATTGACGACGGCGTCTTTTCAAGCATCGCTTCCCTTTACAAGGCGATCTTATAACCACACCTCCTTCAATAACCAAGGCTCCTTCTATGCCCACAGCCGATGAATACCGTTAATTGCATATATGTGTTATTGCAATCAATTTAAACATTGTTATACTTCTGATTAACCCACAAGTCTTTCCAGGTTTGTATGTTACAATTGAATCATTTATTTGTTAACTGATAGTTATTAGGACTGGTTTTAACATTGGTTTTTGGTTTAGGAGGATTCTTGATCTTGGCCGAATTGGCAACTTTGTGAAGGTTGGAATTTAATGATTTTGCTTCTAATGGCTCCTAAGGTATGTTATAATTATCATGCTTGAATTTCAGTTGCAAAGATTGCAAAATTAGGGTTAGTTCAATGTTAAAATCAATTGACGTTAGATCGAGTGATTTTGTTTGTGATATTGTTATAACTATGTCATCAGGATGATTTCCTTCACCATGTACTCACCTATTTCAAGCATTTACGTCTGCCGGTGATTCTTTAGTGGTATGTCGTACACACGAACCAGACAGTCGGTGACTTCTTTAGTGGTACGTCGTCTAATTTGTCTCTTTCAACATGTTATTTGTAAATCATGATAAGTATCGTGGTTCACTTGGATGTCTCGGTCAATTTGTGGTATTGTTATGGGTTCCAAATCATAAGACTTGTGGATCGACAACACATTATGGCTATTGAATCTAAGATTCCGGGAAAAAGACAAGGATTGCGAGTCTAAGGTGCGAAGCCAATTCGTTTTTTATTACTATTTTTCTTGGCAGTTTTGTAGGTTGTAGTGCTATTAGTGTTTTTGTTGGGTTTAATTATGAATGCATGCAGATTATTTGACTTGGGAAAAAACTATTTCTTGTGTTGCCATCGCTTGATTGCTCATCAAAGAATGTTACTAGAGTTTTTTATACATATTTCGTTGATGTGTTTTACTAATATAGCTATGCAACCAAGGGTGTTTGACTTTTCTTTCTTCTATATGTAAATAAAGTGTTTGCTTTAGTGATTTACAATATAATTATTTGTAATTTACATCTATATAATTGTTTTTGTTCTTATATAAAATCACTCCCGTATAGGTATCTAAGATTCCGGGAAAAAGACAACGATTGCGAGTATAAGGTATGCGAAGCCTATTCGTTTTTTATTACTTTTTTCTGAGCAGTTTTGTAAGTTGAAGTGCTATTATATTGTTTATGGAATGCTGCCTTGTTCAGAAGAAGGTCCTTTACCCTTTCCGTAAACAGGTATGTTTATGCTATTTGTTTCATAATATTCTTTTCTTAATTTTATTCTAAATATGGTCTGTGTTAACTTTACTTCTGATTTAGGTAGGAGGAACCATTCTGGCAGCTAAACTTGCTAAAGAACGAGGTTGTGCTATCAATGTACGTGGCGGCTTCCACCATTGTTGTGCAGATCGTGGTGGTGGCTTTTGTGCTTATGCTGACATATCTCTTTGCATTCACTACGCGTTTATCCGTCTTAATATTACGTAGTATTTAATATTTACAAACTCATTTGAATTTTAAACTGCATTTGATGAAACTCACTTGCTGTATTTCTAATACATTCAGGGTGATGATAATTGATCTTGATGCTCATCAAGGTAACGGTCATGAAAAGGATTTTTCAAATGACGGTAGGCTTTTTATTATCTTGTATGTGTTCTTTTCATATTATGATACATGATCTAATAAGTTATATTGAATCTTGTTGCTTGCAGGAAGAGTTTATATTCTGGACATGTATAATCCTAACATCTATCCACTTGTGAGTTTCCTCCTAAATCATATGTAATTTCAATTCATTTACAAAACAGTGGGGCGATTAACTTCTTATCCTGCCCCATGATGTTATCTTATTTAGGATTATGAGGCAAGTAGATATATTGATCAGAGAGTTGAAGTTCCAGAATGTTGTATAGAGTTGGATGCAATAAAAGCCAAGAAACAAGACTGATATAAAATTTTAGTTGCATTAACTTGAACTTTAATCCGAGTCTATATGAGCCATAAAAGCATTGTCCACCCACCTCTAGATGGTAATAATAATGATTAAAACCCATAGTAGATATAATATAAATCATTATTAATTAATATATACTTAGATTAAAGTTCATAATATGGCTTAAGTTTTGCCATAATAAGCGGAGAATACAGGACTAAATAACAGATTCAGCCATATTCAAATATGATATTGCTGGTTTCTATTTGCAGATATTTGCTTCGATCGAGCAAAACGTTTCATTTGCACTGCTCTGTTTCTTGATACATTATAAAACATATAGGCGTCTCTATCTCCATAGGAGAGTTGGTAGTATTAAGGTCAAGTGTGTTGATACAGCAGGTCCAGTGAATGCTTTTGTTGGTGGACTCAGCAGGTCCAGTGAATGCTTTTGTTGGTGGACTACTAAGGCTTCAAATCCTTGACTTTTTAAGGTAACTTAAAAAACTTGGCACCTTTTTTGTTTGATGTTTTTCTAATAAGTGTAATGAAAGGACAAAAAAGTTTTGCGGGTCATCCTACTTAACCGACTCATTTATGCTCAAACTTATTTTGACCTGATCTTCCCAATATAACCGATCTTATTTTTCAGGATAAGAAGCTGAGGGATGCACTAAAGTTTGCAAACGTGTCGGTGCCATCACCATGACAAATAGAGAGCAATCCATTCATTCCCAACAAAGGAGGTTGTTCTTAAAAAGTTGGAGCATAATACTATTATTTACTTGAGAAAACTTATAGTTAAAGCAAGAACCAAAAGCCAACTAGAAAACTTTTTGTAATTGATCTATATGTACATTTAACATGACGTAAATGGAATTATTTTTGTTTTCTTTCAAATACGCATCTTTCGTCTTGTAATAGCATAAAAGAATGAACATGCATTCATCTTTGTCTATATTGCCTCGTCCTTTTCTGAGTAGTCAAAATAATAGTTCTGTTTCAAGATTAAAACTCTCTCGACAGTCTGCAGTTGGTAGTCTTGCTTCCATCCTTTTTATTTTATTTTTTCCTGGCAAGACACCGGAACAAAGATTAGAATTAATGGTTACACCATTTTCAATTTAACCTACAGTTAACTAGCTGACTATGGTACAACCACGAACTGTACCGATGCCGCTGAGTTCCCGTTGCGTCTCCACCGCAAACCAAACTCATACCGATCATCATTTCATCCCCGCCGCAACGCGCGGGCTTAACTACTAGTATATATAATAATAGCATATGCCCATTAACCCCTTTTGGTTAAATGGTTCCGTGTAAATCCTTAACCGGTTCCTAACCATTTGTTACAATTGAAAAGTAACCGGTTTCTGTTTCGGTTACGTTTCGATTAACCGGTTACAATTGGAAACGAATATACTCATTTCTTTAATGAACACACACAACTAAATCCCGTTTGTTTAATTGTTCGTGTTCAATGTTTATTCGGTTTAACGTTAAACCAACGAACCCATTGAGTTCGTTTTCAAGTTTGTTTAAAATTGTTATTTTTGTATATATTATTAAATTTATCAAGAATCTTACTAAAGAATGTTATTTGATAATTTTTCAATAGAAATAAAGGCCCATTCACATTCATACTTGGTAAACATTTTATTTAAAACCTCATCATCCAGATCAACGTCATCAATATGTAGCTTACATAACCTGGCCCGTTTCCCAAGATTTGCAATGAGTTTGATCAATGGTTTTATGAGAGACATAAAAGGGGCCTTTAAGTTTTCGTCTTTAATAGTCTACATATAAACCAAAAAAGAAGAGTTTCTCACTAGTATAAAAACATCATACCTCACCAACAACAGTTAATGGAGTGCCTGTTGGTAGAGCATGTTCAATTCGCTTGACTCCAAGCATCTTCAAAACAATAAAACATTTTACATAAGCTATAACTAACAAAACGATGGATTTATTAGCTAATAGCATGCTTAGGTGTAAGAATTTAATGTACTAGCAATTTCATACTTTTAGACCTTGCAGATAGTCTAATGTTCCAAGTGATCTTCCCAATTCCTCAAAACACTTCACTTCCAACAGTTACCAAACCAGTAGCACCTCGAGCTCCAACAACATATACACGAGCACTTCCATCATCCTGAATCATAATGATCAAAATATGAAGAAAATTTCAAAAAAAAAAAAATGGTGGGACAAGCATTGCTCACCAAGTACGAAGGGACCTCTTTACACATTGGCAGCATGAGGGCAGAGTCTTTAATCCATCAACCAGCATCATTATGTTTCAAAAAGTGTCCTGCCTGCAAATTTAATAGAGTAAGTACCATGTCACCGACTTTCACATAAAAATTGAAGAATATACGAGAAAATTAACAAACTATTATAATAACCGAGTATATGCACTCCTTACCATTTCTTCCACAATCACTCCTCCAAACCACTATACTCACAATTAATTGGAGTGTCTGAACTCAGATATTGTTACAACAAAAGACAACACTCTAGTAGATGTGCTGAAATGAAAGAACACATTTTTCATCAATTACATACCAGAACTTTTAATCACTCTTATCACGTTTAAAAGTTGGACTATACAAAGTCAGTTTGGTTCGGTTATGGAAAACTGCTTAACCAAAACAATAAGCGAATGATCAATTAACGTGGACCCACCGATACCCTACTATCCAGAGGAACTAGGTAAAGGGTAGCTTACACTGGGCATGTTTAACCGTGGACCCACCAATATCCAACTAACAACCAATTTTCTAGCAACAAGTACACTAAAAATTAGCCTAAATTTCAAATTCAGCAACTAATCGAAACATGAATAACCAAAAATCAAACTTAACTTTACCTGGAGGCGTGCTGCTACAATTGCTACATAAACAAAACCAATTTAAGTATCCCAAAGAGAATACTAAAAAAAATGAGTCGTCATCGTTTTCTTTGGCATCTACTTCGCGTTCTAGATCATATGTAATGTCCACGTCATCTTCACCATCATCCCCAATCGGATGCAAGTTAGGCACATCACATGTGCAATCAGTTGAATAAACCTACCAAATTACAATAACTATCTCTTGAAATTATAGTTCAAAGTCCCAAACAACAAGCAAGAAATCACTAAATACAATTATAAGCATAAAATTTTAACCTAAATCCACTATTTCACACCTAAATCATCAACCGTAAAATTCAAAGCTAATCAGTCTATGAGATAAAAGAATTAAAACACTTAGAAATGCAAAAAATAAAAAATACAGGTTTAGTAAAGCGAATTGAAAGTAACAGGAATCAACAGCATCAAACCAACAATTAGCATTGAGATTGAACTAGAACTACCTAACAACACTATTTCAAGTCTCAGTTATCACTATGGATCACACAACTACAAGTCTGAGTCATCACTATAAACCTAAATCGGTGCGTAAATCAAAAGTAAAGGTGGAAAGAATGAATTTTTTTTTAAATAGGAATGTTGAAGAGTGAAAATGGTTTTTAGGAGAGAGAAAGGTTGTTGATTGAAAATAGGAAATACCTCGTTTGAAATGGCGGATGTCAGATTACACATAGGAGCTGTCAGTTTTTGTCTGGTGATGTGGACGATGACCCTCTGTTCTGCCATTTGAAATGGCGGATCATGATATTTTATTCGTGTTCCGCCATTTCGAATGACGGATTCAGTTGGAAGCTGACCGCCGGTCACCTAATATTTTTGATTGACATCCGCCATTTCAAATGACGGATGTGAACAGTAACTCGTACTACCTATGACCCACCTATAATATTTATTAATAGTATTAGAATTTTTAATAATAAAGGGTAAATCCATATATAATAGAATTTTTAATAATACTAATCACTCTTGCATTAGTATAAAAAAAAGAACCAAATTTAGATGGTTGACACTGTTGAGCACTGTTGAGAGTCTATGTGAACACTGCATTAGTTTAAAAAAAAACCGTCCTTGTTAATGTAAAAAAAAATTAAACTTTAAAAGTTACTACAGTAATATCATCATACTCAGTATATCCCACCAATAGCAATGCTATGGTAGGGTCTGAGGAGAGTAAGATGTAGACAGCCTTACCTCTATCCCATAGGGATAGAGAGGCTGCTTCCGGTGAGACCCCCGGCTCGATAGTAGTTTTGCATCAAGCCTTGGACATAAGGCACATAGCACTCAATCATCGGGACACCGGCTGATCGGTGCATGTGCCCTTGTCTTTCGGCTATCAACGCCACCACATGATGCCTGATTAACCTTCCGCCACTTTTAACGTTATTTTCACGAGATTAGTAAAATAACGTCAAAATTAGTGCAATTTTACTTTTGCCCACCCGAGGGTTCATACATATATACATCATATGCGCGCACCGCAAGCAGGGCGTTATTACAGTAATATGCAAAAAAGAAAAGAAAATTAAAAGAAAAGTAGAGATTAGGAAACAGAGCAGATTGAAAGACAGAAAGCAGCACCACCCTTACCACTCTCTCTCATCTTTTTAAGCTTCATTCATATTATTCTTATGATGAGGAGTCAGACGGATAATTTTATAAATTAATAAACTTTAAAAGTTATTTAAAAAGATAAAGGGAGTCGTCATGTCAAGTATGGATTACTGTTCATATCCGTAATTTTAATTGGCGGATGTCACTGAAATAGAATAAAAAATGCATAGGTGGGTCATAGGTAGTACGCGTTACTGTTCACGCCCATGTCAATCAAAAATATTAGGTGACCGGCGGTTAGCTTCCAACTGAAATCCGCCATTTGAAATGGCGGAACACGAATAAAATATTCATGATCCGCCATTTTAAATGGCGGAACACAGGGTCCTCGTCCACATCCCTAGACAAAAACTAAACTGACAACCCCTATGTGTAATCTGACATCTGTCATTCTAAACAAGGGATCTCCTATTTTCAATCAACAGTATTTCTCTCTCCTAAAATCCATTTTTTACTATTCAACTTTCCTATTTTAAAAAAAAATTCGGATCCGATATCTGTGCATGAATTAACGAATCAACAGAAATTAGGATCCGATATCAGCAATCGGCAGGCAGATAATAGGACGAATTGACGAGAACGATTTGACGAAATCGTTGAGATAACCAGGGTGGGCCATGTTTGACAAAGTGAAGAGAGCATTTGAGCCACTGGATTAAAACGTTTATTTTGATCCATTGATTTGTTTTAGAAAACTAAAAAGGGTATTTTCTTTTTCTTTTTTAAAGAACAAAGGTATAAACACAAACTGTTATATATTCTGTAAAAAAGTTAAATTTTAATAATAATAATAATAATAATAATAATGCTCCTTAAAAAGCCGCCACCATCACACCCTGCGAATGCGCCCCACCACCACCACACCATACCATATCTATACTGTATCATAATATGTTGGAAGGAAAAAATAGTCATTTAACAAAAACTCTTAAATTTAAGAGTTGCACAGCTTGATAAGCATATTGTACAACGTCTTAAAGCTTCTAAAACTCGAAAACCAAAAATCTAAATGTCATTAAAACATGTGCCATTAGATTATTAGTGGCATACGCAAAGTGCCACTAAATTCGTAAAATGTGGCACTAAACTAAGTGCCACTAAAAATGTGTGTTAAGAAAAGATGGCATACGCAAAATGCCATTAAAAACCTAAATTAGTGGCACAAAAGCTAAATGCCATTAAAAAAGAGTGACACTAGATTTTTAGTGGCATAAACAAAGTGCCATTAAAATCACAAATTAGTGGCATTAAAACTAAGTGTCACTAAAAATGTGTTATAAGCAAAGATGGCATACGCAGAGTGACATTAAAAACCTAAATTAGTGACAAAAAATCTAAATGCCATTAAAGTCGTAAATTAGTGGCATTAAAACTAAGTGCCGCTAAAATGTATTATAAGCAAAGATGACATACAAAAAGTGCCCATTAAAAACCAAAATTAGTGGTGCAAAAGCTAAATGTCATTAAAAACGTGTAACCCTAGATTTTTAGTGGCATACGTAAAGTGCCACTAAAACCATAAATTAGTGGCATAAAAATTTAGTGCCACTAAATGTGTTATAAGCAATTATGGCATACACAAATGCCATTAAAAACCTAAATTGGTGGCACAAAAGCTAAATGCCAATAAAAACGCGACACTAGATTTTTAATGGCATACGCAAAGTGCCACTAAAATCATAAATTAGTGGCACCAAAACTAAGTGTCGCTAAAAATATGTTATAAGCAAAGATGACATACATAAAGTGCCATTAAAACCTAAATTAGTGGCATAAAAGTTAAATGCTATTAAAAATGTGTGCGACTAAATGGCTTTTTTTTTTCTTTTTTTTTTTTTGTAGTGAAGGCTCTATGGATCGGTTATATAAGCTGGCTATCATACTCGGTTTTGTCTAGCTCTAAGCTTAAGAATGATTGGCTATGCTTGCAACTAAATGAGGAACTAATTGGTGATGAAGAGTCTTAGTTGATTCGCACCTCGTAGCCTTCACACTTGCTTGTTTCTTCACTTGATTCACGTCCAAGAGTGCAGCCCAATTAAGTATTATACGAGTGAGCTACCTTTGGCTCGAATATTATAAGAGCTCCTTCAGTCGGAGTTTTTAGAGGACTAATTTAACTAAGCAAGGCAACAAGTGAGCCATTAGTCAAATTGTTAGAATAGTCTTGTATTGAAATTAATTTTAGTTTCTTGTATGAATTATTTGAATTTTAAGTTGATAAAAAGCATCATATATAGTTTACAAAAATGACAATTCTAACGAGTTGCAAGCCTTCTCTCTCTGTTACGGGCCTAACATTTTTCTGTCTCCAACAACCAATTGCGCCCATGAAGCTACAGCACCCTCTCTCTCCTTGCCACAACTGCCAAATCCGTCAACTTTCCTTCCTCATCCACCGAACAAACGCCTACCAGTCCCTCAAAATCTGCGTTGTGTCAATTTCATGATAGAAAGCCAAAGTCTCAACGACCTACTAATAAAGTTAACACAAACAACTTCCTAGTTATATTTCAAGTCCAAAGTTGATCACATCAGTCACTTGGGCCACAAGATGGACACATTTTTAAAGTACCAACACCACTCCTATAAACACAATACACAAGTTTACTAGTTCCATGATTTATAACGAAAACAAGTCTCTTATCATCCAAAATACTGACCATGCGACGGAACCCTCACTGAACCATACCGCGGTCTAGCCGACCCACCCCCTGGCTGGTGCAACGGACCCCCTCACATGTGGGTGCGGCTCACTTTCCCATACAGGTGGAAAGGATTCAACATGGATGTTTCTGCATCATGGAAGCTTCTAGCAGATGATGGATAATGAACAGCACCATGAGTTTGGCCAGAAGATGAACCTACATGCACTTGAGTGTTTGATCTATGTGCAACGCGCGCACTCGGTTGGTGAAAATAGGGCTCAAGAGGTTGTGAATGGTCCCATGCGCGAGCACCATTAATAGAGCTGTGACCTCTAGTAGAAGAACTGCAAATTATTATTGAAAGCCTTCAGCCAAACATTATAAAAAATAATCAAATAAGCCAAATAATATCCAAATGGTTTACCTTTGGTCAGCAAGAAATGGATGGTCAACATGAGGAGCATAATTGAGATCAATGGTGGGGAAATTATATGAACTTGGTATTTCTGATTGGGTGTTGTTCCATCGGTTATTATCATACCTACCAACATAAGCAATATGTGGACACACGCGAGTTGCTGAATGTTGTTCTTCGCTAAAAACGGCATGTTGTCCAACAATCTCATTGTCTGCAAATAATGCCAAAATTCTTGTTACAAGGTTCCAAGTGAAATAAGGTTTATAATGCGTACGACAGAATCAACTTGAAAGTCTTACAGCCAGTTGTCGGAAATTCAAGTTCGCTGCAAAAAGGGAAAAAAAATAGTTATCAGAGATAAAATGGCATTCATAATTGCATACACTAAATTGGTTAGCAGCATTTTATCCATCTAGAAAATAGGTACATTATGTTGGATATTTTAGAGCTATACACCAATATGCTATATAATTTTGTAACATATGTATTACACATCAGATGATGGATATATATCGAGATAATATATGACACTTGAGGCTTTGGGTAGAGTTGAAATAACTTGTGAAATATGTTAATTTTTGTTTGTAATTAATGTCTATTCATATTATAAAAGTTGTAGCGTCTTCCCACTTTCATGCATTGCTTACAACCTGAAAGAAAGTTACATGTCTTTCATTTCTTCCATAAATATTGTTTTGATTTATAAGTATTCTGATGACTTTTAGAAAAAGAAAATTTTTTTTTTAAATCAAACAAGATTTGAACGAACGACACAAAGTGAATAAGTTCTTTGGTACTAGGTAGATGGTACGTACTATTAAGGTAGTAACGATCATCCACCATCGACTACCTTACAATAATGAGCTTCTTGACTAGTCAAGCTCATCCTGAAGTTGGCGTTCTAAGAGGGGCTGTTAGCGCGAACTATCTCAAAGTTTCTGATGTTAGTGTTGTATTTGATGCTGATTCTTTCTCAAATCGCCACTTGGCACACAGTGTTCCACTGTTCTGAGAATCAATTGAATCAAATGAAACTTAACCTAGAATCTGTGTTAAAACAAGAACCATCAGCATTCTAAAGCCACCCTTGAATATTTTGATCACACTAATTCTGTTCCCATGTTGCATGATTCATTTTCTATGATATAACTTGAGCTTTATAGCATTGTGGAACATATTCAGCAGCAGTAGCAAAGCATTCTTGTGGAGTTGATGCTCAAGCAAGATTCAAGGATCAAAATATAAATGATTAAGGTTGAAAATTGATCAATTTTCCTACTATCAACCTAATATTATGAAAATGAAGAGAGCTCGATTTCTGAAGTAGCAAAATCATATATCATTCAAATGCAAAATGATGTGGCATGGCCCTTGGAATAACAACTTTTGCAAGAGGTAAAGAACCATAGACTTCAACTCATTGTGGTTGCCATGAGGAGAACATAATAATATGTTGTTTTAGTACTCACAAGACACAACAATCAATCTTGTCTAACAGATTTCATGTTTGTCGTTACGCTTTGAACTGTAATTTGTCATGAGACACCCTAAACTTTTAAATCCTTTGGCGTGGAGATAAAAGAATTTGTTTACTTAGGGGAGCTACGATGGAGGGGGAGAAACTACAATGGGAAATAGGGACTATCAGAGTTTTAACAAGTTGTATGCCTTCTTATGGTGAGGTGAAAGAAACAAGACACCAACAAATAATATAGGGAGATCTTCACAAGCTCGAAGAGTCAAAATTAGCATTTCCAACAAAAAGTCAAGATAAACTTTTTTGTGAATATGCTAAGTTTATTGTTAAGATCGTATATAAATATGAATTAAAGAATTTGCATTTGTGAAAATTTAATGAAGAATTTTAGATTGAGTATTGTTCAAAGACTCTCAACTCCTAAAACTAACATAGTTTTACACATTCACAAAGAATATAATATGCAAAATATACGCATGTGTGTGTAAAGCAAAATAAATGCAAACCGCAATTTTATTATAAAAAAAATCAAAACAAATTCATATGCATATGTGCATGTAATATAAACCTAGTCTATGCATTGTATACACAAATAAGTGCACACTCATGTAAAAAGTCTTGTAAATACTAAATACAACAATGCTTAAAAATAAAATCCAAATACATTGATGCACAGTGCATGTAATATTAGCATATTCTATTTACACAGTAGCTCAAAGATCTGTGCACACACACACATACAAGTCACAACATTTATACAAAATATCAACTTGGAAGCAAGTTTGCAAGAAAATGGGCACACATACATGCAAGAAAGTAATATCCCACAATATTCATAGTTTGAACGAAAAAGGAAACGGAAGGTGAAACTATACTTACTCAAAAGCAGCTGCAACCCGAGAAAATCCACCAAATGGGCACCACATCGACTGCAAAAGACAGTCACGGTCACTACGTTAATTACACTGTTGGCTCAATTGTTGTTTGGCCCAAGTGTAAAGCCCAGCCCAAGAATTAATTAGGGTTTTATTATATTTGGTAATGTCTTGACTAGCAAGTTTGGTTAGTCTATATAAGCCGTTGATGCAACCAAGTTAGGGTTCATCAAGAGTCAAACCGAGTTAGGGTTTGAGGGTTTGTAATCAGTTTTTTGAGTGAGATTTTCTGATTAATATAAACGAGAGTTAGTCGTTTAATTCGTATTTGATTATCGATCTGGGACTTGATACACGAAATAAATGTACATCGTCTACGTTCTTGTAGGTGAAAATAGCACTTCAAACAAAAGTTTACACCAGTATGCAGAGGTTTTGCATACCTAGCATGTACATTTGAGTAAAAAGACATTAGACAAGTAAGATAATTTAACATACTGATTCAGGATAACTCTGATCATAAACATCTTCATCGTTGACCAATTCATCAATGTTTATGTCAGGATATGGTCTGCAACCGTCTGCATAAAGCCATTGACCTTTCTCAATTTTTCTACAATTTGGACATTGCATCACTCCCTTCACATTAAACGCAGAACCAATGCAATCTGTACCAAATACAACACAGAGAAACACATATTACATTCGTTTATTCATTCATTCAACTCTTGCAATCAATAAACACAATTAGTAAAGCAAACTGTGTAAGTACTAAATAGTTTGCAATAAGCTATATCTAGGGTCATAAACGAACTGAACGTTAATTCGTTTATGTTCGTTTGTTTATTAAACGTACGAACATGAACAAGGAGTTTTGTTGAATTAAGTAAATGAAAGAACACGAACAAAGGCCATTATCGTTCAATTGCGTTCATGAACGTTCGGTTACGTATTTGTTTACGTCCATTTATATTCGTTAATGTTTGTTCACTAAAGGTTTTTAATACTTTTTAGTGAGTTTTCTAACCTTATCATTTAGATTTAAGCAAAATCATTAACTGTAAAAACAAATATATATAAACATATATATGAATATTATGTGACTAATTCATAAGTCAAATTAACATATGAATATGCATGTTAAAAAAACACCAGTACAAACTTGGTAGCCGGACCGAACAAGACCATTAGCCAAATCATTAAAAAAACAAAACATGTATTCATTTGTGTATGTGAACTGTTGACGAACAAATTCATTTCCTTAATAAATGAACACGGACAAGCTTAACGGACAACATGAAGAAGAGGTTGTTCGATTGGGTTGGCTTATAGCCCTAGCTAGCTATATCAAAAGTAAAATTGTAAATAAATGAGTTTTATTTGAACATTAATTTAAAGTTATTGGAAGCAAGCAGGTATGAATGAATATGATTCATATCTCCCAGTAGGGTTTAGTTTTA
Organism: Bidens hawaiensis; assembly: GCF_021521415.1. Classification (NCBI taxonomy): domain Eukaryota; kingdom Viridiplantae; phylum Streptophyta; class Magnoliopsida; order Asterales; family Asteraceae; genus Bidens; species Bidens hawaiensis. Next base: position 1,806,872 of record NW_027491074.1, on the reverse strand, counting down.
ATTAATTAACAAAAATCATGGAATCATACAAACTCCATCCAATCGGCCGCATTGAATTTGCAAAGAGATGAATAAAATCAAAATCAATTGAATTGAATTGAATTGACTGACCCAGATGGAATTGATGGCCGCATTGAAGCTTGGCCCAAGAGCGATCGCCACAATCCGTAACATCCTCCAGACAAATCGAACATGGAATTGGCACAGCACCATCTTCCAAACCACCCATATTATATCAAATTCAAATTGTTTCACCGAAGAATCAGATAAATATTATTATTATTATTCTGCAATTGCCCAAATCCTCGTCTTTGATCTTCAATTGATAACAATAATAAATTGTGATTGATGGAATAAAAATGTTGGAGATCAGAGAGAAGAGGTGGGTTGGGAAAGAAAGAAAATGTTTCTGTCTGTGACCTCTATTTGACTCTCCCCCTGGTTAATTTTGGTATCTCCCACCAACACATGTATAATAATAATAATAATAATAATAATAATAATTAATAAAGCAGTTAGAAACCTTATATTGATGATCAACTTTAGCTCAATAGGCAATGAGGTATGGTGGGGAGGTCAAGATTTAGGTTGGCTGATTTTTTTTAAAAAGGAGATAGTGAGCTCGAGCTATCTACGATACCTGCGATCTCGATTGTATAGAGTTGTCTTTTGTCATTGGATTACCATGGGTAGCCGGGTTTTATTCGTAGGTCGTTAAAAAAACAAGCAAGCAAACAAACAAACCAAGCGGTAAATAGTAAAATAAGAGAAATACACTGATTGGAATACACACGCTATCACACGAACAGGAAGAGACAACGGAACACGAGTAATTACGTGTTTCGGTCGGTGTGACCTACTTCCACAACTGCAACTAGCGGTCTATTATTAGTCATGTGAGAAATAAAAAAGTATATATATTAAAAGTAAAGACAAAACGAGTGAATGGCTAGGCTAGGGCCGTTGCCCTAAGTGTAGCTGAAGCCTTCACGTTCCAAGAAAAACTTTTTATTTGAGCTCACAGATAGTAACACGTGGATGTGAACAATTACTTTTTAGACATTAGCATATGGCCCATGCAGTTTAGCTCTTACATAAATGGCATCTCTACTTGTAATTCATGATAAAAAAAATTACATAAATGGTGCATGTAGATGCACGAATGTACTTGCTTCTAACCTTAAAAGTTTGCACATGGCTAGGGTTTTTTTTTTCTCTTAAAACTTTCCATTCAAATATGTCTTGATAGTGAATAAAAAGTTTATAGTCATGTATAATATTACTAATTTACCCTATCTTTTTCTTTCTATCTAACTCAACAATGAGGACATAATTATAAAGTTACAATTTTTTTTCTATCTTTTTCTTTCTATCTAACTCAAGAATGTAATTAACACTTTCTTTTCTTTTATTTTAACTCAAGAATGTCTTTTAAGTATGTAATTTCTTTTCGTTTCTTACCCTATCCAATTTTATCATTTCTTTCTCTTATATTTTAAACCCGAGAATGCAGTGTTAAAGAATGAGCTATCGAAAGACAATCCGAAGTACCTTTCTCTAAAGCAAATGAGATTTTTAAAAGAGTAATGTGCCAAAATTGTTCCTGAGGTTTGGTCAATAATGCGATTTTTGTTCAAAAAGTTTTTTTTGTGCATTCAGACCATCGAGGTTTCTCATTTCTTGCCAATTACGTCCAAATCAAAAACCTAGTTAGTTATGGTCGTTAACTTAGGGACTTTTATGTCCTTTTTAACTTCTTATTTGTTTATTCTATTGTTACTAACCACCCCCTTCCCTGTCAGTTCATTAACTCAATTACTAATCTCCTTCCCAGCCACCACCACTGACCTTGCCGCCGCCCATCACCAACATTGACCGTTACCACTATCGTCCGTCGCCACCAACGTTTGACCTGATAAAAATCTTGCTTTACCCAACTTCAATTTCACCTCTAATTTACTGATCAATCGAACGATGCTCCACCTACACGGCTACACACCACCAAATCAAACAGAAAAAAAACTAACGTTTAAAGGTTTTACAGGCTGTTTAGGGTTGAAGTACCCACTCATAATTTTGTTACACGAGAGCTAGGGTTGGGCTTCAGCAATCCTTGATTTGGGGATTAATACACGGATTGGTAAGGATCCTGGTGGGTTGAGTCTTTGGCAGATGGTGTTTATAAAGTGAAGAATGTGACATAGTTCTTCACCACTACCTTCTCTACAAAGCCACCACCCTTGTAATAGCCATCTGAACAACCAATACCTATCTATACAACCATCGAGCCAACTCTACATGGGGTGTCGCCGGAAAGGTTGGCCGTAACCAGCGTAAAAGAAGAAAAGACGGGGGGTGGTTTAGGTAGAAGATTAAGGAGGGGCGGGGGTATCTGGTGGTTTAGCTATGTCAAATGGGCCCCACCGTCTTTTAACTAATAATAATGACACTTAGTTATTTAGAGTTTTTTATTGTTTAAATAACAAATATGTAAAATGACACAATTGTCCCGGACATAACGTTAAAAAATTAACAAAGTTATCAATTTGGACGTAATTGACAAGAAGTGGGAAACCTCGATGGTCCAGATGCACAAAATAAACTTTTTGGACGAAAATCACATTATTAACCAAACCTAAGAGACGATTTTGGCACTTTACTCTTTTTAAAAAAAATACAACCTTTAGTTATAATGTAATTAATGTATTTTTTATTTTTAATTTAAATGTGAATTTTTAATTAAATGTAGTTTTTTGATTTTAATGTAATTCTTATTTATTTAATTATGTTATTTGTTTAGTTTTATTAAAAAAACAAAAAATCGAAAAACTGACAAAATGCATAGGGGAGGGGCATTGACTACACTTCATTTTTGCAAATTTAGAAAAGCTGACTAGGCGTTGCATGACGCAAAATGCTTAAGAGAGGCTTGGGATGAAAGCTTTTTAACTACACATAGTCTAAGGTTTAAAAGAGGCTTGGGAGGAAAAAGTTGAGATTTCAACTAATATGAAACACCTGTTGAAGAACCTACCTATGAGACGGGCCTCATAAGTAGCTTTCAACACAACAGAGATAACGAGAAGCCCAACAGAAGAAGCCCAATGAAACAAGCCCAACAAGAAAGGTGTTCTAGAAGCTTATTTGGAGGGAAACTGCCCACTGAACACCTGACCCGGTTGGTGGCCCAATGCATGGTTGTCCCGGGATAGGAGGCGTAACCCAGGAGATAAAGATCCTAGAAGTTGAAGGACCGAAGGAAAGCAAGATAGACTAGTAGATATGTTGACACAAACGTAACCAATGGAGATTATGTAAAATATCTCCCACCTATAAAAGGAAAGGGAAGAACAATGTAAAGGCAAGACAAGCATAATCACATAACACTCATTCATATAACTCGATCACCATTCTCTCTAAATTTGTTAGGAACTTTACCCCTCCGGGAATAGGTTCAAACATTGGCGCCATTCGTGGGACCACTTGATCATAGATCTCGCTACAAAATCGTGAAGAAGAATAGCGGATCAGAACCCAAATAATACACCGCCACCTTTTCCTTTTCCCTTGAGTTCGGAGAAGAACAACGGTGTAAACAAAGCAGGAGAAGCAAACACGACCAGACAAGAGTTAGAGACACAGCAAGACGCCAACGGACCAGTGTTTGTTGAAGATGTGACGGAGCAAGATGATGTTGAAGGAGAACCGAGAGGTGAGGGCAATGAAAAAGAAGGATGGAAGGTGATCCTAGAGTTCATAAGAGCTCACACAGATACTTTGAGGGCTTTCCTCGATGAGCAAGAAAAGAAGGAAAGACTGGAGACCCTTCGAGCTCGGCTCTCATTCGAGACGCCAGGACCAGAACCGAATACAGAAGGTCGAGAAGTTACCCGCGGAGGTCCCTACATGTTGCTAGAGTCATTAATGACTCTCCTTTCCACAGTCAAGGGAAAGGAGAAAACCCAGGGGGACCCTCTGGAAGCCCCCTATCGACCTAGAGATACGTTTGATGTCTCTAAATTCACCAAGCGAATAGCAGAAGCATCACTACCACCAAAGTTACGATACCCTTCCACGGTCGATAAATACCACGGTACACAAGACCCGGAAGACCATTTGCATGCTTTCAGGGGAGCAGGACTGGTGAGTGGTTGGTCCATGCCTGTGTAGTGCCTCATGTTCCCCCAAACGCTAACGGGGGGAGCACGAGTCTGGTGTGATAGTTTAGAGCCGGGGAGCATCGACAGCTACGAGGAGCTACGAGGGAAGTTTCTCCGGAATTTTAGCCAACAATGAAAGGCCATGAAGAACCCCAACGAGATCCTACACATTCGGACAAAAGATGAAGAGAAGGTGGAACAATTCATGGAAAGACATATAGCTGAAAGTATGAACATCAAGGGGGTCCCAGAGGTCATGAAGATAAGTGGTTTCATCAACGGGGTGAGATTCTCCCAGCTCACGGAGAAATTGGGAGAAGATTTTCCTACAACGTTCGATTAACTTAGGGACAGGGTAAGGGCCTTTGTCAGGGGAAAAGACACTGGCTCCAAATTGAGGGAGTGGGAAGGAAAAAGGGGACCTTTAAGCCAGGAGGTACAGGGGGTAAGCACACAAGAGGGATTCACACTACCAGAGGGAGGTCTTTTGGGGAAGGGGCGAGATTTTCCCCTTACAGGCTGATGTGCTTGAAGTAGTTTGATAATTATTGACTAAATTAACTAAAAATAAATACTAAGTAATACTCTAGACTCTCTAAAACTCGACTAAACTACTAACCGAAAAGTGAACCGATCGACTATAGTAAAGCTAAGTAAGTCCGGATATCGAACCCACGAGACTCTCTAAATTACGTTTATTAGCTAATTAGACTCGACTACAAACACGACTTATTAATGTATATTGGTTTGGGGGGGGGGGGGGGTTATTTAAAATATTAATTTAATGCTATAATTAAAAACTAATTGAGAGAACAAGTAATTTAAACGAAAGCAAAAGTTTGTTATTTAAAATAAGATGATGATAAGGAAACTAGCTAGGCTAGAATCCCCTAAATTTCAGTTATGAATTAACCGGGAAAATATTTAGTTATGGACTGAGATCGTAAAATAGACACTTAAAAGAAAACCCGAACAGGACCCCTGACCCTTCTCAAGAATACACCTATGAGTTTCTAACAAGTTTTAACGCACACCCGTATTAAAAATCAAGTCCCTTACAGTCACCTAATTAATTATGATTTAGTTCCTTTATACGAAATCCTACCTTATAGCGCGAAAATCAAAAGCAATTAAAAATATTTAATTGATTTAATAGACAATAATAAATAATCAACCTTAGACGGATTCCTTACGAAAAACTAAATATTGCAAGATTAAATAATAAAGATCTATCAATAACCTAGCACTTTATAGATTTTAGGTTAGCAGCACACTTAGGTTTATTTGACAATATTATTCCTATGATCTTATCATGAAATCAATCATAAAATAATCAAGAACACAAAGTAATTGACCTAATAGCAACCTATCATATGACAAACAATAATCAAGGAAACAATGGAATAAAACTCATCAAACAATCCTAAGCATCCATATCCATCAATTTAATATAAATAAATCTTTTACTAAAACCTAAAAACCATAACGAAAAATAATCCCAAGTCAAATCTAAACATCAAAGTAGATTCATCATAAGCCTAAGTAGTTCATGCAATTTAGCTTAACATCTTAGGTTTAAACAAAACAAGCAACGAAGAATTCATGGCGGATATAAAAGAAAACGAAAGAAAACAGAAGATAAAACCCATGTTCTTCGTTTTCAACTAATACGCGTACCACCGGATGATTCTTCAACTCCAAAGTCACCAAAATCTGCAATCATAAGCCTCAGAACTCCCTAAATTCGTATGGCAACTTCAGGGTATGTTTAAGGTTGAGTTTAGGGGCTTTATATAGGCATTTAACAAGTCCAAATCCAAAATTCGTCAAGAAGTTTCTGGAATGTGGCCCACCGCGCCGTGCAGCGGGCTTGGGTTCCCCGGTCAGGAGGCACTCCTGATGGAGGGGGGTTGGCCTAAGCCGGTCCGGTTCGCTTCTGATCTGGTCCGGTATGTTTCCTGATGGTCCGGTTCAGCTCGTTTTCGCTCATTTTTCGCCCTCTTTTCACCAAAATTAAAACCCGGAACCTAAAATATAAAAAGATGTTAGTAGTATACAAATCTTGCAAGAAACCGAACAAAACTAATAAAATAATAAATAAAATGTATACGGGATTCATTTATATTAAACGTTATATCAAATATCCCCACACTTAACCTTTTTTCGTCCCTGAAAAAGTCTAATTGCAATGGGATCAGAATCGGAGAAATATAGTCTTAAAAACATATAGGTTATCTTAAAAAATTAGAACAACGCAAAAACTGTGACCACCGATATTGTTTTACACTTAAACTCATGCCTTTGTCTTTACCGAGACAAGTAAGATTCAACTATTATTATTATTATTATTATTATTATTTGTATATAATCTAGTGGAACCCACAGTCAAGACCCGTTTTATTTAAGATTTTACTGGATCAAACCACCTCAACTTGACTAAACCTCATAAATAGCAGATTAAAACATTGTTGCACATTTTTCATGAGTAGCTAAGACGATCAAGGAAATTGTTTATCCACCTAAGTTTAAGCATCAAAGTTTACCAAGCAGCCATTAGATACGATTAAGGTTCAATTTTTCAACTAACTAGCTAGTGTTCCCCAATACATGACATACCCCCGTTATCAAGTAACACCCCAAAGTCCATCTCCATAGGTGAGTATGCACGAATTCATCTGTAGGGCTTACATAAGATGTGCCCTGTGTGGTCCGTTTCTTAATGGTAACGAGACGCGAGCACGCGGACACCATATGACTAACAGCGTGTATGATCAAGTCAGTAGTGAATTTGTACTTTTAAAGCACTTTGTGGTCATGTTTAATGACTTATAATTTGACAGATAAACTGCGGGTTTGTTCTTTTTAGGCTTTTTGAAATATCCATAAATCCACTTAGGAAATATGAATACCTAGATGAATAACTGCATACAGACCCATGGTCTCCGAACCTCGGAACATCCCATCAATACAGGCTTTAAGGCTATAGAACCATACACCTATGAAGTGTTAACCACTAAAACTAGACGTGCAAAATTTAAGTTTATATCACTGACTACACGGCATACTCTAACGTTAAACTTACCCAAGCATCATATGATAGCGTATTCAGTTTCTTTAAAAATTCATAATTTTCTATAATCAAACTAAAAATGAGGCTTGAGTATTGCCCGACCTTTCATCTTGTATTTTATACAGACTTAACATGTTTCCCACTAAAAATCATATTTTATCATTTTAAACCAACTATCAAACTGCCCTTTCATTCTCAAGGCTGAGCTTGCCGACACATCCCAAGTTAAGTGCATGTTCTTTAATATATATCTTATTATTAGTGGTTTGAAAAACCGATTCCCGATAAGTATCCTCATCTCCCATTTAAAAGCAAAAAGACACAAATTCAAAGGATATTTTTTTTCTTCAAATAATGATAACAAAACAAGTTAAAGACATGTGTTCCTATCCCCACACTTAAAATTTGCATTGTCCTCAATGCAGGGACGGAAACACGACTCAAAATTTTAAAAACAAAACAAAACCTAAAAATATAAAAATAATAAAAACAAAACAAAGCTAAAAATTAGAAATTAAAAACATAAAACAAAGTAAAAAGGAAAAAACTTAGCTGGTATTATGCAAATAAAGTATGACACTAAAGTCGTATTCCATAAATGCCCTCCTTCTTCGAACGTGCTCAACAATCAGTAGCTCCTTTCTCTCATACACGAACGTAAGTGTCAACGATACAAACAATATATAAAAACTCATCTTTTCAATTTGATAGATATTAATCATTCAAAGTATGTAACAAAACCGACCAACCCTAAACAATATATAATATGAATAACAGCAGCAAATAGATAAATAAAAAGTATACAGCTCCTGCTGCTCCATCCCCACACTTGAATGTTGCATTATACTCCAAGGGGATCTTTTTTCTCACACTATCATTCTTTAAAACTTTCAAAACTTAAAAACAAATAAAAACTATAAAAAACTACGTTAGTGACTCAAGGAAAAATAAAATAGAAATAAAAATAGGAAAGAATGTACAAACTCTACACTTTAGTTTTCACTCATGAACCACGTATGACAATTTAATGCGACGGGTCGAGAGGAGTTTCCTCCTTCTCAATTGATTCTTTCGGTCCTCCAAGATAGTGCTTTAAGCGAGAAAATGGGTACCCCAATCACTAATAATAGCTCTCAGAGTACCGAAACGAGAAAACAACTTCTTGAGGAACCTCACAACAACTCGTGCATCATTTGTGACAAACGCTTGGGCTTCCACCCAGTTCGACACATAATCAATCGCCACCAAAATATACTTATTACTGTTCAATGTTGGAAATAGTCCCATGAAATCGATGCCCCAAACATCATAGATTTCAAGAATTTGTATGGGGTTTTGAGGCATCTCATTCTTGGAAGAAGTATTACCTGTTCTTTGGCACGCATCACAAAGCTTCATAAATACTTCAACATCTTTAACAAAAGTCGGCCAATAGAACCCACTATCAAACACCTTTTGCTCGGTAGCATGCGCACCATGATTGCAGTCAACCCTTCATGAACATGCTTTAGAATATCCTAACCTTCTTCTTTCGTCATACATCTCCCCAGAATCCTATCACCACCAATCTTAAACGAAAACGGGTCATCCCACACATACCTATGAACATAACGGAAGAACTTCCTCTTTTGTTGCGTAGTCATACCCTCCAACACAAAACCATTAGCCAAATAATTAGCAAAATCAGTAAACCATGGTATACCTTGCTTCTCAGCAGCAACAAAATCGATAGACTCGTGAGGGAATGTGTCTCCAATTTCCTCTTCATGCAACTCTTCTCTCTTCGGGTCCTCTAAACGGGATAGATGATCGGCCGCTACGTTTTCCGCACCTCTCTTATCTTTGATCTCAACGTCGAACTCGGAAAGTAGGAGGATCCACCGTATAAGACGAGGCTTCGCGTCTTTCTTCTGAAAGAGGAAACGCAAGGCCGCATGATCGGTAAAAACGGTGGTCTTCGAAAGTATGAGATACGAGAGGAACTTGTCAAATACAAAAACAATGGCCAAAAGTTTCTTCGGTGGTGGTGTAGTTCTCTTGAGCATCGTTTAACGTCTTGCTAGCATAATAGATGGGGTGGAAATGTTTATCTTGCCTTTGCCCCAAAACCGCTCCAACCGCATAGTCACTAGCATCACACATGAGCTCAAACGGTAAACTCCAATCGGGAGAACAAAGAATGGGAGCACTTATGAGCTTCTCTTTCAAATATGTGAACGCCTTCAAACACTCATCATCAAATATAAACGACACATCTTTCTCGAGGAGTCGGGTCATCGGACGAGTAATTTTTGAAAAGTCTTTGATAAACCGCCGATAGAGTCCCGCATGACCCAAGAAACTCCTAATTGCCTTCGCATTCGTCGGTGGAGGAAGTCTACTTATAGTATCAATCTTTGCCCGATCCACCTGAATACCGTTTCTTGAGATCTTATGACCCAACACGATCCCCTCCGTCACCATTAAATGGAACTTTTCCCAATTCAACATCAACTTCGTTTCAATACACCTTTTCAACATCTTCTCAAGATTAGCCAAACAATGATCGAAAGAATTGTCGTAAACCGAAAAATCGTCCATAAACACCTCCATGGACGTCTCTATCATATCCTGAAAAATGGCCACCATACAACGCTGAAAGGTAGTCGGAGCGTTACATAGTCCAAACGGTATGCGACGGTACGCAAACGTGCCATAGGGGCATGTAAAAGTCATATTCTCTTGGTTTTCCGGTGCAATGGGGCTTTGAAAATATCCCGAAAAACCGTCAAGAAAACAATAAGACTACTGACCCGCCAAACGCTCCAACATCTGATCAATAAACGACAATGGGAAGTGGTCCTTCCGGGTGGCAACATTCAACCTCCGGTAGTCAATACACACACGCCAATCGGTAACCGGGTCGGGCTTACCCATGGAGAATCGGAAATTGGGTAGATCATCCCGGCATCCATCAACTTCAATACCTCCTTCTTCACCACCTCTTGCATATTCGGATTAAGACGCCTTTGTGGTTGCGCCATCGGTTTGTACTCATTTTCAATTAGAATCTGGTGCGTGCAATAAGCGAGGCTAATACCTTGAATATCAAAAAGTCTACATGCAATCGCCCCTTTATGCAATTTCAATACGTCTATCAACTTTGACTTTTCTTCCTCCGTCAACTTGGAAGACACAATAACGGACAAGTTTAAGCCCTTATCGAGATACGCATACTCCAAGTGTGACGGGAGAACTTTCAACTCTAACGGAGCGGGTTTCTCCACGGAACCCGCCTCACTCTCACAACTAATCTCATTCACCTCTATAATCTCGAACAAACCCGAAATCTCAACCAACTCATCACAAACCGAATCGTTCTCACATGACTCATCCTTAACCAAATCGTCACAATCGACCACACCATTACTTCCCACAAGATCCGCACCACAAATATAGTCGAAACAGCTATCCACACCTGCATGAAAAGAGTTAATAAATAAACCGAGTGGCATGGACCACTGAAATCATCTTGATCACTCGGATGCCTCATCGACCTTGCGACATCATAAGTAACATTCTCATCACCAACGCAAAGCGTGATCTTCCCATCATATACATCGATAAGTGCCTTTGCGGTTCGTAAAAACAGACGACCAAGAATGATACGGACCTTCTCGTCGGCCTCCATGTCGAGCACCACAAAATCCACCGGGAACACAAACTTATCAACCTTTACTAGCAAATTATCGATAATATCCCGTGGATACTTAACCAAACGATCGGCCAAAGATAAAGACATGCGAGTCGGTGTAAGCTCGCCCAACTCCAACTTCTCGTACAAAGAATACAGCATCAAATTAATACTCGCCCCCAAATCCGCCAACGCATGGCTCATCACGTCATTACCAAACAAACAAATAATCATAAACACACCCGGATCCGACAACTTCTCGGGTACGCGGTTCAACACTACCGTCGAAAAATTTCCCATAAGGGGAATCGATGGAACCTCCCTCAACATGTCCTTCCTCTTCAGCAGGTCCTTCACTAACTTTGCATACTTCGGCATGTGTTGGAGGGCGTCAATGAATGGAAGATTAATCTTCAACTGTCAGAACATGTCGAGAAAGTGTCCGTACTCCCGCGTGTATTTTTGATGTTTTACGCTAGCAGGATACGGGACACGAGAATGATCAATCACATTTGATGGCCGGACGTCAACCGGCTTCTTCTTTACTGGCGGTATAACAGGTGCGGTGTTCTGCACTTTGCCCGACACTTCCATCTTGATTTCATCATCCATCACCTCCTCATCTTCAACTTCAACCTCACTCCTAACCTCTGGACCAAAACCCTGCCGCTACGAGTAGTAATCGCCTTTAGTTGAGTGGTTGGATTCTGCTTAATAGAACCTGAAAACTGTCCCAGGGGTCTCTCATCCAATTGTCAAGCAATATCGTCAATGGACCTTTGCATGTCGAGTAAAGACGATTGTTGATTCTTCAAAAGCATATCATGATCGAAAAGAGTCTTTGAGTGACTTGATCTCTATTAAGGATTTGCTGCATCATCTCTTCCAACCTCTTACTCAGATCTAGCCAATTATTCGAACTTTGACCATTCGAACCTTCACTATTATACTGACCTTGATTTCGGTTATAGGAAGCTTGGAAACTAGGTGGCCCACCGGCCGAGCGTCAATTTGAGTTACCTTGCCCTTGATTTTTGGTTATGATTCTTGTAGTTGTTCTAGTTTTGATTGTTGTTGTTGTAAGCATTAGGGAACCTGTTCTGACCGGCTACAAATCAACATCATGATTGTTCATGAACGGACACTACAACGTACCATGACCCCCTTACATAGCTCACACTTATCCACTTTAGCCCTTAACTCTTTTACCTCTCGGGTAAGATTCTCCAAAGCAGCAGCCACACCAGTATCCAGATTAACCTAGTGCACACCTCGAGCAGATGAGGGTGTAATGGTGACGGGATTGGAATTCCCGTTACGTGGCTTCTTCATGACTCCGATTGCGCAAAACTTTCAAACATCTCGTTACACTCGGTCACATTCTTTTTATCCATCAAATTACCCCGAGCAGCTGTATCAAACCTCGCTTGAGCTCATAAGTAAGCCCATTTTAAAACTTCTCAACAAGGGCCCAAGGTATGAGCTCATGTTGTGAACAATGGGAAAGCAGATTCTGAAAACGCTCCCAATCTTGGTAATATAGCTCATCCAGCTCCATGTGAAAGGAGTGGATCTAGTAACGAAGGCAAGAAGCTTTAGCAGGTGGAAAGTACTTTTTGATAAATGCATTGCGAAGTGCCTCCCAAATAGTGAATGCTCAAGCAGGTTGCGAATCGAGCCAAGTGGCGGCACGAACCAAAATTGAAAACGGAAACAAGTGAAGGAAGATTGCATCCTCATTAGCACTTTGCAAGTTGAACGTTTTGAACACACGAGTAAGACGGTTAATGTGTGCCGATGCATCTTCATCTTCACGGCCATGGAATTGGTGTTGTTGGTTGATGTTGGCTATGATGTAGGATGGAATCTACAATGAGTTAGGGTTATCAATCTTGGGAGTGAAAATGGGTGAGTGATCTCCATGGAACCCTTCAAAAGCTTGCTGGTACACGTTGCGGTTATTTTCGGCCATTGGGATGTTTCTAGGACTCAGTGGTGGTGAATTTGCGGGAGATGATTTTGGTGAAGTATCTATGGTGATTGGTTGCTTTTATGACGATGATGAACTTGCGTCGGACTTTAACGGAATAGGTCCAAAGCAATCCAACGGCGGTCCTTGCAAACGAAGATGTGGCATATACCTACAAAACGCAAAAGACCGAGTAAGTAGATTCTAATAAAACGATTCTGAAAATAATAAAAGTAAACTAACAATTAAAAACAAACTAGACTTAATTAGACTTCTACGACTCAAACAAAATGTAAAGCAAAACAAGTAGGTCTAATCAAAGCTAATAACGCAATTACTAGAGATTCCTGACAACGGCGCCAAAAACTTGATGTGCTTGAAGTAGTTTGATAATTATTGACTAAATTAACTAAAAATACACACTAAGTAATACTCTAGACTCTCTAAAACTCGACTAAACTACTAACCGGCAAGTGAACCGATCGACTCTAGTAAAGCTAAGTAAGTCCGGATATCGAACCCACGAGACTCTCCAAATTACGTTTAATAGCAAATTAGACTAGACTACAAACACAACTTTTTAATTTATATTTGTTTGGGGGGGGGGGGGTATTAAAATACTAATTTAATACTATAATTGTAAACTAATTAAGAGAATAACTAATTTAAACGAAAGCAAAAGTTTGTTATTTAAAATAAGATGATGATAAGAAAACTATCTAGGATAGGTTCCTCTAAATTTCAGTTATGAATTAAACGGGAAAATATTTAGTTATGGACTGAGATCGTAAAATAGGCACTTAAAAGAAAACCCGAACAGGACCCCTGACCCTTCTCAAGAAGACACCTATGGGTTTCTAATAAGTTTTAACGCACACCCGTATTAAAAATCAAGTCCCTTACAGTCACCTAATTAATTATGATTTAGTTCCTTTATACGAAATCCTACCTTACAGCGCGGAAATCAAAAGCAATTCAAAATATTTAATTGATTTAATAGACAATAATAAATAATCAACCCTAGACGGACTCCTTACGGAGAACTAAATCTAACAAGATTAAACAATAAAGATATATCAATAACCTAGCACTTTACAGATTTTAGGTTAGCAACACACTTAGGTTTATTTGACAATATTATTCCTATGATCTTATCATGAAATCAATCATAAAATAATCAAGAACACAAAGTAATTGAACTAATAGCAGCCTATCATATGACAAACAATAATCAAGGAAACTATGGAATAAAACTCATCAAACAATCCTAAGCATCCATATGCATTAATTAATATAAATAAATCTTTTACAAAACTATAAAAACCATAACGATAAATAATCCCAACAAATCAAAACATCAAAGTAGGTTCATCATAAGCCTAAGTAGTTCATGCAATTTAGCTTAGCATCTTAGTTTTAAACCAAACAAGTAATGAAGTATTCATGGCGGATATAAAAGAAAACATAAGATAAAACCCATGTTCTTCGTCTTCAACTAATGCGCGCACCACCGGACGATTCTTCAACTCCAAAGTCACCAAAATCTGCAATCGTAAGCCTCAAAACTCCCCAAATACGTATGGCAACTTCAAGGTATGTTTAAGGTTGAGTTTAGGGGGCTTTATATAGGCATTTAACAAGTCCAAACCCCAAATTCGTCAAGAAGTTTCTGGAATGTGGCCCATCGCGCTGCGCGTGGGCTTGGGCACTCGGTCGCGCGGCGCTCCGAATGTAGGGGGCCGGCCTATGTTGGTCCATTTGCTTCTGATCTGGTCCAGTTCATTTCCTAAAATATATAAAGATATTAGTAGTATACAAATCTTGCAAGAAATCGAACAAAACTAATAAAATTATAAATAAAATGTATACGGGATTCATGTATATTAAACGTTATATCACAGGCCTCCTCACCCCCAAGCCTTCCGTACTACCTCGACTCCCTGTATATGCCAGGAAAGATATTCCTCAGTACAAACCCCTCCTAGGAGAACGAATGAGTTCAGGGCAGGGGGATGTTATGATGGCGGACAGATCCAAGTACACCCCCAAAACTCCCAGCCTCATGAAGCACCCTACCGGCCCAATCCCCGGGGGTATTGCATTTACCACAAAAGCTAAGGGCATGCCACGGAAATCTATGTACAGTTGAAGAGGCTGTGGGAAGCCGTGTTGAAGGCAGGACAGCTACCGTTACCGTCCAAAGAATATACTTCCAAATTCAAGGAAGAAGACGAAGACAAACATTTTGTAGACATGATCAGAAGACGGGAAGGTGAAGGGGAAGGACAGGAGAGAGCGTCCAAAGTAGGAAAGATCGAGGCGTTCCCAAGGAACCCTGCATGGATGAATTTTCCCCTGTCATTCTCTGGGTTGAGCAACGAAGACGCGAGCAAATATGCCGTTAAACATATCAGCCAGTGTGGCGAGACACCGCATAGCGCGCATAAATGTTGATGGGGGGAGTTGTGTAGAGGTCATGTATAAACATTGCTTCACCATACTCCAGAATGAGATCAGAAATCGCCTGGAAAAAGACTTGTGCCCGCTGGTGGGGTTCTCAGGGGAGGTGGTAAAACCATGGGCTATTTGGCCCTCCCTTTCAGCCTCAAAGACAGAGAAAAGGTTCGAACAATCCGTTTATGGTTCTCGATGGTAAGGACCCCGTCTAAGTATAACATTATACTCGGACGCCCCGGAATGAGAGCCCTCAAAGCCATAGCCTCCATAGCACATGGCTGCATAAAATTTCCCACCTCCAAGGGTATAGCCACCATACGCTCCTCAACCGAGATCGTGGCAAGCGTAAGCCTGGGGGTGAACCAAAGAAGAAGCGGAAAGGAACGGAATAATGGGTTCTAAACGGTGAGTATCCAAAGCAAACAGTAAAAATAGGGACCTCACTGTCCTATAAAGGGAAGGTGGGGTTAAAGGAACTGTTGCTAAGAACACCGATGTGTTCGCATGGGCGCACGAGGACATAACCAGAATTCCATAGGATCAGGTACAACACAGTCTCAAAGAATTCCATTGGATGGAACCAATAAAGCAAAAAAAGAGAAGTTTGGGGCCAAAGACGAGCCAGGCTATTTTGGAAGAAACTTGGAAGTTGTTACAAGCTTGGATAGTGAGAAAGGTGAGGTACCCTCAATGGATATCAAACCCAGTAATGATAGCCAAATTAGACAACAATTGGCGAATGGGTATTGATTTCAAAGACCTGAATAAAGCATGCCCCAAAGATGCCTATCCCCTACCAGAAGTAGAAAAGAAGATCGAATCTCTGGCCCAGTATCTCCTAAGGTGTTTCTTGGACGCCTATAAGGGATATCATCAGGTGTAGATGAACCCAAGAGATGAAGACAAAACAACGCTCTACACCGATGAAGGAACTTTTTACTATAAAAAAAAAGCCCTTCGGGCTAAAAAATGCAGGGGCAACATATCAATGGTTCATGGATAGGCTCTTTGAAGAACAAAGGGAGAGGAATGTCGAAATCTACATAAATGACCTCATCGTCAAAAGCAGAAGTGAAGAAGGAATGTTGAATGACATCAGGGAGACATTCAATATCCTAAGAGGGGCCAACATGAAACTGAATCTGGGAAAGTGTTCCTTTGGAGTGGAAGAGGGAAAGCCTGAGAAAGTAGAAGCACTGCTCCAAATGAAGCCCCCGAAGAAACTTAAAGAAACTCCAAAGACTAAACGGAAGGCTCGTAGCTTTAAACAGGTTTCTTTCCAAGATTGTAGAAAGAACCCTCCCGTTCATAGCCGTTCTAAGAAGAAGTACCAAGAAAAGCAAATTCTGTTGGGATAGTGAGGAAGAAAGAGCCTTCCAAGACCAAAAGAATCACCTATGCTAGCTCCCCACCATAGCAACCCCTCAACCCGGGGAGGTGCTAGCCTTATACCTCTCCCAGACAACAAAAACAATCAGTTCGGTACTGGTCAAAAGGGGGGAAGCACAAGTACCCATATATCTTGTTAGCCGTACGTTGAAGGGACCGGCAGAGAGGTACTTGTCAGTGGAAAATTTGGTGTTAGCCCTCATTTACACAGCCAGAAAGCTGCGACGGTACTTTCAAGCACACGTCGTACAAGTGCTTACTGATCAGCCCTTGCAACAAGTATTGTCAAAGCCAGAAACATCAGGAATAGTGACTAAATGGGTAATTGAACCGGAAGACCGCACCATCGAATACAAACCACGAACTGCCTTCAAAGGACAAGTAATGGCCGATTTCTTGGAAGAAACAGAAGACGAAAAAGAAGGAGGAAGGGAGGAGATGCCAATCACCAAGACAGATGAGGGGAAAAAGGAAACAGCGGGGGAAGCTTTATGGAATCTGTACACAGACGGGGCTTCCAACAAAGAAGGAAGTGGGGTAGGGCTCATCCTAGTAAGCCTTGAAGGCATCGAGCTAACTTATGCAATACGACTAGGCTTCCGAGTACCAACAACAAGGCCGAGTACGAGGCACTACTAGCCAGCATTAGAATGGCCGAAAAGGTGAAAGCTAAAAGAATCCGAGCCCATGTCAATTGTTTGCTAGTAGCCAATCAAGTGGGGGAAGTTATGACGCCAAGGATCCAAAGATGAAAGAATATTTAGGGGTAACACAGGAGCTGCTAAAAGAGTTTGAACACAGAGAGGTGATGCACATCCCATAAGCTCTAATAAAAAGGCTGATGCTCTGAGTAATTGGCCGTGGTCGCCTTCGATCATCTTGCCAAAGAGGTAAAAGTGGAAACCCTCCGGCAACCGTCGATAACTGAGGTAATGGTTGCTCACGCAGAGATGTCAAAGAGCAACTGGATAACCCCACTCATAAAATACCTCCAGGAGGGGACGACCCTAGATGACAAGGAGGAAGAAAGAAAGTTGAAGATTAAAGATTTGCAATACGAAGTCATTGAGGAGGCTCTATACAGAAAGTCCTATCTAGGACCCTCATTCAAATGCATTGACCTAAAGGAGGCAGGATACGTAATCAGAGAAATACATGAGGGAATCTATAGGATGCACATGGGGGCGAAAATGGTGGTAGCCCGAGCCATGAGGGCTGGATATTACTGGCCAGCGATGTTTTCGAGCGTCGTCAAGGAGATACAAAAATGTGACCACTGTCAAGTGCATGCTTCAATAGGGAGGAAACCCAAGTCAAATTTAATACCGGTAAGTCCCTCGTGGCTTTTCCAAAAGTGGGGGATACACATAGTGGGCCCTTTCCCGGAGGGGGCAGGAAAAGCAAAGTTTTTAGTGGTAGCAATTGATTACTTCACCAAATGGGTGGAGGCCAAGCCACTAAGCACAATCACATGGCAACAAGTTAAGAGATTCGTATGGGAGAACATCACTTGTAGATTCGGACTACCACACACTATTGTTAGCGACAATGGGAAGCAATTCGCTAACAATCCTTTTTGTGACTGGTGTAACCACTTGAAAATAAAGCAAGTATTCACATCGGTAGCTCATCCCCAGGCCAACGGCCACGTAGAGAGAGCTAACCGAAGCGTAGTTGAAGGAATCATGGTGACATTGGGAAGACAGAGAGGGTCATGGGTGGAAGAGCTACCTCACGTTTTACGGGCGCACAGAACAATGCCAAAAACCAGCAACGGGGAAACGCCATTCTGTCTAACGTATGGAACAGAAGCAATGATACCAGCAGAGATTGGATCTCCCACACATCAAACTCTCAAGAAGGAAGACGAAAATGAAGGAGACTTACGTATAAACTTGAACTTGGCAGTGGAAAGAAAGGAAAAGGCAACAAGAAGAGAAGTGGAATACAAGAAAAAGATAGAAAAATATTCCAACGCCAGGGTTCGAGAGGTCAAGTTCAAAAGGGGGGTCTTGGTGTTGAGAGAAAACGAGGCAAGCAGGAGGGAAAACCAAGGGAAATTGGGGCCCAGGTGGGAGGGGCCTTATCAAGTCACGTGGGCCTGGGAAAAAGGGGCCTACAAACTGGCCGAACTTTCAAGAAAAGAGATACCAAGGACATGGAACTCCATGCAACTTAGAAAGTACCATGCATAGAACACCCATGAAGGAATCGAGGATCAGGCAAATAAAAACCTCCCAGAGAGGGAAGCCAAGAGGAAAAAGCATAATTTTCTTTTTTGTACAATCTTGATGTAAACACGATCTTAATGCATGGTAAAAAAGTTTTTGTAAACAAGACGAGTCATGAAGTAACAAAAACCGAGTCTGTCTCACCAAACAAAATGAGCACAACACACGAGTCCGTCTCATAGAAACTCGTTCAATACTCCCTCTTACTTGTCCCAAGGGACAAAAAGGGAAGGCCTCGCCGATAGGCTACATGGTTAACCAAAAAATAAAGTACATTCATGAACTATAAAACTATGGCAAACGCCAGAAACATTAGCATAAAGAAACATCAAGGGAAATCATGTATAATACAAAGCAGACCCATGCAAGGGCAAACACCATAATTGTCTACAACCAACACCACATCATAACAACCATACAAATAAAAACCCACGCAGGGGTAAATAACATAATTGTTCAAATAGCAAAGGAAGCAACCATGGATAAAAAGCATCAAGGAAGAGGCGAGTGGGGATCCACAATAGACGATAGAGCCTGGATATCATCAATAGAGATGTCGGGGTTAGAGGACACCTGCGTAAGGATGGGTGGCACATGAGCAGAAAAGGCCATAATAGCCTCCTGGGCTTCAGTCTCGGCAGAGGTAGAAAATGAAGGAACCTCTTGCAAGGAGGTCCCTTGGGAACAATGCTCAAAACCCGCCCGGAGACCATGCTGAAACCCCGATGCAAAAACTGCTCGGCTCAAAGCATCCCGAACCTCCAAAGTTTCCTTACAACCCAAAGCTCTCTCATACACCTAACGGAAACCTTTTGAAATAATCCACTTCCTATCCCCCTCAAGTTTAGTAACATACCCCTGCAAACGAGAGCATTCACTTCTCAACCACTCAACCTCTCGAGAAAGGCCACTAACCTTCTGCTCCTCCTGACTTCTAATAGTCTCCAACTGTTTCACAAGGGATTTACGCTCAGACCGCTCATGACCCAGGGAGGTCTCTAATTTATGGATCTTCACAAGGGGTGGAGTTCCCTCAAGCTGGAAAAAACAGAACAATCAACAACCAAAAATAATGATAATGAAGAAGAAAAAAGAAAAGGGAGGCTGGAAGGCTAACCTCGGTTATCTTGGCTTAGGCTTCAAGAAGGGAAGAACGAACAGCATCAAGCTCTGCAGCCTTCCCGCGTGCAAGATTAAGTTCAGCAGTCAAATTGGAAACTTGTTTCTGGGAGGATTCTAAAGCAGCTTCCAGCCAAGGAACCCCAAGTTTTTTCCTCAGCCAGTGCAACTCTCTTCCTTATCTCCAAAATCCTTTTACCATGACCCTCAATCGACTTCTTCAAACCAACAATCTCCGCCTGACCATCGTGGTAAAGAAGATTGGTATCCATGAAAGCCTAGCGAATAGAGGCACCCAACACCAAAGTCCGGTAAAGATATGTCCCGAACTCCCCAACAAGACCATCTGGCTGCATAGGCTGAACATGAGAGTAGTCGACGGAAGGCACCACTTGAGTCAAAAATTCGTGAGCAAGTTGGGAGGTATTAACGGAGGAGCTAACTGTCAAAGAACATTTGGGAACAAAGATGTCAGTAGGCGACTGACCACCCACGGGTGAAGAAGAGGAAGTCACGGGAGTAACAGGTTCTTTGCCCTTCGGGCCAGCCTCAGCAGTGACAGGGTCACGAGTAGAATCGGAAATGGGAATGGTGAAATCATAATCAACATCAACAACCTCAGGAGTAGAAGAGGGACTTTGACTAGTGGAAGACCCCAAGTACGAACGTTTGGAGTTACGCAAACGACCTTTTAAGGAAAAATCAAATAAATCATAGGAAAACTTCTTACGTTTGAGGGTCTCTCGAACAACAGAAGCAGAAAAACCAGGGGCATCAGAGTCCGGTGAAACAACAGCAGAGGGAGTAGCATTTTCAGATGCAACAACAGCAGCAACAGGAAGGGCAACAAACTCAGCACTCTTGATCGGAGCGTTTCTTTAGAATCTCCATCAAATCATTTCTGAAAACAACATGAAAGCAGTTAAAAAGGAGCAAAAGAAAAGAAAAAATAAACGCAAAAAGAAATTGCAAGTAACACCCACCTCGGTCCCCATCAAGCATGGCCGGAAGCGTCAAAGGGTTAGGCCATATTTGACTAAGCCGCACCAAATAGAGTAAAGGCTCAAGGTAGGTCATGGCTTATGTCTTATTCTGAACCAACAGATCATAAAGCCAACATTGATTGGTGGGAGGACGGGGGCAGGGTTATCAATTTTGGAAGAAATATGACGGCGACGAGTAAGACCGGGGGTAAAAGAGGCAGAAACAAAAAAGAAGCTATCTTTCCACTTTCGGGGATAAAAGCCGGAAGGAATCTTGGAAACACAGGAAGTATATTTGTCGCTGGAACAACGCTCAAAGGTAAACCAGTCGCCATCTGCTTTTAAGCGATAAAAACGGTGAAATAAAGGAACTGTCACAAACCCATCCAACGCCCGACAAGAAACTTCAAAATGAGTAACACACAAAAAACCTAGGGGATGAACCTGAGAGAAACACAATCGATGGTATTTCAGAAGGGCCAATTGAAACTTGGTCAAAGGATAGCAAATATTTGAAAACTTAAGGTTTTTTGCATAAAGGGCTATGAAACCAGGGCGGCTGTTGGCCGTTTCTCCGGGATTCAGAAGGGTGGGAGACAGAGAAAAGGAATGTGATACTTTGAACATAGAGAGGCCATTTTTACAGAAGACATGGAAGAAGTAATTGTTGAAAGACCGTTGCGACTCATAGCGTAACAAAAAGGGGTTAAACAACAAACCTGTAGAAAGGAAAAGAGAGGGTTTTGCCGGAATAGTGCGCCGGAAGATGAAGGAGACAATAATGAAGAGAAATAATGTTGAAATGACAAATGAAGAAGAAGTGATGATGATTATGGGGAAATGGATAAACCGTCAGTTCAAAGGAGAAGGAAAGAGACAATAAGACAAATGGGCCGGATATCAAATAACTGGGCTAGGTAAACAAGAAGCCCAAAGCAAGCCCCAAGAGATAAACGAACAATTTAAAAGTACCAAAACAGGCCAAACATCGGGGACCAAGAGAAAGAAAACAAAAAAAGACTTGAAGGACAGAAGGAGTTGAGTCTATCATCCTTGTCATAAATAATAACAATAGACTGGGGGGACTTGAAGAGCCTACCTATGAGACGGGCCTCATAAGTAGGCTCCAACCCAACAGAGATAACGAGAAGCCCAATGAAACAAGCCTAGCAAGGAAGGTGTTTTAGAAGCTTTTTTGGAGGGAAACTTTTTCCCACTGCACGCCTGACCCGGGATAGGAGGCGTAACCCAGGAGATAAAGATCCAGGAAGTTGACGGACCAAAGGAAAGCAAGACAGACTAGTAGATATGTTAGACACAAACGTAACCGATGGATATTATGTAAAATATCTCCCACCTATAAAAGGAAAGGGAAGAATGATGTTAAGGCATGACAAGCATAATCACATAACACTCATTCACATAACTCGATCACCATTCTCTAGTTTAGGAACTTTACCCTTCCGAGAATAGATTCCAACACTTGTTTAAACTAAAAAGCTTTTTCCAAATACCCATTCATCAATACTTAAAGATTATTATATATCATCCAATCACCTAAATAATATAAATCGTTCATTTAAATGAATAAAGGTTTAGACCAAACAATAAGGATAGTTTATTTTTGTATATAGTAAACAATTAATATGACTGTAGGTCTAAATAATAGTAAATAATATAATCACCCCATTTCATTTTTTTAAACCATCTTCACCATCTTTTTAACCCTTTTAAACCTAAAAACCTTCTCATACGTTTTCATTTTTTTCAATTTACCCGGCAAATATGAATTCCTTCAACAATCCTATGTTCGGTTTTGGTAAATACTCTCGACAACCCAACTTAAACAATCCTGGCCCAAATAATCCGCATCCGAACATCACCCAACCGGCCCCTCAATATCCATACATGGTAGGTGTTAATTACGACCCGAGCATGAGAACATACATGCAACTACTTTAAGGTCGCTGACGTCCTTAATGTGAGGCAACTGGACATGGATCTCGATGTTTTAAATAATGAGCTATCGAAAGACAACCCGAAATACCTTTCTCTAAAGCAAATGAGATTTGTAAAAAATACAACCTTTAGTTTTAATGTAATTAATGTATATTTTTATTTTTAATGTGACTTTTTAATTAAATGTAGTTTTTTTTATTTTAATGTAATTTTTATTTATTTAATGATATATTATTTGTTTAGTTTTAATTAAAAAACAAAAAATGAAAAAAAGAACTGACTGGAAGTCCCACGACGCAAAATGTATAGGGGATGGGCATTTTGACTACACTTCATTTTTGCAAAACTAGAAAAGCTGACTAGGCGTCGCATAGCGTAAAACACCCATGAGAGGCATTTTGACTACACATGGTCTAAGGTTTAAAAGAGGCTTGGGACGAAAAAGTTCGATGTTCAACTAATAAGAAACACCTGTTTAAACAAAAAAGCTTTTTCCAGTTACCCATTTATTAATACTTAATATTATTATAGGGAAAGGTTAAGATACAAATGGATATAAAAATGAGAAGAATGAGAAAGATTTGTGGCCACACAAAAAACCTCTCAAAAAAAATTCCAAAAAAATAATAAAAAAAATCATAACTCAAAATATAAATAAAAAATTAAAAAAACAAAAATGTTTACCTCGTCATTCTCGTTCCAAAAAAAAGACACAATGCAGAGACAAAAGACACAAATGACAAAAATGACCAAAAAACACAATTATACCTAAAAAAGACGCAATAAATCGCAAAATATAACACAATACTGAACAAAATATAACACAATGTTGACTAATGTAACACAATATCAAGAAAAAAAAGACATAATTAATGACGAAAATAAATGCAAAACACAATAATAAACAGAAAGATACAATGATCTTTTTCACTCAATATTGTGTCTTTTTCGAAGGTTTTTTTTTAAGAACGAGAAAGACGGTGGAAACATTTTTGTGTTTTTACATTTTTTGTTTTTTCATTAAATTTTAAGTTATGATTTTTTATTTATTTATTTTTAATTTTTTTAAAGGTTTTTTTGTGTGGTTATAAATCATTCTCATCCTTGTGTTCCTTTTTAGAATAATACCCTATCATCTAAATCACATAAATAATATAAATCGTTCATCTAAATGCATAAAGGTTTAGACCAAACAATAAGGATAGTTTTTCTTTTGTATATTATAAACAATTAATATATGAGCATAGTTCAAAATAATAGTAAATAATATTCTAGTGTGACCCTGTAATAGTTAGAAAAGGAAATAGGGTCTAGAAAATCAAACTACAGCCATAGATGCAAGCAATGAAAATGTAGCAACGATCAAGTTGGAATATAGACCAAAAAGCGATAATGGTCAGTTACGGAGTATTAAAACCACGCCGGTCAAACTAATACTGTTATAACCGGACCATTCGTAGATAAATAAGTAGCCCTGGTACCATTACTGCAGAATTCATGCATAAACCAAACAAATTCTACCAAGTTCAGAGTAACCAAACCATAGCTTAAGCATAATAATTTAAACTTGCTTTCTTCTTGGCTTGTACTTGAATAATCCCTTCATTAAAGTCTTCATGGTTCACCTAAAATGAAAACCAAATAATTCTTCAATGCTCACAAAATACACACATTTCACATATAACATTAAAAAAAAATTTTCAAACAATTAAATACCTCAGTGGCGTCACGGCGAAGAGCTAGCATACCAGCTTCCACACAAACCGCTTTCAATTGGGCCCCATTGAAATCATCAGTTGAACGGGCCAGCTCTTCAAAGTTAACATCTGGGTGAACATTCATCTTCCGAGAGTGGATCTAAATGTACAAAGTAGTGAACTAGTTACACAAAACAAAACACTAAATTTGCATAAATGCAAGAAAGATGTGCCACCTGCAAGATCCGGGCCCTTGCTTCTTCAGTGGGATGGGGGAACTCGATCTTACGATCCAACCGACCAGAACGCATCAGTGCCGGGTCTAAAATATCTGCCCGATTTGTTGCTGCTATCACCTGCAAAACGCAAGGACAAAGGTCATGTCTAAACAGGCAAACTTTAAGGAAAGCTTGGGTCAGTATGGTTTCACCAACATACTTTCTCTTCTGATATATTTTATAACTAATTAGGGGGTGTTTGGGATTCCTTATTTTACCTCCTTATAACTTTACAATAAGTTAATAAGTTACAAAAGTGTAACTTATTAACATTACCCTCTCACATCGAAAGCAATCCCAAGCACCTTATGCTTTTTCAAAAGGTTTTATAAGTTGGTGAAAATAACCAATCCCAAACACCCTTAGTAGGATATGACTACAAAAATTATACTATTTCAATGGCAATCTATTAGTTTAAACCATGTGTATTCAAATTCATTTTTACCAGTCTTTTTTTCTTTTCATGTTTTTTCCCTTTGTTTTACCCTTTAAAAATAAAAAAATAATCCAAATTAATCAATTCATATATGGGTCGAAATTGCCACCACAAGGTCAAATCAGTGGTTGTCAAAACATGTAATTTCTGAAAAGGGTAAACCACTCCTCAACACTATGCGTGACTTCCAACCCAGCGGGCCCTATATGCTAGTTAGGTATGTACCTTAATCCGGTCATCACTGCTGAAACCATCCAACTGGTTAAGTAGTTCTAACATAGTTCTTTGGACCTCTCTGTCCCCGCTAACTTCACTGCATTTACAGCAGAATAAACCAGTAGAAATGTTACAACATTATCAAAGCCACCAGAAGAATAAACAAAATTAGCATTTATATAAAACAGTCAGATTATAGTGCAATATGCATACCTATCAAACCGCTTTGTCCCAATAGCATCGATTTCATCAATAAATATAATGCAAGGAGATTTCTCTTTAGCAAGTTGAAACGCATCACGAACAAGTTTTGCTCCATCACCAATGAACATCTACAACACCACAACAAAAGGACATTTGTGCATGAAGATGAATAAAATAATAACATGCATAAAGCAACCCGAAAAGAGCACCTATGTGGTTATGTGCGCATGCACATGGGTTATGTCTAAATACCTGAACAAGTTGAGGTCCCGCTAGCTTAAGAAAAGTGGCGTTTGTTTGAGCAGCACATGCGCGGGCCATCAATGTCTTCCCGGTTCCTGGAGGTCCATACAAAAGCACTCCTTTGGGTGGACGAACACCTAATTTTTGGAACCGCTCTTTATGTGTCATTGGCAACACTATAGCCTCGACTAGCTCTTGTATCTAATAACAAAACCAGACTTGATAACTCTTGCATTATTATTATTATTATTATTATTATTATTATTATTATTATTATTATTATTATTATTATTATTATAATAAGTTTAAACAACAGAACTTGCCTGTTTTTCAAGACCACCAATGTCATTGTAATCTTCAGTTGGTTTTTCATCAACCTCCATGGCTTTGACTCGGGAATCATACTCGGATGGCAGTGTATCCAATATCAAGTAACTATCTTTATTCACACCCACAAGATCACCAGGCTTCAGTTTATCAGGGTCAACAAGACCAACCACTGGCAAGAAGATAGTCTGCACATCATACACAATGAAATCATTCACCAATAAGTGCTATTAGATAAAAAGTTAAAATACAATATAATATGGTACTAAATGAATGATGTGATGCGTTTACCTGACGAGTAGATGTTTTAAGCACAACACATTTACCCTTCCTTTGAGAGTCTAGGTCAATATTTGCACCATCCTCTTCAGCTTCATCCTCTGGATTCATCTCCAAAATCTAAAGCAAGTCATAATACCCAAGGCATACATCAATAAAAAGGTAAAAATGGTATGATTGTCCCTATATTTTATAGGGTTGTGCATGAAATAACACAAAATTGAGCCGAAACCGAAAAAAAAAAAAAGACCAAAGCGAAAAACAAAAACAATGGTTTGGTTTTGAATTTGCATGTAATAGAAACAAAAAAAAAAAACAGATCCGAACCAAATTCATATATTTTCATTTTTAATTTTAAATAAGTTATAAGAATTTTAATATATACAAAACCCATTTATTTTAAGCCCAAATATATACTTAACAATCAGCTATTCATTAACAAAATGATTTGTGCCTAAAAACATTATTGTTGGCCAAAACTATTATTTGGCCCAAAAGTTTAGCTCTAATGGCAAAGCTTAAAAAACCAAAACTGAAAACGAGCAGTTTTAAATAATTCAAAAACTGAAGTTAGGGAAAAACCTACCCAAACTGAACCGTATTAGAAAACTGAAAAAACCAAAACCGAACAATTTTAAGAAATCAAAAACCGAAGTTAAGGCAAAACCGACCAAAAAACCTAGCCCTAACAGAAAACTAAAAAACCGAAACAGAACAGTTTCACGAAATCAAAAACCAAAGATAAGGCAAAACCGACCCAAAGCCAAAACGAAGAGCATTAAAAATTTCAAAAAGCAGGCTAAACAGACCCAAATCGAACCCTAATATTTTAGGGAAAATTGTCGAAATCATAAGTCACAACATCAAAATTTCAACAAGTATACTAACTCAAACAATGACAGTTAAGGTTATTAATTAATAATAATAATAATAGTTAAGAAACTGAGTGATACCTCAACGATGTTTCCAACCAAATAAGGAAGTTGCTTATTAAGTTTAATCTTCTCCTGATTCTCCCTAGTCTTGTCCTTGAACGACTCCAATTCAAGATTCGTTCGCTGCAATTCCTCCTTGAGGATTCGGATCTCGTTGTCCAGAAGACGAGAAGCCCTCTGGATGTCCTCGGTCGTCATCGCGGATAACTGATCGTCCTCCTCAAAGCCTGTGTCTTCCGCCATCGCACGAGAGATGTCCGAAAGAAAAGAAAGCTTGTGTATTCAGGCCTCCCTATGCATATAGTTTCGGGTCGGGTTACGCCCATTCTCTATTCATATCTTCCAAAAAAGAAAAAAAAAAAAGGTGTTGCATTCTCCGTACATGGCCCATGCCAATGTCATTAACGTGTTTCCTAAATGTTGCCGTGGGAAGTGTTTTTGTGAAATGGTTAGCTGAGTTGTTGCTGGATTAGGCATATCTCATCTCAACCTGATTGTCTTTAATAAGGTCCCAAGTATACTCAAAGTATTTTGGTGGTATATGCTTTGTTCTGTCAATTTTGATATACCATTCCTTCATGCATTCTCTTGAAGCTTCATGCAGTGCAATGACTTCAATGATTTGAAGATGCTGTAACAGTGTTTTATTTTTTAGAACGCCATGAAATCGCGGTTCATCCATTCTTAAATTGTATCCAGTTTGAGATTTTGCTTTGTGGGGATCAGATAAATAACCTGAATCTGCATAACCAACCAACCCTTCTTTTGAATCGTTAGGATAAAACAAGCCCAAATCAGCAGTACTTCAAAGGTATCGAAAAATGTGTCTAATCCAATTCCAGTGTCTTTTAGTATGGGCTGAACTAAATCTTGCTAACACATTAATTGCAAAAGAAATGCCTGTTGGGGTCAGAAAATTGACAAGGAAGATTGGAATCTTCCCAACCTCCTCTGAAAATGGCTAAGTACGGAACTCGAGCAAGCTTAGACCTTCGAGCACGATATCTTCCCGCATATGGTTATCTTTTTGAAATTCTTCTAAGTGTTTAAAGCTTCGAGTAAGCTACACTTCGTCAAGCAAGGATGTTCTTCATCAAGTACAGTTTTCTATTCTAGCAAACACTTGATATATCCAAGCTTAAACCAAATATTACAAGTATTTGATGTTGGGAGGCTGACCCTTATAATATCTTTGCAAGAGTTAGGACGGCAGACCCTTATAATATCTGTGAAAAACTGTAAGAATATTTATATGATCATGTAAGAATGTGTAAGAGTAAATATATGTATATTTAAGGGTAAAACAAAGAAATAATTATATGAATATGTAAGAATGTGTAAGAGTAACTATACGTATATGAAAGAGTAAAACAAGGTGTTTGTGAGAAGTAAGAGAGCAAGTACAGGGTAAAGGTAAGAATAATATAGACGGATACGGTATGTAAGATATATGTGTAAGAACAACTTGTAACTTGTTAAACTAGAACTCACTCAGCGTAACTGACTTTTAGTATCCATGCAAGTGAGTAAAATGAAACAACTAACTTGAGGAGGGACACATGGCATTGAAGAATAGAGGCTTGCATTTAAAGAAGAAAGAGTCATGTGGTGTTTTATATTTTGAATTTGAAAGACAATGTATTAATATTATTTGAAAGAGTATAGACTTTTGTAACAAATGGTTGAAGTTTTTATTATTCCGCACAAGTTTTAATTCTCTATGATATTTAGAACTATGCTTATGAGTAAATCCAACGCGAAAGTAGGGCTTCGGGGCTCAGGGCCTTACATCTAACCACCTATTTTATAGTTATTCAGATCTGATACAAATATGTAACACCCCGACCTTGGGCGTAATATGCTTGGGCAGAATATGCCGGGGCAATACGTATAGATTGCTCACAAGCCAATTGCACTATTAATGTGACAAATATAATTACTTCATTTCATTAAATCACAAGTGCACAATTTGGCATTAATCAAATAACAGTACAGTAACTTTGAATTTCATTCTATTAAGTTTTTAATAACCCAATGGTCCAACTATCTAGTCTTCAATCCACAAATTAAACTTTAACCCGCAGCACGTTTAAAATAATATATTTTGTCAACAATAATGTTTGTGAAAATTCATAATTTTTTGCATATGTATATAACATGAAAAGTAGAAAATTCACAAGTCAAAATGTAATGTCTTAATCATAAAGTAAAATAAAATAAATATATGATATTCTCATTCGCTTGAAATAAGCCAAATCTACTAGGGAACCCTCGTTCACCAACCTACTAGGAGTATTAAATGAGAACCACCAAACATTCCAACATAAGCTAAAGAATTTGGCGACGCAGATACGTCCCGTCGGACCCTCCCAGTAAGAGTATGTATATGAGTATGAGTCACTTCCACCAACAAAACAGTAAACAACTAGCACGTAATCATATCATTTACAAGCATTATGATATGAAACAAATACATACGAGACACGTATGTGTTTTGGTTTACAACATGAAACATGAAATAACAAAAAAAAAAAAAAATTGTAACGTACTACACCCCAAAATGTTAAAAGATGAAATGGGGGTTATGAAGACTCACTTATTAAAGTAAGCGAGTGAAAGCAAACTAAGAGTTTAAGCGAGCTGAACAGGACAAGTTTGGTTTGGCGAGCAGTCCTAGAAAATAAATTCTAGATTTCAGAATAGTGGACATAAAATATTAAAGACGGCGATATGTTTTGTTCAAAGTTTAGATTCTTTAGAGTCTATAACGAAAAATATATTATTTCCTCTATAATTGGTTTAGTAATGTTTTTTACATAAAAATACCCAACTTGGTAAAATTTATCAAGTATTTGGGTTGCGATATTTGTTAATCAATTTTTATGAGTTCATCCGTTCAAGAAAGTTAAACAACATAAAACGTAAAAAAATGTTTTAAGCGAGTGGTTCGTTTTACTCAGACCCGAATCTGGTTTTTATGTCGGATCTGTGTCCGTCATGGTAAAAATATTATTCTTTGGTTATAACTTTAGTAGTTTGTGTTTCAAAAGTAATATGTAGAAAAATAACCAAACTTCGTCCAAAATAAATATAAGCGAGTTGAGTTTGTTTTATTCGCATGAATGTCGTTTGAAAAGTATTTTTAATTATAGCATAACATCCTAAACAAACTAAACTCGCAGAAAAATCAACATACCAACCCAAGGCATGAACACAAGACAAAAGAATAAACTTGAACTTAGACGATTTGACTTTCCTTGGTCAAACTTGAACTTTACACAAATTAGAGAGCTAGAACATAATTGGGAGTGAAATGAGTTGTGATGCAAGATTTGCAGAAGTGAAGTGGTGTTTGTATAGGCGAAAAATCGTTAAAAACAAGGTTAAAATGAATTAATTGGATGGCTAGTAAAGTGCCTAGTCAAAAGGCATAGGACTAGCAAAAACGAATGAAATTGAATGATCTTTGACCAAAATTAATGAAAGACAAAAATATGAAGCTCAATTTATAGAAGAAATAGTCCAATGATGTTTCAACTTGGTTAAATTAGTCAAAGAAAGTTAATAGAATTGAACATGTCTTTAAAAGTTTGAATAAAATCATAAATTGAAAGTTGTAACATAGAAAATTGATTAAGAGATGTTAATGGAGTCATAACCAAGATAATCAAAGCATTATAAAAGTTATATATGTAAATAAAAACAAATCCCAAGATTTAAAACGTGTCAGGTTTTAGGGTTTAAAAATTAACGAATGTTACAATTATCAATCCCGAATCCATTATAGACCCATTTTATCGCTTCTAGTTCATTTATTTGAATAGATATTTATTTCTTTTATGCCTTTAAAATTAGGATAAATTGTCAGAATTTCTCATGGAACTAACTAAGTTCACCCTAACCGTTACCATCTTCTCGTTACTGCTTTCCTTCTTTCATGTGAGTTTACATACCCCTTTTTCATCTTTTATATATTTTGGACGTAACATGAATACATTATTTACTTATGTTTTTGATCGCATCTATTCAAACACAATTCAATTTATGCTTATGTGTGATGATTGCATGATCTATGACTATTCTCTATGTGCTTAAGTGTTTATTTTTATGTTTGGTGGTTGGTATCTCATCCTCATCTATCCTCATCTAGTATGATCATGCACTTACCCAAGTACATTGATTTTGTATCAATAGGAATGGGTCCACATCTATTTAGTTATTTACATTTTCTTAAGGATTGTAATTCTTGTGTATGATTATTAGAAATTTTATGCATCCTGTTTAAATTTAAAATTTAGATCATGATTGAATATGATGTTATGGATTGAATTATGTTATGAATGATCGTGTGAATGACCAGTTATCTGAGGCGTGACTTGATAAGTTAAAGTAAGCAGTAGTGTTAGAATAGTATGTATCAATGCCTCCTAGAATATGAGACAGAGGATATGGTTATAATTGATTAACGAATATGACTGTGACATCAAGTATTATCCAGGAAAAGCTAATGTAGTCATTGACGCCTTAAGCTGAAAAAATGAAGAAGTCATCGTGATAGTGAAGCCTTACTGATAAAAGGTTAATGAAGAAAGAAAGTATTTTTGGGCAGCAGACTGAGTTGATAGATAATACTTAGGGTGTAAAGACCAGATTCAATTGGATGTGGATTTCGCGACATGGGAATCTTAGAGGTTGAATCCTAGACAAGGCCCATAAGTCTCGATACTCAATTCATCCAGGATACACCAAGATGTATCAAGACTTAAAGAAAGACTATTGGTGGCCGGGTATGAAGAACGAAGTGGTAGAATATGTCAGCAAGTGTTTAACTTGTTTACAATTCAAAGCAGAGCACCAGAAACTTTAAGCAAAGATACAGCCTTTGGAGATACCCAAGTGGAAATGAGAACACATCACCATGGATTTCATAACTAAGCTACCACGTATAGCTAAGAATCATGATACCATCTGTGTGACTATGGACCGTTTAACTAAAAGTTCTCACGTTCTGCCTATACGAGAGGTCATCTCATCAGAAACGTTAGCGAAGATGTTCATTAGAGAAGTTGTAATGAAGCATGGGGTGCCGTTGTTGATTGTATCCGACAGAGATAATCGCTTTACTTCCAGATTTTGGAAGAGTTTCCATGAAGCAATGGGAACGAGATTGAACATCAGCATGGCGTATTATCCTCAAACAGATGGACAATCGGAGCGGACTATCCAAACCCTTGAGGATATGCTACGTGCATGCGCGCTAGATTTTGGAGGAAGTTGGGATGATCATCTTCACTTAGTAGAATTTTCTTACAACAACAGCTACCATTCGAGTATAGGTATGCTTCCGTTCGAAATGTTGTATGGTAGACATTGTAGGACCCTTGTATGCTGGGGAGAGATTGGTCAGAAGAAGATCGGTAGTTTAGAAGTTGTGCAGGAAACCTCCTCGAAGTTTGATCAAATCAAGGCAAGAATGAAAGTTACTCAAGACCGTCAGAAGTCTTATGTTGATAAGTGGCGACAACCGATCGAGTTTAACGTTGGCGACAACGTGATGCTTAAGGTCTTGTCGTGAAAAAGGATTATTCTGTAAGACCCCGAATCCCAGGAATCATACAGTTGGTGATCATACACAAAACTTACAAAATTCTTAAACCCAAAATAATTCATTTCATTTCGAAAACTATTTCAGAGTATAATTCAGCGGAAAATCATAATTATTAAAACAAGTTCCCAAAACCCGGGAATTATGCCCAAAACCAAACTTCAATGTATTTAATAAAACTTTAAAAGAAAAGTGTTCATCACTAAAACTTCCGACTAAGTATGCCCTCCACCGTCCAAGTAGCCTCGTGCACGTCCAAGCGGAAACGCATCCTCCTCCTAACCTGAAACTCACACTAACATGCACACAAAGTCAGCTTGATCTGAGTGAGTTCAAGTTTTAATATTTGACATCTAAAATAATAATAGTCATAATCATTCCAAGAGTTTTAAAAATAAAACGGGTTACAACAATTAGGCCATCATCAATAATAAGTAATCATCCTTGTATATTTATATAAACATTCTTATAATCATATATGAACATCCTAATAATTATATATAAACATCCTTGTAAGTATATATGAACATACTTATAATTATATATAAACATCCTTATAATTATATATAAACATCCTTATAAGTATATATGAACATATTTATAATTATATATAAACATCCTTATAATTATATATAAACATATACTTCATCCAAGTAATAACATCAGGGTCGAGCACACGTACAACCCAAACACGTAACATCTCATCCAAGTAATAACATCAGGGTCGAGCACACGTACAGCCCAAACACATAACATCTCATCCAACGTATGCAAACACAAAGTAGGCATACATAACATCCGTAGTCGATAAGGACTACTAACATCGCCAAATATTGGCCATACAATAATACATACATACATACGATAATATCATCTCAAGGCCTACCCTATACAAGTAAGCCCATCCAAAATAATTTTAAACAATTCATCAAGCAAAATCGCTTAGGTGTGCATTCTAGCCCAAAATCTTAAAAGAGTAAAAATGGGGCATCATGAACTTACCTGAAACAAGACACGTATTCACCACGAGCTAGATAATCCCTAAGTAATCCCAAAACTCAAACACCTGTCGGTTTACATACAAACATTACAAACGAATCGAACGGACTCGTTTATTATACGAGACGTTCTAACATCGTTCAAGTTACCTAAAACCTCAACCTCATCAAACTCAATCATAATAGCCCCTGGGGCCTTACATTCACCAACACGACCCTTAGATACTTCCGGGAATAAAGAATTCCCAATTTACCCCCGGAAGCACTAGGTGACACTAACACGCGCGTCTAAGAGGAGTTTAGGCCATTAACATCCAACTCAGCCCCGTGTGGACCCAACATGATAAAATCACAGCCAACAAGTCCATACGACACTACACGAGTCAAATGGGTCGGTAACTCACAAGTAAAACGCACCAACTATTCAATAAACGCAATTGCGCGTTGTACCGACCCGTTTGAGCAACCGACAACCAATTCAGCCCCATAACTTATAAAAATGATTTTCCAACAGCCCGTACATCAAACCAAGTTCCCCTGAGCTGAATTGGTCGTTAATCACTTCGACCCTCGTGTTAAACGCATAAAACTACAATTCTAGTCAACCGAACACTAACAATCAAACTACAACTAGTTGACCAATCTAACGAACATCAATGAACATGATTTTAAAGTATGATATATGGGACATACCTAGGAAGATTGCGGTGCAAAAACTCACTTCAAACAGCCCCGACAAGAACACAATAGAACATCCACCGATTAAGCCTAAAACGAACTTATCGATCAATAACAAGTAAAACGTGCTGATTTTAGCATGCGAAGATGCATTTAATTACATAGGATAAACTTTAAAATAAATTATTAAATTTTTACTAGACTCTAATAAATGTCTTAGGTTTATAAAAATATTTTTATTAAATTTTTCTAGTGGACACAAAAATCATAAAAATTCCTCCAACATAGAAAGGTATGTGCAGCTATTTCAGTGCGCAACAAAATGGTTTTATTTTTATAAAAATCATTACCCAGACAAATTAAATGATTCGAATTGGGTTTGGTTCCTAACTCAAAATTATAACTTCCAGAAGTGGAACCAACCAATTTGGATTTGTCGAAAAAGAGTTATGACGTCGGGAAGACAGACCAGAATCCATCATCCCGCATCAGCTTTGACACTCGATCTTATAAAATCACAAAAAGCATTCAAATCTCATCCAAAATTACATGTTATACCTTTCTGGAAACTAGACTCCAAGTAGAACATCATAGAAACAAGAATCGATCAAAAACAATATATTTTCATCGAGTTACAGACCGAACAATAATTGAGTACGAATCTGTCAGAAATCGTTATAACCAAAACTCAACCCTAATGACCAATAAGCGCGTTAATATGATCAATTAAGGTGTAAAAGACTTGTAGGGATATAGTACGAACCTTCAATTGAAGTTTTATGATCACACATAGGCTGCAAAAAGAGAAAAATCACAGCTCCTTGGCTGCTCTCTTGTCCGATTGGGAATAGGGAAAGGAGGGGGCTAGGGTTTTTAGTTTTATGATATAAAACATCAAGTTACACTCTAGCCCTTCTAATTTGAGAGGTATGGCAACATGAAAGGAAAGTTTAAATAACTTAACGTACCGGTATGACGAAAAGGTTTCCGAGAAATGTTGGTTAAATCCCGAGGAATATACATACTCTACAAGCTTAAACCCTTTGAACCAAAAAATTAACGGGTGTTACATATTCGTTTTAGGAAGAGAGGAAAGTTGAGTGAAAGATATATTGGACCGTTCAAGATCGTAGCCCGTATAGGAGAAGTGGTGTATAAGCTCAATCTACCTGACGAATTGGAAGGGATTCACTCTACCTTTCATGTCTCTCACCTAAGGAAATGCCTCGCCGACGACAAGTATCATGTGCCGTTAATGGACATAGAGGTAGACGAGCGATTGAACTACATCAAGCAGCCAGTTAAAATCGTTGACCATAAAGACAAACAGCTTTGCCACAAGGTCATTACGTTAGTAAAAGTGATTTGGAAACACCGTAAAGGATCGGACCAACGTGGAAGTGGAGGAAGAAATGTGTAAGTTCTATCCTCAACTATTTGTGTAATAGCTAGGTTTCGGGGAAGAAACCTTTTTAAGGGGGGGAAGACTTGTAACGTCCTCGTTTTGAGATTTAATAAATAAAATAATACATGTTTTATTTAATCATGTGTCGTGTAATGTATTTAATTTAATTAAGTAATAAGTAATAATTATGTGAAAGGATAAGATTAGGGATGTCATGGGCCTAAGAGGGATTACGGGCTAAAACCCTGGGCTTAGTATATTTAAACCTCTAAAACCCTAATGTTTACCTCATCCTTATCATTCCTTCATCATTTCACCATCATTATCAGACATACACCCTCATGTACGCACACATACCCTCTGCTCATACATACCTAAACATTCCATCTTCCTATTCCATCCAAGATCTTTAGAGAGCTAACAAAGATTGATTTTCTATTAATCTAAGAAGGTTCAACTAGGATTCTAAGAGATTCAAGATCTAATCTGACCTAATCTTTAAGGTACGTATTAGGTTAAAGGTTCATCCTTCATTTCATCTTCTTCTCGTTTGTCTTAAGATTAATGAACAAATGGGTTTGTAAGCTAAAATGAAACGAACCAAACCGACTTAAAAGAACTCTAAACGAACCTACTATGAAAGTTGGATCTCGGTTTAGAAGATTTGACAAAATAGATAAACAACTATTAGGTGGGTTATGAGACTCTCTTCAAAAGAACCAATCGACTCGATTCAAGTGAAAGGAAGGATTCGACTCAAATTTGAGTCGATTTGATCATTTGAATATTATAGGCTCGGCTCGAATTTCAACAAATGGATTTGTCTTTAGTGAACTAGAACGGAATAATGGATTTGACTCTAGTGAACTAGAGCGAAATAATGGATTTAACTCTAGTGAACTAGAGCGGAATAATGGATTTGACTAATGAACTAGAGCGGAATAATGGATTCGACTCTAGTGAACTAGAGTGGATTTGAATTCAACTCTAGCGAACTAGAGTGGATGGGAATTCGACTCTAGTGAACTAGAGTGGACTGGATTCGACTCTAGTGAACTAGAGTGGACTGAATAGTGAACTCAAGTGGAATGATTTTTGGATCGAGAGTGGGTGGACCAAGATAGGAACTTGACCAAATCTCCTGTCCAAATGAACCAAAGGGAACCGAACTCAACCCAAGAAAATATGAAACCGAACCCGAGAACCGACTCATTAGAACCTGTAACCCGTATGCTCGTTAAGAAAACATTAAGTCAATAAAGATGGTTCGTTAAATAATAAAGCTAAAGTTTATCAAAGTAATAAAATAATGTTAAGTTCCTTGAACTAATATAATCAGATTGAGCAGGTTATGCTTTCGGTTTAGTTAACTTAAAAGTTAACCCCGTTAACTGTAAGGCCCCGAACCCGGTGGCCCTAATTTAGCGTCGGATTTACTCATAAACACAGTTCTTCAAATCAGAGTTTATTAAAACTTTTCGCGGAATATAAAACATCAATCATTTGTTACAAAACATTAAATCTTTTCTTTGATACCATAACACAAAACTTTATATTTAAAACATCTTTACTTCTTTCTTCAGATGCCAGCCGTTCAATCCATGCCGTGTGTCATCCTCATGCTAACTCTATAATCAGCTCACCTGCGTGCATACTAAAAGTCAGCTACGCTGAGTGAGTTCTAGTTAATCGAACGCCATACAATACATACACATACATACATATCCGTAGATACATATCCATACTTCACTAGTTACCCTTCTGTTCTACATACATACTTGCTACCATACATACATACATATCTACAATCACTAACCTCAGTCTACCGAGAGTACGTTCATAGTTCACCGTCTATACCTGTTCTCAAGGTCGTGAACACGTTCAAGGTTCGCAGTCCTTACCTATGTTCACCATTTATGGTACGTACAAGGATCGCGGTCCTTCCCTATACCATAGTACATCCACAACACGTACAAGGTTCGCAGTCCTTCCCTATGTTGCAACCTAATTCATAGCACGTACGAGGTTCGCAGTCCTCCCCTATGCTACAAAATCAGCACGTATAAGGTTCACAGTCCTTTCCTATGCAGAAATACATCCACAACACGTACAAGGTTCGCAGTCCTTCCCTATGTTGCAACCTAATTCATAGCACGTACGAGGTTCGCAGTCCTCCCCTATGCTACAAAATCAGCACGTATAAGGTTCACAGTCCTTTCCTATGCTGACGCCTATCTACATTACGTATAAGGTTCGCAGTCCTTATCTACGTTTACATATATCATCTACTTCACGTATAAGGCTCACAGTCCTTAACTACGCCATCACCAGCCGAGTCTATGTCCGACAGAAGCTAGAGGGATTTGCCATCCTAACTTACTATGTCGAACGTAGAACTCACATGCCATTCGTGTACCTATATACACATACTTACATTATAACATAAGAACACTCTAGGCATTCCTTACCTTATTCATTTAACAACCATACCCCTTGACGTTACGTGCAATATCAGAAGATCGTTCACGCCCCGACAAGTATTCATTTGAAATATTCATACATCTTCGATATATAATATTCGTACCTTTATTTTTAACCTGACAGTACGCGCAATATCCGAAGATCGTTCGCGTATCGACAAACAATCATTCATATTTATCACACATATCACATATGACATACACTAATCACTTAGGATAAATGTATTAACAACACATCGAGTATGCACACAGCCCCGAAAACATAACAAAGAATGGGGCTAGAAACTCACCTGCACACGGTTACGTTCACCGTTAATCGTAATCCCTTTCTTCAGCTATGCACGGCTGACTGTATAACAAGTACACGTATCAAACAACTATCACTACTTATATCATCTTTCCAGTCTTAACTACTACCCACAACGAACGGGGGTCTGGGGGCAGCGCCCCTGGCAGCGGGGTCTAAGGGCGGCAGCCCCTAGCAGGGTCCAAGGGACAGAGCCCCTGGCTGGGGTCGAGCTGCCAGGTCAGCTTGAAAAAATTTTATTTACATTAACTGTCTTAACACATTTTCCATTAGGTTTTTAATTTATTTTCTAAGCGAACTTAACTTTAGGCGAAGTTAAACCTTAAGCGAACTTAGCTTTAGGCGAAGTTAAACCTTAGGCGAACTTAGCTTTAGGCGAAGTTAAACCATAGGCGAACTTAGCTTTAGGCGAAGTTAAACCTTAGGCGAACTTAGCTTTAGGCGAAGTTAAACCTTAGGCGAACTTAGCTTTAGGCGAAGTTCATCAGGCGAACTTAGCTTGCAGGCGAAGTTCATCAGGCGAACTTAGCTTGCAGGCGAAGTTGTCGTCTGCAGGTTCTGTTCGCTCCTAAATCCTTCGTTCCTTAACCAAATAACTCGATTTAGGTACCCATGGAATCGTCTGACCAGCGCCTACAAACCCCAACTATCAAATCGACCTAACATCGATGTTTAGAGGGTGCGATTTAGGCATATAGGTTACGGGTCCTTTTTATCAATCGATTAACCCATCAAATCATAACCATTTTCAGTGAGTTTAGCTTTGTTGGATTCGTTTTTACCATACAAACTCAGATCTACCATTTCTCAAATCAAACCGAACCTATACGAACGATTTCTAACCATAAACGTACCTTGAACGAGTCGAACTTACGAACACGAGCTGGTCTTGTTGCTTTGGTTCGTCACGACGATCTAGCACCAACTAACGTTTACTCTCTCTCGGATCCTGCTCGTTTATGGTGTGTGTGTTTTGAATGTGTAGAGATTAGAATGGAAATAGATGAGGTTTAGGGTTTTATGGTGGTTTAGGGGATATTTATATCCCTTAAAGCCCATGGACCTAAGGCCCATTCTCATTTAACTCATCTCAAATAATCTAACACTAGCCCGACTCATACCAACTCCTACTTTATTATTTATTTCCCGAACCCGAGTCAACTTTCCATCTATTATTAAGTAATATAATTAATATCATTTTGGAAATTTCGGGATGTTACATTAACTTAGGATTATTACAAAATACTTAAAATAAAGAATTAATACATGTGAATATTAAATAGTTAGCCGGGCTCAATTGAAGAAGGGTATTACTGTTAATTCTGAATGGAACCGACTACAGGTAAGTTCTAGCCCCTTTCAGTGTTATGTTTTCGGGGCTGCGTGCATACTACGATGTGCTAGATTAATACACTTACCTTAAGTGGTAAGTGTATATTAGATATATGCTTGTGTATGTATGTGAATGATTAATTAGTATGCACGTAGTTTATATATTTATAATAAAAGGTAACAAAGGTATGAAGGGCACCGGGTCCTAATAATATTTGAGGTATGAAGGGCACCAGACCCTAATAACATCCGAGGTATGAAGGGCACCAGACCCTAATAATATCCAAGGTATGAAGGGCACCAGACCCTAATAATATACGAGGTAAGTAGGGAGCCGGACCCTTATAATATTCGAGGTATACGGGGCGAATTGCTCTTTAAAACGTAGGAGTAATATGAAAGTAATGTAAGCATAAAAGTAATAAACAAGAGTGTATGAATTATGAAAGAATGTATGAATGTATGTATGTATGTATAAACGAATGATAGATGAGCAGATAAGAAATTAATACGTATCTCCGGACGCGCATTAATAAGTTAGTGAACATAGTGTACGTTAATTGATTAACTAGAACTCACTTAGCGTAGCTGACTTTTAGTATGCATGCAGGTGAATAGAATGAGGCAGGTTGCTTGGTGGAGATACATGGCAATAAGATGAAGACTCGCATCCTTAAGAGGAAGAATCGCATGTTAATTTTGTTAAACATTTATGACCTATGTTATTTCGTTTAAGACAAGGTACTTATGTTATGTAAGAGTGATTGACTATTTATTCCGTAATTTGTTTTAATTAACTCTGATTTCCGAATTATGTGAATAAGTAAATCCAACCCGAGAAAAAGTAAGGCACCCGGGGTCGGGGGCCTTACAAGACGACTTTAAAGTTATTATCTTATAGTGATGCTAAACTTCAACTAAAACATCAAATGCAAAGAAGTATTCAGAATTTTGTAATAAATTTTAAATGTATTTTTTTATCTTTTATGTCATATTTAAGTTACTTAACTACATATTTATTTGATTTTTAAAATATCTCATAGATTATATTATTTGAATTTTAAAATATTTCATTGAATATATGTATTAATATGTTATATAAATAATTTTACAGCCCATGTGTCACACGGGCATATAAACTAGTGTGTGTGTGTGTGTATAACTAAAATTATGTATTCTCACTAACATTCGTGTTAATAAACCCTATTTTTATACATGCTACAGGTACAAGTAGTTAAAATTGTTCAAGATCGAAGATATTAGTTTGACCTTAGGATATTTATTCAAAACGCAAAAGTATGATGTATTCGTTTCGATTACTGAATTTGTGTACTTGTTTTAATGTTAATTAAATTAAATAATTATTGTCGCTTTAATTAGTGTCTTTTGAGCTATTGTCTGATCAATACGTTACGCCCCGGCATGTTTTGCCGCTTAGGTCGGGGTGTGACAGTATGAAATGAGTATACACATTCAAATAATTACAGATGCATAATTTTATTTATAAACCAAGATCCGAATTACATTCCCAAAATGGGTAAACAAATACGAATACAAATACGAAAGATCCAAGATGTTATTTCAAGAGTTTTCTATGGTGGAGAAAAAAACCTTCTTCTATCGACCCACACATCCAAAATTACCCCTCTAGAAAAGAGAAGAGCCCCACCCCAGCCTTCATGTATAAGGACATATCCATATCATCTTTTATAGGAAGGGAGCATGCCCCTTCCATTAGCCTATTCCCGCAGCCTTCATGCATTAGGACATAGCTATGTGCCTCTTTCATCAGCCTTCATGCATAAGAA
Organism: Bidens hawaiensis; assembly: GCF_021521415.1. NCBI lineage: Eukaryota > Viridiplantae > Streptophyta > Magnoliopsida > Asterales > Asteraceae > Bidens > Bidens hawaiensis. The sequence goes on along the minus strand of NW_027491074.1, from coordinate 1,764,634 downwards.
AATATATATATTATCTTTTAAAGGAAAAGAGTGTGCCCCTTCCATCAGCCTTCATGCATAAGGAAATAGCTGTATTATCTTTTATAGGAAGGGAACGTGCCATTTCCATAAGCCTTTATTCATAAGGACATATATGTATTTCTTTTATAGGAAGGGAGCGTTCCTCTTCCATCAACCTTCACTCATAAGGACATATCTATATCATCTCTGTAGGAAGAAAGACTTGTTGTATCGCAAAAAAGGTGCGCCTAGTGCACTCATGTTACAAAGACATTCTTGCATAATGAATTGATCTTGAAGACTCTTGAGATTTATTACAAGTAACCATGTTTATTATTCGAGGATTGATTATTCAAATAGCTAAGATAAAAGACATCACGGTGATCATGGAACAAACGAAGGCATTCTCATGAAATATGATTATTTAGAAGACTTCTAACGTACATCAAAACTAATTATGCTTTTATATTTATGTAACATTCGTTACTTTTCAAACCCGAAAACCCGACCTGTTTTAAATTTTCGGCTTTTGTTTACTAATATATATATATATGTCACGTTCGTTACACGTATTCGTCATTTTGTTTGTATTTGGATTAGTATTCGCATTCGTTAAATTTCTTTTTATTTTCTCTAGTCTTAAAACATTACAAAGTATAAGGTTCAAATTGAAATTTATATTTAAATTTATGTTTTAATATAACTTCAAAGCTTAAGGACTAAATATGTAAATTATAAAATAATAAAAACACAAATCAATCAGCCCACCTTCCTTGTAATTCACGGTTTTCCGGCCGGCCATTCCAGCGAGCCTTAGCAAGTCCGGCGAGCTCCATAAACTTGTCAAAACGCGCATATTAAATCAATTCGAAACTTGTAACAGCTTAAGACTAAACCTACAATCACTAATCAACATAAATAACGCCTAATAATGAGTCAATTCGTCTCGTAACCAAACCATAACCGTCGGCCATTTAACCCACAACGCAAAACATGTGATTAACATCTTTCGTTCCAATTAGCCCTATTAAAAAAAGATGCAAACATTCATCTAACCTCGTTCCAAACATCAATTCAATCTAAAATACACTCTATAATCATGAATTTGTCCGACGAAGTTTGTTTCCGGCCATGTTCCGTTCACCATAAAATCGTCATAGTTCCAGGTAATTTTTATATGTTTATGAATAGTTGTAAGCCGTACACTAAAATCCCTAACTTAATTTTTACAAACTTGGATTTAACAATTAAAGATCTAGGGTTCATATGTGAACAAGATGAACCAAAACTAATACTTATAAATAATCGTTTTCATATAATAACCGAATTGCTTTGATACTTCACTGGTTAAGTCACAGGCTTTTTAAACATGAGACCCGGGTTCGAAACCTGGGTTGTTAGTCTTTTAATTAATTTTTTTTTGTTAATTAATAACTATTATACCTTTAATCAGTTAGTGTATTTATAATATTAAACTCATTCTTAAAACGAATATGATACTTGGTTCAGCTGGCTAACACATGAGACTTTTAACAGAAAGACCCGGATTCGAAACCCGAGTCAGGACATTTTATATATATATATATATATATATATATATATATATATATATATATATATATATATTAACAGCCTTTATCTTTTTATATAATTAAATTAATCAATTAAAAATCATAATAAAACAATAAAAATATTTTTTTTAATCCAAATAAAAATTTTATAAATTATATTTCATCATTTTTCCACTTAAAAATCAAACTTTCGTTTTCGTAACCCATAATTAAAATTCGTCCGATAAACATAACCGTAAACTTTAATTTCTTAAATTATTTCATTAAAACCTTTAAAATTAATTTAGACTTGTAATCGCTAGTCCAAGTTTTTACGAACATCTTGCTTCGTATCTTTTCCGTTAAAGATATTAATAACATAATAACAACCAAATTCCGTTAAACTTAAAATATTACTATTATAATCAATAGCACTAAAATTAGTAAAAATAACACATCAATTAATTCTTAAACAAACTTATACAATAACTAACCTTAATAATATCGATAGATTAGTCGTTAAATTTCGTATTTATTCTTACTGTAGTTCGTTCGGATCGTTTGCTTTGGTTTCTCTGAAGCTTTCGGTTTATTCTTAGTCTTTCGCTTCAATTTCAAATGTGAGTTTCTCACACCCCCTTTTTAAACGTTTTTACATTTTGGGGGTAGTATGCATATCCTATTTAAATGATTTCTATTATTACTTATTCAAACTACAATTCACATTATGGACTTGTGTGTTTACTTGCTTATGTGCGTTGTGCTATTATCCGAGTACGTTGGTTGTCCCCAACTGGAAAGGACCTTATATGCGTTGTGCTATCTGAGTACGCTGATCGGCCTCAACTAGAAAGGACCTTGCGCGCGTTGTGCGATATCCCGAATACGTTGGTTGTTACTAATTGGAAAGGACTTACTTGCGTTGATTACACGGTTCATAGAATTGTACGCTTTTTATGTATTATATCAAACCTTGATGATAATCACCAGCTACTTGTAGTTGACTTTATTTTATATGCAAGCTATAGGTGCGGTGATTAGAGGATGATGTAAAGATAGACACTAGTTTTTAGGTTATAAAAAATAATCAATAAATTGTCATAACTGTCTATCCTTAAATTGGTTGTATTTGTTTTCTTGAACTTGTGTACTTGTGTTGTGAACGAATTAATGATATTATGGTCACTTAATAGTGTCTAGTGTGTTTGAACAATCTGTACGTAACACTCGGGCGTTTCTTCTTAAGCCAGGGTGTTACAATTTATGACTAACAAATATAATCGGTCCACACGGGGCTGAGTTTGATGTTAATTGCCTAAACAACTCTTAACCGCGCATGTTAGTCTCACCTAGTGCTTCCGGGAGTAAATTGAGAATTCTTTGTTATCGGGAGTAACTATGGGTCCTTTGGTAAATATAATGCCCCGGGGGTTGTTTTAATCGAACGTGGTGAGGTCAAGGCTTTAGGTAACTTGAACCATGTTAGAACGCCTCGTAGGATAAACGAGTCCATTCGGTGTCGTTAGTAATGATTGTATGTAAACCGACAGGCGTTTGAGTTGTGGGGATACTTAGGGGTTCTCTAGCTCGTGGTGATTTCGTGCCTTGGGTCAGGTGAGTTCACGATGCCCCTTTTTACTCTTTTCAAGTTTTGGGCTATCATACACACTTAAGCGATTTTGCTTGATGAATAGTTTAAATTATTTTACATGGGCTTACTTGTATAGAGTAGGCCTTGGGATTATATTATTGTATGTTTGGATGTATGTTTATACATGTATTATTGTATGGCCAATAATTGGCGATGTTAATTAGTTGTTATCGACTAAAGATGTTTACGTATGCCTACTTTGTGTTTGCATACGTTGGATGAGATGTTACGTGGTTGGTTTGTACGTGTGCTCGACTCTTATGTTATTACTTGGATGATATTTATAGGGATATAATTATATAGATGTACATATATATAAGTATGACTACTTATTGTTGATGATGGCCTAACTGTTCGTATCCCGTTTTATTTTAAACTCTTGGAATGATTATTATAAATGTCAATTATTAAAACTTGAACTCACTCAGGTCAAGCTGACTTTGTATGTATGTTAGTGTGAGTTTCATGTTAGGAGGAGGATGCTTACCGCTTGGACGTGCTCGAGGCTACTGGGACGGTTGAAGGCATATCTAGTCGGAAAGTTTTGTTAATGAACGTTGTCCTTTTCAATTAATACTTAATACATTGAAATTTGGTTTTGGGCATAATTCCCGGGTTTTGGGAACTTGTTTTAATAATTATGATTTTTTTGCTGATTTATACTCTGAACTGGTTTTTGAAATGAAATGAATTGTTTTGAGTTTAAGAATTTTGTAAGTTTCGTGTATGATCATCAACTATAGGATTCCCGGGATTCGAGGTCTTACATATTGGTATCAGAGCCATGGTTCGAGGGATCCGAGCGTTCCTAAATGCTTGGACTCGAACAATAGAAGAAGGGACTAGAAATGCCAACCGCGAGTTGCTGCATGTCAAGAGGTAAATTCTAATTATGTAGTCATTCTTACAAGTTTAAGATGTCATTTCGTGAATAATTGCTTAAGTGTAAGATGGGATGCTGATATGGTTAGGGGGCAGAGGGTGCTTAGGATGGGCGGGTAAAGTAAACAATTAATAACACTTGATCAACGTTATTAGCAGTTTACCGTTACCTTGCATGTTCTAAATACTACTTGTGTCTGACTATGTTAGGGTTCCTGTAGGTTCCTGGACGGATCTTACACGAGATATCCCGATATACACAGGTGCGGAATCCCTGTGTAGATCGTTACGGACGTAGAATATTAGCTCACAAACACACGTACACACAATACGAACAACCACACGTTATATTGATAACTCAAACCGAGATGCTTACAGACTCACGTCAATAGACTCACACGTAACTGAACTCGATCAACCAAAAACCTAAAATGACCAACACTGAAACAGTAACCCATAGGTTACTTAAATACACGACAACTTCGCCTGTCAATAACTTCGCTCGTTGAACAAGTTCGCCTAGGCGAACTTGTCAACAACTTCGCTTGGTTAACAAGTTCGCCTAAGCGAACTTGTCAACAACTTCGCTGTTACACAAACAATTACATAAACAATATTACAGACTCGATTACAGACTTTATACATATGAACTACTGACATCTATGCACCAACAGTTCCGTCTTCGTAGGGATAGGATATGGCTAACTCTCGTGTCGTTAGCGTTAATGTTCATCTCATTCCTTAAATTCTCCTGTTTATTTCTCATCCTCTCAAATGCTTTGCGCGTAATTATTTAGCTGAGGCGTAGCATGCTGTCACTCTGGGTTCCTTTGTACTTGACCGCTTAAATTCCTCGCTCCTTCAAGAATGTATCTGTAACTGTTTAGCTAAGCAGGAGTGTAATGTTATCACAGATACCTTTTTACTTGATGAATTACAGGCTTCGGTCTTATTTGATTCGGGTGCCAGTAGAAGTTTTGTGTCTACCGCTTTCTATTCCACGTTGAATAAATTACCGGAGCGTGTAGTAGATGTGTTTGAGGTTGAGTTTGCCGTAGGGAAATCCCTTTCCGTGTCTAGGGCTATTCAGGGTTGTTCCATCGAGTTGTCGGGATATAGATTTCTGGTGCAGCTGTATTTGATGCCGCTTGGTTGTTTTGATGTAGCACTTGGGTTGGACTGGCTCGCAAGTGTTGATTCTCAGATCATTTGTGGTCAGAAACTTGTACGTCTAAGAGCCCCGGATGGGACCCAAATTATGGTCTTCAGTGATCGGAATGGTGCAACGCCACATATCATATCCATGCTTAAGGCGGGAAAACTGATGCAGCGGGGGTGCGGGGCGTATCTGGCGTATGCTATAAACGTGAAAACCGAGGTGGCTACCGTCGGTGGTGTTCCTATTGTTCGGGATTTCCCGGGTGTGTTTCCAGATGATTTGTCAGATGTGCCGCCAGATCGCGAGGTCGAATTCCATATAGACCTTATGCCGGGTGCAAAACCCGTTGCTTGAGCTCCTTACCGTCTAGCACCGAATGAAATGAAAGAACTTATGGCTCTATTGGAAGACTTGCTCGACAAGGGCTTCATTCGACCGAGCATCTCACCTTGGGGTGCCTCGGTCCTGTTCGTCAAGAAGAAGGACGGTAGCATGCGGATGTGCATCGACTATCGTGAATTGAATAAACTCACTGTGAAAAATCGGTACCCTCTACCAAGGATCGACGACTTATTTGATCAGCTCCAAGGAGCTATTTGGTTTTCGAAGATCGATCTTAGGTCCGGGTATCATCAGTTGAAAATTCGAGAGGAGGATATCCCTAAGACTGCCTTCCACAATCGTTATGGACATTATGAATTTCTCGTGATGTCTTTCAGTTTGACCAACGCACCGGCTGCGTTCATGGATCTTATGAACGGGTGTGTAGGCCGATGCTCGATCGTTCTGTTATTATGTTCATCGAAAACATTCTTGTGTATTCCAAATGTGAATCCGATCATGCCGGTCATCTCACGGAAGTTTTGAAAGCTCCGCGAAAGAACAAGTTGTACGCGAAATTTTCGAAGTGTTCTTTTTGGTTACGCGAGGTTCAGTTCTTGGGGCATGTTATTAACCCGAGCGGTATTTTGGTTGACTCTGCAAAGGTGGAAGCCATAAACGAATGGGAATCTCCTAAGTCTCTGTCCGAAATTCGTAGCTTTCTGGGATTGGCGGGGTATTACCGCCGCTTTATTCCCGACTTTTCAAAAATCGCTTCGTCGTTGACCAAGTTGACTAAGAAGAGCGTTAAGTTAGTGTGGGGTTCTGAGCAGGAGGAGGCTTTTCTCGAATTAAGAAACAGGTTGACGCATGCTCCGATTTTAGATTTACCCGATGGCACTAACGATCTGGTTGTTTATTCTGATGCCTCTTATTAGGGGCTTGGGTGTGTTCTGATGCAGTGAGGCCGAGTCATAGCTTATGCCTCACGGCAGTTAAAGCCTTATGAGGCGCATTATCCTACTCACGATTTGGAGCTGGCGGCGGTTGTGTTTGCGCTTAAGTTGTGGAGACATTATTTGTACGGTGTCCCTTGTGTTATCTATACCGATCATAAGAGCTTAAAGTATTTATTCGAGCAAAAGGAACTGAATATGCACCAGCGGCGGTGGCTGGAATTGATTAAGGATTATGATTTTATGTACCATCCCGGTAAGGCTAACGTGGTAGCCGATGCGTTGAGCCGGAAGGAGAGACCGAAACCTATTCGCGTGAAATCTTACTAGCTTATTCTCAAGCCCGGCATTTTGAAACAGATAGCCAATGTTCAGAATGAAGCTTTGCAGGTGAATGAATTATGTCAGAACGCATTTGGGGTCAGGAAAAATTTTTGGAAGACGTCGGTGACGGGTTGAAGTACAGGAACGGTCGTTTATGGGTTACCAGGTATGGGGGATTCAGGGGTAAGATACTGGATGAAGCACACAAGTCGCGCTATTCCATTCATCCGGGCGCGACTAAGATGCACCAAGACCTGAAGAAGAATTATTGGTGGCCTGCGATGAAGTATGAGGTGGCTCAGTACGTGAGTAAGTGTTTGACGTGTCTGCAAGTTAAGGCCGAGCACCAGAAGCCTTTCGGGAAACTTCAACCCTTAAAAATACCTGAGTGGAAGTGGGAGCATCTTACAATGGATTTAGTGACTAAACTGCCACATACTCCTAGGGGTAATTATGACACCATTTGGGTAATAGTTGATAGATTGACTAAGTGCGCTCGTTTCTTGCCGATTCGAGAAACTTTTAATTATGAGCAGCTGGCCGATGTGTTCATTCGTGAGATCGTTTCTAGGCACGAGATGCCAGTATCTATTGTTTCGGATAGGGATACGCGTTTTACCTCCAGGTTTTGGAAGAAGTTTCATGAGTAGATGGGTACCAAACTCCTCATTAGTACCGTTTATCACCCGCATACGGATGGTCAATCCGAGAGGACCATACAGACTCTCGAGGATATGTTGCGGGCTTGTGTTATCGATTTTAGTTATAGTTGGGATCGTCATTTACCGTTGGTCGAATTTTCTTATAATAACAGTTACTATGCCACTATTGGGATGCCGCCGTTTGAGATGTTGTATGGGCGTAGGTGTAGGACTCCGGTCTGTTGGGGCTCCATTGGTCAGAAACAGTTGGGTAGTTTGGAGGTGGTTGAGGCTACGACTGAGAAGCTCGATAAGATTAAGGCTTTTATGAAGGCCGCTCAGGATCGTCAAAAGTCCTATGCGGACAAAAGGCGGAGACCTATTGTGTTCGAGACTGGTGATCGAGTTATGCTAAAAGTTTCTCCTTGGAAGGGCATCATTTGTTTTCATAAGAGAGGGAAGCTTAGTCCGAGGTTCATTGGTCCGTTCCGTATTTGTCCCGTGTTGGTGAGGTAGCGTATAGACTGGAATTGCCCGATGAGCTCGCGGGGATTCATCCTACTTCCCACGTGTCTCATTTGAGGAAATGTTTAGCATATGAGGAGCCCCATGTGCCTCTTGGTGATATTATGCTTGATAGTAAGTTAAACTACGTTGAAGATCCTATCGCTATACTTGACCGTCAGGAAAGGCGTTTGAGGAATAAGGCGGTTAGGCAGGTGAAGGTGCAGTGGAGGCACCGTAAGGGCTCCGAGGCCACTTGGGAGTCCGAAGACTAGATGATGAAACTCTACCAGCAGCTGTTCTTATCGCATCGGGATTCGGGGAAGAATCCCATTGTAAGGGGGTGGACTTGTAACACACGTCACTTTCGGTTTAACGATTTAAATCTTCTAAAGTATGTACAATTCTCGGGAGTAATCCGGCATTCCTCGATGACCTTCTCATCTGCCCGGTACGTTAAATTATGTAACTTTTCAATCAAGATGTTACTTCTTTATAATTAAGGGGCTGGAATGTAACATTTCATATTATAACATAAAAGTAACCCTAGCCCCCCCCCCCTAACAGCCGATCGGCACCCATAGCGGCCACAAGAGATTCGTTTTTCTTTTTTCCAGCCGCTCTCAAGGACTAAAACTTCAATTGAAGGTTAGTTCCATGTTCCCCCAAGTCTTTTACACCTTAATTGGTCATTATATCTCGCGTATTGATCGATAAACGGCTTGTTCTAGGCTAACCGGGTGGCTGTCCAATCGAGCAATTTCGGGACTGTTTTGGTGGAGGTTTTTTGCACCAACATCTTCTTAGGTATGTCTAGTATAACATACTTTAAAATTATGCCCGTTGGTGTTCGTTTGATTGGTCAACTAGTTGTAGCTTGAAAGTTGGTATTCGGTTGACTAGTTTGTGAATTGTGATGTCTAGCGCGCTGTTTGAGGGAACTAACAACCAATTCGAATGTTCTAGCCTCGGTATGAGTTTTAGGCTGTAAGAAACTGATTTTTAAAGGTAATGGGGCTGAATTGGTTGTCGGTTCCTCAAACGGGTCGGTACAACGCGTATTCGCGTTTATTAAATAGTTGGTGCGTTGTGCTTGCAAGTTACCGACCCGTTCGACTCGTGTAGCGTCGTGTGGACTTGTTGGCTGTGAATTTATCATATTGGGACCACACGGGGCTGAGTTGGATGTTAATTGCCTGAACAACTCTTAAACGCGCATGTTAGTGTCACCTAGTGCTTCCGGGGGTAAATTGGGAATTCTTTGTTCTCGGGAGTAACTATGGGTCCTTCGGTAAATATAAGGCCCAGGGGGCTGTTTTAATCGAACGTGGTGAGGTCGAGGCTTTAGGTAACTTGAATCATGTTAGAACGCCTCGTAGGATAAACGAGTCCATTCGGTGTCGTTAGTAATTATTGTATGTAAACCGACAGGCGTTTGAGTTGTGGGGATACTTAGGGGTTCTCTATCTCGTGGTGATTTCATGCCTTGGGTCAGGTGAGTTCATGATGCCCCTTTTTACTCTTTTCAAGTTTTGGGCTAGCATACACACTTAAGCGATTTTACTTGATGAACAGTTTAAATTATTTTACATGGGCTTACTTGTATAGAGTAGGCCTTGGGATTATATTATTGTATGTTTGGATGTATGTTTATACATGTATTATTGTATGGCCAATAATTGACGATGTTAATTAGTCATTATCGACTAAAGATGTTTACGTATGCCTACTTTGTGTTTGCATACGTTGGATGAGATGTTACGTGTTTGGGTTGTACGTGTGCTCGACCCTGATGTTATTACTTGGATGATATTTATAGGGATATAATTATATAGATGTACATATATATAAGTATGACTACTTATTGTTGATGATGGCCTAACTGTTCGTATCCCGTTTTATTTTAAAACTCTTGGAATGATTATTATAAATGTCAATTATTAAAACTTAAACTCACTCAGCTCAAGCTGACTATGTGTGTATGTTAGTATGAGTTTCAGGTTAGGAGGAGGATGCTTACCGCTTGGACGTGCTCGAGGCTACTGGGACGGTTGAAGGCATATCTAGTCGGAAAGTTTTCTTAATGAACATTGTTCTTTTCAATTAATACTTAATACATTGAAATTTGGTTTTGGGCATAATTCCCGGGTTTTGAGAACTTGTTTTAATAATTATGATTTTTCCGCTGATTTATACTCTGAACTGGTTTTTGAAATGAAATGAATTGTTTTGAGTTTAAGAATTTTGTAAGTTTCATGTATGATCACCAACTGTAGGATTCCCGGGATTCGGGGTCTTATACCCCCCCCCCTCCCTAGATGGGATAAAGCCCTCTTTAAAAGCACAATATTTATAATTCCCCCAAATGGGATAAAACCCTCTTTAAGAGGCTCAAATACTTATAATTCCCCATAATGGAAAAATGAAATCAATTCTCCTTTATAATGAGTAAAAGGAAGGCCCGCCTGAGAGGCTTGAATCCATATACAAAATAAGAACATCATAATACGTCCGCATACAAATTGAAAACATCCTAATACACCCACAAGCACGAGGTGAACCTTATAGCCCAACATGTGCTTAAATGCACCTCGAGTCAAAACATATTATGCACTGTTGTTTTTAACATGATTCGCTCATATTAATCGACAAGATCTGGCAGGGAAACATATAGAAAGAAGTCAGATAATCATGATTAACGTCAGTGGTTTGATACATTTTCAACATGTGTTATCACATTGGAAATTGTTAATGTCTTCGTTTTTATGTCAAATACTAATAACGCAAGAGTAGCATGATCATTATTATAGACTGTTAATTGTTTACTAACAAATTTTGCAGGGTTACTCAACAAGAAGAAATAGATTACGTAAATCAAGCATAGTTTCCAGGGAAGGAAATATTAACCTTGTCTTGGTTATGTTCGGGAAACTTGGGTTTAAAGTCCCTTATCCCAATCATAAATAATTAGCATAATGGATGTGTAACATTTCGGATTTTCTAAACCGTATTCGTTTACTCATAACCTGAACCGAGAATATTTTATATCATTATAATTAATCAAAAATCAAATAATTAGGAATTTTTATGTTTCTAATGTTCACTATAGGCCCTTCATGTTTTATACAATGCTTATTCCTTAATTATTGCATAAAAGTTCAACAAATGACCAAATACTAAACTTTAGGGACTAAACTTGTTAAAAACCAAACTCCAAACCCATTGTGGGCCGGGGCGCTGCGCGACCACCAAGGGTGGTGGCCGCCGCGCGGCGCTATGGCCATAATGTGTAGATCGTTTTGATTAAACACGTTTACTAGTTCGTTTTTGGCCCAAAATCGATTATTTTAGGCATATTAGAGAGAATTAAGGACCAATAAACAATCATATAACCAAAACATAAGTATAATCTCGTTTATTATCATCCAAGATCAAATCTTTTGATTATATTTAGTGATTTATTCATAAAAGTATGATTTACTTGCTTAAACGGGCCAAAAAGCCTATAATTAGTTCGGTTTAGCTATTCCTATATAAACAAGTCATAACTATCTGCTGTAAACTTTAATCTAACCCTAATCCACCTCCTACAGTAATCACTAGCCTCTGCCATCTCGTAAACCCTTCGGTTTTTGCATATTCGTTAAAGATACAAGGCTTGATCGTTGACTTTGCTTACTTTAGGACCTTTGACTTCCGTTTCTCATCAATCCTTTCAGTTTCCGAGTAAGTTGTAACCTGTAAAATCATTCATACATATTCCCTAGTCAATAACCTTCAATCAATTTCGGTGGTTGAAGGGTGTTGACTAGTCAATTACTTTAAAACCTGATTAAGGTTAAAACAGTCAACAAGTTTGACTTTGCGTTTTCTCATGCTTCTGGTCGGATTCAATGTTCGGTCCAGAAGACTTTTATTCTTGTAACGAAATTTTAAGGCTACTGGCCAAAACCCGACTTCCGACTCGCTGTTCGGATTCTGGTCGGTACCAGCTCGCTTAAACGTTTAATTCAACATAACTAGAGTTCTACTCATCCGTTTGGATTGATTCCAGCGGCATTAAGTTCGTTTTTATTTATAGTTTCATATCATAAAGTTTTAGGTTCTGATCAGTTAGCTCGTTTGACGTATTGGACGACTCGCTTAAACCTTACTCATTTATTCGTAATCAAATTCACTTGCCTTTAATCTAAAGTGAGTTTTATCATTCCCCTATTTTAATCGATTTTTACAAACTTTTTGGGGACATATGAGTATATCATACTATACATACATATCTATATATACATACATATCAAAAATAGCAAACGTGTAATTGTGTGTGATTAATCAAATCTACTTATGTGCTTATTTGTCTTTGCATGCAATCGTTTGACATATCCCCTTGGAGAGGGTTCTCATTCTATTGACCACCGCCCGATTCCTTTGGCAACGGTCTTATTCTATTTATTTGCTCATAGTTGATTTACCGGCGTCCAATTCGCTTGGCAATGGTTTAATCGACAATCTATTTGTTTATGGTTTGATTTCATTACCGCATTTATTACGTTTTGCTTATTTATCATATTAACATTATTTTGGTGTCAAAACTTGGTGGTAAACTCACTCAACATGTTTGTTGACAAAACTCCATTTTCTACGCATATGCAGGTTGCCTGAGTTGAAGGATGGACACTTAGAAAGACCTTAGGATTATAATGAAGACATACATGAATTTAACATGTTATATTTGTTTATTTGAATTGGTTGTTGTATTTGGATATTGTGTGTGTATAATTGAAATAAAATAATTAATTAGATATTGTCATTTATACTTATGATAGTATTTTCGAGCTGTGAGCAATCGGATCACGCCCCAGCATTTCCGCCTTAGGTTAGGGTGTGACAGGACGGGGGTGGGGGGTGTGGGGACTTGAAAAGGTAGCCCCATGACTGGGCCTATTGTATGGGTTGAGTTTAGATATGCTTGGTCTTTATCTCTTTCCATGACTTGGCCATCTTAACTGTGACATCTTAGTTTTTCCGTATTTGAATTCGTTGGGGTGTAACATCAACCTTGCCGAGCTAAACTTAATAAGTCAAAATGGAGCCAACCTATTAGGGTTAGGGCTTACTCATTCTTTATTATACAGAAGAGGGGCCTCGTATTTCTATCATGGTAGATTTAAACTATCAAGAGAATTGGTTCAGGATCATGGGAATCAAATATCATCTACCTCAGCCAAGTATCAAAAGAGGATCTCGTCCAAAACTGGCTCAATGAATGGGCCTAAAAGAAAAAGAGGATGGACCTATCCAGAATGTGATGAGAAAGATGGGTCGTGACAAAATTAGTTATTTGTCCTTATCATAAAGAATAAGGCCTAGGGGCACTTGTAGAGCTTGCTATGAAAATGGGTCTCCGTCCCATGATGGGTCAAATCAAGTAAGCCCAAGAGAAATCAAGATACTCGACTAGTTACTCTAACCAAACATCCAACCAACCAAATAAAAAGGAGATATGGTGAGAGAAACGCAAAGTTGAAAGTATAAGGGAAGAAGGGAGCAAGCTGTTAAGAGAAAGACAAGCGATTCTAAAGGTATTATTACATCTTGGGGGACGCGTGAGAGCCATTTCCAAAACTGCCGCCGGTTTGGGAGTGGGCCTGGTTATAGGCCAAATGTCTTCAGAAGTTACATAAAGAACTGTGGGGCTGATTAATATTACATGAAAATTGGGCCGATAGAGAAAACAACATAAACGGATACGCCAAGAGAATAAAGGAAGCGTCGTGGGGCTGAATCAAAAGTGAAGCGAAGAACTAATATGAGCCCATTATACTCGTCATAAATAGCGAGCACAATGGACTGGAGAGACTTGAAGAGATTACCATTGAAATGGGCTCTTAGAATGATAAGAGAAGTAGTCCCAACAACAAACGCTAGCCTAAATTAAGTGTGGCTAAAGGAAGTAAGCCCGTAAGAGAGTAACTAAAAAACCCCCCAAAGTAACTAAGTGAAATAAAAGGTTCTAGAAGGATGAAGGACTTGTCTAATCAATCTAAACAAGTTGGTAGTTACAGCCCAAAAGAAGGGATTGGGACATCACATGCATCAGGCCATGCTACTAAGAGAACAATGGTCCAAGAGAAAGCTCCTAGGTAAGAATGAGCACGTAATAGTTCTAGGAATATTCTTTTGTGTATCAAAGATACCCCTGGCTGTATAAAGGGTGGGGATCTTTCATTTTTACTCACTCAATTCCCACATGAAAGAATAAATACTTACAATTACTTAGTAAATCATAAATTAGTCATTAAGTAGAGCAAACACCCGAATCCTACATCACATTCGATCCTCCAAACGATTAGGGTTCCAACAACTTATAACATTCTTTTACACTAACAATTTTTTTTTCCAAAATTACGTTTTAACTAAATGTAAGTGGGAAATAGTTTTATGCTAAACTACATCACATTATAATGTGTCGTCATCCACTATTATTATTTGTATTTGATCACTTATGAATTAACGGAGTCTTGCTTTTTATTGTGAAATGTGAATCATATGTTCTAAAGTTTTTCGAAAAGATGCCGAATGTTACGGACCTGGAGAATTGAAATATAGATAAACAGTAAAATATAGTCGCTTTAAATTTATAATATATACAGTGATCGTCTAATGATTATACTATTGCATTTACAAATTTGTGAATATTAGAACTTTTTTTTCATTATTTAATTTTACTTATAAACATTGAATTGTACATAGTTGATGTAGCGTTAACTAGTAACATGATTATAGATAATACTAGCCTACATAAATTGGCATATTTTTCTTAGAACTGGACTAGATCCGTGTGTTAAATATCGCACTCGGTCTACGAGTTATTCAAAATATATCATTTTATTTATTAAACGCAAGTTATTTAACAATATAACTAAGAAATCTAAAACATAAATAAGGAACTCATTTCATACCACTGAAATACAAGATAACCTCTTGATACCTAACAAAACATGGAATATAACACATGATGTGATTAGGTAGTCCACAATATATTAGAAAAAGAAAAAATAAATAACCAAAAATGCTAATATATTATAATTTCTATGACCATGAAGACCCATGTTTTGTCTCTAGTTTCTTGTTTCAAGAACTTATTTCTCCCCCTCCTATCTCTTACACAAACTAAGTAGATTTTGCTGGTGTTTTGTCTTGTGGTTACAACCGCAAATCCCATGTTTTGTGTCCACTATGAGCACCCAATGAAACCAAAAACACAGAATTAAGAATAAACCCTATTGGCATAGCTTCTGCCAATCAACAAGAAAACAAATTACTTAAATATTGTTGCAACACAGAAGACTTTATAAAGCTTACATCTTTTGTTTCCAAACTATATTTGTTTGTATTTCAGTATGTCAAATGTCTCAGCAGATGAACGAGGAAGCTTCTCTTCAGGTAATACTAATACTGGTGCTGTTGTTGAAGAAGGTCAACAAAGACTGCCACCAGTAGTCAACTCTACAGATTTTGGATCCACTTCTCAAGACCTTGTTCAAGATTCATCTAAGAAGAAGAAAAGATCCTTACCAGGAACTCCAGGTAATTAGCTTTCTTCCCAATTCATTTCTGTTACTATAATCTCTCTCTCGCACACAGACTAGAGAGCAAGCATTAAAAAACATAATAAGCAATCTATTAATCATCATGCTATCATATTTTGAATATATGATTGTGATTTTGTGCTAGATTTATCTACTCTATGACCATTGAATGCCAAGGAGTTGGAAATAAGCTAATGATTTTTGTTAATAAAAAACATGTGGAATATACTAAGAAAGCTAGTAAATGAATATTTTATTAATAAGTTTGTACACAAAATTCAAATAAAGAATTTTGTTTCATGACTTATAAAATACATATCATGAAATTGTCCAAACCTATTAGATCAGAAATCCATGACAGCCATCACCACTTTGGTGGGATGGTAAAGGCTTTGGCCTTTGGGTGAAAGGTTTAGGGTTCGATTCTTGGTATTGACGGTATAATGTAAATAGTAGGAGGAAAGCTTGAAAAAAAAAAAATCCATGACAGAAATGTTAGATAGGGGTCAAATAAGAAAAGGGAGATTCAATTATTGGTTTATGGATTGCAATAATTGGAGTTCTTTTACCCCTTATCTTTTCTCTTCTACTTTTGTTTTTTGCTGCTTGAAGTAATTACACATACATGTGTACTGCTCCTATCAAATAGTTACTTTTGTTTTTTGCTGCTTGAAGTAATTACACATACATGTGTACTGCTCCTATCAAATAGTGTTTGGGAGTTGGGTGGGGTGGTTGATGTATACACTTCACAGTGCATGTATAAATTATTTTAATTTCTTCTTTAATGCTTATCCTAGATCCATTTTTCTTGGGACATGTTCCAAATCTTTTCTTGAGATGCAACAATATTATTTATGTATTTGTGATCAAATAACAGATCCGAATGCCCAAGTCATTGCGTTATCGCCAACAAGTCTAATGGCTAAGAACAAATACGTGTGCGAAATTTGCAACAAGGGTTTCCAAAGAGATCAAAACCTACAACTGCATAGGAGGGGACATAACTTGCCATGGAAACTTAGACAACGAACCGGTACTAAGATAATAAAACGTGTGTACATATGTCCTGAACCAACATGCGTCCATCACAATCCGGCTCGTGCACTGGGTGATCTAACCGGGATCAAGAAACATTATAGCCGAAAACATGGCGAAAAGAAATGGAAATGTGAGAAATGTGGCAAAAGATATGCTGTACAATGTGATTGGAAGGCTCATTCCAAAATATGTGGCACCAAAGAATACAAATGTGACTGCGGTACCATCTTTTCCAGGTTCACCTCACCTCAATATCTCTTAAGTTTTATTTTAATAAATATTATATTTACATATAGGGATGAGATCCGGTATAAATGAAATTAACCTACTAAACGTATAACCATTCAAAAACATATACACACACTATCAATTATTATTACTCTACAATTTTAAACCAGAGTAATTACACTACAAAAAATAAAGTAATAATAATTACTTTAGTGTTAATATAAATATGATAGTTATTTGTACGCTTAGCACGCTAAATCTATTTGTATTTGAGCTTAACATAATTATATAAACAAATTTATATATGATTAAAAAAGGAAGAAGTTTTAGAACGTTTCTGAAATTTTAAACAACCTCATGATCATGGCACATCGTTTTCTTCGACAATATGAAAATGATAAGCAACCGTGAAGAGGTAGGTCCCAGCAGAGCCCAGTTGGACCCGCAAGACTCACCTCAAAAAGGGACGTCTGCGCAGTTGAACCCGCAAGACTCACCTTCAACAGGGACGTCTGCGCAAAGGTTAAACTCGCAAGACTCGCCTTGAAGAGACGTATGCGCAGAAACCAACTGGATCCGCAGGACCCACCATGCTCAGAGACGTGACGTCCTTACGCGCAGTACGCAAGCTGTTCCCGCAGGAAAAGCCTCCCAATGGTCGACGTACTCCGCCTGTTCCCGCAGAAACGGATACTAGCCATCAGGGAAGGCTACCCGCGCAGCAAGGTTACACGCACAAGGCACTTAACTCTTAAATAATTCAGTAATGTCACCTGAAGGAGTGAGCAAGCCGGGAACACTCCCGCACAAAGCCGGGAACAATCCCGCACAAATGAGCCAGTCCGTACGATACTGGAGGATCTTTTGTACTGTACCTGACGAGGTATGGACAAAAGATCTGACCAAAGATACGACAGCTCACTGACAACAGTATGACGAGCAGCACACTCTTGTACTGTATGTCACTATCAGCTGCTGCCTACTCACCAACCTGTCGGAGGACGTGCATAGCCTCAAGATCATGAACAGAAGACATGTTTTGGATGTAAAGAAGAACGATTTCAGGAGAATGCTCGACAGAAAAGTTAGAGTATTCGCCGGAAATCGTTTAGAAGAAGAAGATAGGTGAAACTGTGAGTTGAGATGCAACCTCTCCTCCCTTTATATACTCATCGCAATGAATGCGATGAATTTAATGCGGAAGAGAGAGGAAAACACTGGTGCAATGAAACTATGACACGTGGAAAAAGCAAGCTGGCAACAGCTGTTGACAGGACGCGTGCCGTAAACTTCGCGGCCATGCGCCCGAAAACTCGCGCCCACGCGCCTGAAAAAGCGTCTGGAATGACCTTATACTGTCACGTCGCCATAACTTCCTGCACGTCCTGACACTGCCAGAAGAAACCGTCGGACGACATTTCAACAGTTTGGACTGTTCTTATCCTTTCACCAACTCTTCGAATTTCAAAAAGATTCAAAGAGATTCAAAAGTAAGCGGGACTATACCCCTTACCTTGGCAACCAAGTAACTATAAGACAGGTGCGAGTACAGTGTTTAGGCAAAACCCTTCACATACTTAGCACCTGCAGGGAATTGAAGCCAAGAATACCTCGGCAACCAAGTAACTATAAGACGGGTGCGGGTACAGTGTCAAGGCAAAACCCTTCACATACCTAGCACCCGCAGGGAATTGAAGCCAGGAATACCTTGGAAGTAAAGTAACTATAAGACGAGTGCGGGTACAGTGTCAAGGCGAAACCCTTCACATACCTAGCACTCCGCAGGGAATTGAAACCAAGAAGGATCTTCTGGGCCATGCTTGCGGAGACGGGAATAACATCCCCGCATAGCGGGAACGTCGAGAACTAGATTGTTTGAAGCTCCAAGATGGAATTGGTTGTTTTAACATAATTGATCACTATGTTCAAAACTACCAAAACCTCATGGAGAATCTACACAAGTGGAACTCAACGCTCCTGACTTGCGAGGAGGTTACAGACCTACCCGCATCATACCCAAAGATCAAGCAGAAAAGTCGGGAATTTCTGCACGTGACATTAGGACTTCCGCGGGAAGAATCCCCATGGAAAACCCTAAAACTAAACCCTTTTCAAAACCCTTTGCTTAAGTCCAAAAGTTCACCTCACTTATTAACAATTCATGAGAAGAACATTGGACTGGGGGGACTTGAAGAGGTAGGTCCCAGCAGAGCCCAGTTGGACCCGCAAGACTCACCTCAAAGAGGGACGTCTGCGCAGTTGAACCCGCAAGACTCACCTTCAACAGGGACGTCTGCGCAAAGGCTAAACTCGCAAGACTCACCTTGAAGAGACGTCTGCGCAGAAACCAACTGGATCCGCAGGACCCACCATGCTCAGAGACGTGACGTCCTTACGCGCAGTACGCAAGCTGTTCCCGCAAGAAAAGCCTCCCAATGGTCGACGTACTCCGCCTGTTCCCGCAGAAACGGATACTAGCCATCAGGGAAGGCTACCCGCGCAGCAAGGCTACACGCACAAGGCACTTAACTCTTAAATAATTCAGTAATGTCACCTGAAGGAGTGAGCAAGCCGGGAACACTCACGCACAAAGCCGGGAACACTCCCGCACAAATGAGCCAGTCCGTACGATACTGGAGGATCTTTTGTACTGTACCTGACGAGGTATGGACAAAAGATCTGACCAAAGATACGACAGCCCACTGACAACAGTATGACGAACAGCACGCTCTTGTACTGTATGTCACTATCAGCCGCTGCCTACTCACCAACCTGTCGGAGGACGTGCATAGCATGCAGTTGGTGGAACAGGAATAGTACACAGCCGGCCTGGTCACTATCAGCCGCTGCCTACCCACCAACCACCAGCATGGCACGTGCGTAGCCCACAGTTGGCAGAACAGGAATACTATTCAGCCGGCTGTACCTGCTTGGAAACCTACATTCGGCTATAAATACTCCAACACCTTGAAATGGTATGGAGACATTACATTACATTACCTTATCACATCTTATCTTTTCTAGCAATCTCTTAATATACACTTATATTCAAGAGCAATCTAGTCTGATTCTCACACCGGAGGGTGGTCACAAGGATGTACCCCCCCCCCCTTCTAAGTGACGAGCTCACGGTGTCTGTTTTGCAGGTCACCAGAAGAACCATCTTTGCCGGACATAACCCCTCGTGGGAAACATCTATTTAGCCCCCAGATTATCCGTAATCTGACCGGGGTCGATTAGTGTTTCTTCAAACCAGCTAGAATAATATTTCTTATCAATGTCGACTGCTGATTGAAGTTGAAGTCCGTTTTTTAGTATATATTTAATTTCTAGTTTATCTACCTGCTTACGATTAAAAAAGCAAACAGTGTCATGAATCTTGTGAAGCTTTTATGTTTTTATTAATATATAGATACAATATTAATTGGAGTTGGACTAACCTAGCTTTTATATATAGTCAAATATACAAACACATTAAATGAAGACTATTCTCAAGTTCAGATTATTCTTATTGTTGTTATTATTAGTAATAGAAAAACAAATTTATTAAATGGTTTTTTTAATCCCCACCTTACTTATTTGTTAAGATTTTACTAGCTAGAATTAAATTAATGTATATGTCTACATAGTTAACTAAATGATGATATTGATTAAGAAAAGTATGGAGTGCTTATTACGTTAGTAATTAGTTTTATTATTTTAATTATATGAGACTGAAATAAATTTAGGTGTAAAGGTACCTAAGTAATGTATAGGAGTTCACTAACTAGTCGAATACAGTCATACGTGCTACGCTTTTGTCTTCATATATATGATAGCAACTAAAATGATGTGATCTGGATTGAATTTTATGGCATGCATGCATCTAAAGTCAATAAAGTAAAGTCTATATGATTATTGAGGATTTGAATAAATTTGAATTATATATAATATGAACAGTGATTTTAAATTATAACTATTAAACATTTTTAAGTTATTGAACTAGGATATACAAATATATAATCATTAATATCTTAGTTCGTAAACACGTGAGAAGTGGCATGTAAAACTCTTAAATAGGTGGTATTATTACATTTTAATGTACTATTAAATCAAAACAATGTTTTCACATGGCATTTAATTAGTATGTCTACATAGGCTTTCAACTCATTAATTTTCCATTATATAATTTTCACATGTTAATTTGAACATTAATTTTAAAATTAACTCCTAAGTTGAATAAAGTTTTAAAATAAATGTTATAATTATCATTTATTGAGTGATAAAGACAATTAATTATTTTGATTGCTATTTTTTTAAACTTTGAGACTTTGTTATTTTCTTTTTTTTTTGGATTTTTAGAAATTATTTATGAATGTTTGAACCGAATGTATGAATGTTTAGATTGAAATGGTGGTTTAAGTCACGAGTTTTGGATTAGATTGTTGCTTTATTAAACGCGCGGTTTAATAAAAATTATAATTATATCTCATTGTTACATTCATATTTTTAACATTTTATATGTTGTGTACCTAAATGTTTTATAATTTTAATAAAATTAGTTTTATAACACACAACTTATGTTACAACATCTACATGTTTACGCTTTATACTTTTCAACATATGACTTCAGCAGATGATGAAGTTTTAATTAATATGTAATTTTTGTTTCATTGTATAAGTTAGAAATATATGGCTTAACTTATAATTATATTTTAAATTGTTATTTTTTTATTTGTCTTTTGTACGTTGGGTTCTTTTAATTAAAGTAATAATTTGATAATAATAATAATAATAATAATAATAATAATAATAATGCTATATTATCTGACGTTTATAATTCATTAAAATGTATATAACACACATGCGCGCACACACACAGATATATATATATATATATATATATATAGAGTAAGGTTAAAATGAAAATCCATTTGAGTTGTGAAAACCCGCGAAAATTCTATGTAACATCGTTTTTTTTTGTTACATGTAATATATGTTGTAACATTTAATACAAAACATCAAAACATAAAAAAAATGTTTTGCTATTTTTTAACATTTTTTTACTAATTTTTATATATGTTTTCAGGAGAGAGAAAAAGTTATATTTATATTTACATTTTTTATTCACTTTAATTGTGGACCACAAGATTTAAACATTAATTAAAAACATGTGGTTGACAATGGGTTTCTAGAGTTTTCACAACTCAAATGGGTTTTTATTTTATACTTAGCCTATATATATATATACATATATATATATATATACATATATATATATATATATATATATGGGTTAGGTTCAAATAAAAAGTTTGATTTTCCTAAGAAGGCTAGGAAGGAGGGTATTTTAGTCTAATAATTTAATATCAAAACCCACTTACTTTAATCTCAAAACCCACTTAAATTAATTTCAAAAACCCACTTACATAAAACCCAATTACATCTTCACTCATCTCTTACAACCACCACCACTCCACCGCCCACCGCCACCACAACCGTCACCCACCGCCACCACCTCGCCGGAAAAGTCCGAAAAAACACTATGAAAAACACAATGAAAAAAACACAATGGAAAAATACACTATGAAAAAAAACACAATGATAAAAACACAATTGTATAACACAATGGAAAAAACACAATGAAAAATACTATTGTATAACACAATTTTGTTAAACACAATTCGGTAAAACACAATTTGTAAAAACCCACTAACTTTTTTTTAATCTTTATATTACGATATGGTACTCATATAAAAGATAAAAAGACACTCGTTATTATGGTGAATTTCTTTTTCAATAAAAACATCGTAAAAAAAAGTTATGGACGTTTTAAAATGACGGGGGAATTTGACATGTGCCTTGCATGTGAAGAGAGAAAGTCAACAAATGTGTTATTCCTTTTATGCCCTTTACCTTGTATTCACACTTGATTTCCTCATAAATTAATCTCAACCCTCCATATTCAAAATCAATGGACAAGATTACTTCTTATCCTTCCTACAAACTCTATACTTCCTATTATATATATACATATTAGGTTAAAATAAAAACCCACTTGAATTGTGAAAACTCTAGAAACCCATTCTCTATCACATGTTTTTAATTAAATATTAAATCTTGTGGTCCACAATTAAAGTTAATAAAAAATGTTAACATAAATATAACATTTTCTCTCTCCTAAAAACATATAAAAAGTTAATAAAAAATGTTAAAAAATAGCAAAACAATTTTTTTTAATGTTTCGATGTTTTGTATTAAATGTTACAACATATCTTACATGTAACAAAAAAAAAACGATGTTATATAGGGTTTTCACAACTTAAGTGGGTTTTTATTCTATACTTTGCCTATATATATATATATATGAAGTTTTATATATTTTCCGTTCGTTTATAACACGGGGTTTAACCTAGTCCTATATTAAAGGAGATGCCATTCGAGTGTGGTAAAGGTTTCGGGAAGAAGACTAGGTTCAAACCTGTCATGAGAATGCATTATTCTTTTAAATCTTAATGTAGTTTAGGGGTGAGAAATAGATCAAGGTGTCACTTATCATTTAAAAAAATATTTAGAAATGAACTTTATTTAACTAGTATTGGAAGGTAAGTGAAGATGCTAGAAGCCGCAAGGTCTCGAGTTTGAATGTGATCTTAACCGGATTTTACCCGCTTTCGGGTGACGGGATTTTCCCATAATAGGAGATAGCGAACTTGGGCTACCAGTGCTAATTGCGATCACAGATGTTCGAGGTCATGTTTTACAATTGAATTATCCTAGATAGCCGGAGTTTAATTATTGGTTGTTAAAAAAGAGACAAAAGGGTGCAAAAAAATTTGTGAGTGAACCCATTTGAGATCACTTCTCTAAAATTAATATACACACACGCATATATATATATATACACGTGTATATATATAACATTATGACTTCGATCCGTTAACAAATATTATTAACAACCCTAATCTGCAAATACTAACTGTTTATAGCTATTTGTTCGTTTAATATTGTTAAATGATTATTAAATTTTGGAACATAATGATTGTGAAATTGTATATTCCATCCACCTCAAAATTTTGAATATTTAATTAAAGTAACACCCACATTGAATTAAATATGTTTCATTTTTGTCACCGTTGTCTTTCCACGCCATCACCACATGTATGGTATATATAAGAATTTATGGGATTTATGTTTAAAAGTTATTGTGTCAAATAACATGATTTTTAATGGGTAAGGATGAATAATGTCATAAAAGAATTATGTCCAGAGCTAAAGCATGATGTTGTAATAACTAAAACATCCTTTGAAATAAACTAAATCTTATTGGCAGATATGTCATAATTAAAACATCATTTTAGATAAAAATTAGAACACTTTGATGAGTGTGGTATCCTAAATGCAAAATTCAAGTTAAAAATGATCGATTTTAAGACATATTTTTTTAAATATTAATGTATGAAAAGTCATTACTGTTTTTTAACAAATCACTACTTAATAAAAATTAACAATGTTAAGTTATTCCAAATTTCCAATATTACCTTTCCATTTATTTTCATTTAAATTTTGATCTTGTGACACTCTTATATTACTACGTGGTTTGCTTAACTTTTCATTTCCATCAAGGTATGTTCTTTTTAGCATCTTTGTCATCGTTGTTTCATTCATTTTTGCATTTTCTTTCACAAATGGTGCCTTCCCACACTTTTTACCAAATATCCTTTTTATTAAGACACGCATAACAAATTGATCATTATAAATTTTCAACATTAAGGTGTTTAAAAATAACATAATAGGGTATAAATGTTATGTGTAGTCATATCTTTTAAAACTAAAAGAAAAATATTAAGTTTTGTTTGTATTTACATACATATTCTACATATGTATAAGTGAAGGTATTTATTGGAAAATAATTCGTATCCTCTCATTCAAAGATAAACATCCTTACATATAATTACAATAGAATCTTCTATTCTAGAAATTAATTTACAACAATATTTCCTAGTTATAAGGAGATATATAACGATATATTCTAAACGTATAATATATGCTATTAGTATTGGTTATATTAGTTACAAATGTGTAAGTAAACGTGTAATAGATTAAAAACCTATGAAAATTAGTTTGATGGTTATTATATGTATATGAAGATAGCAATTTTGTATATAGAGCATACCCAATGCTTGACTTTCATAGGGTGTAGAGTGGCCAGGGGTCGGATCGCGAAGCAATCTTATGTACACAACCTCACCTGTCACATGAAGCAAAAGACTATCTAACACAGCTTGTACATTAAGTCAAGATCATAAGTAACAACCTAAAGAGTTACTCAAATGCCAACCCTCACGCATTTGAAATATACAAACTATGAAATTTTACATATGAGCTATTATAGAGATTGAAAAAAAAAAACCCAACGATTTAGGTTTATGAATTTCTTTGTTACAATAATTTAGCGTGACGTGATGAAACTCATCACCAGAAGATAATATTTAAATGCTTAATTATTGACCGGTTGTTTATGATAAACATCTCTCTCTAAAAGTTTTAATAACAAAGTCAAATTTCATCATTTTAGCGGCCAAGTGGGTGTTAAATCATTCTCAATATAACCTTCATATTATAGAGACAAAAAAAACAACACCTTTTTTTTAAGTAACTGATTAAAGCAAGTTAGTTGGCTGATTTTTAATATATTTCTTCTTTTTTTGAAATTTGTAGCAAAAATCGATTGCCAATATACGGCGGATTCGTTACATACTTGCATGATAACCTCATGAATATTCAAGATGTGTGACTCTGGATTTTATTTTGAAATATTGTTTTGTAACTAATTAGATTAAAAAACTATTACACGAGCTTAATAAAAATATTAAATTAAATAGTTAGCAAGTATTTTAAGAATTATAAATGATATTTTACAATAATATGATTAAATTACATTATTTACACATAAACTTTAATCACATCTTATCTCAAAAAATCGTTTCACAATTTTTAAATCTTAATTGCTACTATTTATTTAGTATTTTTTTTTAATTTAACATGTTACATGTGTAGTTTAATATGTAAGTTTCTAACCTAGTATGTGACATGTAGATATTAAGCAGATCGATAATATAAACATAGATGGATTTCAAATCACATAAATATTGAAAGTTTGTTATGATTAAAAACAAAAAAACAAAATTAACTTCCATAGATGGAAGTTTGTTAAAATATAATAATGAACTTTAAAAATTTAAAATAACTACATAGATATATTTATGATATATATAAACGAAAACCTTTAAAAGCTCTCTGGTTGCTCTCTAAATTCTTTTAAGCCGTCAGATTTTTTTATTTGTAAATGGGGGATTCTCATGCACTTGACCCGAATTCACGGGTATGAGTCTCACCAAACCCAAATAGCTCTTAAACGGGTTATAACATCTCATTAAATTAAAAATTAATCTTACGAAATATTTGAAACAAAAGCCTTTAAAAGCTTTCTGGTTGCTCCCTAGATTCTCTCAAGCCACCAGATTGTTTTATTTGTAAATTGAGGTTTCTCATGCATTTGACCCGAATTCACGAGTATTGGTCTCACCAAACCCAGATAGCTCTTAAACAAGTTATAACATCTCATTAAATTAAATATTAATCTTACCAAATATTTGATGTGAAAATCCTATAAAATAAGATATACTAAAAATTAATATCTGATTTTTTTTAAAAGATATTATTTATAATTAAGAAACAATTTTATAGTAAAAAAAAATAAGCGAATCATAGGTCACCAAATCCAGATAGCTTTTAAACGAGTTATCATTTATTCGTGAAACCCATTCATCATCAAACTTTAATGGAGTGTTTGGGATTCCTTATCTTTTTCCTTCTTGTAACTTATTAACTTTTATAAGTTATAAAGGTGTTGGGTAATGTGACTTTTTTAAGTTCTTAAAGAAAGAAAAAGGAGGTTTTGATAAGTTTGGAGGGAGTAACTTATCAAAAACAACTTATATAAGTCAAAAGGAGGTGCAAATAAGGAATCCCAAACATGGCCTAAGTATATCATTAACTTTCTTAGAATAAAAAAATTTAAAATCTAAAAAATAAATATTAAAAAACGAAAAATGTAAAACAACCTACAACCTAGTGTGTATATAAAGGATAAGCTTAAAATTTAAAATACAAAGGGCCATAAGATTAAGAAGCGTGAGATTTATTTAAGACCAAAATAATGAAAAAGGTATAAAAGGATTAACCCATATCTGTTGACATTTTTTCTCCGCATACAAGACACATGTCAATTCATTTTTCATTTTAAAGCGTTAATAGATTTTCATACAATAATTTATTTTAAAAAAATTCATAATAATAAAAACTTTATTTATCTTTAATATGAGTATATCATATTGCTATATAAAAACAAAAATAAAATTAGTAAAATTTTTATATATATTGTGTTATTAGTTGGTCATTGTATTTTTCAGTTAGGTTTTCTACCTATTATGTTATAGGTTCTGGTTATCGTGTCTTTCAATTGATACTCATAATAAAGACAAAAACTAAAACAAAACTTATGTCATTGTGCCTTTATGCTCGTCATTGTATCTTTTACTCATCATTGTGTATTACGCTTATTGTCTTTTGTTTGGGATTGACATATGGCATTCACTTAATTTGAGAAAAAAGAGTATTACGTTTATGTTATTGTATAATATATATTTTTCATTGTGTTTTATGTTTCAGGTCATTGTGTAATATGTATTCATCATTGTATTTTATGTATTTGATAATTTTTTGTTATTTTATCATTATATTTACATATTATGATTAAACAAGGGTGTTATTAGTATTAAAAAAACACACACACAATAATAAGTAGAAAGACACAATGGCGAAAGAAGACACAATGACAATCAAAAAGACATACTGACGTATTTTTTTTAGTTTTTATATAACAAAGTCATACTCATATTAAAGATAAAAAATAATTGTTATTATGGTGATTCTTTAAAAATATTACATGAAAAAATTATAGTCTTTTTAAAATTACGGAAGAATTGACATGTGTCTTGATTTTGAAGAGATAAAATATGTGATATTACTTTTATGTCTTTTTCACTTTGATCCTTACTTAAAATATGTGAATTAATTATGATTTATCACATTTTTTATTTTTTGAGCGTTTATAGAATAATTCAACCATATCATAGTCACGTAACTCAAAATTTAATTTGATTTCATGTTTTATATTGATTATTAAAATAATAAAAAAATCTTATTTTATATTTTAATAGGATGAGTGGAAAACAACCTTGAGAATAGCTGAAAATGTGTCTTGTAGCCGAAGTTATTTTTACTTATTAGAATAGAGAAGATATAATCATTTGATTCTAAATACTAATAAAACCTGACTTTGACGGGCTACCGTTTTTTAATTAAAATTTAAAAAAATGGTTTTAACTTAATAGAACTTTTTAAGAGTCACAAAAAGATTTCATAAAATTATGAAAAGTTATTTTGTCAACACAATATATAATGTTGGAAGATAAATCCTTTTGTATTAAGGAAAAACCTATACACTCTTCTGGTTTAAAATTCATATGAAAACTAAGAACGCAAATTAATAAAAGAATGATAATACATGTATTTGAAAACATGACGATCATAAGATATTTAAATCGCAGTTGACACAGCAAATGTTTAAAATCGAGCTGGTTGTTACCTCAAGCCGGTGTTATATTGGGTAATTATTCTGGTTACTTAATAAGAATCATGTGCTATTAAATTTTTTTAAGTAAAAATAAATAAATAAATAAATAAAAATCAATAGGCAAGAGTAGGACAACAGGCTCTTCAAATTTAAATAGTGCGATAGCCTAAACACAAGAAGTTGCCGTTCCATTTTTTTTTATAAAAAACATGTATGTATTACATTTAAAAACATAAAAATAAATAAATAAATAAAAATAATAGGCAAGAGTAGGACAACAGGCTCTTCAAATTTAAATAGCGCGGTAGCCTAAACACAAGAAGTCGCTGTTCCATTTTTTTTTAATAAAAAACATGTATGTATTACATTTAAAAACATGTTGTTTAGTAAAATAAATTACATAAATCTTATATATATATAAACGAAACCTTTAAAAGTTCTCTGGTTGTTTCATACATTATCTCAAGTCACAAGATTGTTTTATTTGTTAATAGAGATTTTTCATGCATTTGATCCGATTTCATAGGTATGAGTCTTACCAAATCCAGATAGCCCTTAAACGGTTAATATCTCATTATATTAAACATTTTAATATTACCAAATATTTAATATGAAAATCCTATAAAATAGGGATATATTAAAATTAATAGTCGATTTAAAAAAATATTATTTATAATTAAGAAACAATTTTATGTTCATACTATATATAATATAGGAGTGAGAGACCTCTTAAATTTTAAAAGGTACCAATCTTGTTGCATATTCTACAAGTAACAATATATAGAATTTTAAAAATATAGTGGTAATATAGTCGTTGCTCATTCAAAAATATTTTAAAATAATGGTCCTTCAACTTCAATTAAGTTTTGTTAATTTATTAAACGGTTACACATTTCACCCTCATTATAATCCAACTGGCCCCACGACTTTATAACAACCGTAACTTTTTCACACGTTAATATTTTTTTGGAAAAATTACACCATAAAAACGAGCATTTTATTCTCTTTAATTTAAGTATGATATTGCTATAGTTTATTAATTCTAAAAAAACTAACATGTTACTCGATTACCTGTTCTTAACGGCAATGGGTCGAGCAAGTTTGGCTAATGGTGTCGGAACGGGTTGGGGTTGGAACGGGTTAATAAAAAAAAGGGTTTATTTAGTTCATGTCAGGATGGGTTTAGATCGAAAGGGGTCATGTCAAAACGGGTTTCGGGTTAAAAACATTTTTGGGTCGGAACATGTCCGTCAAAACGAATTAGGTTAGAAAGTAGTTTATTTGAAATTACTGTACATTTCATTTTTGTTTATTGATTGTCGCCACCAGTTAGTCAAGCATCAGTTACGCAAATGACATTGTTTATACATACCGGATTGCTCGCGTATAGGCGTTGTGTGGTGTGTTTACCGGCACTTGTTACGCGCCCGATGTCACGTTAAATGCATACCACCGTCGGGTTATGCACATACCGTTGCGAGGTTACAAATGTACCAACACTGGTTGCATTTGCGCATACACCGCTGCATCGCACAGACACCTGGCTAGTAGTAAAAAGACAAGTGGGTCATGGGTCTCACCAAACTTAGATAGCTTTTAAACCGGGCTATAACGTCTTATTTATTTGTGAAACTCTTTCATCATTAAACCCTAAGTATATTATTAACTTTCTTGCATAAATAAAATTAAAATCCAAAAACATATATACATATTAGAAACGAATAACGTAAGACAACCACGTCGTACAGAGGATAAAAACTAGTTATTATATAAACATGTAAAACTTTGTAACAGAGGATAGTTAAATGAAACCTAGGTCTTTTACATATATTTTCTATTTTAACGAGATGATAAGATGATTAAAATGTGAAATAGAAGGACACATGTTCAAACCCTAGTATAACGTCCAAAATTTTAGTTTTAGTTGTTCAAAAAAATAATAATAAATAAAAAAAAATAACACAGGTTGATTAGTAAAAGACAGTTTGGCCCAATGACCTGTGTAATAGTAATAGTAATAGTAATAGGTGTTCGTTTTCTTGAAGGTTAAGGGTTAGTTTTAGTCATTCACAAAAAAAAAAAAAAAAAAGAAAAAAAAAGGTTGATTAGTAAAAGACAGTTTGGCCCAATGACCTGTATAATAGTAATAGGTGTTCGTTTTCTTGAAGGTTAAGGATTTAAATTAAACTATATATGACTCGGTTCAGTTAATATTCTTAATGAAATTAATCAATTGGTTATTAATCAATCGGTTTGATTTATTTGGTTAATTTTTCGGTTCGGTTTGATTGATTTCTACTAATAACCAAAATCAATTTTTGGCTAAAAATTTTACTTAAAAATACATAAAATGGATGCATAAATACATTAAGTGAAAGTATAAACACATGAAATAAAGATATACATGCATGAAATGCTAATATATATATATATATATATATATATATATATATATATATATATATATATATATATAATAAATGCATGAAATGACGATGTAAATACATGACATGGGTATAAAATATGAAATATATCGAATTGAGGTATAAATGATAGAAATACATGAAAAATATGAATTGTTCGGTTCAGTTCGGTTAATTTTGATAAACAGGGGGCATACAAAATAACTGATAACCGTTTTTGATTGACTCAGTTATCGTTTACTTTTGGTTCAATTTCATTGGTTTTTAGTTTAGTTCGGTTATTGCTCCACCTTAGTTCAAACCTTGCAGTGGGCGGAATATGTGAGTTTAAGATTAGAATATATATTAATTTTTTTTTAAAAAAAGCAATGCCTTTCTTAAGGGGACTTTGCTCCACCAGTATTAAGGGGTTGTATACAAATTTGTATTTGTTTTTCTATGTCATTAGGATTTCGATCAATTCCGTGGGTGACAAAATAAAAAAAGTATAAAATTTAAGCCGTTATAAAAACATGTTTTATAAACCGTTTATACTTTAAATGAACGTATCATTTTATTATAGTTACTTGATCAAAATCCTAGCTTCAATATACCCATCCTCTTATGCCAATTGTCATCTTTATAAAGCTAAATAAACTGTTCCACACATAGTCCGGATCTTTGCATTATTGTTGTTCCAATTCTTACGAATTCCTTAACCAACTGAGCTATATGATATATGATGGGGATAATTTTTTTTATACAGACGGCTATACTTGTCAAGTTCTTATAACACTAATTAATTAGAATTCTACCAGAAACGAACTATTATAATATTAAAATAACGATCGAGACTGACAAAAAGAAAAAGGGGGGTGTGTCCTTTTTGTTTGTCATAATGATTTTTAATCCTCTTTTTGATTATGTGAGTCTATACAGAAGGGACAGCTTCATAACTCATAGAGCCTTTTGTGATGCACTTGCTGAAGAGAACAACAAACTCACCCAAACCATGCAACAAGACCATCACAACGACCATGATCATCAACCCAACCAAAACATCAATCTCACAACCTCCATCACTTCACCGGAGTTTAGCCATGGATGCATGCAAGGATCCAAAATCTCATCAGAATTATTACCTTTGAACATCATGCAAGGTGGTCGCGGAAGCCTATTCGTCAACAGCCCAAGAAACGCTTCGCCTTCTTCTTTGCAGCTAGGCGGCACCACCCTCGCCTCGCCCCTCACTTCAGCCACTGCCTTGTTACAAAAAGCAGCCAAAATGGGGGCCACCTCTTGTAATGATAACAATTACAATAACAATAACAACAATAATGGGATGAGCAACTTTGTTACTACTATGGCACCTCCATCTTATGGCGGAGGTGGCACTTACCACAACAATGAGACCCTAGTTGATCAATCACAATTTTCTGGGATTTTTGGTGGTGGATTCACAAGCCTGATTCAGGAAAATTCACTATCGCGGTTTTTTAACCCTAGTATCAATGGTGAAGGGAATATTGATGGAATAGATGCGTTCGCTGGGTTAATGAACCCAAGCAAAGAGGACGTTATGAACAATAACAACAATAATGTTAGTCATAACCCTAATCCAGGATTGAATGATTCCAGAAATCCTTTATTAATGTTTAAAAAAGACGGAAATGGTGAAAACTTGACAGTTGATTTCATGGGTGTGGGAGGAATGAAACTAAGGAGTTTCAACGAGCAACATCACCAAGGGATGGAAATTTGAACCTTTTATTTTGGTAATAATAGAGCATGACATGCATAGAGAGCATTTTTAAATGTATAGACAATATAGTGCATGTCGCTCTTGTGGTGTAACATATTGTTATATTCATCGACTATACTTTTTTTTACCACATTTTGCGTAACAATGCAGACTGTTTGTTACTAACGGAAATTTTCTCACGTGGTGCAAAGGAAAACATGCATGTATTATAAAATAAAAAAAGTTTGTTTGCAACGGTGTTGAATTTAATTATACATGTGCTTCATGTAACAAAAAAACTAGTCGTGATACATGTGTACATCGATGTGAGCTATGCATTTTATGTAGGAAACCGTTCGCGTATAAAAATAAAACACTTTTAATAAAATGATTACAATACAAGGAATCAAACCTATATAGGAAAGCAAGTAAATTACAATTCGAATTACACCAGAAAAAATCAAAATTACATTACAATTGAAATAAAATAATTCAAGAAAGATGTAGAAGAAGAGTGGTGTCGTGCGCTTTGTGGCCGAGGATCGTGTTTACACGGGGCCCTTAAAATAAATTCCGGGTCTCTCCCCGTTTTGTTTCTCAGGGTACAACGGCCTAAGCAATATGTACTGCCGGGGAGGGCTCTAGCACCCGAATAGTACATTAAAGAAAATGATGAAGATGATCAAGAATGTTGGAATTCTTTAGAGAGAAAGTTGGAGAAAACACAAGAGAGAATGTGTTATTTTGTGTGTCTTTCAACCAAGGAATACCTTGGTATTTATAGTTGAAAAACCAACTCATTCACTATAACCACATGAGTTGAAACTTCAATCACCATTAACAAAAACTTTAATTTTTGACCAAATTAAATGAACCATTAACCAAAACTTTAATTTTTTTGACCAAATTAAAGGACATTTTAATGGCTTTGACTAATTGACTAACAATCTTGAATAAAATAATTCAAAGTTTTTTTTTTCACAAAAATTTTTTCAATAATCCCCCACATGTGAAAACAAAACTCATTCATTTCCACGTATTTTCCAACAATCCCCCACATGTGAAAACAAAACTCATTCAT
Source organism: Bidens hawaiensis (assembly GCF_021521415.1). Lineage (NCBI taxonomy): Eukaryota > Viridiplantae > Streptophyta > Magnoliopsida > Asterales > Asteraceae > Bidens > Bidens hawaiensis. Next base: position 1,730,884 of record NW_027491074.1, on the reverse strand, counting down.
TTTCACATTGAGGTCAATCCATACATGCAAGTTTTTTAGATTCAATTCAACGTTTGAGCATTGTAGGATAGGTAGGTGTTACCCTTTAAACATTCCTTTGTGAAGCATAGTTAGTCTCCTAGCGGTGTGTAGACACGATGTCTTTGAACATACCCCCATTTATGTAGACGAAAATACACTTCACACAACACTCTCCCTGGTCTGGCCAACCCCTCACTGTCGTGTCCTATTATGGTCTTGGAACATTAGCCTGGTTCTGTGAGAGCTCTAGGATTTTTGCCCCAAAATCTATTCGAACGACCTTAGTTCTCTCTCACATAGGTGATTCTCGCTCGAATCATTAAAAGCAATAGGTTTGTTGATTTCCACAAATCATTAACCTTTATTATGCTTATCCTTACAACATGTGTCACTGATTGGAATGGGCTAGTACGCGCACACACGCAACGCCCTTTAGTTTGGTTTGTGGTACTCCCCCACAGTGACCACCCTTCGTTTCATGATTAAGCTGTCCTATTGAACCTAGATCTTGGGATCTCCAATCAACTAGGTTAGGTTTCCCTCATGTCCCCTTTTCCCATGGGCTTTAGTCCCATTCCTTTTGAAGACTTGTTAACTAACTCTTTGCTTAAGCCTTTTGTTAACGGGTCTGCAATGTTATCTTTTGACTTCACATAGTCAATCGTGATAACACCCGTTGTGAGTAGTTGTCGTACCGTGTTATGTCTACGTCGAATATGCCTTGATTTGCCATTGTACATCACGCTATGGGCTCTACCAATCGCTGATTGACTGTCACAATGTATGCAAATAGCCGACAAAGGCTTTGGCCATATTGGAATGTCTTCCATAAATTGATATAGCCATTCCTCTTCTTCAACACATTTATCCAAGGCGATAAACTCCGATTCCATCGTGGATCTAGCTATAACCGTTTGCTTAGAAGACTTCCAAGCAATAGCTGCATCACCAAGTGTGAATACATATCCACTTGTTGATTTAGAATCTTTTATATGCGAAATCCAATCTGCATCACTGTATCCTTCGATCACAGCTGGATCTCGATTATAATGGAGTCCATAGTCTCTTGTGTATCTTAAGTACCTTAGCTTACTCACGACATAAGCTAGATCGGATTACTAGTATATCTACTTAGCTTACTCACGACATAAGCTAGATCGGGCCGAGTACATGTCATATGATACATTAGACTACCAATAATTCTTGAGTACTCTAACTGAGCAACACCCTCGCCTCTATTTTTAGATAGATGGCGGGTCGTATCAATTGGAGTTGACGCGACATGCGTGTCATCCTTATGAATTTCTCAAGAATTTATCCACATAATGAGATTGACTCAAGATAAGACAATTTTGGGTTGTAGTGATTTGTACCCCAAGAATCACATTCGCAAGACCTAAATCTTTCATGTCAAACCTTGCTCTCAACATGTCTTTTGTAGATTTAATCATGTTCTCATTACTCCCAATGATGAGCATGTCATCTACATAAAGGCATAAAATCACGTAACCACTAGGCGTGTCTTTTACATAGACACATTTGTCACACTCATTATTTTGAAACTATTGTCAAGCATGACATGATCAAACTTTAAGTGCCACTGTTTTGGTGCTTGCTTCAAGACATATAATGACTTGACGGGTTTACATACTTTGCCCTCTTTCCCTGGGGCGGAGAAACCGTTGGGTTGCTCCATGTAAATCTCTTCATCGAAATCGCCATTTAGAAATGCGGTTTTTACATCCATTTGGTGAATTTCCAAATTTCGTAAAGCCGCGATTGCAAGAACCAACCTTATTGCGGTTATTCGCGTGACCGGCGAGTAAGTATCAAAATAGTCTAGACCTTCCTTTTGTCTATACCCTTTAATTACTAACCTTGCCTTGTATTTATCAATACTTCCATCGGCTTTCATCTTCCTTTTGAATATCCAACGATATCCAAGGGGTTTACAACCCGGCGGAAGATCTACTAACTCCCAAGTATGATTTTGTAATATAGAATCTATCTCTTTCTTAATTGCTTTTTTCCATTGAGTTGATTTCGCGGAGGTAACCGCCTCGCGGTAGGTATTGGGCTCACTTTCAACCGTGTAGCTCACGAAATCGGGACCGAAAGATTTTTCAATCCTTTGTCTTTTGCTTCGTCTAAGCTCACATTCCTCAATTTCGGGTCGTTCATGTCTCTCATCATGAACCATATCATCAATCGCTCTCGATGTACTTGCTTCATCAACCGCTCTTGATGAACTCGCATATGTTTTTCTTAAACAGGGAAACACATTTTTGAAAAATTCATTGGTCCTCCACTCAACAATAGTGCTTTCATGTACATTGGGATTCTTGGACTCATGTACAAGAATTCTATGCACATTACTATGGTGTGCATATCCAATGAATATACAATCCACGGTTTTAGGTCCTATCGTTAGTGCCTTTGGTGGTGGAACCGTCACCTTGGCAAGGCACCCCCACACTAGAATGTATTTGTATGAAGGTTTTTTTACCCTTCCATAACTCATACGGAGTCATGTCCGTTTTCTTGCGGGGTATCTTATTCAAGATATAATTGGCCGAGAGAATAGCCTCCCCCCCACAAGTCATAGCTCACGCCTGAGCTAATCAACATGGCATTCATCATCCCTTTCAATGTACGGTTCTTTTGTTCGCAATGCCATTTGATTGTGGAGAATAAGGTGGGGTACACTCATGTATTATGCCACTTTTTGTGTATATTTCTGCAAATGGTGAAACATATTCACCACCCCTATCACTTCGCAAAGTTTTTATTCGCCGTTTTTGTTGATTTTCAACCTCATCTTGATAGAAGATAAACTTGTCTATTGCTTCATCCTTACTTTTAAGTAAGTATACATAGCAATACCGAGTACTATCATCAATGAACGTGATGAAATACTTATTTCCACCTATTGTGGGAGTGGCTTTTAAATTGCACACATCGGTGTGGATTAAATCAAGGGGTTCGGCTATTCGTTGAACCGATTTGAAAGGCTTTCTCGTTAGTTTGGATTCAACACATGTTTCGCATTTATATTTTGAATCGATTTTAAAACATGGAATGCTATTTAATTTAATTAAACGTCGAATTGAATTAAAATTTACATGTCCTAGTCTACCATGCCAAACACAAGAATTAGAATTTAACGACTCAAGCATGTAAATAGAAGTTGCAATTTTATTCATAGAATTTTTGACAACAATTACATTCAATTTGAACATAGCGTTGTCGGCATAGCCCTTGCCGACAAACATTCCATTTTTCGATAAAATAAATTTATTTAATTCAATCACCAAGCGAAATCCGTGCTTGTTGATTATCCATCCCGAGACAAGATTCTTGCGAATCTCGGGAACATAGAGAACTTTGGTCAACGTGATCTCCTTGCCAGAAGTCCACTTCAAGACCACATCGCCTTCCCCCATGATGTCCGCAGTCGCTTTATTCCCCATGTAAAGCTTCTGGTCACCCACCGCCTCTTTGAAATTCTTAAAGAGTTGTTTGTCACTGCAAACATGGCGCGTTGCACCGGTGTCAACGTATCACCCTTTGGGAGCGTCTCCCACAACGTTGACTTCCTCGATGAAAGCCGCTTCCTCGGTAATCATCGCCACGAGAGGAGTGCCATCCTCGTCCACCAAATGCACGCGCTCGCACTTCGGTTTCTTGCACTGGTTCGCCCGGTGCCCCATCTCGTTACAGTTGTAACATGGTCCTTGGAAAGATGGAGGCTTCTTTTTCACAGGCCCTTTCTTCACGCCAAGGTCCACTTTCGCTTTCCCTTTGTTACCTTTGCATTTGCCCTTGTTGCCCCCTTTGGAGGATTGACCATACTCGACTAAGTTAGCCTTGGTGGAAACTCCACTAGGCTACCTTTTTGAGCTCTCTTATTGTCTTCTTCTATCCGAAGTAGAAACAATAAGATCATCCATCAATGGTCATCTCCTCTCGCTTGTGTTTAAGATAATTTTAAACTCAACCCAACTAGGAGACAATTTTTCAATCATCGCTGCCACTTGAAATGTCTCACTAAGTGTCATTCCCTCAGCAAATATGTCGTGAAGTATAACTTGCAACTCTTGGACTTGACTAATTACAGTCTTAGAGTCAACTATTTTATAGTCCAAGAAACAGGCGACAACAAATTTCTTTGTTCCCGCATCCTCCATTTTGTACTTTTTGTCTAAAGACTCCTATAATTATTTAGTAGTCTTTATTGAAGAGTACACGTTATACAACGCGTCAACTAAACCGTTTAACACATTAGTTTCGACATAAGAATTCCGAATGCTTCCACGCATCTATCACACTCAAAGTTTGAGCGTCGGTCTCCCCCTCCCCGTTAGTGGGTAGGGGAGCGGATTCTGTCAAGAACCTCGCAAGGTTCAAGGTGGTCAAATAGAAGAACATCTTCTGTTGCCACCGTTTAAAGTGCAAACCCGAGAACTTCTCGGGTTTTTCAGCGTGATTAGCCATGGTAATCGCTCCTACCATAATGGACAAAGGCGTACCGGTAACCTCGCTCCATAATGGTGATGCCATTTTTTCTGAAAAATAAACTATGCTAAGTTAGTTTTTCGGAATATTAATAGTGGTCGCTCCCACTAAATTAAAGTTACGCAAAACTTTTTAATCTGAACTCTCGAATTAACCCACCGAAGGTGTTCTAAGTCCAACTTTGAAGGGACCAAACAATGGGTTTTTTCCAAGAGTTTAGCGTTAAAAAATCTGAATTGTAACCAGTTTTCGTTTCTACAAAGTCGCTCCTTTGAATAGAAACGAAAAAAAAAATGTTTTTTTTAAAACACAACCGCGTGAAACAAAACTAGTTTGAGTCACACTGGAATGTTTTGAATACACGAATGGTGATTTTTAAAAAAAATTGTTTTAAGATTTTAGGAAACCGTTCGCGTATAAAAATAAAACACTTTTAATAAAATGATTACAATACAAGGAATCAAACCTATCTAGGAAAGCAAGTAAATTACAATACGAATTATACTGGAAAAAATTAAAATTACATTACAATTGAAATAAAATAATGCAAGAAAGGTGTAGAAGAAGAATGGTGTCGTGGTTTTTATGGTCGAGGATCGTGTTTTACACGGGGCCCTTAAAACAAATTCCGGGTCTCTCACCGTTTTGCTTCCCAGGGTACAACGGCCTAAGCAATATGTACTGCCGGGGAGGGCTCTAGCACCCGAATAGTATCCTAAAGAAAATGATGAAGATGATCAAGAATGTTGGAATTCTTTAGGGAGAAAGTTGAAGAAAACACAAGAGAGAATATGTTATTTTGTGTGTCTTTTAACCAAGGAATACTTTGGTATTTATAGTTGAAAAACCAACTCATTCACCATAACCACGTGAGTTGAAACTTCAATCACCATTAACCAAAACTTTAATTTTTTGACAAAATTAAAGGAATCATTAACCAAAACTTTAATTTTTTTGACCAAATTAAAGGGCATTTTAATGGATTTGATTAATTGACTAACAATCTTTAATAAAATAATTCAAAGTTTTTTTTTCACAAAAAATTTTCCAACATATTATTATGAAAATGATGGCTTATCTATCTTTTTTTTTGACCGGCAAGTTTTCAATAATAAGATGATAATAATAATAAAAATCATAACAGTGATATCTATATATATCTATTATTAAAGAAATACCTATTTTGAACACTTGGCCTTTAACTATTGGTTCATACCTCTAATTTCCTAAAATACTAAGTTATCTTATAATTTCTTGATATTAAATTAATTCAAAACTAAAACAATTTTACTTTTGGATGAAGCCGTATTTTCCATGACACAATCCAATTAACAAAACCTAAATTGCCATTCAAAATAGTTCTTTCAGACCCAAAATCTTTATCGCCTGCTCTCAAGGCGATCAGCGAAGATGAAGACGATCAACACGATTGATAACCACGTTCACTCTGGCCTCCTACACGAATCCCTTCAGATCGAAGTCTGCTTTACTCCCTGTATAGTGTTATCCTCCCTTCCAATTGATAATCGATTTCAAGTATTGTTCATGTTAATCCTTTGTGGTTCGTAATCAATGTTTGGTTGGTAATTAGGATTTAATTTTTTTTGGCAGCGATGTTTAGATTTCAATATGAATATTCTGATTTTGTTTCATTCGTAGTCTATTTATGTGTTACAATTCGCTATATACGATGATTAATTGGTTAGAGGTTTTTAAATTTCCTGCTTAATTTTGTGCGGTTAGGGTTTACTTTTGGGGTGTTTTTAGTTATGTTGCCCTATGGTCTTGGGAAAGAATTTTGTTGAGACTTGAGAGTTTAGTTTAGGTGATTAATTGTTTGTAAAGGGTTGGGTAAAGTGGGTTAAAATTGTGCATTAAGAAGGCAAGTATTGCTCCATTTTTTAATGTTGGTTTTGAGTCAATTTAATTGTGTTTTTACGGTCCTTCATGAAGCTAAACAAAGGTTGGGTCAGTTTAGTGAACTATTCGTTTATTCTTGTTCATAAAATAAGCGAACGAACTTGAACACATGTTATGTGGTTTAGTAACGGAACCAAATTGTAGTCTATAATGACCACATTGAAACCGTCAAGACAATGCTTGTAGTATTATCGAGGTAATTTTTTAGTGAATTATTTTTTCATTCCCCTTTTCCATAGATATTCCATCTGTTAATTGTTTATTTTTCATTTTCCAATAAGCTTATAGTTCCTAACTACATTACATTCATGTATTTTAGGTGCCAGCATCTTTGAACTCACACGAATACTTCGCAGTACATTCCGGTTCCCACTTATATATCTGGCGAGGAACACAAAGTTATGAGCAACAACAATGGGCAGTCAAAATTGCTGATTTTTTAAAGTATGCATGTCAAATTCTTATTTAGTTGTTGACTTTATGGGTAATTTTTTACAGTTTTTTTTATATATACATTATAGCCTGGGTAACGACAAAGTATCAGAAAAAAGGTACCGAAAGCGCAACGTTTTGGCTTAGATTCGGAGGGAAAGAAAATGTCGGCACTAACAAAGTATCATTGGAAACCATTAGAGATCCTGTAACACCCCGGCTAAAGCGGAAATGCCCGAGTGTGACGTACAGATTGCTCAAAACACATGTGACACTTTTAAGTGACAATATTATCATTAATTAATTTACAAGTCAAGTACACAAATTTGCAATAATGAATACAAGGAAATTAAATACAATAAACACTTTTTCCTTTTGTTTAAGTAACTTAGGTCTAGTGTCTTCTCCAAGTGCCATCCTCTAAAGTTTGTACATGTGGCATATGAATAAAATAATGTCAACTATATGAATAGTTGGTGAGTTCCCACAGTTTGATATAATACGTAAAAAGCATACAATTCCATGAAACTTGTGAAATGCGTAAGTAAGGGTTCTTTACACTCGATGCAATGGACCTGAGTGTAAAGAACAAACGAAGGTCCTTTCCAGTTGGTACACAACCAACGTACTCAGATATGAGGTCCCTTTTCCACTTGATACAATGGACCTGAGTGCAAAGGGGGTGTATGATCATACTTATTGAGGCAACCACTTGAAATCAACGCATGTAAGCAAGTAAACAAGTAAGCACGTAAACACACAAGTCCATGAAGTGAATTGTAGTTTGTAAGCAACATCGTAAATACTTGAAGTTTGGTAGGATGCATATACTAACCCCAAAAAATATGAAAACGTTTAAAAAAGGGGTGTGAGAAACTCACCTCGAAATGGAAGATAAACTTGTAATAAAACCGAAAGCACAATGAAGAAACAGAGGCAACCAAAAGTGCGTTAAATAACTTGAAACAACCGAACTTCAAGAACTATAATTAAAAACAAAAAAACGAACTCTAACTAACGGGATTAAAGTTAAATATTTTGATTAAAGGAATATTGAATTATTTTAATGTATTTTCTTAGCATTTTATAACATTCTAATATTATATCATTTTTTCGTCTTAATGGAAATTATCATTTTAAATATTATTTTAATTAATATTTGATTAATAAATTAATACTATTCTATAAGAAATGTAAAATACGGATTTTAATGATAGTTTAACTTGAAAATTATTACGGATTACAAAGGTTAACGGAATCGAACTGTAAAGTTAACGAAAAGGGATTACAATATAGTATTTTAAAGATGATCATTTGCTGTTGTAGACAACAATTAGGATCTCTAGATGTTACAGCTTGTGTCCCAATGTGTGGAATCCATTGAGATTGAACACAACAAGTAAACGTTAAGCATGTATTTCATCGATAACTTCAAAGATACAAGATATGACACTTAGGCAAATTTCTCTCTCTCTCACTCTAGCAATGACCAAAAGTCTACTTACTAACGCATAAGTCCCCTATTTATAGGAAACAAGTCACATACCAATCCTGTATATGTTATACGGCTTATAAGATATACGCTGCATAACTTAAGCAGTATTGTGGACTTATGCGCTAAATACATCACAAACTATACATTTTACATTTTAAGCCCTATACAATCATATCTATTACATCTAAGACCCTAGAAATAGACATTATGCTCTAACAAACTCCCCCTCGGATGTTGCTAGGTCTTCGATCTTCTACACTTCAGTCATTCATCCCAAAAACCTTTTCTCTATACTCCCTTCTCATATCCTCCCATGAACGTTTAGTTGAGAGCTTCTGATTAGTGAGAATCGATATTCCAACACCTTATATTGGAATTTCTTCAAAGATGGAATCCTTATTTTCTCTTTAATCTCCTCCTCTCTCTCTTTCTCCTTCTGTGCTTCTTCTTCACCCAACTCAAACCACTTACTCTTCCACACTTCTCCAGAATGAATCTTATATTTATGGCAAATCTTTATCACCTTCTGGTATTGCATAGCAGACGCATGATATTTATAACCTGATACTTGAATCTTGCATTTATGTAGCGTCTCTATGTCCTTTTCCGAGCAGTTTACCAGCCACATGGGATCCATCACATCTATCACGTCCCATGCTCCATCTCGGTTCAATACGATCTAAGCCTCACCCTTGTTCTCATCATAATACCACCAACGAAAATAGACATGGAAGTCTTGCTCCATCAGGTACATGGGAATCAGTTTGAGAGTTTCAGGTTGCTTATATCTCCAGGTCTTCACAAACTCATCTGTTTCAGGATCTTTCTTGACCTTTGAGACATGCAGATATGGTGTTTGAGGAGTCCAGCTTTTGAATCTGCATTTTGCTTGACTTTTAATAAACTCCCAGATCTCATTCACTGGCCCACGTTTAGGAAAATATAATATTTCTTTCTCAATTATGTCCACAACATCTATCCACGGTAGAGACTTCAATTCACATAGGCTTTCAAAATACTGAACGCCATATGTTCTTCTCACGGAAATCTTTTTGATTTTCTTCAAATAAGCTATACTCACAACTTTTCCCAGTTTAACTTCTTTTTCTTTCTTGTAATACTTGACAGGATTCAAGTATATACGTTTTGGCTCAATTTTCTTCCTCTCAAACCAATCTTCTTGTTCTTGACTATTCACTTCAGCTTCTTTATTTGTCTTGCTTTTGTTTGATGGTATTGGATTCCCTTGACTATCGAATTCTTGACTTATCATTTCGATTTCCTCGTCAAATTCTTCATCAAAATATGGAAATACACGATCAACAGCATTCACATATGTCACTGGCTCTTTTTCCAGTTCCTTTTCTTCAATGTGCTCATTTACAAGAACATTTTCACCAACCGAACCCAAATCCTTCTCAAAATCAAACACACACTCTTCTTCTGTTACATTTAGCATTCTTGCAAGATCAGCTCGAGTAACTATAATTTCACCTTCTTCTAATTCTTCTCCAGTAGATGAAAATCTCACCGGAGGCTTGTAAGCTATGGGATCAACATCAAGAACTTCAAGTTCTTCAACATTACCACCTGTATGATGTTGTTTCTGAGCAGATTCACTATCAATCACTGGTTCTATAATTGAATCAACTTTAGCACTTATTCCCGAACCAATCAATACTCCCAAACCACCACCAGTACTAGGATAATCATTATCATCATCAAAATCATCATGTGTAGGAGAATCTCCATAATCCAATTGTTCTTCATCTTCCTTCTCCTCTTCATCCTCTGGCTTATTTGGTATAATAGGCTCAATAGCAACTGGTTCATCAACAACTTATTCTTTCTCTTGTTCAACTACCACCTGTTCCATTACCGGCTCACACACCTGTTCTGGTTCATCAATATGCATAAATCCCGATGATGATCCACCAACATCTGAAACATCGGCATGTACAGTTGGCTCATCAATCTTTTCTTTGACCTTGGCCTCAACACGATCTTGGTCGTACTGCACCTTGACTCAATCTCATCTATCAATGCTTCACCACTATACACTTTTGTAAAAGCAATATCATCTGACTTTTCATTCTCTCCTCTTAAGTCAATACCCAATTTTTCTTCCAACACGGCAAAATATTTCATATGAAGATTTAACAAGTCAGCTTGTTATTTCCGTCTTAACCCACCATCTTCAATAATTCTCTTCTGTTCAGCATTTTGTTTCCTTAACCTTTCATTTTCAATCACCAAACTATCAATTTTAATTCCTTGCTCAGTAATGATAGCCTTCAATGAATCATGGTCTCTGAAAGAAGGAAAATCTTCAAAACAGCTAGCATCTAGTGACGGTAAGCTAAAATCAGGAACCTTTTCGGCTGCCTTTGGTGAAACATATGGAACTTGAACCTGTGGAGATGGTTCCACAACTGGCGTCTTTAATACATTATCATCTCTTCCCAGATCAACAACAGGTTCTTCAACTATTAACTCAGGATTTATCGATGTTACTACAACTTCTGGTTCTTCAATATCAGGTTCATCAATCAGTTTCAACTTTGGAGATGCCACCCTCTTTGACTTCTTCTTAATACGAACCATCATTTTCTTCACTGGCTTCTCAACAAAATCTCTTGGAATGTAAGTCTCATCTTGATCATCTGTAGACTTGCGTTTCCTGGAACTCTCAGCCCTTTTATCAAACTTAGCCCTTGGATTGGCTTGTCTCATTCTACGACCTTCTAAATCTGACTTCGTTTCCTCAGGATCCTTCTCAGATGTGGCTGAAAACACCTCTTCTTGTGTGACTGGTGTTACAACTTATTTCTTCATAACTTCTCTCTCTTTCTTCTTAGGAGTGACAGATTCACCTTCAGAATCAGACTTAATCTTAATAAACCGCTTGCCCACCGATTTAAACTCTAAAACTAATCTTTCTTCTTCAGCCCTGTCAGAATCATTTCCATCATTTCTCCACTTATTATCAGACAGAGCCACGTAGTTAGGATTCTTGAGATGTCCAAATAATCCTCTGAACTTAGGAATATCAGCTTCTTTCACATGTCTATACGAAGCTAACTTAGCCAGATTATGCCCAGTGACATGATCTAGAAAGATTTTAGGCCCCTACTTCTTGACATTTGGAAATACGTCCTCAACAAACATCTGTGTAAACCTTGGATACTGCAACCACTGCTCTTCTCCAAAATTCATCTTCATGTTATCAAGAATCATACGTGAGAAATTGTAATTAAGATTTAAGCACAAAGCAGCCATAGTGCTCATTTGGTAATCTAGAATTTCCTCATAACCTCCTTTTTGATGTCCAAGGAAATGAATCATAATATGAACAAGATACTTGAATGGCCTGGATAATGCAGTCCTTCTAAAAACAATTTTGTTCAAAGTGTCTCTGTAACCCATCCGGAGCATGCAACCTTTCACCATTCTTTCATCAAGATCAACAGGATCTGTTGATGCATCCCCAAACTCCAAAACTTTTCTAATCAAGGCTTCATCCACCACAATATCCTTGTCTTGTACTTTCGAATGACTATCCTTCCCAGACACATTTGCATTTTTCCAGAACTCAGACACTATGCTCTCGTAAGGATCTGCTGAATGTATAATGGCTTTGTAAATTCTGGATCTTTTCAGAAATGGCATGATTACTTTAAACTTTGCGGCTTTAGGATCCTCTAATGGCCCTAAAATTTGAAAAGAGGCACACTATATGCGCTTAGTTAGAGCTGGATGAGGAAAACATGGAGTTGGAAGTAATGATAAATTTTCTAAGAACCTCCAATTTAAGAATGGCGCTGACAGAGAACCCCACAATCTACAGGAACCATCTTATAGACTTTTAGCAGTCAGCAACCTATGTCAATGATGTGAACGGGAAGAGGATCGAGGCATCTGTTTTAAACAATGACATTGAGATAACAGAAGCATCTATACGAGTTGCTTTGGAACTAAACGATGACTTTAATGCTCAGCCATCTTACTCGGTCCCAAGGTTGTTAAGAGTTTTTCAAGAGACTATGGGATACCAATGGGATGTAAAGGAGGGACAATTTCAGAAAGGGAGTTTTCCTTTGATCTACAGGTTCCTGATCCATCATGTGATCCAGTCCTTATCTCCTAGGAGAGGGACTTGGACTTTATTTAGTAGAGAGCTTGGGACTCTCACAGTAGCCATACTCTACCAGCAACCCTTCAACATTTCCAGACTTATCTTTCAAGGGTTGGCTTCAAATGCAGAGAAGCAAGTCAATCAAATATTTCTCATGTATTCTCGCTTTCTACAGATCTTAATAAACAGAGCACTACCAGAAATTCAAAGGACAGGATAGATTTTGAGGTTGCAAAATCCAAATATCTGCAAACACATGAATGATGCAAAGAGTAAGTTTGTTGACAATGATGACTAGGATATCCTCCCATGGTTGCTTGTACTAGCTCTAGGTGCTATCAATGTGCCTAAACCCTAAACCCTTAATGATGATATTCCCTTTTCACCAGCCACAAATGAACCTGCTTTATCTGACACTGAACCAACTGATAACATTCCTATCCCCACACCATCTACCCAACCCATTGAAGATCAACCTACTACTGAAACTACCCCACCAACTCAACCAATCCCATCCTCTGAACCATATAAGGTTCCATCTCCTAAAACCGCTGAGTCTGAACCATCCTCTGAACCCGCCCCAAAGCCAACTTAGGAAACTCCACCATCAAGCCCTAATCATTATGATATTGTTTGTGAGAATGCAAGACTTGAATTTGAAAATATCATGTTGAAAGAACAGAATGTCATTTTGGCCTCACGGAACTCACCATTGGAGGCTGCTTTAAATGAAGCTTTATTGAAGATTCGAACCCTAGAGGGGCATTCTGAGGTTGAGAAGACCGCAGATGCACAAAAATAAGGGGAGAATACTGAAGGTGCAGAGAGTTTGAGGGTAATTGGTGAATTATATGAAAGTTCTGAAGAGGAGGCTATGGAGGTTGGACCATCTGATGCCTTGAAACTGATAAATGAAGAATATGAAGATGAAAAGTCAGCTAATGAGGGGGAGGATAAAGAAGAAGAAGAAGAATCAGAAGATAAATTTTGAAAAGAAAAGAAAAGGGAAAGGGGGTTGCACTTACTGATGATGATCTACATCCCCTGCCCTAACATATAGTTCAATCTGATGATATTTTGTACAAGAAAACGTAATTGATCCTGATGTTGCAGAAGCTAAATCGGTAAAGACTGCCATGAGACTATTGAATGAAGAGTTGGAGTCTTTGGAGAGAGAAGAGGATGAGGAGATACCACAAGAGGTGCTTGAAGCAATCATAAACATGAAAGAGAAAGAAGAGGCAGATGAGAGGAGGCTGAAAGAGGCATATGAAGCAATAAAGGCTACACTTGATGCTTTGAGAGAAAGTATAAATGTTAATGAACCTGAAAGGGACAAAACTGAAGAACCTGTGACAAGTGAACAACTTGTGACAAGTGAACATGAAAAGCATGTGGAAATTGAAAGTGAACTACCTGAAACAAAACCTGTAAACACTGATATGGAAACTAACAATGATCAAGAAACTGGTCTGGGATTGAGGGATGAGCCTGAGAAGGATGAGGGACCAAAGATGCCATGGAACGTATATGTCAAATTTATTGCTCAGTTGGTAATGCTCAGAACACATTATGATATTCATCTACATCCTGAAGAATACAGTTCAGCAATTGTGGCTGCAGTCAGGAGGGCTCAAGAGGAGCAAATACAAGAACAGTGGGAGAAAAGCCAATTCTTGCTGACAGACACATCTAAACCAATCATAGAAGAAGTTGGTGATGCAGATAACCATGAATCAAAAGAGTCTATGACCTCAGAGTTAGTTGATGAGGAAATTATACTAGAAGGACCAGAAGTTGAAATAAAAAAGCCTAATACACCCACTCAATCTCAATTATCCTTAAAACGAAAGGCTACAGATGAAACTGAGACACCCAAATCTAAAAGACAAAAATCCATAAAGAAAATGGTGTACAAATTACGATTGGAAAAACTGGAAGAAATAAGGAGAGCTCAATCTGAAAGAAGTGAAGAACCTATGATTGAGGCTCTCCATGATCTTGAAGAAACAGTTGATTTAGAAGCTGAGAATGAAGATAATGATGAGTCAAAGGAGATTGAAATGGAAAATGAAGACAAAGATTATCTGATCAGTTTGGGATATGACTTAAGGCACCTTCAAAGACTGTCAAAAGAACAAATTGCAAAAGAAGCTGAAGGGTGGAAGACAAGGAAGTCTAAAAGAGAAACTCTGCTTAAAGCCGGTCACAAGCCTGCAGTTCTTAATTTGCAATCATTTGAAGAAATAGACAGACTCTACAAAAGGGCTCTTGTAAATGACATCTCAGACTATGTAAAGAAGGTATTAAAGAAGAAAGAAGAGGGTGAAAAGGTATTAAAAGATTCTGACAGTAGCAAGAAGAGAACTGAAAGGAAACCAACTGATGAAGCAGATTATGAAATGTTAAAGGCTAAATATAAAGATATCAAATTTCTTCAACTGTACGGCTATAGTTATAACTATTTGATAAACCTCTCTCCAGAAGAATTGAAAAGACGAATTCAACAGATAAAAGACTCTCACAAAGATCAGGCAAGTCGAGAAAGATTTGAGAGAGAACAGGAGTTAAAAATGAGGTTACAGAGGGAAAGAGATGAAGCTGAAAAGAAAGATCAAGAAGTGAAGAAATGGTTTGAAGACCCCAAAAGGGTACAAACTTTGAAGGAAATAGTGATGGGAAAGGGAATGAGTGAAGAATAGTTTGAAAACATGCCTCATGACCAACTAATCGACATATACAACAGAGAGCAGAGGTTATATATGGAAACCCAGAAAAAAGACAAGAAGAAATGAAGAGAGCAGAAGAGAAAGTAAGAGCTGAAATGATGAGTGCTCTTCACAAGAAAGGGGTTAAAATGTCAAGGTTAGTGGTACAGACCGATGAAACTATAAAAAGATGGTATGAAGAAGTGGGGCTCGACAAAGTCAAAAAAACTCAGCAAGGAAGCTCGAGTAGAACCCCAAGATCTGAGAGTGTGAGGCCTGAGCCACCAAGGAACTTAAACTTGCCCACAAATCTCTACTTCAACAAAAGATCAAAGACCTTGAGGGTTATAACTGAGGATAAAGAGGAAACTCTCATAATATTCAGAGATGACTTGAGGAAGTTTTCAAAAGAACAACTGAAGAAGATGGCTGAACTGACACTGTATGATAATCAAATCAGAAGTCAGCCATCTGGTCAGCAAAGAAATGATCTCTCAAGATTTATCAAAGAACAAGCAAAAAGGGGGTTCCCATTCTTGCAACAAAAGAGAACAGAAATACGAAGCGAAGCAGAGAGGGAGAAAAGGAACAAGAGGTGCACATCTCAGAACTCTCCCTCTTTGATGCCATGAAACGAAAGTCCCAAGAAAGCAGCTCACACTATAAAAGGAAGACCTTGAAGGAGTGCTTGGCTATGAGAGAAGTGATGCAGGAACCAAACTCAATGGTGCAACAATTTGGAAGAATCACGTACATAACGTACAATCAGCATAATGATTCAATCACTTTGAGAAACGAGTCTGGAATAACCATTGCTGTGTTAAAACATGATGATGATCTCAAATTCATGCATCCACAGGACCTTCAGGACTTGATCACTGCCAAACTTCCATTTGACTCCTCTGATTCAGTATAGCTAGACATGATTAAACAGAAGGCAGCCTACGTAAAGAAAATGAAAGAAAATGCTGATACAGGGAACAGGAGAAGAAGATAGCAGAATGGAGCTCAAAGAGAATCAATTTATTTCTGTTTATCTTTGTATTTTTGTTTAATTCGTAATTGATGTAAAAACTTTAATTTGTAATGCCCAAGTGGCAGAATTCCTACTTATGTAATGAAATGACATGTTCTCAAATGATATATTTTTGATGTCTGATACATGTGTAACTCTATGCAGATATGTTTTGGTGCATTTGAGCTTGTTCCAATCTAGGGGGAGATTGTTGGGTCGGATTTATGATAAGGAAGATTGGAATCTTCTCAACCTCCTCAGAAAACGGCTAAGTATGGACTTCGAGCAAGCCTAGACGATCGAGCATGGTTTTACTACTTCGAGCAAGGTCTTCAAAACCTTAAATGGTTAATTCTTCTAAGTGTTAAGGCTTCGAGCAAGCTACACTTCAACGAGCAAGAGTATTCTTCTATCGAGCTTGGATTGCCAATCGAGCAAACAGCTTGATCATACAAGTTTTAACCAAGTGTTACGAGCATAGGATGATCGAGCACATGGGGACAAGCACAGATGCAATAAGAAGATGTCAAGTGATCAAAGCAAGGACTTCGAGCATAGTTCAGTTCCCGATCAAGATTTACATCCGAGCATGCTAAAGATTGCCGAATAAGTATAGCTGAAGACATCAAGAAGAATGAGCTTGCTTGATGGGCTAGTTCGAGCAAAGCATGGACCAGTCAAGAGGAATGAAGTATGCTGGAAGGGAATATCTTCACTGAAGATATTCTAGGTAAAGTATGCTTGAGGACACTCATCGTGCATACCTAGCATAGTGAGTTTGCTCGAGAAATATTGTTACCTTGCTCGAGGACTCAACACTTGTATTATTTTGTATTTCATTATGTAATGAATAGGAACTTCTAGAAGGAATGTCAGGGTCTATAAATAGGGGTCATAGGATTCCATTTAGGGCACAGATTTCCAGACGGAATTACAGGCTGGCACACACAGCATACGAAAAACATTCCAAAAGAATATTCCATTTGTTTCCTCGTATTGCCTCCGCCGCCGTCACACGAAACTCTAGACATTCCTTTCACTGTTCCATTAATGATATATTTAATACAGTGAATCTTTGTCTTTGAATGAGCTTTTATTGATTATCTATTATTGTTTTGTGTTTGCTATTTTCACTCCTTCGTTTCCACTCGTTGGATATCCTGATTCCGCCAGGATATTCAACATGCCTTTTGGGTAACAGAGTCGGTGTGTTCTTGTCAACCTTTTAGAAGGTTTCACCTGACTCACGGTCTAGACAAGATGATAAGAACCGAGCCCCGGTGCGGAAGCGTGAATAATGGTCGTTATTAACGGTGGAGCTCGGATCTGAGCTTGGATTGAATTGTATTCACTCTTGAAAGGTGTTTTGGACGGATGAGTGGTGTTTGGGAGAGAGCCTGAATCGATTACAATGAACAATAGACTGGATGAACAAATATATGTAATCGAAACACAAATAAAGAAGTGGTAGTATGATTTTATTAGTCAAAAGATTGTCATACAGAGCACTCATACATCCACACATACATACAATAAAGATCAGCCACCTCCAGGAGAGCTCATCTTGGAGGCGGCGGCTCTCTCTAAGAGATAAAACCCTAGATCTCACACAATACACAATACACTCATGCTAGACAAATTAACAAATACACCTATTTATACTAGTCTAGCATGTCTTGGTCTTCAAGCCATCCACCCTTGGTTGAGACCAAAATATTAATTATTTTTCACCCATAATAATAATAATAATTCGATGCGTCGGTCTAAAATATAAGTCCCAAAAATCTCCCCCTTAGACCGATGCCATCGAATTTCTTCCATGATCACCTCAAAAACTCGTTGTCTTTCGTTGGAATTCTCCCCCTCACGTTAAGCTTCTCCCGTTGTTCATTTTAGATCATTTCTCCTATATCACATTCGGATACATTTGTATGGGCATATGAATGAGGTTTTGAACTTCGAAGATCAACTTCAAGTAGCAAGGTCATCACAAATAGAAATAAACTCAATGTATCATCAAATAATCTTCCATTCTTCAAACCCGTTTCTTCCGTTGTAAATCATCTTCAAACCTTTCCCTGAATCAAGATAGCATTCAAGTCAACCATAACCCATTTTTGATTTTCAAGTGACTGTTTTCATAGGAGGTTAAACTCTACTGATCATCCGTTCACCATGTTACTATTGATGATTCTATCTTCTCAACCGTACTAGGAAATCTGAAAACTCACAAATATTTAAACATCTCCAAAGAATCTTGGATTATTGATCTTGATCAACTTTTCCTTAACTTGAGTCTTTTCACTTGATTTGAAGCAAGCAATTTGCAATGAAATTCAAGAATTTTTACTCCCCCAATTTCGTTGCAATTGTCTTTGAAAATTGTGTCTTCAAATCAGGTATGGGCGAAACAACCTTGACCATCCTTATCAAGATTGTTGATTCTGTAATAAACAAAGATAAACAAAACATTAATGTTGGTTGACACTCATAGGTGATTAAATCCGTAAGCTTGGTCAACACTTGTTCTTGTAAAGCTCTTTGATGAAGTTTGTGAAAAATTGATAAGGCTTTGATTTCCTTTTGCTTGTTGATGATTGGATAAAATTTACCAAAATACCCCTGATATATATCTTCCGTAAAGGTCAGCTTGGTCAAATGGTCAACGGCACCAAAAAACTCAAGTGTAATTCATTTACGAGCATGGATTCAGTCCACGAGCACACATAAGTCAAAGTCCCTTCACGAGCATACTCAGTTTTACTCAAGCATGCTTGAAAACACTTGTTTTTTTTTTGTCTTTCATTGAGCATGCTGGGGAGCTTGCTCGAGGGCTTGCTCGAAAACACTTGTGTTTTTCTTTCATCGAGCATGCTGGAGAGCTTGCTTGAGGGCTTGCTCGAAGCCTTGCTCGAGAAAACACTTGTATTTTTCTGTCGTTACTCGAGCATGCTTGTCTTTACTCGAGCATGCTCGAGACCTTGCTCGAAAATACTTAGTCTTGTTCTGTCTGTCATCGAGTATGCTCGAGACCATGCTCGAGACCTTTCTCGAAAATACTTAGTCTTTTTCTGTCTTTTCCTGATCATGCTCAAAAGCAAAAGTGTGCTTGAAAACACTTGTATTTTTTTCTTCTCTTTTCATGGGCATGCTCAGGAGCCAAAGTGTGCTCGAAGAAGGTTTGCTCAAGTAGAACAAAGTGTGCTCGACACCAAAAGATAGATTGTTGAGATAAACACGGATGTGCTCGGGGTTCGTGTGCTCGAATCCAAACTTGATGTGCTCGACTTTGCATGCTCGAGCAATCGATAAGTTACCTTTCGAGTAAACATATCGATGCTCGAACAGCAGAATCATTCCGTTGTGCTCGAAAGACTTCATGAAATTTAGGACTTGTCCACTGTGCTCGGGCAATAGATAAGATACCTTTCGGGTAAACACATCGACGCTCGAACAGCAGAAACATTTCCTTATGCTCGTAATACTTCATGACAGTCTTGTCCATTATGCTCGAGCAATAGATAAGATACCTTTCAGGTACACATATCGATGCTCGAACAATAGACCTTTCTTCTGCATCATCAATCAATGATTTTCCAATACAGAACCTGCTTGAATATTCCCTCTGCATTTTCCATCTGCTGCTACGAACAATGATTAGATTGCTCCTAGTACCTGTTCATTCTTGACTTCTACATATCAAATTGTACAAGCAACAATGTTCTTCAATATTCCCTTTACTGTTCAAGCAGCACACTCATATCAGAAACAATTATGAGCAAATAAAACCCTAATTTTTAGATCAAGAACCAAGCTTCTTCATCTGAAAGTAATCATTGTAGCAAATCCCAGTCATCTCGATATCAACCATCTATCTTCAATCTATCAACAGCCGTTACAAATATGAAAATCATCTTCAATAACAGTTTTTCCCCAAAACGAGCTAAAACACTGTTACATCAGATCTGGACCGATATGACCAAATAAACATGAAATTGATGTTGAATCTCCGAACGATTCATCAACCCAAACATCAATCCACATAAATTTTATCCAAATCATCAAATAATTTCAAAACCCTAAAAATTTTTCAACAAACCTTATCGGTTTAACGTCCATGGTGGATTCAAGAGCGAGATGAATCAGATTCGGCGGTTAATCTGAACGATTCGGCAACCTTGCTCTGATACCAACTGACAAGACCCGAGCCCCGGTGCAAAAGCATGAATAATGGGCGTTACTAACGGTGGAGCTCAGATCTGAGCTAGGATCGAATCGTATTCACTCTTGAAAGGTATTTTGGACGGATGAGTGATGTTTGGGAGAGAGCCTGAATCGATTACAATGAACAATAGACTGGATGAACAAATATAGGTAATCGAAACATAAATAAAGAAGTGGTAGTATGATTTCATTAGTCAAAAGATTGTCATACAGAGCACTCATACATACACACATACATACAATAAAGATCAGCCACCTCCAGGGGAGCTCATCCTGGAGGCGGCGGCTCTCTCTAAGAGATAAAACCCTAGATCTCACACAATACACAATACACTCATGCTAGACAAATTAACAAATACATTTATTTATTCTAGTCTAGTATGTCTTGGTCTTCAAGCCATCCACCCTTGGTTGAGACCAAAAATATTAATTATTTTTCACCCATAATAATAATAATTCGATTTGTCGGTCTAAAATATAAGTCCCAACAATTCAGATAAGCACAGATGTTGTGCTTAAGATCTATAATCTTAGCTTTCTTAACCATCTGCAAACACACACAAATACACATGTTAACATTGAATTCATTCAACTGATAAGTTCTTTTTAGCGTATATGTGGATTTCAACATATATGTTTGTCTCAACGTATAAGTCTATATCTACGTATAAGTCTGATTGAACATATAAGTCCTAGTTAATGTATATATTCTATATCACGTATAAGATCATATAAGTCCATATAAGTCCAAACCAACGTATAAGTTTATTAAGCATATTAGTCAGCTTTAATGTATAAGTTTGATCATTGACTTTGGACAACGCATAACTTATACTCTGTATATGTCTAAACATATATGGCGTATAAGTCCTAGTTTTGACAAAACTCAAAATTTCAAATCTGCCAATCATTTGACTTTAATATCTATCACACACCCATTGTTAATGTATGTTTAATAAGAATTTGAGTTCAATTTTATGATATAAGAATGTTTAACAGGTCAAAAATCATGGTATAGGTACGGATAAGTTTTGCAGTTCAGATCTATCAACACCAGTCCATTATTATCCAATTAAATATTAACACAACACTCGTAATACCAATATAAGATTAAATGATCATAGTTTGCATCAAACACTGGATTATTTTGATCAATTTTGACATATACGTGACCACGGTTACTGTTCATCATCAGATCTAAATCAACAACTCACCTTTATGATCTGAATTGGTGTGTAAATCACCAAAGCAAATAACCACAGTCAAAGTATCGGCAAGATTTGTGTGAAAAAATAGAACCAAAGCAGAGAGAATTTGGATAGACAGACGTATAAGTGTATACTTATGCGCCGTATAACTATATATTTCTACTTATACTTATGCGGCGTATAAGTTGAAAGACTTATGCGGCGTATAACTTATACGCCGTATAAGTTTCCCAACTTTTGCGTTACATAATATCATGCTTTAATCAGTCATTTCGTTCAATTCACACCAATGTAATGTCACAAGTACAAATTAATGTCCTTGTTCATTATAAGAATAACTTAAATAAGCTCAGTTTGAAAACTCTCTATTTTACCAAGTTCAACTTAATGACCTTGAGTAAAACAGATAAACGTTTTGATCTTATGATTTGATGAAACTTGCAAGATTTATTGTCCAATGAAAAACCCAGAGAGATAGTTCACTCACTCATCAAGAATCGAAAACTAAATTAGAAAGAGAATCTTTTTGGTTTTTCAAAAGAAATGTCAACAAATGAAAACTTGAAATTTTATTAACAAACAAAAATTTGAAATCTGAAACTCATACAAAATTCACATATTTTTGTGAGTTTGAGCAGGGAATCATATTGACCAAATAGCCCTTCCATCACAGTTTTATTTTTAGCGTTTATTATGACTGGTGTTAAGTCAGTCAATGGTATTGTTGTCCACCTAAACCTTTTAAACAAATAATTCAGCAATTTCTGTGATACATTTAATTGGTTCAAATAGGCACAAAATCTCTGGATTTATCAGTTCTAATCTTGATTCAGGCGTAATTTGATTTTTATAAAGTCACCCCAACTTGACTTAAACCTTAGAATCGGAAGATAAAAAGACTTTTATTTTAAGCAAATCAGCAAATAATCCCCACTACAAGACATACCCCCGTTATCAAGTAATACCCTAAGGTCATTTCCCATGGATGAGTATGCATGATTTCATCTATAGGCCTGCATACATTGTGTCACTTGTGGTCCGTTTCTTAATGGTAATGAGACACGAGCAAGGGGACAATGTATGTCTAACAACGGATTTTGATCAAGTTAGTAATGAATTTAGTACATAAGTATTTGTACGATCAAGTTTAATGACTTATAAAACAGCTTAGTCTGCGGGTTGGCTTTATAAAGCTTGTTTAAAAATTCATCGAAATGAATACCCATATGATAAACCGCATATAGTCCCAACGGATCAAGGAACCTTAAAGCATCCCATCAATATAGGATTTAAGGCCATAAAACCATACATCATTGAATCGTTAACCACTTACTGATAGCTATGTTTTAACAAATTTAAACAATCATTCTGATTAAAAGGCTTGATTATGACCGGCTATTACATTTCTGCCATCATTATCAAGACTTTTATTAGAAACTAACACCCCATCAATTTGGCAATTTTAAGTTTATATCACTTAATTTTCCTTACTTGTTTGTTTTAAAAGCCTACCAATATACCAATACAATTAAGCACACAGCCTTTTATACCTACTTTTTACTGGATTTGGGACCAGATGATCAATATACTTTCATCTTCACTTTTTGCTTCAAAAACTCATTTTCTAAGAAGCAACATTTTTTAGTGTTTTTGATATTTTGAAATTTTATAATGTTTTTGACTTTTTCAATTTTTTAATGTTTTTGGTTTTTCTAAAAATTTTATAATGTTTTTGGCTTTTTCAAATTTTTCAATGTTCTTGGTTTTTCTGAAAATTTTCTCCACCCTAAAATCAAAAACTATATGAAAAATTATGTATAAAAGAGAATTTGACTCTGATGTTTGGGTTCACTAGGTATCCAACACACCTGTAATATCAGTAACCTTCTTATCAACATCGCCCAAATCTTTTAAACCATTAAGTTTTAATAAGTATTGAAATCGTGACTTATCAAAAGCTTTAGTGAAAAGTTCTACCTTTTGTTCATCGGTGTTAATTTTGTCTACGGTAATCAACTTCTTTTCATAGCAATCAAGAATGAAGTAATACCGTATCTCTATATCCTTAGTTTTAGAGTGGTTTATCGGATTTGTTGTTATTGATATAGCTGCATTATTATCTACGAAGATATGGGTAGTAAGAAAATTCAAACCGTAGTCCCGCATCTGTTGTTGTATCCAAAGAACCTGAGAACAGCAACTAGAGGCTGCTACATACTCAGCTTCACAAGTAGACAACGAAATCGTGGTTTGTTTCTTGCATTGCCATGTGACAAGACGCTTGCCGAAGAACTGACACCCTGCCGTCATAGATTTGGCATTCAGCTTACAGCTCCATAATCCGAATCTGAGTATGCCCTCAGCACAAACTCATCGTCCCTTGGATACCAGAGACCGACCTCCAGACATCCCTTGAGATAGCGTAAAATTCTCTTAACGATCATGAGATGTGAAACCTTCGGATTCGATTGATATCGGGTGCACAAACATGTGGCATACATGATGTTTGGCCGAGAAGCAGTAAGAAACATCAATGAGCCTATCATGGATTGGTATAACGTTTGATTGACCTTCTCCCCGTTGGGATCAGGACCGATACCATGATTCAATGGTAAAGGAGTGCTGATTGCCGATGCATCAGACATGTTGAACTTCGCCAATACGTCTTTGACATATTTTGTCTGATGGATGAAGATACCATCTGACAACTGTTCTACTTGAAGTCCAAGAAAGAATTTCATCTCCCCCATTGCACTTATTTCAAATTTCTTCTTCATAACTTCTTCACACTGCTTGCACAGAACATCATTTCTCGACCCAAAGATAATATCATCGACGTATATCTGCATGATCAGTAGATGCCCATCAACAGATTTGGTGAAAAGTGTACAATCGACGGTCCCTCTGATAAACCAGTTATCCAAAAGATGTTGAGACAACGTCTCAGACTAGGCTCTCAGGGCCTGATGGAGACCGTAAAGGGCTTTATCAAGAAGATACACTTTGTCTTTGTGGATCAGATCGACAAACCCTGGTTTTTGTCCCATATAGACTTCTTCACTGATTTTCCCATTAAGGAATGCTGACTTCACATCCAACTGATAAACTTTGAAACCCTTCCAAGAAGCAAACGCTAGAAAAATCCGAATAGCTTCTAGCCTTGCAACTGGTGTATAAACCTCATTGTAGTCGATACCTTCCCTCTGATTTAATCCCAATACAACAAGTCTTGCCTTGTTTCTGAAAATAATGCCATTCTCATCCCGTTTACACCTGAACACCCATTTGGTGTTAATATGCTTCTTATCTTCAGGTAAGTCAACCAATTTCCAGACCCCGGCATAAGCTCCTTTTGCATGGCATTCACCCAGCTTTCTTCTGTTAGGGCCTCTTTATACGTTTTCGGTTCAACCTGAGAAATAAAACATTTAAATGAGAACTGATTTTTAATGGAAGGATGGCGGATAGGATTTTTATCCAAACATTAATTGGTCGTGTATTAGCAGATGATATATATTAGGTTCTTGATGCATTGTCACTAGAAATCAAGATATTGGGGTTGGACTTGTCAATAGATTCATAACTTTTAGAGCACAACCAATCATCGGAAATAATCCGGCAAAAAGGGGATTATTTAGGGCGGGTTCAATAGATGTTTTGAATCTTTAGGACAATTAATATATTCGGAATCAACATAGATTCATAATTTAATTGAATAGATGTATCTAGGGAGAATCAAAGGAGAAACATGAGAGTAAAAACACTGGAGGTTCTGATCGTTTTGACGTCTTGTTTGCACCCCCAACATTCAGATTTCCTATTATATTATCCTTGGGATGGTAGGATAAAGTTTTCGGCACCTCCTCAGTAGGTACTAACACTTCAGATTGGAGACTGTTCTCACACACTTCAGTAGCAATAGTGGATGGAGAAATAGCTTCAATAATCTCCTCATTTGAGTGACCATCGTCATCAAAAACAGAATTAGTTTATGGTATGTCATCGGATTGAAATGATCAGGTACATCTTGAGGAACAGACACAGGATTTTCAAGCGTTGGTTCATTGTCTTCTGATAACTGTTGTTGATATAGCGTCGTCAGAGTCTCATCAGAAAGAACTTCGTCAGGGAGTTTGAAACTCTCCCAAAGGCTTTTATAATCAAACCGCCTAGAATCTTTTGGTCATTGAATGGTAGGAGTGTATCGTTGACAATCTACATTTTGGACTTGAACAATATTGTGGAGGATAGGAATGTATACACGTCTAAGTGGACTAGCATACCCCACAAAGAATCCTTCAACAGATTTAGGACCAAATTTGTCATTTGGTTCAAGAACAGTACACGTTGATCCAAACGGTTCAAGCCACTTTAGATTTGGTTTTCGACGATTAAGTAGCTCGAAACACGTCTTGCCAAATTTCTTGACTGTAAGCACCCGGTAATAACAAGCTGCTGCCACTGCTTCTGACCAAAAATTCACTAGTAACTTTAAATTAGATAGCATAGTTCGAGCCGTTTCAATCATTGTTCGATTCTTTCATTCAGCAACCCCATTTTGCTGTGGAGTGTACGGCGCACTGAATTCATGAAAAATCCCCCGATTATTACAGTACTCTAGCATCTTGTTGTTCTTGAATTCCATCCCATTGTCACTTCTTATTCGACGGATCGGTATATTATACAAATTTTCCAGCTTCTTGAATAATATCATCGAGGAATCATATGTCTCATCCTTTGATTCCGAGAACATTACCCACGAAAATCTCAAATAGTCCTTGGTAACCACAAGACAATATAGCTTTCCTGTGCTACTTTTGACATAAACTGGACCAAATAGATCCATATGGAGATGTTCGAATGGTAAGTTGATGGTGTTGACAATTTTCTTCGGATGAGGTTTCTTTGTCTGCTTTCCCTTTTTACAGTCCAAACACTCTTCTCTTAATTGAAAATTTCTTAAGTTCACTCCCTCTACCAAGTTCTTGTGAACCAGATGGTTCATCTTCCTCACAGTTATATGTCCCATCCTCCGATACCATAAAACTGATTCCCGTTCAGATGCTCTTGAGATGAAACTTTGAGCAGACCCCGAAGATGTTGATGCAGTGCTCATGTTCATGAAATAAAGATCATTCTTTCGAGGAACACGCATAATGATCCACTCTTCAGGTATTTTGAAACCCGGTTTCTAAATTAAACACTCTCGGTCAGTGAAATGTGTAGAGAATTGTTTATCACAAATTTGTGATATGCTGAGAAAATTATTCTCCAATTCTGAAATGTAGTTGACGTTTTCGAGTGTTACTTTCCCATTTGTCAAAGTGCCTCCACCAACTATGTGTCCTCCTTGGTTTCCAGCAAAACTGACATAACCTCCACGAATAGATTTGACATCTTTAAGAAGATGGAGAGTACTCGTCATGTGCCTAGAGGCTCCACTATCCATTATCCAATGAGACTCGTGGGATCTTGGAAGCCCCTGCACATACAGTTAATAGTTTTAGTGAAACAAGGAAACCCAAACCTTCTTGGTCTTGGGTTGTTTGAAGTTTTTGTATAATATCCTAACATCATCATAATCTAAATCACCAGTTAATGAATCTTCACTGTTTACTTGTGACTCAGATTCAGTTATTACTTTCTCAACAACCTCTTGTGGTTTAACAATAGTTTTTACCACCCAGTTTTGACCTGCGGCTTGTCTTTTGTTATAAAACAATGTTTGAATTGTTTTTGAAACTTTTAATTTTGAAAAATCAGTTTTAACAACCTTTTCAACATCAATTTTAAGTGACTCATCTCGTTTTAAGATTTTAACATTTTCGGGAACACTCATTGGTTTCTTCTCACTCATATAACCAAGACTAGGTTTCTTGTTCACAGTCTTTTGAGGCGGAATGTGATCATGTTTATATCGATTGGGAAAAGCGTAAAACATGTGCCCAACCTCATTGCAATTAAAAAAATGTCTCTTATCAATGAACTTATTGATTTGAGATGTAGTTTCAACCTGATCACGTTCTGCTTTCAACCGATAAAACTCTTTATTCGATTGATTTCTAAAGACAGCTTCTTTTTCAGATTCAGATGTTTTACCATGCATAAACACAATCTTTTTCTCTTGAAGTGGTTTAAATCGATGAGATTGTTTGTGATAAAAACTTGTTTTTGCAAATATTTTGGAATCCACAACTTCTTTTTCAGATTCAGATGTTTTACCATGCACAAACACAATCTTTTTCTCTTGAAGTGGTTTAAATTGATGAGATTGTTTGTGATAAAAACTTGTTTTTGCAAATATTTTGGAATTCACAACTTCTTTTTCTTTACCCAACCCAGTTTCCTCGGTTAGCACTGATTCTGCCACTTTTACACCAGTTGACATATCACATCCAGAACTCTCATCCTTCTCAGATTTAACACAATCATCATCAGCAAACTTTGAGTTATCATGATGTGGAGTGTTGAGTTCCATATTTAGTGCCTTTTTGAAACCTTTTGGTTTCATTGGAATATAAGCATTCCACATAGGTGGAGGCATAGAATGATAATCCTCTTTTATGTTCTCAGTCTCATTATCCTTATGTTTTGATGAATTTGTAGGAATAATGTGATCAAGAACATATGACGATGCAGCATAGCTTACTAATTTGAAATTAACTCTTTCAGTCTCAATCTTGAGTGTTTGAAGCTCAAGTTTGAGTACTGCATTTTCGTCTACGTGTCTGTTGATGGCAATTTGTTTGTCTTCAACTGTGTGTTTTAACATTGAAATGGTTTTTTGATTTTGTAAAATCCTTTCCCATAAATTATTTTCACACGTTTGAAGTTTCAAATATGCCTCATTAACAACATTCAGATCAAAGAATGCTTTGTCATAGTGCCTTTTCAACTCTTTATTTTCAAGAGTCTTAAAGTCACATTCATCGCAAGGCAATTCACATTTTTCACATAAATTTTAGTTTAGAATTAACTCATTTGCCATGAATGCTTGATCGGTTGGTTCCTCACTTGAAATTTCTGAATGTTCATCAGTCATGTCTTCAACAGTTTCATCAACCAACTTTTCCTTTGAATCTTCATTCTCACTTGATTCTTTTACTTCTATTTTATCCTCAATATCTTCCTCACCAAAATCTATCTTACCGTGTGGCACTTCCTCGCCATTAAACCAACCTGCAAAACTTACAATTAAATCAGGTGGAAATAATGAGGTAAGATAATCAGAAGGAACTGTATGAATTTTGTCATAGGTTCTTGGAAGATTGTCATCAGAATCATCTTGATCCACCTCTTAATCAATTTTGTCAACCTCTTTGTCATCATCCACCAAATCTTTCTCAACCATATCCTCAACCTTCTTGACTTCTTCCCTTATATCAATTTTCTGAACCTTTTCACATTCATCAACAACTTCAGCTACATTTGCTTGAAATACTGAGTTCCAGTTGAACCCCTCACTATCTGTGCAGTAGCAGCCTTTTGCTGAGAAGTAGAAGCCTCTGATCTTCTCCTTTTTATTGTGTCAGCCTCATTTTGAGAAGGACGGTGATGAATTGCTTGCTTATAATAATCCATTCCAAATGGATTTGCAGCATTATCCTCTACATTCTTACTTGTACATTCTCTTTTAAAATGTCCCTTTTCTCTGCATCGGATACATATCACTTTGAATTTGTCAAAGCCCAACTTTGAATTGGAACCATCCAATACATTTCTTCCAGTGATCTCTTTGAATCTTTATGCTCTTCTTATCACACTTTCGATGAACCAATGAATGCCAATCATCTCCATTTCTTCTGGGTCGATTTGATCATAATCTTCTTTTTTCATGTTGTAGCTACCAATACGTCCAGAAACTAAACATTCATAAGATTCCAATACTGAACCCAGAAATGCCATATGTTCCTTGACAGTTTCAGTGGTTAGGCACCCAGTTTTCTTCAAATTTACAGCTATGTTGCACTGTAACACATCAGGGTTTTATGTGTTAGAAGCTTGAGATACAAGAATAGTCCTTGAGTAACTACTACTATATTGTGGAGTAGCAGAAGTAGCAGGTACACTAGTTGCAAAGGATTGACCAGTTTGTTCAGCACAGAATACGGTAGGAATCTTGGGATTTGAAGAAGCACTTGATGAACCCTTGTAGTATAATCCCACATCTTGTGATACAGTGGTTGATTTCATCTTTTGCTTCTTTCAGAGCTCCAGGTCATGAGCTTCAAGTTTCGCGATAAAACTTGCAAGATTTAGACGAGCATATGCAATGGGGTTTGATTGCTGAATCATTATAAAAGTACCCCATTCTTCAGGTAACGCGCCAACAAGCTTATCATTGAATTCATACTCTGGCTTATCAATCTCCAGCCTCTTCATTTCATTCACCAGGTAGCAATATCTTTCAATCAATTGTGCGAATGATTCACTTTTAACTTGAGTAAATATGTCAAATTCTTTCTTGAATAGTGCTATTTTACTCTTTCTCATGTCAGGGTTTCCTCGATCTTTGTTTAACAATGAATGCCAAATCGAATAACAAGAACCATTATGCTGCAATAGTTGAAAGATCTCAGCTTCGATGGCTTGTTAAAAGAGATTCAACATTTTCTTCTCTTTTAGGAACAAAGCTTAATCCGCATCAACGATTTGTGATAATCGATAATTTTTCCCATTCTCATTCTTGGGAATAATGTACTCCTCCTCAACAGTTGTCCATGTTTCGTAGTTCAAAGCTTGAACATACGTTTCAAACTTGTCAGCCCACGATGGATAATCTTCCATTTTAAGAAGCTTGAGAGGTTTGTTGGATGTTCCCATTTCATTTTCCAGATTGATGTTTTGAAGCAATGCAGAAGGCTATGACACAAACACACTTAAATTTTCCATCTTGGTCAAAGAAAGTCAACGTATATGTTTCTGGTCAACGGATATGTATGAATGAATGGTCAACGTATAAGTAAGTGGTCAACGGATATGTATGAAGTATGGTCAACGTATAAGTATAGGAATGGTCAACGTATATGTATCTAACGTATAAGTGTTCACCTTATAACATATACGGCGTATAAGTTATACGGAAATGAGTTGTACGTAGACATGACATATACGGTGAAAATCTTCATATTGGAATTTTGGCAATTTGAGGATTCAAATGATGTAGGAATTGGATGAAAACTTGAAGGATTTGTCACGGATGTGTAAGGAAGGTCTTGTGAAAGTTTGAAGAACTTTTGACGGTTGAATTGGTAGATAGAGAAAAAACCTTTGAAAACTTGAAGTATTCAAGCTAGTAACGAGCCATATTGCTTTGATACCACTTGAAAGATGATGATTTGCCGTTGTGCACAACAGTTAGGATCTCTAGATGTTACAGCTTGTGTCCCAATGTGCGGAATCCATTGAGATTGAACACAACAAGTAAACTTTAAGCATGTATTTCATTGATAACTTCAAAGATACAAGATATGACACGTAGGCAACTTTCTCTCTCTACTCTCTCACTCTAGCAATGACCAAAAGTCTACTTACTAACGCATAAGTCCCCTATTTATAGGAAACAACAAGTCACATACCAATCCCGTATATGTTATACGGCGTATAAGATATACGCCGTATAACTTATGCGGTATTATGGACTTATGCGCTAAATACATCACAAACTATATATTTTACATTTTAGGCTCTATACATTCATATCTAATACATCTAAGACTCTAGAAATAGACATTATACTCTAACAATATTATTTAAGTGTTATTTCAACTAATACTTTTTTTAATAAAAAAAACAATTATTATATTTACAAAGCCTTGGTTTAATGATAAAATTTTATCCCACAAAACATTGGTTTGGTGTTTTAACGATATTAACGAAAAGGAAACAATAATGTAATATTATCGAGTTTTATGAATCTTACGAATATTAAAACGTTGGTTTTTGAATGAAAATGATAAAATTAGTTTATAATAATTTATAAAAGTTTTATTTAATTTAAAAATAATTTTATTTGATTATTATGATTTTTTTAAATAATTTATTTAATTATATTATATTTACTAAAATTGATTAAACAAAAAAAAAAAAACCAAAACAATAGCCTGACCCGGGTTTCGAACCCGGATCCTTCTGTTTACATCCAAACACACCAACTAATTGAAGCAGCTTGCATTTTGTTATCTGAATAAAACCATGCACACAAACACACAGATATATATATATATATATGACATTCACCATCATCTTCCCCACCTAAACCCTAGTCTCAATTCCTTAAATCCGTTCGATGTTTGGTTGAATTGTTGTAGGGGTTTTACTATATGACGAAAAACGAATCATAAACATATAAAATTTACCAGTTACTGTTACGAGATGAGAGAGAACCATCGCCGTCGGAAAAACGAACATTGAACATCGATTAAGTGTTACAGAGAGTATGTACGTTGGATTTGAAGGTTGGGACGAGTTTAGGAGCTTGTTGGGGACCTATTTATACTATCCATTGAAGCATATTACGATTAAATGACCTTAATTGAGTTTCGTTTATTCCGGCCGGCGATTACGTGGTTAATTAGTCGTTAATTTCAGTTGTAACGTATCGTTGATGATGTTAATGTGTTTCCGTTATTGACTACAAGTCGCTACAAGTTTTAATCGAAGTTTTAAGCGTGATTTATGGGCATTTGATACGCCGGATGCGCCGCGGACTCGCCGGAGCCAGTGGCCGGAATTACGGGGTGACGGAATCAAGGGGGGAGAAGAAAGATTATATTATATTTTTTTATTATTTTAATTTTGAATAATTTACACTATGACCCCTCAACTTTCATAATATATTAAAATCTAAATTAAACTTAATTTACACATTAAACCTTAAACTTTAGGAGGTATTAAAAGAAGTAATACTTAGAATATTTTGGATAATTTTTATATTATACCCGTAAGGTTTATAAGTTGTTTTAAATAGAAACTTTGAATTCCGGAGTTTCGTTAATTTAATAAAGTGAAAAAGAAAACGATCAAACGATAAATGCAATTTATTGTGAATATTATATTAACGATGAACGTTGTACGCAAATAAAAATGAAACGACGAGACAGGTCGATTTTAATGAATACGAATGCGTATACGAATGTCACATAAAATACGTGAAACGTAACTTGAAATTAAACGACATTATAATATATATATATATATATTTATATTTATATATATATATCAATAAATAAAACCGAAAATTCGAAATGGTTCGGGTTTGAAAAGTAACGAATGTTACAGATCCTCATATGTTTCCATATTTTATATTTCCTGTTTTAAAATTTTCATTTCCTATATTTTTCACCTGTTTACTATATTAATTAGTTTTCAACAATATGTTTAGTTTCTGAGATAAGATGATATTCAATACCATCTGGAAAACACTCTGCAAACTGGATTGGTAAATTTTCAGAATGGTCCACATGATGTCTGGGAAGTCAATATAATATATGATGGGACTTTAACGACAAAGAGGATATTTTAGTTGAATACTTGTAAAGTATATGCATGTATATTTTTTATTTCATATACTAAGTTTGTTGGTAATAATAAGTTTAGTTTTTTTTTTGTAATTGTTGTATTTATTTTTTTTGCTAATTTGCAGGACATGGCATTTGTTGTGGTTACTTGAGGTACGAATGTTATGACTTTAGTTTCCTTTTGTATTTGATAGAAAAATAACCTTGTAATGGGTTTGGTCAGGTTAGGTCACAAGTCAAAACCTGTTTTTTTTGGGTTGAACTGTGAGGTTTTTACATATGCTTATATCTTTTGTTTCATTTTATCCTTAATTAAGCTTTGTTACATAACATGTGTGGAAAGATGCTTCTTCGTTTTGTTATTTTATATCTTTGTTGTAAATTGGTCCGTGGGCATTTTCGGAAGTTAGTGGAGTAAAATTACATATTCTTGAAAACTTGAAGACATGCTTGAAAATAGAAGATCAACTAACAAATGATGTGTTCAGATGCTAAATCATATTACTATTATTGCCATAACTTTGTAAGCCTTCAATTTGTTATAACTACAATGTTATAACATCTTAAGTAAAATTACCTGTTGGTATGAGTATAGACTTTATAATTTAATATCATATATTTTAATTGACGTTTTATAATTCCGCCTGTGTGGCATATGGATCAATGATAAGGAAATATTTAGTAGCAAATAAAGATTATGTTATAAAGTTTTCACTTTTGTATCTAAACGTTCTACTAGGTAACTTTATTTTTAGTGACTTTATATTCTTCAGTATTATATTTTCGTATGGATATCAATTGCAATTATAAATTATGCTGATGTGTCAAAAAAACGCATTCAAATATAACTTGTTGTTTCAAATTATATATGCGTGTCGTTAACACTTACTATATTTCTGCCTGTATCGTACATGGGTCAATAACCTAGTTAACAATAATAAAATTATAACAAAAACAAATCACAAGAAACCCTTCCAAAATAACCATAACGAGGGGGGAACCCGGGATGCAATCTATGGATGTAGAGCGGTCAAGCACCTCGTTGATTTTTACTTTTGTGATTATTTATGTATATGCATTATTATATAAAACACTATAAAACACGTGACACAAAACCAATGGTGGAATTTCTACTATAGGTTTTGACGATTTTTAGATCAGATTATGAACCAAACCATTAGCAATGGTTTTTGAGTATCAAATCGATTGATATTTAAAACCAAACCCAGCAGTTACTAAAGGTTTGGTTTCATAGTTTAGACTAGGGATGAGATCGGTATCGTACCCCGGTCCCGAAATTTACAAATTCTTGGTAACGGTACCGGTACCGAAATATTCGGTTCAATATCGGTACGGTACTGGTACCGGAAAAAATTCGGGAAATACCGGTACCGTATCGTACCGTACTGGTACTGAAACTTAAAACTTTGGTACCGATTCGGTACTTACGGTACCAAATCGGTACTGGTACCAATCGGTACCGGTACCGAATTTTTCCATCCCTAGTTTAGACTACGGGGTTGGTTTGCTTCTTAGAAGAGTCGTATCATAGATTGATTCTATTATGGGTAACTACGTTTGTTAGACCCAAAAAAGATTAGACAAAAACATGGTTCAAACAAACACATTTGGTTTAAACAAAATAGAATGAATTCAGTGGTGTGTAAACACTCATAGAAGAAACACGGTTAGTGCAACCAAAATCAATGTTAAATTTCTTATGTATTTTATAAAAAAAAAACATAAAGTTCAAACATCAGTAGACAAATGCTAAACAAAACGAGTTATAATTCACCAAAATTATTTGGATTCACCAGAATTATTTGGATTAAGAATTGTATTTAATGTTCATATAAGTCAATGGTGAAGTTTTGAAAATAAAAAGAAATGAAGTTATTTTCTTTAAATAAATGATGAAGTTATTTATGTGCTACATACACTAACTTGCGAAACTTTCCAAAAGATTAACACTTTGGGATTGTGAACAAGTCTCATAATTTTGTCTAAGCTAAGGGGTGAATGTTTCAAAGTGATATTATAATAATTTTATGGCTGTGAAGAATCAGAATGATGCATCTTCTGTTCATATGCTAAAGTATTGTTGTCCAATGCATGCGAAAACTTTATGTTTTTATGGTGCTTTGCGAAAACTAATTAACGTGAACATTCAAAAGATACACAAAACACGAATAAATTTATGTATAGACAAATTTGAAGTGGGTTTTCATTCAATATAAGGAAATAATATAACTTATGAGGATATTAAGAAGACCTCAACTTTGTAGGTTTTCCTTAGAGGGTGATTTAGAATCATTCTAAGTTGGTGATGCTTGATAACAAACTTATGACACGTGCTATTTTATTAGTAAGCATTGATGAACTCACTGATACAAAGACGTAGTCTTGTTCAAATCATGAGTGTCGAGTTGTATTCATAAGTAAAGTTAAACAAACTATATCAAAATGCAAGAAATGTAGGGTGGGGGGGAGCCATGTAAGAAACTACTATTTAGAAGTATGTAGAAATGGTAATGATATGATTTATCAAACTTTTATAGAAAGGAATAACCTTTCTTAACCCCATTCAAAAGTTAGATGATGTTATCCAATAGCACTTAAATGTGGAGGTGTCTTGCATTGAACTTGTAAGGTTAGCAATGAGGATTATTTTAATCCAATCTAACATTGTAAACAAACGACTAAGTGGATGACAAAAAGATCGTAGTGTATAATGGAGATTTGTTTGCCTTAATGATAAGTGTATCTTCCAAAAACAAATATTATAACCAGATTCGGGTGGCCACTAAGGTTATAGTCTTAGAAAATTAACGATAGGCAAACTTAACTTATAAGTTAAGAACACATGAGGACAACTGATCTCAACTACGCAAGCTATCTATAGTGACTAGACAAAGTCAAAGATAATTTGATGGATCCAACAACCTGATGGTTTAGTAGAGATTAAGTTGTG
Organism: Bidens hawaiensis; assembly: GCF_021521415.1. Taxonomy (NCBI): domain Eukaryota; kingdom Viridiplantae; phylum Streptophyta; class Magnoliopsida; order Asterales; family Asteraceae; genus Bidens; species Bidens hawaiensis. The sequence goes on along the minus strand of NW_027491074.1, from coordinate 1,694,721 downwards.
GAATGAGACTAAAGCCCATAAAAAAGGGTATATAGAAGAAACCTAACTTAGTTGACCGGAGATCCCAAGATCTAAGTTCAATACGACAACCTAATTATATATCTATGGGTGGTCACTGTGGGGGCGTAGCTTATGCATAAGTTGACACATAAGCAAATATATATATCCTCCTAAATTATAAAGAGAGTTTAATTACTTCCTAGTCCATTCCTATAACAACAGTGACATGTTGTGAGGCTAAGCATAATATATGGTCAATGATTTGTGCAAATCATTATAACCTTAATGTTTTTAATGATTTAAGGATAATCACCTATGTGAAAGAGAAGTGGGGTCACTTTGAATGAAATTGTGGGGCACACAATTCTTAGAGCTTTCACAGAACTAGGCTAGTGTTCTAGGACCGTAATGGACACGACAATGAGGGGATGTGTGTCTCACCCCGACCAAAGGCGGCGGAACATGTCGGGGCATAATGTATTGATTGGACAGAAGCTCAAAAGACACTAATTAAAGCGACAATAATTATTTAATTTCATTAACATTAAACAAGTACACAAATTCAATAAGTAGAAGTAATACATTATAACTTGTAATTCTAAGGTTAACTACCTATCTTCAATCTTGAATACGTCAAATACTTGAACCTGTAGCATGTATAAAAATAGAATTTGTCAACAAAAATGTTGGTGAGAATACATAAGTTTTGTTTTATACATAGATAAGTAAATCACAATTCGTATGTATATGGTGAGCATTACAATTCTTATGCAAATATAAACAACTAAATAGATGTGGACCTGTTCCTATTGATAAAAAATACATGTACTTGGGTAAATATATGATCATACTGTCACACCCCAACCTAAGGCGGAATATGCCGGGGCGTGACATAATTGTATCATAGCTCGAAAGACACTAAAGTAAATACACGTCTCAATATCTAAATTATTTATTTCATATAATTCAAGTATGCAAAAACACAAACATTGTCTCGAATTAAATAACATTACAACTTAAATAAATAATAACAAAATCCGTCTTTATTACTTATGCAACCTAAAGTCCAATCTACTCTTTAATCTCTTACTTCATCCAATATAGCTACCTGCTCCATGCGTGAAAATATATAGTTTGTCAACATAAAGTTGAGCAAGTAATCACGGTTTTTGAATACATATAATATTGAAAATGACAATTCCGTTCGATAAATACGAACTACTACAACTAGCATAACAATAAATATAAAAATTGTCTTTTCACTCGAATCGCATAGATAACGAGCTACTCCGACGGCGTATGATCATACTAATGAGGATGAGGATGAGATACCAACCACCAAAACATAAAATAAACACATAGTCACATTTGCACGTATAACTAATTGAGCAATACCATATCACGCAAATAATGGAATTGTAGTGAAATAAAATGGAGTTGTGAACGCATAACGCGCCCAAAATATAAAACGGTAAAAAGGGGGATGCGAATTACTTACCTTACGGTTAGAATGAGTGTTGATATGGTGATAAAAGTTAAGGTGGCAACGGTTGCGTTTCTCGAGATACGTCAATAAAAACACCCTAATAGTTAACGACAAAAATTAGTTAATAAACGAAAATTTTACGAGGCTTGTAACGGATTTGCTGGTGTTTTGAGATTAAATATCTATTAGTTTAATTGTTAAAATAAATTTGGGGATTATTATATATATATATATATATTAATGATTTGTATTATTATTATTATTATTATTATTATTATTATTATTAGCATTGATATTAATGTTTTGCCTTATTATTTACTTACAAGCATTTATTTATAAATAAATAAACATTAAAAATGATCAATATTAATTAACCATAAACTTATATATAATATGCTTGATAAAAAAAATGTTATACACATGCATATTTGTTTATTAACGGAATAAATTATTTAAGACTACAATCTAGCTTGGTTTATTATTATTATTATTATTATTATTATTATTATTATTATTATTATGATTGGATAAATGGAATAAGGGAATGTTATATAATATATATCTGTATGTATATTTTGATGAGGAAACATTGTGTATAATATCTATCTATATATATATGTATTTATAAATAATCATTATAAATAAATAAAAATATTAATTACTTACAAGTAAATAAACATTATATAATATCTATATATATATTAACGGAAAAAGTTAAAAAGGAAATTAATTTTTGAAACTCAGTTAAGCGAATGGTAAAAAAAATATATTAGTTAATTAATCTTTCTTATATATATTAATTTGAAAAAAAAAAACAAATTAAAGGGAAGAAAAATAACAAAACAAAACAAAACAAAACAAAAAAAGATAAACAAAACCGGGTCGGGGGGTGGGGGGGTGGGGTGGGGGGTTCGAATATGCGCCCTGACCGGTTCTGGGATCTTACACACCACACACCAGCTATTGGGCTGGTTCATTCTCTTTGCGATAAAACCAGTTGTAAAATACAAATGTAGATAACAAAACAAGAACACAATTTCATATATGAACCCTAGATCATCAAATCGGTTTAATTGGTCAATGAACGTTCAAATTGATTTGGGGGTTTAGATAGACTGTGAAAAACGGACTTAGTGCATAGTTCAATTACCTGAAAAGTTAAGAGATTGATGGTGATTGGCGAGTTAGGGTTTCGACCAAGGATGGATATTAAACAGGTTCTTAACGGCTTTATATACTGCAATTAAGTTAGGGTTTGTGGTCGAGAGTTTAAGATGAATGTGTGTGCGAGTTTAATTGTGTTATAAACGACTATTTATAGTGATTTAGGGACATTTAGGCCACGGCTCGAATTTTGGTAAGTTAACTATCAATTGTTAATCGTTTGCTATATTTAGAGTGTTAGTAGACACGTTTTTTGGTTAACAATTGATTTTGCAAGATCGATTTCGTTTATTATGCCCAAGAATTGAGGAACAAGTGAGAAATGGAGGGTTTGGATGAGCTTGGCGGCGACGGGAGAGGGAAGGAGAAGAAAGAGGGATATTTTTTAATATTATTTGCAATTTGGTCCCTGGTCTTTATAGTTGGATGCACAATTGGATCATAGTTACTTGAAAGGGTTAATCTTGTATATTTTGGATAGTTAAACATAAATAAATAAAAGAAATAATTAAACAAATGAAATTTTTATAGAATAACCGAAACTAATTTTAAATGGGTTGGGTTTAGAGTCCGAAATTTAACGAATGCTACATGAAGTATCAGTTATATGCAATTTGGACCATAAACTTTAGTTTAATCAGATAAGGACCCAACACAAACCACGAGGACTAATTTGCAATTATTGTTCAACTCTTTCCCTGCCCTTTTTCCCCTCCCCAACGATCTCGCCGACCCCTCCCCCTTGATCAGTTTGGCTTCGATTAAGCCGAACATCAAGCTGATTAATTGAATCAGCGATTTTTGCAAACCTTTAATCGTCCAGTAGCAGTCGGTCAATCGAGTTATTATAACCAAAATCACAAGAACATAGGCCGCGTGTCAGTTTGATCTTGTTATCCCATCAATACGAGTCTAAAATTCAATTAACGAACACTACACTGTCGCCTCATCATCTCGAAACAAAGCTCCATATTAATTGCATCGTTGCACCAGTTCTTGGACTCGTTTGATTTCATCTTTGAGCCAAAACCCTAAGTGCTTGTTCTCTATCAATCCTCATCCAAACCAGGTAATTAGTATATTGTTTGTTTTCAGATTTGGATGCTTGATAAAACCCCTCTGTCAATTTTATTCGATAGAGGGTATATGATCTGCAATTTAGGATTCTATTGATTAGGGTTTATGTTAATTGGGAACACCGCATAAGAAAGTGAATATAAACAATAGAAATCAAACTTATAACAATTATCTTGTTAGTCCAGTTGGTCATGACGTTGGAATGATAAACCCAGGCCCTACAGACCCAAGTTCGAGTCCCCTTGGGATTGGTTTTCATTTAATTATTTTTATTATATATATATATATATTATTTTCTTTGTTGTTCTAATTAAATTTTTTGTTTAAACTTTATCTATATTAAAAACTAAGACTATTTACACTTGTCTAACGAACCAAACACCATCAAGATAAATTCTATTTAAACGTTTTCGTGTGTGTGTGTATATATATATATTTATAATCGTTTATAAATCTAAATATTTTACCTAAATAATAATAATAATAATAATAATAATAGTAATAATAATAATAATAAAAATAACAATTATAATAAATGTTTTCTTATCATTCTTTTCTCGTTTAGCTAAATTAAACCCCGTCAAACTTTAAAAAGGATTACATAAAACGTTTCATATGTACATTCGTTAATTATATTATAAATAGTTTTCTTTAATATCAAAGACGATTTTTTCTAATACGTAAATTAATAAAAATTTAATTACGCTTTTATCAATATTCTATAAAATGTAACTAATACGTCAACGACCCCAAATCCGTTATAAACCCATCTCTTTGTGTCTTGTTCGTTTATCTCGTTTAAGTACTTATTTACGCTTTAATAATTAGGACAAATTGTTGGGAATTCTCGTGGGGCCAACTGGCTCACTCTAGTATTTACCATCTTCTCATTACCGTATTCCTCATTCCAAGTGAGTTCTTCATAACCTCATGTTAACTCTTTATAATATTTTAGGGGTAGTACGTCACAAGTTTTTCTTTTGTTAGTTATGTGCTTGTTTACATACCGATTCACTTATATTGTACATGTTAATATTATTCGTGCATATTGTTTATGATTATACTTGAACTTGCTTGCAAGGCGTTTATTGTTTTTATGGTGGAAGTTACGTAAACGCATACACATAGTGGGAGGGTCCGATGGGACGTACCCACGCGTCTAACGTTACGTCTTCGGTTGTTTACGTAAGGTGGTTCTCATTTCCCCGACTTCAACGGCTTCAGCTAAATGAACGGAAGGACGACACTATTTGATTTGATTTACTTTACGCTGACGGTCATTGAATCGCGAGTTTATATATGACGGTCGTTGAATCGCGAGTTATTGCATGACGGTCGTTGAATCGCGAGTTTATATATATATATATATATGTATACGCAAAAACTTATGAAAACTTACCAACTTAATTGTTTACAAAATATATTATTTTCAACATGCTATAGGTTGAATCGATGGTGTGCTAAGGACGAACATCATTAGTATTCCTTAGTATATTTGAAATAAAGAATTTGTATACCTTTTCGATGAAATGTTATTGTTTTCTTTTATTTATGAACAATGTCTGTACTTTTGATGATATGAAATGAATTAAATATAATTAATGTCGCTTTAATAGCATTACGAGCAAATGAATGATCTGTACGTTACAACCGGGCGTATTACGTTTAAAGACGGGGTGTTACAGATTGGTATCAAAGCCGTAACTATAAGATAGGTTGTTAAACGTATCGGCCTAGTATAGTTATAGTTTATTTTCGGGCCCAAACTGCATGAATACTCTATGTGCTATGTGGCCGCACTTATATTAAAGTTTCATTCATACGCTTGAATTTATAACATTTTATAACATCGCCAGTACACATATTCACACACAAACTCCAAGGTTTAGGCCTAAAACAAATATTTTCAAGATATTTCAATCAATTTTATTTCGGTTTTCCGATATTTCTTCTTGTTAAAGACGGTTTTACGTGGCGGGTATGTAGTAACTGTAGGGGGGACGTGGTTGTTTTTTGAACTCTTGACACCAAGGTTATTGAAACCTAAGGATAAGCAATACACATAAATCCAATCAGACGCGAACCCGGTTTTTACCTAGAGAGTTTGGAAAGGGCATGAAACCCTAAGCCAAAGCATACCACACCAAACGCCATACGAATCGCAACTTTATGTTTTCAAACGTGATCATGTCCTCTTTGTGATAAGGATATGGTTACACTCCCTAGGATGTCATAAAATTCATGGTAATTCATGCGACGTGTGACTCCGACCCTCAATGTTTTACAATATGTTTTAACCGAAAGTCTGTCAAGTCGTGGTGATACACAAAATACCCAGCTTTTGGTTCGATTTAATTTCGAATTTTGATTTTTATGCTGGAACATAAGAGTCCATGGTGGTTCATGAAAACTCTAAGTTCCACACAACGCTTATTTTATTTTTACAACTTTTCATATTTAACAAACATTAACAAGGACTCTTACACCATACACAATTCCGAGACTCATGATTCTTATAACGCTTGTTCATAGAATGTCTTCTCGTTACCTTAACCGTCGTCCTTTTGGAGCCTCTAGCCGCAAGATGACAGCCCAGATCGCTAAGAAAATGGCTTCTGTGCTCCCATAGATGGTGGCTCAAATGCACCAAACCACTGCTACCAATTCGAATGCAGCTGCTTCGGGTTCAAACTCCAAGTCTTGTCGCTATAAGATTTTCACCGATGCGAAACCTTCTAAGTTCGATGGCTTTGAAGGTGCCACTGCCCTACTGCAATGGTACCAAAGTATGAAGAGTACGTTCCTCCATATCGAATGTCCCAATGACAAGAAGACATGCTTTGCTTCGAGTGTCTTCGACAAAAGAGCCCTAACTTGGTGGGTGTAAGAAAAATCCACCCGTGGTGCTGATGTAGCCATGGCCTTGCCATGGGAAGAACTTAAGGAAATCATGACTGCTGAAATCTGTACACCCAATGAACTTATGAACCTGGAAGTGGAATTTTGGAACCTCAAACAAGAGGGAGGTGATAACGTTACCTACACTGCTCGCTTCAACGAGCCTAGCATTCTGGTGCCACATCTTGTCACTCCTCTCTCTCGTGGGATTGGCAAGTATCTTCGGGATCTGCCAAGGTAAATCCAAGATTCAGTTCAAAGTAGTGCTCCTAAGACTCTTCGCAAGGTTATTGTTCTTGCTGCATCCTTATCTGACAAGCACGTCAAGGCAGGAACCCTCAAAGTCAGCAAGAAGGCTACTAAGAAAACCGAGGCCGAACCTCCAAAAGAGGTCAAGGCTGAAGCCACACCCAAACCAAACCGCAACCACAAAAACAACCACTCCAAGAAGCGAAAGAAAAACTATGCCTTAACCCAACCTAACCCACCACAACTCCAATATCCACAAACCCAAACCCAAACCCAAACCTAAACCCAAAACCTTCAAACTCCCCCACCAAAGAAGCCTTACCATGGTCCTCACCCGTTTTGCCAAATCTGCCAATGACACCATCAATTCGGCATCCCTTGCCGACAATGCACCCATTGTGGTCGTTATAGATACCTGCTAGGCACATGTTTCGAATTCATGGGTACCCAACTAACCCTCACCAAACCACCCCGTACTCCCCACGCCTTCAATCAAAACCGTGTCATAACTCAAGCTCAACCTATCTATCAAGTTTACCCCACCCCTCGAGGCTGCTTCAATTATGAAGATCCTGGTTATTTCCGCAACACGTGCCCTCGACTGGCATATCAGGTCCAAATGGTCGCTCAGCCGTTGTATGGCTCAAGCCTATCAGGTTCAGGATTATCAACCCCTAATTCCACAGATCATGGAAAATTAAGTTATTTAACTTGTCCAAGCCAACCAAGCCTCAACTTCTCAAGCTGCACCAGCCGTCCCCAATGCTCGTGGGAGGGCATAGATCAATGCAAATCAAGCTCAGCATAACAACGATGTGGTGAACGGTACGTTCTTGGTTAACAACGATGTGGTGAACGGTACGTTCTTGGTTAATAGATCAATGCAAATGAAGTTTTGTGTCTTTTGATTTTGAGCCTATGCTTTCTTCGTCTTGTTCTAAGCTTGAAAATTTCTTCACAGTGCAAACGGTAAAACTATCTTGATTGATTCAGTGGTTCATGGTTTCACCCTAAATCTCAATGACTATGATTTCTCCATCGACCTCATTCCTATGCAACTCGGGAGCTTCGATATTATAGTAGGCATAGATTGGTCAGCTCAACACCGTGCCGAAATCGTGTGTTTTGAAAAGTATATTTGGATTCCTCTTGAAGACGATTTAATTTTGCGTATTTTCGGTGAGAAGCCTTCCAAAGATCTCAAACTTATGTCGTGTACCCAAGCCCAAAAATACTTACATAAAAAGTAAGTGGCTTTCCTTGCCAACTCCGTGGAAAAGAAACTAGAAAAGAAGACAATAAAAGACATTCCAGTGATTCGTGATTTTCCCAAATATTTTCTGATGACGTTTCGGGTTAACCTCCTACTCGTGAAGTGGAGTTTCGTATTGATCTCGTTCCTAGTGCGAATCTAGTCGCCAAAGCTTCCTATCGTCTCGCACCTATAGAAATGCAAGAACTGGCGAGTCAACTCCAAGAACTCTCAAGCAAGGGTTTCATTCGCCCAAGTTCGTCACCTTGGGTCGCACCTGTTCTTTTCGTTAAAAAGAAGGATGGATCCTTTCGAATGTGTATCCGACTATCGTGAACTCAACAAACTCACGATTGAAGCATTACCCCTTGCCTAGAATTGACGACCTTTTCAATCAACTTCAAGGCGCATCTTGCTTTTCAAAAATCGATCTTCGTTCGGGTTATCACCAATTGCGCGTCCATGAGGATGATATACCAAAAACCGCTTTTCGAACTTGCTACGTTCATTACGAGTTTATGGTTATCCCGTTCGGCTTGACCAATGCACATGCGGTATTTATAGACCTTATGAACCGCATGTGCAAACCTTATCTTGATAAGTTCGTGATCATGTTCAATGACGACATTCTCATTTACTCGAAATCTAAAGTTGAGCATGAAAAGCATCTACATGATATCCTCGAATTATTGAAGAAAGAGCAACTTTTTTCCATGTTTTCCAAGTGCGAGTTCTGGTTAAACGAAGTCCAATTCCTTGGTCACATCATTAACGTAAAAGGCATTCATGTCAACTCCGTCAAAATCGAAGCTGGTAAAAACTAGAGGACTCCGACTTCACCCACGGAAGTTCGATCCTTTTTTGGTCTTGCCGATTATTACTGTCGTTTCATTTTGAACTTTTCCAAGATTGCTTTGCCTCTCACCGCCTTAACTCATTAAGGTAAACCTTATGAGTGGGGGGCTAAGCAAGATGAAGCTTTCCAAACCTTAAAGCGTATGCTTTGAGAAGCTCCTATCCTAGCCCTTCCCGAAGGAAACGAAGATTTTCTTGTCTATTGTGATGCCTCGAATCAAGGTCTTGGTTGCGTTCTCATGCAACTAGGCAAGGTTATCGCCTATGCGTCATGAAAACTTAAGGTTCACGAAAAGAATTATATGACACATGACCTTGAGCTTGGTGCTATTGTATTCGGGTTAAAAATATGGAGAAACTATTTATATGGGATGAAATGTGTGGTATTCACCGACCACAAGAGCCTCTAACACATTTTCTACCAAAAGGGTTTAAATATAAGCAACGACGATGGGCCGAACTCCTTAGCGACTATGATTGCGAAATACGTTACCATCCTGGTAAAGCAAACGTAGTGGCTGATGCCCTTAGTCGCAAAACCCTTGTTAAGAGCATTCTTCTCCAAAGCGTCGTTATTCCAACCGACCTTCAGCTACGTATCTTTGAGGCCCAACACATCTCGGTCACCGAAGGCCATATGCACAAAGAGATGTCGCGTGGTGCTGAACTCCAACTCGAAACCAAGCGCGATGGTTTGCTTTATTTTCTTAATCGTCTCTGAGTCCCAGATCGTGACAATCTTCGCACATTTATCATGGATGAGGCTTACAAGTCACGATATTCTGTCCACCCCGGTGCAGGGTTAAGATGTACTTCGAACTACCTTCTGGTGGCCCAGCATGAAGAAAGATATCGCTATCTACGTTGGAAAATGTCTAACATGTGCTAAAGTGAAAGCCAAGAATCAAAAGCCTTCTGGTTTGCTCATGCAACCATTTATTCTGGTTTGAAAGTGGGAGAACATTACAATGGACTTCGTCACAAAACTTCCAACCACAAAAGGCAGCATGATAGCATTTGGGTAATTACCGATCGATTAACCATGTTGGGTTGGATTTATGATAAGGAAGATTGGAATCTTCTCAACCTCCTCAGAAAACGGCTAAGTATGGACTTCGAGCAAGCCTAGACGATCGAGCATGGTTTTACTACTTTGAGCAAGGTCTTCAGAACCTTAAATGGTTAATTCTTCTAAGTGTTAAGGATTCGAGCAAGCTACACTTCAACAAGCAAGAGTATTCTTTTATCAAGCTTGGATTGCCAATCGAGCAAACACTTTGATCATACAAGTTTTAACCAAGGGTTACGAGCACAGGATGATCGAGCACATGGGGACAAGCACGGATGCAATAAGAAGATGTCAAGTGATCAAAGCAAGGACTTCGAGCACAGTTCAGTTCCCGAGCAAGATTTACATCCGAGCATGATAAAGATTGCTGAATAAGAAAAGGTGAAGACATCAAGAAGAATGAGCTTGCTCGATGGATTGGTTTGAGCAAAGCATGGACTAGTCAAGAAGAATGAAGTCTACTGGAAGGGAATATCTTCACTGAAGATATTCTAAGTAAAGTATGCTCGAGGACAGTCAACGAGCATACCTAGCATAGTGAGCTTGCTCGAGCAAGATTGTTATCTTGCTCGAGGACTCAACACTTGTATTAGTTTGTATTTCATTATGTAATGATTAGGAACTTCTAGAAGGTATGTCAGGGTTTATAAATAGGGATCCTAGGATACCTTTTAGGACACGGATTTCCAGACGGAATACAGGCTGGCACGCACTGAATACTAAAAACATTCCAAAGAATATTCTCTTTGTTTTCTCGTACAATCGCCGCCGCCGCCGCCGTCACACAAAACCCTAGACATTCCTTTCACTATTCCATTAATGATGTATTTATTACAGTGAATCTTTGTTTATTGAATGAGCTTTGATTGACCATTTATTACTGTTTTGTGTTTATTATTCACACCCCTTCGTTCTCATTCGTTGGATATCCTAATTCCACCGGGATATTCAACAGGCCTTTTGGGTAATTGAGTCGGTGTGTTCTTGTCAACCTTTCTAAGGTTTCACCCGACTCACGGTCCTGACAAGTGGTATCAGAGCCTGAGTAAGCTCGCTGAAGGCCACAGGATAGAAGGTTGTGAAAAAGCTTGAAGCTTTACTCTGCTTTCACTTCTGCAAACTCCAGATCTACTGAAATGGAAGACCAAGAAGTATCCACAAACAATATTCCAAGGTTGCTTGGACAAGAAACCTTCATAAAATGGAAGGTGCTCTTTGAAGCAACTGTGAACTACAATGACCCAGAGCTCTGGACTTCCATCACTGAAGGAAACCGCGTTCCTTCAATAGCTCCAAACAACAACGCAACCGTTGAACTGAAGATGAAGAAGAGAGATGATAAAGCTCTGTCTATGCTGAAATTAGGGCTTTCTTGGGAAATCCTGACAACTGTAAATCATCATAAGAACGCAAAGGGTATGTATGATGCAGTTATTGAAATGTTTGAAGGGAATACTGAATTGATAGACAACAAGAAAGACAGATTGAAACAGCAGCTTGACAGATTCAAGTTTAAGGAAGGAGAAATACTAAAGTCAGTTCTGCAAAGGTTCATGATGATTGTGAATGAAATTAGAACAACAGACCTTCAGATATCTGATTTTGATCTAAACAAGAAACTTTTATCATCTCTGTCTGGTGAGTGGTACACTGCTAGCAAGTTCATCAAAGAAAAGTCCAGTTTTCCAAACTCTAAATTGGATGATGTGATTACCTTTCTCAAGGCTGCAGAACATGAGATGATTGAGAACCATATGATTCGAGAGGACAAGCCAAGTTTTCAAATGAACAATGCGCTTGTAGCACCAATGGGCAACCTCTCAATCAAGAATCAACAGCCTATTGTTGAGGAACAATCTGAAACAAGCTCATCTTGCAGTAGCCAATCAAGATTCAATGTTCAGCTGATTGAAGATGACACACCAACTCTAGAAAATGGGCAGACTACATTCATGCAGCACAACCCAACCCAAGTAACAGACTACCAGGCCTTGTTCTCCATGTTCACTGAGTCATACCATGCCTTTGTGGCCAAGAATCTGATAAATACAAGCATTGTGCAAGAAGATCTAGAACAAATAGATGCTGATGATTTAGAAGATATGGACATTAAATGGCAAGAAGCTATGCTAGCAGTGAGGAGCAAGAGATTGTATAACAGGACAGGTAGAACAAGCTTCAATGGTCCAACTGAAAGAATTGGATTTGACAAATCTAAGGCCATCTGTTATAACTGTCAACAACCTGGACACTTTGCAAGAGAATGTAACATGCCAAGGAAAGCTAGAAATCAATTGAATCAAAATCAATTCTACCAGAACCAGAATCAAAATTTCCAGCAGCAAAGGAATCAAATTACCAACCAGAACCCCTACCAAAATCCAAACAGACCCCAACAGCAAACATTTCAACCTCAAAGAAACAACCAAATGCAGGCTCACACAAACTAGAACAGAACAAATCAGAACAATGTGAACCAACAGAGAGACCAAGGAAATGTCGCTGTTACCAGGGTGCCACAGGATGGGGAATTTGATTGAAGCAATCATGCTGCTGAAATGGAGAGGGAAAATGTTGCATTTATGGCCAAAGTGCATGACCAGGTTGAATCTTCAAATACTTAGGTACAATCTGATGTCTCAATTTCTGATCTTCTTATTACTATTGATCAACTTAATCAGGAGATTGGAAAATGGAAAACTGAGTGCGGGAGGAAGGAAGCCTTGTTGAATGTTTATGAAACAATTGAAGCAACATATGAATGTCAAATCAAAGGACTTGAAGATGACTATATGATGGAATACCAGACCCAATCAAGAATGACAATTGAAATTGAAGGGTTGAAGAAGATGTATGTAGAAGAGAAAATGAAGAATGCTGAATTGCTAATTCAAATGGATTTCTTGAAGAACCTTGTTTCTACTGGCAATATCGTGGGTTATGTTGATAAAATGACTGATGAAGAGAAGTATAAAAAGGTGCCACCACCTTTTTGTGACAGCTACCCAGTGAAAGTAGACAAGGAGAGTAGAAGTGAATACCTTAAGCAATTCAAAAATGTTTTTGGTGACAAGAATGAGTTTGTGAAGCAGTATGCTGATGTGTATGTGACAAGAATGGAGAATTTGCAGTGAAGAAGTGTGAGGAGCCAGAAAATGAGAAGAATGACAAATTGGTAGGTGAAAACAAGAAACAGAGTGAGTACTCCAGTGAAGACAGTAATTGCAGTTGTGGAAGCTCTAAGTTATCCAAGGGCAAAAAGAAGAAAGGACCAAGCAAAAAGAAGAGTGAAAAGATTCCTCCTCTTCCAAAGATGAAAAGGCATTATGAGAAAATGAGAAGAGAACATGTGGTATTTGACATCTGTGCTAGACCACAAACTGAGATCAAGAAAAGAACAGAAGAAACTGTGAAATCTACTTATGATCAGTCACATCCACCAATTTACCCAGTTTTCTCTAACCATAAGTTATTTGATATTGGGGATGTTGATTATGTGCCAATAAGAAGATATTCAAAAGAAGAAGACGGAAGCTCATTAAGAACTCCCTCTAAGCTGAAGAAAATAGTGTTTGTCAAAGAAAAGTATCCACTGACAATTGACATCAGTGAACCAATCAAGATGGATTTCTCCAATACTTTGTGTTCAAAGACCTCTTTAGGCTTTGACTTTCCCAAACCCAGTGACAAAATCAAAGACAAACAATTGCTTGAAGATATGGGAAGCTATGCCCAGGTCTGGTGCAAGAAGTGTGATGCATATGGCCATCACATTGATTCTTGCTGGATTCTTGAGGACACCTTTGAAATTCCTGATGTGGTGAGTAGATTTGATATGAAGAGTTACAAAGAGATGTATCAGAATTACTTGAGTGGAAATAGAAAACCATCTAGTTGTGTGGAACAAAAGGAGATTCTTGAAAGAAAACTCAAGACCATTCTGAAAATCAAAGTAAATGAGAAAGAGCCACATAAAGCTGAGAAGAACAAAAGGTTAACTGATAAGGGAAAAGCAAAGATCAGACCTAGAGTTCTTAATGGTGATGAAAAGTTTCTGTTAAAACAGGGGTTTGAACCAAAAGGGTTCCAATGGAGGACAAAGAAGGAGGTGATTGAAAAGAAAACCTATGTGATTGAGCAGACAGAAGAAATAATCAAATCACAAGCACTGAAGAATGGGTCAGATTTTGACACAGAAGAAGATTGTGAAATTGTGTATGAAGACCCACCTCCTGTTCCACTTCTAACTCCTGATGAATCTTCCACTGACACTGAATTACAAACTGATACAAACTGATGCAGTTTGTAAATCAGATTCAAACTAATTTTGTTTTATGTGTATGTGCAGGAATAGTCCTTGAACTAAAATGACTCATGGTATATGGACAGTGGATGTTCCAGGCACATGACCTGTGACAAGAGTGTGTTAATCAATTATGAAAAGAAATATGAAGGGCCAATTGCCTTTGGGAGTGATGAAAATGGAGGTAAGATTGTTGGTAGAGGATCACTCACAAATAGCAAAGTATCCTTTGAGAATGTACTGCATGTTGAAGGACTGCAATACAATTTACTTAGCATTTCTCAAGTCTGTGACAAAGGATACAAGGTGGCTTTCAATGATGAACACTGCCTGATATTGAAGCCTGAGTTTTTGATTCCAACTAAAATGATAATGATGATGGCTCCAAGAAATGACAACCTCTATGAACTGAGAATGAACAATGCAACTTCAAGAGGTGGTTCATGCTTTGTGTCAAAAGCAACTGAAAATGAATCTAAGCTATGGCATAGGAAGATGTGTCATGTGAACTTAAAGAACATGAACAAACTTGTAAAAGGTGAACATGTTGTTGGCCTTCCCACAAGAGAGTTCAAATTGGAAGAAAAATGCACATCTTGCCTGAAAGGGAAACAACACAAATCTTCACATAAAAGCAAAATGATAAACACTATTGATGAGGTCTTGGAACTGTTACACATGGATCTATTTGGTCCTGTAAGTGTTCCAAGTATTGAGAAGAAAAGATACTGCCTGGTGATTATTGATGACTATTCAAGGTTTACTTGGGTATACTTTATGGAAAGCAAAGATGAAACTACAGAGTTGATCAGAACGTATGTGCTAAAAATGGAAAATCAGCTTGAGAGGAAGGTGAAGGTCATTAGAAGTGACAATGGGACAGAGTTCAAGAATGGAACTATGGATGAATTCTGCACTTCTAAGGGTATCTTTCAACAATACAGTGCTCCCAGAACTCTTGAACAAAATGGTGTTGCAGAAAGAAGAAACATAACATTAATTGAAGCTGCAAGGACCATGATTGCTGATGCAAATCTGCCAGTCACTTTCTGGGCAGAAGCAATCAACACTACATGTTATGCGCAGAACAGGGTTCTATTGAACAAGGCTCAAAATAAGACTCCATATGAGGTTATCTTTAAAAGAAAACCTTATGTGAAGTTCTTAAAGCCTTTTGGATGCAGATGCTCACTCCTGAATACAAAGGACTATTTGAACAAGTTCCAGTCCAAATCACTGGAATGTTTCTTTGTGGGCTATTCATCTCATTCAAAAGCTTATAGAGTCTATGTGAAAGAGCACATGGTGGTTATTGAGTCATCTGATATAATTTTCAATGACAACCATTTCAATAGTATTGAAGGACCCAAGTGGCTATTTGACTTGGAAAATATGATCAAGTCCTTCAAAATCTACAGTGAAGATATGGATGAAAGCATTTACAGAACCAGCTTTGAAGATAAAGAAAAACAAAGACAAGTTGATCTGGACAAGCTATGGTCATCTGTTGCTCCTGATTCTAATGGATTTAACTTTGAAAGGAACAACCGTCAAGCTGCTGAAGTTAATACAAATGGACAAGATGATGCAGTGGAAGTCTCTAATGAAGGACCAAGTGAAGTAGAGAGTGAACCAATTCAATGTCAGCAACCTGTTCAGACTGAAAGGATAAATCAATTTGAAGATAGGTTCCAGTCTTTGTTTGACTCTCTACAATTTGGGTCAAATGAAGCATCTTCATCAGAGATAAATCAAGTTCAAGCAAATGAAGAATCTCAAGTGAGAATTGAAGATGAATCTGCTGAGTTAAACATGGCAAATCTAGAGACAGAAGTTTCTACACAACAAGTTGTGCATACCACCTCTGTTGAAAGAAACCATCCTGCAGAAAACATAATAGGAGACTTGCATGAGAGAGTGACAAGAAGTTCTTCTGAAAAGGCAAACATCTGCCTGTATGCCTGCTTCTTATCCCATGTTGAACCAAAGAATATTAATCAAGCTTTGAAAGACAACAACTGGGTAGAAGCTATGAAGGAGGAATTAACCCAATTCAGAGACTTACATGTATGGGACTTGGTTGACAAGCCTATAGGCAAGTATGCTATTGGCACAAAAGGGGTCTTCAGAAATGAAAAGGATGAAAAAGGAATTGTTATTAAGAACAAAGCAAGACTGGTAGCTCTAGGATGCTTACAAGAGGAAGGAGTGGACTTTGAAGAAGTTTTTGCTCCAGTTGCAAGAGTAGAAGCAATCAGAATCTTTCTGGCATATGCACCATCCATGAATATAAAGGTCTATCAATTGGATGTAAAGTCTGCATTTTTGAATGGAAAAATTGATGAAGAAGTCTATGTTACTCAACCTCCTGGATTTGAAGATCTAATGCATCCCAACAAGGTTTACAAGCTCAGCAAGGCACTGTATGGATTACATCAAGCACCAAGATCTTGGTATGATGAGCTGTCAAATCATTTGTTGGAAAATGGTTTCTGTAGAGGGGCAATTGACAAGACTCCTTTCTACAAAAGAAGGAACATAGATCTGTTGCTGCTGCAAGTGTATGTGGATGACATTATCTTTGGCTCTACAAATGAACAGATGTGCAAAGAGTTTGAACAAGTAATGAAATCCAAGTACAAGATGAGCTCAATGGGAGAAATAAATTTCTTCCTTGGACTTCAAGTGCAACAGAAAGCTGATGGCATCTTCATAAATCAATCCAAATATGTACAAGATATTCTTAACAAATTCAAGTGCCAAGACTTCAAGATAGTGTCCACACCAATGGATACACATGAGAAAATGGTACCTGATGAAAAGGGGGAGCCAGTGGCCCAGCATGAATACAGGGCCAAGATAGGATCATTGATGTATCTCACAGCATTTAGGCCAGATATTATGTTTGCTGTGTGTGTCTGTGCAAGATTTCAAGCTAACCCCAAGGTTTCACATATGCTAGCAGTTAAGAGGATTTTCAGATATTTAAAGGGAAAACCAGATTTGGGGATTTGGTATCCAAAGAACCCTTCCTTTGACTTGATGGCCTACACAGACAGTGACTATGATGGTTGCAACATGAGTAGAAAATCAACCTCTGGAGGATGCCAGTTTCTAGGGAACAGGCTGGTGTCTTGGCAATGCAAGAAGCAAACTACAGTGTCAATCTCCACTACTGAAGCTGAGTATATTGCTGCCTCTGCATGCTGTGCACAGGGTTTATGGATTCAAAATCAACTGCTGGACTATGGTCTGAATTTTTAACTTACTCCTATCTTAATTAATAACACTGCTGCTATGTTTATTGTTAAGAATCCAGTCCAATATTCTAAGACTAAGCACATTGAAATTAGACATCATTTCATTAGGGATTGTCAAGAAAAAGGGCTAATAGAAATGAAAAGGGTAGACACATCTGATAATTTGGCCGATTTGTTCACCAAACCTTTAGATAAGACCAGGTTTCATTTTCTGTTTAAATGCCTAGGAATGATAAATGCTGATGAGGTTTAATTTAGGATGTGTGCTCAAGTATGGTGCTTACTGATGATCTATGTCACTCACTTTGAATGTTTGCATGATAAAATTGTTATGCTTAAATGATTACTCAAATTGCATGAATCATGTTTGTGACTGTTCTTGTGTGGAATTTTTGTTAACTGTGTTAATTACAGCTTTTTGTACTTTGATCTGTGCCTGCATGATGAATTTTTATGATTCTAAGTACTTCGAGCATGAATCTGTGCTTGATAATGTGCTTGTTGCTCTTCGAGCACAAGCATAGGCTGCTGTAAGACTATTCTAAGTCATTCGAGCACAGATGTCATTACTCAGCTGCTTGAGCATAGAATGCTGTCTCGAAAATTTTTGCAAGTGTTTCGGCATGCTTCTGTGGTAGATGGGTGTTTAATGCTCTTCGAGCTCAAACAATCCATACTTGAGGTTTTTCTCAAGTAACTCGAGCATGAGTGTTGTACATGTGTTCAGGATACCGTGCTTATTCCTTGCAAATTACTGCTCGAGCACAAAGTTAAAGATTTTCGAGCACAATCATTGAAATGATATACTACTAAGGTTGCTCGATAGACTTTCGGGCATGCTCTATGAAGTTCTGAGCATGCTCGACAGAGTTAAGTGATGATTTGTTGGTTCTATGCTATCCAAATGTTTGTGTTTTGATCCTGTGAAAGTGTGTGCTTGTTACAAATGCTTAAATGACAACACCATCTTTAAAAATCATTGTTCTTCAATTGAACTCTCAAAAGGAAATGGTTTTTAAAAGTGGTAAAAGTTTTTGACTAACAACACTGTTTTCGGTGATATTGAATAAGAGAAATGATAATATTATCCAAGTTCCCAACATCAAGGAAGCAAGAAACTGTTTTTCTGGGAAATTGAATCCAACCTAAATTGGGAAATGATAGAAAACTGTTTAAGATAACTAACCCATGGATTATAAGTTCAAAAGGCTTTGAGTACAGTCATTGGCAAAGTATGGTAGCTTTCAATAGTCTGTAGGTGCAATATGTGATATACACTTAAATTTGCTGAGTATGATGTGGTGAAACATTAGAAAATAAGGTATGTTCTCTAGCATATCTCTCCAAATGATAGGCAGAAAGGTCATTATCCAATCATACACGAGCCCGTTGGTGTTTCTGGTCTATAAAAATATCTATTAAGTATTTGAGCAGAAATAAATTATTGATTTATGGAAAACCTCTCAAAAGAAAAGAGAAAGAAAGAGTTTGAAAAGTATAAAAAGATCAAAAGTATAATATATATATATATATATATATATATATATATATAAATAAGTTATCTGATTTCATGACTTAAGGGGCACTAAGGGAACTACAGGGGTGGGGTATACAAGTAAGTCCTAAACACCCTGAATGTAAGGCATGTAAGTCCGGATGACATGTAAGTCCAACGTTCAACCTTACAGTCTGTTATCAAAGAGAAAAATATAAATAAGTAACTGCTCTATTATACAAAAATCAATTTTGACCAGGGCATCAGGGGGTCGGAGTCAATTCGGAGTGATTTGGAGAAAGCTAAATATTCTTTGAAAAGAGATTAGAGGCAACCTGAAGCTATAATGATAACCATTCCTATCTTATGCTCTAATTGAATATTAAATGTATCACAGAAAGCAATGACCATTATGCTAAGTATACCTACTATCAACCTGACTTGAGTCATAATAACACTGACCATGAAGTGGTGTGATCGTTGTTTTAAATAGTTTGGTCCCATGTTGAGATCTTTCCAAATGATTTAAAATGAATTTTATTTTGAACTGGATTTTGATGTCTTAAGTCACCTTAAACAAATTTCTCAATTTAACTTACTGTTCTACAATGATTATTCCTTGAGAAAAATTGAAATTTTGAGCACCAGACATGATTAATCATGTCTTGGGTTAGTGGCTTAACAGTTGTGGTTCTCAAAACTGAATTGAACTATAAGTTAAGTGTTTCGAGCATAAAGACTGTGCTTACTTATATATTGCTGCTTAGAGTATACTTTGAGACGTGTGAATTGACAATCTGTTTCGAGTATGACATGAAAGATTTGTTGTTAAGTGTTTCAAGCATGCTTTTTATCTTCGAGTACCTGCTATGTTATGAAAATTGATATGTGTTTCGAGCATGATTGCATGGTAAGTAGTTAAGATCTAATTTTTCGAGCACAAAGAACTGAATGGTAGGAGACATTTATGTGTTTCGAGCGTAATTTTGTGCTAGATACTTAGGTATAAGAATTCGAGCTAAGGAACTTGATGGAACATTTTGTGAAATAGTTCGAGCAAACTTGAGAGCTAGACACTTAGGCTATGAGTTCGAGTACAGGATTAGGAAAGGTTTAATCTGCTAAGGCTTTCGTGCATAGAAGTACATCGAGCACATAGAGCTATAGAGTCGAGCAAAGTTTCTAACACTGGAATACGTCTCGAGCATAGAGTAGTGATGATATATTTCTAAGTATCTCGAGCATGATGCATAGTCGAGTAAGGTCTGCTTACTTGTATGACTCAGGACTTTATATTGAATAAATTGACAAGTACACTCGAGCACACTACACCTCGAGTATGACTCGATACTCCAATAAGTTGAAACTTTTGGGAAGGCAATCGAGCACAAGTCTAGAGGAATACTACTCTGTCTCGTATACTGGTTGTACCATGTACTCGAGCAAGGACAGAGAATATTCCAAGTACATCGAGCAAGGGTTGTACCATTTACTCGTGTACAGAGGGGGCCAGCTTTTACTTTGGCTGTATGCTCGAGCAAGGGAGGTACAATTAAATTTGAAATTATATGACAACTGTCGTGTGCTTGACGAAAAACCAAGGTACTGTACCACCCAAACGTTAGGTATAAAAGGGGGGCTTAGAAACTTTTTCACATATCTCTTCCTCTTTTAAACCTAATCGCAAAAACCCTCTTGCTCGTGCTATCTCCCTCTTGCTCGCTACTCAAATACCTGCTTAATTTCACTTCGATTACAGCCATTAGCTCTGTTTTGACTTCAGTAATACATCGTTATTCGATAATCATTACACTGATTTCGAAATTAGGGTTTCTAATTGAACTTTTGACTAACTGTTTACTTGTTCTGACATGTACGCATATTACTACGGAACAGGTTAATTAAAGACACCATTAATCATCTATCTATCCTCATATATTAGTTTTGTGACTTTGTGTACTGACATTCTTTTATTTTTGCAGAACCGATGGCGTTTAAATTCGAAAAACGGCATAATATGTGCGCTCAGTTGGACATAGATGATGAAAACCGTGAATTGGAGCAGATGATAAATTTCTTAAGCAACTCTAATCTACGGGTGGCATTGACTGAAAATCCGACACTCTACAGGAACCATCTTACAGATTTTTGGCAGTCCGCAACTATGTCAACGATGTCAACGGAGAGAGAATTGAGGCGTCGGTTCTGAATCACGACATTGAGATAACAGAAGCCTCAATCAGAGCTGCACTAGACCTAAATGACAACTTTGGGGCTCGGCTGTCTTACTCTGTCCTGAGACTATTGAGAGTCTTTCAAGAGACGATGGGCTACCAGGGAGGAGTGAAGGAGGGGCAGTTTCAAAAGGGTAGTTTTCTGTTGATCTACCGGTTCTTAATTCACCATGTGATCCAGTCCTTATTTCCTAGGAGAGGGACTTGGACTTTATTAAGCAGAGAGCTTGGGACTCTCACTGTGGAAATACTCTACAGCCAACCCTTTAATATTTCAAGACTTATCTTTCAAGGGTTGGTTTCCAATGCAGAGAAGGTAGAAGGACAAAGGTTCCTCATGTATCCGAGGTTTCTACAAATTTTGATAGACAGGGTTTTGCCTAATCTTCAACGGACTGGTAAAGTGTTGGGATTTGAGAATCCAAACATTTTCAAAGGATTGAAAGATGCTAAAAGCAAGTTTGTTGATAATGATGAATGGGATTTACTCCTGTGGTTGCTCGTACTAGCACTAGAAGCTATTGATGTACTAAGGAGTCCAGGAAATAGTAATGTTGAAGATAGTGATGGTGAAGATGATGATAATCAAAATGATGATGGAGGAGATGGCCCGAAAGGTGGAAATGACATGGTTATTGATCATTCTGTTGATGCACAGGAGGTAGTTGAGGAAGATGTTGCTTTGATTGATCAAGTTGCATATAAGGTAGACGATACAGAGGAGGTCCATGAGGAGGTGAATGACACAATTGTGAGTCCAACTTCTCCTGATACCGCGCAGATGGATGACGATACATTTGTAGCTGATGTTGTATCAAATGTTACTGCAACAATCGAGAAGGTGACTCCACCAGAATCACCACCACTTGAGGTTTACCATGATGACACAGATTCCATTGAGGTGAATGATGGAAATGACGATATTACCTCTTCACCAGCCACCGCTGAGCCCGTTTTATCTGAAAATGAACCAACAGCTAACATTACTTCACCACCTCAATCAACCCATCTTGTTCAAGATCAACCTGCTTCTGAACCTACCCCACCAACTCAACCAATCCCATCCTCTGAACCCGCTCCAGAGCCTACTCAAGAAACCCCACTGTCAGGCCCTAATCTTTATGACATTGTTTGTGAGAATGCAAGACTTGAGTTTGAGAACATAATATTAAAAGAACAGAATGCCATTTTGGCTGCAAGGAACTCGTCGTTGGAAGATGCACTAAATGAAGCTTTATTGAAGATTCGAACCCTCGAGGGGCATTTTGAGGTTGAGAAGACCTCAGATGCACCATAACAGGGGGAGAAAACTGAAGGTGCAGAAGGCTTGAGTTTAATTGGTGAATTATATGAAAGTTCAGAAGAGGAGGATATGGAGATTGAACCATCAAATGTCTTAAACATGATCAATCAAGCATATGATGAGGGAGAATCGGAGGATGAGGGGGAGGATAAAGAAGAAGAAGAAACCGAAGAAGAAATTATGAAAAGAAAAGCAAAGGGAAAAGGGGTTGCACTTACTGAAGATGATCTACATCCCCTGCCCCAGCATACAGTTCACTCTGATGATATTTTGCACAAAGAAAATGTAGTTGATCCAGATGTGGCAGAACTGAATATGTGAAAGCTGCAATAGAATTAATGAATGAAGAGATGGAGGCTATGGAGAATGAAGAAGAGGAGGAAATCCCTCAGGAAGTCATTGAAGCCTTAATAAACATGAAAGAAAAAGAGGAGGGAGATGAAAAGATGATGAAAGACGCAGATGATACCTTTAAAGCTACAATTGAAGCTCTTAAAACAAACTTGAATGAAGTTGAACAAGAACCTACACAGACTGAAGAGCCAGTTATCACTGAGCCTGAAGAGTTAATAACCAATGAACCAGAACAATTAGTGACTGAATCTGAAAATCCTAAAAAAGGAACAAGAACTTGGCTTGGGACCAGTTATCCATGAAGAAGATGAAACCATTGAAGTCTCAGCAAGTACTATGGTTAAATTGGTCATAATGAAGGATATTACACTCATTTTGAATAACCCAGAGAGACATCATCCAGAGATAGTGATAGCAGCAAGAAAGGCTCAACAAGACTTCATTAATTTGAGTAAAGAAGGAGAACCAAGAGTTGAAGAGCATGTTGAACCAAATGAGCCCATTATTCAAGAAGTTACTGAAGAATCTGAAGAGACTCATATAGATGAACCTGTTATTGAAAAATTAGAGTCAGTGGATGAGGAAATCATAATTGAAGAACCTGAAACTGAAGTTGAGCAACCTGACACATCCACTCCAACTCAATCATCTTTGAAAAGAAAAGCTGCATCTGAAGTTGAGACACCAAAAACTAAAAATAGAAATCTGTAAAAAAATGGTGTACAAATTGAGATCAGAAAAGTTAGAAGAAAGAAGGAGGGCTCAATCTGCAAATGTTGAAGAACCAATGATTGAGGCTCTTCATAATCTTGAAGATGTGATTGATTTGGAAGTTGAGAATGAAGACAATGAGGAGTCTAAGGAGACTGAAATGTAAAATGAAGATAGAGACTATTTGATGAGTTTGGGCTATGACTTGAAACATCTTTAAAGATTATCCAATGAAGTCATAGCCTCTAAAGCCGAAGGATGGAGAGAGAGAGAGAATAGAAGGAAATTTCTGATAAAGGCTGGGTATAAGCCTGCATTTTTAAATCTACAATCCTTTGACTCCATTGATAAACTGTACAAAAAGGCTCTGGTCAATGACATGGCAAAGGTGATTGAAGATGTGAATAAAAGAAGAAGAACTAATGATGACAGGGAATATGAATCAGTTAAGGAGAAACATAAAGATATTCAATTTCTGCAAATTCATGGATTTAAACATGAGTCATTGATCAATCTCACCTTGGAGGAGCTGAAGAAGAAAGTTCAAAATGTGAAAGACTCTCATGCAAGAAAACAGAAAGCTGCAAATCTTGAAAGAGAGAAAAAAGAAAATGAGCAGAAAGAAAAAGAGAGAATTGAATCTGAGAAGAAAGAAAATGAGGCAAAAGAATGGTTTCAAGACCCCAAGAGAGTCCAAACTTTAAAAGAGCTAGTAATGAACAAGGGAATGTCTGAAGATGAGTTCAATAGAATGCCCCATGCTCAACTACTGGAGATATACAAAAGGGAGCAAAGAATGTACATGGAGACATAAAGAAAGTTGCAGGAAGATAGATGGAAGATGGATGATCTAGTGAGAGCAGAAATGATGAGTGCATTGCACAAGAAGGGAGTTGGAATGGGAAGATTGATTTCACAAAATGATGAGACTATCAAGAGATGGTATGAGGAAGAAGGGCTTGGTGCACAAAAGAAAACTCAGCAAGGAAGCACAAGCCGGACTCAAAGGTCAGAGGTTGTGAGGCCTAAACCACCACGTGATGTAAATTTGCCCATACATCTCTTCTTCGATATACGATCAAAGATCTTGAGAATCATTACTGAAGATAAGGAAGAACATCTCATCATCTTTAGGGATGATTTGAGAAATTTCATGAAAGAACAACTAACCAGGATGGCTGAATTGACCTTGTATGACAATCAAATCAGAAGTCAGCCATCTGGTCAGCAAAGAAAGATCTCTCAAGATTTTTAAAGGAACAGGCAGAAAGGGGGTTCCCATTTTTGCAACAGAAGAAAAGGGAGATACGAAGCCAGGCACAGAGGGAGAAAAGAAACAAATGGATAAATGAATTGCACACCTCAGAGCTCTCTCTCTTTGATACCAAGAAACAAAAGACTCAAGCAAGCAGTTCACATTATAAAAGGAAGACTTTGAAAGAGTGCTTGGCGATGAGGGAAGTAATGAAGGAACCAAACTCGATGGTACAACAATTTGGGAGAATCACATACATAACCTACAATCAGCACAATGATTCAATCACTTTGAGAAACGAGTCTGGAATTCCCATTGCAGTGATATGACATGATGAGGATCTCAAATTCAAGCATCCTCAAGACTTACAAGACTTATTTGATGCAAAGTTTCCAAATGACTCCAAATGACTCCTAAGTGATGGTAGTTTTGTGTCCCACTTTTGGAATCACTTCAAACCGCTTTGGTAACCCGCCTAGATCTTAGCACCGCTTATCATCCTCAAACGGACGGTCAATCGGAACGAACCATTCAAACCCTTGAGGATATGCTAAGAACTTGTGTACTTGACTTTGGTGGTAATTAGGACATTCATCTCCCGTTGGTTGAGTTTTCGTACAACAATAGTTACTACTCGAGCATCAAAATGGCTCAATTCGAAGCACTCTACGGCCGCAAATGTCGTTCTTCTATTTGTTGGAACGAGATCGGTGAATCCTAGCTCACCAGACCCGAAATGGTACGAGAGACCACCGACATAATTGCTAAAATCCGTAATAACCTGCTAGCTGCTAGAAGTTGCCAAAAGTCTTACGCTGATAAGCAGCGACGACCCTTGGAATTTGAAGTTGGTGACCTTGTCCTCCTTAAGGTTTCACCTTGGAAATCAGTGGTTCATTTCGGTATTAAGGGTAAACTAGCACCCGTTTTGTTGGTCCATTTAAGATTCTTGAACGAATCGAAGACGTAACCTATCACTTAGAGCTTCCGCAAGAACTTCAAGGAAATCACCCCATGTTTCATGTCTCAAACCTTCGAAAGTGTTTAGCTAATGTAAACCTTCATATCCCTCTTGACAAAATACGCATCGATGAGACAATGCATTTCGTTGAGGGACCGGTGGAAATTATGGATTGAATGGATAAGGAAACCAAGCGTAGCCGAATCCCTTTGGTCAAGGTTCATTGGGAATCTAAGCGCGGTGCATAATTCATTTGGGAACGTGAATACCAAATGAAGACTAAGTATGCGCATCTTTTTGCTACGGATGTTAATTCCTAATTTTGGGACGAAATTACCTAAAGGTTGGGAATGTTGTGACATTCGTCTTTTTTTTTAATAGTTGTATTTGTTTTATTTTTCCGTCTTGTAACCGAATATTATTTATTACGTCAAGGTATAATTTATGTCGCACGATTTTGTCTTTATTGTGTTTCACGCATTAACGTTTTGTAGATCGTTAAAGTATCAATTATATGCACTTTTGGACCCTAACCCTTCAGTTTAATTAGTTCTGGACCCAACCCAAACCACGAGGACTAATTTGCAATTATTATTCAATTCTTTCCCTCCCCCTTTTCCCCTCCCCGTCGATCTCCCCGATCCCTCCCTCTGATAAGTTTTGCTTCGATTAAGCCGAACATCAAGATAATTAATTGAATCCGCGATCTTTGCAAATCTTTAATCATCGAGTAACAGTCGGTCAATCGACTTGTTATAACCAAAATCACAAGAACATAGGCCGCGGGTCAGTTTGATCTTGTTAGCCTATAAATACGAGTTTAAATTCAATTAACGAACATTACACCGACGCCATATCATTTCGAAACAAAGCCTCATCTTAATTGCATCGTTGCAGCAGTTCTTGAACTCGTTTGATTTCATCTTTGAGCCGAAACCCTAAGTGCTTGTTCTCTCAATCCTCATCCAAACCAGGTAAGAAGTATATTGTTTGTGTTTGGATTTGGATGCTTGATAAAACCCCTCTTTCAATTTTAATCGACAGAGGGTATATGATCTGCAATTTAGGATTCTATTGATTAGGGTTTATGTTAATTGGGAACACCACATAAGAAACTGAATATAAACAATAGAAACCAATCTTATAATAATTATCTTGTTAGTCCAGTTGGTCATGACGTTGGAATGATAAACACAGGCCCTACAGACCCGAGTTCTAGTCCCATTGGGACCGGTTTTCATTTAATTATTTTTATTATATATATATATTATTTTCTTTCTTGTTCTAATTAAATGTTTTTGCTTAAACATTTAGTTATATTAAAAACTAAGACTATTTACACTTGTCTAATGAACCAAACACAATCAAGATAAATTCGATTTAAACGTTTTCGTGTGTATATATATATATGTGGGGGTATATATATATATATAATCGTTTATAAATCTAAATATTTTACCTAAATAATAGTAGTAATAATAATAATAATAATAATAATAATAATAATAATAATAATAATAATAATAATAATAATAAAAATACAATAATAATAAATGTTTTTTATCTTTTTTTTCTCGTTTAGCTAAATTAAACCCCGTTAAACTTTAAATTAGATTACATAAAATGTTTCATATGTACATTCGGTAATTATATTATAAATAGTTTTTTTTAATAATCAAAGACGATTTTTTTCTAATACTTAAATTAAAAAAAATTAATTACGCTTTTATCAATATTCTATAAAATATAACTAATACGTCAAGGACCCCAAATCCGTTATAAAAATCTCTTTGTGTCTTGTTCGTCTATCTCGTTTAAGTACTTATTTATGCTTTAATAATTAAGAAAAATTGTCGGGAATTCTCCCGGAACCAACTAGCTAGCTCATTCTAGTCTTCACCGTCTTCTCATTACCGTATTCCTCATTCCAAGTGAGTTTTTCATAACCCCATTTTAACTCTTTATAATATTTTGGGGGTTGTACGTCATAAGTTTTTTTTCGTTAGTTATGTGCTTGTTTACAAACCGATTCACTTATATCGTATATGTTAATATTATTCATGCATATTGTTTATGATTACACGTGAACTTGCTTGCAATGTGTTTATTGTTTTATGGTAGAAGTTACGCAAACACAAATGTATACACATAGTGGGACGGTCCGACGGGAATTACCTGTGTCGTCTAACGTTACGACTTCGGTTGTTTACGTAAGGTGGTTCTCATTTCCCCGACTTCAACGGCTTCGGCTAAATGAACGGGAGGACGACACTATTTGATTTCATTTACTTTACGCTTGAATACTTATTGCATGAAGGTCATTGAATCGCGAGTTTATATATATATATGTATGTATGTATGTATGTATGTTTGTATGTATGTATGCGCAAAATCTTATGAAAACTCACCAACTTAATTTTTGACAAAATATATTATTTTCAACCTGCTACAGGTTATATCGGTGGTGTGCTAAGGATGAAGATCATTAGTATGCCTTAGGATATTTGAAATAAAGAACTTGTTTACATTTTCGATGAAGTGATATTGTTTTCTTTTATTTATGAACAATGTGTGTACTTCTGGTGATATGAAATGAATTAAATATAATTAATGTCGCTTTAATAGCGTTACGAGCTTATGAATGATCTTTACGTTACAGCCGGGCGTATTCCGCTTAAAGCCGGGGTATTACAGAAATCACCGGAGACGAAGAGGGAGCACTACCGGAAACTACAGCGGTGGCATGCCAAAGTTGAATGGAGGCAACAAACGAACAGATTTTAAGTAAGGGGAAAAATTGCGAGTTGGGTATGCTCGAAATTGAGTTTATTCGTCCACTTTTATAAGAATTTCAACGTGTTTCTTATCTTTGGTAAACCCGTGATATTAGCTTGATTAATTGGAGGCTTTAAAACCCAAATCGAATTTCAATAGTGGTGGTGTAATGTTCGGTTGAGGATTACGAGTTAAACCGAGTAAAAATTTTGTAGATTCGGTCTTCAATTTAGTGTTAAATGCTCACCGTAAATCACACCGGAATTGAGTCCGGAGATGCGGAAGGGCCGTCGGGAAAGAAAGATGGGTGGGGTTTGGAATTTATTTTATAATATTTTGCAAAATGGCCCCTGAAGTTTTGAAATGCTTTAAAACTAACTAAAACTTTAAAAAAATCTTATTTAGAATTTAAAGAATGGTCCTCAGAATTTGGTACGTTGGTCAAAAGGTAAAAACATTTAACTTCGGACTGAAATTGTAAGTATTTGATGCTTTATATTTCCTTTGTTTTAGAACAACTTAGTTGTAAGCGACAAGTAACGTCATAAATACTATAATAATAAAATTCTTCGTTTTTATTAATAACAAGGATCCGAATAAAAGAAATTAATGGGTCGGGTTTTGGGTTGAAAATTAACGAATGTTATAATGTGCTCGGCTAGGGAGAGTATTGTGTGAAGTGCATTGTTGTCTACACAAATGAGGGTTTGATCAAGGACATCACGTCTACTAAACACTAGGAGGCTAAATATGCTTTACAAAGGAAGGTTCAAAGCTAACACCCACCTATCCTGCAATACTCAACTGCCGAGGTTCTGTTGGACATTTTGGTGTGTTTTGATCCATCTCCATTAATGTGGTGGATTGATGGAAAATTATAATATGGTCAATGGAGATTAATTAGAATAATTAATATTAAACTGTTCATATGGTCATGAAACTCTTGAGTAGAGCCTTTTGATGAAAATTGATTAGTTTTTATTAGATTATTAAATTTCTAATTACTTGAGACTTTACTCACCCTTAACTCTTGTATATATAATAGGCTATGTGCCTCATTTGAAAGAAGTTAGGAAAAATACAATCTAGAAAATTCAAAGAAATATAATGCATACAAGAAGAGTTATTGGTGAAGAAGAAAGCTTTAAAGACTCATATGTTGGAAACCAATAGAGATGAGCTTCCAAACCTAGAGAGATAAGTTTCTTAACATGATTCATTTACTTCTTTATCCTATTCTTTTTCCACAACTTCTAACACTACACTTTAATTACCCGATGTAACCTCGGGCGCGTGACATCTCCGGCAGTACTAACTGCTTCGGCTGTTGTACCTTAGGAGACAGACGCATTCTCTTACGTAGAGGTGCGCAATCTGTTTTAATGGAAGCGTGTTGAACACGTGCCTCAGCCTCAACCGTCAACTTTTATTTTGTTCATTCTTGCCGTCTAAGAGACTACTAGAAGTCGTTGATGTGGTAAAAGTTGGAAATTTTATTTTTTTTAAGTTCCTGTCAAGAAGATTACAAGAAAATCTTATTGAACAACAAGTTGAAGATTTTATCATTTGAACATCTTGAGTTGAATCATTTAACATATTTGTTATGTTATTTCATTGTTTATTTTTTATTACGATATTTGTATTGCTTATTTTCTCATATTAATAACGAGAGTATCGTTATTATTTTTATTAATTTTAATATAAAAAGTGTCCCATATTCCTATAGCATATACATGTTATGGTACGATAAATGCTAAGTACGTAGTTAGAACATGTGCATAACTTAGTCATCTATGAATATATCAATAATTAGGATGTGCATATGACTAGTAGGATTAAGATGACACAAGGCTAAGATCGAATTTTGACCCGTTGGTATAACATTAGATTATCGAGTTGTGGTTGTAATGATTTCTAATTCTGAATCAAGTTAAGGTATGATTTACATTATGTTATAGCTTCAACTGATTTGATTATATTGATTAGAATAAAGTTCAAGAAGCTTGAGATTTAACAATCAAGTTGGAAAAATAAAACGAAAGTTGGGATATAATGCAGACTTGCAACTGGCATACCATATGTGGGTAGCGGTTTGCAACATGCCTAACGACGGCTTACGTAATGGTATGCCTGAGAAGGCCCGTTGAACATAGGTGCGTACGTCATGGTGTACATCATGACACCATAACTTGGTAATGTAACTTTTCATGTTTTGATGTTGGGTTTGGATGCGATGTTGTTTTATGGTTCTATATACCTGTCATACTAAGTACTAACTAGTGGTGTCATGTTGCCATGAGATAAGCTCTGAAATGGAGATTTGGGGAGTTGAAAATCAAGCACATAGAAATTGGACAACGACACCCATCTTCGCATTGAATTATTACTTTTATCAAAGCATTACAAGTCGACAAGTCGTTAATTTTCCTTTGTAAGTTGGTTGTCTTAGTTCGGTTGTTATGTTGTCTTTGTTTTTCTTTTTGTATTATTTGTTGGGCTTTTTGCTTCTTGTTATTAGCCCATTTTGTTTTAATATATTGGCCTTACAAAAAATAAAAATAAATATTTAGAAGTATTTTTGGGCCATGCATTTTATTTAATTAAAGAAAAAAATTGTGGTAGACATTATAAGTTGGCGTTTGCTTGATATAACCAAGATATACATTGTTAGAAGTAAAAAAACTGGAACTAAAATAAACTTTTAAATCACTTAAAATTTAGAGTGTTACACAATTTTTATAAAAATATATTTTACTTTACAAACCATGTTAAATGGGATGAATGGGATGAGGGATGAGTCATCTTGAGAATAAAACCGTTAACCTTGGTCTAGGGTGTAGAAATATTGATTAATCTATTGGGGCGACACCCCTACTCTTTCAGTCACGCTAGTTGAAAAGATAGGAATGAGTGTGGTGTGCTTTGCGTTATCATTTTGAAAGTCATACATGTGTCATACTCTTAGCTAGTTTATGACTAACACGATTTGTTTAAGAGATAAAACATAAATTTTAAAGTTATTGTCACCATCAGCATTGAACGGTGAAGATTTTGATGTAAAGTCGAGAACTGTTACACCATATATATAATTTTTTGATAAAATATTTATTTGAGAAGTCACTAATATTCGAGTTGACAGATATTGCATTATTCCATATTTCAAATAATCTGGGTGTAAACATTAATAATCAATCATTTAAATTTAAAACTCTTTTGAATTAGTATAGTCAAATCAATTAATTTTTTATAATTTTTAGAACACATTAATATAGTCAACTCAGTTACTTTATAATTGTTTTGGAAAATATTAATATAGTCAAGTCAATTAATTTTAAAACTGTTTTGAAAATCGTAAGTAGAAAAATCGTTTAGTTTTTTGCAATATATGATAATATAATGTTAATTAAATTAATATGGAATTGTTTTGGAAATACTATAAGTTAAATACGAAACAAATTTGAATTCAGTGTTTTGAAAAACCCGACCTAACCAATAACCTGGCCTGCATGGCCATTTTTCATTTTGCAGATGCGAAAGAAAGAGAAAGAACCTTATTTTAGTGTGTCAAACGAAGAATGTGTCCATCTTCATATCCAGTCCTATATGTATAAACAAAATCTTCACATGGGCAGATTTATAATTCCAAACCTAATGAAGCAACAAAAATTAACATATCAAAACATAATAGGAATTTTAAAGTGGTTTACCTTGACAATATTGACACTGATTTCGTTCTCACCGCTTGTTAGATTAAATATTGTTAAACCTTATATTTAACGATACACAGATCCTCAAAAATCAAAAAAATAAGATGCTAACAACAAAAAATTGATCCGACTCTATATTGAATATTGAATATATTGCAATCATTATGGTAAGAATTAATTTAGTTTAAAAAAATTAATGAAATTATTGTTATAAATTAGAGAGAAGAGAGAAGAGAAAGACATTTTATTTATATCCATTGAACAATACAATACACAAATATAGATACTAATACTAGTTGTAACGGACGTTGAATACTAAGTAGGAGAATGATGTCACATTATGTTTGTCTATTATGATCATTCATAGAACTCCCCCCTCAGACATATTATCGTTCATTATACACATTAACATCATACTTCAGGATGATGCTAAATCAGTACTTCAAAACAGGTAAAATAAACTGATGCTACAGGATCAATTACGATGCCTCATTAAAAACTTTGCTAGAAAACCCAGTGGGACAAAACTTAGTCAAGGGAAAAAGAGTGCAGCACGCATAATGCTCCCCCTCAATCAATGCACGTCTTTGAATTTGAACTTGAGCTTCTATTATAATTGCTTGAGTTGATCTTTATGCGGACTTCTCATATTTGAACTATCTAAATTGAATTGTCTTCATAGACTCAATCGGTCCTTCTTCAGCATTTATGAGTTGCATGTTTCTTGTATCTGATGGATCTTTTTACTTAGATTCAAACATTCTTTATTGATATTATATATTCTTGAACGTTCAACTTGAATTGATAATGTTGTGGCATGCTTTGTCGGTATAAAATATTGTATCATAGTATGTGAAACACGTAAATGAACTATGAACATATTTGAAGTGATATAATATATACTCATCCTTAGAATACCGAACTATATGAGAGTTATAATTTTTATTTTAATGGATATATAAGTCTCGTGTCCTACAAATATGTCAGAATATATGTTTTTATTCCGATTCAGTGTCT
Source organism: Bidens hawaiensis (assembly GCF_021521415.1). NCBI lineage: Eukaryota > Viridiplantae > Streptophyta > Magnoliopsida > Asterales > Asteraceae > Bidens > Bidens hawaiensis. Next base: position 1,661,296 of record NW_027491074.1, on the reverse strand, counting down.
ACCTGTTGGGTTTGAACTACACTTTGCTTTCTCTTATAATAAAAATGCAATATCATATTAGATATATTAGTACACTTCTTGCTTTTAAGTATGATACTTATGGAACAAGTACTTCTTCACCCCTTTTTATGGGACAGTGAGGATCATTTTGTATGTTTGGCGACATTATATATCATAAATGTGCTTTGTGAATAATTTTGCACATATTAAAATGTGGTAACATTTTATGGATAGTTTGATTGATAGGAAATATCCGGTCAAAGCATATAATCGAACTCCAGGTCGAGGTATAATTGCGTTATGTCAATGTCTTACAAAATCTCTAGAGTTTCGACATTTCCTTTAGATGATATTTAAATCATCATTGTAAATTGCAATTATGGTGAACATGTAGAGTGACAATTTTGGTAAATACATATATGCTTGAACTTCCGGTCGAAGAATGATTTGGATGTGTCCAAGTTTAATTTATGTCAAAACTTTACTCTTTAGTAGTTTAACAGTTTCTCTCGATGATCTTTAGATCAACACTGTAAACTACGATTATATCAACTATTGAGAACAAAATTTTGATAAATACACATGCCTGAATGTTATCAAACTTATACCTCTATTTAAGAATATATAATGAGTCGATTGTAACATATACGACCAGATGTCTTGAGATTTATATCGAAACATCTCGGGTTATTGTTTTTAATGCTTCAGGCATTTTAACCCTTACGGGATTTTTATGTGAATGTCCTTTCAAGTGTCTTGTACAATTTTGCGGTGAAGACATTCATAACTTTTATATGAAGTCTTTTTGAGAATGCTGAGGCTTGTTAAATATCAATGGGTTATCGTATCCACTACATGGGTTCGAATATAAGTTTTCCTCATATTTAATTAGTATGATTTGAGAAAAACCCTTGTTTTAAAAGTTGTGCCTTATTCGCATAATCTTATTATTTTTCATTTCTTTTTATTTTAAAGGCACCCATTTATAACCAATTGGTTTGATGTATATGGTGTTCGGACTATAGGTTCTAAAATGTTTTGCTTGTCGAGCAAATTAATTAAGCCTTTATGGTAGCTAGCCATTTTGGCTAGTAATATTTGTATATGCTGTCACACCCTGCCATGGGGGCCTAGGAGTTTCATGGACAAACTGGTACCAAATGTAAGTAGCGAAATACAATTGATGAAAATAAGTTCCAATGTTTGCAGTATGTACATAAGACAAGGTGTCACTACACAACTATCTAATCGCTGACACTGCTGCAATATCGTGTTAGGTTCTACTAATCTTCATGGTATCTAATCTCTGTTTTTCATGTTCGGTATACGCCTATGTCCTTAGGCATACTCATTACAATGCTAATCTAAATTGCTATTCTCAACATAACGTACCTGAATACATGCTAAAAAGCGTAAACTTAAAAGTTGGTGAGTTTGAGAGTTTAGCTCACATACACATAAAATTTATAAAAGCGCGTAAGTTTGCGTGTATGTAAGTGTAAAGCATGGTGCACATTAATCAATCCTGCATTCGATAAAAAGTCTCCCTCGACTTACAAACCTAACGGCGTTAAGTTTGTTCCGAATTTTAAACTAATTTTTAGGGCTTTTGTAACATCCTACTTTTATGAATAAATAATAAAAAGCTGTTATTTAATTAATTGTGTGTATTTATTTAGTTATGTAGAATAATAATAAGTTGAGTGCGGGTTTGGAAAATAAAAGATGGTTAAGGGATGGTGATGGACCATAAGGTTCATGGTCTTAGGGGTATTTAAACACCCTTAAACCTCCCTAAAACCGTCATTTCCATCATCCTTGCCTCCATGCACACTCAAAAACACACACACAAGCACATTCCTTTCATCCTGGATTCAGATCCGAGCTGAAGAAGGGTAGATTTCGAGTCCGACATCACCGAGCAGCAAGAAACGCATCCAAATTCACATGTTGAATCAAATCTGAAGCAAGAACCGAACCAAAAAAGGTATGTTTTAGATAAAGATCAGGTATTTGACATCGGTTTACCGTACGCTTTGGTAGAAAGATGAATCGAACCTAGAGTGTAGTAAAAACGTAAACTTGATTATAAACAAGTTATTGGGGCGATTTGGGATGAATGGGTGGCGTTTGGATCGTGTATAGAACAAGTGGGATAAGGTTATTAAGACCCAGGGCTCGTTTTATCGGTAAAAAGGAAATAACGGGAGGAAAGAAAATGATTAAAAAGAAAGGCACGAAAACAAGTTTTGAATCTGATTCATGAGAATTCGATTCGATTGGAAGAAAACTCGACTTGATTCGTTTTTAAACCTCAAATTCGATTCAAGTTCTAATGATTTTTTAACTAGGCCTTATTAAAGGGAATAAAATTTTTCCAAGCTGACCTTGCAGCTTAACCCCAGCCAGGGGCTCTACCCCTTGGACCCTGCTAGGTGCTGTCGCCCCTAGGACCCCGCTACAAGGAGCTCTTCCCCTAGACCCCCGTTCGTTAGGGGCTTCACTAACAAAAAAATATCATCTTATTAGGAGTAGTTAAGTTATGCTTGTAGTTTTTACACAGTTATCCATGCCCTAACTTTGAGAGAAATTGGATTCAGGTGAGTTTCTGGCCCTTCTTATCTAATATGTTTTTCGGGGCTGAGTGGATACTCCTATATGTTTAGTCAATACACTTATCTTAAGTGATAAGTATATGCTATATGAATGTTTATGAATGATATAGAAAGATTTAAGGGTATGTACATGAAAATACATAACTAAAAGTATGTATGGTAAGTTATGTATGGTTGTATGGTAGAGCATGTGTGGTCGTATGGTAGTATGGTACGAACAGAAGGGAACCGGACCCTAATAATATCCGAGGCAGAAGGGAATCGGACCCTAATAATACCCGAGGCACAAGGGAACCGGACCCTAATAATATCCGAGGCAGAAGGTAACCGGACCCTAATAATATCCGAGGAAGTAGGGCGAAATGCTTTTTAAAACGTAATGATTATTATAAAAGTATTAGTGTGTTAAATCAAGAAAGAATGAAATTATGAAAATTTGAAAGTATGAAAGTAGTAAAGTATGAATGTATGTAAGTATGTATGAATGAATGGTAAGTAGGTTAAGTATGTAATGTAACACCCCGGCTAAAGCAGAAACGCCTGAGTGTGACGTACAGATTGTTCAAACACACGTGACACTATTAGGTGACCATAATAACATTATTTCATTTAAATCATCATGTAACACAAGTTTATCAAATGATACAAGTTGTAAACAAACAAATAAATGAAACGATAAGTTGTTCTTTGAATATCCTATAAGCACGCTATGTGTCTTCAAACCTTCATCCTCGTACCTCTACACCTGTAGCATATGTATAAAATAAAGTCAGCTATGAACATAGCTGGTGAGATTCCCACAGTTTGATATAATACGTAAAAATCACGCAGTTCTATGAAACTTGTGAAATGAGCACATAAGGGTTCTTTACACTCGATGCAATGGACTTGAGTGTAAAGAACAAACGAAGGCCCTTTCCAGTTGGGGCTACCAACGTACTCGGATATGAGGTCCCTTTTCCAATCAATACAAATGGACCTGAGTGCAAAGAGGGGCGTATGATCATACTAATTTAGGAAACCACTTGAAATCCACGTATATAACAAATAAGCAAGTAAGCACACAAGTCCATGATATGAATTGTAGTTTGTAAGCAAAACTATAAATCTTAAAGTTTGATAGGATACATATACTACCCCCAAAGATATGAAAACATTTAAAAAGGGGATGTGAGAAACTCATCTCGAAATTGAAGTTATACAGTGCAATGAAAAAAGTGAAATGTCAGGACAGAACCTTGTGCAAACCTTAGTAGGTTGACAAGAACACACATATCTAATAAACCTAAAGGCCTCCTGAATATTCCGGCGGAATCAGTATATTCAGGGAATGGGAGTAAAGGTATGAGATATAAACGAAACAACAATAGATAATCGGTAATATCAATAAACAAAGACAAAGATTCATTGCATTGAATATATCATTAATGTAACAGTGAAAGGAATGTCTAGGGTTTCGTGACGACGGCGGCGGTATAAGGAGACAAAGGGAATATTCGTTAGAATGTTTATGCTCTCGTATTTTATGCCTTATCCACGCTTACAATAAATGGAAACCTAGGACACTATTTATAGGCCCTGACATTACTTCTAGAATACCCTAATCATTACATAATGAGTGAAAAAATAAATACAAGTGTAAGACAAGTCGTCGAGTATGATCTATCTTGTTTGAGCAGACTTGATATGCACAGTGTGCTCGATGCAGCTCTTCGAGCACACTTTACGTAGAATATTTTCATAGTGAAAATATCCTCCTCCAGCATGCTTCAATCCTCTTGACTAAACCTTGCTTTCCTCGAATAGGTCCATCGAGCAAGCATGTTTTTCTTGATAACTTCAATCCTGTCTTGGAGACTTATTTGAACAATCTTCAGCATGCTCGGATGCAAAGCTTGCTCGGGACTGAACTATGCTCGAAGTCCATACTTAGAACATTTGATATCCTCTTTATTGTATCCATGCTCGACCCACCAATGTGATCGAATCACTTGGTTTAAGCTAGATATATCAAGTTGTTTGCTTGATTGGCAATCCGTACTCGATGAAGAACACTCTTGCTCGGCGAAGTGTAGCTTGCTCGAAGCCTTCAAAACTTAGAAAATTTCATTGAAGTTGGTCAAAAACACCATGCTCGTGGTAGTAAAACCATGCTCGATGGTCCAAGCTTGCTCGAAGTCCATACTTAGCCGATTTCTTGAAGAGGTTGAGAAGATTCCAATCTTCCTTGCAAATATCCAACTCAAGAATCTCCCCTAGATTGAAACAAACTCAGATGCACCAAAACATACCTACATATAGTTACAAATGTATCAATTTTCTAAAGATAGTCAATTTAGGTAAAAACTCACTACATTACATAAGGGAATTCTGCCACTTGGGCATTACACATCAAATTCAAATTACATGACAAAAAGTACAAAAGATAAGCAAGTAATAATTGAATAATCCTTGAGTTTTCATCCTTGCTATCTCCTGCCTTGCTTCCTTTTAGCCTCTTTTATCTTTCTTAGCCTAACTACAGCAGCCCTTTGTTTGAACATTTCCAATTCAACACCATCATTAGACTCCAAGGGAACATCAACATTCATGATGTCCTGAAGATCTTGGATGTGTATGAACTGAAGTTCTTCATCATGCTCCACTACTGCAATTGTCCATCCTGAGGCATTCCGGAGAGAGACAGAGTCACTTTTCTTATTGTAAGTTAGATGGATAATTTTTCCATCTTTTTTGACTCTTGAGTTCGGTTCTTCCATCTTTCTCCTCATGGCCAAGCACTCTCTTGATGTTTTTCTTCTAGTACTAGAGCTGCTTGCCTTGTGTGTTTCTTTCTTCTTAGTTTCCCATAGGGACAGCTCAGCCAAATGTACTTCACTTTTTCTTTTCCTCCTTTTCTTTTCAGCTTCTGTATGATACTTTCTTTGTTTTTGTTTGAGGAATGGAAATCCCTTTTCAGATTGTTCTTTTAAGAAATTTGAAAAGCCATTCCTTTGTTGGCCAGCAAATTGGTTCCTTTGTTGATTATCAAATAAGTCTAGCTGAGCCATCCTTTGCAACTGTTCTCTTGAAAAATTTCTGAAATCATCTCTGAATATCAAAAGTGTCTCTTCACCATATTTAGTAATTACCCTCAAGGTCTTTGATCATTTATTAAAGCAAAGGTGTGAGGGAAAATTTAAATTCTTTGAAGATTCAGGCCTCACAACCTCTAAACTTATGACAACTCTACTTGATCTTGTTGATGAATTTTTCTTTGCATGCTCTCTTTCTGATTCTTCAAACCATTTTCTTATTGTTTCATCAGTTTGTACTACCAAATTTAGCATGTTTGCACCTCTTATGTGCAGAATGCTTATCATTTTAGCTCTTTCCTCTTCCTCTCTTCTGAGCTTATCAGCTAATATTCTTCTTTGAGTTTCCAAGAATAGCCTCTACTCTCTATGATATACTTTAAGTAATTGCTCATGAGTCATGCTATCAAACTCATTCTCAGTCATCCCTTTTTCTAGTAATATGGCTTTTAAGGTTTGTACTCTTCCGGGATCGTTAAACCATTCCACAGCTTCCTCTTTCTTCTTTTCTGCCTCTTGTCTTTCCTTTTCAAGTCTCATCTTCAACATTTTCTCTCTTTGACAATCTTCAGTGCATTTTTGATCTTTATGTGAGTCTTTTACCATTTGCACTTTCTTCTTCAGTTCTTCAAGGGTCAGGTCAATGAGAGAGTTGTAATCGAATCCATGCAATTGAAGGAACTTGAGATCTTTGTGTTTACTCTTCACTTCTTCATACCCTCTTTTGTCACGAGCCTCTTTTTCATTTATTTCCTAACGTTTCTTATTGGCCTCTTCTTCTTTCTTTCTTTGTTTTTCCATCTCTTTCTTTCTTTTGTTGCACCCCATGGGACATTCTTTATATTCATGTGATTCTTCCATTTTCTTGACTTTCTCCTTTAACTCCTCTATTGATAAGTCTTTAATTTGGTAATAATTACATCTGTGCATTCTTAGATACTTGATATCTTGATGCTTCTTTTTCATTTCTTCCTGTAAACTCTTTCCTTTGTCTTCTCTTCTTTTCACTTTTTGCACATATTCATATTTAAAAATGAGGGACGATGTCCAGCTTGCAACAAGAAGGCTCTTCGAGATTCTCTGCTTCTCCAGCCTTCAGCCTCTTGTGCAATGCTTTCTCTGGACATCCTCTGCAAATATTTTGGATAATATCTGAGGCTCAAAAGATAGGCTTTATCTTCCTTTTCTTTGTCTCCAGCCCTCTTTGCCATTTCTTCATCTTCTTCAAGTTCCATATGTTCATCCAAGTTGTGTAGAGCTTCAACAATTGGTTCTTCAGTTTGAGTAATCATTGGCTTAACCACAACCTTGGACTTTTGTCTTCTAATGTAAAACTTCTTCACAGATTTTTGTCTTTTGGCTTTTGGGATCTCAGTCTCTGATGTTTCTTTTCTTTTCATAGACTCCTTAGCCTTAGGTTCTGGTTCTTCAACAATAGCAGGTTCTGTCACCATTTGTTCAATAACTACTTCAGCCGGTTCATCGTCAATAATCTCCTCAATTCTTGGTTCTGTCATGTGAGGCTCATTCTCAATAACTTCTTCCATCCTCGGCTCTGGTTTGTCTTTTATCAGCAGCTGGCTAGCCTTCCAGTGTTCTTCTCTTTCTGCTGCTTGAGCCCTTTTAGCTGCAGCCACTGTCTCTGGTGCATGCTCTTCAGGATTCAAAAGAATATCATAGTGTGTCCTGAGCATGACAACTTGAGAAATAAATTTTACATATGTAGCCCATGGCATTCTTGGTCCTTCATCCCTTTTATGTTCTTCTCTTATTCCCATACCAAGCTTAGTTTCAATTTCAGTTTGTTCAGTTTGTGTACGTTCGGGCTCATTATTAGTTTGGGCCAATGAAGTTGGTTCTTCAGATTGTTTCCTTTTTAATCCCACCATGGTAGCCCCTATTTCTTCATTAGCCATTCTTTTCAATTTTTCTTCCTCTTCTTCTTTCTTTCTCATGGCTATTAGTGCCTCTAACACCTCCTGAGGGACCTCCTCTTCTTTTTCTTCTACAACAATGACTCTATCCCTTTCTTGATTTATCAGTTTTATTACTGTCTGGACATATTCAACCTCAGCTACATCTGGATCAATTATATCATCTTTTTGCAGAATTTCATCTCCAGATATTATTCTTTGAGTAGCCTTTGGATGCATATCTTCTTCAAAAAGAGCACCCCTTTACCCTTTTGTTTTCTATTTTCTGCTTGCTCTGGGTCTCTTCTACATCATCTAACCCCCCCCCCCCCTCTTTCAATGCATCTACTACTACAACCTCTTCCTCATACCTCTTCATCACTGGCTTCATTATAGTTTTCATTGATTAGATTTAGAGCATCTGCTTATTCATTAATATTCTCCCCCTGTTTTGGTGCATCTGAGGTCTTCTCAACCACAACCTGCTCTAGGGTTTGAATTCTGAGTAAGGCTTGTTGAAGCTAGGGCCATATTCTTCCTCTCCAGAAAAGCATTCTTCTCTTTGAGCATTATGTTTTCAAATTCCAACTCAGCATTTTCAGAGATGAGGGTATAGACGTTTGGGCTTGAAGGTGGTGTTTCTTGAGTAGGTTGAAAGTCAGGTTCAGAGAATGGTTCAGGTGAAGATGATTGAGGTGAAGGGACTTTGTAAGGTGCATATGTATCTTGAATATTTTGGGAGATGGGAATAGGTTCATGTAAAGGTGAAACAGGTGGTGTAAAGGTAGAATGTTTTTGTGCACTTTGGGTAGGGGGCAAAGTAGGTGGTGTTGGAAATGTAGTATCTTGGCTAGGTTCAGGGCTCGAATGTGCTGGTTCAGTAGTGGCAGGGGATGAAGGAACTGCATCGTGTGCTAGCTCAGATCCATGAGATGATGTGTCAGCTGTGTCTTCAACAGGATCAGGTGACTCAGGTGGGGTAATCTTCTGTATAGTGTCAGTCACATTGGTTACAATGGTGGCAACAAATGCATCATCATCGGTTTGTTCAGTTGCCACCCCACTAGAACATATAGCTGGTTCTTCCATATTGTAAGCTGCATTGGCAATTTGGGATATAACAGGCTCATCTATCACAACTTCTACCTGTGGTTCAACAATTGCAAGTTCATTCTCAGCACCATCATCATTCTCATCAGCATTGTCATCGAAGCTATCATCACTCTCATCATCGTCATCGTCATCAGAGTCATCAGTTTGGTCAAGTGAGGGAGGAACTTCCATAACTGCAATGTTTGGATCAAGCAACCAAGGTAGGATGTCCCATTCAGCATTCTCATCAAATTGACTCCTTGCCCCTTTGATTCTCTTGTAAATATTGGGATCCTGCAACCTCAAAGGTTCTTCTACCAGATTCAGACCTTACAAGGATTGATTTATTAAAATTTGTAGGAATCTTGGATACATCAGAAATCTATTATGTGCCTGCTTCTCAGCATTGCTAACCAGACCATTAAAGATAAATCTTGAAAAGTTGAATGGTTGGTTAAACAATATTGCCACTGTCATAGTAGCAAACTCTCTGCTTAACAACGCCCATGTTCCTCTTCTCGGAGATAGTGACTGAATGGCATGGTGTATCAGAAACTTGCACATCAAAGGAGAACTTCCTTTTTGAAACTGTCCCTCATGCACATTCCCTTGATAACCAAGCAACTCCTGGAATACTCTCAATAGTCTTTGAGTAGAGTACAGAGGCTGCACTTGATGATTGTCATTGAGCTGTAATGGATGCATCCATTACTTCAATATCTTAATTTAATACGGATGCCTCGATTCTTTTTCCATCGATGTCATCCACATATGTAGCAGAACCCCAGAAATCGGTGATATGATTTCTGTATATGGTAGGATTCTCTGTCAGTGCCACCCGTAAGTTGGAGTTGTTAAGAAAGTTAATGATAAACTCTAACTCTTTATTTTCATTGTCGACCTCCAACCGGGTGCACATGTTATGCTTGGGTTCGAACCTCATGGCCATCAGTTCTGCAAAACAAAGAAATAATCATTATGAATAATCACATAATCAATAGCGGCTTGTAATCAAAGAAGAGAGTCATCTTCAGTAACCTGTTCCGTAACAATTTGCGAACATACACAAATCAAATAAACAGTTAGGAAGTCATTCAATAGAAACCCTAATTTCGATACTCGGAGATACGATGTGACGATAATCGATATCTTACCAAGGTCAAAACATAGCTAATGGTTATTTTCGAACAATAATCGAGCAGAATCGAGTGATTTCGAGCAGCTAGGGGGGCACGAGCAAGTAGGTAGTAAGATTTTAGGTTGAGCGAGGGAAAAGAAAATGTTTGGAAAATTTTCTAAGTCCCCCTTTTATACCTAACGTTTGGACAGTACAACTTAGCTTTGTCATCTAGTGCACACCAGATGTCATTTAATTTTGAATTTGAAATTTAATGTACCTCCCATGCTCGAGCATACATCCAAAACCAGCTGGCTCCCAGTATACTCGAAGGTACTACTTCAAGTATGCTCGATTATAGTTTGAATTGAAAATGTTTAACTGAAATGTTCATTTAAATGTGTGCTCGAGACCATGTATGCTCGAGAGAAAACTTAGCATATTTATCAGTCGATTCCATGTTTGCTTGAGATACAACTGTGCTCGACGTCTTGCCTTAACCAATTTCAATCATTCTTCACACACATACAGTCATTCACGCTCGTTAGCAAAAAGAGCATACTCGAAAATACTTAGAAAAATATTCATTCAGCTTAGCCTACTCGAGTTAACTTTCATGCTCGAAACCATAACTGACATCTCATGTGCTCGAACTACTTAGAAAGATATTTAGTCATTCAACAGTAATCAAAACACATCAAAATCATCTACCCTACTCGAACATACTTAGAGATTTATTCTATGGCCACCTATGCTCGTAGAGTATCTTCGAGCTCGAGAGACTTAGCAAAATCTTCATTTCCTAACCTTTTCTCATAGAGGTAAGCTTAAGTATCTATCACATGCTCGAAATACTTAACAAAATCTAGCATTCCATTTCTTGTGCTCGTAAAACCAAGTTTGAGCATCTAGCATACTTTCATGCTCAACAACACTTAAAGAAATTTATTATGACTTAGCTTGTGTTCTAACTATAAACATGCTCGAAAAAGACAACTTGTACACGATATGTACAGATGCTCGAGAACATTTTGTAAAAATTTATCAAGACTAAACTTGTGCTCGATATGTACACATGCTCGAAAACACTTAGAAAAATATGTCAAGACGAAGTTAGCGCTCGAAAAGCAGATTCATTGTAAGACCCCGACTCCCGGGAGTCCTACATTTGGTAACCACATCCACAATTTCACCAAAAATTTAAAACCAAACACTTCTTTCATTTTATAAAACCAATTCAGAGTATAAAATCAGCAGAAAATCATAAGTACTAAACAAGTCTCCAAAAACCCGGAAATGTGCCAAAAATCAAATTTAACGTAACTAGTAATAATTGAAAAGAAACAGTGTTCATAAGTAAAATCCCCGACTTGATATGCCTTCAACCGTTCAAGTAGTCTCGAGCACGTCCAAGCGGTAAGCATCCTCCTCGTAACCTAAAAACTCACACTAACATACACACAAAGTCAGCTTGAGCTGAGTGAGTTCAAGTTTTAATAATTAACATCCGTATAAATCATTCCAAGAATTTTAAATATAAAATGGGATATAAACGGTTAGGCTATAATAAACCGTAAGTAGTCATACCTATATATCTATATAATTATATCCCTATTCATAACATCCAAGTAATAACATCAGGGTCGAGCACAGGTACAACCCAAAGACGTAACATTCCATCCAACGTATGCAAATACAAGGTAGGCATACGCAAACATTCTTAGTCGATAACGACTAATTAACATCAGGGTCGAGCACACATACAACCCAAACACGTAACATTCCATCCAACGTATGCAAACACAAACTAGGCATAGGCAAACATCCTTAGTCGATAACGACTAATTAACATCAGGGTCGAGCACACGTACAACCCAAACACGTAACATTCCATCAACGTATGCAAACACAAAGTAGGCATACAAAAACATCCTTAGTCGATAACGACTAACTAACATCAGGGTCGAGCACACGTACAACCCAAACAGGTAACATTCCATCAACATATGCAAACACAGAGTAGGCATACGCAAACATCCTTAGTCGATAACTACTAATTAACATCGGCAGTCATTGGCCATACAATAACACATGTATAAACATACGTATATATATATTATTCCAAAATATACCATGCTACAAGTAAGCCATCCTTAGTCACTAATGACTAACTAACATCTCTAATCATAGGCCATATGGTAACACATGTGTAAACATACATACATAACATCCCAAGATGTACCATAATACAAGTAACCCTATGGGCCATAAGGTAACACATGTGTATACATATATAATTAACCTCCCGAACATACCATAATACAAACAAGCCTATGGGAAATCGTTTAAACAGTTCATCATGTAGAATCAGTTGGGTGTGTATGCTAGCCTAAAACTTGAAAAGAGTAAAAAGGGGCATAATGAACTCACCTGACACAAGGCACAAAATCACCACAAGCTAGAGAACCCCTAAGTATCCCCACAACTCAAACGCCTATCGGATTACGTACAATCATCACTAATGGTACCGAAATGACTCGTTTATCCTACGAGGCGTTCTGATATGGTTCAAGTTTCCTAAAGCCTCAACCTCACCAAGTTCGTTTAAACCAGACGCCGGGGCTTTATATTTACCAAAACCACCCATAGGTGTTCTCGAGAATAAAGAATTCCCAAATTACCCCCGGAAGTGCTAGGTGAGACGAATATACGCGTTTAAGAGTTGTTTAGGCACTTAACATCCAACTCAGCCCCGTGTGGACCCAATATGCTAAATTTCACAGCCTACTAGCCCACACGACACTACACGAGTTGGATGGGTCGGTAACTCGCAAGCACAACGCACCAACTATTCAATAAACGTGAATTCGTGTTGCACCAACCCGTTTGAGTAACCGACAACCAATTCAGCCCTATTATCATAAAATTTAAGTTTTCCACAGCCCGTAACAACTACCGAGGCTACACAATCTGAATTGGTTGTTAATTCCCTCAAACAACACGCTAAACGAAACAATGAAGAAACTAGACAAACGAAATCCTAGTTTTTCAATCTATCGACAATTGATCAATCAAACGAGCTTCATAGCCCACAATACTTAATTATAACACATATGACATACCTAGAAAGATGACGGAACAAAACCTCACTTCAAAAAGCCCCGACAAGAACACAATTTGACATCCACCGGTTAAGCCTAAAAGGAACGTATCAATCAATAATGAGTATAATATGAATATTTTAGCATGCGAAGATGCATTTTATGACATAAGAAAACCATGGAAATAAATTATGAAATTTTAACCAGAGTTTAATAAATGTCTTAGTCTTTTAAAAATATTTTTGTTATATTTTTTCAATGCACAAAAAAATCATAAGAATTCCTCCAACACAGAAAGGTACGTGCAGCTATTTCAACACGCAGCAAAAGTGTTTTATTTGTTTAAAAATCATTACCAAACCAAATTAAGCGATTCTAATTGGGTTGTAATCTTAACTCAAAATGTGAACTTTCAGAAGTGGAATCAACCAATTTGGACTTGTTAAAAAAGAGTTATGATGTCGGGAAGACAGACCAGAATCCATCACCCCACATAAGCTTTGACACCCATTTGTATAAAATCATAAAACCATTCAAATCTCGTCCAAAAATTACAAATTATACTTTTTTGGAAACTAGACTCAAAGAAGAACATCATGGAATCAAGAATCGATCAAAAACAATCAATTTCCATAGAGTTACAGAACAAACAATAAACGGTTACGAATCTGTCAGCAACTGTTTTAATCAAAAATCAACCCTAATATGTTCAACAAAGGGTTTAATGGTGAAGAAGACTTGTATTAGGGTAGGACTAACCTTTAATTAGAGTTTTACACTTGGGAATTGGCTGGAGAAAGAAAAAAACGGAGTTTGAGGCTGCTACAGCTGCTGTGATCGGACAGGGGGAAAGGAAATAGGGTTTTATGTTGTAATAATTGAATTTACATACTAGCCCCTCAACTTGGCAAATGGTGATAACTTGGTTGAAAGGTTAATTGGTTAGACTTAAGAGAATGACTTGGAGGTCCCCGAAGAATGCCGGATCAATCCCAAAAATTTATACAAACTCTACAAATGTCTCATGCCGATGAACGAAAAATGCCGGGTGTTACATACTAAACTAGCCTTCAAGTTATAAGAGGTGATGCCTTGAACGAAGGGATCGATAAACCGACTTCTACCACGTAGTACAAGGATTTAAATTAGAAATATGAAACCCCGTCTTTTAAACAAACTTTTATAAGCGATCGAGCCGATTAATTAAATTTCCGGGCATTACATTCATGTGAAAGAAGCAAGAATTTGTGCTCGAATTACTTAAAGTAATCCATAGCATGTAATTTTGTGCTCGAGAATCTTGGTCTGTGCTCGAATGACTTAGAAAAAATTTCACTACATATCATTGTGCTCGAAGAACATCAGTTTGTCAAAATCGAGCACGGAAGCATGCTCTAAACACTTAGAAAACAAATCTAACAGGTAGAACATGCTCGAAAAACAATTATAGCATAACAGATCACATGTTGACAAGTAATTCATGTTTGTTCAGTAAACAGACATTGTCGCACACATGCTTAAACCTTAAAAACTCATCAAGAATAATCTGTTAGATACTGAGTTGACCTAAACATTTAGTTTAAGGTGAACTAAGATCTCAGATTTCAGTTAATATTCCAAGCAAAATATTTTGTAGAAAGATCTCAACATCGGATCATACTGTTTAATTACTTTCACAACACTTCATGGTTGGTATTATTATGGCCTAGTTTAGGTTGTCAGTAGAGATGAACTTTTCATGGTTGTCATTGTTTTTAGTGATATTTTAAGGTTCAATTAAGTGCCAAAGTATGTATGGTCAACACTTTAGATCTAGTTTGTCCCTAATCTCTTCTCAAGGCTTATTTAGCTTTCTCCAAGTCACCCCAATTTGACTTCAACCCCCTGATGCATTGGTCAAAATAAGTTTGTGTGTTTGAGTAGTTTTATTTGAAAAGCAGACTTTGAGGTTGAACGTTGGACTTACATGCCATCCGGTTCAGGGTGTTTAGGACTTATTTGTCTGCCCCACCCTTGTAGTTCTCTTGGCGCCCCTTTAAGTCTGAATAGTTTTGTAAATATATAATATTGCATATTTAGCACATATATACATTTTTTTGATAGATTTATATATTGTATAGTAGCATATATATATTTCTGCTCAAACATTTGGATAAAAGTTTTGATAACCAATACATCAACAGGCTTGTGTATGACTGTATAATTACCTTTCTACCCTTCATTTGGAGAGATATGTAAGAGAAAGACTCTGATTTTCGAATGTATCCCCACATCAAACTCATCCGTATCATTATGTTTATATCACTTAGACAACTAGTTACCATAGGAAGTTATCAAGCGGTGTCAATGACTGAAGTCTTTTAGGCCTATAATCAATGTGTTAGGTCAATCAAACAGTTTTCTATCATTTCCCATAGGTTGGATACTATTTCTATCACAAAACCTTTTCAAGCTTCTATAAAGCTTGCAACTAAATAATCTTATCATTTCTCTTATGAGTTCACCAAAGACTGTTTGTTAAATCAAAAACCATATTAATTGTTTCAAAAATCACTCTCTTTGAAATTCAATTTACACTTGATTTTTGAGAAGCAATTTTGTCATTTGAGAAGATGTGATTTACCAACAGCACCAATGATTCACATTATCAACACATTTTCACTTCGTGCACATATGAATCCTATCAAGCAGGGTCAGTATCTATCATTTCAATGCGCGTGCTCGAAAAACTTAGACAAGTATTCTAGACACATATATGTGCTCAAACAGTAGAAACATGTTATCTGTGCTCGAAATACTTAGAAAAGTTTTCAAGATAAATTGTTTGTGCTCAAAGAGCAACAAAATCAATTTCAAGCACAAATTTATGCTTGAAGCACTCAAATCAATCAAAACAGATCAAATAAGCAAACATTAAAACATTTAAGTCATAAACAGTAATCGAACTTCACATTTCACACAATCAAAATCAATAAGCAAGATTCATGAAAACAGATAGTCATTTAAGCCTATTACATCAAATCATGCAATCGAAACAGTAAGTATCAAACAGATTGTCAATTAGCATCTCACTTAAGCACACTTCATCAATCAGACTTCATCAACATTTATCATTCCTAGGCATTTTAATAGATAATGAAACCTGGTCTTGTCTAATGGTTTGGTGAACAAGTCAGCCACATTATCAGTTGTTTCTATCCTTTTCATTTCTATTAAGCCTTTTTCACTACAGTCTCTAATGAAATGATGCCTAATTTCAATGTGATTTGTTTTAGAATGATGAACAGGATTTTTGACAATAAACAAGGCAGCAGTATTATCAATTAAAATGGGTATAAGTAAGAAATTCAGACCATAATCTAGCAGCTGATTTTGGATCCAAAGAACCTGTGCACAACAAGTAGATGCAACAATATACTCAGCTTCAGCAGTTTAGATAGACACTGTAGTTTGCTTCTTGCATTGCCATGATACCAGCCTATTTCCAAGAAATTGGCATCCTCCTAATATGGACTTCCTGCTTATGTTGTAACCATTATAGTCACTGTCAGTGTAGGCCATTAAGTCAAATGAGGGGTTCTTTGGGTACCAAATTCCTAAATTTGGTTTGCCTTTAAGGTATCTGAATATCCTCTTCACTGCTAACATGTGGGAGACCTTGGGGTTTGCTTGAAATCTTGCACATACACAGACTGCATACATGATAACTGGTCTTGAAGCTGTCAAATACATCATTGATCCTATCTTGGCCCTATACTCATGCTGGTCCACTGGCTCCCCCTTTTCATCTGCCACCATCTTCTCATGTGTGTCCATTGGAGTGGACACTGTGTTGTAGTCTTGGCATTTGAATTTGTTGAGAATTTCTTGAACATGTTTGGATTGGTTGATGATTATTCCATCAGTCTTCTGTTGCACTTGCAATCCAAGAAAGAAATTCATTTCTCCCATTGAGCTCATTTTATACTTAGATTTCATGACTTTCTTAAAATCTTTGCACATTTGTTTATTTGTTGATCCAAACATAATGCCATCAACATATAGTTGAACCAACAGTAGGTCTCTTTTGTTCCTCTTGTAAAACAAAGTTTTGTCAATTGATCCTCTGCTGAAGCCATTATCTAGAAGGTGATTTGAGAGCTCATCATACCAAGCTCTAGGAGTTTGATGTAGTCCATACAATGCTTTGCTCAACTTGTACACCTTCTTTGGATGAATTGGATCTTCAAATCCTGGAGGTTGTGTCACATACACTTCTTCATCAATCTTCTCATTCAGGAATGTAGACTTGACATCCAATTGATAGACTTTGATATTCATGGATGCTGCATAAGCAAAGAATATTCTAATGGCTTCTAGTCTGGAAACTGGAGCAAACTTCTTCAAAGTCTACCCCTTCTTCTTCTAAGCATCCTAGAGCCACTAGTATTGCTTTATTCTTGATGACTATTCCTCTTTCATCCTTCTTATTTATAAAAACCCACTCGGTGCCAATTGCATATTTTCCTTTGGGTTTTCCAACCAAATCCCAAACATGTGAGTCCCTGAATTGAGCTAACTCCTCCTGCATAGCTTCCACCCAGCTGTTGTCTTTCAAGGCTTGATTGATACTCTTGGGTTCAAATTAGGAGAGAAAGCAGACATAAAGGCATATGTTTGGTCTTTCAGATGCACTTCTTGTCACTCTTTCATGCAAGTCACCAATAATATTCTCAGTAGGATGATTTCTTTTGATTGAGGAAGTCTGAACAATCTGATATGCAATTACATCAGTATCTAGATTTGTCATGTTCACATTAGAAGTTTCATTTTGAGTTTCTTCGTCAGTTTGATTTATCTCTTGATTGAACAGAGTTTTTAATGTGGATGCTTCATTGTTCCCAATCTGCAGAGAGTCAAACAATGACTGAAACCTGTCTTCATTTCTTTCTGTCTCTTCAGGTTGACTCTACATGGGTTCACTCTCCATTCTACTTGGACCATCATTAGATATTTCAATTGCTGTTTCATGATCACTATTCTCAATCTCATTTGTTCTTCTATCATTTCTCACAAAGTGATATTCATGTTCTCTTGATGCAACAGTTGACCACAGCTTGTCTAAATCAAGCTTCTTTTGCTTCCCTTTTTCTTCACTGCTTATTTTAAACATGTTGTCATCCATATCTTCATTATATATCTTAAATGATTTGACTAACTTCTCTAGATCAAACAACCATTGTGGTCCATCAACATTGTTAAAGTGGGTTTCATTGAAAACAATGTCTGAGGACTCAATGACACACATGTTTTCCTTAACATACACTCTGTAAGCCTTAGATTGAGATGAATATCCCACAAAGAAGGATTCCAAAGATTTGGATTGAAACTTGTTGAGATAGTCTTTTGTGTTCAGTAGTGAGCATTTACATCCAAATGGCTTCAAAAACTTGACATAAGGTTTTCTCATGAACATGATCTCATAAGGTGTCTTGTTGTGAGATTTGTTCAACAACACCCTATTCTGAACATAGCATGCAGCATTTATGGCTTCTGCCCAAAAAGTCACTGGTAGATTTGCATCAGCTATCATGGTTCTTGCAACTTCAATGAGTGTCCTATTTCTTCTCTCTGTAACTCCATTCTGTTCAGGTGTTCTAGGTGCACTATATTGTTAGAATATGCCTTTAGAAGTGCAAAATTCTTCCATTGTTCCATTCTTGAATTCTGTTCCATTGTCTGACAAGACCCGAGCCCCGGTGCAGAAGCGTGAATAATGGTCGTTATTAATGGTGGAACTCGGATATGAGCTTGGATCGAATCGTATTCACTCTTGAAAGGTGTTTTAGACGGATGAGTGGTGTTTGGGAGAGAGCCTGAATCGATTACAATGAACAATAGACTAGATGAACAAATATATGTAATCGAAACACAAATAAAGAAGTGGTAGTATGATTTCATTAGTCAAAATATTGTCATACAGAGCACTCATACATACACACATACATACAATAAAGATCAGCCACCTCCAGGAGAGCTCATCCTGGAGGCGGCGGCTCTCTCTAAGAGATAAAACCCTAGATCTCACACAATACACAATACACTTGTGCTAGACAAATTAACAAATACATCTATTTATACTAGTCTAGCATGTCTTGGTCTTCAAGCCATCCACCCTTGGTTGAGACCAAAAATATTAATTATTTTTCACCCATAATAATAATAATTCGATGCGTCGATGAAAACATAAGTCCCAACATTGTCACTTCTTATTACCTTCACCCTTTTATGAAGAAGATTTTCCATTCTTATTACATACCCCTTGATCAATTCAGATGTTTCATCTTTAGTTCCTAAGAAAAATACCCATGTGAATCTTGAGTAGTCATCTATTATTACCAGGCAGAATCTCTTCTTACCAATGCTTGGATCACTAACAAGGCCAAACAGATCCATGTGCAACAGTTCAAGTACCTCATCAATTGAGTTAATCAGTTTGCTTTTGTGAGAGGACTTGTGTTGCTTGCCTTTGATGCATGAGTAGCACTTTTCTTCTAGGTTAAATTATTTTGTAGGAAGTCCAATTACATGCTCTCCTTTCACCAATCTGTTCATGTTCTTGAGATTTACATGGCACATCTTTCTATGCCACATCTTTGTTTCATTTTTAGTGGCCTTTGATACAAAGCATGAACTACCTCTAGAGATAGCATTCTTCATTCTTATTTCATAGAGGTTTCCATTCTTTGGATCCATCATCATTATCATTTCTGGAGGAATGATGAATTCAGGCTTGAGTATGAGACAATTTGTATCATTAAAAGCAACCTTGTATCTTTTATCACGTATTTGAGAAATTCTGAGTAGATTGTATTGTAGTCCTTCAACATGCAGCACATTCTCAAAGGATACTCTGCCATTGGTCAGTGTGCCTTTTCCTACAATCTTCCCTCCATTTTCATCACTGCCAAAGGCTACAGGTCCTTCAAATTTGATTTCATAATTGACTAGTGCACTTCTTTCACAAGTCATGTGCCTGGTGCATTCACTGTCCATGTACCATATGTCATTTATATCAGTGGCTTGTCCCTACACATTCAAAATACATGATGATTAGTTAGTGTCTGACTTGCAAACATCAACTGTTTTCTAATCAAACTCATTTGACACTACTAGAGAGGTAGGAACTGGATCTTCATGCATCACTTCACATGAGTCATCTGATTCATATCCATACTCAACATGTGCTTTGACATTTTTGGGTTCAATTTCCTCAATCACAATTTCTTTCTCTTTCATCACCTCCTCTTTTGTTTTCCACTTGACGCCTCTAGGTTCAAAACCCTGCTTTAGGAGAAATTTTTCATCTCCATTCAACACACCTGGTCTCACTTTACCATTTCCTTTCATGCTTGTATTTCTTCCCTTGACTGTCTTGGCTGATTCATTCGATACTTCTTTGATCTTCAGAACTGACTTCAATCTGTTCTCCAATTTTAGTCTACTATCTTCATCATTAGATTTATTCTTTTCACCATTCAAATAGCTTTCATACATTTGCTTGTATCCTTTCATGTCAAATCCACATACAATATCAGGAATGAAGTATTCCTCTTCTTGTTCCACCCAGCAAGAATCAGTGTGATGTCCATAGGCATCACACCTTTTGCACCACACTTTGGCAAAACTTCCCATATCCTCTAGCAGTTGTTTGTCTTTTATTCTGTCACTAGGTTTTGGAAAGTCAAAACCTAAGGAGGTATTTGTATGCAGAGACTTGCTGAACTCCATTTTGATTGGTCTGTTAACATCAGGAATATATGGATACTTCTTTTTAACAAACTTAATGGTCTTCAGCTTTGCAGGGGTACCTGATGATCTTACATCCTTTTTTGCCACATATCTCCTTCTTGGCTCATAATCAACATCACTAATGTCAGAGTTCATGATTTGAGAACACGGAGTAGATTGGAGCATAAGACTGATCATTTGAGTACCCCTACAGTTTGTTTATTTTTGTTCTTGGGTTGAGGCCTCTCACAAATATCAAACACCTTGTGTTCCTTTCTCATTTTTTCATAGTGTTTCTTCAGTTTGGTAGTCAATTTTGGCATCTTTGGTAGTTGATCACTATTTTTCTTCTTTGAGGTCTTCTTTTTCCTCTTGTGATCAGATGATCCTTCACTTCTACAGCTGCAAGTGCTTTCTCACTAGAATATTCACTCCATTTCTTTTTAGCTGCATCTTGCTTCACTTCCTTTTCATGTGGTGTAGTTGTTTCATTCATCACAAACTCACCATTCTTGTCCACAGTCACATTGTCATACATTTCCACAAATTCTTCCCTATCAAACACATTCTTGAATTGCTTCAAGTATTCTTCTCTGTTCTCCTTGTCAACTTTGAGTGGATACTTATCACAGAAGGGTGGTGGTACCTTCTTGTATCTCTCTTCTGGTTTTATCTTCTCAATGTGTCCAACAATATTACCAGTTGACACAAGGTTCTTCAGAAAGTCTATTTGTATCTAAAGCTCAGTATTCTTCAGTTTCTCCTCTGTGTACATCTTCTTCAAACCTTCAATTTCAACATTTAACCTTGACTGAGTATGATAGGCCTGCACACAATCTTCTTCCAGGCTCTTTATCTGATTGTCATAGGTTATCTCACTTGATGCATAAACTTTTAGAATTGCTTCTTTTCTTCCACACTCAATCTTCCAGATCCCAACCTCTCTGTTCAGATTATCAATAATAGTTAGAAGGTCAGGAAAAGAAGGTTCAGTGATTACATGAGTGTTAGAAGATTTCCCAGTTTCATGAACTTTTGCCATATATGCTACATTTGCCTTCTCAATGTCAGCAACATGATTACTCCAGTCAAAGTTCCCATCCTGAGGCTCCATTGTCACAGCAACATTCCCTTGATCTCTATTCTGCTTCACTGAAGCAGCTCCTCTGTTCTGGTTCCCTTGTATCTGCAGTTGGAAGTTTCTTTGCTGAGGTTGGGCTTGTTGTTGGGGCCTGTTCTGTTGTTGATAAGGATTTTGATTCATGGGCTGATTTCTCTATTGATACCCTTGATTGTTCTGTTGCTGGTTTTGATAGAATTGGGTTTGGTTCACTTGATTTCCGAACTGTTTTGGAAGAATGCATTCTCTGGCGAAGTGACCAGGATTTTGGCAGTTGTAGCAAATGGCTTTTGACTTGTCAAATCTGATTCTATCATTTGGTCCAGTGAAGGTTGATCTTCTTGTGATGTTGTACAGTCCTTTGCTTCTCACAGCCAACATGGCCGCTTGCCACTTGAGGTTCATGTCTTCCAAATTGTCTGCATCAATTTGTTCAAGGTCCTCTTGCACTATACTTGTGTTAATCAGATTTTTTGTAACAAAGGCATGGTAGGAATTAGTAAACATAGAAAATAATGCTTGGTAATCAGTCCCATGACTTGAATTTTGAGCATAGGGAGGATGTCCACTAGTTGTTGAAGCGCTGTCACCTTCAATCATTTGGATATTAAATCTGGGCTGACTTCCTTCACAGACTGATCCTGTCTCTGATGGTTCTTCTATGATTGGTTGATTCTGATGATTCTTGATAGAGAGATTGTTCATTGGTGCCACAAGGGCATTTGTAACAGGAAAACTTGGTTTCTCCTATTTAATCATGTGATTTTCAATCATCTCATGTTCAATAGCTTGGAGAAAAGATAAAACATCATCAAGCTTGAAATTTGGAAAG
The DNA here is from genome assembly GCF_021521415.1 of Bidens hawaiensis. Taxonomy (NCBI): domain Eukaryota; kingdom Viridiplantae; phylum Streptophyta; class Magnoliopsida; order Asterales; family Asteraceae; genus Bidens; species Bidens hawaiensis. Next base: position 1,638,662 of record NW_027491074.1, on the reverse strand, counting down.
TTCGCTTTCTCCTTTATAAACTTGCTGGCTGTATACCATTCACTAGATAAAGAGGAAAGTAATTTCTTGTTCAGCTCAAAATCAGAAATCTACATATCAATGGTTCTGATATCATTAACAATGGTCATAAATCTCTGCAGCACTAACTTCAGTCTTTCACCTTCTTTAAACTTGAATCTGTCGAGCTGTTGCTTTAATCTATCTTTCTTTATGTCTCTAAGCTCAACATTTCCCTCAAACATCTCTATGACAGCATGTCCTTGGCATTTGTGTGATGATTCACACTTGTCAATATTTCCCAAGAAAGCCCTAATTTCAGCATAGACAATGCTTTGTCATCTCTCTTTTTCATTTGTCTCTCAACAGCTTTATTGTTTCCAGTTGCTTCAGAAGAAACATATGGTCCATCTCTGATAGAGCTCCAAAGTTCTGTGTCGTTGTAGTTCACATCAGCCTCAAACAGCACCTTCCATTTGATGTAGTTTTCTTGACCAAGTAAGCTTGGAATCTTGTTTGTAGACACTTCTTGGTCATCCATCTTCTCAGATCTGGACTTTGACAAACGAAAAATCTGTAAAGCTTTAACCTTTATCCCAAAACCTTCAGTCCCGTGGCCTTTAGCGAGCTTCCAAAGCTCTTATACCACTTGTAGGATCGGACCTGGTGCAAACCTTAGTAGGTTGACAAGAACACACAGATCTAATTAACCAAAAGGCCTCTTGAATATCCCGGTAGAATCAGTATATTCAGGGGATGGGAGTGAAGGTATGAGATATAAACGAAACAACAATAGATAATTAGTAATATCAATAAACAAAGACAAAGATTCACCGCATTGAATATATAATTAATGTAACAGTGAAAGGAATGTCTAGGGTTCTGTGAAGAGGAGACAAAGGGAATATTCGTTAGAATTTTTGTGCTCTCGTATTTTGTGCCTTATCCATGCTTACAATAAATGGAAAAATAGGACACTATTTATAGGCCCTAACATTCCTTCTAGAAAACCCTAATCATTACATAATGAGTGACAAAATAAATACAAGTGTAAGACAAGTCGTCGAGTATGATCTATCTTATTTGAGCATACTTGATATGCACAGTGTGCTCGATGCAGTTCTTCGATGTAACACCCCGTAACCGCAGCGGAAACGTAAACGGGATGCAACAGACACGTCTGATATCAACAGCATTGCTTATAAAGAAAACACCACTACATTAATTCACACCATATTACATTGTTCCGGGTTTAGTTACCGTCTAGGCGTTAACACATAAGTTTTACCAACAGTACATTAACATAATTAATACAAAAAGATCATTAAGCTTCCACAAAAAGCACGCATCATCAAGCATGTAGCAATTATTCCAGTTTGGGAGTACCTAGAAAGCATGTAAAGAAAACGGGTCAACTACGAATAGTTGGTGAGTTTCACTAATTTAAATAACAGTGACAAATCATTATAATAATCATATATTAGCGATGTAATTATGCTGAGCCCACAAGTGAAACCTCTGACTATCCACATACAATCCCGTGGCATACTCCGCCCACGGACCTGCCCCAAACCGCTATGCCTAACATTACATAGCAAAAATATATAACAACAAAATAGACATGTGCAACTGGCTGGGAAACATCAGCAAATCCATGCCGGATCAGTTGGGTTTGTCAGACCAATAGTACTATTCACACTCTACCGGCTTTTAGCTAATCACTCGTGTTGCGGGGCCTTACAATGTTAGCAACTCAGACAATTACCATCTTAGAACATTTTCGTACGATTCCCGTACAATAAAATATATATAAATACACGCAAATCCATGCGTTCAGTATGTACTTAAACATTTCAATAGTAACATGCTTTCCGCCCCGGGAAAATATTTAAAAACAATTCAGAAAAAGGGGCTCGTGAAACTCACCTTATCGTAAACAAGCAGATAACACAGTACGCAAGCTTTTAATCCGGATCTGTAATACGATCTCTAAGTTCGTTACTATACAATCACTATTAATATAACTTTAACCGTGCTAACCGGTACTTCTGGGGATACTGTTAACCCAGTACTGTACCCGTTCCGGGGGCAATGTTAACCCAGAAACACTTCTCCGGACTCAGATTGTGATATCGTTTAGAGTTCAATAAACAAAATACTATTAGTTTGTTTTCCCCGTTTCGCGTGCCTAGCACGGTTATCCGTTTTTACGCTTCAAAAATGAGTTTGGTCACACACGACCCGAAAATAGTTGTTGACTGATAATTTTATTAAGGTTGTGAAATTAGAGCTCGGTTTAAACGCCCCGATTGGCCGCGGGACCCGTTTCCGTCTTTAGCGTACCGGAAACTGTTAAATCGGTTAAAATTACTCAAATCATCCGAATTATTTTCGGATGATTTACATTTACCTCAGTTATATTAAAATAGTTCATTTTTAGGGTTTTTATACACCAGTCAGCTCGTTTAGGCGAACTTTACCGGTTTACACGTTTTAAGCCTTAAAAGTTTGTTTTTATTTTCTTTTTAGCACAAATAATTATCCGTTTAATCTCGGATCTTGAAATTTTGCACAAGTCACTTTTTAACAGTGGGGAATTTTATAAAAATATTTCCAGAATTAAATTTTATATTTAAAATTTATTTATCTATTTTTAAACACCATTTAAACACTAAATATGTTGTAAATACCAAACGACCTTAGAAAAATCCCAAATTTTTCCTGGATGTCCTCTGTCATCCACATAGTCCCCTGTAATTTTTCCAGAACCAAAATCTCTTTTTACATGCAATTTTCACTAAAACCGAGCTAGAAAACCCTAGAACTCGTTTAACCGAAAGGCCTACTTAGACTTCTCCAACGGACCTAAACTTTTTTGTGTGACCTTTACATCTTATAAAAACCTTATCTGGAATTTTACAGAATTTTTCATGATATTTAACTATTTTTCACAATTTTTAGCCAAAACCGAGCATTAAATTCACCAAATATTCATCCTTTGTCCAAAAATTACCAAAATTTCACAGATCTCATATTTTCATGTGTAGATCATCTCTGTGAAATTTCGTAGCTTAACTCTAAACGCACCACAATCTGTCCAAAACACAAACATCATACAAAAACCGAACTACCTTGTGTTTCTAGCTTCAAATCGCAAGAATCTCGCTTTCTAGCCTTTGCTAACAACTAGATACAACACCTACAAGCACAATAACACCACACCAAGGAAGTTACACTCACAATCAAGCCATTTCTTTCATGGTTTCGGTTATGGTTTAAAAACAAAGATTTAAACCGTAAAAATTCGTTTTTGGTTCGTTTAACTCCTTTCTTGGACCAAGATCCCTTGTATAACCCGTATACATCACTTGATCATGCAAGAATCGGTTTCATCTCGGGTTTTCACCCTTTTTCACTTGAAACCTCATTTTCTTGCAAATACCCTCAAGAAACGAAGATGAACACGTACATAACTCGATTTTTACCTCGGTTTTCTTGCTAAAATCTCGGGTTTTTGTTCATCATTTGGAGAGAAAGTTGGAAGAATGTTGAAGATGTTGTAAAAAAAACAACAAGATAAGGGGTTTTCTTGCTAAAATTCTTTTTCTGTGCTTTAATTCACTTATCCCGAAGCTTTAACACTTCGTAAACATCACTAAATATTATATATCTCGTCTATAATGTAATCCTCGATTCGTTCGGGCTTCAATAACCGTTAATCGGTTAATCGTATTTCTAATACGATTAACTGTATAATCGAGTATAATCCGTAATGTGAATCATACATACTCGTATAAACGCATTATAATTCATATATTCATTATTAAATAACACATAAATAGTATATACCGGCTAGGGTATACCTGAATTTGCCGGAATCGTTACATTCTCCCCCCGTAACAAAAATTTCGTCCTCGAAATTTTACGCGTCGACTACTTCCTTTTGGGGAAATAGGTAGGGGTATTTCTTCCGAAATTCGTCCTTTCGTTCCCATGTATATTCTGTGCCTCGTTGCGAATTCCATCTAACTTTGACCAACGAAATCTTATTGTGTCTAAGTTGCTTCATTTTCCCGTCTACTATTTCTATGGGTTCCTCTACGAAATTGAGTTTATCACTTATTTGGACACCCTCTAAAGGTAACACCGATGTCTCATCCGCCAGACATCTTTTCAAGTTCGATACGTGAAACACGTTGTGAACTGCACTCAGTTCATCGGGTAGTTCTAATCGGTATGCTACGGGACCGATTTTTGCAGTAATATTGAATGGTCCAATATATCTCGGGGCTAACTTCCCCGCCTTTCCAAATCTGACTACACCCTTCCAAGGTGATACTTTCAAATACACTTTATCATCTTTCTCAAACGACAACGGTTTTCTACGGGTATCGGCATAACTCTTCTGCCGATCCCGCGCGGCCTTCAGATTGTTCCTAATTTCAAGGATTTTGCTGGTCGTTTCCTGGACCAGGTCTGATCTAATAACTTGAGTGTCGCCCACTTCAGTCCAGCAGAGTGGTGATCGGCACTTCCGACCATACAATGCTTCGTAAGGCGCTGCCTTTATACTGCTATCGTAACTGTTATTATAGGAAAATTCAACGAGTGGGAGATGTTGATCCCAATTTCCCTTAAAATCCAGTACGCATGCACGAAGCAAATCCTCCAGGGTTTGGATGGTCCTCTCAGACTGACCATCGGTCTGAGGGTGATAAGCTGTGCTTAGATCAATACGCGTTCCCAGCGCTTCTTGCACAGCTTGCCAAAGATTGGAGGTGAAATGGCTATCCCGATCGGAGATGATTGAGATGGGTATCCCATGACGAGACACAATTTCATTTATATAAATCTGCGCAAGTCTCTCAGTGTTATAATTATTCCTAATCGGGATAAAATGTGCCGATTTGGTTAATCGATCCACGATTACCCAAATTGCATCATGTCCGCGGGACGTCTTAGGGAGATGTGTCACAAAATCCATTGTGATTTGCTCCCACTTCCATTCGGGAATTTCCTGTTGTTGTAACATCCCCGAGGGTTTCTGGTGCTCCGCCTTAACTCTCGCACAAGTCGTACATTTACCGACATACGTTGCTATATCCTTTTTCATACCCGGCCACCAGTAGAACTCTTTCATATCCTTGTACATCTTATCCGATCCCGGATGTATGGAATATTTCGATCTATGCGCTTCGTCCATGATTAATTCACGAAGGTCATGGAGGGTCGGGATCCAAACCCGATTTTTGAAATAGAGAATTTCGTCCACGCGCTGTTCGAAATCCTTCTCATTGCCGTAAAGTCCCTCCTTTTCCAATTGTTCCTCTTTCAACGCCTCACGTTGAGCGACTCGAATTAGGTCCGAAAGGTTCGACTGGACTATCATCCCCAGCGCTCGCACTCGCAATGGCTTAACCCGATCTTTCCTACTCAAGGCATCGGCTACGACGTTAGCCTTGTCTGGGTGATAACGGATGTCACAGTCATAATCGCTTAATAACTCGACCCATCTTCGTTGCCTCATATTCAGTTCTTTCTGATCGAATATGTGCTGCAAACTTTTATGATCTGTGAAGATGGTGCACTTCGTACCGTAGAGATAATGTCTCCAGATTTTAAGTGCGTAGATAACCGCTCCCAATTCTAAGTCGTGAGTAGTGTAATTTTTCTCGTGTACTTTTAACTGTCGGGAAGCATAGGCTATAACCTTATTATTCTGCATCAACACGCATCCTAACCCTCTACGCGATGCGTCACAATACGCGACAAAACCATCGTCTCCATCGGGGAGACTTAAAATCGGCGCTTGGCACAATTTTTGCTTTAACGTTTGAAACGCCGTCTCCTGCTCTTCTCCCCATTCATACTTTCGATCCTTTTGAGTCAGGAGAGTTAAAGGTTGGGCGATGCTGGAAAAGTTCTCTATGAATCGACGATAATATCCAGCTAAGCCTAAGAATTGGCGGATTTCCTTTGGCGTTTTAGGCGCTTGCCAATTCTTAATTGCTTCAATCTTACTCGGATCAACGTGTATTCCTTGATGGTTTACAACGTGGCCGAGGAATTGCACTTCTTGTAACCAGAAGTTACACTTGGAGAATTTTGCATACAACTTCTCCTGATTCAGAAGCTCTAAAATTATTCTTAAGTGTTGCTCGTGCTCTTCTCTACTCTTCGAGTAGATCAAAATATCGTCAATAAACACAATGACGAATTTGTCGAGGTAAGGTTTACAGACTCGATTCATGAGGTCCATGAACACTGCCGGCGCATTTGTTAGCCCGAAAGGCATAACTAAGAACTCGTAATGGCTGTAGCGAGTCCGGAATGCGGTTTTTGGGATATCTTCTTCCTGAATTCTAACCTGATGGTATCCCGATCTAAGATCGATTTTTGAGAAATAGCTCGCACCTTGCAGCTGGTCAAACAGATCATCAATTCGGGGAAGAGGGTACCTATTTTTGATTGTTAACTTGTTCAACTCCCTGTAATCAATGCACATTCTAAGGCTCCCGTCCTTATTTTTCACGAATAATACATGTGCACCCCACGGGGAATGACTAGGACGTATAAATCCTTTATCCAACAATTCTTGCAACTGATTGGATAATTCTTGCATCTCGGACGGTGCAAGTCGGTAGGGTGCTTTAGCAACAGGGCCAGCTTGAGGTATTAAATCGATTCTGAATTCGACCTGTCGGGTTGGCGGTAATCCAGGAAGTTCTTCTGGGAAAACTTGTGAAAATTCGCGTACCACCGGGATATCTTCCACCCGTTTCTCCTCAGAATCTGTGACAGTCAAGCTTGCTAGATACGCCACGCATCCCTGGCGTATATATTTTAACACCTTGAGGTGGGATATAAATGGTATCATTGTGCCCGATTTCTCTCCTTGCACTAACACCTCTTCGTCATCCGACACCCGGATCTTGACGATTTTCTTTTCACAGTTTATTTCCACTTTGTTACGTGCTAACCAATCCATTCCCACTATCACGTCAAAACTACCTAATTCTACCGGTAATAAGTCAATCCAAAAGGATTGATCGTTCAGAATAAAAGGGCAATTTCGAACTATCTGAATAACTATCATGGTTTTACCGTTAGCTACTTCTACGGTATAAGGTTCTATGGTTTCACTAATCGGAAGGTTTGCTATCGATAGGAACTTAACGGAGGCAAAACTTCTATCGGTGCCCGTATCAAATAATACAGAAGCGTAATGATCAGAGACGAGGAATGTACCTGTCACTACGCTGGGGTCCTGGCGTGCTTCGTTCGCCCCCAACACAAATGCTCGGCCTCTCGCCGGATTGGACGACGATGCCTGACCCACGGTTTGCCTCCCATTTCCTCCCTGGTTCAGTTTCGGACAGTTTCTCTTGAAGTGATCTGTGCTGCCGCATTCAAAGCAAGCACGGCTGGTGGTCATCATTTGGTTTCCTTGTGGGTTTTGTTGCCGGGCTGGTTGGGTCCTAAATGGCTGCGCACGGATAGGTTGCGGTTGTCGGTTCAGATTGTTCAGGTTTGTCCTACAACTCGGTGCGTAGTGCCCAATCCTGCCACACCGGTGGCACACTACCCCCTTGCACTCGCCACCATGCTGGTAACCGCATTTCCCACACTTAGGAAACGTCCCTTTCTGCGATTCCTGCCTTCTGCCAGAACTAGTCATGGCGTAGTTCTGGGCAGCGGGCCGAGCACGTTTATTTTGCTGCTTCTCCTGGATCCTATTGTCATACGTACCTCGCTTTCCCCCAGCAGACTCTCCTGCCACCTTCAGTGACCCACTCCTCACGAAATCGTATGTGACGATACCAGCTTGCGTCACCGCACCCTCAAACGTCTTGTGTCCCCCAGCGTTGACTATACTCCTTACTACTGGAGTTAGTCCCCATATATAACGCTCAACCCTCTTTGACTCCGGGGTGACCAACCATGGCACCAATCGCGACAACTCATTAAATCGGTTCGTATAACCCAAGTGGTCTGCCCCCTGCATCTCCAGGTTCCACAATTCGTTTTCTAACTTTTGCAGTTCGTTTTTCGGGCAGAAATGTTCCAGTACCAGGGCCTTGAGCTCTGCCCAGGTCATGCGGTTTGTCGCTGCCTGACCGCGAGTTTGCACTATTGTGTTCCACCATGTCATGGCATGGTCCGTGAACGTGCAGGTAGCATACTTAACAACGTAGTCCTCATGGCAGTTGCTAATGTTCACAACGGACTCTATTTTCTCAATCCACTTAACCAACCCATTTGGTCCTTCAGACCCGCTAAATTCTAGGGGCTTGCACAACATGAAATCTTTGATTGAACATCCCTTTGTTGCAGGAGTCGGTTCAGTGCGGTTTCGTTTCTACACTAGGTATAGGGCCATTACTGTCTGTAACGACCACCCTGGGCGGTGCGTCATTACTCGGAATCGGGTTACCATTCGGTGGAGGATTAACATTTTGTTCCCCCTCATTATTGGTGGTCGTTTGATTGCTCGCAGGGCCTGGATTGGTCGTATTGTTAATACTGGCGGCGATGCGCGATACTATATCCGGTATCGCCGCCTCTAACTGTCGAGCAATCAGACGGTCCACATCCACTTCTGACATTTGAGCTGACCGTTTTGGTACCATTCTACACAACATTAAGAAAATACATATAATTAATACAAATTCCAATCTCGATACATAACACACATTCCATTCATTAATAAACATCAGTACATATTACATAACATCATCCCATAGATCAAGTTTTCATACATCAGTCCTACAGCGGCATCATTTCGACATAACCCGCTATGGGTCAGTGCTTGAATGATACACCAAAAATATCTACAATGATATCCCCAAAAGAGACCCCCTATGGGCTAGTGGCTGTACTATAACTACCCAAGATTCACTCTATGTTAGCATCGCCACTAACTGCTTACACAGAGTATCAAAAAGCGGACCCTGACTACTACCACCCTAACATAACTAAGCATGATGGTATACCAACCACACCAACACTGCCACCATCCCCACTAACACCGCCAGCAAACCCCGGATCCGTGTCTCCATCCGGTCAATCATCCACTGGGAGTATGCGCCCTCCCTCCTCAGCTGGCCAATCGCGTACTGGCTGTCCAGTACGCAGTCCGCCAGGTGTCTCCTCCTTTGGTTCCCCACCGTCAAGGCGATGGTGTGCTCAACCACCTGCTCGTGGAGCACTCAGAGCCATGCAGCCTCGGAGGAGGGACGCTCATCCCTCTCCAGCCTAGGGGTACCCCACACGGGTGGAGGCACAGGCTCGGGCTGGGGGCGGGAGGACTCGCCCCTGTGGAAAGTAGGTCTGGGTGGGGTAGAGGTAGGTGGGGATAAGGGACACTGATCCGCGCCGTGAGGCGGGGACCGGGTCTGGGAGGGGTAGGGGTGACCTGTGGTGCGGGTGGGGTGGGGGATCTGGCAACCCTAGTGGGGAGGACAGGTTAGCACTCCTACGGCTAGTCTCCCTAGGCTCACTGCTGGATGCTAGGCGTAAGCTCCTGGAGTTTCCGGAACTGGCCTCCTCCGGGTCCTCCTCCACTGACAGACTTCGTGACCTCGACATCCTTACCTGTACACAATTTAGCAAACATATAGTTCCTTCCATAATGTAAATCATAATTAATATACACATACTTATACAACTTTGTCACATAAAAATATTATCATATATTTACACATATGTTGCCGATTTTACCTATTAATGTTCCCCGTGACTTCCCCTGAATTCCCTCGTGCGGACAAGTCTTTTATTATGTTCCGGACCATAATAACTCACTTGTCCATCCAAGTTCATCCAGATCTCGTCACTATAAATTATTAGTTGATATTCAGATCCTATAATACTTGAGCTACTGGTTATATTTTAGGTATCTTTTAAAGACATCCTAATTCTTTATAACCAATGGCTCTGATACCAAGTTCTGTAACACCCCGTAACCGCAGCGGAAACGTAAACGGGATGCAACAGACACGTCTGATATCAACAACATTGCTTATAAAGAAAACACCACTACATTAATTCACACCATATTACATTGTTCCGGGTTTAGTTACCGTCTAGGCGTTAACACATAAGTTTTACCAACAGTACATTAACATAATTAATACAAAAAGATCATTAAGCTTCCACAAAAAGCACGCATCATCAAGCATGTAGCAATTATTCCAGTTTGGGAGTACCTAGAAAGCATGTAAAGAAAACGGGTCAACTACGAATAGTTGGTGAGTTTCACTAATTTAAATAACAGTGACAAATCATTATAATAATCATATATTAGCGATGTAATTATGCTGAGCCCACAAGTGAAACCTCTGACTATCCACATACAACCCCGTGGCATACTCCGCCCACGGACCTGCCCCAAACCGCTATGCCTAACATTACATAGCAAAAATATATAACAACAAAATAGACATGTGCAACTGGCTGGGAAACATCAGCAAATCCATGCCGGATCAGTTGGGTTTGTCAGACCAATAGTACTATTCACACTCTACCGGCTTTTAGCTAATCACTCGTGTTGCGAGGCCTTACAATGTTAGCAACTCAGACAATTACCATCTTAGAACATTTTCGTACGATTCCCGTACAATAAAATATATATAAATACACGCAAATCCATGCGTTCAGTATGTACTTAAACATTTCAATAGTAACATGCTTTCCGCCCCGGGAAAATATTTAAAAACAATTCAGAAAAAGGGGCTCGTGAAACTCACCTTATCGTAAACAAGCAGATAACACAGTACGCAAGCTTTTAATCCGGATCTTTAATACGATCTCTAAGTTCGTTACTATACAATCACTATTAATATAACTTTAACCGTGCTAACCGGTACTTCTGGGGATACTGTTAACCCAGTACTGTACCCGTTCCGGGGGCAATGTTAACCCAGAAACACTTCTCCGGACTCAGATTGTGATATCGTTTAGAGTTCAATAAACAAAATACTATTAGTTTGTTTTCCCCGTTTCGCGTGCCTAGCACGGTTATCCGTTTTTACGCTTCAAAAATGAGTTTGGTCACACACGACCCGAAAATAGTTGTTGACTGATAATTTTATTAAGGTTGTGAAATTAGAGCTCGGTTTAAACGCCCCGATTGGCCGCGGGACCCGTTTCCGTCTTTAGCGTACCGGAAACTGTTAAATCGGTTAAAATTACTCAAATCATCCGAATTATTTTCGGATGATTTACATTTACCTCAGTTATATTAAAATAGTTCATTTTTAGGGTTTTTATACACCAGTCAGCTCGTTTAGGCGAACTTTACCGGTTTACACGTTTTAAGCCTTAAAAGTTTGTTTTTATTTTCTTTTTAGCACAAATAATTATCCGTTTAATCTCGGATCTTGAAATTTTGCACAAGTCACTTTTTAACAGTGGGGAATTTTATAAAAATATTTCCAGAATTAAATTTTATATTTAAAATTTATTTATCTATTTTTAAACACCATTTAAACACTAAATATGTTGTAAATACCAAACGACCTTAGAAAAATCCCAAATTTTTCCTGGATGTCCTCTGTCATCCACATAGTCCCCTGTAATTTTTCCAGAACCAAAATCTCTTTTTACATGCAATTTTCACTAAAACCGAGCTAGAAAACCCTAGAACTCGTTTAACCGAAGGGCCTACTTAGACTTCTCCAACGGACCTAAACTTTTTTGTGTGACCTTTACATCTTATAAAAAGCTTATCTGGAATTTTACAGAATTTTTCATGATATTTAACTATTTTTCACAATTTTTAGCCAAAACCGAGCATTAAATTCACCAAATATTCATCCTTTGTCCAAAATTTACCAAAATTTCACAGATCTCATATTTTCATGTGTAGATCATCTCTGTGAAATTTCGTAGCTTAACTCTAAACGCACCACAATCTGTCCAAAACACAAACATCATACAAAAACCGAACTACCTTGTGTTTCTAGCTTCAAATCGCAAGGATCTCGCTTTCTAGCCTTTGCTAACAACTAGATACAACACCTACAAGCACAATAACACCACACCAAGGAAGTTACACTCACAATCAAGCCATTTCTTTCATGGTTTCGGTTATGGTTTAAAAACAAAGATTTAAACCGTAAAAATTCGTTTTTGGTTCGTTTAACTCCTTTCTTGGACCAAGATCCCTTGTATAACCCGTATACATCACTTGATCATGCAGAATCGGTTTCATCTCGGGTTTTCACCCTTTTTCACTTGAAACCTCATTTTCTAGCAAATACCCTCAAGAAACGAAAATGAACACGTACATAACTCGATTTTTACCTCGGTTTTCTTGCTAAAATCTCGGGTTTTTGTTCATCATTTGGATAGAAAGTTGGAAGAATGTTGAAGATGTTGTAAAAAAAATAACAAGATAAGGGGTGTTACCCCCTTATCCGATCGGAACCAAGAGGGGGGTGGGGTGGGGCCCACCTCTCCATTTCTAGCCACATATTTGGATTCCTGAAATCTGGATAATGTTTTGGATAATCTGGTTCAGTTCGTTTTTCGGTTAAATGTCTAATTCGGCTTAAAACGAGGCTAAAACGGTTGTTTTCGGCCTAAAAAATGAAATTTATTTAAAACCGATTTAAAAACTTTAAAAACTTAAACCATGACATTTATTATCTTAAAACATCATATCATTAATAATTGCGCATCTTTTTCGGCTTGATCGGTCGTCTCTTGCTTGGTTTGGTATTAAAGGTTTCGTTTAACGTACCGACGTACCATTAAATCGAAATTCTTTTTCTGTGCTTTAATTCACTTATCCCGAAGCTTTAACACTTCGTAAACATCACTAAATATTATATATTTCGTCTATAATGTAATCCTCGATTCGTTCGGGCTTCAATAACCGTTAATCGGTTAATCGTATTTCCAATACGATTAACTGTATAATCGAGTATAATCCGTAATGTGAATCATACATACTCATATAAACGCATTATAATTCATATATTCATTATTAAATAACACATATATAGTATATACCGGCTAGGGTATACCTGAATTTGCCGGAATCGTTACATTCGAGCACACTTTACTTAGAATATTTTCATAGTGAAAATATCCTCCTCCAGCACACATAACCTCAATATACGTGCCACAACCCCGATATGCCGATATCCCGATGATTATTGCCTCGAAGTTTGTGTTAGAACTTTACCGAGTAGCTCTCTCGACTTTCCACCGCCAAGTAGAAGTACCGGCCGAGTAAAGCCTAGGCATTTCTTATAGCAAGCCATTCAAGGTAGGGGTTTGCCCCAATTATTATATTATAAATTGCTTAGACCCTAGTCGGGGATATAGCCCGTATCTTGATCATATAATAAAGTGAAAATAGATTTCATAAGTCGAGATTATAATTGTAATATTATTTCTCTATCATATATAAATATTTCTATAAATATATCTTGTGATAAGAGAAACTTGAAATATACATTTCTTTATGAAAGAAGAAACGTAGTTTATAAATGATTAACAAAAGAAGAGACTAGAGGTCCTTATATTTTATAATGAGATAATTGTCAAGGTAAAGGTTATTCAAACAGACTAAAGATCTGAAGCTAGATCGTTGATCTAGTACTTATCAAACGTTATTCTCGTACTATAGGTCCGAGTTAACAAGACAAATCGGTGAGAAACACCAAACAAGAAGAGAGATGAATACGTCCAACTTTTTATAAAACAAGTCTTTGAATGTTTGCATTGGATTATATATCCCTAAAACTTTATAAACGAAAGTAATCACTGACCCTCAGGCTATTGTGTACGTTTGTTTGGAACCTTACATATGTGAGTAGACGGTGGGCATACCGCACCACACTTGCTAATTCCCCTGCCATGTTGGGCCGGATGTAAGTATTGTCCGTGAGGGGATTATCTCGTGTATATTGGTAGTTGCTAAGTACTCGGTGCTGCGTATCGCTGAGCGGTTTCAAGTATAACTGGATGTTTATAATAGTAAATTTGGCTTGGTTATTTCTTAAGCCACAATGGGCCAGGTCATAAGATACCCGAGGGGATAACTACGTATTTAAATGTTTTATATCAGCGTGTTCACCAACATGGGTTGCTTGCGCATTTTTATAACTATTTTATAGGTAATGGAGAGTAGGTGTTTTGAGATGATGGATAGCCGTTAGACGATTTGATGGCTCAATGGACGTTTTATTATTAAAATAATGTAAATCATGGTTTTTTATCCAAATACTTTTGTACAAATCAACGGGTGTTTTAAAATCCCGTCTTTTGAATATATTAATATTTTAATTAAGTCTTCCGCTTTACAACCTTAAACTATGATATATTTACAAAACATGTAACAACTTATGTGAATAAAGATAATGTGGAAGTTGAACCAAAGGAAGATCGCGAAGAAGAAGTTGAGCCAGAAGATGAATCAGAGGAAGAGCCAGAAGAACAATCAGAAGAAGATCCAGAAGAGGAAGCTCCAAAGGAAATGAGCATTGATGAATAAAACACCTTTGGTTAAAAATCAATTTCCTTATAATTTCAGAATGTTGAAACAAAGTAATCCCTCCAAAAATAAGGAATCTTCGAATGCTAAAAACAACCAATCAAAAACTGAGCTTGTTCAAGGAAACCATGAGCAGTTGATAACCAAAATGCAAGAAATGATCAATGCCATTAATACTTTATTACCCGCCATGAAAGAAAAATCTGTCCATCAAAGTGAAAACCGACAACCCAGTAAGTCTGCCAAATCTAAATCCCGCCCAAATCCTACACCTCAAAAGGAAGAGAGTGATCAAGGATCAACCAACGGTGTAGAGTTCCACCAAAACTTTAAAAAGAAGTTAAGGATCGAAGGCTGTTTGTTCAAGGACTTCAAAAATTGGGGGCCGAAAAGGAGTTTTATGGCGACAAAGGTATCATAGCAGCCATAAGATGGCTCGAAGAAATGGAATCAATCTTCATAATAAGCAAATGTACTAAGGAGGAGAGGATTCAGTACACAGCACAAATGTTTAAAGGAGAAGCCTTAGAGTGGTGGAACACTCTGTTGATGACAAAGGGAAGAAAGACCATGTATCAGTTGACATGTGAAGAGTTTAAAGATCTGGTTATATAGAAGTTTTGTCCGATGCATGAGACTGACTTAATCCAAACCAAGTTTCTCAATCACAAAGTAGTCGGAACTAACCTGAGAGACTACAATACCAAGTTCCAAGAGTATTGTAGGCTTGTGCCCCAATTGGTAACACCCGAATCGAGCAAGGTAACCCACTACATATGGGGTTTACCGAGAGAAATACTAGACATGGTGAGATCTCATTTGCCACAGATAGCCGAATCCGCCATGGAGTTGGCTGGTCATCTGATGAACGGTCTGATCCGCAACAAGGAAGAGGATAAGAAGGAATATACAACGAATGACAAGAAGTGAAAGGGAAATAACTGTTTCAAGGGAAAGGATGTGGATAGGAGGAGGGGTGGTTTTAATTCCAACTACCCGTTATGCAAGATTTGTAAAAGGCATCATCTGGGTCGATGCCGGTTTGCAATATCTACATCTGTCATCTGCGATACATGCAAAAAGCCAGGGAATGCTGCTGCTGATTGTTGAAAGAACAAAATTACTTTCTTCAACTGCAAGGAGATGGGACATCTTAGCTTTGAATGTCCTAAAAAAATGCTGCTGGTAGTAGAGGTGCTGGAGGAAGTGGCACCAAGAATGATGGAAAGAAGGTAAATGCTCGAGTCTTTGTACTCGACACCAATAAGGCCGCAGACATACCGGAAACCATCACCGGTACATTCTTAGTTAATAACGTTTACGCGAGAGTTTTATTTGATTCTGGTACAAATCAAAGTTTTATAGATTATAAGTTTGTAGTCTATTAAACGTGCCTTTAAGGAAATTGAATAAAACTATAAACGTCGAGACGGCCAGTGGTGAGATAGTTAAAATTTCCTAGACCTTAGAAAATGGAAAGATCTTGTTGGCAGGCTACGTCATCCCTGTACAATTAGTGCCCATGACATTAGCGGGCTTTGATATAGTTCTAGGTATGGACTGGTTATCCGACCACCATGCCTGTATCATTTGCAATAAGAAAACCATATAAATCCAAGCTCCTGACAAACGAATAATTCAAATCGCGGGCGACAAAGACGCTGGTCATGTTAGCATAATCTCCATGATGAAAGCTCACAAAGTTCATCTTAGGATCTTACTTGAGATACTCCGAAACGAGAAGTTGTATGCTAAATTTTCCAAGTGTGAGTTTTGGCTGCATGAAGTACAATTTGTTAGCCACGTTATCAATGCAAATGGAATTCAAGTGGACCCCGCAAAGATTGAAGCAATAGCTAAGTGGGAGATTCCTAGATCGCCAACCGAGGTCCGAAGTTTCCTATTTTGGCCGGATATTATAGAAGATTCATCAAAAATTTCTCCCGTATAGCAGTTCCCCTAACTTCATTAACCTGAAAGAATGCTAAGTGTGAATGGGGAATCAAACAGCAAAAAGAATTTGACTTACTTAAACAAAAGCTTACAAATGCACCTATACTGGCCTTGAGAGAATGTATGGAGGATTTCGTTGTATTTAGTGACGCATCTCGTTCAGGTTTGGGTTGCGTACTAATGCAAAGAAAGAAAGTAATAGCTTATGCTTCTCATCAATTGAAAGTACACGAAAAGAATTATACGACTCACGATCTTGAGTTAGGTGCCATAATTTTTGCCTTAAAGTTATGGAGGCACTATCTATATGGAGTCAAGTTTATCGTGTACACTGATCATAAGAGCTTAAAACACATCTTTGATCAGAAGTAACTTAACATGCATCAAAGAAAATGGATGGAAACCTTAAATGATTACAACTGTGAAATCATCTATCATGAAGGAAAAGAAAATGTGGTAGCTGATGCATTGAGCCGGAAAGAACGTGAGAAACCCAAAAGAGTTCGAGCTTTAAGATTAGAGTTACAAATAGATTTAATCAAACAAATCAAGAAGGCTCATAAGCAAGCAATTGAAGAAAATCATATCACCGAAGAAAAATGTAACGGCACCATTGATTCTTTAGTCAAAGGAGATGAAGATATACTAAGACTCGGAAATAGAATCTGGGTAACGATTGTTGGTGATTTATGTGAAAAGATAATTAATGAAGGTCATAAATCGAAGTTCATGATGCATCCAGTAGTGATAAAATGTATCAAAATCTTAAGCCGAACTACTGGTGGAATGGGATGAAGAGAGATATTGCTTTATATGTTGCTAAGTGTTTAACCTGTTTACAATTCAAGGCAGAGCATCAAAAGGCTTCAGGTTTGCTTCAACAACTTGAACTTCCTGTATGGAATTGGGAGATGATAACAATAGATTTCATTACAAAACTCCCTAAGACTACCCGACAACATAATGCCATTTGGGTCATCATCGAAAGGTTAACTAAATCCGCTCATTTCTTGCCTATCAATGAATCTTATTCTATGGATAGATTGGCCTGAATTTACGTAAACAACATCGTATAATTGCATGGTGTGCCATTATCTATCATATCTAATCGAGACAGTAGATTTAAGTCTCATTTCTGGAATAGTTTCCAGCAAGCATTAGGGACTCAGTTGAATGTTAGCACTGCCTATGATCCGCAAACCAATGGACAGAGTGAAAGAACAATTCAAACGCTTGAAGACATAAAACTTTTGTAAGCATTATGAGACATGGTTCTCTGATTGCTTCTATAATATGGAATGTACGGGAGACGAGAACAGATTCTTGCAATGACCGGGAATGCCACAATTAAAACAGGCTTGTCTTTTAACATAATAATCATTGTGGCTGATTCCCGGTCTCGCTCTGTTGTGTAAGCTTGTTTTTCCATTTCTGGATTTATCATTAGAAACTTCACATTTAACATCACAAGACCCTTTTTCCTTCACAAAATTTGGTGACAAATATTTATTTTTGTTTTTAAGTTCACCACTTTTATTTAAGGACAGATCACTGCCTTCTGAAGTTCTAGAAAAAGAAACCAAACGATTGTTTTTGCTCTTGAAAACAGAGCACACACACACATTAGTAGCATTGTTATTCAAAACAGACAAAACAGGCAAATTTAAAGAAATAGATGAGTCAACGGGTGATTCATCATCATCCTCAGTCTAGTCCTCAGTTATGACTTCATCTGCACACGAACTAGACACATTAGAATCGTTAACTCTTGAGGTTGATTCAGTTGCCGAATCTGTATCAACCTTACCAGCTGCAGTTGGCTTACCATACTGCAGACATTTCTCCTTTTCTTCTTCTTCCTTGGTAAGAGGAAGACTTGAGTAGTTATTATTATACGGGGGCGGTACCATGTTTGTAAGACCCTGAATCCCGGGAAGCCTACAGTTGGTAATCATATCCAAAATTCAAAAAAAATTAAAACCAAACAAGTTCATCTTGTTTAAAACCATTTCAGAGTAATTAAACAGCGGAATAATAAGTATTAAAATTTCCAAAAACCGGGAATTGGTGCCCAAAATCACATGTATAAAAATAAATAAATAAATTGTTTGTTTTTTTGAATTCCTCGACCAGAAATGCCTTCAACCGTCTGAGTAATCTCTAGCACGTCCAAGCGATAATCCCTAGCCTTTACCTGAAAATCAATCTAATATACACACAAAGTCAGCTTGAGCTGAGTGAGAGTTTTATAAGTAATATCCATAAATCAGATTTATTTAATAAACATAAAAAGATTTGGCGAAAATCATAAGATATTAGATAAATACTTTTCTCTTTGTCAAACACACAACACGGGCCTCCTCACCCCGGGTCTTACCCGAATAATATATTTAACCTGCCCTCGGTTTAACAAAAACCAACAAAATCATGCAACACAAGGATCCTCACCCCGGGTCGTCCCCAAGTAATATATTTTACTCGGTCACAGTTTAATAAAACAAAAATCACGCAACACGAGCCTCCTCACCCCGGGTCTTCCCCAAGTAATATATTTGACTTGGTCACGGTTTAATAAACCTAAACACGTGATGCGGGCCTCCTCACCCCGGGTCTTCCCCCGAGTAATATATTTGACCAGAACACGGTTTAGCAGAACGGCGGGCCTCCTCACCCCTGGTCTTCCCCAAGTACTATATTTTACTCGCCGGGACATAAACATACAACACGGGCCTCCTCACCCGGGTCTTCCCCAAGTAATATATTTGACCCGGTCACAACGATTTGATTTATCTAAAGCCTCAAACTCACCATGTTCGATTAAAATAGCCCCCGGGGCCTTATATTTACCAAAACGACCCATAGTTACTCCCGAGAACAAAGAATTCCCAAATTACCCTCGGAAGCACTAGGTGAGACTAATATGCGTGTTTAAGAGTTGTTTAGGCACTTAACATCCAACTCAGCCCCGTGTGGACCCAATTTGATAAATTCACATCCAACAAGTCCACACAACGCTACACGAGTTGAATGGGTCGGTAACTCGCAAGCACGACGCACCAACTATTCAATAAATGCGAATACGCGTTGTCCCGACCCGTTTGAGTAACCGACAACCAATTCAGGCCCATTAACATAAAAATTTATTTTTTCACAGCCCGTATAACATACCGAGGCTACACAATCTAAATTGGTTGTTAATTCCGTCAAACAACGCGCTAAACGCAACAATCAACAAACTAGACAAACGAAATCCTAGTTTTTCAATCTATTGACAATTTGATCAATCAAACGAGCTTGATAGCCCACGATACTAAGGTATAACACATATGACATACCTATGAAGATGACGGATCAAAACCTCACTTCAAACAGCCCCGACAAGAACACAATTGAACATCCACCGGTTAAGCCGAAAACAAACTTATCGATCAATAACGAGTATAACATGCAGATTTTAGCATGCGAAGATGCATTTAATTACATAGGAAAACCATAGAAATAAATTATGAAATGTTTACCAGAGTTTAATAAATGTTATAGTCTTTTAAAATTATTTTTGATATATTTCTCCAATGGACACAAAAATCATAAAAATTTCTCCAACATAGAAAGGTAAGTGCAGCTACTTCAGTGCGCAACAAAAGTGTTTTAATTGTTTAAACATCATTACCAAACCAAATTAAGTGTTTCCAATTGGGTTGGAATTTTAACTCAAAATGTGAACTTTCAGAGGTGGAATCAACCAATTTTGCCTTGTCAAAAAAGAGTTATGATGCCGGGAAGAAAGACCAGAATCGTCACGCCACATCAGCTTTGACACCCGTTTGTATAAAATCATAAAAACCATTCAAATCTTGTCCAATAATTACATGCTATACCTTTCTGGAAACTAGACTCAAAGTAGAACATCATAGAAACAAGAATAAATCAAAAACAATAAGTTTTCATCAAGTTACAGACCGAACAAAAAACTAGTACGAATCTGTCAAAAACTGTTATAATAAAAACTCAACCCTAACGTGTTCAATAAAGGGTTTAATGGTGAAAAATACTTTCATGGACGTTAAACTAACCTTGAATTGATGTTTTACAGCTTGGGAGTGGCTGGAAAAAGAAAAACGATGGGAGCTTGGGGGCTGCAGAACCTGCGATCGGACAACAGGTTAATGTTTTGGGCTTTTGTTATATTAATAAACAAATTACACCCTAGCCCCCCCAAAGTTTGAAGTATGTAGCAACTTGGATGAAAAGTTAACTAGTTAAACTTACGGGAATGACAAGGAGGTCCCCGTAGTATGCCGGATCAAACCTGAGAATTATACAAACTCTACAACGTGCATGCCATTAAACGAAAATGTCGATAACACTTTAAGTTATAAGAGGCGATGTTTTAAGAAAAAGGATGGATAAACAGACTTTTAAAACGTATTACAAGGATCTAAATTAGAAAGAAGAAAACCCGGCTTTTAAACAAACATTCATAAATGATCAAGCCGATTAACGAAATTTACGGGCGTTACAATTCCACCCTCCTTACAATGGGATTCGTCCCCGAATCCCGTTGTAATAGGAACGGAAGCAGATAGAGACCGAAAACTAATCAACTAATCACACAAGAGGACCATAGGGTCAAAACCTCTACTTGGGTCCGAGTCAAACAGGAACGAGGCTTAAAGCTCAACAAGTAAAAAGGAAACCTAGAGTGACAGCATGCTACGCCTCAGCTAAACAATTATGCGCAAAGCGTTCAAAAGGATGAGAAATGAACAGGAGAATTAAGGAACGAGATGAACTTTAACACTCTCGATATGAGCATTAGCCATGTCCTATCCCTACAAAGACACAACCCTAACACAGTCAAGCACAAGTAGCGTTTAGAACATGGAAGGTAACGGTAAACTGCTAATAACGTTGATAAACAGTTATTAAATCGTTTACTTTACCCGCTCATCCTAGGCACCCCCTGCCCCTAACCATATTAGCATCCCATCTAAACGTAAGCAGTTATACACATAATGAAACACTAAGGCTTAAAAAGATGATTAACAAATAAAATTACCTCTTGGCGTGCAGCTACTCGCGGTTGGCATTTATAGTCCTTTCTTTTAAAGTTCAAGTCCAAGCATTCGAGAATGCTCGGATCCCTCGAACCTTGGCTCTGATACCAACTTGTAAGACGCTGAATCCCGGGAATCCTACAGTTGGTAATCATATCCAAAATTCAAAAAAAATTAAAACCAAACAAGTTCATCTTGTTTAAAACCATTTCAGAGTAATTAAACAGCGGAATAATAAGTATTAAAATTCCCAAAAACCAGGAATTGCTGCCCAAAATCAAATGTATAAAAATAAATAAATAAATAAATTGTTTGTTTTATTTGAATTTCTCGACCAAAAATGCCTTCAACCGTCCGAGTAATCTCTAGCACGTCCAAGCGATAATCCCTAGCCTTAACCTGAAAATCAATCTAATATACACACAAAGTCAGCTTGAGCTGAGTGAGTACAAGTTTTATAAGTAACATCCATAAATCAGATTTATTTAATAAATATAAAAAGATTTGGAGAAAATCATAAGTAATTAGATAAATACTTTTCGTTTGGTCAAACACGCAACACGGGCCTCCTCATCCTGTGTCTTCCCCGAGTAATATATTTGACCCACCCCCGGTTTAACAAAAACCAACAAAATCATGCAACACGAGCCTTCTCACCCCGGGTCGTCCCCATGTAATATATTTGACTCGGTCACAGTTTAATAAAAAAAATCACGCAACACGAGCCTCCTCACCCCGGGTCTTCCCTAAGTAATATATTTGACTCGATCACGGTTTAACAAACCTAAACACGTGATGCATGCCTCCTCACCCCGGGTCTTCCCCTGAGTAATATATTTTACCCGACCACGGTTTAGTAGAACGGCGGGCCTCCTCACCCCCGGGTCTTCCCCAAGTAATATATTTGACCCGGTCACAGTTTACCAACACAAACACATTCACATAAACACTTATAAACATCTAATTCAAATATTCAACCAAACAATATCATCACATTCAATCCATAAAATAATGGATAATATAGGAATTAATACTAGGCCTAATAGCAACCTCGAGCCTAGACCACAAGTTATATGAATAACCTTTAGGAATATACGACCACAACGAGTCTAAAATATCCCAAGGCATAGAATATTATTCACACATAGTTTCATAAATCCACAAGTACGAATTAGGCTATGTAATACCATCCAAATAGTTTAATCGGGTAAAATTGTAATATGGTATGTATGCTAGTCCAAAACGTAAAAAGGTAAAAAGGGGCATCATGAACTCACCTGTCACGAGGCTCACAGTCAACAACGAGCTGGAGAATCCCAAAGTACTCCAACAAATCAAATACTTGTCGCATTACGAACAATAATTACTAACGGGCCGAATCAACTCGATTATCCTACGAGGCGTTCTAGCATGATTTGATTTACCTAAAGCCTTGACCTCATCACGTTCGATTAAAACAGCCCCCGGGGCCTTATATTTACCAAAACGACCCATAGTTACTCCCTAGAACAAAGAATTCCCAAATTACCCTTGGAAGCACTAGGTGAGACTAACATGCGTGTTTAAGAGTTGTTTAGGCACTTAACATCCAACTCAGCCCCGTGTGGACCCAATTTGATAAATTCACATCCAACAAGTCCACACAACGCTACACGAGTTGAATGGGTCGGTAACTCGCAAGCACGACGCACCAACTATTCAATAAATGCGAATACGCGTTGTCCCGACCAGTTTGAGTAACCGACAACCAATTCAGGCCCATTAACATAAAAATTTATTTTTTCACAGCCCGTATAACATACCGAGGCTACACAATCTAGACAAACGAACAATCAACAAACTAGACAAACGAAATCCTAGTTTTTCAATCTATTGACAATTTAATCAATCAAACGAGCTTCATAGCCCACAATACTAAGGTATAACACATATGACATAACTAGAACGATGATGGAGCAAAATCTAACTTCAAATAGCCCCGAAAAGAACACAATTGAACATCCACCGGTTAAGCCTAAAACGAACTTATCGATCAATAACGAGTAAAACATGCAGATTTTAGCATGCGAAGATGCATTTTTTTACATAGGAAAAACAAGGAAATAAATTTTGAAATTTTTACCAGAGTTTAATAAATGTCTTAGGCTTTTAAAATTATTTTTTTTATATTTTCCAATGCACACAAAAATCATAAAAATTCCTCCAACACAGAAAGGTACGTGCAGCTACTTCAGCGCCGCAAAGGTGTTTTAATTGTTTAAAAATAATTACCAAACCAAATTAAGAGATTCCAATTGGGTTGTAATCTTAACTCAAAATATGATCTTTCAGAGGTGGAATCAACCAATTTGGAATTCTCAAAAAAGAGGTATGATGCCGGGAAGACAGACTAGAATCCGTCACCCCACATCAGCTTTGACACCCGTTTGTATAAAATCATAAAAACCATTCAAATCTCGTCTGAAAATTACATATTATACCGTTATAGAAACTAGACTCAAAGTAGAACATCATAGAAACAAGAATAGATAAAAAACAATAAATTTTCATCAAGTTACAGACCGAACAATATACGAGTACGAATCTGTCAGAAACTGTTATAACCAAAACTCAACCCTAACGTGTTTAATAAAGGGTTTAATGGTGAAAAAGACTTGCATGGACGTTAGACTAATATTGAATTGATGTTTTACAGCTTGGGAGTGACTGGAAGAAGAAAAACGATGGGAGCTTGGGGGCTGCAGAACCTGCGATCGGACAGCAGGTTGGGGTTTTGTGGTTTTGTTATAATACTAAACAAGTTACACTCTAGCACCCCGAAGTTTGAAGGATGTAGCAACTTGGATGAAAAGTTAATTAGTTAAACTTACGAGAATGACAAGGAAGTCCCTGTAGTACGCCGGATCAAACCCAAGAATTATACAAACTCTACAATGTGCATGCCGTTAAACAAAAATGTCGATAACACTTTAAGTTAAAAGAGGTGATGTTTTGGGAAAAAGGATGGATAAATGGACTTTTAAAACGTATTACAAGACTCTAAATTAGAAAGATGAAACCCCGGCTTTTAAACAAACATTCATAAACGATCAAGCCGATTAACGAAATTTACGGGCATTACAAGTCCACCCTCCTTACAATGGGATTCGTCCCCGAATCCCGTTTCAATAGGAACCGAAGCGGATAGAGACCGAAACCTAATCATCTAATCACACAAGAGGACCATAGGGTCAAAACCTCTACTAGCGTCCGAGTCAAACCGGAACGAGGCTTAAAGCTCATCAAGTAAAAAGGAAATCTAGAGTGACAGCATGTTACGCCTCGGCTAAACAATTATGCGCAAAGCGTTCGAGAGGATGAGAAATGAATAGGAGAATTTAAGGAACGAGATGAACTTTAACACTCTCGACATGAGCATTAGCCATGTCCTATCCCTACAAAGACAGAACCTTAACACAGTCAAGCACAAGTAGCGTTTAGAACATGGAAGGTAACGGTAAACTACTAATAATATTGATCAAGTGTTATTAAATCGTTTACTTTACCCGCTCATCCTAAGCACCCCCTGCCCCTAACCATATTAGCATCCCATCTAACACGTAAGCAGTTATACACGTAATGAAACCCTAAGGCTTATAAAGATGATTAACAAATAAAATTACCTCTTGGCGTGCAGCTACTCGCGGTTGGCATTTCTAGTCCTTTCTTTTAAAGTTCGAGTCCAAGCATTCGAGAATGCTCGGATCCCTCGAACCTTGGCTCTGATACCAACTTGTAAGACGCCGAATTCCGGGAATCCTACAGTTGGTAATCATATCCAAAATTCAAAAAAATTTAAAACCAAACAAGTTCATCTTATTTAAAACCATTTCAGAGTAATTATACAGCGGAATAATAAGTATTAAAATTCCCAAAAACCAGGAATTGGTGCCCAAAATCAAATGTATAAAAATAAATAAATAAATAAATAAATTGTTTGTTTAATTTGAATTCCTCGACCAGAAATGCCTTCAACCGTCCGAGTAATCTCTAGCACGTCCAAGCGATAATCCCTAGCCTTAACCTGAAAATCAATCTAACATACACACAAAGTCAGCTTGAGCTGAGTGAGTTCAAGTTTTATAAGTAACATCCATAAATCAGATTTATTTAATAAATATAAAAAGATTTGGAGAAAATCATAAGTAATTAGATAAATACTTTTCGCTTGGTCAAACACGCAAAACGGGCCTCCTCACCCCGGGTCTTCCCCAAGAAATATATTTGACCCGCCCGCAGTTTAACAAAAACCAACAAAATCATGCAACATGAGCCTCCTCACCCCGGGTCGTCCCAATGTAATATATTTGACTCGGTCACAGTTTAATAAAACAAAAATCACGCAACACGAATCTCCTCACCCCGGGTCTTCCCCAAGTAATATATTTGACTCGGTCACGGTTTAACAAACCTAAACACGTGATGCGGGCCTCCTCCCTGGGCCTTCCCCTAAGTAATATATTTGACCCGACCATGGTTTAGCAGAAACGGCGGGCCTCCTCACCCCCGGGTCTTCCCCATGTACTATATTTGACTCGCCGGGACATAACAATTTTCCACGTGAATGTTTTTTCCTCCAATAGTTTCTTCAATTGTTTTCGAAAGTAGATAGTTAATACATAATGAATGAAACGAGCCAAAACTCGAGCTTAATAAAACTCACAAGCCGATGACATAAACCTAAACTTTTTACAAACCATTTTCAACTAAAAACTTTCTATAGACTTTTTATATTCCTTAACTTACTACAAACTTTTTTCAACTAAAAACTATTAATACTTGAACAATTATGCAAAATTATAATTGAAAAAAAAACTAATCAATTAACAACTCAATTGTACATATCAATTAACAAGAATTCAATTAACAAAAACTTAATAACTTAATTAATATCTGATGGAAATAATGAGTTTAGAAGAGGTTGGAAGACTATGGTCCAAGTCTGCACCAAGAAGAGGGCGCGCAGACATTTTTTAATGAAACGTCTTCGAAAAACAAACAGTCTGCAGAGAAAAATGTCAGCGCGTGGTCTACACGTTGCAGACAAAAGAGGCCAGAAAGATCTTTTGTAAAAAAACAAACACCACTTAAGTAAACCGATTCAAAAATGCAAATATGAATAACTCACTAATTACCGAATAACCAGATTCAATATTAACCTTGTAACAATCTTCAAAAGAAATCGATACATAAAATTATTTCGGTAATGTCCATATAGTATACCAATATATCTATATGAAAAGAAAGAAAGAAAAACAAAAGGTAGCTTACGATTCTTGTCTTCTCAAGGATGGGTTGGAGGTATGAAGGTTGTTATAGGAGCGGTGTCATGATTTATTAATTCGAAACTCGTTGGTATTGACAAAGGAGGGAAAAGAAATTATTGATGACATTGTTTGTAAGGTCGTGATGTTTATAACCCAAGGAAAATTTATGATAATAATTTGTATATATATATATCCTTAGTTTAGAAAGCTTTGTAGAACTGTAAAAGATTTTCTGTTGGGCGACGTTTTAGGAAAATAGATTTCGCTAGATAAAACAACTCGTTGATGGTAATATAACAGCCTCACGGCTTAAGAATTCTTTAAAGAGAAATATTTTATTTTATTTTTAATAGTTTTATTGGAATAATAATAATGATAATAATAATAATAATAATAATATAAGGATAATAGTAATAATAATAATAATAATAATAATAAGATATTGATAGCAGTAGCAGTAGCAGTAGCAGTAGTAGTGATAAAAATGAATCACTTAGATTTTTGTAAAGTTCTTTTGATGCAAAAGCTACTTGAATATATTTCGTATAACACAATATATACTTATTAATGATCTTTTAAAATAATAAATATTTTAAATTTCATGAAAAAGAATGTTTGTAAAAGAAGTAAATGTGGAAAAAGAGCGCAGAAATAATAACAGGTTTGAAAAGGCGAAATATTGAAGTCGAAAATCAAATAAACCTTTGAGAGGTCAAGGAACATAGGGTAAAGTTTTGTACGGCGGAAACAAGTTAGACCTTATAGCGGGTGTGCTCGAGTTACTACATTAGTAACGAGTTTGAAGTACGAGCATGAGGTAAGGCAGAAGGTGGGGGGGTAAATGGTTGGCTAACAGGTTGTGGGAATAAAGGTGTTGTGTCGAGTATGTACAATTATGAGACAAAAGTTGATGAGTTGGCCAAACTTAACACTATTTGGAGCACTTCGACATCATGGTAGAGCAGTGGGAGAATCGTACATGTCATACAAAGTGTGGGTTCTAGTGTAAATATCTTCGTTGGGTTGGGTTTGAGTATCCAAGAGTTAGGTTGGGTTTGGACTTACTTAGGTATAGCTTTGAGTTTTGAATGTATCATTGTGGTTGGTAATGAATCTTGGTTTATCATGGTCGGGATTGCGATGGTCAATTGCTTGATGATTTGGGTTGTCGTTTTGAGGGTTAAGTTCTGAGGGCAACCGTCTAGCAAAGTGAGAAGACATGTTATGAAGCGTGTAGAATTTACGTGACAAGGAACATAAATATGAAATTCGTATCAAAAATCAAAAGAAACTTTACATAAAAGATTCCTAAAATCGGAATCAATCTTTATAAATCGTAAAAATGAAATCGCATGAAGCAAGGTTTGAAATCAAAATTGAAGTGCTCATGAGTTTTCATATTTCAATAATAATTTAGTTAATCTATAAGTAAAAATTTATCAAATTTTGAAATAAAAACCTGGAATTAGTAGAAACCTAATATAAGTATGAAATTGAATTGAAAATCGAGTGTTTATGTACCACCATAACTTTTTCGAATTTTCGATTAAAATCCTAATAATAAACCAATTATATAAAGAAAATGAACTGAAAATCGATGCATAACCATGACTTTTCGAATTCTCAATTTTAAAACACACAAGAAAATGAGTATAGAAAATCGACTATTCATGTATCACCATGACTTTTCGAATTCTCAATTTTAAAACACACGAAAAAATGAGTATTGAAAATCAAGTATTCATGTATCACTATGACCTTTCGAATTTTCAATTTTAAAAGACACAAGAAAATGAGTATTGAAAATCAAGTATTCATGTATCACCATGACTTTTCGAATTTTCAATTTTAAACCCAAAACAGTAAATGAATATATAAATTAAGGAAATGAATTGAAATTCAATGATTCATGTATCACCATGACCTTTTGAATGAAACTCGAAAATTCGTGTAGTAGTACAACTTTTAGATATTTCTATGAATATATAAACTAAGAATACAAATTAAAACTCGACTACTCGCATAACCCAATGACTTTTTAAACAACAATATAAACAATTGAGTCTTCGGAATCAAACGTTGTATGAATCGTCATAGCTTGTATCTTCCAATAAAAATAAAAATGTGTAATCAAATCGAACAGAAAGTTGGGTATTCGTGTATCACCACGACTTGACAGACTTTCAGTTAAAACACGTAAATCAAAATACGTAATCAAATCAAACCAAAAGCTGGTTATTCGTGTATCACCACGACTTGACAGATTTTCAGTTAAAACACGTATATCAAAATGCGTAATCAAATCAAACCAAATGCCGGTTATTCGTGTATCACCACGACTTGTCAGACTTTCAGTTAAAACACATTGTAAAACATTGACGGAGTCACACGTCGCATGAACCACCATGACTTATGTGACATTCTTAGAAGTGTAACCATATTCTTTTCACAAAGAGAACATAATCACGTTTGAAAGCAAAACGTTGCGATTCGTATGGCGTTTGGTGTGGAACGATTTGGGTTTATAGGTTTCATGCCCTTCCCGAACTCTCCAGGTAAGCAACCAAGTCCGCGTCTGATTGGATTTGTGCGCATTGCTTATCCTTAGGGTTCATGAACCTTGGTGTCAAAAGTTTGGGAAATAAGCACGTCCCCCTTACAGTTACTACGAACCCGCCACAAACATCAGTCTTTAAGAAGATGTAATATCGGAACACCGAAATTGTTTGAAATTGCTTATGAGAAAACTTGTTTTAGGCCTAAGCCTTGGACTTGTGTGTGGGTACTTATGTTCATGAGTCATTAATGAAATCCGTAGTACAGTAATACAGTAAAAGTAAGTGCATTTAAAAAATCAAGTAGAGGTTCACATAATTATATCATGTAACCTAGACATTTAAAAAATAAGCTATAGCTACCTAGAACATTACGTTTAATGTCCTATCTTATAGCCACGGCTCTAATACCAATCTGTAACACCCCGTCTAAAGCGGAAACGCCTGAGTGTGACGTACAGATTGCTCAAACACACGTGACACTATTAGGTGATCATAATAACATTATTTCATTTAAATCATCATTTAACACAAGTTTATCAAATAATACAAGTTGTAAACAAATAAATAAACGAAACGATAAGTTGTTCTTTGAATATCTTATAAGCATGCTATGTGTCTTCAAGCCTTCATCCTCGTACCTCTACACCTGTAGCATATGTATAAAATAAAGTCAGCTATGAACATAGCTGGTGAGATTCCCACAGTTTGATATAATACGTAAAAATCATGTAATTCCATGAAACTTGTGAAATGACCACATAAGGGTTCTTTACACCCGATGCAATGGACCTGGGTGTAAAGAACAAACGAAGGCCCTTTTCAGTTGGGGCTACCAACGTACTCGGATATGAGGTCCCTTTTCCATTCGATACAAATGGACCTAAGTGCAAAGGGAGGCGTATGATCATACTTATTGAGGCAACCACTTGAAATCCACGTATATAACAAATAAGCAAGTAAGAACACAAGTCTATGATACGAATTGTAGTTTGTAAGCAAAACTGTAAATCTTAAAGTTTGATAGGATACATATACTACCCCCAAAGATATGAAAACATTTAAAAAGGGGGTGTGAGAAACTCACCTCGGAATTGAAGTTATACATTGCAATGAAAAAACCGAAAGCACGATAAGAAACCGAAGCAACCGAAAGGGCGTTAAAGAATCCGAAACGACTGAACCTTTCAACTATAATTAAAACAAAAATAAAATCTAACTATCGGGATTGAAAATGTTATAATATATATGGTCAATGGGATATTGCATTAGTATTTTGTGGTATTATAATATTATATTATCTTTAAGCTTAACGGATTTATATTTTAACGGAGTAAAAGTTAATGATTTAAAGGGTAATGAATTAATGTTAACAAATTTATAGACTAACTTTTAATGATTTAACGAATTATAAAGTTAAAGAATTTAAAGTAACGGAAATATAAACTAATTTTAATGGTTTAAATTATTTTAATACTATTTATTTAATAATTTATTTTTAATATTTACAAATCTGATCGGTCTAATATTATTCCTAATATGTTTACGTTAGTGTATATAGATTTTAACGGAACGAAAATATTATGTTTAACAGGTTTAACAAAGCTTAAACGGATTGGAAAGAGCTGGGTTTTACGTTGAAACTAATAAAATTAATTTATAAATAAATTTATTCGATTTAAAATAATTTTATTTGATTTATAATGATTTATTATCAATTTTAAATAATTTATTTGGTTTTTGATATAAATAAAATGGGTTTTAAAAAAAATAACAAAACTTTGCCTTGGCCCGGGTTCGAACCTGGGTCAGCCGTTTGATACAATAGTTGATTAACCACAAGGCCAGACCATGTATTTGATACAATAGAAACAAATATATATAGAAACACACTTAAAACTTCAACTTCTCCATTTAAACCCTCATAATCTAATCCTCCGAATTGGTTCAATGTTTATGAAATTGGTGTTAGGGGTTTTGATTAGCAATGAAAAACTATTCAAATGCATATAATAATCACATGTAGATGTTTAGGATTGACGGAGAACAAGGTCGCCGGAAAATGATCTTTGACGGATTGAATTCAAGTTACTGCGAGTATGTTAGTGAACTTGGATGCTAGGGACGAGTTTCGTTAATGATTTAGACCCCTTTATATAGTCACAATTGAAATGATTAGTGTTAATTGTGTTGGGTTTCAGTGGTGATCATTCAAAAATCTATTTATTAAAACCCAGTTTAATACATGTGACAAATAATAATTAATCTCATTAATTAATAAATACGCAGCGGAATAAAACGAGTAATCAGCACCGACACTAAACCCGACAGGATTCGGTTACAAAACCATATGAGCATAGTAAATAACAACCAATTAATATATAATTATATAAACCGACAACATATATTTAATTGTACCTCGGTTAATAAATAAACGATCGAGACACCGAGGGATAACGAACGGCGTTAGTTGACGAACAAGTAACAAAACAGTGGCGGCGACAACCTTTGCGGTAGCAGCGGCCATTTCCGATCCGCGGCAGCAAGAAACAGGAACAACAAACGGCGGCGCGGGAAACGGCGGCGGTGGCTGTGTTGCGGTGGTGATGATCAGCCTTTAAACGAAGGTGGCAGTTTGTTTTCTTTTTTTGAACAAACAAAAGAAAAACAATTGTATGGAGCTTATGCTCCACTCTTCTTGGAGTGGTGGCCGGCTGTCTCTTCTTCTTCAAGAGATAAGCCTTTTAATTTTAGGTTATCATTATATATAAGTATAATTATTAAAACCTAACGGGGCCTCCAAATTCCAGCTCGTTTAAAGCCCGAACAAGTTTATTTACATAGTAAATAAACTATACTATTTATAACTATTATAAATAATAATTCCGTTATAGTTACATACTCCATTTACCTGTTGAACAATGTAAGCGGATTTTAGTTCGTTGCCCAAGGTGTAACTCTTACGGGTCATAACTCGGTCAGCCGCGTTGACTTAACCGAACCGGTCCACAATATCCAACAGTCTCCCACTTGGATGGTTTCTAGTTAAGTTCCTTAACACTGACAGCCAGCGGTGCTCTAGCTACTCATGGCTGCCCCCAACAAATTATAACATTTTAAAGTTATTAACCAAAACATCTTGGAATACACTATTGCAAGATAATGAGCTGACTGTAATCGTCGTCATCTATCCTTTCCGTATAAGACATCAATTGAACAATGAGACACGGATCAGATTCAATCTCACTTGGAGTTCAATTATTATTGTTCTCGATCTAGAATCAAAGTGGTCCAATCAAACATACAGTAAGTTTGGGTGAGGCCTCACACTTCACCAGATTGAATCAACGAGGGCGTCAAGATGTCTAACTGTTACATAACATATAAGAGTACAGAATTCCGTGTTGAATACATACAACTCCCACTGAACGTCAGATTATTCCCAACCAATGCCTCTATAGCTGGCAGTTACGCAACAACGGATGACACTGATCAAAGAATAGCCGTTAGTAAACGAAAGTTCTAATATGTATCTCAGGTCTAAGGATACTAAATGAGTATACCAATATCAAAAAATCTTATGACTAAGATCCATGAAGATGATTTGATGCGAGTTACGTCCAACGTCATTCAAAATGAGGTTTGTGAGTTTGGAAGTCAAATCCTTGAGTCCAAAGTCAGAATAGTCTTAATTCAGAGTCGTTTCCCCGAGTCTGACCGACTACGGATAATTTAGAAAACAATATTCATAGATTAAACGTATTAAAATCGAACACAGTTATATTATTCAACATTTGCATTTAACCATTAAATCAAAAGAGAACTCAAAAGTATAACTGTTTAAATATTCACATATCCAAACACTAATTCAAAACAAAATACTAGCTAATCTAAGACCGAAAGCATCTCTGTGACGATCATGCTTTCCTAAGTCATCGGTTTAGTGGACGGGTCAGCTAGGTTTTGTTCTTTGTCTACTTTTCTTATTATGATGTCTCCTCGTTCCAATATATCTCATATATAGTGGAACTTACTTAGAATGTGCTTGGCCCTTTGATGAGATCTAAGCTCTTTGGCTTGAGCAACGGCTCCTGTGTTATCACAGATTACGTCGATCGGTTTTCGAAAACTTGAAACCAGATCAAGGTGGGCTATGAATTTCTTCATCCAAGCAGATTGTGAGCGAGAAACATCTCGGTCATTCTGGAAGCTTTCATCAGTGTAAAACCTTACGGTGAACTCTTCTTCCACTCTCCAAAAGCTAAGAACATATCCTTGGTCCTTTCTGGTACCTAAAATTGTTCTTTACAACAGTGTGACACCCGGTAAATTCCCAATCACTTAAACCAAGTAATCAACCTAATAATTAGGTGATTGTAAATGATAAGCGCGTGCATTTGTTATGTGCGCCCTGCGCGAGCGCGCCATGTTAGTCAGCGCGTGCAGTTGTTATGTGCAACCTGCGCAAGCGCACCATGTTAAGAACCAGCGTGAGCATATGTTATATGCGCCATGCGTGAATGTTTTGGCTTTATGTTTTCATGTAACTTAACGTTATGTTGTCTATGGGTTGACCATCCCGCATAATGCTAAGGCGGGTGCATCCTACATCGTTTATGCGCGTGCGGAAGGGAACTAACCTCCCCGCATGGCGGGAACGTTGAGAACTAGTTTGAAACTCCAAGATGGAATTGACTTCAACATGACTGATCACTATGTTGAAATACCAAGACCACCTGGAGAATCTACAAATGAAACTCAAATGTCCCTAACTGCGAGAAGGTTACGTATCTACCCGCAGCAAAGAAATGTCCTACACGCAGAAAGCTATGCGCACAAAGTTATACGCGCAGAACACTTAGTCTATTCTCCAGTTATAAGGAGATTACTCCCGCCCGAAAGGAAACAGTAGCGTGTTTCAGAGATTTTCCACTTTTTACTGTACACTGACAAAAGTACCTGAAAAAGCACACTGTAACATGAAAGGTCAACTGTCAGCCACCCTATTCTCACCAACCCCAGACCTGCATGTTCTGTCCAAATCAAATCAAAATCTTTTATCCACCACTCCACTCTTAAATAAATAATAATAATTTCCATACTTTATCATCATTACACCTAGATATGAAAAGATTTCAATCCCCTGAAGCAAGGGATTGTGTTCCCTTGAGTTTGCCTATAAATTTGTAACCTAAATTATCAACCAAAACACACTTCAAAGAATTACAAACTTGCACTAATCCTCTCCCAAGCATCCGTTGTTTCCAGCTCCGATCCTGTTACTAGGTAAGCCGAGAATATAACCTTGAGACCTACTATCCAACCCTTATATTCTCCTATTTCTTGATCTTAATATATATACTTCTTGTTATTTAATCGTATTCTAGACCTTCGATTCCGAGGCCAACTCCAAGAAAACCTGAATCTCGATTAATCCCTTAACAAGAACCACAGGTGAGTCTCACAGCCCCTATTTTCACTGTTTTCACTACGTTTAAACTGTTTTCGGGGCGAGGGACACGTACTTAAATACTATTTTATCATGGTATACTTACAAGCTATGCAAGCGATTATGTGTTTAAATTATGTTTCATGATGAGCAATGCAAACGGTTATCTATGGTTTTCGATGTTAGTGCACCAGATTCGAGTAAGTGATCACTTTACCATTGGAACTCTAAGGGTAGGGACTGCTGGTTTGATCCGCCCACTCGTAGGGGTCGCACCTCTTACACAGACGAGTGTCTAGCACGGGGCAGTACTATGGGATTGAGCCCGCTCGTAGAGGTCGCTCCTCTTACGCAGACGAGCGCCTTGTTTTCCGGCACAACGTCAGCGCGTAACCCGCGGGACGGTATTATTCGCTCGTAGTGGCAGCGCCACTTACACAGACGAGCACGATTTTTCAGAAGTGTCCGCGCGTAACCCGCGGGACAGTATTACTTGTTTCGCTCGTAGTGGCAGTGCCACTTACACAGACAAGCACAGTTCCCAGAAATGTTCGCGCGTAAACCGCGGAACGAATTTAGCAGAATATGTTGATAGAACTATGTTTTACCAAGCATGTGTTTTAATGATGCTACCAGAATTATGTTTCAGAATGATTATGATGCAATACGATTTATCAAGTTACTAAAACTTGTGAACTCACTCAGTTTATACTGATTCAAATGTTTTTACGTGTCTTTCAGGAGATAATTAGGTAGCGCATGGAGTCACACTTAGAGCACCTCACGCTGAACATCTAAAACTAGCTTTTTGGAAGATTTTAGTTCTATCCCTTCGATGCGCGTGGTTGTTCCCGCCGCGCAAGGGGATATGGCTTGGAAATCTTCAACAGTTTTATACTTGGATGTTTTTATGTAATTCTTAAACAATGTAATGTAATTGTATTAAACTTTTCATGCGCAATGAAAATCTTTGAATGTTTGCAATGGCCCGTGCTTAATTATCAATCCCCACTCGCGCGCGCCCGGCTGTTTCCGCCGCTCAGGGCCGGGTGTGACAGATTGGTATCAGAGCACTGGTTATAGCGAACTAGGAAAAGAAATTTTAACCTAGACTATAACCGTTGGGGAATCACATGAAATACTTTTCAAAGAAAATATTTTCAAAAGAAACCATACACACACTTAGGAACACGGGTCACACAGTGTCTAGTAAATAATGATAACATTATGTGCTCAGAGTACATGCGCTAAGTTTGATATATTTCCACTCTTTTAAAGCGAGAATGCCTCCAACTAAAGCCAAAGGAATTACCATGACACCCGAGGAACTCGCGGAAATAATCGCGCAAGCGATCGCAACACATGAGGCCAGCAAGGCCGAATCAAGTCAGGGTCGTCAGAATGAGACCCCAGAACCCGAATCAGGAGCCTTGGACAAAGGATGCTCCTACAAGACATTCATGGCCTGTAGGCCTTGGCCATTCAAGGGAACCGAAGGGGCCATTGGGCTCTACAACTGGATTGACAAGATGGAGACAGTTCTCTCCATTAGCAGATGTAGTGAGAACCAGAAGGTCCTTTACGCGACCTGCATGTTCCAAGAAGCAGCTTCGTCTTGGTGGAAGCTTCAAACGAAAACTTTGCGGCGAGAAGTTGCTCTCCACAAAACCTGGGAGGAACTGAAGGAAATGTTGATGAGAAAGTTCTGCTCTCGCGCAGAAATCCAGAGTCTGCAACAGGAATTCTGGAACCACACCATGGTAGGAACGGATATCGACGCCTACAACAACCGGTTCAATGAGCTTTGCCAGATGGTGCCAGACATGGCAAACACGGAGGAAAAGAAGATCGAGAGGTATATTTTTGGGTTACCTCCTGTTGTTAGGGTTCCGCTCAACGCCGCAGCGCCTCCAACCTTTGATGAGGCGGTAGCGCGGGCCATCACCCTTACAAGGGATACGGTCCGTGCGGGTATGTTAACTACGCGCGGAATCGAGCAGCGAACCTCTGATCCCAAGAGGAAGTGGAACTCTCACCACCGAGGGTCCGACTCCAAGCAGCCACCGTTCAAGAAGCAGGAAAGCGCAAGGATTTACGCGATTCAGGCCGCGGAGCCACCACGAAAAGGATACAGTGGCCCTTACCCATGGTGCAACAAATGCAAGTTTCACCACGAGAGTGAATGCGCGAGCGTCACG
The DNA here is from genome assembly GCF_021521415.1 of Bidens hawaiensis. NCBI lineage: Eukaryota > Viridiplantae > Streptophyta > Magnoliopsida > Asterales > Asteraceae > Bidens > Bidens hawaiensis. The sequence goes on along the minus strand of NW_027491074.1, from coordinate 1,601,644 downwards.
TGCGCCAAATGTAACAGGCCAGGACACAAGACGGTGAATTGCCGTGCTAAAGAAGCTGGAGCCAATGACAACTGCTACGCATGCGGAAAGCCAGGGCATTTCAGTCGGGATTGCCCGCAAAAGGGGAACCAAGCTCGCGGGAGAGCTTTTGTGATCGGCGCAGGCGAAGCTAAAGAAGAGCCGAATGTGGTAACCGGTACGTTTTTGCTTAACGGACATTTTGCATCTGTCTTATTTGATACTGGCGCTGACCTAAGTTTTATATCTGTTGAGTTTAAAAACTCCCTAGGCTTAGCAACCAGTAGACTAGACACGCCTTATACTATAGAACTAGCCAATGGTAGGCAGTTATGCGCGAACGAAAGAACTGAAGAATGTGTAATAGTCATGGGAGGTCACGGGTTCAATATTAATTTGTTGCCAATAGACTTGGGAAGTTTTGACATTGTGGTAGGTATGGATTGGTTAGTCGAGAACCACGCGGAAGTTATTTGCCATGAGAAGCAGGTTCGGATCCCACTGTTGAACGGAGAAACCTTGGTAATTCAAGGGGAAAGAAGGGGAGTTGCGACGAAACTGATTTCGTGCCTAAAGGCGCGTAAGTGCCTAAGGAAAGGGTGCTACGCCTTCCTGGCGCATGTAGTAGAGAAGAAAGGTGATGAGCGAAGAATTGAAGACTTACCAGTAGTGCGCGAATTTCCAGAAGTTTTTCCTGAAGATTTGCCCGGATTACCGCCGCCGCGACAAGTCGAGTTTCGTATTGATTTGGTCCCAGGAGCTGCGCCAGTAGCTCGAGCGCCTTATCGACTAGCTCCATCTGAGATGCAAGAGCTATCCAATCAGTTACAGGAACTATTGGATAAGGGTTTCATACGCCCAAGCTTTTCACCTTGGGGAGCTCCAGTACTGTTTGTTAAGAAGAAGGATGGTTCGTTCAGAATGTGTATTGACTACAGGGAGCTGAATAAGCTGACAGTCAAAAATCGGTACCCCTTACCGAGGATTGACGACTTATTTGACCAGTTGCAAGGATCCAGTTATTATTCGAAGATAGATCTACGGTCCGGATACCACCAACTTAGGGTCCATGAGGAAGATGTGCCGAAAACAGCCTTCCGAACTAGATACGGCCATTATGAGTTCTTAGTGATGCCTTTCGGGCTAACTAATGCGCCGGCTGTGTTCATGGATCTGATGAACCGCGTGTGCAAACCATATTTGGACAAGTTTGTGATTGTGTTTATAGATGATATTTTGATTTACTCTCGGACCAAGGCCGAGCATGAGCAACACCTGAGATTGATTTTGGAATTGTTAAGGAAAGAAAAGTTGTATGCGAAGTTTTCCAAGTGCGAGTTTTGGCTTAGAGAAGTTCACTTTCTCGGTCACGTTGTAAACGAGAAAGGAATACACGTTGATCCTTCTAAAGTCAAGGCCATCGAAAACTGGGAAGCGCCAAAAACCCCAACTGAGGTGAGGCAATTCCTAGGGCTAGCTGGCTACTATCGACGCTTCATTGAGAACTTCTCCAAAATAGCTCTACCTCTGACCGCGCTAACTCAGAAAGACAAGAAGTTTGTTTGGGGCGAAAATCAGGAAACAGCATTTCAAATGTTGAAACAGAAGTTATGTAGTGCGCCAATTTTGTCTCTGCCCGAGGGGACGGATGACATCGTCGTTTACTGCGACGCTTCACATCAAGGACTCGGATGTGTCCTTATGCAGCGAGACAAAGTCATAGCGTATGCCTCGCGCCAACTCAAGACCAATGAAAAGAACTACACAACGCATGATTTAGAACTTGGAGCGGTTGTCTTCGCGCTAAAGATTTGGCGCCATTACCTCTATGGTACAAAGTGTGTAATCTTTACGGATCACAAGAGCCTTCAACATATATTTGATCAAAAGGATTTAAACATGAGGCAACGAAGATGGGTTGAATTGTTGAACGATTATGATTGTGAAATCAAGTACCACCCTGGAAAGGCGAATGTGGTAGCAGACGCGCTAAGTAGGAAGGAGCGAATAAAAACGCTACGAGTCAAGGCTCTAAGGTTGACCATTCACGCAGATCTCTCTACCCGCATCCGAGACGCTCAGCAAGAAGCCTTGAAACCAGAGTTTGTTAAAAACGAATGCCTTGGGGGTATGGTTAAAAGTTTGGAACTGAAAGAGAACGGCAATCTATATTTCGCTAACCGCATATGGGTCCCTCTCAAGGGAGGATTGCGCGAGCAGGTCTTGAACGAAGCTCACAAGACGCGATATTCCGTACATCCTGGCGCAGACAAGATGTACCAAGATGTTAAAACGCTGTATTGGTGGCCCAATCTTAAAGGCGCCATCGCGACGTATGTCAGTAAGTGCCTGACGTGTTCGAAGGTAAAGGCTGAATACCAGAAACCATCAGGGTTGCTTCAACAGCCAGAAATTCCCATGTGGAAGTGGGAACAAATCTCTATGGACTTCATCACCAAACTGCCAAGGACACCTGGGGGTTATGACACAATATGGGTTATTGTGGATCGGCTAACTAAGTCAGCACACTTCCTGCCGATCAAGGAAACCGATAAGATGGAAAAGTTAGCCCGATTGTATATTCGAGAAGTAGTTTCAAAACATGGAGTCCCAGTGTCCATCATTTCTGATAGAGATAGTCGGTTCACATCAAGGTTTTGGAGATCGTTACAAGGGGCTTTAGGTACTCGTCTGGACATGAGTACGGCTTATCATCCTCAAACGGATGGGCAAAGCGAGCGAACAATCCAGACATTGGAAGATATGCTACGCGCGTGCGCAATCGATTTCGGAGGTAGCTGGGATACTCACCTCCCATTGGTTGAATTTTCTTACAACAATAGCTATCACACAAGCATTAAGGCTGCGCCGTTCGAAGCTTTGTATGGGCGCAAGTGTAGATCCCCACTGTGCTGGGCTGAAGTGGGTGACAAGCAAATGACTGGTCCAGAATTGATCCAAGAAACAACAGACAAGATTTTTCAGATAAGGGATCGCCTTAAGACAGCGCGCGACAGACAGAAGAGTTACGCAGATGTGCGAAGGAAACCATTGGAGTTTCAAGTAGGGGATAAAGTACTTTTGAAAGTCTCTCCATGGAAAGGAGTCCCCCGTTTCGGCAAGCGAGGAAAGTTGAATCCGCGCTTCATTGGACCATTTGAGATCCTGGAAAGGATCGGTCCGGTTGCTTATAAACTCCGTTTACCCGCCGAACTCAGTGGAGTTCATGATACGTTTCATGTGTCCAACCTCAAAAAGTGCTTATCTGACGAAACGTTGATTTTGCCGATGGAAGAGATTCACATCGACAAACAGCTGCACTTCGTAGAAGAACCTATAGCAGTGACCGATTGGAAAGAACAAAAGTTACGCAGGAGCAAAATCAAGTTAGTAAAGGTTCAATGGAATTCGAGGCGTGGGCCTGAATTCACTTGGGAAAGAGAAGACCAGATGCGCATGAAATACCCACACCTCTTTCAGAGCATGGCTTCTGCCAGCAACGTCTCCTAAATTTCGGGACGAAATTCGTTTAACGAGGGGAGAATGTGACACCCGGTAAATTCCCAATCCCTTAAACCAAGTAATCAACCTAATAATTAGGTGATTGTAAATGATAAGCGCGTGCATTTGTTATGTGCGCCCTGCGCGAGCGCGCCATGTTAGTCAGCGCGTGCAGTTGTTATGTGCAACCTGCGCAAGCGCACCATGTTAAGAACCAGCGTGAGCATATGTTATATGCGCCATGCGTGAATGTTTTGGCTTTATGTTTTCATGTAACTTAACGTTATGTTGTCTATGGGTTGACCATCCCGCATAATGCTAAGGCGGGTGCATCCTACATCGTTTATGCGCGTGCGGAAGGGAACTAACCTCCCCGCATGGCGGGAACGTTGAGAACTAGTTTGAAACTCCAAGATGGAATTGACTTCAACATGACTGATCACTATGTTGAAATACCAAGACCACCTGGAGAATCTACAAATGAAACTCAAATGTCCCTAACTGCGAGAAGGTTACGTATCTACCCGCAGCAAAGAAATGTCCTACACGCAGAAAGCTATGCGCACAAAGTTATACGCGCAGAACACTTAGTCTATTCTCCAGTTATAAGGAGATTACTCCCGCCCGAAAGGAAACAGTAGCGTGTTTCAGAGATTTTCCACTTTTTACTGTACACTGACAAAAGTACCTGAAAAAGCACACTGTAACATGAAAGGTCAACTGTCAGCCACCCTATTCTCACCAACCCCAGACCTGCATGTTCTGTCCAAATCAAATCAAAATCTTTTATCCACCACTCCACTCTTAAATAAATAATAATAATTTCCATACTTTATCATCATTACACCTAGATATGAAAAGATTTCAATCCCCTGAAGCAAGGGATTGTGTTCCCTTGAGTTTGCCTATAAATTTGTAACCTAAATTATCAACCAAAACACACTTCAAAGAATTACAAACTTGCACTAATCCTCTCCCAAGCATCCGTTGTTTCCAGCTCCGATCCTGTTACTAGGTAAGCCGAGAATATAACCTTGAGACCTACTATCCAACCCTTATATTCTCCTATTTCTTGATCTTAATATATATACTTCTTGTTATTTAATCGTATTCTAGACCTTCGATTCCGAGGCCAACTCCAAGAAAACCCGAATCTCGATTAATCCCTTAACAAGAACCACAGGTGAGTCTCACAGCCCCTATTTTCACTGTTTTCACTACGTTTAAACTGTTTTCGGGGCGAGGGACACGTACTTAAATACTATTTTATCATGGTATACTTACAAGCTATGCAAGCGATTATGTGTTTAAATTATGTTTCATGATGAGCAATGCAAACGGTTATCTATGGTTTTCGATGTTAGTGCACCAGATTCGAGTAAGTGATCACTTTACCATTGGAACTCTAAGGGTAGGGACTGCTGGTTTGATCCGCCCACTCGTAGGGGTCGCACCTCTTACACAGACGAGTGTCTAGCACGGGGCAGTACTATGGGATTGAGCCCGCTCGTAGAGGTCGCTCCTCTTACGCAGACGAGCGCCTTGTTTTCCGGCACAACGTCAGCGCGTAACCCGCGGGACGGTATTATTCGCTCGTAGTGGCAGCGCCACTTACACAGACGAGCACGATTTTTCAGAAGTGTCCGCGCGAAACCCGCGGGACAGTATTACTTGTTTCGCTCGTAGTGGCAGTGCCACTTACACAGACAAGCACAGTTCCCAGAAATGTTCGCGCGTAAACCGCGGAACGAATTTAGCAGAATATGTTGATAGAACTATGTTTTACCAAGCATGTGTTTTAATGATGCTACCAGAATTATGTTTCAGAATGATTATGATGCAATACGATTTATCAAGTTACTAAAACTTGTGAACTCACTCAGTTTATACTGATTCAAATGTTTTTACGTGTCTTTCAGGAGATAATTAGGTAGCGCATGGAGTCACACTTAGAGCACCTCACGCTGAACATCTAAAACTAGCTTTTTGGAAGATTTTAGTTCTATCCCTTCGATGCGCGTGGTTGTTCCCGCCGCGCAAGGGGATATGGCTTGGAAATCTTCAACAGTTTTATACTTGGATGTTTTTATGTAATTCTTAAACAATGTAATGTAATTGTATTAAACTTTTCATGCGCAATGAAAATCTTTGAATGTTTGCAATGGCCCGTGCTTAATTATCAATCCCCACTCGCGCGCGCCCGGCTGTTTCCGCCGCTCAGGGCCGGGTGTGACAAACAGTCCAATGGGCAATGTCGGAATTTTGCTGAAAATGACTAGTTAGGTCTAGTGCACAACATAGCATACATGATAGAACGAATCGTTGTCTCATATGGAATTTGTTTCATGTGCTTAGTTTCAATGTCCGTTGCCGGAGATTGCGATTTGTTCAACATGGTTCCTTTAGCCATCGGGATAGCTCATTTCTTAGAGTAATCCATTAAGAAGCATGCCATTACCTTATCTATGTATGTACTTTGACTTATCCCTAGAAGCCGCTTAGACCTATCTCGGTAGATCTTTATTCCACGAATACAAGCAGCTTCACGAAGATCTTTCATTGCGAAACAAGATCCCAACCAGTGCTTAACTTCTTTAAGATAGGAATGTTGTTTGCAATGATCATAATATCATCCACATACATGATGAGGAATGATATAGAGCTCCCACTAGCCTTTCTATGAACACAAGACTCATCTTCATTCGACAAAACCAAACTCTTTGATTTTCTAATCAAAACAAAGATTCCATTTGCGATATGCTTGTTCGAGTCCATAAATGGACTTATTCAGTTTGCACACCTTGATCGATCTGATCATAGCAATGGACGAGAAGGTTTTACCACAGTCAACACCTTGAGTTTTAGTAAAGCTTTTCGCTACTAGCTGTGCTTTATAGGTGTATACATTTCCATGCATGTTGGTTTTCGATTTGAAAATCCACTGTCTCTCTACTGCCCGACATTCGGGGGTAGCTCGACTAAGTTCCAGACTTGATTGTCACTCATAGATTGCATCTCGGCGTTCATGGCATCTTGCCATTTCTCAGATTCCGGATCTAAGATAGTAGATTTGTAATTAGCAGGTTCGTCGTTTGACTCTGCTAATAAGAGGACTTCGGGACCATCTAGATGCCATAGGTATTTAGGATTTGGTACGCGGATCCTATTACTTCTGCAAACGCTTTGGTTTATGTTTGATGCATCGGCAACGACAACTTGTTGATTAGACGTTCCAACTTCCTTAGCGGTTGTTTGTGGTTCTTGAATTTCTTCAAGATCGACAATATTATTTCCCGTTCCTCGATCGAGAATTTTCTTTTCGAGGAAGTGGCCCTTCCTTTTGATTGAAATCATATTTATATTAGGATGGAAGAAATAATATCCGCTTTGGTTATAGAATCCGACGAAAACAACTTTTACACCGCGAGGATCGAGCTTATCATCAAAATCACTGGTGACATATGCATCACATCCCCATACTTTATGGAAAGACAAATTGGGTTTACGCCCATGCCATATCTCATATGGGATTTTGCTTACCTTTTTAGTTGGAGCCAGATTGACAATACGGGCGGCAGTCATAAGGGCAAAGCTCAAAAAGGAGTGAGGCAAGTTAGTTCTACACATCATCGATTGGACCATGTTTAGCATGGTTCGATTTCTCTTCTCGCTCACGCCATTGTGTTGGGGTGTGCCGGGTGGAGTGAGCTGTGAAACAATTCCATGCTCTTTTAGATGATAAATTAATTCTGAGCTGAGATACTCTCCACCTCGATCTGATCGAAGCATTTTAATAGTTTTCCCGAGTAGGTTTTCCGCTTCGTTTTGAAACTCTTTGAACTTTTCAAAAGTTTCATGCTTGTGTTTCATAAGATACACATAAGCATATCGACTGTAATCATCATTAAAAGAAACGAAGTATCTTTCATGATTTCTAGACATGGTTCTGAAAGGATCGCATACATCAGTATGTATGATTCCTAGCAGATCCTTTGCTCGTTCATTCTTATTAGTGAAGGAGTATTTTGCGACTTTGCCAACTAAGCAGGATTCGCAGTCATCAAAAGAGTCTGGTCCTATAGATTAAAGAATCCCTTCGGATTGGAGTCTCTTACCTCGTGCCTTACTTATGTGGCCAATTCGGCAATGCCATAGAAATGTATCATTGATACCGGATCTGATACGTTTAGAAATATTATATACATTATTGTTTATTTGAACATCAATCTCATAAATACCATTTCGAGGTTTAGCCTCAAAATGAACCGTTCAAGTAGACAGAAATAGCAATAGCATTGAAAGCGTACTTAAATCCTTGTTCAAATAGTAAAGAAACTGAAATAATGTTTCTCGTCAAACCAGGTGAAAACAAACAGTTATTCAAAGTGTAAGGCCCCAAACCTCGGGAACCCCACAGTTGGTAATCATTCAGTATGCTTGTAAAATAATTAAGCTTAAAAAAAATTCTTTTCATTAAAACCAACATCTCAGAGTATAATTCAGCGGAAAACATAAATAATAAAATAAGTTCCCAAAACCCGGGAATTTTGCCCAAAATACACATAGTTATCTTTAAATAAAAACGTTTAAAAATAAATGTTTAATAGTGAAACTTTAATTCCCGTATGCCCTTCACCGTCCAAGTAGCTTCGTGCACGTCCAAGCGATAAGGCATCCTCTTCCTAACCTGAAACTCACACTAACATGCACACAAAGTCAGCTTGAGCTGAGTGAGTTCAAGTTTTAAGTAAATAATATCATTAAATAATAGTTATGATAGTCATACCAAAAGTTTTAAAGCGTAAAAGGATACATTCATCAAATCATCATTACCGAACTAAACATCCTCATACATACATATACAAAATGTATATGTAAACATCCTTTCAATTACATCTCTATATATATCACAGTATATATATATAACATCCACGTATAACATCAGGTTCGAGCAAACGTACAACCCAAACACGTAACATCAGTGCATGCAAACACAAAGTAGGCATACACAACATCAGTAGTCGAAACGACTACAACATCGCCAGATATAGGCCAAGAAATAATGTATATACATATAGATATATATATTTAACATCCCAAGGTCTACCATATACTAGCAGGCCTATATAAACTCGTTTAAAACCTTTCATCATGAAAGAAAACACTTAGGTGTGCATGCTAGCCCAAAAGTAAAAAGAGTAAAAAGAGCATCATGAAATCACCTGAAATCAATCGAACACCTGCAACGAGCTAGGAGAATCCAAAGAACACGATCACAAGCAAAGGGCCTGTAAATTACTAGACTGGACCGTAAGAACAGTCTTGCCTAATGGGCCGTTCAAGCCTAACACTCTGGCCCAAGGCCCAACAACTTGGCCCGAGGCCCAACAACTTGGCCCAATGCCCAACCCTTCGCCCAAGGCCCAACCACTTGGCCCAAGGCCCAACCACTTGGCCCAAGGCCCAAGGACAATCAAATCGGGTCGAATGCGCGTGTAATAAACCTTAAAACCATTTATTAACGAATCAGCCCCGAATGGACCAAATTCTATTTTAAATCCTTTCATTCATCAAGATTATGTCACCCGAGTTGATAGGGTTGACGGTTCCTTTTTACAACTCTTACTTTGACCTTTAAACGAAAATTCGTGCACCGCCGACTTGATTGATGAAGCACTAACCACACACAGCCCCGAACATCAAAAGAAATAATTTTTCCATCAAAAAAAATAACCCCCCTAGGGCTGTACAACTGATTCAGTCGGTCACCCGATCAATTAACGCATCAAACTCAACAATTTGCAATTCTACACCCGATAAACCCTAGTTTTTGAACTAAAATCGATTGACCGACCTAAACACCTCCAATGACCACGAAATTTTAATATGATGTAAATGCCATACCTGGGGATCTTTCTACACTGGAAACTCTAATTTTTATCCACGGGAAGTGGGTCAATTACACCTTGGCCGAAATCTGTCCAACGAAAAGTTTCGGCAAAATTGAGCATCAAAACGATCAGGGGTGAACAACAAGAGTGTTGGAGATTGTAGTACATACCTTGAACTACTTCTTGGAGCTTGGAATCGATCAAAAACCCGAAGCAATGAAAGGGGGGAGGGGCTGGAAGTGGCCGATCGGACAGCAGGCTGCACTAGGGTTTATTTTATTTTTGTTTAGTGTTATATCATCAAAACTTTTTCATTCTAGCCCCCGTAAAATAATAATAATGCAACTTGGAAGAAATTTTAAGTGATTAGACGTACCGGGATGACGTAAAGGCTTTCGAGAAACGTCGGATAAATCCCGAGAATTATACATACTCTACAATCTTTAATCCTTGAAATTGGAATTAACGGGTGTTACACAAAGTAACTACAAGGCCAGATGGACAAGTAAACCGATATGTGCCAGTTGCAAGAACTGGGACTCTCTTCCCATCACCAACGTTGAATTCCATGCTGCCTTGTTTCAGCTTCTTCCAGTTTTCAGGCTCCTATAAGACATTAACGATGTGGTTACCACATCCGGTATCAAATACCCATGTGTTGCTAGAGACATTTGTGACATCCCACATCAGTTGGGGAGGAGAAAAAAGCCTTCTTTATAAAGAGGTGGATACCTTCCCCATCATAACGCGTTTTAGGCGCTTAATGGTAGTAGATGAGAGGAGAACTCCACAGTTAAGCGTGCTTAGGTGGGAGTAGTATCAGGATGGGTGACCTCCTGGGAAGTCTCCACCTAGGCAACTAAAAGCAAATTCGTGAGGCGATGGTGGTACGTCCCAGCCAAAGCGGACAATATTATGGTGCGGCGGTAGCTGGGCTGTTACAATAGTGAAAAGTTCAATAATGTAAATGGAAATACCTTTAGAGGAGCATTCACCATTGGTCATCTGCTTTTTCAGCTCAGCAAGAGAGTTGGGACAGCTACGCTTCCAGTGTCACATTTGGTTACACCAGTAGCACTGGCACTCCTCAGGAGGCGGCAGTGGTACCTTTGCGACATCCTTGTTAGTGTTGGTTTTGGCAGCAAAAGTAACCTTTTTCTTACCTTTACCGTTATTACCCCGGTTCTTGGGTTTAGGCTTCTTGACACTAGCAGATCGAACCATAAGAACTTGATTAATCTTAGTGGGAATATTCGTCTCAGCCGTTTTGAGCATTCCATGAAGCTCCGGCACTGTCTTCACCCAGCCATTCATATTGAAATTCATTATGAAATGGTCGTAAGAGCTGGGAAATGAGTTCAGGATGAAATCCGCTGCCATTTCATTAGATAGGGGATAATCAAGTTTCCTTAACTATTCGATATACCCTTTCATTTTGACAACATGCGCACTTACAGGTGATCCCTGTTCCATTCTGCAGCTGATGAGCTGCTTCATGGTGTCATAGCGTTCTTGATGGGCTTGTTTCTAGAGCATGCCCTTGAATTGCTCAAGCATCTCATAGACACCAAAATCTTCCAAGCCTTTAGCAAGCTTGTAAGACATGGTCGCTAGCATAATGCAGGAGACTTCAGCAGAGTCGTCCATATTTTTGTCAAGAACCCTTCTGGCATCAGCAGTATTGTTTTCAGGCTCAGTTGGAACAGGTCCATCAAGAACATAGTGCTTCTTTGCCATTTTGAGTAGGGCTGTTCATTTTGTATTAACCGGACCGACCCGACACAAACCTGACCCGACCCGAGAACCGAAAATCTGGAAAAACTGAGACCGACTACCGGATCTCCAACGCCTCATTCGGTTTATGTCGGTCCCGGTTCGGTTAAATCGGTTTTCGGGTTATACCGGCACCAAGTTTAACTCGTCGGAAAAAGATTCCGGCCAAAAGAAACAGCACGATAGAGTCGAAGAGACGTTTCATCCTCTTATATTGTTGTAGCAGAGACGTTAACATGAAATGAAATAAGTAAAAATTGGCATGCCGAAACTCATTCTGATAATAGCTGTTGATGTTTGTCATATATGTTGTAGGGAAAAGAAAATGACGAAGATGGTTAATGAGTTTGGGTTTCAAGACATGCACACCTACCAAATTATAAAGGAAATAACACGGTAAGCTAGTTATAGCTATATCAAACATGTGTAAAAGCCTGTCAGGATTTATCTTTTTATATTTCACATTTTCTTTTTTGTATTAATCAGTTAATTGTTAAACAATATAATATAAAATTACTTTTCCAGATCAAAATATTCAAAACCCAAGACAAAAGGATTTAACAATTTATACGTTGTACAACAAAAATTGTAACTTGCTAATCTCAAACTTTAAAAACACTATAACCCATCACTTCTGTCATCTATTACTAATAGGGTTTTCTTCACTTTCACAAGTTGCCATGGAAGATCACAGGAACAGAACTAGAACTACGAAGGCTTTGTCAGGTTTGTTCAGGTTTATGTAGGATTCAGTTCTAATCGGTTCTCCATAGTTAAACCTGAGACCGACCCGAACCCGACCCGAGACCGTTTATCACCAAATATAAGGACCGAAGAATAACAAGGAAGTGTAGGGCCGGTCCGGGTTTGGGTTTTTTCGGGCCGGTTCTTCAGGTTTTTTCGGGCCGGACCTAAATGTGCACACCGCTAATTTTGAGAACAAGTCTGATTTTGCCAAAGAGTATAAACCAAGAAATGAGTATTCAGGTCCACGCAATTCTGAGAGAACTTCGGGAAAGAATTCATCAGGAAGTGATCAAAGTAAGAAGAGTTTATCAGATGGTGACCAGAATAAGTCGACCAACACTCAAGCTCTTACTGCAAATGAAGGTGTAGATTGATCTCAACGGCTATTGGGAAATCAAGCCAACCTTGCTTTTGTTGAACCTGTTGAAAAGTTTGAAGATGCAAGTGGAGACAACTTGACAAAAGAAAGTGACACCTCAGAGCAGGAAACTGATTTTGATCAGAGTTCATCTGTGCAAACCAAATCAGAACATTCGGTTGCTGAGCAAAACGAATCGTTTTCCTGCATGGCAAAAATTAAAGAGGTATGTCCTAAACCTTCAATTAATATATCTGAATCTTCAGCTGTTGTGACTAAGTGTACTGAGTGTGCTAACTCAAAATCAAACCTGAGTCAGCCTTACATCAATACACTACAATCACAAAAGAACATTTCATGATTAATGAATGCTATCGACAGAAATCCAAATTATTGGAACAATCGACTCTTAAAATAAAAAATCTGTCTGAAAGCAATCATGATCTCAAAGCTGAAATTCAATGTAGGATAATAGTTGTTGAACAACATTTCAAAGAGATTCTCTGACTCCGAACCTGCATTTCAAACCTAGAAAATGAAGTTTTGGAACAGAAAAACAAACTTGGAAAATTTTGAGATTCCTCGTTTATTTTAAATGAGATTATTGAAGTTAATAATTCTCACAAGAAAAATGGGAAAGCGGGTTTAGGGTACGTCGAGATTCCTCCTCCTTTTAAAGGAGATTACTGTAGCATTCCTGATATGGAACAATGTCCATAAATGCATACTGTTGAATCTGATAATGTTGAATAAACCAAAATAACTCATGAACCGATTCATATTAAAAGTAAATCAGTGTTTACCAAAACCAAATTGGACGGTTCTATTGAGGAGTTATCCGAACCAGATGAGATTGTCAAAAATGATAACATACCTGCTGACAATCACATTCTGTGCGAACCCGAGGAGTTTAAACAAGCAGTATATGGTTCAAAGCCTTCGGGTGACTCATTGAAAATTCCTAAGGTAATTCCTAAAGTGAAGAAGTCAGACAAGCCTTCTGTGTCTGATGAGGATTTGATGAAGTTTATCAATACTCAGCCTGAATCTTCCAATGGGAAAGTTTTTAAATTAAAGGGGTTATCCAAAGTCTTTGCGGATACGGAAGTTCCTTTGAATCTTCTAAAACCCGAATTGATTGAAAGTGTATTTCAGGATGACACTTCAAAGGTTGCTGAACTTGAACGAAAATTTTATCAATCTAAATCAAATAATGTTCAAGTGAAAACTAACAATAATGTTTTCAAACTATTAAGTTTGTAAAATCCTCAGGTTTGGAAAATTCATCGAATTCCACAAATCTTGAATTCTATAAGATCAAAAAGGGTTTAAAATATGAAGGTACAAAGACGGTAACTTTTGAAAAACGCAAAGTTGATACTTGTAACATCTCGGATTTTTCGAACCCGTATTTGTTTACGAACGAAATATTTTTAGATCTTTATTATTATTAAAAATCAAGTAATTATGAATATTTAAGTTTCCAATAATTCACTTTAGGCCCTTGTACATCAATCAATGTTCAAAACCAATTTATACTAAAACTAGTTCAAGTAATGCCCAAATATCAAAGTTCAAGGACCAAATCTGCCATTTTTGAAACTCCACCCATGGGGGCCGGAGCGCCGCACGGGGAGACCCCCCACCCCGGTTGCGCGCCGCCTTCAAAACACTGGTCTTATTGTTTATGCTCTAGTTCGTTTTCTAGCTCGTTTAAGGTATTAAATCGCTTATTTTAGGCATATTAGAGAGACTTAAGGACCAAGTAAACATCCTATAACTAAAATACAATTCCTAATTCGTTTTCCCTTGTCCAAGATCAGATCTTTGTGAATAAATCGTTGATTCTTTCCTTAAAACGTATTTACTTGCTTAAACAAGCCAAAAAGCCTATATTTAGTTCGTTTTAGCTATTCTTATATAAACAAGACATAACCATCTGCTATAAACTTTATCCTAACCCTACTAGACCTAATCCAGCCGTCACCTACTTCTATTCATCCTCCAACCGTTTGGTTTTTTTCATATTCGTTAAAGATTCAAGACTTGTTCGTTGACTTTGCTTGCTTTAGGACCTTTAACTCATCGTTTCTGCTTGTCCTTTCACTTTCCGAATAAGTTGTAAACTGTAAAATTGTTCATATATTTTCCCTAGTCAATAACCTTCAATAAATTTCGGTGATTGAAGGGTGTTGACTGGTCAATTGCTTTAAAACCCGATAAAGGGTAAAATAGTCAACAAGTTTGACTTATCGTTTTCTCAAACTTCTGGTCGGATTCAATGTTCGGTCCAGAAGAATTTTATTCTCGTAACGTGATTTTAAGGCTACTGACCAAAACCCAACTTCCGACTCGCTCTTCAGATTCTGGTCAGTACCAGCTCGCTTAAACGTTTAATTCAATATAACTAGAGTTCTACTAATCCGTTTGGACTAATTCCAGAGGCATTAAGTTCGTTTTTATTTATAGTTTCATAAAACAAAGTTTCAGGTTCTGATTCGCTATCTCGTTTGACATGTTATTGGACGACTCGCTTAAACCTTACTCGTTTATCGTATTTATTAATCACTTGCCTTCCATATAAGGTGAGTTTGATCATTCCCCTTTTTATACACTGTTTTCTAACATTTTCGGGACATATGCGTACTTGTTCATATTTTCTATCATATATATATATATATCTCAAACAATCGCAATCATGAACATTGTGTGTTGTATCAATTAAATGTTATTTCCTAATTGCTATTTGTTTAAGGGTGTTTGTATTCTATCAAGTCTTGGATTCTGATTAGTATGATCATACGACCGTCTTAGTAATCGGAGCCCGATTCGCTTGGCAAAGGTAAACCGACAATTTAGTCATTGTAATCAATGCTCGATTCGCTTAGCAACGATTCATTGGCACACGAGTACAACTTTGTTTTGGTTTGTTGAGGTTTGTATGATTATGTATAATTCTAGGGATTTAACCGACAGTTCTCGGAGGCCTTCTCGTCTTCCCGGAACGTAAAAGCATTTAACCTTTCTTCCAAAATGCCAAATACTTCAAATTGGAGGGGCTAGGGTGAAACTTTTTATATTATAACATAAACAAAAAACCCTAACCCCCCTTTCACCTTGTCCGATCGGCGCAGCAAACAGCCCCCCGC
Organism: Bidens hawaiensis; assembly: GCF_021521415.1. Taxonomy (NCBI): domain Eukaryota; kingdom Viridiplantae; phylum Streptophyta; class Magnoliopsida; order Asterales; family Asteraceae; genus Bidens; species Bidens hawaiensis. Next base: position 1,586,207 of record NW_027491074.1, on the reverse strand, counting down.
CCCCTGCGATTTTCCTTTTTCTAGCCAAGTCGTGAGCGTAAAACATCAATTAAAGGTTAGTACTACGATTCCCCTAGTCTTTTACATCGTAATTGACCCTTATATCACGCGTATTAATCGTTAAATTGCGTGTTGTAGGCTTACCGGGTGGCTGTCCAATTGAGCATTTCCGGGACTGTTTTGGTTGAGGTTTTTGCACCAAAATCTTCCTAGGTATGTCTAGTATAACATACTTAAAAATTATGTTCATTGGTGTTCGTTAGATTGGTCAACTAGTTGTAGTTTGATTGTTAATGTTCGGTTGACTAGAATTGTTGATTGTTGCGTTTAACGCGAGGGTTGAGGTGATTAACGACCAATTCAGCTCGGGGGCACTTGGTTTGATGTACGGGCTGTTGAAAAATCATTTTTATAAGTTATGGGGCTGAATTGGTTGTCGGTTACTCAAACGGGTCGGTATAACGCGCAATTGCGTTTATTGAATGGTTGGTGCGGTGTACTTGCGAGTTACCGACCCATTTGACTCATGTAGCGTCGTGTGGACTTGTTGGCTGTGATGTTATCATGTTGAGTCCACACGGGGCTGAGTTGGATGTTAATGGCCTAAAAGACTCTTAAACGCGCGTATTGGTATCACCGAGTGCTTCCGGGGGTAAATTGGGAATTCTTTATTCCCGGGAGTGTCTAAGGGACGTTTTGGTGAATGTGAGGCCTCGGGGGCTGTTGTGATTTAGTTTGATGAGGTCGAGGCTTTAGGTGACCCGAACCCCGTTAGAATGTCTCGTAGGATAAACAAGTAATCTTGATGTCATTAGTATTGATTAAATGTAAACCGGCAGGTGTTTGAGTCTTGGGATTACTTAGGGATACTTTAGCTCGTGGTGAATCCGTGTCTCGTGTCATGTGAGTTCATGATGCCCCTTTTAACTCTTTTTATGTTTTGGGCTAGCATGCACACCTAAACGACTTTGCTTGTTGAAACGTTTAAAGTATTTTATATAGGCTTGCTTGTATATGGTAGGCCTTAGGATGTTATAGTATGTATGTATGTATTATTGTATGGCCAATATTTGGCGATGTTAGTAGTCGTTATCGACTACGGATGTTACGTATGCCTACTTTGTGTTCGCATACGTTGATGAGATGTTACGTGTTTGGGTTGTACGTTTGCTCGACCCTGATGTTATTTTTTGGATGTTATATATATATATATATATATATATATATATATATATATATATATATATATATATATATATATATATATATATATATATATATATATATATACATATAGGGATGCACTTATAAGGATGTTTATATATATGTATGTATATACATGTGGATATAAGGATGATTATGTATTGAAGATGATGGCCTAACTGATGTATCCCTTTTATAGCTTAAGACCTTTGGAAAGACTATTATGATTATTATTATTGATGTTATTTAATAAAACTTGACCTCACTTAGCTCAAGCTGACTTTGTGTGCATGTTAGTGTGAGTTTCTGGTTAGGAGGTGGATGCATTACCGCTTGGATGTGCACGAAGCTACTTGGACGGTGGAGGGCATGCCTGGTCGAATGTCTCAATAATAATAAACATTTTCTTTTTAATATTTGTTTAAATATATTTAAATTGGTTTTGGGCAAAATTCCAGGGTTTCATGAACTTGGTTTATGAATTATGGTTTTCCGCTGAATTATACTCTGAGATGCTTATTTTAATGAAACGAACTGTTTTTGAGTTTAAGTATTTTGTAAGTATTTTGGGATGAATACCAAATGTAGGATTCCCGGGATTCGGGGTCTTACATGTTGGTATCAGAGCCATGGTTCGAGGGATCCGAGCATTCCCGAATGCTTGGACTCGAACTGTAAGAAATGAGACTAGTATGCCCACTGCGAGTAGCTGCACGCCAAGAGGTAATGTGGGCATACTAGTCTCATTTCTTACAGTTCGAGTATGAGATTAAAAGTTTCCAATATGAGATTAACTGTTTAAGTGTTAGATAGAAGGCTAATGTGGTTAGGGACAGGGGGTGATTAGGATGGGCGGGTAAAGTAAACGACTAATTATACTTGATCAACGTCACTAGCAGTTTACCCTTACCATACATGTTCTAAATGCCACTTGTACTTGACCGTGTTAAATTTTGTCTTTGTAGGGATACGTCATGGTTAATACTCTAGCAGCTAAGAGAGGCCGTCCTAGTATACGTGGTCGTGGTCGTAAGCTACGTGCCGAAACCAAGAATGAGATTCCCACTTCCCAGCAGGAAGCCCCGATTCATGAGGAGGGGATAACCCCGCCTTAGATCCTGCTATGCGCGCGGCAATCATGGATGAGGTTTACCAGGTGCTTCATAGCGCCATTCCCGAGATTGTTGCTGAGGCTGTTAGGGCCATGGAGGAGTCATTGGTTGGTAAGAGTTCGGATAAGGGAAGGAAAAGTAAGGAGGTGCAGGTCGAAGAGGAAGGGAAGGTGTATCTGCCGAGTGGGGATGAAGATGAGGTGCGGACTATTAGTGTGTCTACCCGGGGTTGTTCATATTGTGACTTTAAGAAGTGTGACCCTCCTTTTTTCGATGGTACTAAGGATGCATTGGCAGCACATCAGTGGGTGAGGGAGATGGAGGCCGTTCTGAGGGTTAGTAAATGTAAGGGGGATGAGATGGTGACTTATGCTACTGCCTCTTTTCGTTCCGAGGCGCTGTGTTGGTGGGATAACTTGGCGCAGGCTATGGGTGATCGTTTGATTAGGAGGATGACGTGGGATGAGTTGAAGAAGTTGGTTCTAGATCAGTTTTGTCCTCCGCATGAATTGGATAAGATTGAACAGGAATTCTTGACCTTGGAGGCGGGTAATTTGACACATTGGGAGTATACCACAAAGTTTATACCACAAAGTTTAATAAGATGGCTCGCTTATGTCCTGATCTGGTTACTCCTGAGGCAAAGAGGATTAAGAAGTATGTGAAGGGCCTTCCGGTGGATATTCGTAGGGGTATGGTGACCATCGACATGAACTCTTTTCACTCGGTGGTTACCCTAGCAGGTACATTGTATGATCAGAGGGAGAAGTTACCGCCGACCGAGACTAGGAAGACATGGAACACAAATTCATTCGGTAAGCGGCCCAGGGGAAGCCATTTCAATTCGTCTGAGAAAAGGGTAAAGACTGAGACTTCTGAGTTTAAGAGGGATGCGGCGTTCGGTAATTGCAAGAAGTGCGGGAAACCGCACAAGGGGGAATGTAAGAGTGGGTCTGGCTCTTGTTTCCGTTGTGATAAGGTTGGACACCCCCATTTCGAGTGTCCAACGTTGACTTGTTTCCGCTGTAAGGGTTCCGGTCACTTGGCATCAAACTGTCCTACCAGTAAGGCGGGGGGTCCGGCCAGGTGACTTCCTCGAGGGGGAATATGGAAGAGAAGCCGAAGGCCAGGGCGAGGGCCTTCAACATCTCCAAGAGGGAGGCGAAGGATGATGCGGATGTTGTTTCAGGTACTTTTCCTTATTTAGCTTTTATTCCACCGTTATAATTTCTTATTCCTTTGGAATCGTATGTGATGACCATGTAGCTAAGCAGTAGTATAATATTATCCCAGGTACCTTTTTACTTGATGAAATACAGGCGTCAGTCTTATTTGATTCGGGCGGCAGTTGAAGTTTCGTGTCTACCGCTTTCTGTTCCTCGATGAATAAATCACCCGAGCGCGTAATCGATGTGTTTGAGGTTGACGTCGTTGTAGGAAAATCCGTTTCCGTGTCTAGGGCTATTCAGGGTTGTTCCATCGAGTTGTCTAGGTATATATTTCTGGTGCTGTTGTATTTGATGTCGCTTGGTTGTTTCGATGTGGTGCTCGGGATGGATTGGCTCGCTAGTGTTGATTCTCAGATCATTTGATGCAGCGGGGTTGTGAGGCGTATCTGTAGGTCCCCCCGGGGGCGTCGCCGATCGATACGAGATCCGCACGAGGTCTAGGAGTGCGGAATCCTCCTAGACTCGTTTATGGTGTAGAAGACGAAGAACACGATTACACATACACAAACATAAGAACAAACACACGAACGGGATAAAACACATCTGCAGATCTTTATAATATAATAATCAAACACGTTACATACCGTAACATAAACAGAAACACGTCCGACCCGAGGTGAGCTCTACCTCGGGTCGTCCCTCACGACACTTCCTCTCTTTTACTCTCTTGACAAATGAACTATAACACAATTACTCTTATTTTCTGGATACAAAACCTAAACAAGACACACATATATATAGACAAAACATCTTCTCGGGCTTGGGCTTGGGCCAGTAGGCGAAGTTGTTCTTAACTTCGCCTATGGCGAAGTTGTTATAACTTCGCCTAAGGCGAAGTTGTTCTAACTTCGCCGTTGGCGTCTCCGCTGGTCTGAATTGCATAGCGACGGTCACAAAATGCACCAACAGTCTCCCCTTTGACCGTTGCTCTCAATTCTAACAAACACAAAAGATCATCTGTTACAAAACATGCACCAACAGACTCCCTCTTAACTGATGATCTTCTGTTTGCTCATTAACCAGCCGTGTCTGAAACTGTCCTGTAGCTTCACAAATCTACCAATCACCCAGTGTCTTCCATATCAGATCTCCCCTTCAGTGTAAGCTTCTCCGACTATAATGATTGAGGTCTTTGAAATGCATGCATCCCCGTGCCAAATTGATCATCTCAACCAATCACGTGAAGTCCATCTGACTTCACCAACACGTGAAGTTGGGCTCCCTCCACAACTTCACTAACTCGTCGGCATACGATAAGGTTTAATCTTCAACTACTCAACATCAAGTGATCAATTTCATCACAAAACCACCTTGACAGAATCTAACACATGACCATTAATTAATCTGAAGCATCTTCAATCACCAGGGATAACGATCAAGAACATAAACACTTTAATTCCCGATTAAATCCAACTTGTTCCAGAATTTTCACTCTAATAAATAAGCATCACGTTTCAGGATCCAATTCTCGAACGCCTTGAAAATAACATAAATAATATGCTCTGACCGCAATCCAGTAATGACGAAAACCTTCAGTTCAATTTGACTTTCTTCAGTTGGTCAACCTCGAACAACAACAATTTCATTGCCCACAAACACCCGAATATGTGTCAATATCCAGTTTCAAACAATACCCCATTCACAACCTCAACTCCAAATCCAGAGTTGACACGTATTTGTTCACACGTAAGACCAAGAGATAACAAGTTTCACTCGTTGACGGAACAACATCTTCGGTCTCACAATAATCGTGTACACCTGGCCATACAGACGAAAACTCCAAACAATTTTTTTTTTTTTTTTTAACTTCACCTGGCTGCTAACTTCACCTGGCCATAACTTCACCTGGCTGCTAACTTCGCCTGGCTGCTAACTTCGCCTGGCCATAACTTCGCCTGCTGCTAACTTCGCCTAAACCCTAAAATTTAAGCGACAACTTCGCCTGAACCCAATAACTTCGCCTGCGGCGGCTGTTCGGCCGAAAACGCACAGAAACGTGTCAGAAACACCAAAACGCAGATCTCGAACCATAGCATAAGAGCCTAAGGCTCTGATACCACATGTAGGTCCCCCCGGGGGCGTCGCCGATCGATACGAGATCCGCACGAGGTCTAGAAGTGCAGAATCCTCCTAGACTCGTTTATGGTGTAGAAGACGAAGAACACGATTACACATACACAAACACAAGAACAAACACACGAATGGGATAAAACACATCTGCAGATCTTTATAATATAATAATCAAACACGTTACATACCGTAACATAAACAGAAACACGTCCGACCCGAGGTGAGCTCTACCTCGGGTCGTCCCTCACGACACTTCCTCTCTTTTACTCTCTAGACAAATGAACTATAACACAATTACTCTTATTTTCTGGATACAAAACCTAAACAAGACACACATATATATAGACAAAACATCTTCTCGGGCTTGGGCTTGGGCCAGTAGGCGAAGTTGTTCTTAACTTCGCCTATGGCGAAGTTGTTATAACTTCGCCTAAGGCGAAGTTGTTCTAACTTCGCCGTTGGCGTCTCCGCTGGTCTGAATTGCATAGCGACGGTCACAAAATGCACCAACAGTATCTAGCATATGCTATATATATGAAAATCGAGATGGCTACCATTGGTGATGTTCATATCGTTCGGGATTTCCCGGATGTATTTCCAGAAGATTTGTCAGATGTGCCACCGGACCGTTAGGTCAAGTTCCAAATAGTGTAACGTCCGTAGTTTTCCGATAAAAAGGTTTAACCTTGTAGTGTTGTGTTCACCTTTCGGGCTTGACCCGGCATTCTTCCGAGAGCTCCTTTCCACCCCGTAAACGTATCTTGCTTAACTTTTCGTGCAATTTCAACTCTTAATAAAGTGGAGGGGCCAAAATGTTTTATTGTTATTATATTTTATATAAAAAATAAATAAATAAAACCTAAATCAAACCCTAGGTCCGATCGGCGCCCACCCCCGTCTCCTTTCCTCCTCGTTTTGCATGCAATCAGCCACCGTCCGGCCGTCCAAACTTCAATTCCAGGTCGGTATCATATGTATACAACTCTTTTTCACCTTAATTCATCCTTGTGGCGCGTTTATTCGTCGAAATTCGGTTGTTTTTAGGCTTGTCGGGTGGCTGTCCAAGTGGGCAGCTTCGGGGCTGTTTCGGCTAAGGTTTTTGAACCACAAACTTCCTAGGGTTGCCACTTACAACATACTAAAATTTCATGGCCAATGGAGATGTTTAGGTCGGTCAATCGATTTTAGTTCGAAAACTAGGGTTTATCGGGTGTAGGATTGGCAATTGTTGAGTTTGATGCGTTAAACGATCGGATGACCGGCCGAATCAGTTTGTACAGCCCGGGGGGGTTTAAGGGCTTTGAGAAAATTATTTTTTTGAGGCTCGGGGCTGTTTTGGTTGGTGCTTGATCAATCGAGTAATCGCGTGCGTGAATTTTCGTTTAAGTGTTAAATTGAGAGTTGTAAAAAGGAACCGTCAACCCTATCAACTCGGGTGACATAATTACGATGTAAGAAAAGGTTAAGATGGGAATTTGGTCCATTTGGGGCTGATTCATTTGACAATTGGTTTTAAGATTTATTACGCGCGTATTCGACTCGATTTGATTACCGGCGGGTGAGTTGTGCATCATGGTTAGCCCCGGCCATAATCGTAGGGTGGATTTGGTTAGTTGAAAGGTTTTAGGGGCTGAGGTAATGTAATTGGGTTGGGTTGGGCCTCGGCCTAAGTTGTTGGGCCTTGGGCCAAGTGTTGGGCCTCGGGCCAAGTTGATGGGCCTTGGACCAAGTGTTGGACCTTGGGCCAAGTTGTTGGGGCTTGGGCCAAGTGGTTGGGCCTTGGGCCAAGTTGTTGGGCCTTGGGCCAAAGTGTTGGGCTTGAACGGCCCATTAGGCAAGAGTGTTCTTACGGTCTAGTTTAGTAACGTGTTGTGTATAATTTACAGGCCTTTGCTTGTGATTGTGCACTTAGGAATTTCCTAGCTCGTTGCAGGTGTTCGATTGATTCCAGGTGATTTCATGATGCCCTTTTTAATCTTTTTACGTTTTAGGCTAGCATACACACCGTATTACAATTTTACCCGATTTTACTTGTTACAACTATTTGGATGGTATTAAATAGCCACTTTCGTATATGTGTATTTATGAAAATATGTGTGATTTATATTTTATGCCATAGGATATTTTAGACTCGTTTATTGTCTTATATTCCCTAAGGTTATATATATTATTTATGGTCTAGGCTCGAGGATACTATTAAGCCTAGTATTAATTTCTGGATTATCCATTATTTATGGATTGTATGTGGTGATATTGTTGGTTGGATGTTTGAATTAGATGTTTATATGTGTGTAAGTGAATGTGTATGTGAATGTGTATGTGATGGTAAACTGTGACCGGGTCAAATATATTACTCGGGGAGGACCCAAGGTGAGGAGGCCCGTGTTGCATGTTTATGACGCGGCTGGGTTAAATATATTACTTGGGGAAGACCCGGGGTGAGGAGGCCCGTCGTTCTATGAACCGTGGTAGGGTCAAATATATTACTTGGGGAAGACCCGGGGTGAGGAGGCCCGTATCACGTGTTTGGATGTTAAACCGCGACCGAGTCAAATATATTACTTGGGGATGACCCGGGGTGAGGAGGCTCGTGTTGCATGATTTTGTTTTATTAAACTGTGACCAAGTCAAATATATTACGTGGGGATGACCCGGGGTGAGGAGGCTCGTGTTGCATGATTTTAACGGTTTTGTAAAACCGCGGCTGGGTCAAATATATTACTCGGAGAAGACCTGGGGTGAGGAGGCCCGTGCTGCGTGAAAAGATGTTTAATGTTTTATTCTCTTATGATTTGGTTAAGAAAAGCTATTTATGATTTTATGGTCTCATGATTTTCCACTACATTCCATACTCATGGAATTTAAATTTTTAATGAATGTCGTTTACGAAAACTTGAACTCACTCAGCTCAAGCTGACTTTGTGTGTATGTTAGATTGACTTGCATGTTAAGAAGTGGATGCTACCGCTTGGACGTGTTGGATGCTACTCGGGAGGTTGAAGGCATTTCTGGTCAAGGATTTCAAATAAAACGGATATTTTATTTACAATTGATTTTGGACATCTGTACCCGTGTTTTGGGATTTTTAAATACTTAAACTTTTTCCACTGCTATTTACTTTGAACTGGTTAAATACAAAGAGTCGTTTGGTTTTAAATTTTTGTGAAATTGTGGATGTGATTACCAACTGTAGGATTCTCGGGATTCGGGGTCTTACAAATAGACCTTGTGCCGAGCGCAAAACCCGTTGCTCGAGCCCCTTACCGTCTAGCGCTGTATGAAATGAAAGAACTTATGGCTCAGTTGGAAGACTTGCTCGAATAGGGCTTCATTCGACCGAGCATCTCACCTTGGGGTGCCCCGGTCCTGTTCGTTAAGAAGAAGGACGGTAGCATGCGGATGTGCATCGACTACCGTGAATTGAATAAACTCACTGTTAAGAATCGGTACCCTCTCCCAAGGATCAACGACTTATTTGATCAGCTCCAAGGAGCTAGCTGGTTCTTGAAGATCGACTTTAGGTCTGGGTATCATCAGTTGAAAATTCGGGAGGACGATATTCCTAATACTGCCTTCCGCACTCGTTATGGGCATTATGAATTTCTCGTGATGTCTTTCGGTTTGACCAACGCACCGGCTGCGTTCATGGATCTTATGAATCGGGTGTGTAGGCCGATGCTCGATCGTTCGTTTAATGTGTTCATTGACAACATTCTTGTGTATTCCAAAAGTGAATCCGATCACGCCGGTCATCTCACGGAAGTTTTGGAAGCTCTGCGAAAAAACAAGTTGTATGCGAAATTTTTGAAGTGTTCCTTTTGGTTACGTGAGGTTCAGTTCTTGGGTCATGTTATTAACCCGAGTGGTATTTTGGTTGACCCTGCAAAGGTGGAAGCCGTAAACGAATGGGAATCTCCTAAGTCCCCGTCGAAAATTCATAGTTTTCTGGGCTTAGCGGGGTATTACCGCCGCTTCATTCCCGATTTTTCGAAAATCGCTTCGTCATTGACCAAGTTGACCAAGAAGAGTATTAAGTTTGCTTGGGGTTCTGAGCAGGAGGAGGCTTTCCTCGAATTGAAAAACAGGTTGACGCATGCCCCGATTCTAGCTTTACCCGATGGCACCGATGATTTAGTGGTTTATTCTGATGCCTCTTACCAGGGGTTTGGATGTGTTCTGATGCAGCGAGGTCGAGTCATCGCTTATGCCTCACGGTAGTTGAAGCCTCATGAGGCGAATTATCCTACTCACGATTTGGAGCCGACGACGGTTGTGTTTACGCTTTAGTTGTGGAGGCATTATTTGTACGGCGTTCCTTGCGTTATCTATACCGATCATAAGAGCTTAAAGTATTTCTTCGAACAAAAGGAACTGAATATGCGACAGCGTCGATGGTTGGAGTTGATTAAGGATTATGATCTAGAGATTATATACCATCCCGGTAAGGCTAACATGGTAGCCGACGCGTTGAGCCGGAAGAAGAGACCGAAACACATTCATGTAAAATCTTATTGGCTTATTCTTAAACCCGTTATTTTGAAGCAGATAGCCAACGTTCAGAACGAAGCTTTGCAGGTGGAATGGATTATGTCAGAGCGTATTTGGGGTCAAGAAAAATTGTTGGAAGACGTCGGTGATGGGGTGAAGTATAAGGATGGGCGTTTATGGGTACCGAGGTATGGGGGATTCAAAGGTAAAATTTTGGATGAAGCACACAAGTCACGCTATTCCACTCATCCGGGCGCGACCAAGATGTACCAAGACCTGAAGAAGAATAATTGGTGGCCTGCGATGAAGTTTGAGGTGGCTCAGTACGTGGGTAAGTGTTTGACATGTCTGCAAGTTAAGGCCGAGCATCAGAAGCAGTTCGGGAAATTTCAACCATTCGAAATACCTTAGTGGAAATGGGAGCATCTTACGAGGGATTTTGTGACTAAACTGCCTCGTACTCCTAGGGGTAGTTATGACACCATTTGGGTAATCGTTGATAAATTGACCAAGAGTGCTCATTTCTTGCCGATTCGAGAAACATTTAATTCTGAACAGCTGGCCGATGTGTTTATTCATGAGATCGTTTCTAGGCACGGGGTGCCAGTATCTATTGTTTCGGATAAGGACACACGTTTTACCTCCGGGTTTTGGAAGAAATTTCATGAGGAGATGGGTACCAAACTCCTCATCAGTATCGGTTATCATCCGCAGATGGATGGTCAGTCCGAGAGGACCATTCAGACTCTTGAGGATAAGTTGCGGGCTTGTGTTATCGATTTTGGTGGTAGTTGGGATCGTCACTTACCGTTGGTAGAGTTCTCGTATAATAACAGTTATCACGCCACGATTGGGATGCCACCATTTGAGATGTTGTATGGTAGGAGGTGTAAGACTCCAGTCTGTTGGGGTTCCATTAGTCAGAAATAGTTGGGTAGTTTGGAGGTGGTTGAGGCTACGATTGAGAAGCTCGATAAGATTAAAGCTTTTATGAAGGCCGCTCAGGATCGTCAAAAGTCCTATGCGGATAAAAGGCGAAGACCTATTGTGTTTGAGGCTGGGGATCGGGTTATGTTGAAAGTCTCTCCTTGGAAGGGTATCATTCGTTTTCGTAAGAGGGGGAAGCTTAGCCCGAGGTTCATTGGTCCGTTCCGTATATTGTCCCGTATTGGAGAGGTAGCGTATAGACTGGAGTTACCCGATGAGCTCGCAGGGATTCATCCTACTTTCCACGTGTCCCATTTGAGGAAATGTTTAGCTGACAAGGAGACCTATGTGCCTCTTGATGATATTGAGCTTGATAGTAAATTGAACTATGTTGAAGAACCTATCGCTATTCTTGACCGTCAGGAAAGGCGTTTGAGGAATAAAGTGGTTAGGCAGGTGAAGGTGCAGTGGAGGCACCGTAGGGGTTCCGAGGCTACATGGGAGTCCGAAGACGAGATGATGAAACTCTATCCTCAGTTGTTCCTGTCGCATCAGGATTCGGGGACGAATCCCACAGTAAGGGGGTGGACTTGTAACGCACGTTAATTTACAATTTAAAGATTTAAAGTTGTAAAGTATGTATAATTCTCGGGATTTAACCGACATTTCTCAGAGGCCTTCTCGTCATCCCAGAACGTAAAAGCATTTAACCTTTATTCCAAAATGCCAAATACATCAAATTGGATGGGTTAGGGTGAAACCTTTTATATAACATAAACAAAAAACCCTAACCCCCCCCCCTTTCACCTTGACCGATCGGCGCAGCAAACAGCCCCCCGCCCCCTGCGATTTTACTTTTTCCAGCCAAGTCGTGAGCGTAAAACATCAATTAAAGGTTAGTACTACGATTCCCCAAGTCTTTTACACCGTAATTGACCCTTATATCACGCGTATTAATCGTTAAATTGCGTGTTGTAGGCTTACCGGGTGGCTATCTAATTGAGCATTTCTGGGACTGTTTTGGTTGAGATTTTTGCACCAAAATCTTCCTAGGTATGTCTAGTATAACATACTTATAAATTATGTTCATTGGTGTTCGTTAGATTGGTCAACTAGTTGTAGTTTGATTGTTAGTGTTCGGTTGACTAGAATTGTTGATTGTTGCGTTTAACGCGAGGATTGAGGTGATTAACGACCAATTCAGCTCGGGGGCACTTGGTTTGATGTACGGGCTATTGAAAAATCATTTTTATAAGTTATGGGGCTGAATTGGTTGTCGGTTACTCAAACGGGTCGGTATAACGCGCAATTGCGTTTATTGAATGGTTGGTGCATTGTACGTGCGAGTTACCGACCCATTTGACTCGTGTAGCATCGTGTGGAATTGTTGGTTGTGATTTTATCATGTTGCGTCCACATGGGGCTGAGTTAATGGCCTAAAAGACTCTTAAACCCGCGTATTGGTATCACCTAGTGCTTCCGGGGGTAAATTGGGAATTCTTTATTCCGGGAGTGTCTAAGGGACGTTTTGGTGAATGTGAGGCCTCGAGGGCTGGTGTGATTTAGTTTGATGAGGTCGAGGCTTTAGGTGACCCGAACCCCATTAGAACGTCTCGTAGGATAAACGAGTCATCTTGATGTCATTAGTATTGATTGTATGTAAACCGGCAGGTGTTTGAGTCTTGGGATTACCTAGGGATTCTCTAGCTCGTGGTGAATCCGTGTCTCGTGTCAGGTGAGTTCATTATGCCCCTTTTAACTCTTTTTATGTTTTGGGCTAGAATGCAAACCTAAACGACTTTGCTTGATGAAACGTTTAAACTATTTTATTTAGGCTTGCTTGTATATGGTAGGCCTTGGGATGTTATAGTATGTATGTATGTATTATTGTATGGCCAATATTTGACGATGTTAGTAGTCGTTATCGACTATGGATGTTACGTATGCCTACTTTGTGTTTGCATACGTTGATGAGATGTTACGTGTTTAGGTTGTACGTTTGCTCGACCCTGATGTTATATATATATATATATATATATATATATATAGGGATGCACTTATAAGGATGTTTATATATATGTATGTATATACATGTAGATATAAGGATGATTATATATTGAAGATGATGGCCTAACTGATGTATCCCTTTTATAGCTTAAGACCTTTGGAAAGACTATTATGATTATTATTATTGATGTTATTTAATAAAACTTAAACTCACTCAGCTCAAGCTGACTTTGTGTGCATGTTAGTGTGAGTTTTAGGTTAGGAGGTGGATGCATTACCGCTTGGACGTGCACAAAGCTACTTGGACGGTGGAGGGCGTGCCTGGTCGGATGTCTCAATAATAATAAACATTTTATTTTTAATATTTGTTTAAATATATATAAATTGGTTTTGGGCATAATTCCCGAGTTTCGGGAACTTGTTTTATCAATTATGTTTTTCCGCTAAATTATACTCTGAGATGCTTATTTTAATGAAACAAACTGTTTTTGAGTTTAAGTATTTTGTAAGTATTTTGGGATGAATACCAACTGTAGGATTCCCGGGATTCGGGGTCTTACAGATTATTACCACATAGATTGGTTTGCGCATTTAACAGTTATCATTTACTATTTATTTATTATACAACTATTTGTTATGTTAAAATTGGTGATCATCTCACTCAACATATTTGTTGACAAAACTCCATTTTCTACGCATATGCAGGTTGATTGAAGATTGAAGTTTGGACATTTAGAAAGACCTTTGGATTATAATGAAGACAAACTTGAATTTAAATGGTTGTATTTATTTATTTGAATTGTTTCCTTGTATTTGATTATTGTGTGTGTTATTTGAACAAAATAAGTAATTAGATATTGTCATTTATATTTATAATAGTATCTTCGAACTATGAGCAATCGGATCACACCCCAGCATTTCCGCCTTAGGTTGGGGTGCGACAGATTGGTATCAGAGCCGAAGGTTATAAGATAGGTCGTTAGAAATTGTCCTAGACATATGTTAGGAACCCTATACGTGCTTATCTGATTTGCCTTATGTGCTATTTAAATAAATTGTTTACAGCTTGCTTAGATTAATTATTTAAATTGTATGTATCTTGTTTATTTGTTGCACACACACAAATTCCGAGGTTATGCTTCAACTTTCAAAATATTTTTAAATCCTCTTAATTATAGTAGATTATATTTTATTGTGGGAAATTCCTTAAGAATTCCCGTGTTTTGCTTTTTCACCTTGAAGCGTGGGGGTATGACAAATCTCGTACAACCACATAACTTCAAGTGGTACCCGTAATCGGCTAAACGGTTACGTGGTAAACATAACCGGCTAAACGGTTATACTTCCAAATTTTTTGTTTAAATTATTTTAAATGCTTAGTTGGGTGAAAAACATGGAAATCCATGGGCATTCAAACTATTCATTTCTTAAATCATTTTTGATTTGATTTTGGGTTGGAACGTATTGTCCGAGGTGGTTCCCGAGAAACACAAACTACTTATATTTGATTCGTTGATTCGATATTTAGTTGAGTCGGTTAAATGCCATGTAACGCTCATGTTCCGAACAACTCCATTGATTCAATAATTCGTTAATTAGTTGGGTCAGTTAAAAGCCATGTACACGCTCATGGGCTGACCAACTCAATTGTTTATTACACGTTATTTGAATTGGGCCATCAAAATGCCAAGGAATGCTCATGGGAGGCTAATTCACAAACTTTATGTTGTTTATTTAGTTGGGCTATTCAAATTGCCATGGAAAGCTCATGGGAAGTCAACTCGTTTGATATGCTTGGTTATTTTATTTTTGGAAAATCTTATAAAACATTATTACTTAAATGCTTCAAACTCATATATATTATTTTAAATCTTGACTCGTCCTCGAGTCTTCACTAATACTAATACATATACATACGCATCCCCATTATTTCATATCAACTCATTCCTACAACTTACCAATCATTTCATTAAAATCTCATCCTTGGTCCTCGTAGAATGTTTTCCCTAAGAAATCATCGTAATCCACGTCGTTCGCTTGCTTCTCGTGATTTCCATTCGGCTACTAGAATGAACAAGGAGTTTGCTGCTACTAGAATCGACAAAGAGTTTGCTGTTGTATTCCGTTAACCAAACGACCGCAAATCTCGACAAAACTAAAACACATCGAACAAGAAATCTTATATTAACTCATATCAGTTAAAATATTATTTAAATTATATTTTCTTAATTATATCCATATCCTCAAACTATAAATTTCTAAGTACATTTAAATCCTTATCCTCAACTTTAAACTATAAATATTTTATTATCTCTTGTTTTCTTCAATATCATGATGGTTTTCACAATTTATTTTTCACTTTATAAATATTTATTATTATTAAAATTAAATTATTGTAAATTTTATTATTAAACTAAAATATGTATTCTCTAAAAATTTAATTTCCATGTTTAAATTAAAAAGTTTTCCATTAATTAATTTAAACTTTTATTATTAAATTAACTTTTTGATTGAACCTTCATCGTAAATATTTCAACTCCCTACTTTGATTTGTGAAAATTTTTTGGACGTTTTAGATGATAAATTCGTAGTTGTTGGAATATTCATGGTGGTTCATGCGTTTCTAGCCTCGTATTTATTTTATTTTATTAAATGTTTCACATCTTATTTTTGCTATCGCAATTAATTTAAAATTTTGTTATTTACTTAAATTTAAATATTTCCAAATATTTATAACAATTTTGTGAAAAAGGAAAACAATCCACAAATTCCCAATTTAATCTAATTTAATAACCTACTTTATATTTTACCTAATTTTAAAGATTTAATTGGAATAGGACTATCTCAGTGGTTCGGGAATATCCGTTTCCCAGTTTAATCTATTAACGATTTAATTAAAAATAAGTATATTTTCGCATTATCATTAATATTTAAATTACTAACTATTATAATATTTTAGAATATCTTAATCGAATTAATTTAAATCTCAAAATCACCAACTTGAAAAGCTATGACCTTATATTAATTTCTCTTTAAACTCATAAGTACTTAAACTAACTGAACTCGACTCACCAAAATCTTCGTTTAAACTTATATTCTCGATCTTAAGAATTTCATTCCTAAAGGATACGATATTTAAGAACTCCGCATGCAGTTAACTATTTGTTATAAACTGAACCTTTGCGTAATTCATCCCCTGGATAAAATTCCTTTATCAAAGATTAATCAATTAGGATCTTGTATCTCCATTTCATTTCCTTAATCTCGATTATCACAATAACATCTGTTTCACCAAATCTATTTTCTTAAATTTTCAAAAATTTTACTTTAAAAGTAAACGAGATTTCCGAAATCTCACGGTTTATTTAATTTAACTAGAAAATTTATTAATTATAATTTGAAATTATATTTAGAAATTATCAAAAACAATTGTTTTCTCTTAAAATTTTATTTTCAATGTTTTATAACCCACATGATGAAACGAGTTATGCGGACCATCAGACGATAAGAGTAATTATGGTTGCGAACATAATTATCCGAGTCCTCGCATGGAAATCATAATACGTACAATTATGTTTCATGATTTAGAACATAAGGTAACTTGGGTAACAGTACGAATGATAAGATGATAAGGACATGGTGGACACGTCGCTGGTAGATCCTATATATAAGTGCCCTTATCAGATTGCCATTTGAAGCGTTGCTTCGGTTATTAGAAGCTCTATGTTATGATATTTTTATTAAAAGTTAATTATTTTCAAAAAAATGATTATGTTTTGGTTTTCCTTAATTTCGGGACGAGATTCCCTTAAGTAGGGGCGATTGTAACATCTCAGATTTTTTGAACCCGTATTCGTTTACGAACGAAACTTTTTTAGATCTTTATTATTATTAAAAATCAAGTAATTATTAATATTTAAGTTTCCAATAATTCACTGTAGGCCCTTGTACTTCAATCAATGTTCAAAACCAATTTATACTAAAACTAGTTCAAGTAATGCCCAAATATCAAAGTTCAAGGACCAAATCTGCCATTTTTGAAACTCCACCCATGGGGGCCAAAGCGCCGCGCGGGGAGACCTTCCACCCCCGTCGTGCGCCGCCTTCACAACACTGGTCAGATCGTTTATGCTCTAGTTCGTTTTCTAGCTCGTTTAAGGTATTAAATCACTTATTTTAGGCATATTAGAGAGAATTAAGGACAAAGTAAACATCCTACAACTAAAATACAATTCCTAATTCGTTTTCCCTTGTCCAAGATCAGATCTTTGTGAATAAATCATTGATTCTTTCCTTAAATATATTTACTTGCTTAAACGGGCTAAAAAGCCTATATTTAGTTCGTTTTAGCTATTCTTATATAAACAAGACATAACCATCTTCTATAAACTTTAACCTAACCCTACTAGACCTCATCCAGCCGTCACCTACTTCTGTTCATCCTCCAACCATTCGGTTTTTTTCATATTCGTTGAAGATTCAAGACTTGTTCGTTGACTTTGCTTGCTTTAGGACCTTTGACTCATCGTTTCTGCTTGTCCTTTCACTTTTCGGGTAAGTTGTAAACTGTAAAATCGTTCATACATATTCCCTAGTTAATAACCTTCAATCAATTTCGGTGATTGAAAGGTGTTGACTGGTCAATTGCTTTAAAACCCGATAAAGGGTAAAATAGTCAACAAGTTTGACTTATCGTTTTCTCACACTTCTGGTCGGATTCAATGTTCCATCCAGAAGACTTTTATTCTCGTAACCTGATTTTAAGGCTATTGACCAAAACCCGACTTCCGACTCGCTGTTCGAATTCTGGTCAGTACCAGCTCGCTTAAACGTTTAATTCAACATAACTAGAGTTCTACTCATCCGTTTGGATTAATTCCAGCGGCATTAAGTTCATTTTTATATATAGTTCATATCACAAAGTTTCAGGTTCTGATTCGTTATCTCGTTTGACGCGTTATTGGACGACTCGCTTAAACCTTACTCGTTTATCGTATTTATTAATCACTTGCCTTCCATCTAAGGTGAGTTTGATCATTCCCCTTTTTATACACTATTTTCTAACGTTTTGGGGACATATGCGTACTCATTCATATTTTCTATCATATATATATCTCAAACAATCGCAAACATGATCATTGTGTGTTGTATCAATTAAATGCTATTTGCTAATTGCTATTTGTTTAAGGCTGTTTGTATTCTATCAAGTCTTAGATTCTCATTAGTATGATCATACGACCGTCTTAGTAACCGGAGCCCGATTTGCTTGGCAAAGATAAACCGACAATTTAGTCATTGTAATCAATGCCCGATTCGCTTGGCAACTATTCATTGGCACACGAGTACAACTTGGTTTTGGTTTGTTGAGGTTTGATTGATTATTACCACATAGATTGGTTTGCGTATTTAACACTTATCATTTATTATTTATTTATTATATAACTATTTGTTGTGTCAAAATTGGTGATCATCTCACTCAACATATTTGTTGACAAAACTCCATTTTCTACGCATATGCAGGTTGATTGAAGATTGAAGTTTGGAAATTTAGAAAGACCTTAGGATTATAATGAAGACAAACTTGAATTTAAATGGTTGTATCTATTTATTTGAATTGTTTAATTGTATTTGATTATTGTGTGTGTTATTTGAACAAAATAATTAATTAGATATTGTCATTTATATTTATGATAGTATCTTTGAGCTGTGAGCAATCGGATCACACCCTGGCATTTCCGCCTTAGGTTGGGGTGTGACAATACTCAACAATCTTTGCATACAAACAAGAATATTACTTCACCACTAAAATCTTTAGACACTCATTTATGTTTCAAAGGTGGTGAACCTGGTCATATCTCAAAGAAACACAAAGCAAAGATTGACGATATCAAACAATCATCAACTTGAAAGACTGAAATGATTCATAATTTGAACGAAAATCAAGTTGACGAATGTGTTATAATGTATTCAAATGTCCATCTGAAGAAAGTCGTTTGGGTTGAAACTTCTAATGTATTACACAAATTCGTTGACCGTGCTCAATCGATTTGAAAAAACACTGATTCGGGAATAATACGTGATGGCTACTTAAAGAAGAAAACTAAGAAACCGTCACCTATTCTCAAGTACCGAATGCAAGTGCTAAGTTAAATGTATCTCCGAAAATCTCAAAAGGAGAGCCCAAGACTGAGGCTTGGGCTGCCTGTTTGAACTAATCATTTTACTTTGTTGTGTAGAGTTCATCCAGGTCTCTTTTAAGTCACAAATGGATATTGGATAGTGGATGTTCTCGGCATATAACTGGCAACCTTGATCTTCTCAACAATGTTCGAGATATTCAGGGAAGATATGTAGTGTTTGCTGGTAACAACGGAGGAATGATTACGAAGGAAGGAGAAGTTTCAAACGGGAAAGTTACGTTTGAAAAGCTTAATTATTGTGAAAACGTGGATCACAATTTGTTGAGTGTTTCACAGGTCTGTGATAAACACTATACCACAGTTTTCACAAACAAGGAGTGTGTTATTCTTCAACCTGGATACACAATTCATGAAGAAATGATTGTCATGCGATCACCTCGATCGAATGATATTTATGTCCTTGACATGAATCTTAATGTAATGTTTCACCCTCAGAAACGTGTTTTGTCTCCAAAGCAACAGAGAAAGACTCGATTCTATGGTATCGACGCATGGGACACATTCACATACGCAAGATGAATTTTCTCATTTCTAATGACTTGGTGGATGGTATGTCTCTAAAGAAATTCAAGATTAATGATCATTGCGTTGCTTGCAAGAAGGGGAAACAGAAGAAGAAGTCACACCCGTGTAAATCGATTAACTCGATTGTCATACCACTAGAATGACTTCATTTGGATTTGTTCTGACCAGTGAATCGTGCTGGTATCGCGGGTGATTTTTATTACTTAGTCGTGACAGATGACTTCCCGAGATATTCATGGGTGTTATTTATGGGTTCAAAAGATCAGACGCCTTTGTTAATTCTGAACCTTATCACGAAGATCGAATCACTTTACAAACTTAAAGTGAGACGAATACGTAGTGATAATGGAACTGAGTTCAGGAATAATTTATTGGATTTCTTCTGTATCCAGAAGGGTATACATCGCGAATTCAGTGCGCCGTATGTTCCTCAACAAAAAGGTGTAGTTGAACAGAAGAATCGTACGTTGATTGAAGCTGCGAGAACAATGCTTGCTGATTTTAAGCTTCCCGTTCAATTCTGGAACGAAGCTGTGAATACGGCTTGTTACACAATGAATCGCGTACTAATTATAAAGAGGTTCAAGAAAACAAGTTACAAACTTCTAAATAATCGTAAACCGAACTTAAAGTATTTGGAACCGTTCGGGTGTCCTTGTACTGTATTGAAGAGAGATGCCGGGAAGTTCGATGAAAAGGCATTCGACGGATACTTTTTGGGATACAATTCTCCTAAGAAGCGGATCTTCAATATCTCTTCGGGTTGTGTGGAAGAATGGTATAACGTTGATTGCCAAAGTTATACTACTCTTCCAACTGGTACGGGTCCCGATTGGATGTTCGACTACGATTGGTTATTTAATTCATTTACATCAGAGGTTGAAGAAGTCCCTGAAGATTTAGTTCGAGCATATTTGGAAGAATGATGTCTTCCTATTCGTAGTTCTTCTTCAGTTGATGTAGATGACTCTCCTAATGTATCAGAAACGTCAAATGATGTTTTTGAATCTTCCGATGATGCTGATTTTGTTGATTCTTCGTCTGTGCCATTAGATGAAGCTCCAGAAACAAGCGAGCCGATTCTAATTGATGATGACTCACCAACGGTCTCTTTAGACGCGACGGAGGAAAATATCACCAATCTAGGTGATAACGTATCCGTGCCTGCTAATCCTTCGTTAAGGATTCACACTAATCATCCGCAAGAACAAATAATTGGTGATGTGAAGGACGGGGTTCGTATAAGACGCCAATTAGCTAATGTATGTGATGACGTGATTGACTGTAACTTATCTCCTACCGATGTTCCGATTGTATGTGCTTATGCAGATTTGCACTCATCGGGGTTTCTTAATATTGCAGATACACCTGCTTTTTACCCAGATCGAATTGACAAGTGTCACAATAGCACTCAAGGAACCATCTTGGGTTGAGTCTATGCAGGAGGAGCTGCAACAGTTTGTACGACTGGGTGTATGGGATTTGATTGATAAACCTGATTGAGTCAAGAAAGCGATAACGAAAAAATTAGGGTGCAAAAAGGACGACCGTGGGGTAATCGTGAGAAATAAGGCACGATTGGTCGTTCTTGGGTACAATCAACAAGAAGGCATTGATTACACTAAAGTATATGCTCTTGTGGCACGACTGGAGGCTATACGTATCTTTCTTGCCTATGCAGCCTATAAGAACTTTAAAGTGTATCAAATGGATGTGAAATCGGAATTCTTAAATGGTCAAATTCATGAAGAAGTGTATATGAAACAGCCACCCGGCTTCGAGGATCTAGATTATCCAGAGCGTGTTTATCGCCTAAACAAGGCTCTTTATGGTATACATCCTGAAAGCCTGGTAAAGCACGTTGGCTGACCCTTTACTCGATAGTGGTTTCAAGAGAAGGACTATAGATTGTACATTATTCTAAAAGAATGTTGGTGATAATCTGCTCCTTGGCCAAATTTTCGTGGACGACATTATTTTCGGTTCGACAAACTACAGATTATGCAAAAACTTTGAGAAAATGATGCAGATAAAGTTCGAGATGAGTTCGATGGGGGAGATGAGCTTTTTCTTGGGTTTGCAAGTTCACCAGTTTGATTCCGGGATCTTCATCCATCAGACCAAATACGTGAACGATGTCTTGACCCGATTCAAGTAGGGGTGCAAACGAGCCGAGCCGAGCCCGAGCTCGACTAGGCTTGAGCTCAGCTCGTTTAACTTAAACAACTCGAGCTCGAGCTCGGCTCGTTTCGAGCTCTATTTTCAAAGCTCGAGCTCGGCTCGCGATCATATTTTGAAGCTCGAGCTCAGCTTGGGCTCGGCTCGATTACTATTTATCAAATATTTTTTATATATTTATAATTATTTTTATATATTTTTTTCTATTATAATTTTATGTATAAAATAATATATACTATTTAGTTATTTTTATTTATTTTTTCATCACATTATATGTATTAATTAATAATTATTATATATATATATATATATATATATTTAAAATATATATATATATAAATGACAAGCTCGCTTAGGCTCGCGAGCCGGCTCGAGATCGATAAGTGAAGCTCTGGCTCGGGCTCGTTTATTAAACTAGCTTATTTTTAAGGCTCGAGCTCGGGCTCGGGCTCGATTAAGCTCGGATCGATTGAGTTTTTCAACGAGACGATCTTGAGTAGCTCGCGAGCAGCTCGGCTCGTTTGCACCCCTAGATTCAAGATATCCGACGGCAAAATCCCTTCGACACCTCTTCCCATGGGTCACAATTTATCACCGGATGAATTGGAGGATACCGTTGATCCAACCCAGATATGATCAGATCTTTGATGTATTTGACTACTTCTCGTCCTGATATTATGTTTGCTACTTGTTTGTGTGCCACGTATCAATCGAGTCCCCGAGTGAACTCATCTGGCAGCAGTTAAGCGGATCTTACATTATCTGAGGGGAAGTCCTGACATCGGGTTGTGGTACCCCAAGGACGATAAGTTTGATCTCACCGCTTTTACTGATTCGGACTATGGAGGATGCAAGATCAATTTCAAGTCTACAACAGCGGGTTGTCAATTCTTGGGAAACTAGCTTGTTTTCTGGCAGTGTAAGAAGCAGACGACGGTCTCAACTTCACCAGCCGAAGTAGACTATGTGGCGGCTTCGAGTTGCTGTTCATAGGTTCTCAGGATCCAGCAGGATTACGCTTTGAAGTTTCTTACTACTCCTATCTATATTGACAATTCGGCCGCTATTTCTATCACCAAAAATCTGGTTCACCATTCAAAAACAAAACACATTGAAATCTGTTATCACTTCATACGTGATTGCTTTGAAAAAAATTAATTGACATTGAAAAAATACATATGGATTTTCAAAATGCTGACCTTTATACCAAAGCGTTTGTAACACGTTTTCAATACTTGCTGGGTATAAACGGTTTAAAAACTTTTACTGGTATTCAAAAGCTCAGTTAAATCATTTTATTTTCATTTTTCTTGTTTTAGTTCATTTTTTGTTGGTTTTAGGGGGAGAAAATATAAAATTCAAAAATATTGTGATTTCAGTTTGTACAAAGAAAATTAAAAACTCCAAAAACATTAAAAATTTGAAAAATACAAAAACATTGAAAAACGCTTCTCAAAATGAGTTTTGAAGCAAAAAGGGAAAATGATAGTATATTGGTCATTTGATCCTAAATCCAGTAAAGAGTAAGCAATAAAAGACTAAATGCTTAATTGTATCGATGTATTGGTAGGTCTTTTAACAAACGAGTAAGAACTTGTAAGAGATATAAAAATAAACTACATGCCAAATCTAGTGGGGTTACATCTTGATGCATAGTTAAATATCTATTTTAAGTATCAAAAGTTTAAGATTACTGTGTGTGCATGCTTTCATTTTTGAAGAAAATTCTACTTTGTTTTATATTTCATTTTGCAAAGAAATTCAACTTCATTTTTCTTTATTTTTATTCAAATCTTGGATCCTCTCCTTCACGATAAGATTATCCGACCTGAGGGTTAAGATTTGAGTATTCTGCTTTATTTTCTTGGTGTTTCGTACAAGCCTTGGATCTCCTCCGCATATACTATAAGCACAAACGTGTGAAAGTCATGTATCGAACTGGGGATTAAGGCCTGTGCAATTTCAACTTATTTTATCTTTTTATTTTGTTAAAATGGAACCTTATCTGCATGTGGTAATACCGATCTTAAGGGAAAATTTAAATCTTTTACTTTATTTTCACTTTGTTATTTTTGCATGAGTCACAGTTAATCAAGTTAAAGAAATTCAAAACGTACATGTAAAATTCACTGTATAAGAGATATCAAAATTATGTCTGATAGGTGGGTCCCACATAAGAATTGTGCTTAATTGAATCACTAAGTATATCACCGAAAATTCTGAAAACTTTGTTCGAAGATTTAAGTGGAAAATAATACCAATAATCGACTTAACTTCAGTCATAATAAACGCTGAAAATAAAACTGTGATGGACGGAGAATTTGGTCAATATGTTTCCCTGCTCGACTCACAAAAACATGTACTACTTTAGTAGTTTAATTGTTTACTGCTTTACATTGATTTTTATGTTGAAAATAATTCAAAATTTTCAAAAATATTTTAACTGCTTTATTTTTTATTTACTGAGCTGGCGAATAAATCAAAACAAAAAGAAAAGAGTTTTACCCCGCGTTTTAAATCGTACTTAACGTATTATCAACCGGTATCGGTTGATTTTTAATGTAAAAATTCGTTTAAGTTAAACCGTAGCGATCTATGATCAGATCGGGTATGTTAATGTATTTCAATTGGAACATTAATGGGCTCAATTTGATCGTTAATGGGCTTAATTGATTGTTTAATTCATTAAAACCCTAATTGGTTTTTAACATTATTTAAACCCTTAATGAGATTTTTGTCTCATTCGCTAAGGATTTTTGGTGATTTGTTAATTGGTTTAATGAATGTAAAGCCTTTCGTTATTTAAACATAACGAATGAGTATCTCATTCGTTATATGGACATTCGCTTTCGTTGTGCATAACGAATGGAATACATTCTCTTAAACAGTTAACGAATGGAATGTTTTCTAAAGTATTATTTGTTAATATGTTAACGAATGTGAAATCTTATTCGTTTAAAATATCGAACGAATCAGATTTATAATTTAACTAATGAGGCCATTCGTTAGTTTAAATTTGAACGAATGACCTCGGAAAGCATGAAATTATTAGGGTTTATAATCCCAAAGTCAGACGAATGACTCTTCATTCGCCATTTCCTATTTCATCGCCACCCTTAAGAGAACTCTTGCAAAATTTTTCCCTGATCCTTTGACTGCTTATTTGCTTAATTGGTTGAAATATTCTTGTTCAACAGTTGAAGGCGATCATAATCATATGATACTCATGGAATTTCATCGGTGGATTTTGGGTTAACTGATTAAATTTGTTAAATGAATAAATCGAACAGTTAACCATTCTAAAAACTCAAATTTTGATAAAATTAGTGTCAATGTTCTTTGTTTAATGTATTAAACCTATTTTCGAACATTGTTGTTGAGGTTAATTGTGAAATGTGATAAGAAATCAAAGGTTTCATAGATGATGATCGTCGTATTTGACTGTAATTAGTCAAAATTGATGGTAGATTTGACTTCTGATAGTCAACAGGTTAATTAATCCAGATTCGTTATTCTTATAACAAATGATAGTCAGAATCGTTAAATAGTTAACGAATAACTACATGATTCGTTATGGTAACGAATAGATGATGCGTTCCTACGAAGAAACACTTATGATATTAGAACTCATGCCTTATCGAGCATGTTATCCCATTTTTAAATTAGTTTATTCGGCAACAGCAAATGCTAGTTCCAATATGGGTTCCCAGCAATGAGAAAAATAAATGCAATAGCTAAATGATGATGAGCCATATCAGTCAGCCATAAACTTTGGGTTTGTGGATGGAATCCCCCGAGAAGGGTTAAAATGGCAGTTCCTGCTCCTTGGGAGGTACCAAATAAATGACTACTTGAATCGGGATTTTGAGTATAAAGATTCCACTGACCTGATCAACCTGATAACGAATAAGAGTAACGAATCAGAGTTGATTCGTTAAAGTAATAATAATTGATTCGTTATTATAACGAATGACTTAATGTATAAGTTTGATTCGTTAGTTGTAACGAATGAAAGATATCTAATGTATAACGAATGTCTCATTTGTTTAAACCATTATAACGAATGAGATGGACATTCGTTAATCAGTATGTGAACAGTTTACTAATTGTTTTATTCTTTAAACAGAAATGGCTGACGTGATAATTCAAAACCCTTTTCCCGAGCAAAATCCCGAGGCTAATCCTGAACAATAGCCTCAAGATCAAGATCAAGATCAAGTTGCACCTGAACAAGCTCCAGTGCTTTTATCGTGGAACAAAAGCCAGAACATATGTGCTTTTCTGGAGATGAACTTTGAGGATTCACCGATCTTTGGAGGCATAATCAGTTTTTTAATATGCTCCAGGATATACAAGGCCATCTCTACAAGGACTATGGTTTATCTAGGCATTATTCGAGCCTTTTGGGATACCGCTAGACTTAATGAGACTGAGAATCAGATAGAAGCGGTTATTCAGGATAAACGTGAGGTGAGTGATGTTGGAGTTATTCGAGACTTTTTAGGCTTTCGTGATACAGTGGATGATAGATGCGAGTTTGATTCGTGGGTTGTTTTGACGGGTTAAGTATAATGGTGATTTGGGAAGGTCGATGTACAACAAAGCAAACTTGTGCAAGCAGTACAAGTATTTGCTTCATGTTTTGATTCATTGTCTCGGTGGACGCAAAGGAGGGTTTGATGAATGTCGTGTGATGCTACAATCTTCCTTCGTCGCCTTAGTATTAAACAAACCATTCAACTTCTCTGAATTGGTTTATTATCACTTAAAGGAGAATCTCTCGAGCCGTCACAAGTTCCTTATGTATCCGAGATTCTTGCAGATGATGATTAACGATCTTCAACCGAATTTGGTTAAAGATCAAGATAATTTATTGAAGTTAGAGCACATGGATTCGGAGACTATGAGACATTTGAGATCGTATCATTGTCAAAGTATTCAATATTGTTCGAAGTTTAAACGCTTGATTGGCCATCTTGCCAATATTGACTATCAAGAGCCACCTAATGATTGTTGGGCTCATGATGACTCAGATTCTGAGCGAGAACGTGGTGATGGTGGTCATGGTGGTGTTGATGGTGGTCCTGGACCACGAGCTGAGCTAACGTATGAACAAACACGTAAGCGTAAAGGGAAAGAACCTATGGTGGATAAGGGGGAGAAACCTTAGAAACAGCATGTTAGACGGGGTTCGGGTATCGAGATACCGAGTCAACCGTTTGAGCAATCTACTCCACCTGTATCTGTACTGGTTTCTATTTAAGCTGTTGTTCCTACTTCTCCGATATCACAGAGTATTCCGATATCTCCAGCTCCTGCTGTTACTCGATCTCCTACTCCTGTTCAGATGCCTATTTCTCCAGTACCTCCATCAATGACGTTGACGACTACTTCTGTAGCCAATCCTTATTTTGGAGATGTGTTGCAGATGGTGTTAGCTTGTATGACTTCTCCACAACCAACTGCTCCTGCTACAACAGTTACTCCTACACCGTTGCAAATACCTGAGCATTCTTTCATGACTTATAATCGTCCTCAGGGTCCTATGCAACTACTTCATCCACACTTTTATGAGTTGTCTCCTAATGCCAAGTGGTTTAATCTGTTGAATCTGGTTCATATGCAACAAACTCAGATTCAAGCAGATCGTTCGTTTCAGGAACAGATGAAGGCAGAGCAGCGGAATATGTTTAGGCATATTCAGTTTATTCAACATGAAAACAGGGAACTTAAAGCCCTTTTTGCTGCTCAAGGGGAGAGACTGGACAAACAAGATGAGATCATACTTCAGCTGACGTGCAAAGATGATGATTTGAAGAAATTAAAGAATGATGAGGATGATAAAGATGGAGAAGGAGGTGTAGATCAGCAACCGGGAGGTAGTTCTGCATCGTCGGCAGGTAATCAGGCTAATACTGGTAGTGGTGGTGGGTCAGAGGGTAATAAATTGCAGATTGTGCCTTACAAGGACTATTCTCAGGCTAAACCGATCGATGTGATTCCTGAGAATAGAATTATTTTTGTTGGTATGGATGGGATTGTGAGGAGTATTGTGAACGCTGATGAGATCGAAGAGGGTGAGTTTGTTGATCACTCGTTGACCAAAGAACAAATTGCCCTACTTCTGGATCAGAATGAACAGGAGGTTGAGGAATTGGGAAAGAGTGTGGACGTTGATATTGAGTTCGAGTAAAGTACTAATCCAGGCATTCCACACGGGAATGTGCCTGAATATGATGAAGTGGAGGTAGAGGATGTTACTGCTGAGGAGTACCCTGAGTTCTACGCTGACAACAACAATGACTCAGTTATTCCATTCTTTACTACAGAACATTTTGATTCAGCAGAGCGTCGGTTGAGAGAAGAGATCGAGAAATGGAACAAAGCTGCAGAGACAAGTCACCTGACTGCTAAAGAAAGGAAATGTACACGTGCTTTAGATGGTATGTTAGAGCATGATGTGAAGAGAATGAACAAGATGATCGAGACGTTTCGTTATGGTGAACAAGAGGAAGTCAAAATGGTCAACGCTCGAGCGTCGGCATACCAAATGAAGAAGTACATGCCAGTGAAAGGTGATTTGATAGCTTGGCAGTATGATACAGAGCTTAAAGTATATATCATAAAGTGGGAACATGGTATTTATTATTTCAAGCGCCCACACGATATATTATCTATGCCAAGGTGCGATGTTAGAACACTAGCCAACAGACCATTCATGAATCGAGGAAAAGATGTCTAGGCTGAGTGGTTCTATTCTCATTTATTACATGAAACCCATTATGGTTTCAAGTTCTTCAAGCCGCAAGTGCCGACTCACAAGTGTATTGACGAGATTGATCCGCGCACTGGCTGGAGGAAGATGATCTTACAGGTAAAGCCGCCAAAGACAATGAAAAGGGCACCGATGAAGATATTCCCTCAGAGTCTGTTCACCATGTTTAACCGTTGGTATTACGATAATATGACTGGTTAAGCAGTTATTGTGTTGGGTTCCAGGTCTAACACGAAGATTATCCGTGTGATCGATCCGATGTGGCTCGTTAACTTATCTGAGTCTGACAACGAAGATATATTTACTAGTCAGATCAACAAGCATAAATGAACAAACATAATCATATACCAGATCAACAAATAACTCGATGTCATCATAAGATCTAGATCCTTAGAGGCTCTCTCAAACAAACATAATTGAACAAACATAAATGAACAAACATAAACGAGCATAAATGAACACAAACGAACAAATATAAAGCAGTAAGTACATGATTAACATCTACAAAATTACATGGTTTAAGGACCATAAACGAACGCACAAACGAATGAACATAAACGAACGTTGATGAATGTAAATGAATTAACGAAACATGGTGTTCATGTTCGTTCGTTTAATTAAATAAATAAAATTTTTGTTAGTGATAATTCGTTTTTTAAATAAACGAACTTCCTGCCCAATGGCTCACGTACAGTACAATGAACTTGCGGCTTAATTTTGAAGATAAATAACATAATACAATTTAAATTTTAATGAGTTAATAGTTATTATAGGTTTAATCAAGATAGAGCTCAAGGTTAAAAATAGTGCCAAGGTAAGGACAATTTAGGCATTTCAGATTCAACAACCTTATAATTTAAAATTCTAACAGTAGCTAATATTAGCAGCAGTTTTTGGATCAGATTTCTGGTCAATATTTTAGGGTCTTTATTTCGGTTTTGTTGGAGCTACTAATAATAAGACCCTTTTGAAAAGTTTGAACATTACTTGCATAGTAACTGTTGCCAATTCAATTCTACTTGAATGATTTCACTTACAAAGTTGTTGGTGGTAAGATGGTTCTTTTTTGATCAGTGATATTATTTGAGAAACTTTTTATATTTCTCATCATTTCTTTATTTAGTACATGACAGGGAGGATGTAAATATTGCAAAATTTTTTGAAAATTGTTCTGGCTTCGTTAACAAAGCTAAAAGAACTGGTGGTGTGTTGGTAAATTGCTTTGTGGAAGATCCAAAAGGTGCTTATAGTTTCTTAAAAAATATTTTATTTTTGGTTTTATAACGCCTAACTGCATATTATCTCTTTTGATGTTTTTATTGTATTCTTTCAAAGTTATACATTATACATGTTTGTACTAATTGAACTCAGTATAGATATGCTATTATTTCTATTCTCAAATTTAAATATAGTTTTATGATTCAGTTTACTGGAGTATGTAGTTGTTTTGACATTGTTAAGTCAAGAAAAATAATGTGATGGTCACACTCATCTTGGTTTGTTATAGTACGTAGATTTCACGTAATGCTTTTTGATATGCTAACTTAGCTTATTTTTATTTTTTATTTCTATTTTAAATTGGTCAAATATTGAATGCTTGATAAAAGATTTTATGATCATATGAATTAAAGCTATATATTTTTTATTCAGTGTGACATGGCATGAGCTTGTTTGAATCCCCGAAACTCATGGAAAGTAAACAAAGTGTGGCTGCTTCTAACTTCGGTTTCATGTTGCATCTGCAGCATTATGAACTAAACGGGTGGTGAGAAGTTATATTCTAACTAAAGCATGTTGGGTTTATAAAGTTTTTGATCCTAATTCGTCTTGACCCAGGCCTGCTATTAGTTACTACCCTGCCCAATTCAGCCCACCCGTTTTACCAGGTTTAGGTTTAACAATCACTAATTCTTATATCTTCATCTTGGTTTTCTTCATAGACAACATCTTTTGCTATTTTCCTGTCTTTATTTAATTAAAATTAAATAAAACATGTTTCTATAATATATGATTGTTTATTAGATTACATCGAAACAGAAGGCAAGCGGGCGACAAGCTGCGCCGCTACCTCTTTTTGAATCGCAAAACCCAATCTTTTAAAAACTATATTTGCTGATCTTGGAGTCATAACATTACTATGCATGACCCGCTGAACATGGGTAAGTAGCTCCACAGCTTCAGGCGCGAGGAAACCAAAAGTGTTAAAAGCAAAAGGAATAAATACATTTTGGTTGTCAAGACACGCCTTTTCATGTTTTGCCACCTTACCTGAAGCAGCTTTTAATGCGGCTTGACCGACCGCGAAACCATTACTCCCCAAGCCCACCAAAGGAGAACCCCCTGTTAAATCCACACACACGTGTTTCCTCCTATCCATCCAAACACCAAAATGTCAGCCGGTCGAAGAGATGATCTTCCCTCCGACGGGTCAGTCAGGAAATTCACAGGTGCTTCTTTCTTAATAGAAATTCCAGCTCGCCTGAATATATCAAAGAACACATCCCTAACCAGATCGTGTCGGTACTTGAACCCCGGGAGCTCTTTACAGTGCACCGCATGCTCCCCGTATGAGTCTAAACACGCTTTACGACAAACAGGACATATCTTTATTTAACTTTTTTTTATCAAGTATAATCATACTTTTAGTTATTTGTAAGTAACTAAAATAACCCATCATATATGATTTACAAGCTATCTTTTTAAGTTATACGCATAGAGGTATGTTTTTAATGTACTTTTATTTCTGCAATTCATAACTGAAGCAAACAGTCATATATTTATGTAAGTGTTTGCGTTCTCTTTGTTTCTTACATTTTCTTGAGATTATGGATTTTTAAGTGTAATATACCTTCGGCTTAAAACAAGTAGTTTAAAAGAAACATTGATTTAGTTTTGGTTCCGACAGGTACGGGCTAATATGGGCGGGCATGTTGGATAAGATGTCAAAACATTAATGCTATGTTTTGCCATCTGTAGGAAAATTTAGACCGGTTAAATTGTTTTCAATAAGTTTTATGATCTGACTGTTTAATGTGTCATGTTTGGTTTCAACCCCCGAAATTCTATTTTGTATTTATTGATTTATATGTCAAGATTCTTCTTATATGGGTTTCAGGTCTCAACGTAGATAACATATTATCTTTAAAGTCATAAAAATGATACTTAAAAGTATCTTTATATATTTTTTAAGCAGCAATTCGTTAATAATCTTCACTTTTACTTTCATGTTCAACCTATAGAAACTGAGTCTTTTGCCATTGGTTCGAACTCAAATTTCAATCCTATTAACTTTGCTTTGAAGGCATTTCACTACTACATAAAGCATCTTTAACAACGGTGCAATTTGTTCATTTAAAACGGTTTTATAAAAATCGTTTTAAAAGGTAAAGAACTGCTGTAAAAGGTATACTATTTAAAACACTCAATATTTAGAAAATCTTTAAAAGAACAAATACAGCGTATACAATTTTTAAAATGGTTATTTAAAACGGTTTTTAATTTATTTAATTAGACCGTTTTATTTGGGTAAAGTCATTTAAAACGATTTAAATTGGACCGATTCATTTGGTGTTATTTTGTATTTTTAATTTTATATTAACCTACTTATCTAAAACGATTAAAAATTGGAGTTTTATTTGGTATGCTATTTAAAACGGGTTTAAGTTATTTAAAAATGTGCATGATATTAATTTATATATTTATTAATTATATGTAATTTGTTATCTTAATTATAGGATTCTCCAACTCCTGCCAGTAACTAGGTCACTCCTATTTTCATTTCTCACGATATTTCTGTGGATGTTCCATTGACTGATGAAAAGGTTGAATTGAATTCGCGCCTATTAAAGACGCAAAGCTCAAACAAAAGCCAGTTAATGCGTGTGATGTTGATGCTTAAATATTATGTCGGCTACAAAAAGCAATAGTGAAGACGGAAAGGGCAAGTTTGATGGTGATGAAAGGGGTTATTCTTATTACCCCAAAGCTTGAGAAGTGATAGTTTTTAACTGTTTTATAAAGAATGATAACAAAGGGATGCTTTCAAGACAATAATTGTTTTAAATTTATGTTTTGAGTGCGTTTTTTGTTTCTTAGACATTTTGTTGATTTTCCGTTTGATTTGTTTCTGGTCATAGGTTTAGAGTTTTTGTTGGAATTTTATGTTTTGGTCTGCTTTGATATCATTACAATAAATAACGTCTTTTATGATTGTTTGTTTTCCTTGTCATTTTTGACTCTTAAACACAGGACATTTAACCTAATACAACAAAAGTTGGCTAGCCCATACATCGAACAACTATATATGAACTAAAAAAAACTCAACCAATTTAAGGAAAGTTAAATTGTGGAAATTTAATTGCTTCATCAATATAATAAAATATATAATTGTTTTCATATAAATATGAATTGCTATTAAAAATCATGTTGCCGTCTGAAATTATATATGTTTCTTTCGAAGATTTCTATCTTTTCACCCGTGTCGTACACGGGTTAATAACCTAGTTTATTACAATATTAAAATCAGTTTAAATAATACATTATTTGTCATATTTGAAACTACCATACATTATGTAGTATTAATTTTTTATGAAAATGAATAATAAAAGACATTATGTACAAGTTAATATGAATAACTAATAAATATAAATGTTTCATTTTCCTTTAGTTGTCAGTTATTTATTATTATTGATAAAAATGATCACCAATTTATAATGTAATGTATGATATTCATGCAATTTCGCAACATAGTAAAATTTATCTATAGGTCGATAAAGAAAATATATAATCACGTG
Organism: Bidens hawaiensis; assembly: GCF_021521415.1. Taxonomy (NCBI): domain Eukaryota; kingdom Viridiplantae; phylum Streptophyta; class Magnoliopsida; order Asterales; family Asteraceae; genus Bidens; species Bidens hawaiensis. The sequence continues at coordinate 1,552,700 of NW_027491074.1, read as the reverse complement.
TTCTTACAACAATGTTCATTCGTTGTCTAATCAGCATTTAAATCATAAACCATGAAAAATAACCACTTGCGTTTTAAAACGACACTTTTACTTTAATAATTTTTATATTCTTACAATTTAAATAACTGATTTTAGCAAAACCAGAGAGGTTTTTATATTATGTTACTTTAACTAATTCTTTTATGATCTAACTTATGAATTTTTCTTTTGGCTAATAAAAGAAAAACACAATGCATCTCTACAATGGGTGTATGTACTAACATTCAGATAAATCCATATAAAGCGGCTATTTCACACAATCATAAAAGGATTCATAAATATATCCGTAAGTGACTGCGGCATATGTATGTTGGTTATGAATCATAGGTGGTTGAAGGTGTTAGTTATCGGAGTCACTTTCGGCATACACATGAAGCAAGGAATCAACTGGTAAAGCAAAACGCTGATAATATGTCATAAACTAGAGAGAATAGAGAGGAGAAAGACAATTTATTTATATCCCTTTAACAATACAACACACACACACACACACAAACACACACACACACACATATATATATATATATATATATATATATATATATATATATATATATATCTTATATCTTACATCTTACATTAATTAATTAATAAGTAATAAAAGAAAACCTCTAATACCACATGGCAACTCCTGACACCTCTCTATCCTATGTGTCACTTCATAAGGCCTTTTTTTTTTTTGAATGTTAATGCTTTCCTCCTACTATTTACAATATAACACCATTGCCAGGAATCGAACCCTGGACCTCTCACCCAAAGGCCAAAGCCTTTACCATCCCACCAAAGTGGAGATGGCGTCACTTCATAAGGCCTTGTAATCCTCTACTTTACCACATGTGCACTAATAAATACAAATAAATAATAAATACTCATAATGATTACTCACTAATAATTAATAAATACTAATAATAACAATGAAATAAAAATAATATTATTTTTACTAATATTACTTATATCATCAATATTGCTATTACAAGTAGCCTTTTAGTGATCAAAAAAGAGGTGTGAAAAAGCAACAAAGTAGCTAAGAAAATAAGAATCGATCATCAGAATTTTCTAAGTTTCTGAGTGCAAAAGAGTATTTTCTCATAGCCTAGTTTTTATAATAGATTAGTTAAAACTGAATCAAGGGTTTGGACAATATGAAAAAAAAAATAGATTTTAGGTTATAATATCTAGCAATGGCAGTTTAGGAACAATGTGTTTTGACTACAAAATATTGTTATTGATTCAAAATTTGATACAGGTTAAAAGCATTTTTATCTAAAAAGAGCTAACGGGCCAAAGTATGTTTCAACTTTCAGGTCATGACTTTGATGACAAATCTTTGGGGCCATAACTTTGATGACGGATAAAGACTAATTTTGGATATTTAAAATTTGGTTTCGGATTAGATTCAAAGTCAATATGTTTGTCATATATTTTTTATTCGATAAAGGTCAAATTTCTAAAAATCACATTTTACGCATCTTGGTTTCTTTCAAACTACTAACGGGTCAAAGAAGAATCAAATCGTGAAGAAGTTTGAAGAGGTACATATGTTAGTCTATTTAAATTATATGCTAGCCCATAATAATATCCCATTGTATGTATAATTTGTCTGAGTTGTTAAAATTTGTGACAAGACGTGGTGATATAGGCCACAAGAAAAAAAATTAATAATGTCATCTATTTACAGAAGTTTGAAATGATTTATGGTTCAAATGTAATTTGAGGATATGCATGTTTATTAAATATTTCATATACGCTGATTTTTTTTTATTACTTACATAATTTAAATTATTAAACCCGTGTAATACACGAGTAGCTAAGCTAGTGTATATATATATAGGTGAAGTATATGTTAACCCCATCTAGTTGTGAAAACTCAAAGAAACTCAAATATGTGGTTCATGTTGTGCCACGTATTCACTATATGGTTTAATTTTTTTTTAATAACAATGCCAGTTTTGTAATTTCACCAAGTTTGTCCTTTTCCTCCTCATACACCATATAAGTCACATCGCATCTTTTTTCAATTTATTCTTTCCAACTTGCCTTATGACTTTTCAACTTAACATGTCAAAACACTTTTCTCTCCCTCCACATTTACTTTATTTACCTTACTTTCTCCATCTTCTCCAACAATTATTCTAAGGTTATTTTCCATGGTTTATGGAGATTTGCATTAGACCCATCTTATGTTCTTCCTAGCAGCCGTTTCTGTCCTCCGGTAACATCTCCGTCCTTCAAATTAGCGTTGTCACCGAAGTCTACTTAGCGGAGGAAATGGGTTCCGTTGATAACAACCCTCACCATAAACAACTGCCACCATCACCAGATTTGCCAGCGGCATCATTAGATCCGCAACTTCATTTTCTTCGTTCTGAACCCTAGCACCAATGCATTTTCAGATGTGGTTTTTTTTGTTCTGGACAGTTTTTTTAGATCCGCCTCTGCATTTTTTAGATCTGGTTGTTTTGGTTGAACATGAAGATAAGAGGTGGGTTTTTTTTAAGTGTTTCTATTTTAATTACAAACTTAATTATTTATTTGATATGAAGGGTTTTTTATTATTGGTTTCTTTTTTAGTTGATTAAAGACTACATTTGAAAATACTATTATTATTACTAGATTTTGTTTTATAATCCATGTATGACATCGTTGTTGAGGTTATTACACTGATTTCTTGAGTTCCTCGTTACTTTCAAAGAATTGAAACAAAATGTTTGTGTTTTTAATAGCATTTCTTTGTTGGCTCTTTGATTTCCAACAAAGATTTCAAGAATATTTGGACTTCTAAGCTTGTACCTGGACAATAAGTTTATGATGTCGGGAAGATCCAATAGCGAGATCCTAGCGCATACAAAGAGCATGTGTGAGATCAAAATTTTAGGGTTGTTCGTGAGATAGATTAGAATACAGTTGTTTTGTTTTTAGGTCAAGGATATTTTTTAAGCATTTTGATTATATTAAAGAGTTTTTGTAGTTGAAAAAAAATGTATATGAAATGATCGAGAAAACATATGTTTAATTGGAGATGTTGAATTAATGCGTACGTAAATTGTTCGAAAAACATATATTCAAAAAATATATGTTGACAATACGTATGCTTTAATTGGAAATATTTAATTAATACACATGTAAAATGTTCTATGTTCTTAAAACATATGTTCAAAAAATGTTCAAAAACGTAAAATCAAAAAACATAAGAGAAAAATGTACAGGAGAGACAAAGAGACATGACTGATGTGTGACATAAAGCAATCAAATATAGTTTTACCTCTTTATCCTTTTGTATTTTAAATAAGATTAAATTTAATAATTTAATGGATTAATTTGGTAGATTTAATCTTAACTATTGATTGATCTAGATCAATGATCATAGTAGAGTTTTAATGGTTTTCACATCTAGAGTGGATTTTATATTAACCCTGCCCTGACCCCTGTGTGTGTATATATATATATATATTCAAATGAATTTAAGAAAGCATTGATTTGAATCCTTTTATATCACTGGTCAAACTAAAGTTTATTACGGTCAAATTTTTATTGTTATTATATATTCGGTTAACGCAAAATTTCAATAACAAAATTGATATAATTATCAATACCACATAATAAAATGGATCCTTTTGACTAAAATTCCTCCATTACAATAGCATTCATTAGGCTTTGGGGTGTGGGGGGCGCGAGAGGGGGCGGGGGTGTGGGGGCGCCAGCCAATAATATTGTGACGTGTGGCAGAGAGAGAAACTTGATAAGATGGGTGTTGGTAGTGGTGCTCGCGCCCCGGGACATGGTGTGGAGGGGCGCGAGAGGGGGCGCGAGCGGTTTTTTTTTTAATTTTTTTATAAATGTATTAAAAAAACGTATTATTAAAAAAACAAGAAATTATTTAAAAAAACACACGTTTTTTTGAAAATTCATAATAAAAAAAAACATACTAAAAATTAAACAAACAATAATATTTAATAATAAAACTAATCTAATACAAGATCATCTGGTCGCCTCGCCCACAAATGTTCAACCAACTCATGTCGAAGATCCCCGTGTATCTCACGGCTCTTGATATTTGCTATGTTATGAAGTTTTGGTTGATCACTGATTGTGGACGGTTGTGGCGGAATGTCACCTTGGTAGTTTTGGCATATAGCTTTGCCCTCGTCTTCTAACGTCATGTTGTGTAGGATAAGACACGTGTAGACGACGTCCATTATCCTCTCCCGAGTCCAATAACGTATCGGGTTCGCCAGAACATAATATTGTTTTTTTATAGCTCCAAAAGCTCTTTCAATATCTTTTCTAGCAGACTCTTGCTTCTTCGTAAAATACTTCCGTTTGTCGGCGACTGGATCTGTAAAAGCTTGAACTAACACAGCCCATTCGTTGTAAATACCATCGACCAGATAGTACCCGTACTTGAAGAGTTCTTCATTTGCAAGAAAAGATTGAGGTGGTTCAACCCCGTCGATAAGGTCGTTGATCAAATGTGACTGATCGATAACATTAAGGTCGTTATTTGACCCAGCAACACCAAAAAAAGCATGCCAAAACCAAAGATCCTGTGACACCGCCGCCTCAAGTATGAGGGTCGGCCCTTCATGATCACCACGGTGGAACTGACCTCGCCAGGCCGTTGGACACATAGCCCATCCAACATGCGTACAATCGATGCTACCTAGCATCCCAGGAAAACCATGTTTTTCTGCGTGCACCTCATATATGCGTTGGATGTCATACATTGTAGGTTTACGCAGATATCTCCGAGCGTAAGTCGATATGACTCCTACGTACAATATATATTACAAAATGTAATAAATATTTAATAAAAAGTAAAATTAATGTTTTTTACCTTGGCAGAAAAAATGAAGGGATTCACGTGCAACCCTTTTCGACATCTGTAAATACTCATCCAAAGCGTCCGACGAGATGCCGTACGCTAATTGACGGATAGCAGCCGTGCATTTTTGAAGAGGGGTAAAACCGGGAAGACCCCTAGCAAAGTATCGTTAGCACCCGATCGATCACGATCACGAGGTGGTGCTCTAACCCTCGGGAGTCGGGGTTGATGGGCTTGATTTTGCAAGAGATTGACCACGGTTGCGGTCAAAACTCCCCCGACATGAAGAAGCAAATCATCCTCTTCGGAGGAGTCGGAATCAGACGAGTACGACGACATTTTTTAAAAAAAAAAAATGGGACGATGGGTTGTTTGGAGATTGAAGTTGTGTTTGATATGGTAAAAATGGGTTGATTTAGGGGTATTATATAGGATTTTGTAAAGGTTTTTTTAAAAAAGTTTGAAAGAAATGGGTAATATATAGGAAGTGTTGTATAAAGAAATGGGTAAGTTTGGGTTTTTTTGAAGTTGTGTTAGTGTTGTATAAAATGGGTAATATATAGGAGTAGGAAAATTTTTTTTTTTTAAAAATTAAAGAGCCAACGGCTCATTTGGTCTCCAACGGCTCTTTTTCACCATTCCCCAAGCCCTAAACGCCACACAGGTCCCGCGAACCCCCTTGCGCCTGCCTCTTTTTCCGCGCTCGCGCCCCTCTCGCGCCCCTCTCGCGCCTCGGTGGTGTGGTGCTCGCGCCCCGAGGCGCGAGCGGCTGGCCTCTTGCACCCTTTCTAGCGCTCCACACCCCTCAGCCTTAAGTACAACAATTGACTTAAATTTACACGTTTTTAGAAATAAATATTAATTTTAATTATCAATCAATTGAATATCTTGATAAACTTAAGTTTACAACTTAAATTAGAGACTTGTTATATTTTTTATGTGAAATATACATTCGGACAAGGTAGCAAACCGTCACTGTCAAATTACAAACAATCAATAATAATATTACTTTATGTAGGTATTTGATATATTTAAGTTTAGAAAAACAAAATACAAATAATACTTAGACCATAAATCTAATCGTTTTATTGTTTAAATCCTTAAAGCGATTCTAACTGAACCACCTTAAAACTTGTTTAAAACCCTAAACAAAGAATATGAGAACCATAAATCGAATAGATTGATTGTTCAATCGATTTAAAATTTTGGGTTAACAATACGTAAAACATAGAACTGAATTACGCTTACCAGGAAACATGAAGATAATGGAACAAATACAAACCCTAAAGTAATGATCTTTAAAATAATACCAGAGGTTGAGGAAATCGAGAAACTCAATGACGGCAGGAAGAAGAAGATGATGAGAAAATTTAATAGAGGATTAGGGTTTTCATAATTGTGTTTAAATATAAATTTGGTAATATACTTGGATACAAAACAGGTATAAAACTAAAACCGGGTCGCGGGCTAGAAGATAATGAAACGAATCCGTGTATTTATAGAAGTCATTAAATGATAATAGTAATTAAGAAAGGATCTACATGGCATATAGATGGCATCCTTGTGGAGGTCCTAGAGTGATTTGATGTGGATAATATGGAGAGAAATACTAGAGTAGTAAGATTTTCTTTACAAGCATGGAGGTGAAAATTAAAATGAAAAGTATGGGTTAAAAGACTTATTACTTACGTGATTTTGACTATGGGCTATATCAATTGTGTCTCCGCCAGAACGTGCGTGCTCTACGACCGTATAAAACCCAAAGCCATGACGACTAATGTCAAGTGTGGTCATTTTGACCCATTTACTAATGATTATTCAGGTAAATAACAACTTTTACATAGCGTTGTATGTTTGTGCCATTTATCTAACCATAGCATGTGTAAAATTTCTTGTAAACATGATAATAAAATACAGTCAACATATTATTAAGTTATGTTTTTGCATTTTTTTATAAGGCAAATATCATAAAAAAATCAATATACTTTTCGTTTTTGCTCATAAAAGTCACTATACAATTTTTTGCATATTAAAGTCCTTACACTTGTTAATTTTGAACAAAACCATCCTCTCTTTTACAAACATAACTTGTTACCTGCTCTTCTAGGTTTAGTCGATACTAATTTATTTATTAGATGAACTATTATTGTAAATTGGTAAAATTAGGCTTTATTTTTATGAATAATTAATTGAACACTATATCTTCAACTATGTTCGTCAGACTCACTTGTAACATCTATGGATTTTTCATGCAAAAACGCTAATCTTTTGTGCTCGTATTTAATAAAGTTCTCGTATTTATTTCATCATCTACATTAATTAGTGTTGAACTATATTTATTTATTGAATAGTATTAACCATTGTATGCGTAACTATATGATCCTATGCTCATTTTATCATAATCATGCTTAATCGTTAATATGACACGTTGAATCGGAATGCTTAGATTAATATTTTATAACATATAACAAAATATTTTGTTACTATTATTTTTATCCTAAGTATTTAAATTAATCATGTGATTTAAAAAAATAGAATATTCTAGAACCTTTTTTGTTAACCTTGTTACTCAAGTTTTGTTTTATCTATATCTTTTTAATTTGAAAACAATTAAAAAATAAAAAAAAATTAATACAAAATCCAAAAGTGCCGTGAACTTTGAAAAAACATATGTATTATATATATTTTTTTATCTTATCATTATTATTAATATTATTATTAAAGTTATCTTTTAAGTTTTAAACAAGTTTTATCTCTATCCTAATTGTATTCAAACCTTTCACCATTAATTATAAATAGACCCTCTCATTCTCATTATTTTTCACACCAAATCTCATTCTCTCTGGCATAAATAAGTATTTATAATTAATTTGCGTTTCATTGTTCTTCTTTATACATTTTTGCTTTATATTATGGATTTCTTCTTGTTTGTTATTATGTTCTTGAGTTTCTTTTGAATCTTCATAATTGTTCATATACCCTTACCATGATCATTATAAATTGTTAATAAAACCCTTACTTTTTTCTCTAAAAGATTATGATGATCATGTTATTCCAAGAAATCATAATTATTTTCTCAAGATCTTGGATGAAAGTATAATTTTTTCTATGAACAACTACGAATATTCTTATGATCTTCAAAAACTCATAAAGTTATCATAACTAAAAATTATACTTACCTAATTGGTCCTTATACTTTCTAAATGTCAATAAATATCCTAAATTATAATATTTACACTTTAAACCTTATACTTTCATAAATGTTAATAAACATCTTAAACTATAATATTTACACTTTGAACCCTATACTTTCTTAAATGCCAATAAACACCCAAACTATATGATATTACACTTTTAACCTCGTACTTTATTATTTATCAAAACCATTCTAAAACATTTTGAGTTAGTGTACAAATAGAGTATAAGCCGGGTATCTATGTATCTGACAAGCAAACAGTTCTGTCGAAGGCAAGAGTGGCGTAAATAATCCCATTAGACCCGTGACTCTTACCTGGGAATCAACTTGCTGGAGGTCATGCTCTTGGTTTAGAACATTCTAGTATACGACACTCTAACTAATTTAAAAATCAAACTTATCCTAGGGCATCCCGTAACAGGTTCAACAATTTCTTGCTCGTGTTCGTGGTCATCCGTCAAGCAAGGTGAGTTCATGGCCCCCTTTTAGATGCTTTTAAACGCTTTATACGTCGGGGTGGAAACATGCAACTTATTTAGTCTACGTTTTATACATGCTATTTGATTCAAGCTTTATTTCATTATATTTGTTATGTGTAATCATTACAAGTGTATACTTAATCACATGTACAACCATTAACTTGTTAAGCCCGTGGTAGTATGATGATAGATCTATTGGCCCGACCGCCTACGCAGGCCTCGGGTAGAGGCCTATGTGTTCCGAATTCGACGATCGTTAAACATTAAACATAATAGTCTAATTGTGGATTAGACGACTCGCTAAATGTGTTAGAGGTTGGTTGTAATCACAAAAGTATACAAGTAACTTAACACATATGGAATGTTTTCAACATAAAACTTATTTTTAAAACCTATATTCTCACCAACTATATTTAGTTGACACTCTCGCATGTTTTTCAGGTGATGGAAATTAAGTTATGAAGATTCTTGAAGTTTTATATAGGGGATAAGTCAGACTTAGAAGTTTAATGAATAATTTGCTACATCATGTTTTCTATTTGGATTATGTTTGGTATGAACAGTATGTTGGTTTATTTTAATATGAGTTTTTACATTAATACCATGTGCATGATTTCAATCTACGCACGCCACGACGTTTCCGCCTTCACCTAGGGGTGTGACATCACTTTATCATTCTCTAAGAATCAAAATAACCAAAATTGATGGGTATAAGGAATCGTAGTCTATGTCTATCCCCGTCCCTAGTCCAAAACCCTACCTGCACTCCTCCATCACCGTTATATGTAATTAACTTTCAAGATTCTGATGTTAAACATGGAGACCCCATTTCATCAAAATTGAAGAAATGAAAAAATGTGTTTAGTTGAGATCCAACACCAATGAAGGTCGTCGTTTCCGCCGATAATCAAAGAATAAGCCTATTAGGACCCGCAATCATATTTAAAAGTGTCGGGAGGATTGCAAATGGAACGAATTGGGTCTTGGACCAAAAGTTGGACCCGCACGCTATTGTGGGCTTTGTCAATTGAAGCGAGGATTCATGAATCGCGGTTGGTTTGCATGATCAGATTGTGGTTTTGATAGTGAGCGTTTGGTAGTTGAGGACTTGAGGGGTTTAGGACAAATGAGACGACGATAAGCAGTTTTAAAATAAATAAATCAATATATCAGTAAAAGTGTAAAACAACCCGTTGAGCCTATAACACGTTACGTTTTTAAAAGAGTGGATGGTTTTGTTCAAAATTAACAAGTATAAGGACTTTAATACGTAAAAATTTGTATACGGACTTTTGTGAGCAAAAACAAAAAGTATGTTGGTTTTTTATGGTACTTGCCCTTTTTTATATTGTGTTATTGTTTATCTTGCATAGATTGTAAAATATTATATGAATAAGAAATTACTAAATTTTACAAAACTAACGAAATTGTATCACTTTAAATTCATATAACTAACAATATTATGGCTATATTTCACACCCGTCGCAAGGCGTGGGCTCCCCTACTAGTGCATGCGTATATATATGCTTAACTTAATGCGAAAGATTATCTTAGTGTGAGAAATGCCTGAATCAATATGGATCACTAATTTAATTAAAAGTTTTAAATATTTAAAAATAAATGAAAAGTTTTAATTACAACCATTAATACTTTCGCTTTTTAATTTATACGACTATTAAACTACTAATTTCTCTCCAATTAACATAACTAACCAAACTAAAATATTTTTAAAAAATATAAAGGTAAAACAATTGTTATTCTCTCTTATACAATAATAATTAAAAAGATAAAAACGGTTAATTTATTTTTATAAAATTTTATCCTCCCTTTATTTTATTATACATAAATTCAGAAATACAATTTATTCATACACTATAATTTTTTTCTATTAAAAACAATTTCTTCCAACTTCATTTATCAACATCCATCAACATGTAACTTTTTATTAATAATCATCAATAAATTGTTTTTCAGTTGACATACCTATAAAAACCATTGTTACGACTAATACAAAAAAGTATATATATCATATCCACGCGTCCATTAAATATCATCAATAAATATACAACTTACACAAATCAAACCTATACAAGTTTTTAGCACAAACTATATAGAACATACACAAAAACATGCAACCTATCTTTGAAATTTAGCATCAACAATTACATAAACTACATAAAAATAAATATATCCTACATGTGAACATTAACTATTAACAAAATTTTACAACATATACAAAAACGTACAAAAATATACAACCTTTGTAAAATCATATAACCTACACTTACGTTTTGCATAAAAATCTACACATAAAAATTTAGCAAACATGTGAATTTCGGCATAAAAAAGTACACATAAACTACAAAAGATGCACATAGCCTACACATGAGTATTTTCAAGTACAGCCTTCAAAATGTTTTTGTTAATATTAAAAACGCATGTGTAGGACTGTAGGTTATATGCATTTTCGTGTAGGTTATATATAACTGTTGATGCTTAAATACAAGTGTAGGTTTATGTTTTGTGTAGGTGTATATTTTTATTGATATTTAATGTACACGTGTGTAGGATATATGTATTTTCAATGTAGCTTATATATATATATATATTTGATACTGAATTACATGTGTAGGTTGTATGTTGTTGTGTAGGTTATATATTTTCTTATGCTAAGAACAAGTGTATGTTATATGTTTTTGTGTAGGACTGTAGGTTGTATAATACAAACATGTGTAGCATTTTTTTAGTAGTTTTACTATATATTAATTTATGTAGGTATGTTAATTGAGAAAAAAATTTGTATTAACGCCTTTGATAAAAAATTACATGTTAATGGAAATTGATACATTGAGTTAAAAAAATTGTTTCAGAAAGAAAGAAATTGTAGGGTAAGAACAAAATGTATTTGCGTAGGTTATAAAAACAAGAGGGAAGAAAAAAAAGTTACAAAAATAGATGAATATTTTATATATATTTTAATTATTTTATTTGATTAGTTATGTTTAGAGGTGGGCAAAAAAACCGGTTAACCGAACAGACCCGAAAATCCAACCGAAACCGAACCGGTTTCAAACAGATCATGTAGAAACTGTTTTGGAACTGATGGAAACCATAGGTTCGAAACTGGTTTATACTTATTCCAAACCGGTTAACCGAACCGAAAATGGCAAAAACCGGTTTCAACTCGCACTGAAACCGATCACAGGTTTTGACTTTCGTTGACTAAACCGAATCGGTTTCAACCCAAAACCGGTTTTGAGTGTTAAACCGGTTTGTGCACCTTAGTTATGTTAATTGGAATGAGAAATTAATAATTTTATTAGTTGCATTAAGTGAAGAGAGAAGATATATATGGTGTAAGGCCCCGTTCCCGGTAACCCTACTTTGGTGTTGGATTTACTCATAAACACAGTTCTAAAATCAGAGTTAATTTAAACTTTCGCAGAATAATTTAAAACTTCAAACATCACATTACAAACATTCATTTTCGTCTTAACATACAAATTGTCTTTTCATAACATAACATAAAATAGTCATGACACTTCTTTATAGATGCCAGTCTCTTTAGCTCGTGCCATGTGTCCCTCCTCAAGCCAGCTGCCTCAACCTATCTGCCTGCGTGCGTATTAAAAGTCAGCTACGCTGAGTGAGTTCTAGGTAACCAATTTAACATACAATACATTCCTATCCTTACTCATACGCGTCCGAAGATACGTATTCATACCTTACTTTGCTATTACTTCTTTCACACATACTTTATATACATGCATACGTACTTACATACTTTCTTTCATAGAACCCTATGGTATACCATAAGCTATTCTATCTTAAACATCTCAGATATTATAAGGGTATGGTCCCTAACATCTCAGATAGTATAAGGGTCTGGTCCCTATCATCTCAGATATTATGAGGGTCTGGTCCCTAACATCTCAGATATTATAAGGGTCTGGTCCCTATCATCTCAGATATTATGAGGGTCTGGTCCCTATCATCTCAGATATTATGAGGGTCTGGTCCCTATCATCTTAGATATTATAAGGGTCTGGTCCCTATCATCTCAGATATTATGAGGGTCTGGTCCCTATCATAAGCGCATAATTTACTTATCTTATGCATATAATATTTACATACACATTCATTCACATAACCATCATATGGTAATAACATTCAATGCACGATCATACACGTATCATATACCTATCACTTAAGATAAGCATTTTAACTGCCACATAGGAGTATGCACCCAACCCCGAAAACATAACAAGGAAATGGGGCTAGAACTCACCTGGAGTCGGTTTCTCTCGCCGTTAATGGTAATGCCCTTCCTTAGTTGTGCACGGCTAACTGTACAATACATTACGCGTGTCAATTATCCATTACTACTACTTCCTACATCTAAGTTAATGAAACTCTTAACTAACGGGGGTCTGGGGGCAGCGCCCCTGGTAGCGGGGTCTAGGGGCGGCAGCCCCTAGCAGGGTCCAAGGGGCTGAGCCCCTGGCTGGGGTTGAGCCAGCCATTAGAAAATGAATCGGGTCACATTTTAATAACAACTTAAACAATTTCGCATGGGAGGAATTTCGCAAAGAATTTCGCTTCGCATAACCTGTTTCGCTTCTCAAGGCTGAGCGAATCAAAAAGCCTGTTTCGCTTCTCATAGCTGAGCGAAGCGAAATGCCTGTTTCGCTTCTCATGGCTGAGCGAAGCGAAATGACTGTTTCGCTTCTCATGACTGAGCGAAGCGAAATGCCTTCCTTTCTTCGTTTTTTTTACCATTTTAAAGCCATTTTACTTCGTGGCTCTTCCTCAGGACCTGATTTTTACTCTTTCTAAACTTTTGACACATTCTGACCCCATGCACCTGATCCTGAACCCATCTCTCAAAGTCCAAACGCCATCTTTTTACCTTAAAGTGCACCCAAGTGTTTATAACTTACCAAGTTTATATTTTTCTTACATTTCGCAACCCGATCTATCATTATATCTGTTTGCATGCCGATTCTAACCATAAAACTTAACCATTTAAACTGAAACCTACCTTTTGCTTCGGGTTCGAGTTTAGATCCGGACAATACGTAGATCTGGACGTGATTCTTGTTATTTGATGATGTCTACACACGAGATTCTTCCTCTTTTTTCACAGATTTGGATCCGGAATGTAGAGAGAAAGTGTGTGTGTTCTTGAGTGTGTGTGTGTGGTGAAAGGTATAAAATGGTGAAAGGGTGGAGAGGTTAGGCTTATATAGGGGCCAATGGGCTCCATAACCCACTCAAAATTCCAAATCCAAATATTATCTAAACACTTAACACACGACTAACTTAACGACACACAGTTAATAACAAAACTTTCCATCATTTATTATTTAACAAAAAGTTGGATGTTACATATGGTTGCAGTTAAACCATTTTCGTTTATGTCACATCCCAACCTAAGGCGGAAATGCAGGGGTGTGAGCCATTGGTTCACAGCTCACAAGGTACTATCATACAATATAAAATATGACGATATCTAATTAATTTATTTATTTCATATTTCAAATAAGTGCACAAGTTCTAAACTTCTAAACATGACAAAAATAATCCAAAACAAAATAAAATGCAAATATCTTTTATTGTAATATCTAATGATCTCTCTATGTGTTCTTCACTTTAGCTTCAAATCAACTGGTAACCTATATATGCGTATAAAATAAACATAGATTTGTCAACATGAGGTTGAGTGAGATAATCACCAGTTTTGACAATAATAATATGTAATAAATGAGCAAACAAAATAATGTGAGTATAAATCAATCAAACCATGAGCAAATAGTTGTGTCAGTTAACCGTTGCCTTGCGAATGGGGCATTGGCTACTATGACTAGCATATACAAATGTGATTGTCGGTTGATCATTGCCATGCGAATCGGGCTTTGACTACTAAGATGGCGTATGATCATACTTTAATGTGATTATGATGGACCTCTCCGAATGCGATAAAGTAAACAGTTAAGCAAATAGCAATTAGCATTTAATTGATTATATACAAAATTTGCGTTTGCTAGTTGAACATATATAATGTAAAAATATGAGATGATACACATATTACCCAAAATGTTTAAAAATATGAGGGGAATGATCTCTCACCTTATTCTTTAAGTGACTTTGTGATATAATAAGAATAAAAAGATATTAAAACAAGTGAATCGTCCTTTAACGCATCATCTGAGATAAACCGAACAAACCTGAAACTTTGAGACAAATAACTACAATAAAAACCGAGAACATAGCAGCTGGAATCGATCGAAACAGATGTCTAGAACTCCTGTTATGAGATATTTAACAATTAAGCGATCTGGTACTAACCAGAATCTGAACAGCGAATCGAATGTTGGGTTTAGGTTAGTAGCCTTAAAATTTCAAAACAAAAATAAAAGTCTTCTGGACCGAAAGTTAGTTCCGACCGGAAGTGATAGAAAACGATTGGTTAATGTTGTTGACCAATATGCCCTTAAACGGGTCGGAGTCAAACTGACCCGTCAATTCCCCTTAATCTCAAAAATTGATTGAGGGTTATTGACTAATGAGAAATAACTCTATAGAAGACAACTTACCCGGTTGATGCTTAGATTTATGAGAAAGCGAAGTCAAAGGTTGAGAAAGTAACAAATTTAACACGAACACTACCAATCTTGAATAAAACAGCAAGAATGAAGGAGAAATCGTGGGTTTATTGAGAATGACTGTTGTTACAGATACTATTAGGGTGTAGGGAAGAGATATGCAGATGATAAGGATCTTGTTTATATAGGATTAGTAGACACAAGTTAATTTTTGTCAAAAAGTTCGTTTAAGCAACCAAATCTCGTTTAATGACTAAATCAAGTGAAAAAAAAATCAAAATTCGTTCTCGAGGAAAGGGCTAAAGAATGTGGACATGTAACAAGTCTAGGAGGGTTTTCTTGGGGCTTAAACACGCGATTTGATCTAAAAATAAGCGATTTTGCATTGAAATACGAACTAGGACTCAAATAAAAATGTTTGCTAATGTAGATCTATGGCCGCACCACGCAACCATCCTCCCCTCCTTGGCCATTTGGCGCAGAGTCATCAAGGGGGGTGGAAGGTTTCGTTTTGGCACTTTTATTCCTAGGTCTTCAAAAAGTGTTAATTTTTGTTATTTTTAAGAGTTATAAGCATTAAATGATAAGTTCAAACAACACAAATGATATGAAATGAAAATACATCCATGAATACTTCTAAATACATGCTTTTTTCAATAATAAAGATCCGAATTACGTTCTCGAATTGGTTTAAACATAAACAAATACAAAGACGAAAAGTCCGAGATGTTACAGTTTCCCCCCGAAATTAAGGAAAACTAAAACATAATCGTGTTTTAAGGAAAATATTTTTAAATAAAATTTAAAATTTACCGTAACATAGAACTTCTAATGGCCGAAGCAACGATCCAAATGAAAATTCGATAAGGGTACTTATATATAGGATGTACCAGCGGTGTATCCACCACGTTCTTATCATTTTATCATTTGTACCGTTACTCAAACTACTTTTGGTTCTAGATTATGGCACACAATTGTACGTATTATGATTTCCATGCGTGGACTCGGATAATTATGTTCGCGACCACAATTACTTTTATCGTTGGATGGTCTACATAATCCGTCCCATCATGTGGTTTACAAAACATTGAAAGACATAATTTTGAAAGAAAGCAGAAGTTTTGATAAATTTAAATATAAACCAGAAGGCCATCAATGTACAAAACATTTATAAAATAGAACGTTCGAGCTGATTAATAAAACAGTGAAATTTCTAAAATATCTTTTGATATAAAAATATAAATCTTGAAAATTGAAAAGGAAAGAATTTCTTGAAGCAGTTATTGAAATGGATCGTGATGAACGAGAATATGAAAATAAGATAGAAGTACGGTATCATAAGCAATTAACCTTGATAAATTAAATAAACTTTATTCATGAGATAAAACGCACAAAAGTTAAATAATCCAAATTGAAATTATTTAATACCACAAATAAGTAAGGGGTTGTTGCAATGCAGAACTTGAAAAGACAAAATAACTTAAGATAGAAATAATGAAAGTAACAAAAATCTTCAGAGTCTTTGAGAAGCTTTAGTTACGGTTGACTTGATTCACTTGACTTGGAGCACTTGGAGGAGTTTGATCCATAAGAACTTGAATAGTCGAGGTAGACTGATTTGGAATAGCTTGAATAGATTGAGCTTGGACGGGTTGCAAGAGTGGAGTTTGATTGGAGTAAGTTTGGTAAACTTTGCATACAGCTTTACAAGAGTTTACATGTTTCACAAAGAGTATACATTTGTTACGTTACGTCTATTACATAGTTTTAGAAGAGTTTACATGTTTTACCAAGAGTTTACATATGTTACAAGAATTTACATACAACTTAAAAAGTTTACATATTTACCAGTCACATGTGTTTTATAAGAACTTCCATGTTTTACATATGTCTTACAGAATTTATGTATGCTATAAAACGTTTACATAATTTAGTATTTACCAAATTTACAAGTTTACATCTGCCACATTACCTTTGCTACATACACTTTACAGGAGTTTACATGTTTTATGAAGAGTTTACATTTGTTACAAGAATCAAGCCTAGCCCATGGGCCAGCAAAATAAGGCAATGGCTTTGGGCCTCCAATCTTATATGGGTTATGTACTACATCTTTTAAAACTGAGTTTTTTTATTAAGAACTTATTGATGGGACACAAGTTAAGAGTGAGGCCCAGGCCATTAATGATTCATCCTTGTATTATGGTACCCATAGTAGAAAAAAGTAAAATAAAAATAAGGACATAAGCTAATGGCAGCTGATGGTTAGAATTTTAGATTATTTATAGTTAGATTTTTTTATAATGTCAACTACAATTTGAATGTTTGAATCGGGTCAATTTAAAAGGCTAAAGAAGCAAAAAAATTTAACTCCACCAATTATAAACTTATTAGTTTATTATTGCCGATCCCAAGTCTGGGAAAAGGAGGGTTTACATCAAATGGATTTTTCAAAACTGCCTCGACATTTTAGTTCGTTTTAATCCTCTACGAACGTTGAGATAGCCAGGGCTGTCTCCAAGAATTTATATAACTCCGTCGAGCCAAAATAAAAAGGCCCATAGGCCCTAACGAGTAACGAAATATATAACATATAAGCTAATTTTTTAAACGACATACGCGTTATAACAATAAAAATAGCAAAAATATAGTAAAAACCCAAACACAATAATATAATAATATATAACGGTTTATGTATAAACTTATACATTGCACCAGCTAGAGACATTTTTATTGCATTATCTTGCATTCTTTTTTTACGTTTTAGTGCAAAGAATAGTTGTTTAGGAGACATAATTGATTAATCGATTGCTAAAAACCTAAAAATCAATTACAATATGTCAATATATCAATATAAATAGACTAATAGTTTTTTCACAATTGACCTAAGTCCCTAATACTAATTAAGAATATATATATATATATATCAACATATCACTTAAGAAAAATAAACTAAATGACTAATAGTTATACTATTGTAACTATTAACCAGGGCCGTCTATAAGAAAGTAGGAAACATTGAGGACCCCGTGCGAGTAAAAAAAAGGACCCCTAAGTATAAAATTGTGTTTAAGATAAACCCAAAAGCTGGTTCCTAATCAGTCTATTTAAACAAAAATACATATTTATTCTTTAAATCATTTGAAACAAAATAGGATTTTATTTTACAATTATTAGTTGGGTTTTAATTTAATTATGGCTTTTTTAAAAGTACTGTATTAACATATATAAAACATATATATATATATATATATATATATATATATATATATATATATATATATATATATATATATATATATATGCAGGCCACCAATAACCAAATTAATTAAATAAAGGAAAATTTTGTGCTAACCCTAAAAACTTAAAACCTGCTAACCCAAGGTCTCGAACTTGAGTTATAACCCTTGCAAACAACGCAGAGAACCAACCGAGCTGCATGACATCGTTAAATTCCATGCGTTTATTTATTATATATCTATGCATGTATTAGAGTTTATTTTTAAATTTGAAACCAAACAATTGTTGGGTCCTGTGCGATGGCCTAGCTTGCACATGCTGTGGGCTGGCAGTATTAACTCAATTAATAATTAAATATCCAATAGTTAAACTTAAGTATCCAATACCTTTGTGTGGTCGGTGGTGGATTAAGTTTGGTGGACGGTGGATTAAGAAGCCAAGAAGGAGGGTTGCCTACTTGCCTAGTTGGAATTTGAAGGTGAAACGACCAGACGAAGCGTCGAAGCTACTAGACTTCTAATAAGTCTTTCCTTTGTTTTCTTTTCTATTTTGTAAGACCCCAAATCCCGGGAATCCTACAGTCGGTCATGATATAAAAAAAATTCTCAAAAATTGAAATCCAAACAATTTCATCTTATTAAATCGTCTCAAAGTAATAAACAGCGGAATAAGGAATATCAAAATTTTCAAAACCGGGAAAATGCGATTTTAAACCCAAAGCAATTCATTTTATTTTAAAACCTGTTCAGAGTATATAATCAGCGGAAAATCACAAGTACTAAAACAATTCCCCAAAGCCGGGAATGATGCCCAAAACAAACTTCAGTTATATCTAGTAATGGTTAAAAAGAAACAGTGTTCATTATTGAATTCTCCGACTAGATATGCCTTCAACCGTCCAAGTAGTCTCGAGCAAGTCCAAGCGGTAAGCATCCTCCTCTTAACCTGAAAACTCACGCTAATATACACACAAAGTCAGCTTGAGCTGAGTGAGTTCAAGTTTTAATAATTGACATCTGTATAAATCATTCTTAGAATTTTAAATATAAAATGGGATATAAACGGTTAGGCCATAATAAATGGTAAGTAGTCATACTTATACATCTATATAATTATATCCTTATTCATAACATCCAAGTAATAACATCATGGTCGAGCACACGTACAACTCAAACACGTAACATTCCATCCAACGTATGCAAACACAAGGTATGCAAACATCCTTATTCGATAACGACTAATTAGCACCAGGGTCGAGCACACGTACAACCCAAACACGTAACATTCCATCCAACGTATGCAAACACAAGGTAGGCATACGCAAACATCCTTAGTCGATAACGACTAAGTAACATCAGGGTCGAGCAGACGTACAACCCAAACACGTAACGTTCCATCCAACGTATGCAAAAACAAAGTAGGCATATGCAAACATCCTTAGTCGATAACGACTAATTAACATCGCCAATCATTGGCCATACAATAACACATGTATAAACATACGTATATATATTATTCCAAAATATACCATACTACAAGTAAGCCATCCTTAGTCACTAATGACTAACTAACATCACTAATCAATGGCCATATGGTAACACATGTGTAAACATACATACATAACATCCCAAGATATACCATAATACAAGTAAGCCTATGGGCCATAAGGTAACACATGTGTATACATACATAAATATCATCTCAAGACATGCTATGATACGAGTAAGCATATATCCTTGAGCCTAGGCCATAAGTAATATATATATAACCTTAAGGAATATATGACCATAAACGAGTCTCAAATATCCTAAGGCATAGAATATAATTCACACATAGTTTCATAAGTCCACAAATAAGGCTATGTAATACCATCTAAAGAGTTTAAACGAGTAAAATCAGGTAAGATTGTAATACGGTGTGTATGCTAGCCCAAAACTTGAAAAGAGTGAAAAGGGGCATCATGAACTCACCTGACACGACGCACACAATTACAATGGGCTAGAGGACCCTTAAGTACTCCCACAACTCAAAAGCCTGTCGGATTACGAACAATAATTACTAACGGTACCGAAGCGATTCGTTTATCCTACGAGGCTTTCTAATATGGTTTGATGGACCTAAAGCCCCAACCATACTAATACCGTTTACATCAGCCCCCGAGGGCATGTATTTACCAAAACCACCCTTAGTTAATTCCGGGGACAAGGATTTCCAAACTACACCCGAAAGTTGTTAATTTTATCGAATTCGCGCGTTAACGGGTTGTTTATGCACTTAGCAACCAACTCAGCCCCGTGTGGACCAGATTTAGTAATATCACAGCTAACAAGTCCACACGACGCTACACTAGTTGGATGGGTCGGTAATTCGCAAGCACGATGCACAAACTACCAATAAACGCGAATTCGCGTTGTACCGACCCGTTTGAGTAACCGACAACCAATTCAGGCCCATTAACATAAAAATTTAGTTTTTCACAGCCCGTATAACATGTCGAGGCTACACAATCTAAATTGGTTGTTAATTTCCTCAAACAACGCGCTAAACGCAACAATCAACAAACTAGACAAACGAAATCCTAGTTTTTCAATCTGTTGACAATTGATCAATCAAACGAGCCTCATAGTCCACGATACTAAGGTAAAACACATATGACATACCTAGGAAGATGACGGAGCAAAACCTCACTTCAAACGGCCCCGACAAGAACACAATTGAACATCTACCGGTTAAGCCTAAAACGAACTTATCGATCAATAACAAGTAAAACGTGCAGATTTTAGCATGCGAAGATGCATTTAATTACATAGGATAACCTTTGAAATAAATTATTAAATTTTTACCAGACTTTAATAAATGTCTTTCATTTGTAAAAATATTTTTATTATATTTTTCTAGTGGAAACAAAAATCATAAAAATTCCTCTAACACAGAAAGGTATGTGCAGCTATTTTAGTGCGTAACAAAATGGTTTTATTTTTATAAAAATCATTACCCAACTAAATTATACGATTCAAAATAAGTTTAGTCCTAACTCAAAATATGAAATTCCGGAAGTGGAACCAACCAATTTGAACATGTCGAAAAAGAGTTATGATGTCGGGAAGACAAACCAGAATCCGTCATCCTGCATCAGCTTTGACACTCGATCTTATAAAATCATAAAAAGCATTCAAATCTTGTCCAAAAATTACATATTATACCTTTCTGGAATCTAGACTCAACGTAGAACATCATAGAAACAAGAATCGATCAAAAACAATGTATTTTCATCAAGTTACAGACCGAACAATAAACAAGTACGAATCTGTCAGAATTCATTATAACCAAAACTCAACCCTAACGTGTTCAATAAAGGGTTTCATGGTTAAAAAGAGTTGCATGGACGTTAGACTAACCTTGAATTAGACTCGGGAGTGATGGAACTTGGCTGGGGCTGCACGAAACAAGAATCGATCAAAAACAATGTATTTTCATCAAGTTACAGACCGAACGATAAACAAGTACGAATCTGTCAAAAACAATGAAACCCTTGAATTAGACTCGGGAGGGATGGAACTTGGCTGGGGCTGCATAGAAACCAGAATCGATCAAAAACAATGTATTTTCATCAAGTTACAGACCGAACAATAAACAAGTACGAATCTGTCAGAATTCGTTATAACCAAAACTCAACCCTAACGTGTTCAATAAAAGGTTTCATGGTTAAAAAGAGTTGCATGGACGTTAGACTAACCTTGAATTAGACTCGGGAGGGATGGAACTTGGCTGGGGCTGCACGAAAAATGAGGTGTGGGCTGCTGGGAATGCAAAGATCGGACATAACAAGAGGGAGGAGGGAAAGAGTTAGGGTTTTGATGTTATAATAAAATAATTACACTCTAGCCCTTCAAACTTGTACAATGTAATAACTTGGATGAAAGGTTAAATAATTTAACTTACGAGAATGACAAGGAGGTCCTCGAAGAATGCCAACTCAATCCCGAAAGATATACAAACTCTACAAATGTCTCATGCCGATATACGAAAATGCCCGGTGCTACATACTAATCAAACGCTTTAAGTCATAAGAGGCGATGTTTTGAGCAAAAGGATGGAAAGACGGAATTTTAAAATGTATTACAAGGATCTAATTTAGAAAGACGAAACCCCGGATTTTAAACAAACATTTATAAACGATCGAGCCGATTAATGAAATTTACGGTCGTTACAAGTCCACCCTCCTTACAAAGGGATTCGTCCCCAAATCCCGTTGCAATAGGAACGGACGCGGATAGAGACGAAACCTAATAATCTAATCATACCAAAAAACAGTAGAGGAAAAACCCCTACTGGCACTCGAGTCAAACAGGAACGAAGCTAAGAGCTCAACAAGTAAAAAAAGGAAACCTGGAGTTACAGCATGTTACGGCTTAGTTAAACAATTACGCGTAAAGCGTTCGAGAGGATGAGATACGAACGGGAGAATTTAAGGTATGAGAGGAACTTTAACACTCTCGACACGAGCATTAGTCATATCCTATCTCTACAAAGACAGAACCCTAACACAGTTAAGCATAAGTAGCGTTTAGAACCTAGAAGGTAACGTTAACTGCTAATAACGTTGATCAAGTGTTATTAATTGTTTACTTTACCCGCCCATCCTAATCACCCCCTGTCCCTAACCATATTAGCATCTTATCTAGCACTTAAACAAATATGCATATAATAGTACCTTAATGCTTGTAAAAATGAATAAACAAATATAAAATTACCTCTTGGAGTGCAGCTACTCGCAGTTGGCATTCCCGAGCCAGAGAGAGAGTTTCGTGAGAGATGTCGCACCGTTTCACCATCGTCCACTTCTTCATCCATTGGTAGTCTATCCTCTTTGCCCACGTGTTCTGACTTCGACGATAGGGATAGGATTATGGACGAAAATCCACCACCGAGGAGGACAGTTGCAGACCGGGCCCAACCAATGCTGGCGCGAGATCCAGTATCGCACTACCCTCCATTGAAGTGAACACAAGTTGGCAGATTCCATCGAACATTCTGAATACCATTTCACATTCTGCTCAGTTTCACGGGTTACTTCACGAAAACCCGCATTCTTGATTGAGCCAATGTGGATATAGATCTTATGATGACATTGAGTAATTCGTCGATTCTGTATACGATTAGGCTAGATTACGTTATCTGTGTGTGCTGTGTGTGTTGAGAGTGAATTTGGTCAGAGTAATGATACTTGAGAGTGAATAATAAGAACTGTTACATTAAACGAATATCTTACAGGTATTTATAGGGGATGATCATATTTGTTAAGTTAACATTTAACGAATGTGTCATTCATTACAATAAAACATACGAATGACCTACTCATTCGTCAATACATTTAATCTATAACGAATCACCCTCATTCGTTATCTCATTCGTTAAACAGGGTTAACGAATGAGCTTACAGTTAATACAATTGTGTTACATTCGTTACGGGGTAACGAATGTAACTTACAATAAAGCGAATGGGTAGCAACATACAATTACCAAAATGCCCTTTACATTGAACCATAATATTGTAATAAGCAAATAAAGACCGAGACGTACAAAACATGTATCAACAAACTCCCCCTCGTCTCGAGCTCTTTATATTTTATTGTTGGAACATCCTCGTCTTCCAATCCACGCAGCTATGAATCTTGTATGCATAACAGACACGAACAACCTTCTAGAATTGCATAGCAAGTTCATAGTCGCTTACATTAGCAAATCTGATATGACTATGAAATAACGCATCGTTGTCAGACTCAGATAAGTTAACGAGCCACATCGGGTCAATCACACGTATGACGCTCGTGTTTGATCCGGTGCCCAAAAAAATAACCGCTTCACTCTTTCGATTATCATAATAACAGTAGTTGAACGAGGAGAATATACTCTGAGGGAAAGTCTTCATTGGTGCCCTCTGCATCGTCTTCGGCGGCTTTACCTATAAAACCATCTTTCTCCATCCAGTGCGCGGATCAATCTCATCTATATATTTGTGAGTCGGCACCTGCGGCTTGAAGAACTTGAAACCATAACAGGTTTCATGTAATAAATGAGTATAGAACCACTCCGCCCAGAATCCTTTCCACGATTCACGAACGGTCTGTTGGCTAATGTTCTAACGTCTCACCTAGGCATAGATAGTATATCGTGTGGGCGCTTGAAATAATAAATACCGTGTTCCCATTTCACGATATATACTTTAAGCTCAGAATCAAACTGGCACGTGACCAAATCACCTTTCACATCTTTGATGGGCTTGTACTTCTTCATCTGTTATGCAGACGTTCGAGCCTTTGCCAATTTGATTTCCTCCTTTTCGTGATAACGAAAGGTGTCGATAATCTTATTCATCTTCTTCACATCATGTTCGAACATACCATGCACAGCACGTTTGCGCTTCTTTTTTTTCGCTGATAGATGACTTGTCTCTGCAGCTTTATTCCACCTATCTCTTTCTTCTTGTAACTGACGTTCTGCTGATTCAAAATGTTATGCAGTGAAAAATGTAATACCTGAGTCGTCGTTGTTGTTATCAGTGTAAAACTGAGGGTACTCCTCAGCAGTAACATCCTCAACTTCCATTTCATCATAATTAGGCACATTCCCGTGTGGAATGCCTGTATTCGTACTTTCTTCAAATTCCACATCCACATCCACCCTCTTTCCCAATTCCTCCACCTCCTCATTATTCAGATCAAGAAGCAAGGCTATTTGCTCTTTAGTCAACGAATGGTCAACAAACTCGCCTTCTTCGATCTCATCTGCGTTCAACATACTATAAACAATACCGTCCGTACCCACAAATAAAATCATATTTGCTGGTACAACGTCAATCGGTTTCACACTCGTGTAATCCTTGTACAATACAATTTGCAACTGATTACCTTCTCCTTCACTACCACCACCCATACTGGTATCACCAGCTTGATCACCAGCTCCTGGTGTACTCCCAGGATTACCAGCCGACGATGTATCAGCGCCAGGTCGCTGATCACCCACACCTCCCGCATCCGGATCCTTTTCATCACTCCTCAATCTTTTCAACTCATCATCCTTGCGTGTGAGTTGAAGTATTATCTCATCAGCTCTATCAATTCTCTCCCCTGAGCAGCAACAAGGGCTTTAAGTTCCCTAATCTCTCGGTGAATATACTGAATATGTCGATACAAATTCCTTTGTGCTAGCTCATGGACAGCTCTGTCAGCTTGCATCTGTGTATGTTGAAGATGCAACAGATTCATCATGTGGAACCATTGAGTTTGAGGAGACATACCGAAGAAATTTGGATGAACTGGTTGCAACGGACCCTAAGGACGGGTAAATGTCTTAAACAAATGCTCAGGTCTTGGCAATTGTGTAGGTGTAGCTGGAGTCACTAGAGTAGTTGGTTGTGGTGTAGGCATACGAGCCAATACAGTCAGAAGAACATCACCAAACACTAGATCTGGTCTTAAAGTAGTAATCAAAGTCATAGAAGGAGGTACTGGAGACACTGGCATATGAACCGGAGTTGGTGATCTTGGAATCCTTTGAGGCATAGGAGAAGTAGATACAGGAGATGAAATAGATACCGGTGACGTTGATCTTTCGAACGGTTGACTTGGTATCTCAATTCCCGAACCACGTCGAACACGTTGCTTCTTTGCTTTCTCACCCTTATCAACCATCGGTTTTTTCCCTTTCGCTTACGCGTTTGCTCATACGTTAGCTTAGCTTGTGGTCCTAGACCACCATCAGCACCATCATCTCCACCTTCACGCTCAGAGTCAAAATCATCATGAGCCCAACGATTATTAGGTGGTGCAAAATAATCATGTTTGCAAGATGACCAATCAAACGCTTATACCTCGGTCGTTCTTCAAGACTTTGACCTCAGTAAGATCGTAAATTTCTCATCGTCTCTGCATTCATCCTATCGAGCTTCAATACATCATCTTGATCTTTAATCAAGTCAAGCTGTAAATCACTGATCATCATCTGTAAAAATCTCGGATACATAAAAAACTTCTGACAGCTCGTGAGATTTTCCTTCAAGTGAAAATAAACCAATTCAGAAAAATTGAATGGTTTATTCAACACCAAGGCAACAAACACATATTGTAGCATCACTCGGCACTCATCAAAACCACCTTTACGTCCACCAAGACAATGTATCAACATGTGAAGAAAATACTTGTATTGTTCACATAAGTGCGCTTTGTTGTACATCGATTTGCCCAAATCACCATTATACCTTACACGTTCAAATAACCCACGAATCAAACTCCTTTCAAACTTGCATCGATCATCCACTGTATCATGAAAACCCAATGAATCACGAATAACCCTAACATCGATCACTATTGGTTTATCCTGAATTACAGCTTCTATCTGATTCTTTGTCTCGTTAAACTTAGCTGTATCCCAAAAAGCTCGTATAATACTCTGATAAACAACTGCATGATTAGATATGGCCTTGTATATTCTAGAATGTGTCAAAAAGTTGATCATGCCTCCAAAGATTGGTGAGTCTTCAAAGTTCGGCTCTAGATATGCACAGATATTGTGGCTTTTATTCCATGATAATAACACTGGAGCTTGCTCAGGCTTGGCTTGATCTTGAGCTTAAGGCTGTTGTTCTGGATTAGCCTTCAGATTTTGCTCGGGAACTGGGTTTTGAATGTTCTCGTCTGCCATTACTGTTAAAAAGACAAACATTAGTATGATATCCAAGAATATGATACTGATTAACGAATGTCCATCTCATTCGTTACAATGGTTTAAACGAAGAAGACATTCGTTACACATTATCAAATTAAACATTAATTTATTCGTTATCTTAACGAATCTGGTGTTTATATGTTATACTTATTCATTACTTTTAACGAATACCTATTCGTTACTTTTAATGAATCCTATAGTCATTCTTTAACAAGTTAACGAATCTGGCTATCATTCGTTAAACTAATAAGGAATCTTGGTTAAATAAGCACTTTGACTATCAAGAGTCAATTTTACAATTAATTTTGACTAAATCACAATCAAAGATAGTCAGGACCGTGAGTAGGGTGAAACCTTAGAAAGGTTGACAAGAACACGACTCTGTAACCCAAAGGCCTATTGAATATCCCGGCGGAAATAGGATATCCAACAAGTGGGAAAGAAGGTGTGATATAGCGAACACGAAACAATAATGAATAATCAATAAGAACACAATCAAAGACAAAGATTCACTGCGTTCAATATATCATTTAATACAATAGTGAAAGAAATGTCTAGGGTTTCGTGTATGACGGCGGTGGCTATACGAGGAAACAAATAGAATATTCTTTTTGAATGTTTCTCGTATTGTGTGCGTCGTTATCCGTGTCCTAAATGGAAACTAGGACCCTATTTATAGACCCTGACATTCCTTCTAGAAGTTCCTAATCATTACATAATGAAAAACAAAATAAATACAAGTGTTGAGTCCTCGAGCAAGGTAACAATCTTGCTCGAGCAGACTCACTATGCTAGGTATGCTTGAAGAATGTCCTCGAGCATACATTACTTAGAATATCTTCAGTGAAGATATTCTGTGACATTTGAGCCAAAACAAGGTACACCTCAGTACGTATTTACCGATTAAGCAAATAAACGCCTTTTGGTAACAAACGAACGATTAACCGAACGGGTCGGGTTATGACCTAGATATCTCGGGGGGCCATCTATAAGTGATATACGTTTAATACAAGCTAAAACATTAGAAATATGGCCTTAGTTTGATAGCAAACAAGTTAAACGAAATATCCTTGTTTAACTACTCGCTATAGATATAAACGCAAAAGATAGTTACAAACCAAGCATTGTATCATCCGTTAAGCCGAAAAAGACTTACCAAACACTTATTTGAAATGTTTTAAGTGATCCGTGAAAATATTTTTGATTTTTACAAACATATAGTACGTTTTTATAATTTTAAACAAAACTAGCCGAAAAACACTCGTTTTCGCGTTGTTTAACGTACCCGATAAGTTTTTCACGCCAAAAACTGAACCCGAACTAAATTTGGACCGGGCTTTTCGTATTTGGGCTGGAGAAACCAGATCATTGGGCCAAAACAGCCCAAAGGGGGCCCATAAGGAATCCCGGCCGCAGCCGCCACCCCCCCTTTGTTATTCTTTCACATTTAAACTAGATTCAAACCATTTTTAATATCATTTCCTTGAAAATTCTGGACACAACTTCTTCTCCAGCCAAAAACTGCAAGAAACCTAAGGTAAGGAGCTTAAATAAGTAGCTTTTTACTTGTTTAAACTTGTTTAATACCATAAAACGTGTCTTGGTTACTAAAAATCATTCCTAACCGTGTAAAAATCCTAAAAATGGTCCATAAACATGTTTTGATCATACACATGGTAAGGAACCTGTTTTGATAGTTTTTTTTTGGCCATAAACACGGATTAAAGGATTGAAACGACGTTTTTACGGTTCAAAAGTTCGTTTTTGTGCACTAGCCGAAACCCTAACTTAAGGGCTGTTATGTTGATGAAATATTGCTTGGTTTGTGATATAGGACTTTCACCTAGCTTGCTTAGAAGCACAAGAACCTGAAAACTTGATTAAAAGGTCGGAAACGAGCCAAACCCGCTAAGGTAATGCCGAAACACTCGCTTACGGGCTACTTAGGTTAAGGTTGTGATGTGCATATTTTTAGGAATTGAAATATTTCAGGGACATCAGGGACCATGTCAATAAGTCACTGTTCAAATTTGGTAATTTTTCGACCATCCGAGAATATTTGGCGAATTTATTACCTAATTGGGACGTTTATTTAGGAAAAATAGCTAAAATACTTCATAAATTATGAAATTTTTCTGGGAACTCAGATTTGATGTATTTTGATCACATATATGGAATTTTGGGATTATTTGGAGAAGTTTAAAGGTGTTTTGTTTATTTGCGTTCGTGTGAATTTTTACAGCCGAAATTGGGCCGAAAAGAATATTGCACGAGCTTTTTACATTCTGGAATTGATACATGTTGTTTTGGGACATGATTTGACTATTCAGGAATTTTTGTGGAATTTTTGGAAACTGTTGGGGTAAACGGACGATTTTCAGACGAAATATAGCTGATAAAATGAATTTTTATAAATTAATAAATCAGTAAATAAATTCCAGAAATATTTTTATAAAAATCTACATATTTTAATTGATAAGTGGTTAAATTTTCATAATTTAATGATTAACGGTTAATTAATTATGCTAATCTGAATATTAAACAAATTCAGTTTTTTATAAAAACCGGCAAGTTCGCGACTAGTGAATCTGCGGGAATATCAAAGCACCAAGAGTGATCAAAAATCATATTTTTGGATTAATTAAGTAAAAATGAACTTTTCTATGAGAAACCTGGACAATCCGGGTGGATTGTGCGCGTTTCTTCTTAAAACAAACTGAATAAACGGAAACGGGCCCCGTGGCTAATCCGGGACCCTAATAGGTGATCCTTCTTTATAACTTAATCATTTTATTAACCAATACATTTACTCAAGCTTATTTTCCCATAACTGTTTTCTGAACGCCTAAACGAACAACTTGACCCAGCTGGGAAAACGGGAATCTGAGCCAAGTTCAGTTCTATGTATTAGACATTGAACAACATCACAACCTAAGCCTATTGCCACTTTTTGGGCGTTCCAGCTACACCCAGATTAGTTATACAACCCAGCTTAGTATTGAGATTATAATAATATTAAAATATTAATATTATTGTAATATTGATTATAGGAACTACTGATAGCGGACCGAACAAACCACGAGCTGATACAATACCGAATATCTACTAAACCGTGAGTTTCATGACCCCACTTTTAAACTGTTTTACGAACTTTTGGGGTGAAAAGCATGTTTAATTACATATACATACCTGAAACATGTACTGATGTGAATTATCTAAGTGCTAACACATGAAAGTCCCCACTAACACAGTGATTAACTTCGAGCCGGTGGCTTGTGAATAGTACTATTGGTTTGACAAACCCAGGCGGGGCCAACATGGTTGCTGAGACATTATCCCGTTTGCACATGTCCATATTATTTTTACGAACCAGCTATGTAGTGTTAGACATAGCTACCGGGCATGTTGTGGGCGGAAAGGGGCCACAGTGGTTGATTGAGCGTGGGAAATGGAGGCACGCAGCACGAACAGTCCAGGCTTCACTATAGCTTAGCATAATTACATCACATACATCATTTACATACATACATACATACTTATTTCATGATTACAAGTGTTGACTAGTGAATACTCATTACTGATTTCTTGAAACTCGTGAAACTCACCAACTCTAGTAGTTGACCCGTTTTAAACTGCTTTTCAGGTGTACCTAAATCGGAGTAATTTGGTGATCTGTTACTTGCCTGAAGTGTGTGGTTGATGCTATGTGAATAGAGGCAAGGGTGTTAGTATTAAGAACATATAGTTAATGAACCAGTTCTGTTTGTATCGCATAGACTGTAAACAATAATAGAACAATGAGTTGTAATATATTGTAAATTAGTTTGTAATGTTTCTTTATAAACAATGTGTTGATACCAGAGGTGTCTGTTACATTCCCGTTTTACGCTTCCGCATTGTGCTAGTCGGGGTGTGACATATTCTCTTCCAGCAGGCTTCATTCTTCTTGACCAGTCCTTGCTTTGCTCGAACTAGTCCATCGAGCAAGCTCATTCTTCTTGATGTCTTTAGTCTTGTTCTTAGACTTGTTGAGCAATCTTTTGCATGCTTGGATGTAAATCTTGCTCGGGGAACTGAACAGTGCTCGAAGTCCTTGCTTTGATCACATGACATCTTCTTATTGCATCCATGCTCGTCCCCATGTGCTCGACCATCCTGTGCTCGTAACACTTGGTTAAAACTTGTATGATCAAGCTGTTTGCTCGATTGACAATCCATGCTCGATAGAAGAATACTTTTGCTCATCGAAGTCTAGCTTGCTCGAAGCTTTAACACGTAGAAGAACTAACCATTTAAGGCTCTGAAGACCTTGCTCGAAGTAGTAAAATCATGCTCGATCGTCTAGGCTTGCTCGAAGTCCATACTTAGCCGTTTTCTGAGGAGGTTGAGAAAATTCCAATCTTCCTTATAGAAAATCCGACCCAACAATCTCCCCTAGATTAGAACAAGCTTAGATGCACCAAAACATACCTGCATAGAGTTACACATGTATCAGACATCAAAGATATATCATTCAAGAACCTGTCATTTCATTACATAAATAGGAATTCTGCCTCTTGGGCATTACACATTAAAATTTTTACATCAAAATACAACTTAAACAAAATTACAAAGATAAGCAGAAATCAAATAATCATCATTAAATGTCTTTTCTGCTATCTCCTTCTCCGGCTCCTTGTGTTAGATTTTTCTTTCTTCAGTTTGACAAGAGCTGCTTTTTATTTAATCATATCAAGCTCCACAGCGTCAGAGGAGTCAATTGGAAACTAATGATCTACTATGTCTTGGAGATCTTGAGGATGCATGAATTTAAGATCCCCATCATGCTTGATCACAGCTATGGTTATACACGATTCATTCCTTAAAGAGATTAAGTCGTTGTGTTGGTTATAAGTGATGAAAGTGATTCTTCCATTATGCTGCACAACTGAATTTGGTTCTCTCATCTCCTACCTCATAGCCAAGCACTCCTTTAAAGTCTTTCTTTTTCCATGTGAGCTGCTTGCTTGGGTCCTCTTTTTGCTGGTGTCAAAGAGAGATACTTCAAGAGTGTGAACTTCATTGATCCTTTTGCGCCTTCTCTCTTTCTCAGCCTGACTGTGTATTATTCTTTATTTTTGACTTAGGAATGGAAACCCTCTCTCTGCTTGTTCCTTAATGAATTTTGAGAGGACATTCCTTTGTTGTCCGGCCAGTTGTCTTCGATCTTGATTATCATATAAGTCTAGTTCGGCCATTCTCTTCAGCTGTTCTTTTGAAAAGTTTCTCAAATCATCTCTAAAGATGATTAGTGTTTTTTCTTTCCCTTAAGGTCTGGGATCTTTTTATCATAGAAGAGATGTGTAGGCAGATTTAAATTCCTTGGTTGCTTAGGCCTCACAATCACAGACCTTAAGGGTGTTCGGCTAGTGCTTCCTTGTTGAGTTTTCTTTGTCTTATCAAGCCCCTCCTCTTCATACTATCTTTTAATTGTCTCATCAGTTTGAACTATCAGTCTTCCCATACTCACACCTTTCTTGTGTAGAGCACTTAGCATCTTAGCTCTAACTAATTCCTCCATCTTTCTCTTCTCTTCTTCTAATCTTCTCTACGTTTCCATTATAACCTTTGCTCTCGATTGTATATTTCTAAGAGTTGTTCGTGAGGCATGTTGTTGAACTGTTTTTCTGTCATACCTTTACCCATCACTATTTCCTTTAAAGTTTGAACTCTCAGAAGATCTTGGAACCATTCTTTAGCCTCAGCTTTCTTCTTTTCATTCTCCATCCTCTCTTTCTCCTTATGCTCTTTCAGCCTTTTCTCTTTTTCAACATCAGCAGAGATCTTCTTACTTTATGAGAGTCTTTTACATCTTGCACTTTTATTCTTAATTCATCCAGAGAAAGCTTGATCAGAGAGTTGTATTCAAAACCATGGACTTGCAGAAATTGAATATCCTTGTGTTTAGTCTTCAGAGACTCATACTCAGCATCATTATCTGTTCTCTTTCTTTTGTGTCTCTTCGACAAACTTTGCAATATCATCCACAAGAGCTCTTTTATATAATTTGTCAATAGTATCAAAGTAGTAAGTTTAGGAATGCAGGCTTGTGACTAGCCTTTATTAAAAATTCTCTTTTTGATTTCCTTTCTCTCCAGCCATTTGCCTCTCTAGCTATTTCTTCTTTCGATAGCCTCTGAAGTTATCTCAAGTCATACTCCAGACTTATTAGATAGTCTCTATCTTCATTTTCATCCTTCAAGTCTCCTTCATCTTCATCATCTAGATCAATTGTTTCATCAAGGTTATGAAGTGCTCCAATCATTGGCTCTTCAACACTCACGGGTTGAGCCCTTTTTCTTTCTTCTAGTTTAGCAAGTCTTCTCTTGTACACCATCACTTTCACCGATTTTTGTCTTTTGGATTTTGGTGTTTCAAGTTTAGCTTTATGTTTTCATTTCAGTGATTCTCTCACTTCAGGTTCTAGTTCAGTTGGTTCAGAAGATTCAGATGGTTCGGATGGGATATGTGAGGTAGGTTGTGTCACTTCAATTTCTGGTTCTTTATCAACCATTTCTTCAACAATAGGTTCATCAGTCTTGGGTTCTTCATCAATGATATCTTTTGTGAATGTAGGCTCAGCAGTTTCAATTGCTGGCACATCAACGTTTATCTCTTCAACTACTAGTTCCTTCACCGGAATACCATCTTTCTCTTCAGCAACTTCATTAATAACAGGTTCAGTGGTTTCAATTGGTCCTTCAACCACTGGTTCTCTTTCTTTGTTCATGTCAATAAAATGTGCCTTTCTTGCAGCCATTACTATCTCAAGATGATGCGGCTTCTGGCTTGTTCAGAATGTCTATCAGGTCCTTCATTATAACCAGTTTCACCATTGTGCTGGCAGACATTTCAATAGTTTCATCCTCTTCTTGATTAACTGTACCTAGTCCGAGCTCTTGTTCCTTGGGTGTTTTGGGTTCAGATTCTTCATCCTCAATTTCAGTTATCACTGGTTCATATATGATTGGCTGAGATTGTGTGGGCTCTTGTTCGGTTTCTCAGTCTCAGTCACCACTGGCTCAGTTTGTACATGCTCAGTTAATTCTGGCTCATTTAGGGTAGTTTCTTCAAGTTCAGACAATACTGGTTCAGTTTGTGTTGGCTCCTAATTATCAACATTTTGATCATTTGGAGTTAGTTCATTGGTTTGTGTTTCTTTCAATGACTCCAAAGCTGCCCTGAAAGCATCATCCGCCTCTTTTCTCATTCTCTCATCCTCCTCTTCCTCCTCCTTCATTCTGATCAGTGCTTCAAGCACATCTTGTGGAATTTCCTCATCATCTTCTTGATTTAATGAGTCCAGTTCTTCATTCATCAGCCTAATAGCTGTTTTGACGGATTCCACCTCTGCAATATCAGGATCAATCACCTTATCCTTTTCTAGGATCTCATCACCAGATTTATCTTTATGGGTTGGAATAGGTTGAAGGTCTTTTTCAGATAGAGCCACCCCTTTGCCTTTGATTTGTCGTTGGGCTATTTTCTCAGGGGTCTCTTCTTCCACCTCTGCCTCTTTCTCTCCTACCTCCCCCCATCACCAGAATCTACATCTTCATATTCTTGATTTAACATGTTTAATGCATTTGATGTTCCAACTTCTGCAGCCTCTTCATCAGTACTAGCATACAACTCTTCAATTATTTTCAGGCCCTCTGCATTTTCATGTTTCTCCCTTTGTTTTGGTGCATCTGAGGTCTTCTCAACCTCAGAGTGCCCCTCTAGGGTTCGAATCTTCAATAAAGCTTCATTCAGTGCAGCCTCCAATGCCCTGTTTCGTGTTTCTAGGACTGCATTCTTTTCTCTTAACATTATATTCTCAAATTCAAGGTTAGCATTTTCAACAACAATTTCATAGAGATTTGGGCTCGAAGGTGGGGTTTCTTGAGTTGGCTTTGGGGCAGGTTCAGAAAAGGGTTCTAACTCACATGTTTCTGGAGATGGTAATTTGTATGGTTCAGGGTCTGTAGGAGTGGATTGAGTTGGTTGAGCTATGGTAGTAGCAGGTTGGTCTTGTACTAGGGAGGATGGTGGGGTTGGAATATGTGTATCTTGTACAGGTTGGGCTGGTTGGGAAACAGGTGTTGAGGTAGTGATAGGTACAGTGAATGGTGATGTTAGTGGGGAAGGGACATGTGTGTCATGAATTGGTTTAGTATCAGATAAGGCTGGTTCAGTGGTAACAGGTGAGGAAGAGGCGTTGTCATTGGCATCATGAACTTCAATAGAGTCTGTGTCATCATTGTATATCTCAGGAGATGGTGAATCTGGTGGAGTAATCTTAGTAATTGTATCAGCAACATTTGATATAACATTTGCTACAAACACATCATCGTCCATAGGCTCAGTAGCTTTGTTGCTCTGACCCTCAACCGGTTCATCAGTTTCTTCATTTACTACCAACTCTGCATCATCTCCTTCATGAGTAGAATGTTCAATCACAGGCACATCACCCACAACAACTTCTTGTGTATCATCATTAATACCCACAACCATGGCATTATCACCATCTGGACCATTGTCCCCTTCATCATTCTGATCACTATCATCATCTGCACCATCAACATCCTCTTCATCATCACTGTTTCCAGGGGTTCTAGACACATCAATAGCACCTAGAGCTGGCACGAGCAGCCATGGGAGAACATCCCAATCATCATTATCTTCGAACTTGCTCTTTGCATCTTTCATTCGCTTGTAGATGTTAGGATCTTGTAATCTCAAAATCTCTCCTGACCTTTGACGATCCGGTAATGATCTATTTATTAAAATCTGTAGGAATCTTGGTTACATAAGGAACCTTTGATTTACTTCCTTCTCTGCATGTGACACCAATCCTTTAAAAATGAATCTTGATATATTGAAAGGCTGTTGGTATAAGATCGCCACAATGAGAGTCCCAAGCTCTCTGCTCAGTAGTGTCCAAGTCCCTCTCCTTGGAGATAAGGACTAGATGATATGATGGATCAGGAAACGGTATATCAGTGGAAAGCTTCCCTTTTGGAACTGTCCCTCCTTCACACCTCCTTGGTAACCCATAGTCTCTTGAAAGACTCTTAATAATCTTGGGACTAAGTAAGATGGTTGAGCATCAAAATTGTCATTCAAGTCCAATTCAGTTCTTATTGAGGCTTCTGTAATCTCAATATCATGATTTAGGATAGAGGCCTCAATCCTCTTCCCGTTAACGTCATTGACATAAGTAGCGGACCTCCAAAAATCCGAGATATGGTTCCTTTAAATTGTGGGGCTTTCGGTAAGAGCTACTCGCAGGTTGGAGTTCCTTAGAAAAGCGATCATTAGCTCCAATTCTCTGTTGTCGTCGTCAAGCTCCAACTGAGCGCAAATATTGTGCCTCTTCTCGAATTTTAAGGCCATCAGTTCTGCAAAATAAGAAAATATGTCAGTACACAAAGTTGCAGAACTAACATTCAAGGATAGTTAGATGATAATAGCTTCTTCAATAACCTGTTCCGTAGTAATATGCGTACCTACAAAAACAAGTAAACAACTAGTCTGTAAGTCAATTAGAAACCCTAATTTCGAAATCGGTGTGACGATTATCGTATAACGATGCCTTAGTGAAGTCGAACCAGAGCTAATGGCTGTATTCGAAGTATAATTTAGCAAGTAAAGGAGTATTCGAGTAAGCAGGGAAAAGCACGAGCAAGAGGGGTTTGCCTCTAGGTTTAAGAGAAAGAGGAAATATGTGAAAAAGTTTCTAAGTCCCCCTTTTATACCAAACGTTTGGGTGGTACAGTACCTCCTATTGTCGTCTAGTGCACGACAGTTGTCATTTAATTCAAATTTAATGTACCTCCCTTGCTCGAGCATACAGCCAAATGAACAGCTGTCTCCCACTTGTCAGGACTGTGAGTCGGGTGAAACCTTAGAAAGGTTGACAAGAACACAACGACTCTGTAACCCAAAGTCCTATTGAATATCCCGGCGGAATCAGGATATCCAATAAGTGGGAATGAAGGTGTGATATAGCGAACACGAAACGATAATGAATAATCAATAAGAACACAATTAAAGACAAAGATTCACTGTATTCAATATATCATTTAATAAAACAGTGAAAGGAATGTCTAAGGTTTCGTGTATGACGGCGGCGGCTGTACGAGGAAATAAATAGAATATTCTTTTGGAATGTTTCTCGTATTGTGTGCGTCGTTACGCGTGCCCTAAATGGAAACCTAGGACCCTATTTATAGACCTTGACATTCCTTTTAGAAGTTCCTAATCATTACATAATGAAAGACAAAATAAATACAAGTGTTAAGTCCTCGAGCAAGGTAACAATCTTGATTGGCAATCCATGCTCGATAGAAGAATACTCTTGCTCGTCGAAGTATAGCTTGCTCGAAGCTGTAACACTTAGAAGAATTAACCATCTAAGGCTCTGAAGACCTTACTCGAAGTAGTAAAACCATGCTCGATCGTCTAAGCTTGCTCGAAGTCCATACTTAGCCGTTTTCTGAGAAGGTTGAGAAGATTCCAATCTTCCTAATAGAAAATCCGATCCAACAAAGATGACGATTGGTCATCGATGAAACTCTTAATTTCTAATCACATTTCATAATTAACTTGGTCAATCATGTTCAGTAATCGGTTTAAAACGTTAACCAAAGATCATCTGAGATAATTTCGATCAATATATGAATTTTTAAACAAGTTAACTGTTCGGTTAATACAATTAACCAATTCATTCAGTTAACCCCTAATTCACCGATGAAATGTTATGAATATAAGATGATTGAGATCGTTTATTCCTGTAGAACATGAATAGGTCAGTCAATTAAGCAAACAAGTAGGTATGAGATCAAGGAAAATTTTTGCAAGAGTTTTGTTAAATTGGCGATGAAATAGGAAATGGCGAATTAACAGTCATTCGTCTAACATTGGGATTATAAACCCCAATAATTTCACGCATACCGAGGTCATTCGTTCAAATTTGAACTAACGAATGGCTTCATTCGTTAAATTAGAAGCCTGATTCGTTCAAAATTTAAACGAATAAGGTTTCCATTCGTCAAACTTTAACGAATTTTACATTAAGTCTCTTATTCGTTAACTTTATAAAGAATATAAGAGTCATTCGTTAAAATCTTAACGAATGATACATTAAAATTATTCCATTCGTTAAATGTTTAAGCGAATGTCTTCTGTTCGTTATGCACAACGGAAGCGAATGTCTTTATAACGAATGAGAAACTCATTCGTTATGTTTAAATAACGAATGGGTTTATATTCGTTAAACCAATTAACGAATCACCAAAGATCTTAACGAATGAGATAAAGATCTCATTAAGGATTTAAATAATATTAAAAACCAATTAGGGTTATTAATGAAATAAATAATCAATTAAGTCCATTAACAATCTAATTAAGCCCATTAATGATTCAATTGACATTACATTAAAATATTTGATCAACCAAAGATTGGTAATATATAAATTAAAATGGATTTTTACGTTAAAATTCAACTGATACAAGTTGAAAATTTACATTAAGCATTATTTTAACTTAACCTTTGGGGTGTCAAACTTTTTTTTTTGTTTTTGAATTTATTCGCAAGCTCGGTAAATCGAAAATAAATTAGAAATAAAATCTTTTTGAGTTTTGAAATATTTTTCAAATAACAAACAAAAACAAAAAAGTAAAACTAAACTATTAAAGCAGTACATATTTTTGTGAGTTTGAGCAGGGAATCATATTATCCAAAATTTCCGTTCGTCACAGTTTTATTTTCAGCTTTTATTATGACCGGTGTTAATTAGATTATTGGTATTTTTTGTCCACTTAAATCTTCGAACAAATTTTTCAAAACTTTCGGTGATATTTCTTAATTGGTTCAATTAGGCACAAATAACAGAAAGAATTAGTTCAAATCTTGATTCAAGCATAATTTGATTTTCTCCAAATCACCCCAACTTGACTTAAACCTTAGAACCAACTTGATTGTAAAAATGATTATATTTAAGCAATCATAGTCCGTAATCCCCACTACAAGATATACCCCCGTTATCAGGCAATACCCTAAGGTCCGTTCCCATGGATGAGTATGCACGATTTCATCTGTCGGTTTACAGACATTGTGTCCCTTGTGGTCCGTTTCTTAATGGTAATAAGACGTGAGCAAGGGGACAATGTATGACTCACAGCGTGGTTTGATCAAGTCTGTAATTCATTTTGTACACGAAGTACTTTTTGCGATCAAGTTTAGAGACTTAAGCAGTTACACCGCGGGTTCGCTTTTACAAGCATTTTAATATTCATCGAAATGAATACCAGATGTAAAACCGCATAACGACCCAATGGAATCGGGAGCCTTAAAGCATCTCATCAATACAGGATTTAAGGCCACAAGACCATACATCGTTGAAGCGTTAACCACCAACTAGACCCCTTTGTTAAAATTGTTTTCAAATTGATTAGAAGGCTTGAGTATGACCGGATTATTACATTTCTGCCATCCTCATCAAGACCTTTTATAGAACTAATCTCCCTGAATATTTAGCAATTTATGTTTATATCACTTACTAGTCCATTCTAGTTTGTCAAAAGACCTACCAATACATCAATGCAATTAAGCACACAGTCTTTTGTTACCTACTTTTTACTAGACTTAGGAGCAAATGAGCAATGTACTATCATTTTCCCTTTTTGCTTCAAAACTCATTTTGAGAAGCATTTTTCAATGTTTTTGAATTTTTCAATATTTGAGTGTTTTTGGAGTTTTTATTTTTCTCTGTACAAACTGAAAACACAATATTTTTGGACTTTATATTTTCTCCCCCTAAAAACAACAAAAATTGAACTAAAAACTTAAAAACTAAAAATGACTTAACCAAGCTTTGGTATATATTTAAAACATTTTAAACCATTTATACCCAGTAAATATTGAAAACGTGTTTTATCAAACGCTTCGGTATAAAGGTCAGCCTTTAGAAAATCCGTGTGAATTTTATCAATCGAAAATAATTTCTTTTCAAAGCAATCACGAATAAAGTGATAACGGATTTCAATGTGTTTGGTTTTTGAATGATGAACCGGATTTTTGGTGATAGAAATAGCGGCCGAATTGTCAATAAAAATAAGAGTTGTAGGAAACTTCAAACCGTAATCCCGCAAATGTTGCTGGATCCAGAGAACCTATGAGCAGCAACTTGAGGCCTCCACATACTCCGCTTCGGCTGTTGAAGTTGAGACCGTCGTCTGCTTCTTACACTGCCAGGCAACTCGAGGCTGCCACATACTCCGCTTCGGTTTCCTTAGCATTGACAACCCGCTATTGTAGACTTGAAATTGATCATGCATCTTCCATAGTCCAAATCAGTAAAAACAGTGAGATCAAACTTATCATCCTTGGGGTACCATAACCCGATGTTGGGATTTCGCCTCAGATAATGTAAGATGCGCTTTACTGCCGCCATATGAGTCACTCGGGGACTCGATTGGTACCTGGCACACAAACAAACAGCAAACATGATATCAGGTCTAGATGTAGTTATATACATAAGAGATTCGATCATAGCTCGATACAGGGATGGATCTACGGTATCCTCCAATTCATCTGGTGATAAATTGTGACCCACGGGAAGAGGTG
This sequence comes from Bidens hawaiensis, assembly GCF_021521415.1. NCBI lineage: Eukaryota > Viridiplantae > Streptophyta > Magnoliopsida > Asterales > Asteraceae > Bidens > Bidens hawaiensis. Next base: position 1,511,941 of record NW_027491074.1, on the reverse strand, counting down.
TCGAAGGAATCTTGCGGTCTGATATCTTGAATCAGCTCAAGACATCGTTCACGTATTTGGTTTGATGGATAAAGATCCCGGAATCAGACTGGTGAACTTGCAATCCTAAGAAAAAGCTCATATCTCCCATCGAACTCATCTCAAATTTGGTTTGCATCGTCTTCTCGAAATCTTTACACAGGGTGTCGTTTGTCGAACCGAAAATAATGTCATCCACATAGATTTGGACGAGGAGCAGATCATCACCAACATTCTTATAAAACAATGTACAATCCACAGTTCCCCTCTTGAATCCGCTTTCTATCAAATGGTCAGCCAACGTGCTGTACTAAGCTCTCGGGGCCTGGTGTAAACCATAAAGAACCTTGTTTAATCGATAAACACGCTCTGGAAAGTCTGGATCCTCGAAACCGGGAGGCTGCTTCACGTATACTTCTTCATGAATAGCTCCGTTTAAGAATACCGATTTCACATCCATCAGATAAACCTTAAAATTCTTGTAGGCTGCAAAGGCAAGAAAAATACGTATAGCCTCCAGTCATGCCACAGGAGCATATACTTTAGTGTAATCAATGCCTTCTTGTTGATTATACCCAAGAATGACCAATCGTGCCTTCTTTCTCACGATTACTCCGCGGTCGTCCTTTTTGCACTTAAAAACCCATTTTGTTGGAATAGCCTTTTTCACACGGTTGGGTTTGTCAATTAAGTCCCATACACCCAGTCTAACAAATTGTTGCAGCTCCTCATTCATCGCTTCAACCCAAGACGGTTCCTTGAGTGCCATTGTGACACTTGTCGGTTCAATCTGTGATAGAAAGCAGGTGTATCGTGCAATACTAAGGATACCCGAAGAGTACAAATCCGCATAAGCACATACTATCGAATCCTTAGTAGGAGATAAATTACAGTCAACTTTATCATCACATAGATTAGCTAATTAGTGTCTCGTAAGAACCCCGTCTTTCACATTACCAATTATCTGTTCCTGTGGATGATTATAGTGAATCCTTAAGGAAGGATTAGCAGGTATGGATACGTTATCACCCAAATTGGTGATATTTTCCTCCGCTGTGTCTAAAGAGACAGTTGGTGAGTCATCAACAATTAGAATCAACTCGTTTGTTTCTGGAGCGTCATCTACTGGAACTGACGATGAATCAACAAAATCAGCATCATCGGAAGACTCAGAAACCTCATTTGACGTTTCTGATACATTAGGAGAGTCATCTACATCAACCGAAGAAGATCTTGGAATAGGAAGACATTTTTCTTCCAGATATGATCTAATAAAATCTTCAGGTACGTATTCAACCATAGATGTAAACGAATTAAATAACTCGTCATAATCAAACATCCAATCGGGACTCGTACCAGTTGGAGGAGTAGTATAACTTTGGAAATCAACGTGATACCATTCTTCCACACAACCTGAAGAGATATTGAAGATCCGTTTTTTAGGAGAATTATACCCTAAAAAGTAACCCTCAAAAGCTTTTTCATCAAATTTTCTAGCATCTCTCTTCAATACAGTACACGGACACCCGAAAGGTTCCAAATACTTAAAATTCGGCTTACGATTGTTCAGAAGCTCGTAACTTGTCTTCTTGAACCTCTTTATAGTTAGTACACGATTCAGTGTGTAACACGCTGTATTCACAGCTTCGTTCCAGAATTGAACGGGTAGCTTAGAATCAGCAAGCATCATTCTCGCAGCTTCAATCAACGCACGATTCTTTCTTTCAGACACGCCATTTTGTTGAGGAAAATACGGCGCACTGAATTCCTGATGGATTCCCTTCTGAATGCAGAAGAAATCCAATACATTATTCTTAAACTCACTTCCATTATCACTACGAATTCATCTCACTTTAGTTTGTAAAGTGATTCGATCTTCCTGATAAGTTTTGAATTAAGATAGGCGTCTGATCTTTCGACCCCATAAATAAAACCCATGATTATCGTGGGAAATCATCAGTAACCACCAAGCAGTACAGATCACCCTCGATACTAGCACGATTTACTAGACCGAAGAGATCCATATGAAGTCGTTCTATTGGTGTAACAATCGAGTTGATTGATTTTCTCGGATGTGACTTCTTCTTTTGTTTCCCCTTCTTGCATGCAACGCAATGATCATTAATCTTGAAGTTCTTAAGTGAAACACCATCCACCAATTCATTGGAAAATAGAAAATTCATCTTTCGTATGTGAATGTGCCCCATGCGTCGATGCCAAAGAATAGAGTCTTTTTCTGTTGCTTTCGATACGAAACACGTAGCCAAGGGTGAAACACTTACATTACAACTCATGTCTAGCACATAAATATCATTTGATCGAGGTGATCTCATGACAACCATGCCTTCAGGAACCGTGTATCCCGGTTGAAGGATAACACATTTCGTATCATTAAAAATTATGGTAAACTTCTTATCACATATCTACAAAACACTCAGCAGATTATGATCCACCTTTTCACAGTAATTAACCTTTTCAAACGTCACTTTCCCGTTTGAAACTTCTCCTTCCTTAGTAATCATCCTACCATTGTTACCAGCAAACGCCATGTAACCCCCTTGAATATCTTTGATGTTATTCAGAAGATCCAGGTTGCCCGTGATATGCCGAGAACATCCACTATCCAATATCCACTTGTGACTCGACACGTATCTAGATGAACTCTGCACAACAAGGTAAAGAGATTAGTTCAAAAAGGCAGCCCAAGCCTCAATCTTCGACTCTCCCTTTGATACTTTCGAAGATAAATTTAAATTAACACTAGCATTCGGTACTTGTGAATAAGTGACCGGTTTCTTGGTTTTCTTCTTTAAGTAACTGTCACGTATTATTCCCGAATCAGTGTTCTTGCAAATTGGTTGAGCATGGTCAACGAATTTGTTTGATACATTAAAATATTCAACCCGAACGAATTTCTTTAGATTGACATTTAATACATTATCATACTCTCATCAATTTGTTTTTCTTTCATATTCTGACTCATTTCAGTCTTTCGGTTTGATGACGATTTGATATCATCAACCTTTGCTTTACATTTCTTTGAAACATTACCCGGCTCACCACATTTAAAGCATAAACGTGTGTCTAACAATTTTTGTGGTGAATCCATTGGTTTGTTTTCATGCATAGGTTGAGTAGTATCAATCTTTGATGTTTCAAAAGTTACCTTCTTTGGAATACCACGTTTGACTCCCTTTTTATTTTGATAAAATTCTAGATTGGTAGAATTCGAAGAATCTTCCCTACTGGATGATTTTATAAATTTTATAGGTTTAAACTTTTATCCATTTGGATTTTCTTGAACAGTCTCAAATTTTGATTTGTTAAATCTTTGTTCAAGCTCAGTAACTTTTGATGTGTCATCTTGAAAGACACTTTCAATCATTTCAGGATTTTGAAGATTCAGAGGAACTTCTTTATAAAAAAAAACTTTTGACAATCCTTTTAACTTAAAAATCTTTTCACTTGAAGATTTAGATTGAGGATTGATGAACCTCATCAACTCCTCATCAGACACAGAGGGTTTGTCTGATTTAGGTACTTTAGGAGAGAGCTTAGGAGTTTTTTTTGATGAATCACCCAAAGGCTTTGAACCATACACTGCTTGTTCAAAGTCCTCGGGTTCACACAAGATGTGATTGTCAGCAGGGATGTTTTTGTTTTTGACAATCTCATCTGGTTCAGACAACTCCTCAATTGAACCGTCCAATTCACTTTTGGTAAACACTGATTTACTTTTTATGTGAATCGGTTCTAGAGTTGGTTTGTTTTGTTCAACATTATCAGTTTCAACAGTAGGCATATCTGGACATTGTTTCACCTCAGGAATGCTACAGTAATCTCCTTTAAAAGGAGGAGGAATCTCGACGTACCCTAAACACGCTTTCCCATTTTTCTTGTGAGAATTGTTTACTTCAATAATCTCATTTAAAAGAAATGAGGAATCTCGAAATTTTTCAAATTTGTTTTTCAGTTCTAAAACTTCATTTTCTAGGTTTGAAATGCAGGTTCGGAGTCGGAGAATCTCCTTGAAATGCTGCTCAACAACAATTATCTTACATTGAACTTCAGCATTGAGATCATTATTACTTACAAACAGATTTTTTATTTTTAGTGTAGATTGTTCCAGTAATTTGGATTTTTGTCATTAGCATTCAATGATCGTAAAATGATCTTTTGTGATAGTAGTGTTCTGATTTAAAGCTGATTCAAGTTTGATTTTTAGTTCAGCACATTCAGCACACTCAATCACAATAGCTGAAGATTCAGATACATTAATTGAAGGTTTAGGACATACCTTTTCAATTTTTGCCATGCAGGCAAAAGATTCGGTTTGCACAGATGAACTCTGATCTGAATCATTTTCCGAATCTGAGGTGTCGCTTTTTTTAGATACATTATCGCTGCTTGCATCTTCAAACTTCTCAAGATGTTCAACAACATCAAGGTTGGCTTGATTTCCCAATTAACATTTAGACCAGTCTACACCTTCATTTGCGACGAGAGCTTGAGTGTTGGGAGACTTATTTTTGTCACTTCCTGATGAATTCTTTCCCGGGATTCTCTCAGCATTGTGTGGCCCCGAATACTCCTTTCTTGGTTTATCACACTCTTTGGCAAAGTGGCCAAAGTCCCCACAATTATAACACTTGACCTTCAGTTTATCAAACCCAACTCGCTTGTTAAGGGTAGGAAGGTCTTTTCTCGTTCTTTGCATAAACCTTTTAACCTTTCTGACAATCATTGCCATGTTCCACTTGAGATCCATCAGTTCAAGGTCATCGGATCAATCTGGTCATAGTCTTCATCAGTTAACTCACTTGTTGCAATCTTGCTACCAACCAGTTGTTCATATGAAGTCATGAATGCACAAACAAATGCAAATTGCTGTTCAGCTTCTTGAAGGTTCGGCAAAGAACTTGAAGCATATGTATTTGACCCATAATTGGCACCAATTGACATGAAGCATACGTTAGGAAAACCATTTACATTAGCTGGCTATTCTTGTGCTTGAGTGAAAAATGCTGTAATTGGAACTGAGCTTGATGAGTTATTTGCCTGCAAATCACCACCATAAAGAGAAGGATTCTGATTTTGATTATCCTTCAATGTGTTATGGCACTTCAAATCAAATTTTCTTTTCTCTATCTTGTTAATAATTTGCACGGCGGTGAGTTCTGTGTTACGAAAGAAACCATTTTCTTTTAACACAAAAAGGAAAGTAGAGTATGAAGAGGGTAATGCATTCTTCAGAGTATCAATTTTGTCAGCTTCAGTCGGCTCAAGATTCACACTTGACATTTCCACAACAAGATGACTAAATCGATTAATCATCTCCTCCACAGTTTCATTCTTCATTAAAATAAATTTTATAAACTAAAATTTTACCAGAGTCTTCTTACTATCAAGAGTATTTCCCAAGCTTCTTCTTTTTAGAGTTATAAACAAAGATGCACAAATCTTAATAGTGCTATACTGGTGAAAGATTTGCTCTGGTAAAGCCATTGTGAAAGTTGAATAAGCCTTTGTCTCACTTTCAAAGTCTTTCAATTCTTGTGCTTCATAATGCTTAAATTCCTTTGGAGTCCAACCCAGATTGTCACTTTCCCTTTCATCTTGATATCAACTCTGACATTAACAAAGCATCGGGCGGGGAAGCTTTCAATATTATGATGAAAGAAACTATCGGAGAAGGTCCCACTCTGTTTGCATCTGCTAGCTGACGACGTGTGTAACGCATGCTCCTGTTCCGCGGTTGGTGTTATATATAGAAGTTTTTGGTTGAGAGTATCGGGTCTTCGATTACCAGATGTGCTGCATTAACATCATCTAGAAACCGTACACTGCTAGGATGTACCGACCCTAGATGAGCACGATACCTCGGTTCCCACCAAGCAAAATCTGATAGTTTCAGAAGTTTAGGACACTTGTTATGACTACCAATCTCGTTGTCCATCGTCCGCATTTGTTGCATTAAAGCATTCTGGGATGCTAAGGCATAGTACGAAGCATTCTAAGAAGCCATGAGATTATAATTTTGAAACTTAGAGGACTAAACTTGTCAACACTTAAAAGTTATAGTTACTGTTCACACGAATCCGAACAATAACGAATGTGAGGTGCAACGAGTAACGAATGAATGATATTCGTTAACTATTCAAGCGAATGTGAATAGTAACGATTGTGAATAACGATGTGAAGGTTTAGCGAACGTGACAGATGACTGTATAGCGAATATGATTAACGAATGTCGAATGAGATAACGAATGTGGTTTAAGCAAAAGTCATGACGAATAGGTATAACGAATCTAGGTTTAACGAATGTAGGTTTAGCGAATGTAAGTTTGGCGAATGTGAGTATACGAATGATTAGTCACACATTTAACTGTTACCGAATCAATCTTCAATAGTTTAACGAATCAATCTTCAACAGTTTAACGAATCAATCTTCATATCCAAAACATTCATATCTTAGTCCATGCTCTTTCGTAATCCACAAAACCTATACCAAGCTACTCGTAATCCAATTCTGATTCTAACTATGCTTGTCCGTAACCACACACACTACAATCTGGACCTCAATTAACCAGTCTATATAGCTACAATCATCGCCATTAACAGTCAAATCCAAATCTATCAAATTGCCATCCAATTCCTACTCAATTCTGAACTCAAATCTCCATATCTAATTCTAATTAACTAATGCGAATTCCAATTACACTTAGAATAGTCCAATTACGATTAAACGGAACCTCTGTTTTTACCGTAACCAATCGAATCACTAATTACTTCAATTCATAACGAAATTGAATCAATCAATGATGAATTCATACAATTAGACAAGGAATAACATCGAAGATCAGACTGAATGGCTCTGATACCACTTGATTGAGCCTATGTGGATCTAGATCTTATGATGACATCGAGTAATTCGTCGATTCTGTATGTGATTAGGCTAGATTACGTTATGTGTGTGTTGAGAGTGAATTTGGGCAGAGTAACTATACTTGAGAATGAATAATAAGAACTGTTACATTAAACGAATATCTTACAGGTATTTATAAGGGCAGCGTAATTTGGCCAGATTCATTCTTTTCAGATGGAGGACACCTAGAGTTTCTACGAGGCATGGGAGCAATTTATAAATCTGTTAGCATTATGCCCGAACCATGGCTTGCAAGATTGGGCAGTTGTCTAGAAGTTTTATAATGTAGTGACATACGCGACGCAGAGTATCCTTGACACGGCGGCGGGAGGAAATCTGCTGACGAGAAGGATCCGGATGAGTGCATCGCTTTGTTTAATGGTTAGCTATGAGTGGATACCAGCGACCACCCGCCGTGGGTGGTAAGACCGTCGATTCCATATCACGCGGCATGCATTTGATGGACACAAACACCGCACTTACGGCACAGGTAGAGGCGTTGGCGAAGATTGTGAAGGACTTGCAGACGAAGAGCAAGTTGTGCAAGATATGCAGAGGAGGGCATGATACCGTTCAGTGCCCAGTCAGTTCTCAGGAGGAGGCCGTAGACTTTATAGGCAGTCCAAACCGAAATTAAAATTCTATCAATTCTTATAATTCAGGATGGAGAGGTAATAAGAATTCCAACTGGAGAAGCGGGAATCAGTCTGGTTTCCAGCAGCGTCAGAATCTATTCCAGGATGCAGGTGAAGGAGCGAGCAGTGGGGAGAAGAAATCCACTTTAGAGGATATGATGGCACAGCAGACGCAGATGTTCTCCCAGCTTATGACATGAGAGGATACCCGTCATAAAGAGACCCAGGGGAAGTTTCGTGAGCACGAGCAATTTATGAGGAATTAGGGAGCATCGATTCAGAGTCTTAAGCAGTAGATGGGAGAGATAGCTAGTCATTTGAATGAGAGGCCGCATGGTACGATACCGAGTAATACCAAGTAAAACCCGAAAGGATTCGCGAAAGCTGTGACGACAAGGAGCGGTGCAGGGGCACGAGATGAGCCTGTGATTCAGGAGACGTCTAGAGGAGGAACAGTTGAGGAGCCTGTAGTTGTTGATAGAGAGGAGTAGGTGGATGAGGAGATTCAGATGGAGTCTCTGCCGGCCCGGGTACATCAGAGGGGCAGCCCAGGAAGTACAGTACAAGCTGAGAAATAGCAGTTATCGAGCGAGCCATCGAGAGTCTACAAACCTAGAGTACCATACCCTGGGAGACTCCGCAGAGATAGAGACGAGGAGCAGAACTCCAAATTTCTTGATCTTTTTAAGCAGCTTCACCTTAATATTCCATTCTTTGAGGCAGTTACCCAGATGCCAAAACATGCGAAGTTCCTTAAGGATATTCTCTCAAATAAGGAGAAGTTAGCTGAGGTCGCTTCCATCCCTTTGAGTGCTAGTTGTTCTGCTGTCTTGTAGAGGAAGTTACCAGAGAAGATGTCTGATCCAAGGAGTTTCAAGATTCCCTGCATCTTGAGTGATGATACGGTGAATCATGCACTGGCTGATCTCGGTGCCAGTATTAATCTTATGCCGTATTCCGTGTACAACAAGTTGGGTTTAGGCGAATCGAGGCCTACCAGGATGAGTATCCAGCTTTCTGATCATTCTGTGAAATACCCTCGAGGGGTGGTCGAGAACATGCTTGTTCATGTTGACAAGTTCATCTTCCTGGTGGACTTTGTCATTTTGGACATGAACGATGATGATAGTGTACCGCTTATTTTAGGCCGACCATTCCTTGCCACTTCACAGGCATTGATCGACGTCTGCGAGGGTAAGTTGATCTTGAGAATTGGGGATGAGAACGTCACCTTTGATTTTTGACAGTCACTTAAACACCCCAAGTCGGCTGATGACTCCTTGTACTTCATCGATACCATCATGGAACATGTTTGGTTGTTTTTCAGTGAGATTTCTGGAGGATCTACCTCCGACACTCAGATTCTCTATAGGGAGATTCCGGAGGTTGTGATAGTCGCCATGACCAATCAGTCAACGGATGATGACACCGAGTCACATGCCCTTGAAGTGTCTGCTGGGATCGTTCGAGACGATCCGATAGACCGACCTTATGTCAAGAGTCCCCCTCCTTTCTTAGAGCTTAAGGATTTGCCCGCCCATTTAGAGTACACGTTTTTGGACGAGGAGAGGAAGTTGCCGGTTATTATTGCACCTGCGTTGACAAAGGTCGAGAGAGAGAAGTTGTTGAGGGTGCTGAGAGAGCACAAGGAGGCCATTGAATGGAAGATTATCGACATTAAGGGTATCAATCCTTCATTCTGCACTCATAAAATCCTCATGAAGGATAATTTCAGAACTGTCGTTCAGCCGCAGCGGCGGCTTAATCCGAAGATGCAGGAGGTAGTGAAGAAGGAGATTATCAAACTCCTTGATGCGGTGATCATTTTCCCCATTTCTGATAGTTCATGGGTTAGTCCAGTCCAAGTGGTTCCTAAAAGGGGTGGCATGACTGTCGTCACCAATGAGAGGAACGAGCTTATTCCCACTAGGGCTGTGACCGGTTGGAGAGTCTGCATCGATTACCGCAGACTGAATGATACCACAAGGAAATACCACTTTCCTTTACCTTTCATTGATCAGATGTTGGAGCTTTGGCAGGTCAGCAGTATTACTGCTTTTTGGATGGTTTCTCTGGGTACTTTCAGATTCCGATTACTCCCGATGACCAGGAGAAAACCACGTTTACGTGCCCATACAGAACGTTTGCCTATAGACGTATGCCGTTCGGACTGTGTAACGCTCCAGTCACATTTCAGAGGTGCATGGTCGCTATTTTTCATGACATGATTGTAGACTCCATGGAGGTGTTCATGGATGATTTTTCTGTGTTTGGGAGCTTTTTTGATCATTGTCTCTCCAACCTTGAGAGGATGATGGCCTGATGCGTTGACACCAACCTAGTCCTTAACTGGGAGAAGTGTCACTTCATGGTACTCGAGGGCATCGTTCTGGGGCATCGGATTTTGAGTGCGGGGATAGAGGTCGACCGAGCGAAGGTCGAGACCATTTCTAATCTTCCCCTACCCACTTTTGTGAGATCCATATGGAGTTTCTTGGGTCACACCGGGTTCTATCGTCGGTTCATTAAAGATTTTTCTAACATCGCGAGACCCATGACCAAACTTCTGGAGAAGGATGCCCCGTTTGTGTTTTCAGAGCAGTGTATCGAGGCGTTTGATCTTTTAAAAGACAAACTCATTAACTTTTGAGTTGATGATTGCTCCCGACTGGTCGCTTCCTTTTGAGTTGATGTGTGATGCAAGCGACTTTGCTGTCGGAGCGGCCTTAGGCAGCGGAAGGAAAAACACTTCCATCCGATTTAATATGCCAGTCGGACCTTGAATGGTGCCCAGGAGAGTTACACCACCACCGAGAAAGAGCTTTTAGCTGTGGTGTTTGCATTCGATAAATTCAGGTCCTATCTAGTTCTGTCCAAGACGATTGTGTACACGGATCATGCTGCTATTCGTTATCTCTTCACCAAACATGATGCTAAGCCTCGTCTTATCCGATGGATCCTATTGCTTCAAGAGTTTGATATTGAAATCCGTGATAAAAAGGGGGCCGAGAATGTGGCGGCCGATCATCTTTCACGTCTTGAGAAGAGATGAGTTAGGAGAGCCGGGGGACAGGATTAATGACCCCTTCCAGACAGAGAGTCTCATGTTTGTTACAGCTCAGGATGAGGGTTTTCCATGGTTCGCCGACTTTGCGGACGGGTACCTCCCGTGACCTTACCAGCAAAAGAAGAAATTCTTTGCTGATGTCAAGTTTTACCCTTGGGATGACCCGTATCTCTTTCATGTAGGTGCTGACCAGTTGATCAGGAGGTGCGTTAATGTTATGGAGGGACGGCAGATTCTAAACCATTGCCATGTAGGACCGACAAGAGGTCACCACGGTGCGAGTTTGACAGCGAAGAAGGTCTTTGATTGTGGTTTTTATTGGCCTTCGATTTTTAAAGATGGGCTCGCTTTCGTTAGGAGTTATGATCATTGCCAGCGGGTCGGCAACATCTCGTTGCCAGCGGATTGTTGCCTGCTGGTCGGTAAAATGCTATTCAGGTTTGTGAGGTTTTCGATGTGTGGGGCATTGATTTCATGGGACCGTTTCCATCTTCGCATGGGAACAAGTACATACTTGTGGCTATTGATTATGTTTCGAAATGGGTGGAGGCCAAGGCCTTACCCACGAATGATGCCTGAGTTGTAGTCCGTTTTCTCAAGAGCGTTTTTGCTCGTTTTAGTGTCCCGAAGGCGTTGATTAGTGATAGAGGTACTCACTTCTGCAATGTGTAGATGGAGAAGGCGTTGTGACGCTATGGGATCACCCATTGGCTTGCGACCACCTACTACCCACAGACTAATGGGCAGTTGGAAGTGAGTAATCGGGGGATCAAACGTATTCTTGAGAAAACGGTTGGTTAGAATAGTTGGGATTGGTCCGACAAGTTGGATGATGCGTTTGGGCCTTCCGTACAGCCTACAAAACTCCGACCGGTTCCACACCGTTTCGGATGATTTATGGGATGGCCTGCCACCTGCCTGTTGAGATGGAGCACCGTGCTTTGTGGGCCCTACAGAGGGTCAACCTTGATATGTCCACCACGGAAGGCACTCGTTTCCACCAGTTGCATGAGTTAGAAGAGCTGAGAGATCATGCTTACGCTCAGGCGTTTAGTTATAAGGAGCGGACGAAGGAACTGCACGATAGAAAGTTGAAGGGGTACAAGCAGTTCAAGTGTGGGGATTTGGTCTTACTGTATAATTCCCGGTTGAGGTTATTCCCGGGAAAGTTGAGATCCCGATGGTCGGGACCGTTCACGGTCACTGAGGTTTTCCCGTATGGCACTGTTGAGATAGAGGATAAAAGCGGGAAATTTAAGGTGAACGGTCATAGACTGAAGCACTACTTTGGCGAGCCGATGGTTGATCAGACTGTCGAGGTATTTTACCTTGACTCGCTCTCCGAGGTGTAGACGTGCTGGATGCATCACTCAGGATACTGCCCGAGTTGTCGAGTTTGTATTTTTGTTATTTTTTTTGTGCTATCTGTTTTATATATTTTTGTCTATTTCAGGATGTTCCAAAATGAAACTGCTCGTACTCAATCTCCATTTGATTCAGTCGATTTTAGGGGTGTTCTATTATTATTAACATGAAAAAAAAAATAAATAAAATCATAAAAACCAAAAACACAAAAATACATTTATTTTATGTTTTTGTTTTCTGTTTTGCACGCCGCTACATGCGAGCGAGTTTGAGTTTTTTCAAGTTATATTATGCGCATGGTAGCTACGATGACATTTTGGAACTGGTTCTCCGATGGTTGCGGCCGCAAATGAAATACTATACGGTCGCTTGGTTTCCAAACAGCTATTGAAGATTCTGCACACAAACCAGGGGAGTAACCCATTCTTTGTTTTATTCTTGTATATTATATTTTAATTTTTATTTTATTTTATTTTATTTTCTATCTTTTCCTTGTTCTCATCAAGGACGATTTTGTTCTAAGTGTGGGGATGAGATTTATTTTACTTAGTTGTAGAAAAATTTGAAAAAAATTGTCCCTTGAAACTTGTTTTGTCTACGTTAAACAAGAAATGATATTATTACCGAGTCGTGTTTGTTTTATAACTTCTTGGTATTTTCAGAAGTATATATATAATAAATAAGAACAGTGCCCATTAGACCCGTACGTAATCTTTTGTAACCGAATAGTTTAGACTCAATATTCGATGTGTCGGTAGGCTCAGCCTTTGAGAATCAAATGGTAGTTTGGTTGTTGACCTAATTGAACCTTTTAAATTGCCTGACTTTAGTGGGAAACATCTTAAGGTTTTGTTTGTTTAACTAAGCCCGTAACAGGATTGGAATGAAAAGCCGGGTCATACTCAAGCCTCGAGTCGCATGATCACCTATATAAAAACCTAATTATTGTATATGTACTTATATGTATAATCTTATATATACATATCTATTCCTGTGAAGCTCCGTACTCTGTTGTGCAGTGACGCAGACCTGAATGTTGATGCTAGCATAAGACAGTTTTGCTCGGCCCTCTGTTGCGCGGTGGCGCAGACCTGAGCCTAGATGCATTTTTGTAATATCGTCCAACATGGTTGATTTTCTTTAAAAAAATAAATAAATAAAAAATAAAAAAAATGAAAAGCCAAAAAGCAGAAAAAAAAAGAAAATTCAAATCAAAAACACCATGAAGGAAACTACTGTCGGTCGATCTTGACCAAGCTAGAGTTTATAGGTTGTATATGAGTCGAAAATATTTTGATCATGTGGCAATAGGTTTAAGTCAAATTGGTGTGATTCGGTCCAGTAAAACCATAATGGAACGTGAGTGTGGGTCCCACTTAGTCATACAAACTAATAAAATTTTCACGCCTTATTTGCCTCGGTAAGTATTAGGGGCATGGGTATAAGCGGACCGCAATACCGGCAATCGACCTGATCTAGCTTATTAAGTGAAAGTTGAAAAGTGGACAGAAATATTTGGGTAAAGCGTCACTTGTTCTAATACTTTATATAAAAATATATATGTAAATCAAAATAAAATCCAAGAGTTGTTGGTTAAACTTGGTTATGATCCTGTGTAGAATTCTTTTTTAGGGACGAAAAAGTCTTAAGTGTGGGGATGTTTGATGTGTTGTAAAACACACTTATTTTCCGCACCTTTTATCTAAGTTTTTATATTATAGTTATTGTATTTTGACTTATTTTATCTTGGTTTTACGTAGTTTTATTGATCTTGTAGGGTTCGGGTTGAAGAAATAAAAACCGGACTTCGTGAGGAGCTTAAAGGCCTTGTATGCATATGATTTCAAGATAAAGCACAAAGCCCGGCCTGATTTCATCTTGGACAAAGCCCAAGCCTTACTTTTATATTGTTAAGAAAAATAAACCCTAGCCCCCCACCCATTAGTTCCGATCGGCCAGCAAGAAGGAAAAAAAAAGGAATAGTTTGGTGCTAGGGTTAGGTCTTGTGGAGGCTAAGGAAAAAGAAGGAGGCAAGAACAAGTGGTCGGAAACGTTTTGCATCAGATTATATCAGCCAAGAGCAGCCCCTAATCATCTTATATCCTTACTTTTTAAACATTGTTCATCAATTTAAGTTTTCTTGATCAATTGATAAGTAGTGTTGCAATTGCTTTGAAGATTGAATTGTGTTTGATTATTGTTGATTGTTGAATGATTGAATTGATGATTGAGTATTTGATATTTTTATTGAGTAATCATGGCTGTCCAAAAATTATGTTAGGCTAAACTTGTCGGTTCTACCTAGGAATGATGATAATTGCTAGTGTTTGATGAGTTTTATCGATTGTTTGATTGATAGACTTGAATTGTTATTGTAAAGTTTGATTTAGACATGAAATAGGTTGTGTTTGATGGATGGAAATTATATCAATTTATTGCTTAAACACCTTGCGTTGGTTAATTAGTTTTGTATTGATTGATCAGTGCTTATTAGTTAAAGTACAGCGGTTTGACGCCTTCTTAGAGACCGAGAGGTGATAACAAGTTAGGGTTGTCTTATTACCTTTGCATTCTAGAATTAGAATTTCACGAGAGCGAGTTCGTTTCTTGTCCGGTTTAGGTGTTTTGAGCGACTAGTTGATCTATTTTGGTTTAAATTAAATTGTTCCTCTATCCTTGGTTGTGTAGTATTCATTACCATTAGGGTCGAGTGTTAGTGAGACCGAGAGGTGAGTCAACAATAGAACATGTTAACAATTGTTTTCCGGTTTGGTTGTTTTAGCAGCTTAAGAGTGGTTAGGGTTTGTTGTGTGAGACCGAGATGTGATCCATTGAGCCCGAACTATCCTTAGTTGTGTCATTTTTAGGAACCGGTGTCTTAATATCATTCAATCCATTTGCTTGTTGGACCTACAGTTTGATTCATGCCTTGGTAGACGTTTTTCTCCATCCAAAGTCCACACAGTTAATTGTTTGTTAAGTTTTCTGTTTTTGGTAACTTTTGTCAGTCAGTCCAGTTAGTTCTGTTAAATTATTTTTAAAAAAAGAAAAACCAAAATTAAAATCATTTAAATATAATTCTTCGGTAGGTCTTGTCTAGGGTTAGTAATCGGTAGCGTTTGTTCGTGTCCTTGTGTTCGATACTTGGACTTCCTAGGTCTATACTACTTACGATCGGTACACTTGCCGGTTGTGTGTGGTGTTAGGATTTTCGTTTTAAATTTAAAGCTTAGTTGTGAGGGTCATTCATTTATATAGACACATCGTCCGACACACATCAATAAAAGAAAAATGATGATTTAATCAATCAAATTGATGTGTATGAGGCTTTAGAATAATCAGTTGATTATGAAATTACTGAATAATACACTCAATTGAGCTCCGATTATGGTTCAAAATATTATGTTTAATAGTTTTGAACAAAGTTGAAGCGTTCAGAACAAAACTTAAAACGTTCCGAACAAAAATTTAAGAAGTTCAGAGCAAAAAGTTAAAGGAGTTCAGAACAAAAAATTTCAGAAAGAAAAATCTAAGAAGTTCAGAAAAAAGTCTAAGAAGTTCAGAAAAAAAAAGTTCATAAAGCAAATGCTAAGAAGTTCAGAACAAAAGTCTAAGAAATTCAGGCTTAAATCCTGATACATTCAAGGTTAAACCAAAAAAGTTCAGGCTTAAGTCCTGATACATTTAACATTAAGGCCCATAACTCAAAACTCAAAATCAATCGATTAATGCTTCAAATTAATGATTAATTGAATCAATTTCAAAGACTAACCGATCAATTGGCTTCAATTTCAATTTTTATCAAAAGCTACACAAAACTTGTGAAACAAGGGGAGTGGTGTTCGTGTTTTTCTGGTGAGTTGCCAGACCCTTGTTGTTGACTTCGGTGATGGTGAAGGAGGTATGTTGATGCCGGTGAGTGGTGGATTGGTAGTGGTGGTGATGGATTAAGGGAGAGGGACGAGCAAATGAGTGTAATTGTGATTTAGAATTTCTGAAAATCAACGTAATTTGATTTAGGAAGGGGGACAAGCAAATGAGTGTAATTGGATTGACGAAGAGGGACGAAAGAATTTACAAGATTGCCACACCATTATTTTTGGAATTGATGGTGTAGGAAGTCGCCTACGTAATTTACGATAAGATATTATTGTATTGGATCTTTAACCTATGTGTGCGTGTGTATGTGTGTGTGTATATATATGTATGTGTGTATGTATGTGTGTGTGTATATATATGCAATGTATAGAATGAAAACCCATTTGAGTTGAGAAAACCTATGAAAGCCCTATGTAACTTCGTTTTGTTATGTATGTAATATATGTTGTTACATGTAACATCCGTCTTTTAAAAATATAAATAAAGAAAGTTTTATTATTAAAATTTGTGTTGTTATTTAAGTATATTCTAAATAATAATGAGATTGGGTGGTACACTTAGAAATAATAATGGACTTGGATATGGTTACGGGCCTAAGGTTCATGGGATTTGAGTATTAAACTCATTAAACATCCCTAAAACCCTAACTTTCCCATTTCCGTCACCTAGCCTCCATACACACACAAACACACCACTCTCATTCCGGATTCTGATCTAGGGGTAAAGGAAGGATAGATTTAGTGTTCAAGCATCACCAAACAACAAGAAACCCGTCTAGATCCCTTGTTAACTTAGATCCGAACCAACCTCGAACCCGGAAGGTATGTTTTTGATATAAAGGTTAGGTTTTAAACGGTAACATCCGCACTTTTGAGAATTTTTAAATAAAATATTATAAGTTTTTATTTAATAATATGATGTGTGTCGTTATTTAATTAAATTAAATAATTATAATATAAAACGATAAGATTAGGGTTGTTCATGGATTTAGGATAATTATGGGCCTAAAGCCAATGGGCCTAGGATTATTTAAGTCCTAAACATTCCCTAAACCCTAATCATTCATCACTTTATGATTTCCTCGTCATCAGATACACACCCACATACACACAAACCCTCCTGCTCACTCACACAAACATTCCATCCTAGACCTAAAGTTATCAAGTTGATATCCTATTCATATAAGAAGAGAGCTCATATAGAATTTCAAGATAATCATGATCTAGCCTAAACCTAATCGATAAGGTATGTTATATGTTTAAAGCTAAACTTTTTTATTAATCTTCACCCTAGTCTTGTTTAGTATGAAGACATGATAAACCACTGGATCTTGTAACTTAAAAACGAAATGAACCTATATACTGGACTCAACCAAAATCCATTCGAACCATTAATAGGGTTGAGTTTCAGGTTAATTGATTTGACGTAATATCTATATACATCATGAGAACGAATCTTATGCAAATGGTTATGTGACCCGAACTCCAAACGAATCAAGTAGGGTATGGACTAGATCTAAGTTGGTTCGGATGAAAATAAGGGAACTCGAACCAAAGTGAATCGAATGGCTTATGAGTGGAGTCCGCTCGATTTGAATTCGGATGAGGTAGGTGAGACTCGACCCAAAGTGAGTCGAGTGGGAGTAGAAACTCGGTTCAAAATCCAATCGACTCGAATGATAAAAGGATAGTGTCCGCTCAATATTAATTCAACTGGAATAATAGACTCGACTCAATTTCAAGTTGACTGGAAGACCTGTACTCGACTCAAATGGGTCAACTGGATTGAAGATAGAACTCGACTCATTGAGTCGAGTAGAAGGATGGATTGGCTCGACTTAAATGGCCCGAATGGGTAGAATAACCAACTCAAACGACTCAACTAGACCTAAGGGAAGGTTCGGATCAATTCGAAAGAGCATAGGAATCTCGACCTACTTGTGGGACACGGCCGGATTGGGTGGGATCTGAACCATATAGGACTCAAATGGATTAAGAGGACCCTACCCAAACTTGATTCAAATAAAAACATAAACCGAATCTGAGAACCGCCTCGTTAAGAAACTTTAGTTCGTTAAGAAGCTGTAACTAAGATCGATTTCGTTTTCATAATTTATAAAGATCTGTGTCACTAAACTTACAAGTTAGGTTTCTTAACTTATACATTTGGTTCGTTAACCGATAAAGCTCGGTTCGGTTAACGAATAAAGTACGATTTCGTTAAGTATAGGTTCGTTTCGTCAACTTAAGAATATAAACTATTTAAAGATGACAAATTAATACGTCTAATTATTAAACAGTTAGTCGTGCTCAACTAAAGAAGGGTATTACAATTAACATGGAGAGGAACCAACTACAGGTGAGTTCAGGCCCCTTTCTGTGTTATGTTTGCGGGGCTGTGTGCATACTACGATGTGTTAGATAATACACTTACCTCGAGTGGTAAGTGTATGTTAGATGATTGTTTGTGTACGTTAGTTGAACGATATAGAATGATTGATCAGTATGCACGTAGTTATATATATATATATATATATATTTATACTTGAATGTAATGAAATATATGTAGCGAACGTATGGTCGTATGGTCGGAAAACGAGAAACTTGTGGTTGTATGGTTGTATGATATGAGAAAAGGGTACCAGACCTTAATAATATCCGAGGCATGAAGGGAAATGGACCCTTATAATATCCGAGGTATGTAGGGTGTCGGACCCTAATAATATCCGAGGTACTGAGGGCACCGCACCCTAATAATATCCGAGGTATGGAGGGCACCAGACCCTAATAATTTCCATGGTATGTAGGGTGAAATACTCTTTAAAACGGATAAGTAATATGAAAGTAATGTAAGGATAGAAGTTATAAAGAAATAAGTAATATGAAAGTAATGTAAGGATAGAAGTTATAAAGAAAGATGATATATATACAACATGAAAGAAAGTATGTATGTATGTATGTATGTACGTATGTATGTATGTATGTATGTATGTATGTATGTATGTATGTAAGTATGTATGAAAGAGGTAATGTGAACCAGCAGAGGCAATGTATAAGTGAACCGGATATTCTGGGGACATCTATAAGTGAACCAGCAGAGGTGATGTGACATTCGCGACAAAACCGGGTACACCTTAGTATTCAAACATCGAATAAGCTATTAACCGCTTATTATGTAACAAACGAATGAATAACCAAACGGTTCTGGTTATGACCCGGATATTCTAGGGGACATATATAAGTGATATATGTATATTATAAGCCAATATATTGATATTATGGCTTTAGTACAATAGCAAACCAGTTAAACGAAAGCATACTCGTTTAACTACCCGCTATAACTTTAAACTCAAAAGATAGTTACGAAACAAGCATTGTATCATCCGTTAAGCCGAAAAAGACTTACAAAACACTTGGGATGTTTTAAGAAATCCGTGAAAATATTTTGGATTTTTACAAACAAATGGTATGCTTTTCTAAATTTACAAGAAATTGGCCGAAAAACAATCGATTTCGCGCTATTTGTCGTACGCAATATATTTTTCTCACCAAAAAACGAACCCAAAGTAAACTTAGACTTGGGATTTCATGTTTTGGCACACAAAACAAGGTTAATGGGCCAAAATTGGGCCCAAAAGGAGCCCAAAATGTGCTGGCCGCAATATAGGACCACATTTTTTTATATATTATTTCATTTTAACACTTTAAACAAATCATTTAGACCAAAATATAATGCCAAGCAGCTACATACTCTCTGATCTTGAAGGTTCCAGCCAAGAACCCCAGGTAAACTATCATTTTGATCAATCTTAAACTTGTTTAAACAAGTTTAATTACATATAAACATAGTTTGATTAATAAAAATCACTTCTAACCATGCGAAAACCCTAAAAATAGTCCAAAAACATATTTTGATCATACACATAGTTATGAACCTGGTTTTATAAGTTTTCTAGCCATAAACACGGATTAAGGGGTTAAATCGCGTTTTTACGGTTTAAAAGTTCGGTGGAAAGCCCTAACCAAAACCCTAAGTTTCAAGGCTGATATTTTGATGATACATGCTTGATTTTGTGATATTGGACCTTTAGTTACATTATTTATAAGGACAAGAACCCAGAAATTTGAGGAAAAGAGTTGAAACAAGCGAAAACCGCAAAGGAAATGCCGAAACACTCGTTTAGGGGCTGTTTACGATTACATTGTGGCATGCTTTTTGTCAGCTTGTGAAATTTTTCAGGGATATCAGGGACCATATGAATGAGACCCTTTCCAAATTTGGTAATTTTTCGACCATCTGATAATATTTGGCAAATTTATTACTGTTTAGGGACGTTTATTTGGGAAAAAATAATTAAATTGCTTGGAAAATTATGAAATTTTGTGCATAACTCAGATATTGAAAAATATGATCACATATGAAATTTGGGGTGATTTGATAAAGCCTAGATATACTTTCTGGATTCGTGTTTATTCGAGTATTTATGGTTGTTTTTGGCTCAAAAAGGTAACTTGGCAAAATTTTTAGGATCTAGAAATTTTACAGGGTGTTTTAGGAGTGATTTGTATCACTCAGTTATTTTATCGGATTTTTTGGAAGTCGTTTGGTATAAACGGACGATTTACAGTTTAAATATAGCATATAAAATGAATTTTTCTAAATTAATAAATCAAGAAATAATTCTAGAAAATTTTTTATAAAAATATACATATTTTACTTATTATGTGTATAAGTTTTCATAATTTAATGATAAAAGGATAACTAATTATGCTAATATGAAAATTAAACAAATTCAATTTTGATAAAAACCGACGAGTTCGTGATTAACGAACCTGTTGGAATGTCAGAACATCAAAAAGTGATCAAAAATAATAGTTTTGGGTTAATTAAGTAAAACAAAAATTTTTGTGAGAAATCCGGACAATTTGGATAAATTATTTGCATTTTTCTCCAAACTAGAATGAATAAACGGAAATGAGCCCCGTAGTGAATCCAGAAATCTAATCTATAATTTCTCTTTATAACTTTAATCATTTTATCAACCAACGCATTTACCCGAGTTTATGTGGTCTTACCTGTTTTCTAAACGCGTAAACGATCAACTTGGCCCAGCAGGTTAAACGGGGAAACTGAGCCAAGTTCGGTTTTAAACAAAACACATTAAACAACGTCACAATCTAAGCCTATTGGCATGTTCTTGGTGTGGCAGATATACCCAGACTAGATATACAGCCCAGGTTAGTATGGAAATTATAATAGTATTATAATATTAATGTTATTATAATATTGATTATAGGATTGAGTGCTAGCAAGCAGAACAAACCGCTACCTGATATCGTATTGAATACCTACTAAAGAGTAGTTTTACGAACCCACTTTTTAAACTGTTTTACGAACTTTTGGGGTGAAAAGCATGTTGATATATATCTATATACTTAGAATTGTTTGATGATGCGAATTATCTAAGTGCTAACATACAAAAGTCCCCACGAATACAGGGATTAACTTCGAGCCGGTGGCTTGTGAATAGTACCATTGGTTTGACAAACCCAAACGGAGCCAGCACGATTTACTGAGACATAATGTTGTGTAAGGCCCCGTTACCGGTAACCCTACTTTCGTGTTGGATTTACTCATAAACACAGTTCTAAATATCAGAGTTAATTAAAAACTTTACGCGGAATATAAAACTTTCATAAAACATTACATATCAATTCATAATCATGTCTTTAAACATTCCTCTTGTCTTTCAAAATCAAAACGTAACTTATAAAACATATCGGATCTTCAGATGCCAGGCTTTAGTCTTCTGCCATGTGTCCTCCACTCAAGCCAGCTGTCTCATCCTACTCACCTGCGTGCATACTAAAAGTCAGCTACGCTGAGTGAGTTCTAGTTAATCATACACTACCATACAATACCTTGTTACATACATACGTACTTAACCTCATAACTTTCTTTCATACACACATAAGTACTCATACCTTCATTCTTACTTACATACTTTCTTTCTTACTTACATACTTTCTTTCTTACTTACATACTTTCTTTACATTCATAATCATACGTTTTAAAGAGCCTTTCGCCCTATAACCTCACAGATATTATAAGGGTCTGGTCCCTAACATCACAGATATTATAAGGGTCTGGTCCCTAACATCACAGATATTATAAGGGTCTGGTCCCTATCATCACAGATATTATGAGGGTCTGGTCCCTAACATCACAGATATTATTAGGGTCTGGTCCCATGTTTTCGAATATTAGTAGGGTTCGATTCCCTCTTCGTTACCATACAACCATACATCATACCTCGAGTATTATTAGGGCTCGGTACCCCTTTCGTAACCATACAACCATACAACCGTCATTTCCTTCTTTTACTAACTTTCTTACGTTCATACACATAAACATACATATCATACTTGCCATATTTATAACGTTACAACCTGACAGTACGTGCAATATCCGAAGATCGTTCACGAACCATCAAGCAATCATTCATACATATCACATATATCACCTATGGCATACACTCATCACTTTGGATAGATGTATTAACAACACATCAAGTATGCACACAGCCCCGAAAACATAACAAGGAATGGGGCTAGGAACTCACCTGGATCCTGTTACGCTCGCCGTTGATTGTAATTCCTTTCTTTAACTGGGCTCGGCTAACTGTATAATATTTACACATATCAATTACTACTACTACTATTACCACTACTCATTTTCGATAACCGCCTTAACACATTTTCCATTAGGTTTTTAATTTATTTCATAAACGAACTTCACTTCAGGCGAATCTTGGAAACAACTTGGTTCTGGCTTGATTCGATCGAATAGGAACACGTTCGATCGAATAGGAACACGTTCGATCGAATAGGAACACGTTCGATCGAATAGGAACACGTTCGATCGAATAGACACACGTTCGATCAAATACAACACTCATTCGATCGAATACAAAACTCATTCGATCGAATGAGTTGGAGACCATTCGGTTGCTTCCCTATTCGGTCGACTGGACTTGTTCGATCTACACATTCGATCGAATGGACTGATTCGATCGACTGATTCGATCGAATGAGTCTGATTCGACTCCTTCAAGCTGGGCGACGGAGAAAACTACGGGTTTTCCAGATTTTCCAGATTTTTGACCCAAAATCGAAGTTTTTGACATGGAAATGCTCGGGATTGAAAGGGCTATCGATTCCTAGTACTTTTAAACACAAAAGCTTGCATTTTGACACCAAAACAAGGCGGTTTTTGACCCGAAAACTCAAGTTACGTTTTTGCTCGATTTGAGGCCGAAATGGTTATGAAAACGGATGATTTTCGAGAGGGACTTACCAAAAACGACTAGGAACAAGATTGTGAACTCGGATTTGTGATTTGAGAACTTTCTCTCTCTAGTTTCTCTCTCTAGAATTAAGAGTGTTTGGGTGTGGGTGTGAAAGGGAGTTAGTGAAATGGTATTTTGGGCTCGGGATGGGTATTTATATCTCTCGAGCCCACGGACCCAAGGCCCATTCTCATTTAACCCATCTTACGTAATCTAAGCCCATGACCCGTTCCTTTCTCGACATTAAATAACTAAAACGTGAAATTACTAAACATAACTTTCTTTTATTTATCATATAAAAATTTTAGGATGTTACAAGTCTTCCTCCCTTAAAGAGGTTTCGTCCCCGAAACCTAACTATTACATAAACAAACTAGGGTAAAACTTGCGCATCTCATCCTCGACTTCCCAAGTAGCATCTGATCCCTTGCGGTGTTTCCATATCACTTTGACCAAGGGTATAATCTTGTGACGAAGCTGCTTCTCCTTGCGATCAACGATCTTTATCGGTTGCTCGATGTAGTTCAATTGTTCATCAACCTCGATGTCCATTAAGGGCACGTGAGACGTGTCATCAGCTAGACACTTCCTCAGATGAGAAACATGGAAGGTTGAATGAATTCCTTCTAACTCATCGGGTAAATCCAGTTTGTAAGCTACTTCACCCACACGTTTTACAATCTTGAACGGTCCAATGTACCTCGGACTCAACTTTCCTCTTTTCCTAAAACGGATAATCCCCTTCCAAGGCGAGACCTTAAGCATCACATAGTCGCCAACGTTAAACTCAATTGGTCGTCGCCGCTTATCCGCATAAGACTTTTGTCTGTCTTGAGCGGCTTTCATTCTTGCTTTGATCTGATCGAACTTTGAAGACGTTTCTTGAACCACTTCTATACTTCCCATTTCCTTCTGACCAATCTCACCCCAACACACCGGGGTTCTACATCGTCTACCGTACAGCATCTCAAACGGTGGCATACCAATACTCGAATGGTAACTGTTGTTATAGGAGAACTCTGCCAGATGCAGATGATCATCCCAACTTCCACCAAAATCTAAAACGCAAGCACGTAGCATATCCTCAAGGGTTTGGATCGTCCTTTCAGACTGTCCATCGGTTTGAGGATGATACGCCGTACTGATGTTCAACCTCGTCCCCATAGCTTCATGAAATTTCTTCCAGAACCTCGAAGTAAACCGTGTATCCCTATCAGACACGATCGATAACGGTACTCCATGCTTGGTTACAATTTCTTTAATGAACAAGCTTGCTAACGTTTCTGACGAGATGGCCTCTCGTATGGGCAGAAAGTGAGCACTCTTGGTCAAACGGTCCACAATCACCCAGATGGTATCATGTTGCTTAGCTGTACGAGGTAGCTTAGTTATGAAATCCATGGTGATGTGTTCCCATTTCCACTCAGGTATCTCTAGCGGTTGCATCTTCCCACAAGGCTTTTGGTGTTCGGCTTTGACTTGTAAGCAAGTTAAGCACTTACCAACATAATCCACTACATCGCTCTTCAATCCTGGCCACCAGTAATCTCTTTTCAAGTCTTGGTACATCTTTGTAGCTCCTGGATGGATTGAGTACCTTGACTTATGAGCTTCATCTAAGATTCGACTTCTAAGATCACCATGGCGTGGGATCCACATACGGTCGAACCTAGTTTTAACTCCATGAGTGTTTTCCACCAACTCATCTTGCTGGCCATAAATCCTTTCTTTCTTTACTAACCCTTCATCTACTAACACCTCCGACTGCACTTTGATGATTTCTTCAAAAAGACTTGAGTTCACAATCAGCTTGTATGACTTCACTGTTGCAAGGACTTCCTCATTCTTACGACTTAGCGCATCAGCAACCACGTTAGCTTTACCGGGGTAATACTTAATCTCACAGTCGTAATCCTTTATCAATTCTAACCATCTTCTCTGCCTCATGTTCAATTCTTTCTGCTCGAAGAAGTACTTTAAACTCTTATGATCGGTATAGATAGTACACTTAGTGCCGTACAGATAGTGCCTCCATATCTTAAGAGCATGCACTACAGCTGCTAACTCCAAATCATGCGTCGGATAAGTACTTTCATGGACCTTCAACTGTCTGGACGCGTAAGCTATCACCTTCCCTCGTTGCATCAACACGCAACCTAATCCTTGATGCGAAGCATCAGCACAAACAACGAAATCCTCGTCACCATCGGGTAGAGTAAGGATTGGAGCTTGCGTGAGTCTCTTCTTCAATTCTTCAAAGGCTTCTTCTTGAAATTTTCCCCAGCTGAATACTATCGACCTTCGGGTCATACCGGTCAGCGGTGCGGCTATCTTGGAGAAACCTTCGATGAATCTCCTGTAGTAGCCGGCTAACCCTAGGAAACTTCGTATATCAGTCGGATTTTGCGGAGTCTTCCAATTCGTTATCGCTTCAATCTTAGCTGGGTCCACGGTAATCCCTTCAGGATTAATCACGTGACCTAAAAATTGCACTTCTCTTAGCCAGAACGCGCACTTCGAAAACTTGGCGTACAACTTCTCTTTCTTCAGTGTCTCCAATACCTCTCTCAGATGCTCAGCATGGTCAGACTCGTTCTTTGAATAAATCAATATATCGTCAATGAAGACGATAACCGACTTATCCAACATCGGCCGACACACCCTATTCATCATGTCCATAAATGCTGCAGGAGCATTTGTTAGACCGAATGACATTACGAGGAACTCGTAGTGTCCATACCGCGTTCGGAACGCTGTCTTAGGGATGTCTGCCTCCTTCACCTTCAGCTGATGGTAGCCTGATCTGAGATCTATTCGTGAGAACCAACTTGAACCTTGCAGTTGGTCAAACAGATCATCGATCCTTGGCAAAGGATATCTATTCTTTACCGTAAGCTTATTCAACTCACGATAGTCTATGCACATTCTCATACTTCCATCCTTCTTTTTCACAAACAAAACCGGTGCGCCCCACGGAGAAACACTCGGTCTTATGAAACCTTTGTCGAGGAGTTCTTGCAGTTGTGACATCAATTCCTTCATCTCGGACGGTGCTAGACGGTAAGGCGCTTTCGCGACGGGCTGGGCTCCTGGTACTAGATCTATCTGAAATTCTATCTCTCGCTCAGGTGGCAACCCCGGAAGATCCTCAGGGAATACTTCTGGGTAGTCGCGCACAATAGGAACATTCTTCATTTCTTTCGTCTCGGCCGTAGCGTTGACAACATACGCCAGGTAGGCACCGCACCCTCGCCTTAACAAACCCTCGGCTTTTATCATCGAAATGACATTAAGTCCATAACTCTCCTTATCACCATAAACCGTCACCGCACTACCATCCAATGACTTTAACCTTATCATCTTACTTTTACATACTATCTGAGCCTCAAACTCAGACAACCAATCCATACCCAAGACTACATCGAACCCTCCTAAGGCCATAACATACAAAGTAACAGGGAACTCATGTCCCTCTAACTCTATCTTACAATTCTTCACCATTTTTGTTATTTTCACCGAAGTGTCACTTGCGGTTTCTACTACAAAAGTTTCAGACACTCGGCAGCCTTTCATTTTAGCTAGTTTACTAAACGTCGTAGCTACAAAACTTCTATTCGCACCAGAATCAAATAATACAGAAGCGGAAACATCGTTCACTAGAAACGTACCTGTGACGACATCCGGAATCTGCCTGGCTTGTTCCTGGGTCAGCATGTAGGCTCTAGTTCTGGGCCTAGCTTGATCGGCATCCTTCTTTCCACTACCTCCAGCAACACCTTCAGTGCACTCCCTTGACATATGGCCTGTCTTGCCACATTTGTAACATGCTGGCTTCGCACTGCACTCATTGGCATAATGCCCTACCTTCCCACACTTATAACAGGCATTCGACCCCATTCTGCATTCTCCACCATGAGCCTTTCCACATTTGAGACAAACATTAGAACTTTTACCCCACTTGCACTCACCATTATGCCTCTTTCCGCAGGTCTTACACGATCTCTTCTCCCACACTTTTTGTTTCTTATCCCTGGAGTTCCATAACTGAGTACCGGGTCGTTTAGCAGGAGTGACCCCTTTCTTCTCTTTCTCTTCGTCCCTTTCCACCCTATCATCCGCGGCCACGTCAGCATAGACCATTTCCGCGAGTCCAACAGCCGAATCAAAAGTAGCAGGTTGAATCGCCCTGACTAACATGCGGACCCTTTGTGGCAACCCCCTCACATAACACTTGATTCTCTTGACCTCAGTGTCAACCATGTCAGGCACCAACCTAGATAGTCGGTTGAACTCCGTGGTATACTCACGATGCGTCATCATACCGGCTTTTAAATTCTGGAACTTCATCTCCGTTCTTTCAACCTCGGCATCTGCACAGAACTTCTTCATTACCAACTCTTTCAAATCTTCCCACTTCATCCCTTTGATCTCTTCACGGGTCTTCCTCTGCTCCACACTCTCCCACCAATACATAGCCTCATCTATGAATGACTGAGTAGCATAGCCCACAGCTTGGTCGGGACGGCATTCACTAATGCGGATAACCTTGTCCATAGCGGTTATCCACTGGAGAGTAGCGATTGCGTCTCCTAAACCAGTCAGCTTAGGCGGGTCACAACCTTTGAAGGACTTATAGCTGCACCCACCTTGTCCTCCTCTCCTATCATCGACTTTCACAGACTTATCCCCACTCGAGGCCCCTCTTTCACCTTCCCCATCCCTTCTACCATCACCACCCGCTCCTTCAGCAGTTCGTTCACGGCTTCCAGCAGATCCTTCGGGATTCAGGTTCTTCACAGCAGCAACTACAGCCTGAACAATGGCTGCTTGAACTGCAGGGCTAAGTTGAACGTCCTCGTTGTTGTTCTGGTCTCCTCCAGCTGCGCTTCCTTCATCTTCGGTGTGGGAAGCTTCTTCTACCGAGGGTTGCCGGACAAGACGAGGCCTGCCACGACGCCCAGTGCGACCCCCAGTTTCAATAAATTCTCCAGCTCCAGCCATCAGTATCCTATATGAGAAAACACAAACATCATCACTCAAGGAACTATCTAGTACAAGGATAGTAAGGCTAACAGGTAATAACAGTGGCCAGTTGTGATTAGCTGATCACGTTACTTTCCGTGTCATATACACTTCCCTTTATGAGTCTATTTGTGCTGGTTCTACTTAAGCAGTTTGTCAATTTAAACAGTCAATTATTCCTATCCCTATCGTTCACATATCCTTTCTTTTCTCATTAACAATTATCATTTAATCATACACCTTACCTTTACTGATCTTGCTTGAGCAACACATGGCATTCTTGAACTGGCATCTTCTTTCTTTTCTTACTTAAATCCCATTCTCTGTTCGAGTCTAAGCATGTAGGATGCTTAAATCTCTCGAACTTTGCTCTGATACCAACTTGTAAGGCCCCGTTACCGGTAACCCTACTTTCGTGTTGGATTTACTCATAAACACAGTTCTAAATATCAGAGTTAATTAAAAACTTTACGCGGAATATAAAACTTTCATAAAACATTACATATCAATTCATAATCATGTCTTTAAACATTCCTCTTGTCT
Organism: Bidens hawaiensis; assembly: GCF_021521415.1. Classification (NCBI taxonomy): domain Eukaryota; kingdom Viridiplantae; phylum Streptophyta; class Magnoliopsida; order Asterales; family Asteraceae; genus Bidens; species Bidens hawaiensis. The sequence goes on along the minus strand of NW_027491074.1, from coordinate 1,483,139 downwards.
TTCAAAATCAAAACGTAACTTATAAAACATATCGGATCTTCAGATGCCAGGCTTTAGTCTTCTGCCATGTGTCCTCCACTCAAGCCAGCTGTCTCATCCTACTCACCTGCGTGCATACTAAAAGTCAGCTACGCTGAGTGAGTTCTAGTTAATCATACACTACCATACAATACCTTGTTACATACATACGTACTTAACCTCATAACTTTCTTTCATACACACATAAGTACTCATACCTTCATTCTTACTTACATACTTTCTTTCTTACTTACATACTTTCTTTCTTACTTACATACTTTCTTTACATTCATAATCATACGTTTTAAAGAGCCTTTCGCCCTATAACCTCACAGATATTATAAGGGTCTGGTCCCTAACATCACAGATATTATAAGGGTCTGGTCCCTAACATCACAGATATTATAAGGGTCTGGTCCCTATCATCACAGATATTATGAGGGTCTGGTCCCTAACATCACAGATATTATTAGGGTCTGGTCCCTAACATCACAGATATTATTAGGGTCTGGTCCCATGTTTTCGAATATTAGTAGGGTTCGATTCCCTCTTCGTTACCATACAACCATACATCATACCTCGAGTATTATTAGGGCTCGGTACCCCTTTCGTAACCATACAACCATACAACCGTCATTTCCTTCTTTTACTAACTTTCTTACGTTCATACACATAAACATACATATCATACTTGCCATATTTATAACGTTACAACCTGACAGTACGTGCAATATCCGAAGATCGTTCACGAACCATCAAGCAATCATTCATACATATCACATATATCACCTATGGCATACACTCATCACTTTGGATAGATGTATTAACAACACATCAAGTATGCACACAGCCCCGAAAACATAACAAGGAATGGGGCTAGGAACTCACCTGGATCCTGTTACGCTCGCCGTTGATTGTAATTCCTTTCTTTAACTGGGCTCGGCTAACTGTATAATATTTACACATATCAATTACTACTACTACTATTACCACTACTCATTTTCGATAACCGCCTTAACACATTTTCCATTAGGTTTTTAATTTATTTCATAAACGAACTTCACTTCAGGCGAATCTTGGAAACAACTTGGTTCTGGCTTGATTCGATCGAATAGGAACACGTTCGATCGAATAGGAACACGTTCGATCGAATAGGAACACGTTCGATCGAATAGACACACGTTCGATCAAATACAACACTCATTCGATCGAATACAAAACTCATTCGATCGAATGAGTTGGAGACCATTCGGTTGCTTCCCTATTCGGTCGACTGGACTTGTTCGATCTACACATTCGATCGAATGGACTGATTCGATCGACTGATTCGATCGAATGAGTCTGATTCGACTCCTTCAAGCTGGGCGACGGAGAAAACTACGGGTTTTCCAGATTTTCCAGATTTTTGACCCAAAATCGAAGTTTTTGACATGGAAATGCTCGGGATTGAAAGGGCTATCGATTCCTAGTACTTTTAAACACAAAAGCTTGCATTTTGACACCAAAACAAGGCGGTTTTTGACCCGAAAACTCAAGTTACGTTTTTGCTCGATTTGAGGCCGAAATGGTTATGAAAACGGATGATTTTCGAGAGGGACTTACCAAAAACGACTAGGAACAAGATTGTGAACTCGGATTTGTGATTTGAGAACTTTCTCTCTCTAGTTTCTCTCTCTAGAATTAAGAGTGTTTGGGTGTGGGTGTGAAAGGGAGTTAGTGAAATGGTATTTTGGGCTCGGGATGGGTATTTATATCTCTCGAGCCCACGGACCCAAGGCCCATTCTCATTTAACCCATCTTACGTAATCTAAGCCCATGACCCGTTCCTTTCTCGACATTAAATAACTAAAACGTGAAATTACTAAACATAACTTTCTTTTATTTATCATATAAAAATTTTAGGATGTTACATGTTGTTTGCACATGACCATAATTATACAAGCACGTTATGTAGTGTTAGATATAGCTATTCATGGCATGTTGTGTGCGGAAGAGGGGCCACAATAGTTGATTGTGCGTGGGAAATGGAGGCATGCAGCATGAACGAACAGTCAAGGCTTCACTGTAGTTTAGCATAATTACATCATAAACATACAAACAAACATACTGGCAAGCGTATTTACATACATAAATATTTACATTCGTATATACAAACTATGACTTGTGATTATGCATAGCTGATATCTTGAAACCCATGAAACTCACCAACTCTTGTAGTTGACCCGTTTTAACGTGCTTTTCAGGTGTACTAAATTTGGATTAGAAAGCTAACGTGCTACGTGTTGGACTTGCGATCAATGCTGGGTAAATTGGTGCAAGTGTGCTAGTAAGAAGTAAATCTGCTTAATGGGCTAGTTTAGAATTGCATCACCTAGTTTGTAAAAGAAGTTAGAATGATGTAAAATATTGTAAATTAGTTTCTATTTTTCTTTATAAACAATGTGGTTGATACCAGTGGTGTCTGTTACATTTTCGTTTAACGATTTCGCAATTTGCCAGTCGGGGTATGACAGGTGATCATTCTGTCTCTGATTTACTTTTAATGATTGATGATTTGAAAAGAGAAGTCGAAAAGTGGCAATGTGAGAGAAATGGAAAAGATAGTATCATCAATGTTTATGACAGGAGTGAAAGAACATATGAACACCAAATCAAGAGTCTTGAAGAAGACTGTCTTGACAGCTATAACACTCAGTCAAGACTAAATGTGGTGATTGAAGGTTTGAAGAAAATGTATGTGGATGAAAAACTCAAGTACACTGAATTACAGATTGAGGTTGATTTCTTAAAGAATCTTGCTTCCACCAGTAACATAATTGGAAATATTGAGAAGACCAAGCCAGAAGAGAGATACAAGGCACTACCACCACCTTTCTGTGACAATTATTTATTGAAAGTTGACAAGGAAAACAAAGAAGAATACTTGAAGTGGTTCAAATCAACCTTCAGTGACAGAAAGAATTTTGCTGAAATTTATGAAAAGGTGACTATAAATCAAGAACGAGAGTATGTGATTGATGAGACAAATCTCAGTGATTGTCAAACTAAAGATCAAGTAGAAAGTGTTTTGATTGATAAAGGAAATGAATCAATTGATTAACTTAAAGGATATTCAAGCAGCCTGAACAACAGAAGATCCTGTTGCTGCTGCAACAAGAGTGAAGAGGCTGAGCAAAATGAGAAAAGGACAACCAAGAAAGGATCAATAGGTGAGATTCCTAAATTGCCAAAGGCTTCTGCTAGAATGAAAAAGCATCATGAGAAGATGAGACTAGAGCACCAAGTGTTTGACCTTTGTGGAAACTCTAAGACTGAGAAAAAACAAGAAAGAAAATTCAAGCAAAGTCAAGAGTCCAAAGGCAAATGAAAATTTTAAGAGGGAGAAAATTAAGACAGAAGCTTAAGGAATGAGAAGCTTCCAACAGCAAACAAGCATACTGAAAATTCACCAAGGATTGTTAAATATTACTCACCCATATATCATGTCTTCTCCAATCATCAGCTATTTGATATTGGTGATACTGACTATGCACCAAGAAGAAGATTAAGCCTAACAATAGATGAAAGATCTACCAGTCCTCATCAGAAACTTAAAGAGACAAAGTTCGTTAAGGCAAAAGAAGAATAGAAGGTTGATGTGCATGGACCAATACAAGTTGATTATGACAAATGCACTTATGCATAAAAGTCATTAGGGATGTCTCTTGTAAAACCAAGTAAGAGAAAACTTCACAAGATCTTGGTTCATTAGGAAAACTGTGGTGCAAGACATGTGACACATATGGTCATCACACATATTCCTGTTGGAACAAAAGCAAGGATACACATGTCATTCCTAGTTTGTTTTGTGGACAAGATTTGGGACTGTACAAGAAAAGGTATGAAAGATACTTGAAACAATGAGAAAGTTGATGAAGATTCAAGTGATGAAAAAGGTAAAGGTGTGAGAAAAGTGAGAACTATTCCAAAACTCAATGAAACTCATCCTCATTTGACTAAACAATTTTGAACAGTTTTAAAGAGTCTAAGAAGTATTTTTCAAAGAAAAAATTCATTTGTGAAAACATACAAGAAAAAAGTGATTGACAGACTCAATGGCGATGAAAATTTCCTTTTAAAGCCAGGCTTTGAACCAAAGGGATTTCTATGGAAGACAAAAGATGCACCAAAAGTTATCTTGAAAATAAAGGATACAGTTCTACAGCCATGCATGAGCATTTGTGACATTCAAAGGAAATTCTGTTGAATATGGCTATGAACCTAATGAATCTTGTTAACTTGTTTATGAAGGCGCAGTTCCTACTGTTTTTGTAAAACCTGTTGTTAATGAAGTGCAAACCTCTAAGGTTTGTGCTTCAAATCAAAACTAATAAATCTTTTTCTTCATTATGCAGGAACAGTCCACAGAGATCAATGATGTATGGTACATGGATATTGGATGTTCCAGGCATATGACCTATGATAGGAGATATCTAATCAATTATGAAGAAAAGTTTGGCTGGCCAGTGGAATTTGGAAGTGATGAAAAAGGTGGTAAAATTGTTAGAAAAGGTATCCTTACAAATGTCCAAGTGTCCTTTGACAATGTTTTGCATGTAGAGGGTCTACAATATAACATGTTGAGCATATCACAAGTGTGTGATAAAGGTTCTAAAATTGGATTTCATGATGCACATTGTTTCATTTGAAACCTAAGTTTGTGATCCCGTCGGATATGATTATGATGATGGCGCCCAGAAATGGGAATCTCTATAAGCTGAGAATGAAGAATGCTATATCTAGGGGTGGATCATGCTTTGTGTCCAAAGAACTAAGAAAGAAACAAGATTGTGGCATAGGAAATTGTGTCATGTCAACCTAAAAACATGAAAAAACTAGTGAAGGGGGACCATGCAATTGGTTTACCTACTGATGAAATGTTGGAATTGCTTCACATGGATCTTCTTGCAGTAAACGTTCCTCTTGCATTAAAGGAAAACAACATAAACGTTCCTCTTGTATTAAAGGAAAACAGCATAAATCATCTCACAAGACAAAACCCATGAACTCAATTGATGAAATGTTGGAATTGCTTCACATGGATCTTTTTGGTCCTATGAGTGTTCCTAGCATAGGAAAGAAGAAGTTTTACCTTGTGATCATAGACGATTATTTAAGGTTTACATGGGTATATTTCCTTGCAACAAAGGATGAAACTAAGTTGATCAAGAGCTATGTGAATAGAATGGAAAATCAGCTTGACAAAAGGGTAAAGGTGATAAGAAGTGATAATGGAACTGAGTTCAAGAATGGAGGAATGACTGATTTCTGTGTGGCTAAAGGAATATTTCAATAGTAAAGTGCTCCTGGAACTCCAGAACAGAATGGTGTTGCAGAAAGAAGAAATAGAACACTGAGTGAAGCTTCAAGGACCATGATTGCTGATGCTTATCTACCTATCTCCTTTTGGGCAGAAGCCATTAACACAGCATGTTATGTTCAAAATAGGGTGCTTCTCAACAAGACTTACAACAAAACTCCATATTAGATTTTTATTCAAAAGAAAGCCCTATGTAAAGTTGCTTAAGCCTTTTGGCTGCAAATTTTCATTGTTGAACGCTAAGGAATATCAGAGCAAATTCCATGCTAAGTCTCAAGATTGTTTCGTTCTTGGCTACTCATCACAATCAAAAGCTTATAGAGTTTATGTAAAGGAATGCATGAGTGTGATTAAGTCTGCGGGCATTGTATTCAATGAGAACCACTTCAACAATGTTGATGGTCCAAGTTGGCTATTTGCTCTTGAGAAGATCATGAAGTCATTCAAGATATATCTAGAGGACTTTGAAGAAGGTGCCTACAGAACAACTATCCCTGAAGCAACAACTGAAAAAAAGGTAGACTTGGACAGATTATGGTCCAGAGTTGCAAGGGAGGACACTGAATTCGATTTTCAGAGAAGAAGACTAAATGAAATTGAAGAGATTGAATTTGCAGAACCTGAGCAAAATGTTTAAGCTGAAGTAATAGACCCGGTTGAAACTCCTGAGATCTCTCTGAAGATTCATTTCAACCTGATCAGAATCTTGGCAATGCAAATATAAATTTGTTTGAAAACCTCTAAATTGCAAACAATGGTGCATCAACTTCAAACAATGAAAACAATGTTGATTCTGACTCAAACTTTGAAACTATGGAAACTGATGTTCCAGAAATCAATGTTTCAAATTTGGAACCTGAGATCACAATAGGTTCAATTGTTCAAACCACCTCAACTATAAGGAATCATATATTTGAAAACATCATTGGTGACTTGCATGAAAGAGTTACCAGAACTGCATCAGAAACTGCCAATATCTACCTATATGCTTCCTTTCTTTCCCAAATTGAACCCAAAAACATAGTTCAAGCTTTGAAAGACAAAAGTTGGGTAGAAGCAATGTAGGAGGAGTTAGCACAGTTTATGAATTTGCATGTTTGGGATCTGGTGGACAAACCAAAAGGAAAATATGCAATTGGCACCAAGTGGGTTTTCGGAAACAAAAGCGATGAAAGAGGTGTGGTGATTAAGAACATGGAAAGATTGGTAGCACTAGGTTATCTGCAAGAATAAGGAATTGACTTTGAGGAAGCATTTGCTCCTGTAACAAGACTAGAGTCCATTAGAATCTTCTTAGCATATGCTGCCTCAATGAATATAAAAGTTTGTCAACTTGATGTCAAATCTGCCTTTCTTAATGGAAAAATTGATGAGGAGGTTTATGTCACTCAACCTCCAGGCTTTGAGGATCCTGGTTATCTACATAGGGTGTATAAGTTGAGAAAAGCCCTATATGGGCGGCATCAAGCTCCAAGGGCATGGTATGATGAGCTATCAAACCATTTTCTTGACAATGGTTTCTGCAGAGGAGCCATTGACAAGACCTTTTTCTACAAAAGGAAAGGAAATGATTTGCTGCTGTTACAAGTGTATGTAGATGATATCATCTTCGGATCTACCAATGAACAGATGTGCAAGGAGTTTGAGACAATGATGAAGCCAAAGTATTGCATGAGTTCTTTGGGAGAGATGAATTTCTTCCTTGGATTACAGGTTCAACAAAAGCATGATGGAATATTCACCAACCAATCCAAGTATGTTCAAGAAATCTTAACCAAGTTTAAGTCTAATAATTTGAAGACTATTTCTACTCCTATGGACACACATGAGAAGATGGTAGCTAATGAAAAGGGGGAGTCAGTTGATCAACTTGAATACAGAGAAAAAATTGGATCACTGATGTATTTGACTGCATCCAGACCTGATATCATGTTTGTTGTGTGTGTATGTGCAAGATTTCAAGCCAATACTAATATCTCTCATATGCTTGCCGTGAAAAGAATATTCAGATACCTTAAGGGAAAGCCTGACCTTGGGATATGGTACCCAAAGAATAGATCTTTTGATCTACTTGCCTACATAGATGGTGACTATGATGGCTACAACATAAGTAGAAAATCTACATAAGGAGGATGTCAATTTTTGGGAAGTAAACTAGTGTCTAGCACTGCAAAAAGAAAACAACAGTGTCCATATCAACTGCTGAAGCTGAATGCATTGCTGTATCTACTTGCTGTGTGCAGGTTCTCTGGATTCAGAACCAAGACAATGGTTTGAATTTTGTGAATACCCCTATATTCATTGATAACTTTGCTGCAACGTTCATTGATAGAAACCATGTGCACACTTAAAAACTAAACGCATTGAAATTAAGCATCATTTCATTAGAGGTTGCAATGAGAAGGGTTTAATAGACCATGAGAAGAGTTGAATCAAGTGATAACTTGGCTGACTTGTTCACCAAACTACTAGATAAAATAAGATTCAACTTTCTATTAAATGCCTTGGGAATAATAAATTCTAATGAAGTCTGATTAATGACATGTGTGAGTGCTTAATTAACTATCTTCTTATGATTGTTTGTGCTTGAGTGTTTGAAATTGTTTGCTGAAATGACTATATTTGCATGATTACTTGTTTTTGTGAAAATTGGGAATGCTATTGATGTTTTTGTGAAATATTTATATCATTTGTTAGGAGTCTACTTTAATGATTGAATTGATTATCTGATTGAGTTTGAATCTATGAATCATTTTTTTGAAATGAACAACTTTAACATGAATCTGTTATGTTCTTAAATGACTATCTTTCACTCAAGGTGAGCGTGCCTGTTGAAATGAATGTGAACGTTTGCTTGTGTGCCAAAATGAAATATTTTTTGAAAGAAGTTTTACTTTAAAATTTGTGTCTGATTTGAATTATTGAAACAAAAGGATAATCTAAACTTACTTTTCAATTAGAACAAAGTTTTTGGTCAAATGCGAAAAAGTTCTTGGTGATAGCAAAAAGAGTCATGATAAGATTATTTAGTTCAAAGCTTTGTAGAAACTTAAAAGTGTTAAAGAAGGAAATTGAATCCAACCTAATTGGGAAATAATGAAAATTGGTTAAGTTTATCTAACTCATGGATTTACTAGGCTAAAAGGGCTTTAGGAACAGTCATTGATAAGTATGGTTGCTTTCCATGATGTGTAAAAGCTTGAGTGATATAAACATAATATATGTGCTGAGATTGATGTGGATAAACTTTTGAAGAAGTAAACATGTTTCAATATACATCTCTCCAAATGATAGAAAGAAAGGTAATTATCCAGTCACACACAAGCCTGTTGGTGTTTGGTCAACCCAAAATGAAATTTTTACAAATTATATGAACAGCAAACTACTTACATGAAAATAAGTCAACCAAAAGTTGATAAAAATTTTAAAAGATCATACAAACTTAGGGGGGTTTCAACGAGAACTACAGAAGTGGGCATCAAAGTAAGTCCTAAATACCTTGAATGAGAGGCATGTAAGTACGAACTGCGTGGCATATAAGTCCAACGTTCAACCATAAAGTTTGTATTTATAAAACAATTCAAATGAAAAATCTGTTCAAACATCAAAAGTTTTGGACCATACATCAGGGGGTTGAAATCAATTTAGGGTGATTTGGAGAAACCTAAATAAGCCTTGAGAAGAGATATGGAACATCTGAAGTCCAAAATGTGGTCCTTTTAACTTTTAAGCAAAATTGAACCTTTAAATATATCACTAAAGCAATGAAATTCATGCTAAGTTCAAATACCTGCTATCAACCTATCTTAAGTCAAAATAATGCTGAAAATGAAGTGTTGTGAAGTGAATTAATCAATATGATCCAAGTTGAGATCTTTCCAAAAGGAAATTTTTTGAAAAGACAGAACTGAAATTTGATCTCTTTTCCACCATAAACTTGTTCTTGGATCAACACAGAGTCAAACTAATCAATTTTTTTTTACTTGAGTCAAGTTTTTGTGAACTTATGGTTAAAATAGTTAGACATATGCATATTTTGCTTCACAAGCATGTTTTTGACCTAAGTATGATCGAGCCTATTTGTATGCTTAAATATTTTACTAAGTATCTTCGACCATGTTTGTATCCTTGAATATTTTTCTAAGTATCTTCGAGCATGTGTGTGTGTGTTTGTTCAAGCATGTTTGTTTGATTGAATGTTTTTCTAAGTGTTTCAATCATACTTCAACTGTTTCGAGTACATTTTGCTCTTCGAGCACAAAGAATATATACTCGAGTAGAAATTAACTTGTGAAATTTGCTAAGTGTTTTCGAGCATGAAATTGCATCTTTCTGAATGTCTATTTTGATTTGTATTTTAGGTTATGAGCACACTTTGTTAATCGAGCATACTGATAATATCTTTAACAACGTTGCCTGAAATATTTGAACTGTTTGTTTCAAGTGTAGTTTCTTGTATGAGCTTACTTGAATATTTTATCTGCTTGAATTGATAAGAAATTTTGTCTAGGTTACTGACTAGAGCACATCATTGCTCTCGAGTAAGGTAGTGTGCTACAAATAGTTGGTGAGTTTCAAGAAATCAGTTGTGCGTACAACAATCACAGTTTGTAAATACCCAAGAATGTATGCATGTACGTTCACAAGTATATTTGTTTGTATGTTTATGATGTAATTATACTAAGCTACAGTTAAGCCTTGACTGTCTGTGCCGAGTGCATCCATTTCCCACGCCCAATCAACAACTGTGGATCCCCTTCCGCCCACAACATGCCTCGGTAGCTATGTCTAACACTACATAGCCTGTTTGTATAAGTATGGTCATGTGCAAACGGCGCTATGTGACACGGCAACCAGGCCGACTCCGTTTGGGTTTGTCAAACCAATAGTACTATTCACAAGCCACCGGCTCGAAGTTAATCACTGCGTTCATGGGGACTTTCGTGTGTTATCACTTAGATAATTCCCATCATCAAACAATTCAGAGTATATAAATAAGTATCAACATGTTTTTCACCCCAAAAAGTTCATAAAAACAGTTTAAAAGTGGGGTCATGAAACTCACGATTTAATAGGTATTTAGTAGCGCGTCAGCTCGTAGTTTATTTGACTCGTTATCACTGGTCCGTATAATCAATATTATAATAATAATAATAATAATCTTTTAATATTATTATAACCTCTATACTTAAATTTGGGCTGTATAATTAATCTGGGTTTAGCTGCTACACCCAGAAAGTGTTAATAGGTTTAGATTGTGATGTTGTTCAATGTCTAATGCTAAAAATCGAACTTGGCTCAGTTACCCCGTTTTTTCAATTGGGCCAAGTTGTTCGTTTATGCGTTCAGAAAACAGTTATGGGGATATAATCTTGGGTAAACGTTTTGGTCGATAAAATGATTAAGTTATAAAAAAAGATCATACATTGGGGGTCTGGATTCGCTACGGGGCTCGTTTCCGTTTATTCAGTTTGATTTGAGAAGAAACGCGCACAATCTATCCAAATTGTCCGGGTTTCTCATAAGAAGTTCGTTTTTACATAATCAATCCAAAAATATGATTTTTGACCACTCTTGTTGTTCTGATATTCCAACAGGTTCGTTAATCACGAACTCGTCGGTTTTTATTAGAATTGAATTTGTTTAATCTTTAAATTAGCAGAATTAATTATCCGTTAATTCTTAAATTATGAAAATTTAGCCACTTATCAATTAAAATATGTATATTTTTATAAAAATATTTCTGAAATTATTTACTGATTCATTAACTTATAAAAATTCATTTTATCTGCTATATTTAGCCCGAAAATCGTCCCAAAACAACCTGTAAAAATTAAAAATTCTAAAAACTTTTCCAAATATTCTTTTCGAGCCAAAAATTACCACGAAAACTCAACTAAACACGAATGCACAAAACATATTTAGCCTTTTCCAAATGACCTCAAATTTCATGTGTGATCATAATATACCAAATCCGAGTTCCCAATAAAATTTCATAATTTTTCAAGCATCGTAACTATTTTTCCCAAATAAACGCCCCATTTCGGTAATAAATTCGCCAAATATTCGCGAATGGTCGAAAAATTACCAAATTTGAACAGGGACTCAATGATATGGTCCCTGATGTCCTTACAAAATTTATGACCTAAAAATATGTAAAATCACAATCGAATCCTAAACAGCCCGTAATCGAGTGATTCGGTATTACCTTAGCGGTTTTGGTTCGTTTTCGCCTTTCTAATCAAGTTTTCGGGTGCTCGTGCTTTTATGCAAGCTAGACACAGGTCCTATACCACAAAAAAAGCAAGTTTCATCAACATGGCAGTCTCTTAACTTAGGGTTTCGGCTAGAGTAATAAACATAACTTTTGAACCGTAAAAACGCCGTTTAAACCCTCTAATCCGGGTTTATGGCAAAAAAGAGTATGATTTTGAATCCTAACCATGTGTACAATTAAAACATGTTTTTAGACCATTTTTATGATTTTTGCATGATTAGGAATGATTTTTGGTAATCAAACTATGTTTTTATGGAATTAAACTTGATTAACAAATTGAAAAAACATGATTAAATAAATACTTACTTAGGTTTTATTGAAGAGTTTATGCAGGGCAGAAGTGTTCCAGAAGTTGTGAGAAATTTGGTGTAAAAAAATATCTCACAACTTATTATATAATAAATGGTAAGCTTAAAAGGGGATGTAAACCCCATTGCGTACGGAAGGGATTTTGGGCCCCCTTTGGGCCATTTGGCCCAAACATCTGGATTTTCAATCACTTACGTGAAAAGCCAAGTCCAAGTTTATTTTGGGTTCTGTTTTTGGCATGAAAAATATTCCGGATACGACAAATAGTCCGAAAATGAGTGTTTTTCGGCTATTTTTGTGTGAATTTATGAAAACATACTATTTGTTTGTAAAAATCGGAAATATTTTCATGGATCGCTTAAAACATTCCCACTAAGTGTTTTGTAAAACTTTTTTGGCTTAACGGATGATACAATGCTTGTTTTGTAACTCTCTTTCGGGCTTAAATGCATAGCGGGTTGTTAAACGAGTATGTTTTCGTTTAACTGGTTTGCTATCGAACTAAGGCCATAATACTAATATGTTGGCTTATATTCAGCGTATATTTCTTATATATGGCTCTCCGGGGTACCTGGGTTATAACCAGACCCGCTTGGTTAGTTGTTTGTTCGATACGCAATAAGAGGTTAATCGCTTATTCGGTTTGTGAATACCAAGTTGTACTTGGTTTTGTCACGAATGTCACATTCTCCCCCCGTTAAAAAATTTCGTCCCTGAAATTTGATATGCCAACTTTACGCTCCTTAGGGACAAACAGGAGTATTTGTTTTCGTTTTCAAATATATTTGGTTCCCCTTTATGGATTTTACCGAACTTTGGTCATTGAAATTTTGATGAGTCGTAACTGTTTGATTTTCTCATCCATTATTTATACGTGTTCTTTACCACGTTTAGTTAGAGATAAGTTTTCAAATGGTATTATCTCCGCCTCATCAATTAGGCGCTTGTTTGTTTCTGTTTATAGGAAATTATTAGTAGGGCTAAAACTTGACACTAATTATGGTTTTAGTCGATATGGGATGGAATTAAATTTCGAGGCAACTTTGTACAATTCCATGTACGTTGATGTTAATTTATCGATTTCCTCAACTTAAGTCTACCTTCCAAAAGTCAACAATTTACTACATACATTGGCATATTTCTTTTGTCTGTCTCAGGCGGCTTTCAGTTTGTTTTTGAATTTTATGAGCATTATCTGCGGTTTCTGGATCAAATCAGATTTTGCATTTTGAGTGTTGCCAACTTTCAATCTAATAAAGTGTCGATTCATGCTCGTGCTCGTATATCAATTATAGTGTCGCTCGTATAATATTATGATAACTATTAGTATACGAGGATTAAACTAGAGGAAAATGCTGGTCCCATATCTCTCTATGGTTTTATAATACAGGCACAAGGTAATTCTTCCAGTGTTTGTATAGTTCATCCAGATCGATCATTGGTTTGGGAATAACAGGTCGTGCTTAAACCGATCCGGTTACTTAAATTTGCCAGAAAATAAGAGGCGAAATGACTATCTCAGTCTGAAGTAATCGAAATAGACATACCATGTCGAGATATGATTTTATTGACATAATGGCAGGCGTGCCTTTCAGTTGTGTAGTTGTTATGGACCGGGAGGAAGTGTGCAAATTAAGTTAGTTGGTCAACTAGTACCCAGCCTACACTTTACTTTTGAGATAATTTATTAAAGTGTGTTACGAAGCTCATAGTAATTTGTTCCCACTTCCACCGGGTGTTTCTAGTTTTTGTAACATTACCGAGGGTTCTTGATACTCTGTTTTAGTTGATTCTAAACTCGGTTTCTTTGAGGTATAGAATTTCATTGGTTTTCTTTCTCAAAGTTCTTCTCGTCTCCGTCCAACATTTAGTTTTCTAATTATTATGCTCTTAGGGCTTTCATTTAGGCGATATGAATATGTTCGATAAGGTTTGTCTAAACAATCGTTTCAAATACCCATACATTCCGATGTTTTAACTTTTAACCCTTCATCTTCAGGCATCGGTTTTTCTCAATTACAATTGTTCCACGACTTTGCTCGTTTTCCTTACCCCATATCTAGTTTTGACCGCTCAATTGCAGGTCAAAGGCTTTTGGGATTCATGTAAATGGTGCATTTAATAGCATATAAATAGTATTCCCATGCCTTAGGTGTAAAAGTAATCGTTCCATACTCCGGGTCAAAGATAGTATAATTCTTCTCGTGTGCTTTTGACCGTTGGGAAGCGTATAGCCTTGTCTTTCTGCATTAATACGCACTCTAACCCTTTTCGGAATGCATCATAATAGATTACAAGATCATCAGTCCTTTCTGGGAGACTTAGCATCGGGTTTGGTCACAGTTTTCATTTCGTCAATTGAAAATGCCTTTCTTGTTTTTCTTCCCAATCATAAATTTAGTCTTTTGGATTGAAAGGGTTAAAGGTTGAGCAATACGGGAAAGTTTACAATGAAACACCGATAATACTTAGCTAGTCCCAAAAATTGACGAATTTCTCTTGGTGGCTTTTACTCGCTTTTCTCAGGTATATGTGAAATCTGTGTAAACTAATAACGTACCCTAAAAATCGCACTCCTTGTAGTCAAATTTGAACTTGGATAACTTGGTATACAATTTCTACTACCTCAACATCTCCAAGATTGTTCGTAAATGTTATTCGTGTCCCTTCTTGGTTTTCGAATATATCAGGAGGTCATCAATAAAAATCGTACTCCTTGTAGTCAAATTTGCACTTGGATAACTTGGTATACAATTTCTACTACCTCAAATCTCCAAGATTGTTCGTAAATGTTATTCGTGTCCCTTCTTGGTTTTAGAATATATCAGGAGTTCATCAATAACGCTATAATGAATCTGTCGACGTACTATTTACTAACACGGTTCGTAAGATCCATGGAAACTATAGGTGTATTGGTCAGTCCGAAAGGCATAACTAAGGGTTCAGAGTGACCATACCGAGCTCGAATCACCAATTTAGAAACATCATCCTCTTGGATCTTAACTTGAAGATTTCCGGATCGAAGGTCGATTTTTGAGAAGTAATTCACTCCCTGGAGTTGATTGATCAAATCGTTGAATCATGAGATGGGATGTTTGTTATTGATAGTGCTTTTTGTTTAGTTCTCCGGTAATCAACACACATCCTAAGCCTCCATCCTTTTTGTTGCCAACAACACCGGTACTTCCCAATGAGGATAGCTAGGTTCTATGAAATCTTTATCAAATAATTCTTGTAGTTGTGTAATTAGTTCTTACATTTCGGAGAATGCCAGACGATAAGGTGCCTTGGTAATATTAGTTGACCCTAAGGTTAGGTCAGTTTGGGGTTCAATTTGTCGGATAGTGGGATTTCGGGTAGTTCATTGGTAAGGATATTGGAGTATTTGAGTATTACAGGGATATTCCCTATATGTTTCATTGGGGTTTTTCATGGTTATGTTTTCCAGAAATTCCATACACCCTTGGCGTAAAGAGTTTTAATATTTTAAGATGAGACACGAGAGGTGATATTAAACCAAACTCCTCTCCTTGTACCATAATCGCTTCATCATCTGGGAGAGGAATTTTAGCTATTTAGTCATTACACACGATATTTGCTTTGTATATAGCTAACCAGCCCATACTGACAACTACATCGATGTTTCCCAACTATACCAAGAGCCGGTCAATAAAAATGGTTGGTTGTTTAGGATAATAGGATAGTTTTAGATTATTGCCTAACATTTCTAGGTTTACTATTAATGAAGTCTATAGCATAAGGATCTATTAGTTCACTAAATAGTACAAGTCTTGGGGTTAAGAAGTTAGTGAGAATGAGAGTTATATCGGTACCTATATCAAACGAGGCTGAAGTATATTGCTCAGTAATTACATATGTATTCTTTTACCACAATTAAGTCTTGCTGTGTTTTATCAGGTCCGATCACTAATCGCGGCCTCTAGCCGAGTTATACGTCGATGTTCGTTCTTAGTTTAACTTGGGATAGTTCCTTCTGAATCGTTTCGTACTTCCACACTCATAGTAAACATGAGGGTTTGTCATAGTTTGTGATCTAATTGGTTGTGATTGGGATAACTGTAAGTGATGAGGTCAGTGTTCATAATTGTTTCATGGCTACAGGCATAGTATCCAACCCCCCGCTTTTATGACATGCCTTTATTCGACATACCCTTCAGCGAAGGTTCATTGTATATGTTTAATTCTAAACTAGAGTTGTTTGTCGTATTATTTTGAGTTGTAAGGAGCGCACATTTATATTGTTGTAGCTCTTGTACTCCTGTTTTGTGATTAGCTCGTTTTGTACTAGATGATTTCCCTGTACTCTCAACACACCTTTACTTACCGAATTCAAAGTTACCACCCCGGCTTGCGTCCCGGTATTCTCGAAAGTTAATTGGCTAACTGGATTAATTAAGGTCTCTACTTCCGGATTACTAGCCATAGTATTAGTTGAACCAGATTGTTAAAACGGTTTGTGCATTCCAGTTGACCCGCTCTTTCATTATGGATTTCATTGCTTGGACAAACATTTCAATATAAGGGTTTTAAGTCTTGCCTAGGTCATGCGGATAATTAACTTTTGTTCCCGAATTCGACAATCTCTTTCTAGCACACAAGGGCGTTGCTAAGTAGTGTAATAGTGTAAGGCCCTGTTCCCAGGAGCCCTACTTTGGAGTTGGATTTACTCATAAACACAGTTCTAAAATCAGAGTTAATTAAAACTTTCGCGGAATAAATAAAACTTCATTCATCACATTACAAAACATCAAATCTTGTCTTAACAAAAGTTAACTTGTCTTAAAACATAACATAACCATTCATAAAATTTCTTCCCAAGATGCCAGTCTTCCAGTCCCTGCCACGTGCCGTCCTCAAGCCAGATCCTTCAATCTATTTACCTGCGTGCATACTAAAAGTCAGCTACGCTGAGTGAGTTCTAGTTTATCAAGTTACAGAATTATTCTTACACGTTTCTTTATTTACGTAACAATATCATTTAGTACTATTCTTACATTATTCTTACATAGCATGCAACTATTCTTACATTCGTGCACAGATATTCTAAGGGTCTACCACCCAACCTCTTGCAAAATTATTATAAGGGTCTGCCACCTCTTGTACAGATATTACAAAGGTCTGCCACCCGATCACTTGCATCGATACTAGGAGGGCCTGCCACCCTGACTCTTACATTAACTATTAGACTCTTCCAAGCTTATTTAGTTTCAAACTAAGCATATACGCATTTTTACCACATTCTTACGTTCTTGCATTAGTTATTCTCCTTCAACATACATGTATATAACTGTATGTATGTATATATATATATACACACTTCTAGTCTTACAACTATGCACACAGCCTCGAAAACATTTCAATGAGAAATGGGGTTAGAACTCACCTGTAGTCGGTTTCTCTCAGAGTTAATGGTAATGCCCTTAATTAGCTGAGCTCGACTAACTGTGTAACAAGTTACGAATATCAATTATCCATCACTACTACTTCTTACATCTAAGTTAATGAAACCCTCAACTAGGGGGGTACGGGGGCAGCGCCCCTGGTAGCGGGGTCTAGGGGCGGCAACCCCTAGCAGGGACTAAGGGGTAGAGCCCCTGGCTGGGATCGAGCTGCGAGGTCAGCTTGGGAAAATTTTGTTTTCCTTAATAGTCCTTTATCAAAAAATGCATCAGAAAATTTAATCAGGTCACACTTTAAAACAATTTTGAAAGAAGCATGAGAGAATTCGCATGGAAGAATTCGCATGAGAATTCCCATAGAAGAATTCGCATGAGAATTTGCTTCGATTGGGAGTTCGCTTTGCATGACTGAGCGATGCGAATTCATGGATTCGCATAGCTTGTGCGATGTGAAGTCGTTTTATGCGAATATAACCTCCTTTTCTTCATTTTTTCCATTTTAAGCCATAGTACTCCATGACTCTTTCTTAGGACGCGATTCTACCCTTTTTATGGGTTTTGGGTAGTACCAACTTTGTATAGCCGTGTTTTATGAGGTCCGAACGTCACCTTTTTGTCCTATAACACACCCGTGAGGTTATAACTCACCAAGTTTATGTTTTTCTTACATCTTACAACCTGATCTATCGTTCTATCGGTTTGCATGTTGAAACCATCGATGAAAACTTAACCTTGTTGGCCAAAACTCACCTTTTGGTCTCGGTCGGCTTCGGATCTGGACAACACATAGATCTAGACGTGTTCTTGTTGTTTGAAGACACTTGAACAACAAAATCTTCCTTACTTTAACCCGGGTTTGGATTCGGGTCTTGAGAGAGAGAGAGAGAGTGTGTGTGTGTGTGTGTGTGTGTGTGTGTGTGTGTGTGTGTGTGTGTGTGTGTGTTCTTGGTGAAAAGGTGGAGGGGTTGGGTTTATATAGGGGGCTATGGGCCCCACAACCCACTCCCAATTCTAATCCAATTATTATCCAAACATTTACACACACAATTCGTAATTAAATAGTAACATAACTAACGATACAATTTGATGGGAGCTACTGGTATGGATAACAGACTTTATCGTTTCGATATATTTTACTAATTCATTTGATTCTTTAGTACCACTAAAATTTACATGTTTGCACGACTTAAGTCATTTAAACGAGTATTCCCATCGTGAAGGACCACGATTGTTTCGACTAATATTCATGTTCGGTAAAAGATTTTTGTTGCCAATGGCATTTAGTGGGAGAAATTATTGTTATTGGCAGTATCAACAGTGTCCCGTGGGAGAATATTATTCGTGACAATATTCGTATTTATCGAGAAAATAACATTTGTAGCTGTATTAGTATTGGGCGGCAAAATAATATTCGCGACCGTATTAGTACTTGGCCTTTGATTTGTATTCATTGTTGTATTAATGCTGGCATCGAATCACGCTGCGATTGTCAAAGTTACTATCTGCAGTCGCCGAATAATCATTTCGGCCACAACTGCCTCAAATTACGTGTTTGTTTTCTTCGGAACCATTCTATAATGATAAACAACTAAATTTCAGATAATAGTAATTTTCCCTAGAGTTCATTGCCCAGAGAATCACATTAGCTAACGATCAGGTAATTCGTATAGCAGATACGTACTACACACACCAAATCATATATCCATATACCTAGGATAGTACATAGAAGCCTAATAAGCTATTGTTTGCATGTATGTATCGAAAATTGTCACCTAGTGACAAGAAATTTTAGCCCGGTAAAGGTCAATGTTGGTAATAAAAGATCCAAATCGTCCTCCATATTAGCATAGCACACCACCAGATACTTGCATGGAGTATCGAAACTATACACAACAGTGCCACACTATCCTTGCCTATTCAAGCACACAAAATGATAATCATGAATAATTCACAACTTGTACAACAATCTTCCTGGTATAATCCCACAATTGGGTAACTGTTTATCCTGCCTCTCTGATAAGTAGATACTTGTTCGCTATAAGTTTAAACAATATTTTATAGTCGAGAGGCATTTGTATACTCCCCTTGCCCTTTGCATGTTATTAACTATAGTTATAGAATATTTATTTATTTTCCCAGAGGTAGTTGAGCCTAAGGTTATATTTTAGGTATCCTAAGGGATAACCTAATCCTTTATAACCAATGGCTCTAATACCAACTTCTGTCACACCCCGTTAGGCGATTTGGAGAAGCGTAAAACGAAAATTTAGCATACACCTCTGATATCAACCACATTGTTTATAAAGAACAATACAAACTACTTTACGATATTTTACATTTATCTAACTTCATTTATAAATAGATGTTACAAACTAAATCCAGCCCATTAAGCGGCTTTACTTCCTACTAGCACACTTGCATCAATTCACCCAGCATTGATCGCAAGTCAAACACGTAGCACATTGACTTTCTAATCCAATCCAGTACCTGAAAAACATGTTAAAACGGGTCAACTACAAATAGTTGGTGAGTTTCACGAGGTTCAAGAAATCAGTTGCGCGTACAACAATCACAGTTTGTAAATACATAAGTATGTATGAATCTACGTTCACAAGTACGTTTGTTTGTATGTTTATGATGTAATTATACTAAGCTACAGTGAAGCCTTGACTGTCTGTGCCGTGTGCATCCATTTCCCACGCCCAATCAACCACTGTGGCTCCCCTGTCTAACACCAGATAGCCTGTTTGTATAAGAATGGTCATGTGCAAACGGTGCTATGTGAGACGGAAACCAGGCCGATTCCATTTGGGCTTGTCAAACCAATAGTACTATTCACAGCCACCGGCTCGAGGTTAATCATTGTGTTCAAGTGGACTTTCATGTGTTAGCACTTAGATAATTCCCATCATCAAACAATGCAGAGTATATAAATATGTAGCAACATGTTTTTCACCCCAAAAAGTTCGTAAAAACAATTTAAAAGTGGGGTCATAAAACTCACGTTTAATTGGTATTCAGTAGCTCATTAGCTTGTAGTTCATTGGGCTCCTTATCACTAGTTCCTATAATCAATATTATAATATTATTATAACCTCTATACTTAAACTGGCTGTACAACTAATATGAGTATCGCTGCTACACCCAGAAAGTGTTAATAGGCTTAGATTGTGATGTTGTTCAATGTCTAATACTGAAAATCGAACTTGGCTCAGTTTCCCCGTTTTTCCAGCTGGACCAAGTTGTTCGTTTATGTGTTCAGAAAACAGTTATGGGGATGTAAGCTTGGGTAAACATAATGGTCGATAAAATGATTAAGTTATATAGAAAGATCACACATTGGAGGTCTGGATTCGCTACGGGCTCGTTTCCGTTTATTCAGTTTCATTTGAGAAGAAACGCGCACAATCTATCCAAATTGTCCTAGTTTCTTATAAAAAGTTCGGTTTTACTTAATCAATGCAAAAATATGATTTTTGACCACTCTTGTTGTTCTGATATTCCAACAGGTTCGTTAATCACGAACTCGTCGGTTTTTATCATAATTGAATTTTTTTAATCTTTAAATTAGCACAATTAATTATTTGTTAATCCTTAAATTATGAAAATTTAAACACTTATCAATTAAAATATTTATTTTTTTATAAAAATATTTCTGGAATTATTTACTGATTGATTAATTTATAAAAATTCATTTTATCTGCTATATTTAGCCCGAAAATCGTCCATTTATACCAATGATTTCTGAAAAATCCGCCAAAACTTCTGAGTGACCAAAATATGTCCCAAAACAACCTGTAAATATTAAAAATTCTAACAACTTTGTCAAATATTCTTTTCGAGCAAAAACGACTACGAAAACTCAATTAAATGCGAATGCACAAAACATATTTAGTCTTTTCCAAATGACCCAAAATTTCATGTGTCATTATTACCAAATCTGAGTTCCCCATTAAATTTCATAATTTTTCAAGAAATGTAACTATTTTTCCCAAATAAACGCCCCAATTCGGTAATAAATTCGCCAAATATTCTCGGATGATCGATAAATTACCAAATTTGAACAGGGACTCAATGATATGGTCTTTGATGTACCTACGAAGTTTCATGATCTAAAAATATGCAAATCATAATCGAATCCTAAACAACCCATAATCGAATGATTCAGTATTACCTTAGCATTTTTGGTTTGTTTTCGCCTTTCTAATCAAGTTTTTTGGGTTCTTGTGCTTCTATACAAGCTAGATATAGGTCCTGTATCACAAAACATGTAAGTTTCATCAACATTGCAGCCTCTTAACTTAGGGTTTCGGCAAGGGTAATAAACCAAACTTTTGAACCGTAAAAACGCCGTTTAAACCCTCTAATACGTGTTTATGGAAAAAAAGAGTATGATTCTTATTCCTAGCCATGTGTACGATCAAAACATATTATTAGACCATTTTTATGATTTTTGCATGGTTAGGAATGATTTTTGGTAGTCAAACTATGTTTTTATGGAATTAAACTTGATTAAAAAATTGAAAAAAAAATGATTAAATGAATACTTAGGTTTTTTTGAAGAGTTTTAGGCAGAGCAGAAGTGTTCTAGAAGTTGTGAGGAATTTGGTGTAAAGAAAATATCTCACAACTTATTATATAATAAGTGGTAAGCTTAAAAGGGGATGTACACCCCATTGCGTACAGAAGGGATTTTGGGCCCCCTTTGGGCCATTTGGCCCAAACTTCTAGATTTTCAATCCCATACGTGAAAAGCCAAGTTTAAATACGTAGCGGGTAGTTAAACGAGTATGTTTTCATTTAACTGGTTTGCTATCGAATAGGGCCATAATACTAATATGTTGGCTTATATTAAACATATATTGCTTATATATGCCCCCCCGGGGTACCTGGGTCTTAACCAGACCCGCTTGGTTAGTCGTTTGTTCGATACGCAATAAGCGGTTAATCGCTTATTCGGTTTGTGAACACCAAGGTGTACTCGGTTTTGTCAAGAATGTCACACTAACCATGAACCATATGTTCCCATTTTCATCACTGAACCCATAGATGAAACATATGTTCCTCCAACCATGACTCAACACATTCATGAATCCTACATTCCTATGTCCTTTCCTGAACATTCATATTTCTCACCTAAATCATTTTGAACCTTATTCTAAACCTAAAGTTGATCCAATGGAAGAATCATCTAATTCTTCTGCACATGATGCCCATATAGCACTTTTATTAAGAATTTTTCACCAGGTGGCTGAAAAATCTGACTTGAAAGCAAAGAACCACACACTTGAAGAAGCTCTTAATGCTGCGTTAAAAAGAATTCAAACCCTGGAGCAGCTAGAGGTTGAGAAGGCCTCAGATGCACCAAAACAGGGGGAGAATATACACTCTGAAGCTGATGTTGAAGATGCCTTGAATTTGATTGGTGTGGTTTATGAAGAAAGTGAATAAGAGCATTTATGTGAACTAATGGCATGTCTGACGATAATGATGAGGCTGAGGTTGGAAATGTAAATGATGAAAAGGTTGTGTAAGGTGAAAGGGAAGTTGAAACGATGAATGAAGAAGAAAGGTTGGATATTCAAAATGAAGAAGTAATTGAAAGAGAACCTAAAACTATAAATACATATGTAAATGATGATGAAATTATGCAAACCTTGTATGGTGATTTGGAAGATTCAATTGAAAAATATTATGAAATGAGAATTCTGTATGGAGATTTTGAAAACATGCCATCATTGATTGATGAACCTCCACAAACACTTGAACATGAAGATATCTCATAACCTGAAGGTCCTGAAGATGTGGAGAGGAGAAGGATTAAAGGAAAAAGTGTGGCATGGATAAATGATGATCCGCGGCCTACTAATGCTCCTAAGCCAACATCTAGCAATCAGTTTCTCTTTACTGATGATTCATCAACTGATCCCAGAGTTAATTTTGAAAACTTTCTAATAAATGCTGAATGAATCTGTTAATTAACTACTCTCTGAAAAGGAGCAGAATGAAGAGAGAATAAGAAAAGAACATGCTGAGATTCAAAGAAAAATGAGGGAATAAGCTCAAAGAAAAATATGAAGAAGAGATTCCTCAAGAATTCATTGAAACCATGATTGAATTGAAAAATAGGGATGAATATGTAGAAGCTACACAGAAAAACCTGAACAATCCCTTTCCATTGTTATAAAAGCATTTGAAGAGAATCCTGATGGTGGAAATAATAGAGAGAGAATGGCCAGAGCAAGATGATTTGAATGAAAATGAAGTAATTGAAGATGAAGATTTGTGTAAGGAACATGTTAGAAGCTGTTGTTGTAAACATAGTTGAACAAATAAAACTAAAAGAGAGAGAGAATGGCCAGAGCATGTAGTATTCTATTCAAGGAAAAGAAAGAGGCCAAATGAAAATGTTGACAGTGATGGAAATGAATCTGACTATGCTGGGTCAATTCATAATGAAACTGCTCATGAAAACACTAATCAAGAGAAAGTATCAAATGAAGAGCCAATTGATGCCATTCCAATAAGTTAGGTATCACCTGAACCTAATTCTATAAAATTGAATAAAGATAAAGAAGAGACTCTAAGGACTAAAATACTAAAGATAGAAAATTTAAATGCAAATGACAAAACCAAAACATCAAAGAAGACTGGTGGTATGAAGGAAATTGAGCAAGAACCATTGAATCCATCACCATTAAGGCACTTCAGCCCTAGTGATGAATTTTTGTGTGATCATACTATTATTGAATAAGTAGCTATGAAGAAGGGGCATACTGACAAAGCAAAGGTTGATAAGCCTGAACACAATGAACCATAGATAGGAGCCTTAAATGATCAATCTGATGATGATGATGATGATGATGATGATGGTGATGAAGCTGAGAAGGAAAAACAAGATGAATTGAGATCACCTCAGATTCACCTGACTAATGAACACTTGGAGAATATGAAAGCAAGGTTTGATGAGCTGAAGAGATAGGATCCACAAATTATAGCCTTATTGAAGTTTGGCATGAGTTTCAAAAAAATCAAGGAGATAAATGATTCTTGTTTGAACTACCTTGTAAATAAGACCAAAGAAGAAAAGGAGATTAGATAAGAGATGAAGAAAGATTGGAAAGACAGATTGAGTTCCTGAAGAGATGTAAATTTGATACAAGACATACACAAATCATGTCAGCAAAAGAAATTAAAGAAACATTCAAAGGATGAAGGATGAAGGGTCAGAATGGGACCAAGAAGCTTTCTGATCAATATGAACTATGAAGAAACATAGTTGAACAAATTAACTTTTGAACAATTTGGCAATTTTTTCAAGTTAGTTTCGCAAAAGAAGCAAAAATGAAAGAATACAACTGCAAATCAAGCTAAAGAATATGAAGAAGAGAGAGAGAGACGGTGTTGAGAAAATATGGGAGGAATACCAGATTCCTTGTTGACAATGGATACCCTTATGGCCTTATTAAATCTATGTCTAAAAAGGAAGTGGAGGAAAAATTCAACTTGGTCACAAAGAAACTTCAGAATGAGCAAAGGGTGACTGCCCAACAAGCTAAGGAAAGAAAGGAAAAAGAAGAAAGAGAAAGGATTGAGGCAGATAAAACAAAAACATCAACCTCCTTTGCAATCAAACATGACAGTAAACAAAAGCAGAAGGAAGGGGATGATTCATTCCTAAATGAAGAAAGAGTTGAAATTTGGAAGAGATTGTTAAGAGCAAGAAAAATGAGCGATAAAGAAATCAACAAATTCTCACAAGAACAACTAGAACAGATCTATGAGAAGGATTTGAGGCTTTACAATGAAAAATTGAGAAAATTGAAAGAGCTGGAGAAAATTAAAATAAGAGAGCCTGAACCGGATCTAGATCTTGTGATGACATCGTGTTACCATTGGTTTGGTATACGATTAGACGGATTACGTTAAGTGTGTGTACTGTGTGTATTGAGAGGATATTTTGGCAGAGTAATGACACCATAGGCAATAATAATTGAACTGTTACATTAGGAATAATCTTATAGGGTATATATAGGGAATTAACCTCATTTGTTAAGATATCCTTAACGAATGGGTCATTCGTTACATTAAAGACTAACAAATGAGACAACTCATTCGTTATACATTACTCATAGCGAATGCCCTACATTCGTTATGTCCCATTCGTTAATCAGGGTTAACGAAAGGAACTTACATTATACGAATGTGACATATTCGTTATAAGGTAACGAATGTGCCTTACAATTAAGGCGAATGGGCTATACAATTACCAAAATACCCTTTACATTAAACCATAATATGATAACAAACTAATAAAGACCGAGACGCCAAGATCATGTATCAACGAACTCCCCCTCGTCTAGAGCTCTTTATACTTTATTGTTGGAACATCTTCGTCTTCCAGTCTGTGCAACTATGAATCTTGAATGCATAACAGACTCGAACTACCTTCTGAAATTGCATCGCAAGATCGTAGTCGCTTATGATAGCAAATCTGATCTGACTGTGAAATAGCGCATCGTTGTCAGACCCAGATAAGTTAACGAGCCACATCGGATCGATCACATGTATTATTCTTGTGTGAGACCCGGTGCCCAATATAATAACCGCTTCACCCGTCTGGTTTTCGTAGTACCAACGGTTAAACGTGGTGAATAGAATCTGAGGAAATATCTTCATCGTTTCCCTCTTCATTGTCTTCGGCGGCTTAACCTGAGCGGCTTAACCTGTAAGATCATCTTCCTCCAGCCAGTGCGCGGATCAATCTCGTCAATATACTTGTGAGTTGGCACTTGCGGCTTGAAGAACTTGAAACCATAACGGGTTTCATGAAGTAAATGAGCATAGGACCACTCAGCCCAGACATCTTTTCCTCGATTCACGAACGGTCTGTTGGCTAGTGTTCTAACATCCCACCTTGGCATAGATAGGATATCGTGTGGGTGGTTAAAATAATAGATACCATGTTCCCACTTCACGATATATACCTTAAGCTCAGAATCATACTGCCAAGCTACTAAATCACCTCTCACGTCTTTCAAAGTCTTGTACTTCATCATCTGGTATGCAGACGCTCGAGCCTTGGCCAATCTGACTTCCTCTTGTTCATGATATCGAAAGGTCTCGATCATCTTGTTCATCCTTTTCACATCATGCACAAACATACCCTCCAAAGCACGTTTCCATTTCCTTTCTTTAGCAGATAGGTGACTTGTCTCGGCTTCCCTATTCCACTTCTCAATCTCTTCTCGTAAACGTCGTTCTGCTGAATCAAAGTGTTCAGTTGTAAACAAGGGAATACCCGAATCATTGGTGTTAGGATACTCCTCAGCAGTTACGTCTTCTACCTCAACTTCTTCATACTCAGGAACATTCCCGTGTGGAATGCCTGGATTATTACTTTCTTCAAATTCAACATCTACATCCACTGTCTTTCCAAGTTCCTCAACTTCCTCTTCATTCAGATCCAGAAGCAGGGCAATTTGTTCTTTAGTCAACGAGTGATCAGCAAACTCTCCCTTTTCGGTCTCATCATCATTCACCATACTATATACAATCCCATCCCTACCAACAAACAAAAGCATGTTAGCCGGTATAACGTCAATCGGCTTGGCTCTCGTATAATCCTTGTATGGCACAATCTATAGATTATTCCCTTTTGTCCCACCACCAGTATGCGTATCAGCCTGATTACCTGCCGATAGAGTAGAACTACCGCCCGGTTGCTGATCAACACCACCTTCACCATCCTGATCATCTTCAGCATTCTTCAACTTCTTTAACTCATCATCTTTGCACGTGAGCTGAAGTATGATCTCATCTTGTTTGTCGATCCTCTCCCTCTGAGCAGCAACAAGGGCTTTAAGTTCCATGTTTTCACGCTGAATAAACTGAATATGCCTAAACATATTCCGCTGCTCTGCCCTCATCTGTTCCTGAAACAAGAGATCTGCCTGAATCTGAGTTTGTTGCATATGAACCAGATTCAACAGATTAAACCACTGGGCATTAGGAGACAACTCATCGAAGTGTGGATGAAGCAGTTGCATTAGACCCTGAGGACGATTAAACGTCATGAAAGAATGCTCAGGTCTTTGCAACGGTATAAGAGTAACTGGTGTAGCAGGAGTAGTTGATTGTAGAGGAGTCATGCGTGCCAATACGGTCTGCAACACATCCCCAAAATATGGATCAGCTACAGAAGTAGTCGTCAAGGTCATTGATGGAGCTACTGGAGAAATTTGAATCCGAACAGGAGTTGGAGATCTAGTAACAACAGGAACCGGAGATCTTGGTATACTCTGAGGTATCGGAGAAGTAGAAATAGGAGCTGAAATAGATATTGGTGGAGTCAATCGTTCAAAAGGTTGACTCGGTATCTCGATAGCCGAACCACGTCGTACCCTTTGCTTGTTCGGTTTCTCCCCCTTATCCACCATAGGTTCTTTACCATTACGCTTACTCTTCTGCTCATGCGTTAACTCAGCTTGTGGTCCTGGACCACCATCACCACCATCATCACCACCATTACCACCATCACCACTACCTTCACACTCAGAATCCGAATTATCAGGAGCCCAATGATCATTAGGTGGTGCTTCATAATAGATATTGGCAAGATGGCCAATCAAGCGTTTAAACCTGAGTTGATCTTGAAGACTTTGACCACGATAAGATCTCAATCGTCTCATAGTCTCCGAATCCATATGCTCTAGCTTCAATAAATCATCTTGATCTTTAATCATGTTAGGCTGGAGATCATTGATCATCATCTGCAAGAATCTCGGATACATAAGGCACTTGTGACGGCTCGTGAGATTCTCCTTCAAGTGATAATAAACCAATTCAAGGAAATTGAATGGTTTATTTAAAAACAAGGCAACAAAAGCATATTGTAACATAACTCGGCACTCATCAAAACCTCCTTTGCGTCCACCGAGACAATGTATCAACACATGAAGCAAATACTTGTATAGTTCGCACAAGTTTGCTTTGTTGTACATAGATTTACCCAAATCACCATTATACTTTACCTGTCCAAATCCACGAGTTAAACCTTTATCAAACTCGAATCTATCATCCACTGTATCACGAAAGCCCAAAGAGTCTCGAATAAATCCAACATCAATGACCACACGTTTATCCTGAATAACCGCTTCTATCTGATTCTCTGCCTCGTTAAATCTAGCGGTATCCCAAAAGGCTCGAATAATGCCTTGATAAACCACAGTCTGTGTAGAGATGGCCTTGTATATCTTGGAGCTTATTAAGAAACTAATCATGCCTCCAAAGATCGGTGAGTCTTCAAAGTTTGTCTCGAGAAAAGCACAGCTATTATGGCTTTTGTTCCACGATAATAGCACTGGAGCTTGTTCAGGTTCAGCTTGAGCAGGTTGTTGCTCAGGATTATCTTCTGGATTTTGCTCGGGAACAGGGTTTTGAATAATCTCGTCCGCCATTTCTATTTAACCAAACATAAACATTAGTAAAATATTCAATAATATTATACTGATTAATGAATGGCATTCTTCATTCGTTATAATAAATTATATGAATGAGTTATTCGTTATTCAATTAATGATTTATATTCGTTACTTATAACGAATCAAACCAATATATTAAGTCATTCGTTATTTTAACGAATCAATTTTAATTCGTTACTCATATTCATTATTAGTTTGACCATCTATTCGTTACTTTAACGAATCATATAGTCATTCGTTAACTATTTAACGAATCTGAATTAACTAACCTGTTGACTTTCAGAAGTCAAATTTACCATTTAATTTTGACTAATTACAGTCAGAAACGATGAAGATCATCGATGAGTCCTTTGATTTCCTATCACCTTCCACAATTAACCTCAAAGACAATGTTCGGAAATCAGTTTAGTACATTAAACAAAGATCATCAACACTACTTTTTATCAAAATATAAAGTTTTTGAATTGTTAACTGTTTTGTAACACCGGTTAATTTCCGGTTTAAAGATTTTAAGCATGTAGAGTATGTATATTTCTCAGGAGTTATCTGGCATCTTTCGTTGACCCGACCAAATTCCCGGTACGTTAAGTTATCTAATATTTCCTTTCAAGTTGCCAAATCTTTCAAATTTGAGGGGCTTGGATGAAACATTTTTACATTATAACAATAAACAAACAAAAAAACCTAACCCTAGCCGCTCTTGTCCGATCGGCAGCTTCAAGGCCCCCCCCTGCGATTTTCTTTTTTCCGGCCAAGTCATGAGCGTAAAACATCAATTAAAGGTTAGTCTAACGTCAATGCAAGTCTTTTTCACCATTAAACTCGTTATCGAACACGTTAGGGTTGAGTTTTGATGATAACAGTTTGCTGACAGATTCGGATACATTTATTGTAGGGTCTGTAACGCGATGATAATACATTCTTTTTGATCTATTCTTGATTCCATGATGTTCTGCTTTGAGTCTAGTTTTCAGAAAGGTATAATATGTAATTTTTGGACGAGATTTGAATGGTTTTTATGAATTTATAAAATCGAGTGTCAAAGCTGATGCGGGATGACGGACTCTGGTCTGTCTTCCCGACATCATAACTCTTTTTCAACAAGTCCAACTTAGTTGGTTCCACTTCTGGAACTTAATATTTGGAGTTAAAAATCAAACCCAAATGGAATCGTTTAATTTGGTTCGGTAATGAATTTTATAAAAATAAAACCATTTTGTTGCGCACTGAAATTGTTGCACGTATCTTGCTGTGTTGGAGGAATTTTTATAATTTTTGTGTCCACTAGAAAAATATAATAAAAATATTTTTATAAACCTAAGGAATTTATTAAAGTCTGATAAAATTTTAACAATTTATTTCAAAGGTTATCCTATGTAATTAAATGCATCTTCGCATGCTAAAATCTGCACGTTTTACTTGTTATTGATCGATAGGTTCGTTTTAGGCTTAACCGGTGGATGTTCAGTTGTGTTCTTGTCGAGGCAGTTTGAAGTGAGTTTTTGCACCAATATATTCCTAGGTATGTCCCGTATATCATACCTAAAAATCATGTTCATTGATGTTCGTTAGGTTGGTCAACTAGTTGTAGCTTGATTGTTAGTGTTCGGTTGACTAGAATTGTAGTTTGTTGCGTTTAACGCGAGGGTGGAAGTGATTAACGACCAATTCAGCTCGGGGGAACTTTGTTTAATGTACGGAAAGTTGAAAAATCATTTTTATAAGTTATGGGACTGAATTGGTTGTCGGTTACTCCAACAGGTCGGTACAACGCGCAATTGCGTTTATTGAGTAGTTGGTGCGTTGTACTTGCGAGTTACCGACCCATTTGACTCGTGTAGCATCGTGTGGACTTGTTGGCTTTGATTTTATCATAATGGGTCCACACGGGGCTGATTTGGATGTTAACGGCCTAAACGACTTTTAAACGCGCGTATTGGTATCACCTAGTGCTTCTGGGGGTAATTTGGGAATTCTTTATTCCCGGGAGTATCTAAGGGTCGTATTGGTGAATGTGAGTCCTCGGGGGCTGTTGTGATTTAGTTTGATGAGGTTGAGGCTTTAGGTGACCCGAAGCCCGTTAGAACGTCTCATACGATAAACGAGTCATCTTGATGTCATTAGTATTGATTGAATGTAAACCGGTAGGTGTTTGAGTCTTGGGATTACTTAGGGATTCTCTAGCTCGTGGTGAATCCGTGTCTCGTGTCAGGTGAGTTCATGATGCCCCCTTTTTACTCTTTTAAGATTTTGGGCTAGCATGCACACCTAAGTGATTTTACTTGATGAAACGTTTAAACTACTTTATATAGGCTTGCTAGTATATGGTAGGCCTTGGGATGTTATAGTATGTATATATATATGTATATATTATTATATGGCCTATATTTGGCGATGTTGTAGTCATATCGACTACGGATGTTACGTATGCCTACTTTGTGTTTGCATACGTTGATGAGATGTTACGTGTTTGGGTTGTACGTTTGCTCGATCCTGATGTTATTACTTGGATGTTATATATATATATATATATATATATATATATATATATATATATATATATATATATATATAGGGATACACTTATAAAGATGTTTATATGTAGGTTTGTATTTATATATATATACATAAGTGTGATTATTTATCGAAGTTGATGGCGTAACTGATGTATCCCTTTTATAGTTTAAAACCTTTGGGAATGACTATTATGATTATTATTATTGATGTTATTTATTAAAACTTGAACTCACTCAGCTCAAGCTGACTTTGTGTGCATGTTAGTGTGAGTTTCAGGTTAGGAGGTGGATGCATTACCGCTTGGACGTGCACGAAGCTACTTGGACGGTGGAGAGCATGCTTAGTCGGATGTTCCAATATTAATAAACATTTTCTTTTTAACATTTATTTTAATACATTTAAATTGGTTTTGGGCATAATTCCCGGATTTTGGGAACTTATTTTATTATTTATGTTTTCCGCTGAATTATACTTTGAAGTGGTTGTTTTAATGGAATAAACTATTTTCAAGTTTAAATATTTTTACAAGTGTTTTGAATGAATACCAACTGTGGGTTCCCGGTATTCGGGGCCTTACAAGTTGGTATCAGAGCCATGGTTCGAGGGATCCGAGCATCCCCGAATGCTTGGACTCGAACTGTATGAAAAGAGACTAGTATGCCCACCGCGAGTAGCTGCACGCCAAGAGGTAACTTTAAATTGTTTAGTCATTCCTTTGAATTTTAAAGTTCCAGTATGTGATTAATTGTTTAAGTGTTAGATAGAATGCTAATTTAGTTAGGGGTAGGGGGTGCTTAGGACGGGCCGGTGAAGTAAACGACTAATAACACTTGATTAACGTTATTGGCAGTTTACCCTTACCTTCCATATTCTAAATACCACTTGTGTCTGACTATGTTAGGGTTCCGTCTTTGTAGGGATAGGATTTGGCTAACTCTCGAGTCGTTAGTGTTAAAGTTCATCTTATTCCCTAAATTCTCCTGTTCGTTTCCCATCCTCTTGAACGCTTTGCGCGTAATTATTTAGCTGAGGCGTAGCATGCTGTCACTCGGGGTTCCTTGGTACTTGACCGCTTAAATTCCTCGTTCCTTCAAGAAAGTATGTGCAACTGTTTAGCTAAGTAGGAGCGTAATGTTATCCCAGATACCATTTTACTTGATGGATTACAAGCTTCGTTCTTATTTGACTCGGGTGCCAGTAGAAGTTTTGTGTCTACCGCTTTCTGTTCCTCATTGAATAAATCACTCGAGCGCGTAGTCGATGTGTTTGAGGTTGAGGTCGCCGTAGGAAAGTCCGTTTCCGTGTCTAGGGCTATTCAGGGTTGTTCCATCGAGTTGTCTGGGTATAGATTTCTGGTGCAGTTGTACTTGATGCCGCTTGGCGGTTTCGATGTGGTGCTTGGGATGGATTGGCTCGCAAGTGTTGATGCTCAGATCGTTTGTGATCAGAAACTTGTACGTCTGAGGGCCCCGGATGGGACCCAAATTACGGGCTTCGGTGATCGAAATGGTGCGACGCCACATATCATATCTATGATTAAAGCGGGAAAACTAATGCAGCGGGGGTGCGGGGCGTATATGGCGTATGCTATAAACGTGAAAACCGCGGTGGCTACCGTCGGTGATGTTCCCATTGTTCGGGATTTCCCAGATGTATTTCTAGATGATTTGTCAGATGTGCCGCCGGATCGCGAGGTCGAGTTCCAGATAGACCTTGTACCAAGCGCAAAACCCGTTGCTCGAGCCCCTTACCGTCTAGCACCGAATGAAATGAAAGAACTTAAAGCTCAATTGGAAGACTTGCTCGATAAGGGCTTGTAACACCCGTTAATTTTCGGTTTAAAGATTTTAAGCATGTAGAGTATGTATATTTCTCAAGAGTTATCTGGCATCTTTCGTTGACCCGACCATCTTCCCGGTACATTAAGTTATCTAATATTACCTTTCAAGTTGCCAAATCTTTCAAATTTGAGGGGCTTGGATGAAACATTTTTACATCATAACAATAAACAAACAAAAAAACCTAACCCTAGCCACTCTTGTCCGATCGGCAGCTTCAAGGCCCCCCCTATGATTTTCCTTTTTCCGGCCAAGTCGTGAGCGTAAAATATCAATTAAAGGTTAGTCTAACGTCCATGCAAGTCTTTTTCACCATTAAACCCGTTATCGAACACGTTAGGGTTCAGTTTTGATGATAACAGTTTGCTGACAAATTCGTATATATTTATTGTAGGGTCTGAAACGTGATGATAATCCATTATTTTTGATCGATTCTTAATTCCATGATGTTCTACTTTGAGTCTAGTTTTCAGAAAGGTATAATATGTAATTTTTGGATGACATTTGAATGGTTTTTATGAATTTATAAAATCGAGTGTCAAAGCTGATGCGGGATGACGGACTCTGATCTGTCTTCCCGACATCGTAACTCTTTTTCAACAAGTCCAAATTAGTTTATTCCACTTCTGGAACTTAATATTTTGTGTTAAGAATCAAACCCAATTGCAATCGTTTAATTTGGTTTGGTAATGAATTTTATAAAAATAAAACCATTTTGTTGCGCACTGAAATAGTTGCACGTATCTTGCTGTGTTGGAGGAATTTTTATAATATTTTTGTCCACTAGAAAAATATAATAAAAATATTTTTATAAACCTAAGACAGTTATTAAAGTCTGGTAAAAATTTAATAATTTATTTCAAAGGTTATCCTATGTAATTAAATGCATCTTCGCATGCTAAAATCTGCACGTTTTACTTGTTATTGATCGATAGGTTCGTTTTAGGCTTAACCGGAGGATGTTCAGTTGTGTTCTTGTCGAGGCTGTTTGAAGTGAGTTTTTGCACCACAATCTTCCTAGGTATATCCCGTATATCATACCTAAAAATCATGTTCATTGATATTCGTTAGGTTGGTCAACTAGTTGTAGTTTGATTGTTAGTGTTTGGTTGACAAGAATTGTAGTTTGTTGCGTTTAACGCGAGGGTAGAAGTGATTAACGACCAATTCAGATCGGGGGAACTTGGTTTAATGTACGGACAGTTGAAAAATCATTTTTATAAATTATGGGGCTGAATTGGTTGTCGGTTACTCCAACGGGTCGGTACAACGCGCAATTGCGTTTATTGAGTAGTTGGTGCGTTGTACTTGCGAGTTACCGACCCATTTGACTCGTGTAGCGTCGTGTTGACTTGTTGGCTTTGATTTTATCATAATGAGTCCACACGGGTCTGAGTTGGATGTTAACGGCCTAAACGACTCTTAAACGCGCGTATTGGTATCAACTAGTGCTTCCGGGGGTAATTTGGGAATTCTTTATTCCAGGGAGTATCTAAGGGTCGTATTGGTGAATGTGAGGCCTCGGGGTCTGTTGTGATTTAGTTTGATGAGGTCGAGGCTTTAGGTGACCCGAAGCCCGTTAGAACGTCTCATACGATAAACGAGTCATCTTGATGTCATTTGTATTGATTGAATGTAAACCGGAAGGTGTTTGAGTCTTGGGATTACTTAGGGATTATCTAGCTCATGGTGAATCCGTGTCTCGTTTCAGGTGAGTTCATGATGCCCCCTTTTTACTCTTTTAAGATTTTGGGCTAGCATGCACACCTAAGTGATTTTACTTCATGAAACGATTAAACTACTTTATATAGGCTTGCTAGTATATGGTAGGCCTTGGGATGTTATAGTATGTATATATATATATATTATTGTATTGCTTATATTTGGCGATGTTGTAGTCATATCGACTACGGATGTTACGTATGCCTACTTTTTGTTTGCTTACGTTGATGAGATGTTACGTGTTTGGGTTGTACATTTGCTCGACCCTGATGTTACTTGGATGATATATATATATTTATATATTTAGGGATACACTTATAAAGATGTTTATATGTAGGTTTGTATATATATATATATATATATATAAATATACACATAAGGATGATTATTTATCGAAGATGATGGCGTAACTGATGTATCCCTTTTATAGTTTAAAACCTTTGGGAATGACTATTATGATTATTATTATTGATGTTATTTATTAAAACTTGAACTCACTCAGCTCAAGCTGACTTTGTGTGTATGTTAGTGTGAGTTTCAGGTTAGGAGGTGAATGCATTACCGCTTGGACGTGCACGAATCTACTTGGACGGTGGAGAGCATGCTTAGTCGGATGTTCCAATATTAATAAACATTTTCTTTTTAACATTTATTTTAATACATTTAAATTGGTTTTGGGCATAATTCCCGGGTTTTGGGAACTTATTTTATTATTTATGTTTTCCGCTGAATTATAATCTGAAGTGGTTGTTTTAATGGAATAAACTATTTTCAAGTTTGAATATTTTTACAAGTGTTTTGAACGAATACCAACTGTGGGGTTCCCGGGGTTCGGGGCCTTACATGTTTGGTTGATATTCATTTATCAAATTTATTCAGTTAACCCTAACCCATCGATGAAATTCCATGAAAATCATATAATTGTGATCGCCATTACCTGTTGAACACGAATATGTCAACCAATTAAACTAATAAGCAGGCAAAGGAATCTGGAAAAATTTTGCAATAGTTAGTTTAGGAAGGCTATGAAATAGGAACAGACAAATGAGGGGTCATTCGTTTGGCATTGGGATTATAAACTCCAATAATTTCATGCATTCCGAGGTCATTCATTCAAATTTGAACTAACGAATGGCCTCATTGGTTAACTTACAATCTGATTCGTTCAAGATTTTAAATGAATAAGATTCACATTCGTTAACATTTTAATGAATAATACTTTAACTCTTTCATTCGTTAAATTTATAACCAATCTCAGAATCATTCGTTAAAATTTTAACGAATGATACATTATAAAATCATTCGATTCGTTAACGGTTTAAACGAATGTCTTCCATTCGTTATGCACAAACCGAAGCGAATGTCACTATAACGAATGAGATACTCATTCGTTATGTTTTAAATAACGAAAGGCTTTCCATTCGTTAAACCAAAGTTAACGAATCACCCAACATCCTTAGCGAATGAGATAAAACCTCATTAAGGAAATAAATATTTATTAAAACCAATTAGGGTTTCAACAAAGAATTAAATAAACATTAAAAACCAATTAGGGTTTTAATAGCATACATTAAAATACCCGATTAACCAAACATCGGTAATTTTTAAATTAAACTGATTTTTACGTTAAAAACAACTAATACCAGTTGTGAATTACGTTAAACACAATTAACTTAAAATTTTGGAACAACAAACTTTTCTTTTTTTTTAGAATTATTTGCTAGCTCGGTAAATCGAAAATAAAGCCGAAAAATAAAATCTTTTTAGATTTTTGAAATTTTCAAAATACAAACAATGTAAAGTAGTAAGCAATTAATCTATCAAAGCAGTACATATTTTTTGTGAGTTCGAACAGGGAATCATATTGATCAAGTTTTTATTCCATCACAGTTTTATTTTTGGTTTTTATTATGACTGATGTTAAGTCAATTATTGTTATTGTTTATCCACTTAAATCTTCGAACAAATTTTTCAGAACATTCAGTGATATTTTTAATTGGTTCGATTAAGCACAAATTTCAGAAATGATTAGCTCAAATCTTGATTCAATCTTAATTTGATTTTCTCCAAATCACCCCAACTTGACTTAAACCTTAGAATCAATTTGATGTAAAATGATGATTATTTCTAAGCAATCATAGTCTGTAATCCCCACTACAAGATATACCCCCGTTATCAAGCAATACCCTAACGTCCATTCCCGTGGATGAGTATGCACGATTTCATCTGTCGGTTTGCAGACAGTGTGTCCCTTATGGTCGGTTTCTTAATGGTAATAAGACGTGAGCAAGGGGACAATGTATGACTCACAGCGTGGTTTGATCAAGTCTGTAATTCATTTTGTACATAAAGTACTTTTTGCGATCAAGTTTATAGACTTAAACAGTTACACTGCGGGTTCGCTTTTTTAAGCATTGTATTATTATTCATCGAAATGAATAACTGATGTAAAACCGCATAAAGACCCAATGGAGTCAGGAACCTCAAAGCATCCCATCCATACATGATTTAAGGCCATAAAACCATACATCATTGAAGCGTTAACAACCAACTAGAAGCTTTTTCTTAAAAATTGTTTTTCAAATTGATTAGAAGGCTTGAGTATGACTAGATTGTTACATTTCTACTATCATTATCAAGACTTTTTCTAGAACCAATATTTACGTATTCGGCAATTTAGATTTATATCACTTACTAGCACTTACTTGTTTGTCAAAAGACCTACCAATACATCAATGCAATTAAGCAAAGATTCTTTTATTTCCACTTTTTACTGAACTTGGGATCAAATGACCAATGTACTATCATTTTCCCTTTTTTCTCGAGAACTCATTTTGAGGATCATATTTTCAATGTTTTTGTATTTTTTGAAATTTGAATGTTTTTGGAGTTTTTAATTTTTCTATACAAACAGAAAATCACAATATTTTTGGATTTTTATATCTTTCTCCCCCTAAAAACAAAAAATAAAACAAAATATGAAAAGAAGATGATTCAACCGAGCTGTTGAATATCTGTTAATCTTTTTAAACCGTTTATACCCAGCAAGTATTGAAAACGTGTTTTATCAAATTCCTTGATATAAAGGTCAGCCTTTTGAAAATCCTTATTTATTTTCTCAATATCAATTAATTTCTTTTCAAAACAATCACGTATAAAGTGATAATGGATTTCAATGTGTTTAGTTTTTGAATGATGAACCGGATTTTGGTGATAGATATAGCAGCCGAATTGTCAATGTAAATAGGGGTAGTAAGAAACTTCAAACCATAATCCCGCAGATGTTGCTGGATCCAGAGAACCTGTGAACTGCAACTCGAGGCCGCCACATACTCCACTTCGGCTGTTGAAGTTGAGACCGTTGTCTGCTTCTTACACTGCCAGGAAGCAAGCCGGTTTCCTAAGAATTGACAACCCGCTGTTGTAGACTTGAAGTTGATCTTGCATCCTCCGTAGTCCGAATCAGTAAAAGCGGTGCGATCAAACTTATCGTCCTTGGGGTAACACAACCCAATGTCTAGATTTCCTCTTAGATAATGTAAGATGCGCTTTACTGCCGCCAGATGAGTGACTCGGGGACTCGATTGGTACCTGGCAGACAAACAAACAACGAACATGATATCAGGTCGAGATGCAGCCAAATACATAAGAGATCCGATCATTGCTCGATATAGGGTTGGATCAACGGTATCCTCCAATTCATCTGGTGAAAAATTGTGACCCACGGGAAGAGGTGTCGAAGGAATCTTGTCGTCTGATATCTTGAATCGGCTCAAGAGATCGTTCACATATTTGGTCTGATGGATGAAGATCCTGGAATCAGACTAGTGAACTTGCAATCCTAAGAAAAAACTCATCTCTCCCATCGAACTCATCTTGAATTTGGTTTGCTTCGTCTTCCCGAAATCTTTGCACAAGCTATCTTTTGTCGAACCAAAAATAATGTCGTCCACGTAAATTTGGACGAGGAGCAGATCATCACCAATGTTCTTGTAGAATAATGTACAGTCCACAGTCCCCCTCTTGAAGCCACTATCAATAAAATGGTCTACAACCGTGCTGAACCAGGCTCTCGGGGCCTGGTGTAAACCATAAAGAGCTTTGTTTAAGCGATAAACACACTCTGGATAGTCAGGATCCTCAAAACCAGGATGCTTCTTCACATACACTTCCTCGTGAATTTCTCCGTTTAAGAACGCCGATTTCACATCCATTTGATACATTTTAAAGTTCTTATAGGCTGCATAGGCAAGAAAGATACGTATAGCCTCCAGTCGTGCCACATGAGCATATACTTCGGTGTAATCAATGCCTTATTGTTGATTATAACCAAGAACGAACAATCGTGCCTTGTTTCTCACGATTACCCCACGATCGTCCTTTTTGCACTTAAAAACCCATTTCGTCGGTATCGCTTTCTTGACGCAATCGGGTTTATTAATTAAATCCCATACACCCAGTCTTATGAACTGTTGCAGCTCCTCCTGCATCGCTCGACCCAAGATGGTTCCTTGAGTGCCATAGTGACACTTGGTGGTTCAATCTGAGATAGAAAAAGCAGGTGTATCGTGTAATATTAAGAATCCCCGATGAGTGCAAATCCGTATAAGCATATACAATCGAATCCTCTGTAGGAGATAAGTTACATTCAACTCCATCATCGCAAACATTAGCTAATTGATTTCTCATTCGAACACCATCGTTCAAATCCCCAATTATCTGTTCTTGTGGATGGTTCGTGTGAATCCATAAAGAAGGATTCGTAGGCACAGATACATTTTCACCCAGATAGGTGATGTTTTTCTCCGCTGTTTCTAATGAGACACTTGAACATACATCTTCAACAAGAATTGGCTCGCTTGTTTCTTGAGCTTCATCCAATGGAATTGAAGACGAATCAACAAAATCAACATCATCGGAAGAGTCAGAAACATCATGAGATGTATCAGATACATTAGGAGAGTAATTTACATCAACAAACGAAGAGCTTGGAATAGAAAGACATCGTTCTTCCAAATAAGAACGAATAATATCTTCATGTATTTCTTCAACTGCAGGTGTAAACGAATTAAATAACCCATCGTAATCAAACATCCAATCGGGACCCATACCAGTTGGAGTAGTATAACTTTGGCAGTCAACGTAATACCATTCTTTCACACAACCCGAAGAGATATTAAAGATCCGCTTTTTATGAGAATTGTATCCCAAAACGTAACTCTCAAATGCCTTTTCATCAAACTTCCCGGCATCTCTTTTCAATACAGTACAAGGACACCCGAATGGTTCCAAAAACTTTAAGGTCGGTTTACGATTATTCAGAAGTTCGTAACTTGTTTTCTTGAACTTCTTTACAGTTAGAACATGATTCAGTGTGTAACATGCCGTATTCACAGCTTCGTTCCAGAATTTAACGGGAAGCTTAGAATCAGCAAGCATAGTTCTCATAGCCTCAGTCAACGTATGATTCTTCCGTTCAGACGCGCCATTTTGTTGAGGAACATACGGCGCACTGAATTCCCGAAGTATTCCCTTCTGAACACAGAAGAAATCCAATACATTATTCCTAAACTCAGTTCCATTATCACTACGAATTCGTCTCAATTTCAGTTTATAAAGTGATTCGATCTTCGTGATAAGGTTCTGAATTAACACAGGTGTCTGATCCTTCGAACCCATAAATAACACCCATGAGTAACGTGAGAAGTCATCTGTTATGACTAAGCAATAAAAATCACCCGCGATACTAGCACGATTCACTGGACCAAATAAATCCATATGAAGTTGCTCTAGTGGTGTGATAATCGAATTAATCGATTCGCACGGGTGTGCCTTCTTCTTTTGTTTCCCCTTCTTGCAAGCGACACAATGATCATTCAACTTGAAGTTCTTGAGGGTTACACCATCCACCAAATCATTAGAAACCAATTGATTCATTTTGCAAACATGGATGTGCCCCATACGTCGATGCCAAAGAATCGAGTCTTTCTCCGTGGCCTTGGAGACAAAACACGTTGCCGAGGATGAAACGTTTACATTAACACTCATGTCTAATATATAAATACCATTCGATCGAGGTGATCGCATGACAATCATTTCTTAAGGAATCGTGTATCCCGGTTGAAGGATAACACACTCCTTGTCTGTGAAAATTGAGGTATACTTCTTATCACAAATCTGTGAGACACTCAACAGATTATGATCCACTTTTTCACAATAATTAAACTTTTCAAACGTAACTTTCCTGTTTGAAACATCTCCCTCCTTGGTAATCATCACACCGTTATTACCAGCAAATGCTACATAACCACCTTGAATATCTCTAATGTTATTAAGAAGATCTAGGTTGCCGGTAATATGTCGAGAACATCCGCTGTCCAAAATCCACTTGTGACTTGAGCCAGACCTGGATGAACTCTGCACAAATGGGTAAAATGATTAGTTCAAAAAGGCAGCCCAAGCCTCAGTCTTGGGCTCTCCTTTTGATACTTTCGGAGATAAATTTAAGTTAACACCTGTATTCGGTACTTGAGAATAGGTGACGGATTTCTTGTTTTCCTTTTTAAGGTAACTATCACATATTATTCCCGAATCAATGTTTTTGTAAATCGGTTGAACACGGTCAACAGATTTGTTTGATACATTAAAGGGTTCAACCCGAATCACTTTCTTTGGATTGAAATTTGAATACATTATAATACACTCATCAATTTGATTTTCTTTCAAATTTTGATTCATTTCAGTCTTTCGGGTTGATGACTTGATATCAGCAACCTTTGCTTTGCACTTCTTGGAAACATAACTCGGTTCACCACATTAAAACACAAACGAGTGTCTAGCAATTTTTGTGGTGAAACACTTGGTTTGTTTTTATGCAAAGGTTGAAGAATATCAACCTTAGAACTTTCAAAAGTTACTTTCTTTAAAACTTCACGTTTTAATCTTTTTTTATTTTGGTAAAATTCCAGATTGGTGGAGTTCGATGAACCCTCCATTCCGGATGATTTCACAAATTTTATAGCGTTAAACTTTTTAACATTAGCATTCATTTGAACATTTTTAAATTTGGGCTTGTTAAATTGTTGTTCAAGTTCAGTAACTTTTGAAGTCTAGTCTTGAAAAACACTTTCGATCATTTCAGGATTTAGAAGATTCAAAGGAACTTCCTTATTCGAAAATACTTTAGATAACCATTTGATCTTAAAGATTTTCCCATTGACAGATTCAGGTTGAGGATTAATGAACCTCATCAGCTCCTCATCAGACACATAAGGCTTGTCTGATTTCTGTAACTTAGGAGATACCTTTGGAGTTTTCACTGAATCACTTGAGGGTTTTGAACCATATACTACTTGTTCAAACTCCTCGGGTTCACATAAGATATGATTGTCAGAAGGAATGTTATCATTTTTGACAATCACCTCAGGTTCTG
The DNA here is from genome assembly GCF_021521415.1 of Bidens hawaiensis. Lineage (NCBI taxonomy): Eukaryota > Viridiplantae > Streptophyta > Magnoliopsida > Asterales > Asteraceae > Bidens > Bidens hawaiensis. Next base: position 1,440,764 of record NW_027491074.1, on the reverse strand, counting down.
TCAATTCCTCAATCGAACCATCCTACTCATTTTTAGTAAAAACTAATTTACTATCAATATGGATCGGTTCTTGAGATGTTTTGGTTGGTTCAACAATTTCAGATTCAACAGTAGGCATTTTTGGAGTTATATATGATTCAACCACAAGAATGCTACTGTAATCTCCTTTAAAAGGAGGAGGGATCTCAACATACCCTAAATCTGCTTTCCCATTTTTCTTGTGAGTATTATTGACTTCAATAATCTTATTTAAAAGAAACGAGGAATCTCGAAATTTTCCAAGTTTATTTTTTAGTTCCAAAATTTCATTTTCTATGTTTGAAATGCAGGTTCGGAGTCTGAGAATCTCCTTGAAATGTTGTTCAACAACTACTATCTTACAATGAATTTTAGCTTTGAGATCATGATTGCTTTTCGATAGATTTTTAATTTTTAGTTTCGACTGTTCCAATAATTTGGATTTCTGTCGATAGCATTCATTAATCATGAAATGTTCTTTTGTGAGAGTAGTGTTCTGATGTAAGGCTGACTCAAGTTTGACTTTGAGTTCAACACATTCAGCACACTTATTCTCAACAGCTGAAGTTACTGTTTCTTTTGATTCAGATACATTAATTGAAGGTTTAGGACATACCTCTTCAATCTTTACCATGCAGGAAAAAGATTCGGTTTGATCAGGTACTAGCTGTTAAGATTCGGTTTGCATAGATGAACTCTGATCAGAAACAGTCTCGGAATCATACATGTCACTTTCCTCAGATAAATCATCACCACTTGCATCTTCAAACGTTTCAACTGGCTCTACCAAAGCAAGGTTGGCTTGATTTCCCAATAGCCGTTGAGACCAGTCTACACCTTCATTTGCAACAAGAGCTTGAGTGTTGGTCGAATTATTCTGGTCACCATCTGTTGAACTCTTCTTACTCTGATCACTTCCAGATGAATTCTTTCCCGAAGTTCTCTCAGAAATGCCTGAGCCCGAATATTCCTTTCTTGGTTTATCACACTACTTAGCAAAATGACCAAAGTCCCCGCAATTATAACATTTGACCTTCAGTTTGTCAAATCTAACTCGCTTGTTAAGAGTGGGAAGATCTTTTCCTGTCCGTTGCATGAATCTTTTTACTTTCCTAACAATCATTTCCATGTTCCATTTAAGATCCATCAACTCAAGATCATCGGGATCAATCTGGTCATAATCTTCATCAGTCAAGTCACTGGTAGCAATCTTGCTCCCAACCAACTGTTCGTATGAAGTCATGAACGCACAAACAAAAGCAAATTGTTGCTCAACTTCTTGAAGATTTACATTAGGCAACGAACTTGAAGAACTTGCATTTGAACCAGGATTAGCAACAGATGCCATAAAGCATACTTTAGGAGAACCATTTCCATTAGCTGACTCTTCTTGTGTTTGTGAAAAAATGCTGTGATTGGAACTGAGCTTGAAGGATTATTAGCAGGCATTGACCCACCATAAAGAGAAGGATTCTGATTCTGATTCTCCTTCAACAAGGTCTGGCATTTCAAATCAAATTCTCTTTCCTCTATCTTGTTAATAAATTTCACGTTAGTGAGATCAGCGTTACGAAAGTAACCATTCTCTTTTAACACCAATAGGAAAGTAGAATACAAGGGTGGCAATGCATTCTTCAAGGTACCAATCTTGTCCACCTCAATCGGCTCAAGATTCACAGTTGTCATTTTCACAACAAGATGACAAAAACGATTAATCATCTCCTATACAGTTTCATTCTTCAATAAGTTAAAATTTCGAAACTGAAATTTCACCAGAGTCTTTTTACTCTCAAGTGTATTCCCCAAGCTTCTAGTCTTCAAAGTTGCAAACAGAGATGCACAAGTTTTGATAGTGTTATACTGGTGAAAGATTTGCTCGGGCAATGCCATCGTGAATGTAGAATAATCTTTGGTCTCACTTTCAAAATCTTTAATTTCCTGAGCTTCATAATTCTTACGTTCCTTTGGAGTCTAACCAAGTGTATCACTACCTACTAGAGGTTCTATATAAACATCATCAAGAAATCGAACACTACTTGGATGTACCAAACCCAAATGAGCACGAAACCTCAGTTCCCTACGAGCAAATTCAGATAGTGTAAGTCCCACGACGGATCTTTTAATGTGATATCAGTATACTTGAGGATTAGGCAGAAACTAATCTCAAGCCGATTCTATGCAATGCACAATATCTCATGTAAAACCAATAGGAGAACACAAAAAACACAGTAAAGATGCTTCAAAACACACGTATATTATGCGTTGGGTGCTTAAGCCCTTAATCACTTACACGGCTGAAAATACAATGGACGAACAACCTAAGCTGTTAACATATGTTCTATATATATTTAACTAAATAAGCCCAACACTACCCAAAAGCCCACCGAGATCAACAGATCTCGGTTTACAATCAAAGCCCAAATCAGCCCAAAACTAGAACCGAAAACTACAAGCATAAACCAAAAATACAACCTAACACTCTCCCCCTTGGTTTATTGCTTGATCACAAATGTTTCAGCCGTAGACATTCAACGTGCTTCTATACCTTCATTTAGACCTTTCAGTGTATATACTGTGGCTCCTAAATAGACACTTGGAAGTTGAGTATCTTATTTAGGGCCTTTATTAAACCTGGCTAGTATTCCAGCACATGTCATGCTACTTCCTATAAGAAGTAGATGAACATGACCTTTGTTATCATGAACAGCAGCAAGTATTAGCCTTGATGACTCAGAAAAATCAAACACGATGTATCTTTGGTAGAACCAAAAAGTCCTCGGTCAAAGTTTGACCGAGAATGCTTCAAAACATCTTCAAAACGAAGATCTCTCTGATTGATCAAAAGAATCTAGTCAGTCCATGACGAGAACCTTAGAGCACTACTCATCATCTTCATCATACCACCAACCACCATTTATGACCAAACCTGTAACTACAATCAATGACTAAACCGGTAATCAGTAACTTCAATAGAGAACAAACAAACCTTCTGAATGATGAATCAAGTAAATCAGTAGTTGAACGGGTACTAGCCATATCCTACTGAATGATGAATCAAGTAAATCTATTCTTGTCTCCTTGTACAAACCTTGAAGAAGTCTACTTGAAAGTACAAGGAGACAAGAATAGATGTATGGCGGTGAGTAGGTGAAGGGTTTGATGGTTATAATGAGAGAAGATTTTGGAAGATAATAGAAGTTGTGAGTTTCAAGAATGATCAATAAGTAGGAATGAGTGCCTTTTAAGCTACCTGGTCACATCAAACTTGGCCGAAAACATTTATTTACCGAGAACATATGGCCGAGAACCATTTATTGAAAGCTGAGAACTCACAAGACTAAGTTTGCTGGGCCAAAATGATCTAGCCGAGAACTAGGCAATCCATTGGACCTATCTAACCATCCTGAGAACCAAAACACCAGTTGAACCAAAAACTGACCCACTCATTTAGAAAAATAACCCCGATCAAAAATCGATTTCTTGAAGACGTTTGTTTTAATATGAGTGAATATGAGGTAAAAACCAAAACAAAAACAAAAACAAAATAAAATAGATAATCTTCAGAAAATTAGCACATATTTGGGATCAAATTTCAGCAATTTGAAAAAAACCGGTCTTTCTAAGAAAAGATCTGAACATGAGATCATATTGATTAGGATACTTTCACAATGATTCATTTTCAGCATTATTATGACATAGTGAAAAGGTTGATGCAGGTAATTAGAACTTAGCATAACTTTCATCGCGCCAGTGATATGCTTAGGTTCAATTAGGCATAAAACTTATATGAACATCACTTATGGACCTCTGATGCCCTCTATCTCTTCTCAAAGCTTATTTGGCTTTCCCCAGATTACCCCAATTTGCCTCCAACGCCCTAATGCTTGATCAAAAGAATTTCTTTATGTACAAAAAAATTTTAAGCTTTAAGGTTGAACGTTGGACTTACATGCCATCCGGACTTACATGCCTTACATTCAGGGTGTTTAGGACTTATTTGTATGCCCCACCCATGTAGTTCCCTGATGCCCCTTTTAGCTTTTAAAACAAAATTACTTTGTAGTAGTTTACGCATATCTATACATAAATTTAGATAAATTATGTAATTTTTTTTTTTGCGATCAAGACACTAAGGGGCTCGTCTATGACTGGGTAATTGCTTTCCGGCCTATCATTCGGAGATATGTAACTAGGGACATGCAGACATCTTCAAAATGAATCTCCACAACAAGTTTAGCAGATTTAGTTTATATCACTTTAAACTTTTACTTATCATGGAAAGCTACCATACACATCAATGACTAATCAAAAGCCTTTTTAGCTTAATAACTTCACATGTTAGGAACACATAATCAATTTATCTTTCATTTCTCAAAGGTTGGATCAATTTTCATTTGAAAATATTTTTTAAGCTTCTAGTAAGCATTTGCTAAATAGTAATATCACTTCCTAGATGATAACCCTGAAGAAAATTTTAAATTCAATCACCCTAGTCTCCATCAGTTTTCAGGTAAATGGCTATCCCATGTGTCTACAAGTAGACGATTGGACCAAACATATAGGAGTATATGTCCCTCAAACCTAGGTGACCGACATAATTTTCGGTGAAGGAATCAAAATAGATTTTTTAAGTTCAGTTGCCCCGGTCACTTTTAGTTCTAAGGTTAATGGCTATCCCGTGATTCAAGAGTTGATTACGTGACCAAACATATGAGATATGTCCATTGAACTTTAGTAACCGACGTAATTTTAAGCAACAAAACAACGCATTTTTTTTCTTTTTAAATTAAGCACGCACACACACTCTTTTTGTATTTTTGTGTCTTTCTCCCTCTAAATTTATACAAACTTAATCTCAAAAATATTTATGTACAAATTTGACCTCAAAAAGACTCAGTCTTCAAAAAGTAACATCTTAAGAAACCCTACAAGCACATTGAATCTGGCTGTTCCGACCGGTTTCGTAAATAGGTCTGCCACATTATTATCAGTGTGGACCTGTTCAAGATGAATGAGCTTCCGGTCGTAACAGTCACGAATAAAATGAATTTTAATATTTATGTGCTTGGTTTTAGAGTGTTGGACTGGGTTTTTAACAATGGCAGTCGCAGCATCATTATCAGAAAAAATAGGAGTATCAAAAAAAATCCAAACCGTAGTCCAGCAATTGATGTTGCATCCATATGACTTGAGAACAGCAGGCAGAAGCAACAACATATTCAGCTTCAGCAGTACTTGTGGACACCGTTTGTTGTTTCTTGCATTGCCACGAAATAAGCCAATCCCCCAAAAATTGACACCCCGCAGACATCGATTTCCTGTCAATGTCATGACCTCCATAATTGCTGTTAGAAAAGGCATAAAGATCAAATTCTGAATTCTTGGGATACCAAAGACCAAGCTTAGGTTGCCCCTTCAGATATCTAAATATTCATTTAACAGCAATTAGATGAGAGTGTTTAGGATTAGCCTGGAAACGAGAACACTGACAGACTGCAAACATTGATACATTAGGGACCCGATCATCTATCGATAGTATGTTTGATCTACGGGTTTCCCATCAGGATCTAAAGAAAGAAGAGGTCTTTCAGCCATAGGAGTCGTCGAACTTTTGGAGTCCTGAAACTCAAACTTTGCCAACATATCTTCAACATATTTTCCTTGATGTAGCAGAATGCCTGTCGAGCTTTGACGAACCTGCAAAACCAGAAATATTGTCATCTTCCCCAATGAGCTCATCTCAAACCTTTTTTTCATCACTTCCTCAAACACAGAACAGAGAGCAGTGCTGGTAGAACCGAAGATGTTGTCATCCACATAAATCTGAACTAGTATCAGATCCTTTCCATGATCTTTATGAATAGTGTCTGATCGATGGTTCCACGTTTATACCCGTGCTCCAGAAGATGTGCTGTCAACGTCGCATACCAGGCTCGAGGAGCCTGATGAAGACCATATAGAGCCGTTTCTAGCTGGTATACATGTGACAGACGCATTGGATCCACAAAACCCGGTGGCTGATCCACATAGATTTCTTCCTTGACCTCCCCGTATAAGAATGCCGTCTTGACATCCATCTGATAGACTGTGAAACCCATGTACGACGCATATGCCAAGAAGATCTGAATGGCCTCAAGACGAGCCACCAGAGCATACACTTAAGTATAGTCAAGGCACTCAACTTTCTTAAACCCACGAACCACAAGCCTTGCGTTATTTCTAACAATAACCCCATTGTCATCCTGTTTGTTTCGATAGACCCATCTGGTGTCGAGTGACTTCTTCCCTTCAGGTAGCTCGACCAACTTCCACACCTTCAGTTTTTCAAACTGATTGAGTTCCTCGTGCATGGCTTCAACCCAGCTTGGTTCTTGCAGAGCCATGTCAATCGATTTAGGCTCAATTTGATAAATGAAGCAAGAATACAAACAATTGTTGATCGTTCCAGTCTGACCAATGATACTGTAAATTGGGTGATCCTATTGAATTCTTGAAGGAACAGAATGATCAGGAACAGAGCAGTTTGCTGGCAAATCAGTTGGTTCTTCGAGAACCTTAGTGAGAGGGTTTCTCCATCCCGATGCAGCGGTGCTGTGTGAGTACGAAGTACTTGCGATGTACTCATTTGGAATGACATCGGGGAATAGAGTGCTACCAAAAATCTGTCGAATGGCACTCTCCCCCTCAACCGGTAAAGTCTCTTTAGTAGAGGGTTCCAGTAGCGACACAGTATCAATCACGTTTTCTTCTAAGTTTTCTAATGACGGCTGAGTGGTTTCTGAGGGTTCAGACGGTTCCACACTCAACATAGGAAACTCTTGAACATTGGAGGAAGAATCCTCTTCATCATCGACCACAGTAGCATTTCCTTCTCTTGAGTCTTTTAAATCATTCACCAGAAACAAATTGAATGGCTTGAAGAGCTTGTCGTAGTCAAATAACCAGTTAGGCCCCACGTGGGCATCTGTTTCATTTTATTCTAACCAACGCACATCATACGACTCGACAATTTGTTTTGATGCCATGATATAAACTCTATAGGCGGTCCGACCGGCATGCCCAACAAAGTAACAATCATCAGCTTTGGCTTCGAACTTGGGAGTTGATTCAAGATTCAACAAAGTACACAGACACCCAAAAGCTCGAAAGTGTGCGACGGTGTGCTTGTGACAATAAACTATTTCATAGGGAGTTTTAATCTGAGATTTGTTGATCAACATCCAATTTTGCCCGTAACAAGCGGTGTTGATCACTTCAGCCCAGAAGAAGTGTGGTAACTATGAGTCACATAACATTGTTCCAACTGCTTCGATCAAAGTGCAATTTCGTCTTTCAGCGACACCATTTTGCTGAGGAGTACGAGCAGAACTATACTGACGAAGAATTCCCCTTTCGGCACAAAAATAGTTCAGTGTGGAATTCTTGAATTCCGTTCCATTGTCACAACGAATTCCCTTGAGCTTCAAGTTCAGTTGATTTTCCATAAGCACTACGAACTTCTTGATCAAGTCGCCTGTCTCACCTTTATTTGATAAGAAGAATACCCAAGTGAAACAAGAGTAGTCATCGGTGATGACCAGACAGTGATTACTACGGGATAGACTCAAGACAGAACGGGACCAAACAGATCCATGTGAAGCAACTGAAAGACACTAGAAATGGTGTTTATCGGTTTTGGCTTGTGTGGTTTCCGATGATGCTTGCCTAACGCGAAAGCCACACACTTCTCTATAGTCACGAAGTCTTTAACAGGTAACTCTTGCACAATGTTGTTCTTCGCAAGACGGTTCAAGTTTATCACATTTGCGTGGCCGAGACGACGATGCCACAACATGGCATTATGTTCCAACACTTAAGAGAATAGGCAAGTAATTTTGTCAAGAACGTTCTTGTTCATATCAATCAAATAGTCATTATCTTTCCTCTTAGATCTGACCAGTACCCATTCTTCTCGTATGACAATACCAGGCTTTAGAATTAAGCATTCCTTGTTGGTAAGATGAGTAGAAAATCCCTTATCATAAATCTGCGACACACTGAGCAGACTGTGCTTTAACTCTGTAACATAGTTAACATTTTCGAACTTCAAAACCCCGTTACTCACGGTACACTTTTGAGTAATCTTCCCTTTCTCTCTTCCCACAAAAGAAACATATCCGCCGTTAAAAGTTTGAATGTCACTCAGCTGAGATATGTCTCCCGTCATGTGCTTAGAACAACCACTATCAACAAACCATGGTCTGATAATAATCTTCCATAGCTGTTCCTGCACAACGTGCAAGATTAGTTAGTTTTGGGTACCCAGTCAATAGTAGTTCTGGGTATGCCTGACTTAGTTAGACGTTTTACGGGCTGCTATGTCATATCATCATTGTTGTCAAACATGGAATTATGCGATGATACAGACTTTTTTACCTGGGACTTTGGCAACCACATGTATTTTGGCTTTAAAACTTTTTGATTTATACAGGTGGTTGACTTGGTCTCTACACGTTTGACTTTACTGTATTTAATTTTCTCGGCTCATACACCCACTTTGGTCTAGGAACCGAGACCGTGTTTTCTTTCCGCTTCTGGGTCACAATGGTCTTGGTCTGATGAAAACTTGACCTGTCAGCCTTGACTCTTCACCCATTGCCTTCAGAGTGCCTTGTATCATAATGCCTTGAATTATTTGAATGAAAACTTTTGTTGGCATTATGAGACATGGTTCTCTGATTGCGTCTATTATATGGAATGTACGGGAGACGAGAACAGTTTCTCGCAATGTGACCAGGAATCCCACAGTTGAAACAGGTTTGTTTTTTAACATAAAAATCATTGTGGCCGATTCCCGTTCTCGCTCTGTTGTGTGAGCTTGTTTTTTCATTTCTGGATTTATCGTTAAGAACTTCACATTTAACATCACAAGATCCTTTTTCTTTCACAAACATAGGTGACAAATGTTTATTTTTGTTTTTAAGTTCACCACTTTTATGTAAGGACAAATCACTGCCTTCTGAAGTTCTAGAAAAAGAAACCAAACGATTGTTTTTGCTCTTGAAAACAGAGCCCACACACACATTAGTAGTATTGTTATTTGAAATAGACAAAACAGGCAAATATAAAAAAACAGATGAGTCAATGGGTGATTCATCATCTTCCTCAGTCCAGTCCTCAATTATGACTTCATTTGCACACGAACTAGACACATTAGAATCGTTCACCCTTGAGGTTGATTCAGATGCCAAATCTGTATCAACCTTACCAGTTGTAGTTGGCTTACCATACTGCATACTTTTCTCCTTTTCTTCCTCTTCCTTGGAAAGAGGACGACTTTTATAGTTACTATTATACGGGGGTTGTACCATGTTATAGCCTAGACCTACACCTTTATGTTCTTTCCATTTCAACTGTTTCTCTATCATTGACTCAACAACAGCACTAGAGACATCAATTTTTTTAAAATTGAATTCAACATTTTCGAATTTATTTGTCAATTTGAGTATATCCGGTCTATATGCTTCTAACTCGGCAGTTAGTTCAGCTATTTTATTTTTGGCATCTAAATGGTGACAGCACTTTATGCTAAAACCTGATTAAAGTTTATAGAAATCTTGTTTTGTGCCTCTATTTTATCATTTAATGCCTTTTCTAGTTTCTTTAGTGTTGATTTTTCATGTTTAGTGTTTTCAATTTCTCTTATTAGATTACTATTATGTATTTTGTAGATGCCTACCTAATCAATACACGATTGAGAACAGAGTACAGAACTTACCTCAGTTTGTTTGGTGGAGGTGAAAGCCATGAAAGCATGCTGAAGATCCATTACCTGCTCCTCAGCTTCATTCTCCTCTTCATCAGCATCCATCTCTAAAAAATTGGCAACTTCATTACTCAAACTCAGTTTTGCCATCTGATCCTCCCAGGAGAAGTTCTGAACCACCAAACCCCGCTCACCCGTACTCGAACTAGTCACATTCTCTTCTCTTCCACCATTCACCGGGACCATTGGTCTTTCTCTATTTCCTTCTTTAGCCAGGTTTGAGCATTCACGAGCAAAATGACCCGGCTCATGACAGTTGTAGCACCTTCGAGAATTCTTGTTGAAACCCACTTTCTGATTTGCAGGCACATTCCAATTGTTCCTGCCTGTCCTTTTAGTGAATCTCTTGGCCCTGAAAATAGCCATGGCTATTTGCCAAGAAATATCCATCTCCTCCACATCGTCAGGATGTATATGATCCAGCTCGGCAGCTACCACGAGTTGCATCAAGTCTCCAGCTAGAAAAGCATTATAGCAGTTCCTAAAATCTACCATTAGGGCTATGTTCTCTTATGTCTCCTTTGAAATAATGGGAATTTGAGTGTGAGAATGGATGGAGGTGGTAATAGAGTCTTGTGATTTTGGTGCAGTAGTTTGTTGTGGAAAGAAAACAGGAGTAGCTGGTGTAGAATGAGGAGTGGATTGACTTTGTGAAGATCTAAACATGGAGAAGGTTTGTTGAGGCTGCTGTGGTTGAGGTGGCTAACTCTTAAATAGAGAGAAGTTTTCTTGAGAGACCAGTGCATTATTAGCCGGAGTGCCATAACCTACAGTGTTGTAAGTACTTAGCATGATTAATGGCACGTTGCTTGTCATCCATGTCACAAGCCTTGATGATTGCCATAACCTCCGACAGAGTCAATCTGGACAGATCCTTGGTCTTCTTAATGACAACCACATTCAAGTTCCAGCTTTCAGGCAGCCAGTTAAACAGCTTGTTGTTAATCTCGGCAGATGTGAGATTTATATTTGCAGACCTAATCTCCGTGATCAACGAGATGAACCGGTGAAGCTGTTTCTCCAAAGATTCTCCTAACACATGATTGAATGTGTTAAATTGTTATCTTAAGAGATCTTGCGTACTTCTCCTCATGTCCTCATTTCCCTCAAATATCTCAATAAGGGCCTCCCAGAGAGATTTGGCAGAAGTCAATTCTCTAAAACGCAGCGCAATTTCAGGAGAAAGAGCTATTCTCAGGGTGGCCAAAGCCTTCTCATCCAGCTCGACTACAATCAGCATTTGAATACATGGCCACTGGCTTTTCTTCCACTTCTTCAGACCCTTCCCTTTGATAGGTAATGACTTGGGAACCTCTAATTATGCTCCTCCATAATTTTGCATCTTTCGCCTTCAAGTATTTCTCAAATCTAAATTTCCATTCAGCAAAACCTTCAGATTTCAATAGTCGGGGTACACGAGTTGTAAGACCCCGAACCTCGGGAATCCTACAGTTGGTAATAATATCCAAAAATTCTCAAAAATTTAAAACCAAACATGTTCATCTTATTAAAATCAGTTCAGAGTAATTAAACAGCAGAATAATAAACATAAAAATTCCCAAAACCAGGAAAAGTGCCCAAGACAAAATTTAAATGCTTATAGTAATAAATTAAAAGAAAACAGTTTGCATTATTAATTCTTGGACTAGATGTGCCTTCAACCGTCCGAGTAGTCTCTAGCACGTCCAAGCGGTAATCTCTAATCCTCAACCTGAAAGTCAATCTAACATACACACAAAGTCAGCTTGAGCTGAGTGAATTGAAGTTTTCAATAAGTAACATTCATTAAACAATTTAATTCCATAGGTATAAAAATGTAGGAGAAAATCATAAGTAAATAGATATATGTCTTTCCTTGGTCTAATCATAAGTCAATAAAATAATAAATAACTCTTCTTGATCAAATCATAAGTAAATAAAACATTAAACATCTTTTCTTGATCAAACACGCAACACGGGCCTCCTCACCCCGGGTCTTCCCCGAGTAATATATTTGACCCAGTCGCGGTTTAACAAAAACCAACAAAATCATGCAACACGAGCCTCCTCACCCCGGGTCATCCCCAAGTAATATATTTGACTCGGTCACAGTTTAACGAAACAAAAATCACGCAACACGAGCCTCTTCACCCTGGGTCATCCCCAAGTAATATATTTGACTCGGTCGCGGTTTAACATATCCAAACACGTGATACGGACCTCCTCATCCCGGGTCTTCCCCTAGTAATATATTTGACCCGACCACGGTTTAACAGAACGGCGGGCCTCCTCACCCCGGGTCTTCCCCAAGTAATATATTTGACCCGCCGGGACATAAACATACAACACGGGCCTCCTCACCCCGGGTCTTCCCCAAGTAATATATTTGACCCGGTTACAGTTTCCCACACATACACATCCACATACACACTTACCAACATCTAATTCAAGCATTCAACCAAACCATATCATCACATTCAATCCATAAATAATGGATAATCTAGAAATTTATACTAGGCCTAATAGTATCCTCGAGCCTAGACCATAAATAATGTATGTAACCTTAAGGAATATAAGACCATAAACGAGTCTAAAATATCCTAAGGCATAGAAAATAATTCAAACATAGCTTTCAACATGCACAATCACGAATAATACCATGTAATACCATCCAAATAGTTTAAGCGATTAAAATCGGGTAAAATTTGTAATAGGGTGTGTATGCTAGCCCAAAACGTGAAAATATTAAAAAGGGAATCATGAACTCACCTGGCACAAGGCACGAATTCACCACGAGCTAGAGGACCCCTAAGTATCCCCAAAACTTAAGCGCCCGTCGGTTTACTTACAAACATCACTAACGACATTGAAAGAACTCGTTTATCCTACGAGACGTTCTAACATGGTTCGAGTTACCTAAAGCCTCAACCTCATCAAACTCATTCATAACAGCGCCCGGGGCCTTAAGTTTACCAACCCGACCCTTAGATACTCCTGGGAATAAAGAATTCCAAAATTACCCCCGGAAGCACTAGGTGACACAAACACGCGCGTTTAAGAGTTGTTTAAGCACTTAACATCCAACTCAGCCCCGTGTGGACCCAATATGATAATTTCACAGCCAACAAGTCCATGCGACGCTACACGAGTAAAATGGGTCGGTAACTCGCAAGTACAACGCACTAACTATTCAATAAACGCAAATGCGCGTTGTACCGACCCGTTTGAGTAATCGACAACCAATTCAGCCCCCATAAATATAAAAATGATTTTTCAGCAGCCTGTAACCCGAACCAAGGTCACCCTAACTAAATTGGTCGTTAATTACTCCAATACTCGCGTTAAACGCAACAATTCGCAATTCTAGACAACCGAATATCCACTTTCAACCTACAACTAGTTGACCAATCAAACAAACACCAATGCACATGATTTTAAAGTTTGTTATACGGACTTACCTAGGAGGATTGTGGTGCAAAAACCTTAGCCGAAACAGCCCCAAAACTGCCCAATTGGACAGCCACCCGGTAAGCCTAAAAACAACCGTTTTTCGACGAATAAACGAGCTATAAGGATGAATTACGGTGAAAAAAGTTTGTAGCAATTTAGTACCGACCTGGAATTAGACTTCTAGAGGCCGAATGCTGGCTGGTTTTCACAAAAATCTAGAAGGGGGGGGGGGGGAACTGCAGCGCCGATCAGACCAAGGGTTGGCTAGGGTTTTTTTATAATATAATATAATAACAATAATACATTCTAGACCCTATACTTTACTGATGGTTGAACTTGAACGAAAAGCTAAGTAAGATACGTTTACGAGGGTGGCAAGGAGCTCTTGGGTGAATGTTGGGTCAAGCCTGGGAGGTGCACACAACACTATAAGGTTATACCTTTCATCCGAAATTAACAGACGTTACACGAGTGGTTGTCCCTATGATGGAATCATGATCTTGATGAAGAGTGGCATTTGAGGACATAATAACATATGATTGATCCATAACGTTCTTAACTGAAAACTTGATGTAATGGCCGAAAACTACAAAATTTTGCCGAGAACTCAGAAATCTGCCTGAGAACGACGAATTGATCCCGAGAACTACAAATTCAGCCAGAGAACTTGAGAATACCCCCGAAAACCTTGAATGCAGACCATGAACCTTGAGATTTTCCCGAAAACTTCAAATTCAACCCGAGAACTAAGAATAGACAAAGATATGGTAAATCTTGAATATTTAACTAAATCCCGAGAAAGATGGGATTCAAATTAAATGCAAGACATACCAAAATCTATTCTGAATTCAGTCTTCCTCACCCGAAGAACATGAAGAACAACCTTGTTCAATCTCCAGAAATATTCAACTTGACAATACCCCGTAAATCAATAGAATCCTTGATATCACCAATAACCGAGCCTAGAATAGGTCTATAGGCTCTGATACCAATTGCAAGTCCCACGACGGATCTTTCAATGTGATATCAGTATATTTAAGGATTAGGCGGAAACTAATCTCAAGCCGATTCTATGCAATGCACAATACCTCACGTAAAACCAATAGGAGGACACAATAAACACAGTAAAGATGCTTCAAAACACACGTGTATTATACGTCGGGTGCTTATGCCCTTAATCACTTACACGGTTGAAAATACAACGAACGAACAACCCTAAAATGTTAACACATGTTCTATATATATTTAACTAAACAAGCCCAACACTACCCAAAAGCCCACAGAGATCAACAGATCTCGGTTTACAATCAAAGCCCAAATCAGCCCAAAACTAGAACCGAAAACTACAAGCATAAACCAAAAATACAACCTAACAGACAGCTTCAAGAGTTTTGGACACTTGTTATGAGTACCAGTTTTGTTGTCCATTGAGAGCATTTGTTGCATTAAAGCATTCTTGGATGCAAACGCATAATACGAGGCATTTTGAGAAGCCATATTATAACAAATTTTTGTTAAGTCAAGGACTAAATTAGTCAATTTTTGAAAATTCTGGTTACTGTTCAAACAAGGTTACTGATCAAACTAACGAATGGGCAACATGAACGAATGAGATACTTCTTAAATGAGTGACTATGGTAACGAATGAGGGTATATAACGAATGTGAGAGAATGGATAGTGAATGGAAAATTTAGCGAATGTGTTTAAAGAATGACGAGTGAACAACGAATGAATGGTTAACGAATGTAAGATCTAACGAATGTGACTTAAGCGAAAAACATGACGAATGTAAGATCTAACGAATGATCAGTTGGAAGGTTTAAAGAATCAGTCTTCAACAAGAGTAACAAATCAGTATTCATAACTTCAAATCTTCAAACATTCAGATATTAGTCCGTACTCGTCGGAAATCAATCAAACTTATATCAAACGACTCGTAAACCAAATCCGAACTCGTCCGTAATCACAACCTACTACCAAAACACTCAATTAACCATTTCGTCGAACACTAATTACCGCCATTAACGTCCAAATTCAAATCTATCAATTCACAATCCAATTCAACTCATTTCCGAACTCAAACCTCCATATCTAGTTCCAACTACCTAATTAACACTCTGAATTACACTTAGAACAGTCCAATTACAGTTAAACGGAAGCTCTGTTTCACCGGAACTTAACGAAACACTCAATTCATCAGGAAATTGATCCTATTTTATTTTTGGCATCTAAATTGTGACAACACTTTATGCTAAAATCTGATTAAAGTTTATAGAAATCTTGTTTTGTGCCTCTATTTTATAATTTAATGCCTTTTCAAGTTTCTTTAGTTTTGATTTTTCATGTTTAGTATTTTCAATTTCTCTTATTAGATTACTATTATGTATATTGTACATGCCTACCTTATCAATGCACGATTGAGAACAGAGTATAGAACTTACCTCAGTTTGTTTGGTGGAGGTGAAAGCCATGAAAGCATGTTGAAGATCCATTACCTGCTCCTCAGCTTCATTCTCCTCTTCATCAGCATCCATATCAACAAAATTTGCAACTTCATTACTCAAACTCAGTGTTGCCATCTGATCCTCCCAAGAGAAGTTCTGAACCACCAAACCCCGCTCACCCGTACTCGAACTAGTCACATTCTCTTCTCTTCCACCATTCACCGGGACCATTGGTCTTTCTCTATTTCCTTCTTTAGCCGGGTTTGGGCATTCACGAGCAAAATGACCCGGCTCATGACAGTTGTAGCACCTTAGAGAATTCTTGTTGAAACCCACTTTCTGATTTGCAGGCACATTCCAACTGTTCCTGCCTGTCCTTTTGGTGAATTTCTTGGCCCTGAAAACAGCTATGGCTATTTGCCATGAAATATCCATCTCCTCCACATCGTCAAGATGTATATGATCCAGCTCAGCAGCTACCACAGGTTGCACCAAGTCTCCAGCAAGAAAAGCATTATAGCAGTTCATAAAACCGGCCATTAGGGCTATGTTCTCTTGAATCTCCTTTGAAATAATGGGAATTTGACTGTGAGACTGGCTGGAGGTGGTCATAGAGGCTTGTGATTTCGGTACAGTAGTTTGTTGCGGAAAGAAAACAGGAGTAGCTAGTGTTGATGAGGAATGGATTGACTTTGTGAAGATCTAAACATGGAGAAGGTCTGTTGAGGCTGCTGTGGTTAAGGTGGCTGACTCTTGAATAGACATAAGTTTTCTTGAGAGACCAGTGCATTTTTAGCCGGAGTGCCATAACCTGCAGTATTGTAAGTACTTAGCATGATTAATGGCATGTTGCTTGTCATCCATGTCACAAGCCTTGATGACTACCATAACCTCCGACATAGTCAATCTGGACAGATCCTAGGTCTTCTTAATGACAGCCACATTCAAGTTCCAGCATTGAGGCAGCCAGTTAACCAGCTTGTTTTTGATCTTGGCAGATGTGAGATTTATATTTGCAAACCTAATCTCCGTGATCAACGAGATGAACCGGTGAAGCTGTTTCTCCAAATATTCTCGTAACACCTGATTGAATGTGTTAAATTGTTATCTTAAGAGATCTTGCCTACTTCTCCTCATGTCCACATTTCCCTCAAATATCTCAATAAGGGCCTCCCAGAGAGCTTTGGCAGAAGTCTATTCTCTTAAACTCAGGGCAATTTCAGGAGAAAGAGCCATTGTCAGGGTGGCCAAAGCCTTCTCATCCAGCTCAACTACAATCAGCATCTGAACACATGGCCACTGGATTTTCTTCCACTTCTTCAGACCCTTCCCTTTGACAGGTAATGACTTGGGAACCTCTAACTATGCTCCTTCATAATTTTGCGTCTTTCGCCTTCAGGTATTTCTCAAATCTAAATTTCCATTCAGCAAAACCTTCAGATTTCAATAGTCAGTGTACACGAGTTGTAAGACCCCGAACCTCGGGAATCCTACAGTTGGTAATTATAACCAAAAATTCTCAAAAATTTAAAACCAAACGTGTTCATCTTATTAAAATCAGTTCAGAGAAACTAAACAGCGGAATAATAAACATCAAAATTCCCAAAACCAGGAACAGTGCCCAAAACAAAATTTAAATGCTTATAGTAATAAATTAAAAGAAAACAGTTTGCATTATTAATTCTTGGACTAGATGTGCCTTCAACCGTCCGAGTAGTCTCTAGTACGTCCAAGCGGTAATCTCCAATCCTCAACCTGAAAGTCAATCTAACATACACACAAAGTCAGCATGAGCTGAGTGAGTTGAAGTTTTCAATAAGTAACATTCATTAAACAATTTAATTCCATAGGTATAAAAATGTAGGTGAAAATCATAAGTAAATTGATATATGTCATTCCTTGGTCAAATCATAAGTCAATAAAATAATAAATAACTCTTCTTGATCAAATCATAAGTAAATAAAACATTAAACATCTTTTCTTGATCAAACACGCAACACGGGCCTCCTCACCCCGGGTCTTTCCCGAGTAATATATTTGACCCAGCCGCAGTTTAACAAAAACCAACAAAATCATGCAACACGAGCCTCCTCACCCCGGGTCATCCCCAAGTAATATATTTGACTCGGTCACAGTTTTACAAAACAAAAATCACGCAACACGAGCCTCCATATCCCGGGTCATCCCCAAGTAATATATTTGACATGCCGGGACATAAACATGCAACACGGGCCTCCTCACCCCGGGTCTTTCCCAAGTAATATATTTGACCCGCCGGGACATAAACATGCAACACGGGCCTCCTCACCCCGGGTCTTCCCCGAGTAATATATTTGACCCGGTTACAGTTTACCCACACATACACACTTACCAACATCTAATTCAAGCATTCAACTAAACCATATCATCACATTCAATCCATAAATAATGGATAATCTAGAAATTTATACTAGGCCTAATAGTATCCTCGAGCCTAGACCATAAATAATGTATGTAACCTTAAGGAATATAAGACCATAAACGAGTCTAAAATATCCTAAGGCATAAAAAATAATTCAAACATAGCTTTCAACATGCACAATCACGAATAATACCATGTAATACCATCCAAATAGTTTAAGCGATTAAAATCGGGTAAAATTTGTAATAGGGTATGTATGCTAGCCCAAAACGTGAAAAGATTAAAAAGGGCATCATGAACTCACCTGGCACAAGGCACGAATTCACCACGAGCTAGAGGACCCCTAAGTATCACCAAAACTCAAACGCCCGTCGGTTTACATACAAACATCACTAACAACATTGAAAGAACTCGTTTATCCTACGAGACGTTCTAACATGGTTCAAGTTACCTAAAGCCTCGACCTCATCAAACTCATTCATAACAGCCCCCGGGGCCTTAAGTTTACCAACCCGACCCTTAGATACTCACGGGAATAAAGAATTCCCAAATTACCCCCGGAAGCACTAGGTGACACCAGCACGCGCGTTTAAGAGTGGTTTAAGCACTTAACATCCAACTCAGCCCCGTTTGGACCCAATATGATATTTAACAGCCAACAGGTCCACAGGACGCTACACGAGTCGAATGGGTCGGTAACTCGCAAGTGCAACGCACTAACTATTCAATAAACGCAAATGTGCGTTGTACCGACCCGTTTGAGTAATCGAAAACCAATTCAGCCCCCATAAATATAAAAATGATTTTTCAACAGCCCGTAACCCGAACCGAGGTCACCCGAACTGAATTGGTCGTTAATTACTCCAATACTCGCGTTAAACGCAAGAATTCGCTATTCTAGACAACCGAATATCCACTTTCAATCTACAACTACTTGACCAATCAAACTAACACCAATGCACATGATTTTAAAGTATGTTATACGAAACTTACCTAGGAGGATTGTGGTGCAAAAACCTTAGCCGAAACAGCCCCGAAACTGACCAATTGGACAGCTACCCGGTAAGCCTAAAAACAACCATTTTTCGACGAATAAACGAGCTATAAGGATGAATTAGGATGAAAAAAGGTTGTAGCAATTTAGTACCGACCTGGAATTGGACTTCTAGAGGCCGGATGATGGCTGGTTTACACGAAAATCGAGAAGGGGGGGACTGCACCGCCGATCGAACCAAGGGTTGGCTAGGGTTTATTTTTTTTTACAATATAATATAATAACAATAATACATTCTAGCCCCTATACTTTACTGATGGTTGAACTTGAACGAAAATCTAAGTAAGATACGTTAACGAGGGTGGCAAGGAGCTCTCGGGAGAATGCCAGGTCAAGCCCGGGAGGTGAACACAACACTATAAGGTTATACCTTTTATCGGAAATTTACGGACGTTACAAGTCTACCCCCTAAAGATGGGATTCGTCCCCGAATCCCGCCACACAGGAACGAGCACAGAATGAGGCAACTCAAATCATCAAGTCATACACTAGACAGGTATAAATTGGATCGCTACTGAAGATAGCGTACTACATTGTAGTCAAACTATTACACACAAGAGCTTTCGATAAGAAAAGAAATAGTCAATAAAATATTTTAACGATTAATACGAACGCAAGGGATTACCTGAAACCGTGTCTGCGTCCTCCTCCGCCTCCTTCGTAGAGATACTGAAGGCCCTAGCCTTAGTCTTTGGCTTGTCCTCCGACTTAACCCTAGAAGAGTTTCCCCGCTCAGAACCTCCCGCCTTATTTTCTGTACACCGAGATGCCAAATGCCCAGACCCCTCACACTGGTAACAAGTCAACGTCGTACCCTCGTAGTGGAAGTGTCCAGCTTTCGCACATCAGAAACAAGTGATAGACATAGACCTACATTCCCCACCATGCGGTTTCCCACATTCTTGCATCTCCCATCATACGCATCTCCCCTATAATTCGACGTTTCAGCCCTTGCTTTCTTTCCTACCAACACAGAATCATTTCCCCCGTAACGTTTGCCGTTGGAGTTAGAGCTCGGTTTCCAATCCTTTCCAGACTCAGTTGGGCTCACCACCTCTCTCTGTTCATACAATGTACCTGCCAGGGTAACCACCGAATGGAAGGAGCTCATGTCAGTGGTCACCACACCCCTACGAACATCTGCCGGAAGACCCTTTACGTACTTTTTGACTCTTTTACTTTCAGGTGTAACTAGATCTGGATATAAACGAGCCATCTGATTGAATTTTGTAGTATACTCCCGATGTGACATATCACCCGCTTCTAAAACTAAGAACTCCTGCTCCATCTTATCTAATTCATGCGGAGGACAAAAATGATCGATAACCAACTGCTTCAACTCTCCCCAAGCCATCCTCCTAATAGAATGATCACCCATAGCCTGAGCTAGATTATCCCACCAACACAGTGCCTTGGAACAAAACGAGGTGGTAGCATAAGTCACCATGTCCCCCCCTTTGCACTTACTGACCCTTAATACTGCTTCCATATCTCTAACCCACTGATGAGCTGCCAACGCATCTTTAGTACCATCGAAAACAGGAGGGTCGCATATCTTGAAATCCCCATACGAACAACCTCTAGTAGGCACACTAAACGCATGAGCTTCTTCCTCCTCATCACTAGATACCACTACCTCGTCTTCAACCTGAGTTTCTTAACCCTTTCCTTGCTTATCCGTAACCTTACCATCCATTGACTCTTTTGCAACCCTAACAGCCTTAGCAACAATCTCGGGAATAACGCTATGAAGAACCTGGTAAACCTCATCTGCGATGGCCGTGCATATAGCAAGATCTAAGGCGGGGTTATCCCCCTCCTCCTGAATCGGGGTCTCTTCCTACTGCGGAGTCGGGTCCTCTCTCTCGGTCTCAACATTTGGCCTACGACCACGACCGCTAGGACGACCACTCTTCGTTGAACGGGTACTAGCCATATCCTACTCCTACAAAGACATAACTCCAACACAGTCAGGTACAAGTAGTATTTAGAACATGAAAGGTAACGGTAAACTTCTAATAACGTTGATCAAGTGTTATTAATTGGTTACCTCAGCCGCCCATCCTAAGCACCCCCTGACCCTAACCACATTAGCATTCTATCTAACATTTAAGCAATTAATCATATAATGGAACTTTTAAACTCAAAAGAACGACTAAACAATTAAAGTTACCTCCTGGCGTGCAGCTACTCACGGTTGGCAGGTCTAGTCTTTTCTCCTACACTTTGAGTACAAACATTCGGGAATGCTCGGATCCCTCGAACCATGGCTCTGATACCAACTTGTAAGACCCTGAACCTCGGGAATCCTACAGTTGGTAATCATATCTAAAACTTCTCAAAAATTTAAAACCAAACGTGTTCATCTTATTAAAATTAGTTCAGAGTAATAAAAAAGCGGAATAATAAACATCAAAATTCCCAAAAAAACAGGAAAAGTGCCCAAAACCAAAATTTAAATGCTTATAGTAATAAATTAAAAGAAAACAGTTTGCATTATTAATTCTTCGACTAGATGTGCGTTCAACCGTCCGAGTAGTCTCTAGCATGTCCAAGCGGTAATCTCCATTCCTCAACCTGAAAATCAATCTAACATACACACAAAGTCAGCTTGAGCTGAGTGAGTTGAAGTTTTCAATAAGTAACATTCATTAACCAATTTAATTCCATAGGTATAAAAATGTAGGAGAAAATCATAAGTAACTAGATATATCTAGCCTTGGTCAAATCATAAGTCAATAAAATAATAAATAACTCTTCTTGATCAAATCATAAGTAAATAAAACATTAAATATCTTCTCTTGATCAAACACGCAACACGGGCCTCCTCACCCCGGGTCTTCCCCGAGTAATATATTTGACCCAGCCGCGTTTTAACAAAAACCAACAAAATCATGCAACACAAGCCTCCTCACCCCGGGTCATCCCCGAGTAATATATTTGACTCGGTCATAGTTTAACGAAACAAAAATCACGCAACACGAGCCTCATCACCCCAGGTCATCCCCAAGTAATATATTTGACTCGGTCGCGGTTTAACATACCCAAATACGTGTTACGAGCCTCCTCACCCCGGGTCTTCCCCAAGTAATATATTTGACCCGACCACGGTTTAACAGAACGGCGGGCCTCCTCACCCCAATATATTTGACACGCCGGGACATAAGCATGCAACACGGGCCTCCTCACCCCAGGTCTTCCCCGAGTAATATATTTGACCCGGTTACAGTTTACCCACACATACACATCCACATACACACTTACCAACATCTAATTCAAGCATTCAACCAAACCATATCATCACATTCAATCCACAAATAATGGATAATCTAGAAATTTATACTAGGCCTAATAGTATCCTCGAGCCTAGACCATAAATAATGTATGTAACCTTAAGGAATATAAGACCATAAACGAGTCTAAAATATCCTAAGGCATAGAAAATAATTCAAACATAGCTTTCAAAATGCATAGTCACGAATAATACCATGTAATACCATCCAAACAGTTTAAGCGATTAAAATCGGGTAAAATTTGTAATAGGGTGTGTATGCTAGCCCAAAACGTAAAAAGATTAAAAAGGGCATCATGAACTCACCTGACACAAGGCACGAATTCACCACGAGCTAGAGGACCCCTGAGTACACCAAAACTCAAACGTCTGTCGGTTTACAAACAAACATCACTAACGACATTAAAAGGACTCGTTTATCCTACGAGACGTTCTAACATGGTTCGAGTTACCTAAAGCCTCGACCTCATCAAACTCATTCATAAAAGCCCCCAGGGCCTTAATTTTACCAACCCGACCCTTAGATACTCCCGGGAATAAAGAATTCCCAAATTACCCCCGGAAGCACTAGGTGACACCAACACGCGCGTTTATGAGTGGTTTAAGCACTTAACATCCAACTCAGCCCCGTTTGGACCCAATATGATATTTAACAGCCAACAGGTCCATAGGACGCTACACGAGTCGAATGGGTCGGTAACTCGCAATTACAACGCACTAACTATTCAATAAACGCAAATGCGTGTTGTACCGACCCGTTTGAGTAAACGACAACCAATTCAGCCCCCATAAATATAAAAATGATTTTTAAACAGCCCGTAACCTGAACCAAGGTCACCCAAAATGAATTGGTCGTTAATTACTCCAATACTCGCGTTAAACGCAACAATTCGCTATTCTAGACAACCGAATATCCACTTTCAATCTACAACCAGTTGACCAATAAAACTAAAACCAATGCACATGATTTTAAAGTTTGTTATACGGAACTTACCTAGGAGGATTGTGGTGCAAAAACCTTAGCCGAAACAGCCCCGAAACAGCCCAATTGGACAGCCACCCGGTAAGCCTAAAAACAACCATTTTTCGACGAATAAACGAGCTATAAAGATGAATTAGGGTGAAAAAAGGTTGTAGCAATTTAGTACCGACCTAGAATTAGATTTCTAGAGGCCGGATGATGGCAGGTTTGCACGAAAATCGAGAGGGCGGGGGGGGGGGGGACAGCAGCGCCGATCGGACCAAGGGTTGGCTAGGGTTTTTTTTTATAATATAATATAATAACAATAATACATTCTAGCCCTTATACTTTATTGATGGTTGAACTTGAACGAAAAGCTAAGTAAGATACGTTTACGAAGGGGGCAAGGAGCTCTCGGGAGAATGCTGGGTCAAGCCCGGGAGGTGCACATAACACTATAAGGTTATACCTTTTATCAGAAATTAACGGACGTAACACGAGTGGTTGTCCCTCTGATGGAATCAAGATCTTGATGAAGAGTGGCATTTGAGGACATAATAGCATCTGCTTGATCCATAACGTTCTTAACCGAAAACTTGATGTAATGGCCGAAAACTACAAAATTTTGCCGAGAACTCAGAAATCTGCCCGAGAACGACGAATTGATCCCGAGAACTACAAATTCAGCCAGAGAACTTGAGAATACCACCGAAAACCTTGAATGCAGACCATGAACCTTGAGAGTTTCCTGAAAACTTCAAATTCAACCCGAGAACTAAGAATAGACAAAGATATGGTAAATCTTGAAAATTTAACTAAATCCCGAGAAAGATGGGATTCAAATTAAATGCAAGACATACCAAAATCTATTCTGAATTCAGCCTTCCTCACCCGAAGAACATGAAGAACAACCTTGTTCAATCTCCAGAAATATTCAACTTGACAATACCCCGTAAATCAATAGAATCCTTGATATCACCAATAACCGAGCCTAGAATAGGTCTATAGGCTCTGATACCAATTGTAAGTCTCACGACGGATCTTTCAATGTGATATTAGTATATTTGAGGATTAGGCGGAAACTAATCTCAAGCCGATTCTATGCAATGCACAATACCTCACGTAAAACCAATAGGAGGACACAATAAACACAGTAAAGATGCTTCAGAACACACGTATATTATACGTCGAGTGCTTAAGCCCTTAATCACTTACACGGTTGAAAATACAATGGACAAATAACCCTAAACTGTTAACATACGTTCTATATATATTTAACTAAACAAGCCCAACACTACCCAAAAGCCCACCGAGATCAACAGATCTCGGTTTACAATCAAAGCCCAAATCAGCCCAAAACTAGAACCGAAAACTACAAGCATAAACCAAAAATACAACCTAACAGACAGCTTCAAGAGTTTTGGACACTTATTATGAGTACCAGTTTCGTTGTTCATTGAGAGCATTTGTTGCATTAAAGCATTTTGGGATGAAAACGTGTAATACGAGGCATTTTGAGAAGCCATATTATAACAAATTTGAAAAGTCAGGGACTAAATTTGTTAATTTTTGAAAATTCTGGTTACTATTCAAACAAGGTTACTGATCAAACTAACAAATGGACAACATGAATGAATGAGATACTGCTCAAATGAGTGACTATGGTAATGAATGAGGGTATATAACGAATGTGAGAGAATGGATACTGAATGGAAAATTTAGCGAATGTGTTTAAAGAATGACGAGTGAACAGCGAACGAATGGTTAACAAATAGCGAATTTGACTTAAGCGAAAAACATGACGAAGGTAAGATCTAACGAATGATCAGTTGGAAGGTTTAACAAATCAGTCTTCAACAAGAGTAACAAATCAGTATTCAAAACTTCAAATCTTCAAACATTCAGATATTAGTCCATACTCATCCGAAATCAATCAAACTTATATCAAACGACTCGTAAACCAAATCCGAACTCGTCCGTAATAACAAACTACTACCAGAACACTCAATTAACCATTTCGTCGAACATAATTACCGCCATTAACGTTCAAATTCAAATCTATCAATTCACAATCCAATTCAACTCAAATCCGAACTCAAACCTCCATATCTAGTTCCAACTACCTAATTAACACTCTGAATTACATGTAGAACAGTCCAATTACAGTTAAACAGAAGCTCTGTTTCACCGGAACTTAACGAAATAGTCAATTCGTTTAATACAATTAAACAACGAATGAACACGAAGATCAGATCAAATGGCTCTGATACCACTTGAGAGAGCCTGAACTGGATCTAGATCTTGTGATGACATCGTGTTACTCTTTGATTTGGTATACGATTAGACGGATTACGTTAAGTGTGTGTACTGTGTGTGTTGAGAGGATATTTTGGCACTGTAGGCAATAATAATAGAACTGTTACATTAGGAATAATCTTACAGGGTATATATAGGGAGATGACCTCATTCGTTAAGATATCCTTAACGAATGGGTCATTCGGTACATTAAAGACTAACGAATGAGACAACTCATTCATTATACATTACTCATAGCGAATGCCCTACATTCGTTATGTCCCATTCGTTAATCAGGGTTAACGAAAGGAACTTACATTATACGAATGTGACACATTCGTTACAAGGTAACAAATGTGCCTTACAATTAAGGCGAATGGGCTATACAATTACCAAAATGCCCTTTATATTAAACCATAATATGATAACAAACTAATAAAGACCGAGACGCCAAGATCATGTATCAACAGAAAAACACTAAATCAGAACCTGTTATGGTTAAGCCTAAACTTGAAGACTTCCAACAAACATTTGATAGTGAAACGCAAGCATGATTAGCACTTTGTGTAAAAGGGGTTAAAACTATTTGAAATTAGTGATGAAATCAAATGAAGAAATTAAGAAGATCTATGAAGACTTACAAAGAGAACAAAGGCATCAGGCCTCATCATCACATAGAAGAACATCTTCTTACATACCCTCAACATCAAGAGCTCCAATTCCAACTACAAGATCACAATTTCAAAGACAAGAACGTCTACGTTCCAATGTGGACTTGCTTACTGATCTTTTCTTTGATGCCAGATCAAGGACTCTGAAAGTCATCCTCAAAAGTGGAGTTGAGAAGGCTATTATCTTCAAAATGACTTCAGTGAATTCTCCCTGGAGCAATTGAATGAAATGGCAACCGTCAGATTATTTAACTATCAACAAAGGGACGGGTTCGCTAGTCAGCAACAAAATGAAGTATCTAAATTACTGAGAGACCAATACAGAGCCGGATTTCCTCTATTAAACAAGCAGAGAAAATTTGACTACCCTGAAGCTGAAAAGAAAAAGAAGAGACAAAAGATTGAGAGAAGTCAGATTGTCAGAATATTCCTTCATGCAGCCAAATCGAACAAGCACTCCAAGAAGAAATATGAGAGAAAGTATAAGCAAGAGAAGGGATATACAGGTTCTCAATGGTGAAGTACAAAAAGATGGAAGGGTTGCTAATATCAGGTATGACAAGAAAAATGACATACTTTCCTTATGGAATTCTAATGGTGTTGTTTTGGGAGTGCTCGAGCATGACTCTGAGCTGGAGTGCATACATGCCAATGATTTAACAGACATCATGGTATGAGAGATATCATTTAATCTCCTAGACCATATAGAATTGAGCATCTTTCAGCAAAGAGTTGCTGTTGCAAGGAACAGGAAGACAAATCGGGCTAAAAGGCAAAATTAAAGGTAAGATTGCAGGTAACCATGCTAGAAAGATCATCGGTTGCATTGCTTATAATTTTACTTTACATTGTAATTTATTCTTTCTTAAAATTTGATATGTAATGCCCTTGAGGTAGAATTTCCAATTGTAATTTTGTTTTGAAGTAATGTAATTTACTTGCTTTTTGAAATTTGATGTATACTTAAACAAAGTAAGTAACCCAGGTGTGTTTTGATGCATCTGAGCTTATTCCAATTTAGAAGGAGATTGTTGAGTCAAAAATATTAACAAGGAAGATTGGAATCTTCTCAACCTCCTCAGAAATGGCTAAGTATGGAACTCGGGCAAGCTTAGGATCTCCGAGCATGGCATTTACTAGCTCGAGCATGATATCTTATATGAGTAAGGTTATCTCCTAGAATTCTTCTAAGTGTTTAAAGCTTCGAGCAAGCTACACTTCGTCGAGTAAGGATGTTCTTCATCAAGCATAGTTTGTATTCGAGCAAACACTTGATCTATCAAAGCTTAAACCAATACTACAAGTGTTTTGGTGGGTCGAGCAAGGATATAAACATTAACGAATGACATTCATTCATTTAAAATTTAAACGAACGTCTTTGTTCATTCGTTAATTTCTAACGAATAATAAATTATACTTTACACATTCGTTATACTGTAGACGAATGAGTCTTCATTCATTATGACGCAGGGGAAGGGAATGTGACTATATAATGAATGAACCACATTCGTTATATGAATTAACGAATAAACACTCATTCGTTACACTGTAGTAACGAATGTAAATTTAATTTAACTAATGGCCAATTTTACCATTCAAAATCAATTAAATAATTATCAAAACCATAATTTTGATGAATTTTAACCTTAAAGTATTACCTTAACAGTCAAACCTTGACTGTAAATGCTTAAATTAAGCGAAAATACTTTAAATTTGTTACATAAAAAATGACTTAACTTAAAATTGTGGGGAAAACACTTTTTTCTTTCTTTTTCACTTGATAAATTCTTAAAGCTCGGTAATCAAAATAACAAAGAATAGAAAATCTTTTTGTATTTTAAAAAATTTATATCAAAACACACTAAAAATATTTTTGTATTTTTCATTTTTCAAACCGAATGCAAAAATGAAAACTAGCAAATCAAAGTACATAAAACAGTACATATTTTTATGAGTTCGAGCAAGGAATCATATTGAATACTAACGTCCTAAACTACACTTCAATTTCAACCTTATTATGCACATAATCCAACGATGATTGCAGATATAATTGTCCACTTTAAACCTTACACATATTTTTCGGCAGCTTTATGATACATTTTTAATTGTTCAATTAAGCACGAATCTTATGTAGGCCTGTAACGCCCGTTAATTCCGGTTTCAAGAATTAAGGATTATAGAGTATGTATAACTCTCGGGACTTAACCGACGTTTCTCGGAAGCCTTTACGTCATCCGGTACGTCTAATCGCTTAGAATTTCTTCCAAGTTGCATTATTATTATTTCCCGGGTGCTAGAATGAAAAAGTTTCATAATATAACATTAAACAAAAAAAAATCCTAAACCCTAGAGCAGCAGCAGCGATCGGCCACAAGTAGCCACCCCCTCCCTTCCTTGCTTCGACTTTTTGATCGATTCCAAGCTCCTAGAAGTAGTTCAAGGTATGTACTACAAACCCCAACACTCTTTTTGTTCACCCCTATTCGTTTTGATGCTCAATTTTGCTGAAACTTTTCGTTGGACAGATTTTCGGCCAAGGTGTAATTGACCCACTTCCCGTTGATAAAAATTAGAGTTTATGGTGTAGAAATATCCCCAGGTATGGCATTTACATCATATTAAAATTTCTTGGTCATTGGAGGTGTTTAGGTCGGTCAATCGATTTTAGTTCGAAAACTAGGGTTTATCGAGTGTAGAATTGCAAATTGTTGAATTTGATGCATTAATTGATCAGGTGACCGACCGAATCAGTTTGTACAGCCCTAGGGAGGTATAAGGGCTGTGGAAAAATTATTTTTTGATGCTCGGGGCTGTTGTGGTTAGTGCTTCGTCAATCGAGTCGGCGGTGCGCGAATTTTCGTTTAAACGTTAAAGTAAGAGTTGTAAAAAGGAACCGTCAACCCTATCAACTCGGGTGACATAATCTTGATGAATGAAAAGATTTAAAATGCAATTTGGTCCATTCGGGGCTGATTCGTTAATTAATGGTTTTAAGGTTTATTACACGCGCATTCGACCCGATTTGATTGTCCTTGGGCCTTGGGCCAAGTGGTTGGGCCTTGGGCCAAGTTGTTGGGCCTTGGGCCAAAGTGTTGGGCTTGAACGGCCCATTAGGCAAGAGTGTTCTTACGGTCTAGTCTAGTAACGTGTTTTGTATAATTTACAGGCCCTTGCTTGTGATCGTGCACTTAGGAATTTCCTAGCTCGTTGCAGGTGTTCGTTTGATTTCAGGTGAGTTCATGATGCCCCTTTTTAACTCTTTTAACTTTTGGGCTAGTATGCACACCTAAGTGTTTTCCTACTGGATTAAATGTTTTAGGATTTATATAGGCTTGCTAGCATATGGTAGGCCTTGGGATGTGGCCTTGGGATGTTAAATATATATATATGTATATACATTGTTGCTTGGCCTATATCTGGCGATGTTGTAGTCGTTTCGACTACTGATGTTGTGTATGACTACTTTGTGTTTGCATGCACTAATGTTACGTGTTTGGGTTGTACGTTTGCTCGACACTGATGTTATACGTGGATGTTATATATATATACTGTGATATATATAGAGATGTAATTGAAAGGATGTTTACATATACATTTTGTATATGTATGTATGAGGATGTTTAGTTATCGGTAATGAGGATTTGATGGATGTACCCTTTTACTTTTTAAAACTTTTGGTTTGACTATCTTAACTATTACTACTGATGTTATTTACTTAAAACTTGAACTCACTCAGCTCAAGCTGACTTTGTGTGCATGTTAGTGTGAGTTTCAGGTTAGGAAGAGGATGCCTTATCGCTTGGACGTGCATGAAGCTACTTGGACGGTGAAGGGCATACGGGAACTGAAGTTTTACTATTAAAAATTTATTATTAAAAGTTTATTTAAAGATAACTATGTTGATTTTGTGCAAAATTCCCGGGTTTTGGGAACTTATTTTATTATTTATGTTTTCCGCTGAATTATACTCTGAGATGTTTGCTTTAATGGAAGAAACCGTTTTCAAGTTTAATTATTTTCTTAAGTGTTTTGTATGATTACCAACTGTGGGGTTCCTAGGGTTCGAGGCCTTACAGGGCCCCACCAATCAGACACAAGTATTATATCTCTTATACAGTGAATTTCACATGTACGTTTGTCATTATTCTTTAGAATTGATTAACAGTGACTCACGAAAAAATAATAAAAAGAAATAAAGCAAAAAGTTAAAATTTTCTCTTAAGATCGTTATTACTACACGTGGATAAGGTTCCATTTTAACACAATAAAAAGATAAAATAAGTTGAAGTTGTACAGGGCTTTAACCTCCAGCTCGATACATGACTTTTACACATCTTTGTTTGTAGTATACGCATAGGAGATCCAAGGCTTGTAGAAAACACTAAGAAAAGTAGAATATCCAAATCCTAACCCTCAGGTCAGATAGTCTTATTGCGCAGGAGAGGATCCAATATTTAAATAAAAATAAAGAAAATATGAAGTTGAATTTCTTTGCAAAATGAAATAAGAAAACAAGATGAATTTCTTTGCAAAATAAACGCATGCATAGACAGCAATCTTAAAATTTTATATTTATCAAAATCAAAAGATGTAAAACCACTTGATTCGGCTAGTTAGGTTTATATCTTATTAGCACCTATATGATCTGTCAATCCTATCTTACACATCATATAGCTAGTCTTACGACACTTTTTCGTCTAACTTATTCATGTGCTAGGTCTATTAGGTCAATGTACTATCATTTTACCTTTTTGCTTCAAGAACTCATTTTTTAGGAGCAATTTTTCTATGTTTTTGGATTTTCTCATACATGAATGTTTTTGAATTTTCTCTGTACAAAGTGAAAACACAGTATTTTTGAATTTTTCAATATTTTCCCCCCTTAAAAATCAGAACAGAAAAAAATGAAAACAAACGAAAAATTATACACAATAAAAAATAATTAACCGAGCGATTCAATTTCCTTTAAACAAGCAGATATTGAAAATGCATTTTATCAAAGGATTTGGTAAAAAGGTTAGCTTTCTGAAATCCGTGTGTATCTTCTCAATACTGATTAAGTTCTTTTCGAAACAATCACAGATAAAATGATATCGTATCTGGATGTGTTTAGTTTTAGAGTGCTGAACGGGATTCTTAGTGATACTAATAGCAGCAGAATTATCAATAAAAATTGTAGTAAGAAACTTCAAAACGTAATCCTGTAGATGCTTCTGGATCCACAAAACCTATAAACAGCAACTCGAGGATGCCACGTATTCGGCTTCGGCGGTTGAAGCAAAGACCGCTGTCTTACACAGCCAGGAAACAAGCCGATTTCCTAAAAATTGGCATCCCGCTGTAGTAGATTTGAAGTTGATCTTGTACCCTCTGTAGTCCGAGTCGGCAAAAGCAGTAAGATAAAACTATCATCCTTGGGATTCAATAACCGATGTCAGGATTACCCCTCAGATAGTGCAATATACGCTTCACAGCCGCCATATGAGTCACTCGGGGACTCGACTGATACCTGGCACATAGACAAACAGCAAACAAAATATCAGGACGAGAACTGTTAGATACATAAGAGAACTGATCATGGCTTGATAAAGGGTTGGATCAACGGTATCCTCCAATTCGTCCGATGACAAATTGTGACACACGGAGAGAGGTTTCGAGGGGATCTTTATGGCAGTTATCTTGAATCGGCTTAAGACGTCGTTCACATATTTCATCTGATGAATAAAGATTCCAGAATCAGACTGGTGAACCTGCAATCCCAAGAAAAAGTTCATCTCTCCCATCGAACTCATCTCGAATTTCATCTACATCGTCTTCTCAAACTCCTTACAATGTATCGTTTATTGAGCCTAAGATAATATCATTAACATAGATCTGAACTAGGAGAATATCATCACCAAGAGTCTTTTAAAATAATGTACAATCCACAGTCCCCCGTTTTAAACCACTATCAATAAGATGGTCAGCTAATGCGTTGTATAAAGCTCTCGGGGCTTGGTGTAAACGATAAAGAGCTTTGTTTAAGCGGTAAACATGCTTTGGATAGTCAGGGTCTTCAAAACCAGGAGACTTCTTCACATGCACTTCTTCATGGATTTCACTATTCAGAAAAGCACTATTCACATCCAACTGATACACCTTGAAATTTTTGAAAGCAGCATAGGCAGGAAATATTGCTATTGCATCCAGTCGTGCTACCGGAGCATACACTTTATTATAGTCAATGCCTTCTTGTGATTGTAACCAAGAATGGCCAATCGTGCCTTATTTCTCACGAAAACCCCACGGTCGTCCTTATTACACTTAAATACCCACTTAGTCAAGATAACTTTCTTAACCCGAGCAGGTTGGTCTATGAGATCCCTAACACCCAATCGCATGAACTTTTGCAGCTCTTCCCGCATTGCTTCCACCCATGACGGTTCCTTAAGTGCCATCGAGACACTCGTTAGCTCTATCTGGGATAAGAAACAAGTGTACTTTGCGATACTCAATATCCTAGTAGCAAGCATATCCACGTATGCACAGAATACATTATCTTCACATACATTAGCGACTTGACTTCTCGTTCGAACACCATCATTTACATTACGAATGATATTGTCTTGAGGATGATACGAATGAATCCGAAGGGACGAAGTCTCAATAACTAATACATTATTGTCAAGATTAGTGATGTTTTCTTCAGCCGTGTCTTCAGTTAAGGTTTGGGAAGAATCTTCAACATGTTCTCAGGAATAACCTGAGAATCTACAAAAGGAGCAGATGAAGAATCTTCATATTCGGTATCATCAGAAGTCATAGAAACATCATCAGACGTTTCTGGTTGGTCTTATACAACAGTTTCACCATAATTAGAAGATATTGGTATTGAAAGCAATTTTTCTTCCAAATATGCACGAACCAAGTCTTCATATTGCACATCAACCGATGGAGTGAGCGCATTAAATAATGAGTCATAATAGAACATCCAGTCAGGTCCTTTGCCAGTAGGGTGTGTGGTATAACACTGACAATCAACGTGATACCATTTTTCCGCACACCCTGAAGAGAAATTAAATACACATTTCTTGGGTGAAGCATACCCAAAAAAGTATCCATTGATAGCTTTCGCTTTGAATTAACTCGCATCCCGTTTCAGCATTGTACACGGGCACCCAAAAGGTTCTAGAAACTCGAGGTTCGGCTTCCGGTTATTAAGCAACTCATATCTCTTCTTCTTGAGCTTCTTAACCGTAAGAACCCGATTCAATGTTAGCAAGCGTTATTCATAGCCTCGTTCCAAAATTGAACGGGAAGCTTAGAATCCGCTAACATCGTTCTCGCCACCTCAATCAACGTTTGATTTTTCCTCTCATCTACTCCATTTTTTTGTGGCACATACGGAGCATTGTATTCTTGATGAATTCTCTTCTGAATACAATAAAAATCCAATACATTATTCTTGAACTCCGTGCCATTGTCACTTCAAATTCGTCTCACTTTATGTTTGTATAGCGATTCGATCTTATTGATTAAGTTCTGAACTAGAACTGGTGTCTGGTCTTTAGTACTCATAAGTAACACCCACGAGAATCTTGAGTAGTCGAACGATTCACTGGACTGAACAAATCAATATGAAGCTATTCCAAAGGAGTGTCAATAGAGTTGATCTAATTCAATGGGTGCAATTTCTTCTTCTGCTTGCCCTTTTTAAATGCAACACAGTGATCGGCAAGCTTAAAATTCTTTAAGGATACACCATCCACTAAATCTTTTGTTGTCAAATGATTCATCTTACGAATGTGGATGTGACCCATACGTCTGCGCCATAAGATCGTGTCCTTCTAGGGTGCTTTTGAGACGAAACACATTTCAGTCAGAGAAGAAGTTACTTTATTCGCCATGTCAAGGACATAAATATTATTTGATATAGGAGATCGCATGAAAACCATCTTTTCAGAAATAACGAAACCCGGTTGAAGGATAACGCACTCCTTGTCTGTAAATAAAGTGGTAAACTTCTTATGACAAATCTGTGAGACATTCAACAGATTATTATCCACTTTATCACAATAATTTTCATGCTCAAATGTAATACATCCATTTGAGACTTCGCCTTCTTTCGTAATCAATCCACACTGATTACCAGCAAATGCCACATATCCCCCATTGAATGTCTTTAACATTAGAAAGAAGATCGAGGTTGCCAGTAATATGCCGAGAACATTCGCTATCCATTATCCATTTATCACTGGAAATAGTTTTGGATGTACTCTGCATGACAAGGTAAACGATTAGTTCATAAAGGCAGCCCGGGCTGTAAGGCCCCGTTACCGGTAACCCTACTTTCGTGTTAGATTTACTCATAAACACAGTTCTAAATATCAGAGTTAATTAAAACATTTATGCAGAATATAAAAACTTTCATAAAACATTGCAATATTTCATAACTTGTCTCAAAACATCCTTTGTCTTTTACATTAAAACATTAAAATTAAAACATCGTAAGTCTTCAGATGCCAGGCTCTTAATCTTCTGCCATGTGTCCCCGCTCAAGCCAGCTGTCTCATCCTACTCACCTGCGTGCATACTAAAAGTCAGCTACATTGAGTGAGTTCTAGTTAATCACATAATCATACAATACATTCTTTACATTTCATACTTAACCTCCTAACTTTCTTTCATACACACTTAAGTGCTTTTACTTTCATTTTTACCTTCATAGTTTCTTTACATACATAATCATACGTTTTAAAGAGCCTTTCGCCCTATAACCTCACAGATATTATAAGGGTCTGGTCCCTAGTTTTCGAATATTAGAAGGGTTCGATTCCCTAACATCACAGATACTATAAGGGTCTGGTCCCTACCATCACAGATATTATAAGGGTCTGGTCCCTAGTTTCGAATATTAGAAGGGTTCGATTCCCTAACATCACAGATATTATAAGGGTCTGGTCCCTAACATCACAGATATTATAAGGGTCTGGTCCCTAGTTTTCGAATATTAGTAGGGTTCGATTCCCTCTTCGTTACCATACATTATCCCCGAGTAATTTTAGGGCTCGGTACCCTTTTCGTAACCATACAACCATACATCATACCTCGAGTATTATTAGGGCTCGGTACCCTTTTCGTAACCATACAACCATACATCATACCTCGAGTATTATTAGGGCTCGGTACCCTTTTCGTAACCATACAACCATACATCATACCTCGAGTATTATTAGGGCTCGGTACCCTTTTCGTAACCATACAACCATACATCATTATTCCCTTCTTTTATTATCTCTATCACATTTATACGCATAAGCATACATATCATATTTACCTTATACTTAACATTACAACCTGACAGTACGTGCAATATCCGAAGATCGTTCACGTACCATCAAGCAATCATTCTTACATAACACATATATCATATAGGGCATACACTTATCACTTAGGATAAATGTATTAACAACACATCAAGTATGCACACAGCCCCGAAAACATAACAAGGAATGGGGCTAGAAACTCACCTGAACACGGTTACGTTCTCCGTTGATCGTAATCCCTTTCTTCAGTTGTGCACGGCTGACTGTATAACAAGTATACATATCCATTTAACTATCACTACTTATAATGTATTTCTATCTTTATATGACCCACAACGAACGGGGGTCCAGGGGCAGCGCCCCTGGCAGCGGGGTCTAGGGGCGGCAGCCCCTAGCAGGGTCCAAGGGGCAGAGCCCCTGGCTGGGGTCGAGCTGTCTTAACACATTTTTCATTAGATTTTTAATTTATTTTCTAATCGAACTTGACTTTAGGCGAAGTTAACCTTAGGCGAACTTAGCTTTAGGCGAAGTTACCAGCTAGGCGAACTTAGCTTTACAGCGAAGTTGCCATCAGGCGAACTTGGCTTCAGGCGAAGTTGTCATCAGGCGAACTTGGCCTCAGGCGAAGTTATCATCAGGCGAACTTGGCCTCAGGCGAAGTTATCATCAGGCGAACTTGGCCTCAGGCGAAGTTACCAGTTAGGCGAACTTAACTTCACAGCGTAGTTGCCATCAGGCGAACTTAGCTTTACAGCGAAGTTGCCATCAGGCGAACTTAGCTTGTAGGCGAAGTTCATCAGGCGAACTTAGCTTGCAGGCGAAGTTCGTTGCTTTGAAGGCGAAGTTGCCCAGATGAAGGCGAAGTTGCCCAGACAGCCGCTGTTTTAGCTTCTGATCGGCATTTCGAGCGATTTTAACACCCTTGCTATGGTTCAATATCACCCACTACGCTACCCGGCCATTTTCGGTCGTTTATACACTAAAAAGCTTGGATCTTTAAACTTCAAAGATCAAGAACCATACCTTTTTGGGCTTGTTTGGATCTCGTTTACTTGCTTAATCACAACCAACCGCTCTCTCTTTCTCGGACCTCGCTCTCCCTCTCCTCGGCTGCCGCCGGCGGTTGTAGGTGGTGTGTATGTTATGGAGTGTTTTTAGGAAAATGATGGAAATGAAGGTATTTTGGGGTTTTGGGGGTATTTATATCCCTGAAATCCCATTCTCATTTAACCCATCTCAATTAATCCAAGTCCAAGACCCGCTCCTTACCCGATATTAATTAATTACGCGAAATCACTAAACATAACTTCCTTTATTCATCATTAAAATTTTAGGATGTTACAAGTCTCCCCTCCTTAAAGAGGTTTCGTCCCCGAAACCTAACTATTACATAAACAAACTAGGGTAAAACTTGCGCATCTCATCCTCGGCTTCCCAAGTAGCATCTGATCCCTTGCGGTGTTTCCATATCACATTTACCAAGGGTATAATCTTGTGACGAAGCTGCTTCTCCTTGCGATCAACGATCTCTATCGGTTGCTCGATGTAGTTCAATTGTTCATCAACCT
This sequence comes from Bidens hawaiensis, assembly GCF_021521415.1. Taxonomy (NCBI): domain Eukaryota; kingdom Viridiplantae; phylum Streptophyta; class Magnoliopsida; order Asterales; family Asteraceae; genus Bidens; species Bidens hawaiensis. The sequence goes on along the minus strand of NW_027491074.1, from coordinate 1,403,520 downwards.
CAATGTCCATTAATGGCACGTGAGACGTGTCATCAGCTAGACACTTCCTCAGATGAGAAACATGGAAGGTTGAATGAATTCCTTCTAACTCATCGGGTAAATCCAGTTTATAAGCTACTTCACCCACACGACCTACAATCTTGAACGGTCCAATGTACCTCGGACTCAACTTTCCTCTTTTCCTAAAACGGATAATCCCCTTCCAAGGCGAGACCTTGAGCATCACATAGTCACCTACGTTAAACTCAATTGGTCGTCGCCGCTTATCTGCATAAGACTTTTGTCTGTCTTGCGCGGCTTTCAATCTTGCTTTGATCAGATCGAACTTTGAAGACGTTTCCTGAACCACTTCTAGGCTTCCCATTTCTTTCTGACCAATCTCACCCCAACACACCGGGGTTCTACATCGTCTACCGTAAAGCATCTCAAACGGTGGCATACCAATACTTGAATGGTAACTGTTGTTATAGGAGAACTCTGCCAGATGCAGATGATCATCCCAACTTCCACCAAAATCTAAAACACAAGCACGTAGCATATCCTCAAGGGTTTGGATCGTCCTTTCAGACTGTCCATCAGTTTGAGGATGATACGCCGTACCGATGTTCAACCTCGTCCCCATAGCTTCATGGAATTTCTTCCAGAACCTCGAAGTAAACCGGGTATCTCTATCGGACACGATCGATAACGGTACTCCATGCTTGGTTACAACTTCTCTGATGAACAAGCTTGCTAACGTTTCTGACGAGATGGCCTCTCGTATGGGTAGAAAGTGAGCACTCTTGGTCAAGCGGTCCACAATCACTCAGATGGTATCATGTTGCTTAGTTGTACGAGGTAGCTTAGTTATGAAGTCCATGGTGATGTGTTCCCATTTCCACTCAGGTATCTCTAGCGGTTGCATTTTCCCATAAGGCTTTTGGTGTTCGGCTTTGACTTGTAAGCAAGTTAAGCACTTACCAACATAATCCACTACATCGTTCTTCATTCCTGGCCACCAGTAATCTCTTTTCAAGTCTTGGTACATCTTTGTAGCTCCAGGATGGATTGAGTACCTTGACTTATGAGCTTCATCTAAGATTCGACTTCTAAGATCACCATGGCGTGGGATCCACATACGGTCGAACCGAGTTTTAACTCCATGAGTGTTTTCCATCAACCCATCTTGCTGGCCATAAATCCTTTCTTTCTTTACTAACCCTTCGTCTACTAACACTTCTGACTGCACTTTGATGATTTCTTCAAAAAGACTTGAGTTCATGATTAACTTGTATGACTTCACTGCTGCAAGGACTTCCTCATTCTTACGACTTAGCGCATCAGCGACCACGTTAGCTTTACCGGGGTAATACTTAATCTCACAGTCGTAATCCTTTATCAATTCTAACCATCTTCTCTGCCTCATGTTCAATTCTTTCTGTTCGAAGAAGTACTTTAAACTCTTATGATCTGTATAGATAGTACACTTAGTACCATACAGATAATGCCTCCATATCTTGAGAGCATGCACTACAGCTGCTAACTCCAAATCATGCGTCGGATAAGTACTCTCATGGACCTTCAACTGCCTAGACGCGTAGGCTATCACCTTCCCTCGTTGCATCAACACGCAACCTAACCCTTGATGCGAGGCATCAGCACAAACAACGAAATCCTCGTCGCCATCGGGTAAAGTAAGGATTGGAGCTTGCGTGAGTCTCTTCTTCAATTCTTCAAAGGCTTCCTCCTGAAACTTCCCATAACTGAATACTATCGACTTTCGGGTCATACCGGTCAGCGGTGCGGCAATCTTGGAGAAACCTTCGATGAATCTCCTATAGTAGCCAGCTAACCCTAGGAAGCTTCGTATATCAGTCAGATTCTGCGGAGTCTTCCAATTCGTTATCGCTTCAATCTTAGGTGGGTCCACGGTAATTCCTTCCGGATTAATCACGTGACCTAAAAATTGCACTTCTCTTAACCAGAACGCGCACTTCGAAAACTTGGCATACAACTTCTCTTTCTTCAGAGTCTCCAATACCTCTCTCAGATGCTCAGCATGTTCAGACTCGTTCTTTGAATAAACCAATATATCGTCAATAAAGACGATAACCGACTTATCCAACATCGGTCGACACACCCTATTCATCATGTCCATAAATGCTGCAGGAGCATTGGTTAGACCGAATGACATTACGAGGAACTCGTAGTGTCCATACCGCGTTCGGAATGCTGTCTTAGGGATGTCTGCCTCCTTCACCTTCAGCTGATGGTAGCCTGATCTGAGATCTATTCGTGAGAACCAACTTGAACCTTGCAGTTGGTCAAACAGATCATCAATCCTTGGCAACGGATATCTATTCTTTACCGTATGCTTATTCAACTCACGATAGTCTATGCACATTCTCATACTTCCATCCTTCTTTTTCACGAACAACACTGGTGCGCCCCACGGGGAAACACTCGGTCTTATGAAACCTTTGTCGAGGAGTTCTTGCAGTTGTGACATCAATTCTTTCATCTCGGACGGTGCTAGACGGTAAGGCGCTTTCGCGACAGGTTGGGCTCCTGGTATTAAATCTATCTGAAATTATATCTCTCGCTCCGGCGGCAACCCCGGAAGATCCTCAGGGAATACTTCTGGGTAGTCGCGTACAATAGGAACATCTTTCATTTCTTTCGTCTCGGCCGCAGCGTTGACGACATACGCCAAGTAGGCACGACACCCTCGCCTTAGCAAACCCTCGGCTTTTATCATCGAAATGACATTAAGCCAATAACTTTCCTTATCACCATAAACCGTTACCGCACTACCATCCAATGACTTTAACCTTATCATCCTACTCTTACATACTATCTGAGCCTCAAACTCAGACAACCAATCCATACCCAAAACCACATCGAACCCTCCCAAGGTCATAACGTACAATGTAACCGGGAACTCGTGTCCTTCCAATTCTATCTTACAGTTCTTAACCATTTTTGTTATTTTAACCGAAGTGTCACTGGCGGTTTCTACTACAAAAGTTTCAGACACTCGGCAACATTTCATTTAAGCTAGTTTACTAAATGGTGTGGCTACGAAACTTTTTTTTGCGCCCGAATCAAATAATACAGAAGCGGAAACACCGTTCACTAGAAACGTACCTGTGACGACATCCGGAATCTGCTTGGCTTGTTCTTGGGTCTGTGAATAAAGTGGTAAACTTCTTATGACAAATCTGTGAGACATTCAACAGATTATGATCCACTTTATCACAATAATTTTCATGCTCAAATGTAATACGTCCATTTGAGACTTCGCCTTCTTTCGTAATCAATCCACACTTATTACCAGCAAATGCCACATATCTCCCATTGAATGTCTTTAACATTAGAAAGAAGATCGAGGTTGCCAGTAATATGCCGAGAACATTCGCTATCCATTATCCATTTATCACTGGAAATAGTTTTGGATGTACTCTGCATGACAAGGTAAACGATTAGTTCATAAAGGCAGCCCGGGCTGTAAGGCCCCGTTACCGGTAACCCTACTTTCGTGTTAGATTTACTCATAAACACAGTTCTAAATATCAGAGTTAATTAAAACATTTATGCGGAATATAAAAACTTTCATAAAACATTGCAATATTTCATAACTTGTCTCAAAACATCCTTTGTCTTTTACATTAAAACATTAAAATTAAAACATCGTAAGTCTTCAGATGCCAGGCTCTTAATCTTCTGCCATGTGTCCCCGCTCAAGCCAGCTGTCTCATCCTACTCACCTGCGTGCATACTAAAAGTCAGCTACGCTGAGTGAGTTCTAGTTAATCACATAATCATACAATACATTCTTTACATTTCATACTTAACCTCCTAACTTTCTTTCATACACACTTAAGTGCTTTTACTTTCATTTTTACCTTCATAGTTTCTTTACATACATAATCATACGTTTTAAAGAGCCTTTCGCCCTATAACCTCACAGATATTATAAGGGTCTGGTCCCTAGTTTTTGAATATTAGAAGGGTTCGATTCCCTAACATCACAGATATTATAAGGGTCTGGTCCCTACCATCACAGATATTATAAGGGTCTGGTCCCAAGTTTCGAATATTAGAAGGGTTCGATTCCCTAACATCACAGATATTATAAGGGTCTGGTCCCTAACATCACAGATATTATAAGGGTCTGGTCCCTAGTTTTCGAATATTAGTAGGGTTCGATTCCCTCTTCGTTACCATACATTATCCCCGAGTAATTTTAGGGCTCGGTACCCTTTTCGTAACCATACAACCATACATCATACCTCGAGTATTATTAGGGCTCGGTACCCTTTTCGTAACCATACAACCATACATCATACCTCGAGTATTATTAGGGCTCGGTACCCTTTTCGTAACCATACAACCATACATCATACCTCGAGTATTATTAGGGCTCGGTACCCTTTTCGTAACCATACAACCATACATCATTATTCCCTTCTTTTATTATCTCTATCACGTTCATACGCATAAGCATACATATCATATTTACCTTATACTTAACATTACAACCTGACAGTACGTGCAATATCCGAAGATCGTTCACGTACCATCAAGCAATCATTCTTACATAACACATATATCATATAGGGCATACACTTATCACTTAGGATAAATGTATTAACAACACATCAAGTATGCACACAGCCCCGAAAACATAACAAGGAATGGGGCTAGAAACTCACCTGAACACGGTTACGTTCTCCGTTGATCGTAATCCCTTTCTTCAGTTGTGCACGGCTGACTGTATAACAAGTATACATATCCATTTAACTATCACTACTTATAATGTATTTCTATCTTTATATGACCCACAACGAACGGGGGTCCAGGGGCAGCGCCCCTGGCAGCGGGGTCTAGGGGCGGCAGCCCCTAGCAGGGTCCAAGGGGCAGAGCCCCTGGCTGGGGTCGAGCTGTCTTAACACATTTTTCATTAGATTTTTAATTTATTTTCTAATCGAACTTGACTTTAGGCGAAGTTAACCTTAGGCGAACTAAGCTTTAGGCGAAGTTACCAGCTAGGCGAACTTAGCTTTACAGCGAAGTTGCCATCAGGCGAACTTGGCTTCAGGCGAAGTTGTCATCAGGCGAACTTGGCCTCAGGCGAAGTTATCATCAGGCGAACTTGGCCTCAGGCGAAGTTATCATCAGGCGAACTTGGCCTCAGGCGAAAATACCAGTTAGGCGAACTTAACTTTACAGCGAAGTTGCCATCAGGCGAACTTAGCTTTACAGCGAAGTTGCCATCAGGCGAACTTAGCTTGCAGGCGAAGTTCATCAGGCGAACTTAGCTTGCAGGCGAAGTTCGTTGCTTTGAAGGCGAAGTTGCCCAGATGAAGGCGAAGTTGCCCAGACAGCTGCTGTTTTAGCTTCTGATCGGCATTTCGAGCGATTTTAACACCCTTGCTATGGTTCAATATCACCCACTACGCTACCCGGCCATTTTCGGTCGTTTATACACTAAAAAGCTTGGATCTTTAAACTTCAAAGATCAAGAACCATACCTTTTTGGGCTTGTTTGGATCTCGTTTACTTGCTTAATCACAACCAACTGCTCTCTCTTTCTCGGACCTCGCTCTCCCTCTCCTCGGCTGCCGCCGGCGGTTGTAGGTGGTGTGTATGTTATGGAGTGTTTTTAGGAAAATGATGGAAATGAAGGTATTTTGGGGTTTTGGGGGTATTTATATCCCTGAAATCCCATTCTCATTTAACCCATCTCAATTAATCCAAGTCCAAGACCCGCTCCTTACCCGATATTAATTAATTATGCGAAATCACTAAACATAACTTCCTTTATTCATCATTAAAATATTAGGATGTTACACGGGCCTTGGTTTTGTGCTCTCTTTTGTTTCTTATTCACAAACATTAATATTTGGTTTCAAATGGGATTGATGAACTTATGAATAAGTCAAAGGTTTCTTTGAATTTTGTTTGAGATATTCATCCTTAATCACACCTGAATCCGAGTTCTTACAAAGCAGTTTAACAAACTCAACTGGATTGTGAGTTACTTTAGAATCATGAACATCAACTCGAACAACTTTTTGAGGATTTACATTATGAAACATTATGTGTGAATCATCCACTTGTACTTGCATAGGTTGTCTTTCCATTATATTTTTAACCTGGGGAACTTGTTCCTTGGCTACATTTTTAGCAGATTTTAACTTAGCTCCACATTTCTTGGCAACGTGCCCATGATCACCACAAATAAAACACATTATCGACAAATGTTTGTGGTGGTACAATTGGTATGTGTGTAGCTTCAGGATAAAAAGAAACAACCTTTCATGCTGAACTAGAACCAGCCATCTTGTTTGCCTTTTTATTTTTGTAAAACTAAAGATTGGTGCTGTTGGAAACATTTTCCAATCCCGAGGATTTCACAAATTTTATAGGTTTGAAAAAAATTGGTTTCTATTTCTCTTGAGATGCATTATTCATTTTTGACTTATTAAAAGCTTTCTCAAGTTCAATCAAAGTGGATGTTTCATCTTGAAACACACTTTCAATTAATTCAGGTTTCACTAAACTTAAAGGGATATCTTGTTCATTAAATACTTTATTTACCCCTTTCAGTTTATAAACTCAACCTTTTGATAACTTAGTGTTCTTTGTAGGATTGATAAACCTCATCAAATCCTCATCAGAAATCATATATTTTTCTGATTGCTTTACTTTAATTTGAGAATCTTTTGAAGATTTTGAACTTTTTGAACTGTTTGAACCATAAATTGCTTCTTCAAACTCATATGGCTCACTAAGAATATGATTTTCTCGAGAGATATTCTTATTCTTGTGAATCACATAGGGTTCATCAACTTCTTCTATTAAATCATTACATTCATTTTCAGTAAAAACAACTTTACTTTTAACATGAAATATCAAAACGGATTTTTCATTAACAATTTGAAAGATGATGCTATGATGATGTTGACAACAATTTGGATCTCTAGATTTTACACCTTATATCTCAAAGTGCGGAATCCATTGAGATTGAACACAACAAGTAAACATTAAGCATATACCTCATTGATAACTTCAAAGAATACAAGATATGACACTTAGGAAACTTTCTCTCTCTAGTCTCTCACTCTAACAATCACCAAAAGTTATTGGAATAACGCATAAGTCATCCAGGGGCGTATATGATACACGGCGCATATGTTATGCGCCGCATAACATATGCGTTCCTGATGACTTATGCGTTAAAATCCATTTACAAAACATAAATTTTACAATTCTAGCCCTATACAATCATATCTAATACAACTAAGACCCTAGCAATAGACATTATGCTTCAACAAACTCGCCCTTGGATGTTGTTAGGTCTTCGATCTTCAATCTTCAGTCTTTCATCCCAAAAACCCTTTCTTGATACTCCTCCTCATATCCTCTCATGAACGTTTATTTGAGGGCTTTTGATTAGTGGGAATAGATACTCCAACACCCTTGTATTGGAATTTCTTCAATGAAGCAGTCCGTATCTTCTATTTAATCTCCTGCTCTCTTTCCTTTTCTTTTTGTTCTTCTTCTCCCATCTTAAACCACTTACTTTTCCACACTTCACCAGAATGAAATTTATATTTATGACAAATCTTTATCACTTTCTGGCCGGATGATGGCTGGTTTGCACGAAAATCGAGAAGGGGGGGACTGCAGCGCCGATCGGACCAAGGGTTGGCTAGGGTTTATTTTTTTTATAATATAATATAATAACAATAATACATTCTAGCCCCTATACTTTACTGATTGTTGAACTTGAACGAAAAGCTAAGTAAGATACGTTTACGAGGGTGGCAAGGAGCTCTCGGGAGAATGCCGGGTCAAGCCCGGGAGGTGCTCACAACACTATAAGGTTATACCTTTTATCGGAAATTAACGGACGTTACACTGAGGATAATATCATAGGAGATTTGAATACTAGAGTTCAAACGAGACGTCAAATCAATCAAACTCTCCAATATTTTTACTCAAAGGTATCTCCGTTTATCACTTTCTAGTATTGCATAGTAGACGCCTGATATTTATCAATTGGAACTTGTATTTTGCACTTATGCAACGTCTCTATATCCTTCGCCGAGCAATTCACTAACCACATGGGATCCATCACAACTATTACATCCCACACTCCATTTCGGTTCAAAACAATCTTAGCTTCTCCTTGTTTTCATCATAGTACCACCATTGAAAATTAAAATGGAAGTCTTGCTCCATAGGGTACATAGGAATCACTTTAAGAGTTTCAGGCTGCTTGTATCTCCAAGTCTTCACAAACTCATCTGTATCAGGATCTTTCTTTACTTTATATACATGGAGATATGGTGTTTGTCCAACTTCGAAATCCGCATTTTGCTTAACGCTTAATAAAATCCCAAATCTCCTTCACCGGCCCACGTTTAGGACAATACAATAACTCCTTTTCAACAATGTCCACAACATCCATCCACGGCAGAGATTTTAATTCGCATAAACTTTCAAAGTATTGTAAGCCAAACTTTCTTCGAACAGCAATCTTTCTGATCTTCTTCAAGTATGCAATATTCACAACTTTGCCAGTTTTACTTCCTTTTCTTTCTTATAGTACTTGACTGGATTCAAATATATACATTTTGGTTCAATCTTCCTCCTTTCAAATAAGTACAGATGTTGTGCTTCGGATCAGTAATTTTTCCTTTATTTCTCATCTGAAAACACAAAACATATACACATGTTAAAATTGAATTCAATCATCAATGAATAAGTTTCACTCAACGGATAAGTTCCACTTAATGGATAAGTTCCACTCAACGGATAAGTACATATGTCAGATTAAACGTATATGTTAGATCTAGCGGATATGTTTGAGTTAGCATATAAGTCTGACTAAACGCATATGTCTTGTTTTAATGAATAAGTTGATTATTGACCCTGGTCAACGCATAACTTATACTCCGCATATGTCATGACATATGCGGCGTATATGTCCATGTTTGGACCAAAATCAATCACCCAACAAGACTCGTTAAGCTACATTTATCACTTTTACGTCTCTAATTTGGTGGTTTATCAATTTTTAACTAGCACAAAGACAGATTATATCAACGGATATGTCAAACGTTTCAGATCTAACAATTTTAGCTTATAACAATCCAATTGAATATTAACACAAGACTCGTATGATTAAACTAATTCTTTTCTGATGTTTATTTGAGCCAAACAAAGTTTCCTCTAGAAGTCCAATTCCAGGTTGGTACTAAATTTCTACAACCTTTTTTCATCCTAATTCATCCTTATAGCTCGTGTATTCGTCGAAAAACAGTTGTTTTTAGGTTTACCGGGTGGCTGTCCATTTGGACAGTTTTGGTGATGTTTCGGCTAAGGTTTTTGCACCACAATCCTCCTAGGTAAGTCCCGTATAACATACTTTAAAATCATGTGCATTGATGTTAGTTTGATTGGTCAACTAGTTGTAGATTGAAAGTGGATTTTCGGTTGTCTAGAATAGCGAATTGTTGTGTTTAACGCGAGTATTGGAGTAATTAACGACCAATTCAGTTCGGGTGACCTTGGTTCGGGTTACGGACTATTGAAAAATCATTTTTATATTTATGGGGGCTAAATTGGTTGTCGATTACTCAAACGGATCGGTACAACGCGCATTTACATTTATTGAATAGTTAGTGCGTTGTACCTGCGAGTTACCGACCCATTTGACTCGTGTAGCGTCGTGTGGACTTGTTGGCTGTGAAATTATCATATTGGGTCCACAAGGGGCTGAGTTGGATGTTAAGTGCTTAAACAACTCTTAAACGCGCGTGTTGGTGTCACCTAGTGCTTTCGGGGGTAATTTGGGAATTCTTTATTCCCGAGAGTATCTAAGGGTCGGGTTGGTAAACTTAAGGCCCCGGGGACTGTTATGAATGATTTTGATGAGTTCGAGGCTTTACGTAACTCGAACCTTGTTAGAACGTCACGTAGGATAAACGAGTCCTTTCAATGTCGTTAGTGATGTTTGTATGTAAACCGACAGGCGTTTGAGTTTTGGGGATACTTAGGGGTCCTCTAGCTCGTGGTGAATTCGTGCCTTGTGTCAGGTGAGTTCATGATGCCCTTTTTAATCTTTTTACGTTTTAGGCTAGCATACACACCCTATTACAAATTTTACCCGATTTTAATTACTTAAACTATTTGGACGGTATTACATGGTATTATTCGTGATTGTGCATTTTGAAGGCTATGTTTGAATTATTTTCTATGCCTTATGATATTTTAGACACGTTTATGGTCTTATATTCCTTAAGGTTACATACATTATTTATGGTCTAGGCTCGAGGATACTATTAGGCCTAGTATTAATTTCTAGATTATCCATTATTTATGGATTTAATGTGATGATATGGTTTGGTTGAATGCTTGAATTAGATGTTGGTAAGTGTGTATGTGGATGTGGATATGTGGGTAAACTGTAACCGGGTCAAATATATTACTCGGGGAAGACCCGGGGTGAGGAGCCCCTTGTTTCATGTTTATATCCCGGCGGGTCAAATATATTACTTAGGGAAGACCCGGGGTGAGAAGACCCGCCGTTCTGTTAAACCGTGGTCGGGTCAAATATATTACTTGGGGAAGACCCGTGGTGAGGAGGCTCGTATCACGTGTTTGGGTATGTTAAACTGTGACCGAGTCAAATATATTACTTGGGGATGACCCAGGGTGAGGAGGCTCGTGTTGCGTGATTTTTGTTTTGTTAAACTGTGACCGAGTCAAATATATTAGTTGGGGATGACCCGGGGTGAGAAGGCTCGTGTTGCATGATTTTGTTGGTTTTTGTTAAACCGCGGCTGGGTCAAATATATTATTCGGGGAAGACCCGGTGTGAGGAGGCCCGTGTTGCGTGTTTGATCAAGAGAATATGTTTAATGTTTTATTTACTTATGATTTGATCAAGAAGAGTTATTTATTATTTTATTGACTTATGATTTGACCAAGGAAAGACATATATCTATTTACTTATGATTTTCTCCTACATTTTTATACCTATGGAATTAAATTGTTTAATGAATGTTACTTATTGAAATCTTGAACTCGCTCAGCTCAAGCTGACTTTGTGTGTATGTTAGATTGACTTTCAGGTTGAGGATTGGAGATTACCGCTTGGACGTGCTAGAGACTACTCGGACGGTTGAAGGCACATCTAGTCGAGGAATTAATAATGCAAACTGTTTTCTTTTAATTTATTACTATAAGCATTTAATATTTGGTTTTGGGCACTTTTCCTGGTTTTTGGGAATTTTGATGTTTATTATTTCGCTGTTTAATTACTCTGAACTGATTTTAATAAGATGAACACGTTTGGTTTTAAATTTTTGAGAATTTTTGGATATGATTACCAACTGTAGGATTCCTGAGGTTCGGGGTATTACAAGTTGGTATCAGAACCATGGTTCGAGGGATCCGAGCATTCCCGAATGTTTGGACTCAAACTGTAAGAGAAAAGACTAGATCTACCAACCGCGAGTAGCTGCACGCCAGGAGGTAACTTTAATTGTTTAGTCGTTCTTTTGAGTTTAAAAGTTACATTATATGATTAATTGCTTAAATGTTAGACAGAATGCTAATGTGGTTAGGGTCAGGGGGTACTTAGGATGGGCGGGTGAGGTAACCAATTAATAACACTTGATCAACGTTATTAGCAGTTTACTGTTACCTTCCATGTTCTAAATACTACTTGTACCTGACCGTGTTGGAGTTCTATCTTTGTAAGAGTAGGATATGGCTAGTACCCGTTCAACGAAGAGTGGTCGTCCTAGCGGTCGTGGTCGTAGGCCAAATGTTGAGACTGAGAGAGAGGACCCGACTCCATAGCAAGAAGAGACCCCGATTCAGGAGGAGGGGGATAACCCCGCCTTAGATCCTGCTATACGCACGGCCATCGCAGATGAGGTTTACCAGGTTCTTCATAGCGTTATTCCCGAGATTGTTGCTGAGGCCGTTAGGGTTGCAAAAGAGTCAATGGATGGTAAGGGTGCGGATAAGCAAGGAAAGGATCAAGAGACTCAGGTTGAAGACGAGGAAGTGGTATCTAGTGATGAGGAGGAAGAAGCTCGTGCGTTTAGTGTGCCTACTAGAGGTTGTTCGTATGGGGATTTCAAGAAGTGCGACCCTCCCGTTTTAGATGGTACTAAAGATGCGATGGCAGCTCATCAGTGGGTTAGAGAGAAGGAAGCAGTATTAAGGGTCAGTAAGTGCAAAGGGGGGGACATGGTGACTTATGCTACCGCCTCGTTTCATTCCGAGGCGCTGTGTTGGTGGGATAATCTAGCTCAGGCTATGGGTGATCGTTCTATTAGGAGGATGGCTTAGGGAGAGTTGAAGCAGTTGGTTATCGATCATTTTTGTCCTCCGCATGAATTAGATAAGATGGAGCAAGAGTTCTTAGTTTTAGAAGCGGGTGATATGTCACATCAGGAGTATACTACAAAATTCAATCAGATGGCTCGTTTATGTCCCAATCTAGTTACACCTGAAAGTAAAAGAGTCAAAAAGTTGTAACGCCCGTAAAATTTCTTTGAGAAAGGAAAATGATGCTTATGCATTGTATGATTCTATTTTGTTACCGGGTCTCGTCTTGAATCTTCGGGGGGCCTCCTAGACGAGCCCATAAGTTGAATTACTTAAGTTTCATTCAAGTGTCGCAACTTTCAACTTGGAAGGGCCAGAACGTAACATTTTATATTATAATCAAAAACCCAAAACCCTAGCCTCCATGTTCTGCGATCGGCAGCTGCAAGGCTCCCATACCATCCGATTTTCTTTTTTTCCAGCCAACATTATGGTGTAAAAATCTAATTCAAGGTTAGTCTCATGTCTCCTCTAGTCTTTTACACCTTAAACCATCCTTATACATCGCGTATTGGTCGTTAAGGTTGAGTTTTAATGATAACAGATTGCTGACAGATTCGTATACGTTTATTTTAGGGTCTGTAACTCGATGAAAATATATTGTTTTTGATCGATTCTTGTTTCTATGATATTCTACTTTGAGTATAGTTTCCAGAAAGGTATAATACGTAATTTTTGGACAAGATTTGAATGGTTTTTATGAATTTATAAAATCGAGTGTCAAAGCTGATGCGGGATGACGGATTCTGGTCTGTCTTCCCGACGTCATAACCTTTATTCGACAAGTCCAAATTGGTTGGTTCCACTTTTGGAAGTTAGTGTTTCGAGTTAGGAAGCAAACCCAATTGGAATCGTTTAATTTGGTTCGGTAATGAATTTTATAAAAATAATACCATTTTGTTGCGCGCTGAAATAGCTGCACATACTTTTCTTTGTTGGAAAAATTTTAATGATTTTTGGGTCCAATAGAAAAATATAATAAAAATATTTATAAACCTAATACATTTATTAAAGTCTGGTAAAAATTTAATAATTTAATTCCAAGATTATCCTATGTAATTAAATGCATCTTCGCATGCTAAAATCTGCACGTTTTACTCGTTATTAATCAACTAGTTTGTTTTAGGCTTAACCGGTGGTTTTGGTTAGTTGAAAGGTTTTAGGGGCCTCGGGCCAAGTGTTGGGCCTCGGGCCAAGTTGTTGGGCCTCGGCCAAAGTGTTGGGCCTTGGGCCAAGTTGTTGGGCCTTGGGCCAAAGTGTTGGGCCTTGGGCCAAGTTGTTGGGCCTTGGGCCAAAGTGTTGGGCTTGGGCGGCCCATTAGGCAAGTGTGTCCTTGCGGTCTAGATTAGTAACGCGTTGTGTATAATTTACAGGCCCTTACTTGTGAGTGTGCACTTAGGGATTTCCTAGCTCGTTGCAGGTGTTCGATCGATTCCAGGTGAGTTCATGATGCCCTTTTTACTCTTTTACGTTTTGGGCTAGCATACACACCGAAATACAATTTTAAACGATTTTACTCGTTACAATGATTTGAATAGTTTTACATGGTCTCACTCGTGATGGTGCATTTTGAAAGCTATATTTGAATTATTTTATATGCCTTAGGATATTTTAGACTCGTTCATGGTCTTGTGTCCTTAAGGTTACATACACTATTGATGGTCTAGACTTGAGGACGTTAGTAGACTTGGTAGTAATTGAATATGAGTAGACCTATCTACTTAGTTCCCATACGGGATGATATATATATATATATATATATATATATATATATATATATATATATATATATATATATATATATATATATATATATATATATATATATATGTAGGAATATATATGTATATATATGGAAGTATGTATGTACGTATGAGGATGTGTTACCTTATAGCCTACGATTGTGCAATGATATTTAGTTCCTCCTGACTAAGAATGATGTATGTAGGCTTATTGATGTGTGTGTGCATGGTGATTCACGGCCAGGTCAAATATATTATTCGGGTTGTACCCGTGGTGGAGAGGCCCGTGTGACGTGATCATCATTTTGGCGGGTCAAATATATTACATGGGTTTTAAAATCCCGTGGTGAAGAGGCCCGTTGATGTTGAGCCGTGATCGAGTCAAATATATTACTTGGGGAAGACCCGGGGTGAGGAGGCCCGTATCACATGCTTGGATGTATGAGCCGGGATCGGGTCAAATATATTACTCGGGTTGTACCCATGGTGGAGAGGCCCGTATCTCGTGCTTGGATGTATAAGTTGTGACCGATTAAAATATATTACTCGGGTTTGACTCGTGGTGGAGAGGCTCGTGTCACATGCTTAGTTCTTACCGCGTCCGGGTCAAATATATTACTCGAGTCTTGACTCGTGGTGGAGAGGCCCGTGTACGTGTGTTCGACGATGATTGTTTTACTTGATGAATTATACATATAATTTATTTTATTTATACCTTCTCTATTGTTTATAACTATGGCTTTGAAATAAAGTATGAATTATTGTTTATGAAAACTTGAACTCACTCAGCTCAAGCTGACTTTGTGTGTATGTTAGATTGACTTTCTGGTTGAGGATTAGAGATTTCCGCTTGGACGTGCTAGAGGCTACTCGGACGGTTGAAGGCACATCTAGCCGAAGAATTAATAACGCAAACTGTTTCTTTTAAATTATTACCATAAGTATTTAAATTTTGATTTTGGTCACTTTCCCGAGTTTTGGGAATTTTGATGTTATCTATTCCGCTGTTTAATACTCTGAAACGATTTTAATGAGATGAAGATTTCAAATAAAACGAATATTTTATTTACAATTGATTTTGGACACCTGTACCCATGTTTTGGGATTTTTAATACTTAAACTTTTCCGCTGTTATTTACTCTGAACTTGTTTTAAATACAAAGAATCGTTTGGTTTTAAATTTTTGTGAATTTGTGGATGTGATTACCAACTGTAGGATTCCCGGGATTCAGGGTCTTACAAAAGTACGTAAAGGGTCTTCCGGCAGATGTTCGTAGGGGTGTGGTGACCAATGACATGAGCTCCTTCAATTCGGTGGTTACCCTGGCAGGTACATTGTATGAATAAAGAGAGGTGGTGAGCCTCTGGAAAATATTGGAAACCGAGCTCTAACTCCAATGGCAAACGTTACGGGGGCAATGATTCTGTGTCGGCAGGAAAGAAAGCAAGGGTTGAAACGTCGAATTATAGGGGAGATGCGTATGATGGGAGATGCAAGAAGTGTGGGAAACCGCATGGTGGGGAATGTAGGTCTATGTCTATCACTTGTTTCCGATGTGCGAAAGCTGGACACTTCCACTACGAGTGTCCGACGTTGACTTGTTACCGGTGTGAGGGGTCTGGGCATTTGGTATCTCGGTGTACTGAAAATAAGGCGGGAGGTACTGAGCGGGGAAACTCTTCTAGGGTTAAGTTGGAAGACAAGCCAAAGGCTAAGGCTAGGGCCTTCATTATCTCTACGAAGGAGATGGAGGAGGATGCGGACACGATTTCATGTAATCCCTTGCATTCGTATTAATCGTTAAAATATTTTACTGACTATTTCTTTTCTTATCGAAAGCACTTGTGTGTAATAGTTTGACTAGAATTTAGTACGCTATCTACAGTAGCGATCCTATTTATACCTGTCTAGTGTATGACTTGATGATTTGAGTTTGACTAGAAAATTTTCTGCTTTAATGGCTTGTTGAAACAAATTCAACATCTTCTTTTCTCTTAAAAATTGATTTTTGTCACCGTCAGCAATTTGTGACAACCTATAGTTGCTGCCATTTTCATTCTTCGGGATAATGTATTCTTCCTCAACAGCCGTCCACGTCTCGTAGTTCAAAGCTTGTACGTAAGTCTTAAATTTGTTGGCCTAAGACGGATAATCTTCCATACGAAGAAGCTTTGGAGGCTTGTTTGATGTTCCCCTTTCATTCTCGAGATTAATGTTCTGAAGCAATGCAGAAGGTTATGACACAAACGCACTGAGATTTTCCATGTCTCTTGTTGATGAAAGTCAATGGATATCTTTTTGGTCAACGGATATGTATTGGTTAGTGAGGTCAACGTATATGTGGTGAACGGTCAACGTATATGTAGGTTTAGTGAGGTCAATGTATATGTAGTAATCAACGTATATGTATACAAACATATATGTTTTACACCTTATAACATATGTGGCGTATATGTTATACACCGTATATGTTATAGGTGAATAACATATGTGTTGGGATAACATATGCATGAATATACAACATTTTGGTGTTTTGGCACTTTGAAGGTTCAAATGATGTAGGAAATGAATGATTTTCTGAAGGATTTGACATGGATAGGAAGGAATGCTTTGTGAAAGTTTGAAGAACTTTTGTCGGTTGAATTGGTAGATAGAGACAAAAACCTTGAAAACTTGTAATGTTCAAGCTAGTAACAAGCCAAAAAGCTTTGATACCACTTGAAAGATGATGCTATGATGATATTGACAACAATTTGGATCTCTAGATGTTACAGCTTATATCTCAAAGTGCGGAATCCATTGAGATTGAACACAACAAGTAAACATTAAGCATATACTTCATTGATAACTTCAAAGAATACAAGATATGACATTTAGGCAACTTTCTCTCTCTAGTCTCTCACTCTAACAATCACCAAAAGTTACTGGAATAGCGCATAAGTCCCCTATTTATAGGAAACAACATGTAAGCATCCAGGGGCGTATATGATATACGGCGCATATGTTATACGACGCATAACATATGCGTTCCTGGTGACTTATGCGTTAAAATCGATATACAAAACAATACATTTTAAAATTCTAGCCCTATACAATCATATCTAATATAACTAAGACCCTAGCAATAGACATTATGCTTCAACACAATTTTCACAGGTTCGACTTTCTCCTCCAGGTATACTTTGTTCACAGTAACAATAGGATTAACAACCGATGAAGAATCAGCTTCAACCTTTTTATGAACTACTGTTTCTGGAACACTAGTGTTATTATTGTTAAATGGAGGAGGGATTTTGTAAGTCTCCGAATCCCGGGAATCCTACAGTTGGTGATCGTCCAATAAACTTACAAAATTCTTAAACTCAAAACAATTCTTTTCATTTCAAAAACCAGTTCAGAGTATAAATCAGCGGAAAAATCATAATTATTAAAACAAGTTCCTAAAACCCGGGAATTATGCCCAACACCAAATTTCAATGTATTAAGTATTAATTGAAAAGGACAATATTCATTGACAAAACTTTCCGACTAGATATGCCTTCAACCGTCCCAGTAGCCTCGAGCACGTCCAAGCGGTAAGCATCCTCCTCCTAACCTGAAACTCACACTAACATACACACAAAGTCAGCTTGAGCTGAGTGAGTTCAAGTTTTAATAATTGCCCTTTATAATAATTATTCCAAGAGTTTTAAAATAAAACAGGATACGAACAGTTAGGCCATCATCAACAATAAGTAGTCATACTTATATATATGTACATCTATATAATTATATCCTTATAAATATCATCCAAGTAATAAAATCAGTGTCGAGCACACGTACAACCCAAACACGTAATGTTCCATCCAAGTAATAACATCAGGGTCGAGAACACGTACAACCCAAACACGTAACATCTCATCCAATGTATGCAAACACAAAGTAGGCATACGTAAACATCCTTAGTCGATAACGACTAATTAACATAGCCAATTATTGGCCATACAATAATACATGTATAAACATACATCCAAACATACAATAATATCATCCCAAGGCCTACTCTTTACAAGTAAGCCCATGTAAAATAATTTAAACTATTCATCAAGCAAAATCTCTTAAGTGTGTATGCTAGCCCAAAACTTGAAAAGAGTAAAAAGGGGCATCATGAACTCACCTGACACAAGGCATGAATTCACCACGAACTAGAGAACCCCTAAGTATCCCGATAACTCAAGCGCCTGTCGGTTAACATACAATCATTACTAACGACACCGAATGGTCTCGTTTATCCTACGAGGCGTTCTAATATGGTTCAAGTTACCTAAAGCCTCGACCTCACCACGTTCGATTAAAACAGCCCCCGGGGCCTTATATTTACCAAAACGACGCATAGTTACTTCCGAGAACAAAGAATTCCCAAATTACCCCCTGAAGCACTAAGTGAGACTAACATGCGCGTTTAAGAGTTGTTTAGGAAATTAACATCCAACTCAGCCCCTTGTGGACCCAATATGATAAATTCACAGCCAACAAGTCCACACGACGCTACACGAGTTGAATGGGTCGGTAACCCGCAAGCACAACGCACCAATTATTCAACAAACGCGAATTCGCGTTATAACGACCCGTTTGAGTAACCGACAACCAATTCAGCCCCATTACCTTTAAAATCAGTTTCTTACAGCCCACAACTCATACCGAGGCTACAACATTCGAATTGGTTGTTAGTTCCCTCAAACAACGCGCTAGACATCACAATTCACAAACTAGTCGACCGAATTCTAGTTTTCACATCATCAACGATTGACCAACCTAACGAATGCCAAAATTCACGATACTCAAGTATGATATAAAAAACATACCTAGGAAGAATATGGAGAAAACACTTCACTTAAAACAGCCCCGAACGGCACTCAATTGGACAACCACCGGTTAAGCCTAAAACGAACGAATTGATCTAACGAGTATAAGGAGCAGATTTTAGCACGCAAAGATGTATTTTATTGCATAGTAAATTATAGAAATAAATTATGAAATTTTTACCATAGTTGTATGAATGTCTTATATTTATAAAAATATTTTTGTTATATTTTTCTAGTGCACACAAAAATCATAGAAATTCCTCCAACATAGAAAGGTACGTGCAGCTATTTCAGTGCACAGCAAAAGTGTTTTATTTGTTTAAAAATCATTACCAAACCAAATTAAACGATTCCAATTGACTTATAATCTTAACTCAAAATGTGAACTTTCATAAGTGGAATCAACCAATTTGGACTTGTCAAAAAAGAGTTATGATGTCGGGAAGACAGACCAGAATCCGTCACCCCGCATCAGCTTTGACACACGTTTTTATAAAATCATAAAAATCATTCAACTCTCGTCCAAAAATTACAAATTATACCTTTCTGGAAACTAGACTCAAGGTAGAACATCATGGAAGATCAAAAACAATGGATTATCATCGCGTTACAGACCCTACAATAAACGAGTATGAATCTGTCAGCAAACTGTTATCATCAAAACTCAACCCTAACATGTTCAACAAAGAGTTTCATGGTGAAAAAGGGTTGCATTAAGATAGTACCGACCTTGAATTAGACGAGAGATGGCTGGAACATGGCCGGAGCTACACAAAAACCGAGGAGAAGACCCCCCCCTGCTGCCAATCGGACTAGATTATGGGGCTAGGATTTTTTTTTGCTTTTGTTTTATGATATAAAACACAAGTTACACTCTAGTCCCTCATGTATGAAAGGTGAAACAACTTGAGTGGAAAGTTAATAGATTTTACTTACAGGAATGATGTGAAGACCCCCCGGGGAAAGACAGATAAATCCCGAAAGATGTACAAACTCTACATAGCTCTAAATCATTGAACTGAAATTAACGGGCGTTACAGATTTCAACGAATTCCAATCCTGCTTTTCCATTCCTTTGCTGGTTATTGTTAACTCCAACGATTTCGTTTTAAAGAAAAAGAATCTATGAGTTTTCCAATTTTATTCTTCAATTCCAAAATCTCATTTTCTAATTTTGTGATGTTAGTTCTAAGTTTATGAATTTCTTGGAATTGATTCTCAATTGTGATTAATTTAACACCAACTTCTGCTTTCAGATTGTGATTACTACAGACAAAGTGTTGATTTTCTCAGTTAATTTTTCTTCAGTTTTAACAGCTTGTCTATAGTTATCATGAACCATTGCTAATTCATGAACCAACTGATCATTTTGGCGCTGTGAAGACATAAGTTTATACTTAGTTCACCACAATGAACACATACTGGTTCATAAACAGACGCATCACTTACTTTACTCGATCAACCTAAACAGTTTTGGAAGGGCTAGAACTAACCTCCTCAATTTTTACCATACATGCAAAGTTCTCTGGTTGATCAGCACTTGAATCATCGGACTCAGTCTCTGTTTTTGATTCCTTACTCTCATCACTTAATTTATCACCCTAATATCCTCAAAATGCTCAATTGTCTCAAACATCTCCAAATTTGCTTGATTACCATCAGGTGAATTACCTAACAATCTTTGCGACCAATCGATCCCATCATTTGCAATCAAAGCCTGTGACCCACTAGATTTACCTAAATCCCTATCATTTGTCTTTTCTTTCTTTTGAGGAGTATTGAACTTCTTTCTTGAGTTCGGGGACCAGAATATTCTTTCTTGGTTTTGTCACATTCTTTTGTAAAGTGACCGAATTCCTAACAGTTATACTTTACTTTTAACTTATCGAACCCACCTCTTGTTCAATGTAGCAAATCCTTCCCCATTATTTTCATATACCTCTTGACCTTCCCCACGATCATATCCATGTTCCATTTCAAGTCCATCAACTCTAGATCATTTGGATCGATCTGGTCATAGTCTTCTTCAGTGAGTTTACTCGTAGCAATCTTGCTACCTACCATATATTTATAGGATGCCATGAAAGCACTCAAGAACGCAAACTGTTGTTTTGCCTCCATGTTGATGTTTGGTGATAGTGAACTTTGAGAACTAGCACCAGCAGATGAAGAACCACCCGATCTAGAAGCCATTAAACATACATTTGGACCAGAACTGCCACTTTAAGGAATTTCCTATTAGCTTGGGTATAGAATGCATTGATTGGAATGGAATTGTTGCTCATAGGAAGAGATCCGCCATACAAAGTAGGATCTTGGTTATCTTCTGACGAACCTTGAAACTTTAGATCATATTCTCTTTCTTCTAGCTTGTTGACTAAATCCGTAGCAGTGAGAGTTTCATTTTTAAAGAAACCATTCTCCTTGAGAACTAGCCAGAAGGTAGAATATGAAGGAGGAAGTGCATTCTTCAATGTATCAATCTTATCGCACTCACTTGGCTCCATATCCAGATTGGTCATCTCAGAAATCAAATGACAAAAATAATTCAACATCTCTTCCACTGACTCTCCTTTCAACAGGCTATAGTTTCTAAATTGAAACTTTAGCATTGTTTTCTTGCTCTCTTGAGTATTTCACATACTTCTCAACTTCAGATGCTGAAATAATGTAGCACAATTCTTGATACCGCTGACTTGATGGAAGATGTTTTCTGGTAATGCTATGGTTAGAGTAGTATATGCTTTTGTCTCGATTTCAAAAGCTTTCTTCTCGTCAACAATATCGCCAACAACTGGAGCTTTATAAACATCATCCAAGCTACGAACACATGCAAGATGAACAGATCCCAATGAGCTCAAAACATGGGTTCCCATTTTGAAAACTCACTCAATCTCAAGAGCTTTGGGCACTTGGTATGAGACCCTATCTCATTATCCATATTGAGCATTTGCTTCAACAAGGTATTCTGGGAAGCAAGAGCGTAATAGTTTGCCATCTTGACAGCTGAAGGATAAAATATGTTAATCTTGAAGATTCAGGGTTGAAATTTCCAATTAGTGAAATTTCAAGGTAACGAATTTAAATACTTTAAGTAACGAATGAGTCAAACACTTGAGCCAAACGAATGAGAGCACATTCGATCAGACAAATGAAAAGTACGAATGAGGTACTATTCACACGAATGAACTTGACCGAATGAAGAAAAAGGTTCCTGTGCACACGAATGAGCTCAGAAACGAATAACGATGAACAAATGTGGAAGTATAACGAATCAGCACAAGAACGAAAGAGGAAGAATAAAGAATATGACTGTTTGAACGTATGAGTTGTTATATTGTAATAACAGCTGGCACTAAGCAATTATAATCGTCAAACGAATGAACTGTTACAATATAACGAATGAGCCAAGAAATTAAGGAATGGCCCTTCAAGCCTTCAAATCTTCATCCTTGTTTCCAGATTCAAACCTTTAACAAAATTTCAACTCAAACTACACTTAAAGCAGCCTAACTCGTCCGAATCTTAACCAAATCTTCTCAAGCCACGTCCAAAACACTCGTTCACTAATTTTGAACACAATCAAATCATTCCAGACCTCAATCAATACACGATTCAATCCAATTTTAACCAAAGCTCGTGAAACTCAAATCTGAGTTGTCACTCAAATTGAAACTTGCAATTAACAACAAACTAATACAATTAATTTGTCGTATATGATCAATAAGTCATTGTGAACAATCCAAACATCAAAATAGATCCAGTTAACATCTGTACATTAAGTAATTGATCAATTATCAGTCTGTAACTCTTAAAACTCAGTTTCAATACAATTATGTACAATTAAACCTCAAATTGAAGTTTAATTGAATACTATAACTTCCAATTCACGAATCAGACAGAACACTAAGCTCTAATACCACTTGAGAAGCCGTATGGTTCTGATTTCAATACGTTTACTTTAAGGATCTAGTTCTTATGATATCATCCGTGATTAGATCTGGGTAGTTACGTTAACTTTGTGTAATTGGGTAGAGTAACGAAGCACAGAGTGAATAATCAATAACTGTTTTAACTTTATAATGTTGCCATTTGTTAGACAGACCTAACGAATGAGCTCTCATTTGTTAACATACTTTAATGACATTCGCTAAGACTAACGAATGAGCACATTCGTCCTCTCATTCATTATCAACTTATAACGAATAAGAGATACATTAACGAAAGGGACACATTCGTTATTAGCTACTCTAACGAATGTGTCTTACACTTAATGAATGTGGCATACGAATTAGAATTAAGCTTTTTAATAGGATAACAATGAGATTTTGATGAGATGGCCTAATGTATACAAATTTAGTATGCCAGTTGGTTAGGAAAAGCGGTTAAGCTTTCTAACAACATAAAAATGAAATTGATGGCCCCAGTATGTGTGATGTTTAATATGTTGTGAATGATGGATGTTTCATCATATTAGTGGAAATAACTTTTTAACACAATTTTGTTTTTATATACTAATATTCAATATGACTCACATGTGGTGCATACAGTTACGTGTTAGTGGCTCTATTATGAGCATTAGTGAAAGTAACTTTCTTAGAACAGTTCTGTTCCAGATTAACTAAATTTTGTGCATAATACTAGGTTACTGGCCATATGCATGTTACGTGTGTATTAGGTTTATGGTATATAGAATATAGATAAATGTTTGAATCCATATTTTCTACATCATATTTTAACGTATTCGTGTGTAGAGGATATGTCATGTTAAAATATCGAGCCGCTCAAAGTTGAAGTAGCCTATTGTTAGTGCGACAAAGTCGTTTGCTAGACTTGGTTATGAAATGGTATTATTCTTGTAATTTTTGGCATTTATTATTGTATTTTTGGGTTTTATTTCCCTTACTAACCATCAACCTAAGGCAGTGAAGAATAATGATGTATATCCAACACGAGGAGATGATAACACTCATCACGCTATGGTAATGCATGTTAATGTTTCTATACATCATGGGTGTTTAATTTTTAAATGATTACCTATTTTTATTATCTGTTTAGGCACCATGAAAAGATATTGTAAATGACTCTACAATCACATCGTCGATCCAAATGATTTTAGAAGCGACCACTACTCAAAAGTTTAAGGCCCGGAGAAAAAAGGACGCGTTCGATTAGTTGGAAAGATGCCAACCTTAAAAACTAATGGTGCTTCTTAGACATCACTTACTATTGGTCAACGAAATAGTGTACTCAATACTTGTTACATAATTTTTATTTGGCATTGGAAACATGTTTTGGATTGAACTTGTTATTGAAGTTATAATTATGATTCTATATTTACAATTTTATCGAACGTGTACTTTATATTGTAAATCATGTGATTTTTGTGCAAAATTACGTGTGTATATATTTAAATAAGAAACAATTTTTACTAGTCACAAAAGGTTTTTTTTAAATTATGGCAAAAAAAAGTGCCACTAAAACTAGTATGGATATGTAACCTTGATTACTTTTTAAAGGCACAAAAATTGTGCCACAAAAGACTTTTTTTATATTCTGGCTAAAAAAATAAGTGCCACTAAAAGCCCAAAAACTTTGTGTGGCAGATGAAAAAAGTGCCACTAAACTAGTATTCATATGCAACCTTGATTACTTTTTAATGGCACAAAAATTGTGCCACAAAAGTCTTTTTTTTATACTGTGGCAAAAAAATAACTGTCACTAAAAGCCCAAAAGCTTTGTGCGGCAGATGAAAAAAGTGCCACTAAAAGGCTTTAGTGTCACCGCTTCTAGTGGCACTTTTTTGTGTGCCGCAAATTCTTATAGGAGTGGCACTTTTTGTATGTCATTATATGGCATTTTATTTGTAGTGATTATATGAATGGAGTATAGCTGAAATGTTGCGACTGTTGTATAAATCATCACCTGTTCTTCCTAAGAGGAAGACAATGATGATGGTCACTAGTATTTTCATTCTTTTTAAAGCTTTTTGTATATTTGGATATGTGTATTAGATATTTTTATTTTATTGTAGGCTTTACGCCAACTCAGGCAAATTGCTCAACAAGCTTCCCAATTAAGTGTCTCTAACTGGGATCGAATATCTGCAACGTTAGTAGCACTTAGTCATGGCTTAAGCAGGTAATATTTTATGAACATAGTCACTAAAATGGACAACAAAGTGCTTGCAATTGGGTCAACCTAGCCTCGCCTGGCCCGTTTGACCCGTGAAAAAGGAATCGTTTCAACAAGAACTTGTTTCGATCTTGGAAATACTAATAGTAATTGTATTAGATTCGTTTTATCAGTTGGTGTATGTTATGAAAGTTGACCTTTTGTATTGGATGTATGATGTGGTTCACTTGATCATACCAGCACTGGACAAATTTATATTTCAGACCTAAACTTCTATTTAGTGTTATGTTAAATGAAATATTTGTTTTATTTCCTGTATTTTAAATTCAAGAAATAATATCATTTCTAGGCAAAAACAGTCATGGGGGGATAGTTTTGGCATTGTCTTACCGAAGAGAGTGGACAAGATACTTTCATTTGTCTCAAATGGGTAATACTGTAAGCATAAAAGATTGTTTACTGCTTATGGTTTAGTGTCTTTTGGCCTGGTGAGTTGTTCACAAGCTCAATGATTTCGTAAAGGTCCTTTTGGTGTTCTTATTGGTAATAATTCTGCTATTTAATTTTAATGGTTGGAGATAAAAATACTATAATGATAAGTATTTAATTTGGTGTAGCTTCAGCATGTGATTTAAAGGTGATAAAATGTTGACCCAACCTCTTGCAATTATTGGTACGAGTGGTACAGAACATGTAGATGATGATTAACGAACTTTATAGGTGAAGCACCTTGAATCGATCTGGAACAATTGATAAAAGAAGGTAAGAAGTAATTAATCATAGTAAGCTTCAAAATAAAATTCAAATGATTTAATTTCACACATTTAATGAAATACAAAGATGAGAGTAGAACACAAAACATTTTGCTAGATTTATAGATAAATTAGCTACAAGAGTAATTGGCTCTGCTCGTGTTCTAAGCATTGGATTTTAAGTATACATATAGATTCCATGTTGGGAGAATTCTACCTGTAATAGCGTTTGTTTATGTTCGTTTGTTTAAATCTAAACGAACAGTTAACGTACATTACCTAGCAAAGATAAATGAACACTAACAAACATAAATAAACATAAATGAACACCCTTAAATGAATGCATATAAAACCATTAAGCATACAACTCCCCCGGATAATATTTAATTATTTTCTATTAATATGTAAAAGAACATAAATGAACATACATAAACGGACATAAACGGACATAAAAGAAGAAACGATAGATGTGCTCATGTACGTTCGTTTAATTAAATGAATACAAATTTTTTGTATACTTCTACAAATCTATATAGTAATAGACATGTTCATAATAGTATAAAAAAACTAAAGACAACACACGTAATACGCGGGGCAAAAGAGTAGTATGTGTGTGTGTATTATATATAGGCAATTTATAGAATGAAAACCCATTTGAATTGAGAAAATCCGTGAAACCCCTATGTAACATTTAATACAAAATATCGAGAGAAAAAAATTTTTCATATTTGTTTTTTTACATTTTTTTAACTTTTAAACATATTTTTCAGGACAGAGAAAATGTAACTTTACTTTTATATTTTTTATTACCTTTAATGTTAACCACAAGTTTCAAACTTTAATTAAAAACATGTCGTTGAGAATGATTTTCTAGAGTTTTCTTAACTCAAGTTGGTTTTTATTTTATCCTATGCACACACACACACATATATATATATATGGTGACACTAACATACAAATAAAAATTTGGTTCAAAATGTGCGAATCAAAGAATCCCAAAATTTTGACAGAGGCATTATAGTAAATAATAAGAAATCCCCATATCTCACATAAACCATGTTTTGAGTTAAAAACCTCAAAGATCGATCACCCAAATTCCCCTCCAAAATCAATTAAGACTTTTCCATTTGGTTCGAAAAACCCCAATATCTGATCATTCTACTCAAAATCGGTTGTAATATTGTGTAATGTTATGAATTGTTTGATCCCTAGTCAGCCTAAAGTAGCTTGAAACTAGATTTGATTGATGTTGCTAGATATCGTTTTTAAATTAAAGCGAAGGCCATTACATTTGTAAACCTGGATAAACAAAATTAAAGTTGTGCAATTTCAACAATAGCAGCTAGGGTTAGAATCGTTCTTGTTAAACAAAATAGATTCAAAATGGATTATTATAATAATTACTCTACTTATATAAGTTTATTACTTTTCTTGTAATTTAAAATTACTCTGCTTGAAAATTCAAATTACGCTACTTTAAATTGAAAATTACACCTTTAAATTTAAATAGGAAAATTGGAAATAAATAATCCAACCTTTTGTGTATTAGCCGATAATAATCCCACCTTTAAAAATCACTACCAACGGTCCCACCTTTCAACTATTTTTGTCACAATGGTCCTCCGTTAAAAAATACTTAACGTCGTTAAGTATTTTCCTAGTTTCAAATCGATGTTTTAGGGCTTTCGATCGGAAGAAGGATACGAGCTGACTGATGTAAAACTTACCTCGAAATGGTGATCCAAACGATGAAACAATGTTTCAATTCGGGTGCTTGAATTTCCAATTAATGAAAATCAAGCTATTTGAATCGCTGTTTCGAGATAAATTTTAGATCAGTCGACTTGTATTCTTCTTCCGATCAAAAGCCCTAAAACAATGATTTGAAACTAGGGAAAATAACTTAACAGCGTTTGGTATTTTTAAACGGTGGACAATTGAGACAAAAAATAGTTGAAAGGTAGACCGTTGGTAGTGATTTTTAAAGGTGAAATTATTATCGGCCAATACATAAAAGGTGGGATTATGAATTTCCAATTTTCCATTTAATATACTATACTCATCATATAAAATTACACTACTTGAAATTGAAAATTACTCTGCGTGAAATTTAAAAATACTCAACTTATAATAAAATTACACTACATGAAATTGAAAATTACTCTATGTAAAATTTAAAAATACTCTATTTGTAATAAAATTACACTACTTGAAATTGAAAATTACTCTATTTAAATTTAATTAAATTACATATTCAAATATTTACTGATCGGTCTCTTCAACCATCACAATCAATTAATTGTATAATTCTAATTATTTTAGTTTGTTTTTTGTACAGGTCTTGTTCAATTGATTTCACACACTCTTAATTTTTAGTTGACCATTCTCTTCAACTTTGTGATTTACATTCATTGAATGAATAAAGGTTCAAACTCTATAAATCAACTTAAAAGAATGAGGGTAACTTTGTAACTTTAATTGCAATCTTCAATCGATCAACATGTTATTGCAATAAAATAACTTCTATTGACGGAAACTGGCGACGATTAGATTCAATTGATTGATTGTTATCAATTTATTGACGAGATCAATGTAAGAGAGAAATAGGGATTGACGTAACTAAGCTTCAATTGATTAGCGAAAATGATTAGCTATTTACAAGATTTCCACCATGTTATTTCTTTTTTCTCGTTGATTCTTACGTTTAGTATGATTTTTTAGTTTGTATTATATATATATATATAGGATTGGGTTCATTTCAGAAGTGTTTTTAGTGTGAGAAGTTCGAGAATAGATTCTGACCAATCTTAAGTTTTCTTTTTAATTTTAGATTATTTAATAGTAGAAGTGTAAGGCCCCGTTACCGGTAGCCCTACTTTCGTGTTAGATTTACTCATAAACACAGTTCTAAATATCAGAGTTAATTAAAACATTTACGCGGAATATAAAACTTTCATAAAACATTACATAATTCATAACTTGTCTCAAAACATCCTTTGTCTTTCAACATTAAAGCATTAAAATTAAAACATCATAAGTCTTCAGATGCCAGACTCTTATTCAGTGCCACGTGTCTCCTCAAGCGAGCTGCCTCATCCTACTCACCTGCATGCATACTAAAAGTCAGCTGCGCTGAGTGAGTTCTAGTTAATCACATAATCATACAATACATTCTTACATTTCATACTTAACCCCTTAACTTTCTTTCATACACACCTAAGTGCTTTTACTTTTATTCTTACCTTCATACTTTCTTTACATACATAATCATACGTTTTAAAGAGCCTTTCGCCCTATAACCTCACAGATATTATAAGGGTCTGGTCCCTAGTTTTCGAATATTAGAAGGGTTCGATTCCCTAACATCACAGATATTATAAGGGTCTGGTCCCTAACATCACAGATATTATAAGGGTCTGGTCCCTAGTTTTCGAATATTAGTAGGGTTCGATTCCCTCTTCGTTACCATACAACCATACATCATACCTCGAGTATTATTAGGGCTCGGTACCCTCCTTCCTCGAATATTAGTAGGGTTCGGTTCCTTAGTTCTCGAATATTAGTAGGGTTCGATTCCCTCTTCGTTACCATACAACCATACATCATACCTCGAGTATTATTAGGGCTTGGTACCCTCCTTCCTCGAATATTAGTAGGGTTCGGTTCCCTAGTTCTCGAATATTAGTAGGGTTCGATTCCCTCTTCGTTACCATACAACCATCCTTTCCTTCTTTTATTAACTTTATCACATTCATACACATAAGCATACATAACATATTTACCTTATACCTAGCGTTACAACCTGACAGTACGTGCAATATCCGAAGATCGTTCACGTACCATCAAGCAATCATTCATTCATATCACATATATCACATATGGCATACACTTATCACTTAGGATAAATGTGTTAATCAACACATCAAGTATGCACACAGCCCCGAAAACATAACAAGGAATGGGGATAGAAACTCACCTGAACACGGTTACGTTCACCGTTAATCGTAATCCATTTCTTCAGTTGTGCACGGCTGACTGTATAACAAGTATACGTATCAAACAACTATCACTACTCATATCATCTTTCTAGTCTTAACTACCACCCACAACGAACGGGGGTCCGGTGGCAGCGCCCCTGGCAGCGGGGTCTAGGGGCGGCAGCCCCTAGCAGGGTCCAAGGGGCAGAGCCCCTGGCTGGGGTCGAGCTGCCAGGTCAGCTTGGAAAAATTTTATTTACATTAACTGTCTTAACACATTTTTCATTAGGTTTTTTTTTAATTTATTTTCTAATCGAACTTGGCTTTAAGCGAAGTTAAACCTTAGGCGAACTTAGCTTTAGGCGAAGTTAAACCTTAGGCGAACTTAGCTTTAGGCGAAGTTGTCATCAGGCGAACTTGGCTTTAGGCGAAGTTAAGCCTCAGGCGAACTTAGCTCTAGGCGAAGTTGTCATCAGGCGAACTTAGCCGTAAGCGAAGTTATCAATTAGGCGAACTTGGCCTCAGGCGAAGTTATCGCTTTGAAGGCGAAGTTATCGCTTTGAAGGCGAAGTTGCCCAGTTGCAGGCGAAGTTGCCCAGATCAGCCGCTGTTTTGGTTTTTATTGAGCATTTTGGCGATTTTAACACCCTTGTTAAGGTTCGACATCACCCACTACGCTTCCCGACCATTTTCGGTCGTATCTACACTATAAAACTTGGATCTTTAAACTTCAAAGATCAAGAATCATACCTTTCTGAGCTTGTTTGGATCTTGTTTAACTTGTTATCACAACTAATCGCTCTCTCTCTCGGATCTGGCTCGGTTCTTCCCTCGGCCGGCGGCGGTGTTGGTGTGTGGTGTGTGTTTTTTTTGGAGTGTTAGAGAATATGGTGAAATGAAAGATATTTTAGAGTTTAGGGGATATTTATATCCCTTAAATCCCATGGACCTAAGGCCCATTCTCATTTAACCCATCTCAATTAATCCAAGTCCATGATCCGCTCCTTACTCGATATCCAATAATTAACGAGAAATCACTAAACATAACTTTCTTTATTCAACATTAAAATTTTAGGATGTTACAAGTCTTCCCTCCTTAAAGTGGTTTCGTCCCCGAAACCTAACTATTACATAAACAAACTAGGGTAAAACTTGCGCATCTCATCCTCGGCTTCCCAAGTAGCATCTGATCCCTTGCGGTGTTTCCATATCACTTTTACCAGAGGTATAATCTTGTGACGAAGCTGCTTCTCCTTGCGATCAACGATCTCTATCGGTTGCTCGATGTAGTTCAATTGTTCATCAACCTCAATGTCCATCAACGGCACGTGAGACGTGTCATCAGCTAGACACTTCCTCAAATGAGAAACATGGAAGGTTGAATGAATTCCTTCTAACTCATCGGGTAAATCCAGTTTATAAGCTACTTCACCCACACGATATACAATCTTGAACGGTCCAATGTACCTCGGACTCAATTTCCCCCTCTTTCTAAAACGGATAAATCCCTTCCAAGGCGAGACCTTAAGCATCACATTGTCGCCAACGTTAAACTCAATTGCTCGTCGCCGCTTATCTGCATAAGACTTTTGTCTGTCTTGAGTGGCTTTCATTCTTGCTTTGATCTGATCGAACTTTGAAGACGTTTCTTGAACCACTTCAAGGCTTCCCATTTCTTTCTGACCAATCTCACCCCAACACACTGGGGTTCTACATCGTCTACCGTAAAGCATCTCAAAGGGTGGCATACCAATACTTGAATGGTAACCGTTGTTATAGGAGAACTCTGAGATGATCATCCCAACTTTCACCAAAATCTAAAACACAAGCACGTAGCATATCCTCGAGGGTTTGGATCGTCCTTTCAGACTGTCCATCAGTTTGAGGATGATACGCCGTACCGATGTTCAACCTCGTCCCCATAGCTTCATGGAATTTCTTCCAGAACCTCGAAGTAAACCATGTATCTCTATCAGACACGATCGATAACGGTACTCCATGCTTGGTTACAACTTCTTTGATGAACAAGCTTGCTAACGTTTCTGACGAGATGGCCTCTCGTATGGGCAGAAAGTGAGCACTCTTGGTCAAACGGTCCACAATCACCCAGATGGTATCATGTTGCTTAGCTGTACGAGGTAGCTTAGTTGTGAAATCCATGGTGATGTGTTCCCATTTCCACTCAGGTATCTCTAGCGGTTGCATCTTCCCATAAGGCTTTTGGTGCTCGGCTTTGACTTGTAAGCAAGTTAAGCACTTACTAACATAATCCACTACATCATTCTTCATTCCTGGCCACCAGTAATCTCTTTTCAAGTCTTGGTACATCTTTGTAGCTCCAGGATGGATTGAGTACCTTGACTTATGAGCTTCATCTAAGATTCGACTTCTAAGATCACCATGGCGTGGGATCCACATACGGTCGAACCTAGTTTTAACTCCATGAGTGTTTTCCATCAACTCATCTTGCTGGCCATAAATCCTTCTTTCTTTACCAACCCTTCATCTACTAACACTTCTGACTGCACTTTGATGATTTCTTCAAAAAGACTTGGGTTCATGATCAACTTGTATGACTTCACTGTTGCAAGGACTTCCTCATTCTTACGACTTAACGCATCAGCGACCACGTTAGCTTTACCGGGGTAATACTTAATCTCACAGTCGTAATCCTTTATCAATTCTAACCATCTTCTCTGCCTCATGTTCAATTCTTTCTGCTCGAAGAAGTACTTTAAACTCTTATGATCTGTATAGATAATACACTTAGTACCGTACAGATAATGCCTCCATATCTTAAGAGCATGTACTACAGCTGCTAACTCCAAATCATGCGTCGGATAAGTACTCTCATGGACCTTCAACTGCCTAGACGCGTAGGCTATCACCTTCCCTCGTTGCATCAACACGCAACCTAACCCTTGATGCGAGGCATCAGCACAAACAACGAAATCCTCGTCGCCATCGGGTAGAGTAAGGATGGGAGCTTGCGTGAGTCTCTTCTTCAATTCTTCAAAGGCTTCTTCCTGAAACTTTCCCCAGCTGAATACTATCGACTTTCGGGTCATACCGGTCAGCGGTGCGGCTATCTTGGAGAAACCTTCGATGAATCTCCTATAGTAGCCAGCTAACCCTAGGAAGCTTCGTATGTCAGTCGGATTCTGCGGAGTCTTCCAATTCGTTATCGCTTCAATCTTAGCTGGGTCCACGGTAATCCCCTCCGGATTAACCACATGACCTAAAAATTGCACTTCTCTTAACCAGAACGCGCACTTCGAAAACTTGGCGTACAACTTCTCTTTCTTCAGAACTTCCAATACCTCTCTCAGATGCTCGGCATGGTCAGACTCACTCTTCGAAAACTTGGCGTACAAC
Source organism: Bidens hawaiensis (assembly GCF_021521415.1). Taxonomy (NCBI): domain Eukaryota; kingdom Viridiplantae; phylum Streptophyta; class Magnoliopsida; order Asterales; family Asteraceae; genus Bidens; species Bidens hawaiensis. Next base: position 1,370,298 of record NW_027491074.1, on the reverse strand, counting down.
TTATTTACATTAACTGTCTTAACACATTTTTCATTAGGTTTTTTTTTAATTTATTTTCTAATCGAACTTGGCTTTAGGCGAAGTTAAACCTTAGGCGAACTTAGCTTTAGGCGAAGTTGTCATCAGGCGAACTTGGCTTTAGGCGAAGTTAAGCCTCAGGCGAACTTAGCTCTAGGCGAAGTTGTCATCAGGCGAACTTAGCCGTAAGCGAAGTTATCAATTAGGCGAACTTGGCCTCAGGCGAAGTTATCGCTTTGAAGGCGAAGTTATCGCTTTGAAGGCGAAGTTATCGCTTTGAAGGCGAAGTTGCCCAGTTGCAGGCGAAGTTGCCCAGATCAGCCGCTGTTTTGGTTTTTATTGAGCATTTTGGCGATTTTAACACCCTTGTTAAGGTTCGACATCACCCACTACGCTTCCCGACCATTTTCGGTCGTATCTACACTATAAAACTTGGATCTTTAAACTTCAAAGATCAATAATCATACCTTTCTGAGCTTGTTTGGATCTTGTTTAACTTGTTATCACAACTAATCGCTCTCTCTCTCTCTCGGATCTGGCTCGGTTCTTCCCTCGGCCGGCGGCGGTGTTGGTGTGTGGTGTGTGTTTTTTTTTGGAGTGTTAGAGAATATGGTGAAATGAAAGATATTTTAGAGTTTAGGGGATATTTATATCCCTTAAATCCCATGGACCTAAGGCCCATTCTCATTTAACCCATCTCAATTAATCCAAGTCCATGATCCGCTCCTTACTCGATATCCAATAATTAACGCGAAATCACTAAACATAACTTTCTTTATTCAACATTAAAATTTTAGGATGTTACAAGAAGTATATTAGACAATGAGTTTTTTATACAATAACCTTTCCTCTGGTGGTTTAAAAACAGTTTTTGCCACCTAATTTTGTCCTACAGCTTGTTTCTTGCTGTAAAAAGAGGTTTGAGTTGTTTTTAAAACATTTGTTTTAACAATCTAATTTTTAACTAATTCACCACGTTTCAGAATTTTAACATGTTCTGGAACACATACTGGTTTATTCATATTCACATAACCCAATCCTGGTTTCTTGTTAACTGTCTTTTGAAGTGGAGCATGATCATTCTTAAATCGATGGGGACATGCATAGAAAACATTCCCAATTTCATTACAACAAAAACAACGTCTCCGGTCAACAAACTTGTTAACCTGAGATGTCACTTTAGATTGTTCACGCTCTACCTTTTCTTGATAAAACTCCCGGTTAGATTGATTTCTAAAGATTGCTTCCTTTTCAGATTCTGAGGTCTTACCATGCACAAACACAATTTTATCAATTGGTTTAACCCGATGAGATTGCTCTAAATAAAAATATGTTTTAGCAAATCTCTTCGAGTCAACATGACTCTCTTTTTCAACAACTTTTTCTTCAGTTAACACAGATTCGGAAACTTTGATTCCAGTTGATATATCACAACCAGAACTGTTATCAACCTTTTCAGATTCAACACAATCATCATTACCAGACTCAGTGGTATCATGCAATGGAGTCTCAATTTCCACATTCAGTGCCTTTTTTAAACCCTTAGGTTTCTTGGGAATATAAGCATTTCATATAGGTGGAGGCACAACATGATAATCTCCACATGATGTTATGTTCTCGTTCACATCATCCTTGATTTTTGTTCCAGGAATAATGTGATCAAGAACATAAGATGAAGTAGCATAACTGGCCAATTTCAAGTTTACCCTTTCTGTCTCAATCTTGAGTGTTTGCAACTCAAGTTTGAGAGCTGAATTTTCATCAATGTGTCTGTTAATAGCAATTTATTTATCTTCAACAGTGTGTTTTAACATAGAAATTGTCTTTTGATTTTGTTTAATACTTGCCCACAAATTCTTTTCACATTTTTGCAATTTCACAAAAGCCTAATTTACCTTTTTAAGATCTAACAACGCTTGGTCATAATGTCTTTTCAACTCTTCAAAGTTTTAAAATCAGACTCATTGCATGGCAATTCACACTTTTCACATATATTTGAGTTTAGATTTACCTGATGTGCCATGAGTGCCTAATCTGTTGGAGAACATTCTCCACTTGAAATTTCATAATCTTCATTTGTAATATCTTCCACCAAAACTTCAACGAATTCATCTTTTACCTCAATAGATTCCTCCTCACCACTTAAATCTTTGACTTCAAGAAGCATCACATCTTCTTCATCTCCAAAGTCAATCTTTCCATGAGGTACTTCTTCTTCATTAAACCAACCTGCAAAACTTTCTATGATATCAGGTGGAAATAATGAAATCAGATAGTCAGAGGAACTTCGTGAAGTTTGTCATATATTCGTGGAAGTTCATCATCTGAAGTATTTTGATCAACTTCTTGATCAACCTTGTTACTTTCTTCATTCTCATCCTTGAACACATTGTCTATACCCTGATTTTCATCTACTTCATTTTAGATCAGTCGACTCGTATTCTTCTCCCGATCAAAAGCCCTAAAACATTGGTTTGAAACTAGGGAAAAAAAACTTAACGGCGTTTGGTATTTTAAAACAGTGGACCATTGAGACAAAAAAAAGTTGAAAGGTGGGACCGTTGGTAGTGATTTTTAAAGGTGGGATTATTATCGGCCAATACACAAAAGGTGGGGTTATTTATTTCCAAATTTCCATTTAATATACTATACTCATCATATAAAATTACACCACTTGAAATTAAAAATTACTCTGCGTGAAATTTAAAAATACTCAACTTGTAATAAAATTACACTACTTGTAATTGAAAATTACTCTATGTAAAATTTAAAAATACTCTATTTGTAATAAAATTACACTACTTGAAATTGAAAATTACTCTATTTGAAATTTAAATTTAATTTAATTACATATTCAAAGATTTACTGATCGGTCTCTTCAACCATCACAATCAATTAATTGCAAAATTCTACTTATTTGAGTTTGTATTTTATACAGGTCTTGTTCAATTGATTTCACACGCTCTTAAATTTTAGTTGACCATTATCTTCAACTTTTGTGATTTACATTCATTGAATGAATAAAGGTTCAAACTCTATAAATCAACTTAAAAGAATGAAGGTAATTTTGTAACTTTAATTGCAATCTTCAATCGATCAACATGTTATTGCAATAAAATAACTTCTATTGATGGAAACTAGCGACGATTAGATTCAATTGATTGATTGGTATCAATTGATTTACGAGATCAATGCAAGAGAGAAATAGGGATTGGCGTAACTAAGCTTCAATTGATTAGCGAAAATTATTAGCGATTTACAAGATTGCCACCACGTTATTTCTTTTTCTCGTTGATTCGTACGTTTAGTATGATTTTTAGTTTGTATTATATATATATATATTTATATATATATATATGATTGGGTTCATTTCAGAAGTGTATTTAGTGTGAGAAGTGCGAGAAGAGATTCTGACCAATCATAAGTTTTCTTTTTAATTTTAGATTATTTAATTGTAGAAGTATATTAGTAAAAAGTTTAAAAGTTTCTTTTGGTAATTAATACTAATTAATGTTAAGTTGAAAATGATTATACATTTGTTTTTAATTTTTAATTTGATTTAATCTATAAACAATTCATAAAACAAAACCATCATACTCATACTATAAAAAATACAAAAATATTAACCATCATAAAAACAAATACCTACACAACCTACACATACAAAAATTAGTTCATGTTATCACCTACAAAGATCACAATATTTATATACATGCACATAACTAGTTCATGTTAACCTACACAAGTCACAATAATAACCTACATATACAAATTTACTTCATGCTATAGCCTATCCATTTGTATTTACCTACACATATCAAAATATATACCTACACAAACAAACCTTGTTTATTATATCACATACAATTAATAGTATTAATATAAACTTGTAAAATATTCGCAAACATCATGTTTTTTTTATAATTTTAATTATTTTATAATCTATCTTTTATGTGTAAGCAAATACGAGTTATGTATAGATGAATATTATTTATATGTAGGTGAAATAAAGTGAACTAGCAAGCTATGTAGGTGAATACATTATACGCGTAGGTAAATATTAGTTATGTGCTAGTGAATAATAAAAGAAACAAAATTAGTGTAGGAGAAAATAAGTTGTGTTGGTAAATACGAGTTACATTTTGATAAAAATAAAAATAACTAACAATTTGTATAATTGATTATGAGCTATTTGTAGATTATTATGTTACTTGTGTAGGTGATCAATTTAATGCAATTTACCTACATATACATTTTTTTGATATATAGGTAAAAGATAATTCAAATTTGTAACTTTCTACAAGAATTAATGTGGAGAATATTTTAGGAGTAATTAGAGGAATTAATGCATTGAATAAATCAAAGATAATCAATGGTTGAGATCGACTTCTCGCACTTGTTGCTATAATATCACTTCTCGTATGAACCATCCCCTATATATGTGTGTGTGTGTGTGTGTGGCGAGGATCCCAAGAGAACTTTTTGAAATTCAGAACTTTGAGGACCATTTTGAGTCACAAAAAAACCATTTAAAAATTATAAAACGAAAAAACAAAAATTTTTAAAAAGTAAAAATTAGAAAATTTTTTATTTTTCATCCCAGTTTCATAAAAAAACTTAATTATGTACATATGTATATTTTTATTTAATCTCAATTTATATAATGTATATATATTTACATTATAATTTATCTTAATTGTACATATGCGTATAAAGAATAACATTTATAGAATTAAAAAATACGTATTATACATATGTGTATAATTTTGCTAAATCGACATTTTTTTTTAATTTTTTTTGAAACCAGGATAAATGATAAAAAAATTTGGTTTTTTTTCTTTTTTATTTTCGCATTTTTTTATTTATAAATTTTTTTATTTTTCTTAAAAAGATTTTTTTTGTGGTCCAAAATGGTTCTCAATTTCAAAATGGTTCTCACATTATCACACAAACACTAGCTTTTAGCACGCGCATTACGCGGGTTTATTTAGGTTTTTGTTTTTAATTATTTTGCAATTATATTTTTCTAATTATTTGTTTGATTTTTCTACCAAGTTTTGGTTTGATATAATACGTATATATTTTTTTGTTACGTTAATTATATTTTTTAACGTTTGGTCTCTTTCAATTATGATTAATAGGTTTATAGTTGGTTGTAGTTGAAGTTTATAGCTGGGGTCTTTTGATTCAGATTAGTATGTTTTAGTTGGAGTTTAACTTTAGTTTGTATGTTGTTAGTATGTGCGTATGAGCTTGTTGTTGTGGGCTTGTTTTAGACTTTCATGGGTTTAAAGTTTGGTTGGTATTTTTCTATAGTTTTTGTTTATAGTAATTTTGTATGGGATTATTGTTGTTAGCATATGAAAATTATCTAGTATGTAATACTTTTAACATGTTTAATGTTTGTTATGTTTTGTTTACTTATATTTTACTCCATTGGTTGTTTTTGTTATTTTTATTTGAATGGTTTGAATGAAAAAATATTTATTTTTATTAATAATATGTATATATCTATTTTTTCTTACATATATATAGTAATTTATATTTTTTATAATATTTATAATTTTTTTGTAAATGATATATATTTAACTTTTCTTTCATGTATTGTAATTTATATATTTTTAGTATTTATAATTTTTCATGAATGATTTAAATTGGTAAATATTGAAAATCTTTGCTACCATCGTTTGGGAACCCCGCTTATAATTGCATTAGAACAACTTTTGAGAATCTATTTTCTTATTTATAAAGTGTCCCTTGATCGATTATCTTCGTTACAAACCCTAACATATCGTTAACTGTAAATCGACAGAAATAGTTTGTGAAATCCAATGGCAAATGTTATTAAATAGAAGTATTGTGGGGTATTGAAGGGTTTTGTATTTTTTCTTGGTGATCAGTCAAAAAATGAAAAGTTTAATAGTCATGAAGTTTCTTCATTAGGTGATATGTTTCAATATCAAATCTATTCTACTGGTTAGAAGTAAATGTCTCCATCTATAGAAAAAGCACCATTGCTGAGTGAGATTTTTTTGAAATTTGAAAATGATATTGAAGATGAAAACGCTGTAGTTTGTATCAGAAATGGTGTTATGATAAAGATATTGATTGAGCTCTTGTGAAATGGGAGATGGTTCTTACAAACTTTTAAAGCATTTTGATGTGGAGAACTCCTCTGATTTGATGTTATTGAAAAACGTTGTCATTAATGGTAAAGAAATTATCGAAAACGCATCATGTTCGGTGTGTATTGGAATATTCATATGATAACAATGAAAGCATTTTACGGTTTTTCGTTTAGGGTTTAGTTTTTTTTTTAGGTTCACTTTTGTTTGGTTTCAGTTTCTTTGATATCGAATTACATTTTATTGGTTTTGTTTCCGTTCAATTTTTTTGGTTGTTGGTTTCGTTTCAGTTCGGTTTTGTTTTGTTTTTTTTTTGGTGTTTCAAATTTTTAAATTAAGATGAATTAAATCTCTCTTCACATCGTTTTATACATACATATTTAATTATCTTTTCTCTTTTTGAATTATAATATTTAATTATCTTAAAATCTAGTTTTGACACCTCTAAACTTGATGCAAAGCTATTATAATAATAATAATAATAATATTTATAATAATAATAATAATAATAATAATAATAATTCCTGACATAATATTATTTTTCCCATTAGCTGCATCTATTATAATTGAATTTCAATGTACCAACAACATGAACAAAAGTTGAATCTAGACACCCATTTAATCTAAACAAACAACATAAAAACAACGTGACCTGTATAACTTCTAGCAAAATATATCGATCACTCAATAAATACATAATCATACGCAAAAATGGTATCAATATCTTATTCACCTTGACTTTCACCTGCATCATTTTAGAATTCATGGTATTAGAAAACACGACTATTTTTAAAATAGTAAATCTACACAATGGTTACAGCTTGTACATATAAAGCTTAAATATCCGACACTTAAAATATACCTTCTATAAAAACACAGACAAAACGGGTTAGGTCTGGGTTGGACTGGAAAATTTCTTATCAACTTTGAGATGATTCATACTCATCTTCTATATCTCTTTTAGCATGCTTCTAGTGCTTAAACCCTTAAATTTCAACAATTTATCACGTCAACTCCCAGCCCAGTATTCATACCCAAACCCATAAGTAGAACAATCTTCCAAAAATATCTGAATTTGAGTCAGACATAGCGCGAACATATGGTGGGCGTCAAAAAACTCATCTTCATTCTCATTGTAACTACCCATCCTCTTCAATTCTTTAAAATCAAACCTTGCCAGCACAATAACTCATCCTCCAACAATCATTAAATATGAACTTACAGTACAACCAAAAACAGTAGAATTCAAAATATAATAACCTAACTTCAAATAACATAAAAAGGCACACTATATAATAATCTGATATCGAAATATAATTTGCTAGAAAAAAGTAAGCCGCCATATAATTTGTAGTTCAGGTTGTCACTTCAAGGTCTGCAGGTTACTTTATAAACCTGTCAAGAACTTTGCATATGATAGACACTTCATATTTTACAATATAAATAATGCAAGTGTTATTGATGTTTCTTCTTTAAGAAAATGCTTACATTTATTTGAAAAATGCAAACCAAAAAAAGCGCGCCAACCCTAACGCAAAAAAGTATAATTCTCCGTTGACTTACATAAAATGAATACAACCAATCCATCCCATGGTCTAAATTAGTGATGGACAAAAAAACTGGTTTGGTCCTGGTAAACTGATTTCTAACCTGACCAATGGAGATTGTACAAAACGGATTATAAATCAATTTGAATATACCCAACATTAAAAAAAACATTTGAATAACTTATATCTTACATTGAATAACAAACATCAAATAAAAAAGAAGAAATACATATTGTATTAACCATAATATAAGTCATTTTAAGATCACATAATATTAGGTGTCTTTAACATATGTCGTAACCATCATTACAAAAACCATATATCTGCCAACAAAATACTAATGGGACCTGTCACCATTTCAAGTATAATGTTGGTAATTAACACAAATCATTACCAAGATCATCATTACCAAGATCACCATTACTTGACATTTGGATGTGATCCGAGAGTTGTGGAGCTCATGATTTTACACCAAACTGATCAAGTGATACACTATCTGGTTAAACCCCAAAATGGTCAACAACAGTTTTTTTGCTCTTTTGTATATCGCCATGTCAAAACCCCCTCGACGAAGACCACTTTGGAATGACCTTCAAAGATTCCAAATCACTATATTGAATGAACCCTAGATCATTATGGGGGATTTTAATGTTATAATGCACCCCTTGAAGAGATCTCAAGGTTTCTCCAACACTACGGGAGCCATGGATGATCTGAGAGAATGTTGTAATGAATCAAACCTGAATGATATCAAGAGCTATGGCCAACACCTAACCTGGAACAAATCTCTAGGTAAGAATGACAGGTTGAGGAAAAAACTGGACAGAGCCATGGCCAATAATGTGTTTATGGAAAAGTTACCCCAATCCTTTGCCACATTCTTGCCACCCCTGACCTCTGATCATACCCCCATCATGCTCACTATTCCAAACATCAAAAAGAAATAGAGGCCTCAAAGTTTGAAATTCATGAATTTCCTTACTTGGAAGGAAGGATTCAAAGAAATCGTTAAGAATGGGTGGCAAAAGCAGGTCCCAAGGTATGCAATGTTCCAGGTTGTTCACAAACTTAGAGATTGGAAGTCCCTGATCAGGAAGCTAAGTAAGGAAAAGGGCAATCTTGGTAAGAAGATTGAGTGTATTAAAAGAGAACTTGGGAGGGTACAAACAGAAGTTGAGGCTGATCTGTATAATAAAGATCTGAGCAACAGTTTAGAAGTATATCGTAACGAGTCCTGAGTATCACCAACTGAGCAATGAATTTCACATACTTGTCCCATGAAATTTTTTGTCCTTCTTCTTTTCTTGGTTCATCCCTTATGCCTAGACCAAACTGAGTTTCAGGCTGTTCAGCCTGCCTTTTCTTCAATTCTTCCATAGCAGCACCAATACTGTCATCAGCCATTTTCCTCATCTTTTCTTCCTCTTCTTTTCTTTTCAATCAAAGTCTCCAAAACTTCTTGAGGTATCTCAAGCTCTTCTTCTTCTACTGCCAACTCAGCATTCCTGATTTCTATAACCTTCTTAACAGAATCTACCTCAGCTAAATCAGGATCAATAACTACATTCTTTTCCAAGATCTCATCACTTGTAACAATTCTTGCAGTAGCTTTTAGATGTAGATCCTTTTCTGAGTATGCTATCCCCTTAACCTTCAATTTTTTCCTCTGTACTTGCTCAAGGGTCTCTTCTTTTATCTCATACTCCCCCTCATGAAAAGCCTATCTTCTATTATCATTCTCCTCCTCATCCTCCTCATATTCCTCATTTATCAAATTCAAAGCATTTGATGTCTTCACTTATGAACTATCACTGCTTCTATCATCATAAGCTTTGCCAAACATCTCTAAACCATCTTCTCCTTTATTATTCTCCCCTTGTTTTGGTGCATCTGAGGTCTTCTCAACCTCAGCATGCTCCAGGGTTTGAATTTTCATCAGAGCATGGTGCAGTTCTTTTTCGAAGGCTTTATTTCTTGCTTATAAGATTGCATTTCTCTCCTTCAGCAAGATGTTTTCAAACTCTAATTCCACATTGTTCACTAGCAAGTCTTCATTAATGTATGTGGGAGAGGATGAGGGAGTTTCTTGGGCAGGGTTGAACTCAAATTCCGATACATGCTGGTTTGATGAAGTTTCAGGTGAGGGTGGATTGTATGTTTGAGTTGTGGGAGGTATGTCTTGGTTGTCAAGAGTATCTTGAACTTGTCCTTTGTGTGGTGATGTTTAAGGTGTTGGTACTGATTTGTCTTGTGTTGGTTCATGGCTGGATAGAAAAGTGTAACGCCCGTTGATTCCGATTTCAAGAGTTAAAGATTGTTGAGTATGTACAATTCTCGGGATTTATCCGACGTTTCTCGGAAGCCTTTACGTCATCCCGGTACGCCTAATCGCTTAACATTTCTTCCAAGTTGCATTATTATTAAATTCCGGGGGCTAGAATGAAAATGTTTTATTATTATAACATAAAAAAAAACCTAAACCCTAACCACAGCTGCAGCTGCGATCGGCAGGTTCCAGCCCCCCCCCCTTCCATTGCTTTGACTTTTTGATCGATTCCAAGCTCCTAGAAGTAGTTCAAGGTATGTACTACAATCCCCTACACTCTTTTTGTTCACCCCTAATCGTTTTATTGCTCAATTTTGCCGAAACTTTTCGTTGGACAGATTTCGGCCAAGGTGTAATTGACCCACTTCCCGTGGATAAAAATTTGAGTTTCCGGTGTAGAAAGATCCCCAGGTATGGCATTTACATCATATTAAAATTTCGTAGTCATTGGAGGTGTTTAGGTCGGTCAATCGATTTTAGTTCGAAACTAGGGTTTATCGGGTGTAGAATTGCAAATTGTTGAGTTTGATGCGTTAATTGATCGGGTGACCGACCGAATCAGTTTGTACAGCCCTAGGGAGGTTAAAGGGCTGTGGAAAAATTATTTTTTTGATGCTCGGGGCTGTGGTGGTTAGTGCTTCGTCAATCGAGTCGGCGGTGCGCGAATTTTCGTTTAAACGTTAGAGTAAGAGTTGTAAAAAGGAACCGTCAACCCTATCAACTTGGGTGCCATAATCTTGATGAATGAAAATATTTAAAATGGAATTTGGCCCATTTGAGGCTAATTCGTTAATAAATGGTTTTAAGGTTTATTACACGCGCATTCGACCCGATTTGATTGTCCTTGGGCCTTGGGCCAAGTGTTGGGCCTTGGGCCAAGTGTTGGGCATTGGGCCAAGTTGTTGGGCCTTGGGCCAAGATTTGGGCCTTGGGCCAAGTTGTTGGGCTTTGGGCAAGAATGTTGGGCTTGAACGGCTCATTAGGCAAGAGTGTTCTTACGGTCCAGTCTAGTAATGTGTTGTGTATAATTTACAGGCCCTTGCTTGTGATCGTGCACTTAGGATTCTCCTAGCTCGTTGTAGGTGTTCGATTGATTCCAGGTGAGTTCATGATGCCCCTTTTTACTCTTTTTAACTTTTGGGCTAGCATGCACACCTAAGTGTTTTCCTACTGGATTAAATGTTTTAAACGATTTATATAGGCTTGCTAGCATATGGTAGGCCTTGGGATGTTATATATATATATATATATATATATATATATATATATATATATATATATATATGTATGTATATACATTATTTCTTGGCCTATATCTGGCGATGTTGTGGTCGTTTCGACTACTGATGTTGTGTATGCCTACTTTGTGTTTGCATGCACTGATGTTACGTGTTTGGGTTGTACGTTTGCTCGACCCTGATGTTATACATGGATGTTATTTATATATACTGTGATATATATAGAGATGTAATTGAAAGGATTTTTACATATACATTTTGTATATGTATGTATGAGGATGTTTAGTTCTCGGTAACGAGGATTTGATGGATCTACCCTTTTACTTTTTAAAATATTTGGTTTGACTATCTTAACTATTACTACTGATGTTATTTACTTAAAACTTGAACTCACTCAGCTCAAGCTGACTTTGTGTGCATGTTAGTGTGAGTTTCAGGTTAGGAAAAGGATGCCTTATCGCTTGGACATGCACGAAGCTACTTGGACGATGAAGGGCAAACGGGAACTGAAGTTTTACTATTAAACATTTATTATTAAAAGTTTTTATTTAAAGATAACTATGTTGATTTTGGGCAAAATTCCCAGGTTTTGGGAACTTAGTTTATTATTTATGTTTTCCGCTGAATTATACTCTAAGATGTTTGTTTTAATGGAAGAAACTGTTTTCAAGTTTAATTATTTTCTTAAGTGTTTTGTATGATTACCAACTGTGGGGTTCCCGGGGTTCGGGGCCGTACAAAAAGTTTCAGTATTGGCTGGTGAGGTGGGTACTGATTCATGAGCTGCTTCATCACCGGGTGAGAATGATTCTGTTCCAGTTGAGGAGATATCATCTTGGTCAACGGCTGGATCGGGTGAAACAGGTGGTGTGATCTTTTCAATGTTTCCAGTTACCTGTGTAATCACATCTTGAATAAAGGTTTCATCATCTACAACCTCTTCATTTCTTCCACTGCTACCCACAACTGGATCCTCCACTCGCTGCTCAATTCTTAAAATGGGTTCAACAAGTTCCTCAGCAGCTCCAACTTCCATATCCATCTTTGGAATGTTATGTAAGACCATTTCTTGACCAACAGGTTCAGCAACCGGTTAACAATTCCATAAACTGGTTCATCAATCACATTTTGTTGCTCTGCTTGTAGTTCTACAACCACAATATCATTTCCTGTATCATTATTCCCATCATTATTATCATCATCACCTTCATCAGACTCTTCATCACTATCACTTTCTTCTGAAACATCTTCATCTTACGCAGGTGAAGGTGGTACTTCCATAATTTCAATATTGGCATCCAACAACCATGGGAGTATATGCCATTCAGCATTTTCATTGTAAAAACTTCTGGCTACTTTTATTCTCTTGTAAACATCCGGATCTTGCAACCGTGGAGTCTCTCCAGCAATATTTAATCCATGTAATGCTTTGTTTATCAAGATCTGTAAAAATTTTGTATACATCAAAAAATTTTCGTTGGCAGCTTTTTGAGCATTGCTAACCAACCCATTGAATATGAATCTGGAGAAATTGAAGGGCTGGTTGAATAAGATGGCAACTGTCACGATGGCAAGTTCTCTGCTTAGTAACGTCCAGGTACCCCTTCTTGGTGATAAAGATTGGATGACATGGTGGATAAGGAATCTATAAGTCAATGGAAACATTCCTTTCTGAAACTGTCCTTCATGAATTCCCCCTTGATACCCTAGCATCTCCTGAAAAATCCTCAGTGATCTTTGAGTGGAATAAGAGAGCTGCACATCATGATTGTCATTGAGTTGTGGTGATTCTCTTATAGAGCTTCAGTAATCTCAATGTCTTTCCCAAGTACCGATGCTTCCATCCTTCGTCCATTTGCATCATCCATATACTCTGCAGATCCCCCAAAAAATTAGTAATGTGATTTCGGTATATAATGGGGTTCTCCGTGATTGCAACCCGAAGATTAGAATTTAGTAGAAAATTTATGATAAACTCCAGCTCCCGATTCTCATCATCTACGACTAATCGGGCACACATATTGTGCTTCTGTTCGAACTTCATTGCCGTTAGATCTGCAAAATCAAAATAATCGTCAGTAACGAGAAACAAAGTATAATAGCAATAGTAGTTAGAGAAGAAAGTCGTCTTCAGTAACCTGTTCCGTAACAATTTGTAAACCTGCACAATTTAGATAAACAGTTAGTGAATGATTCAATTGAAACCCTAATTCTGACACTCGGAGAGGCGATAATCGATAAACGACTCCTTACCAACTTAGAATCAGAGCTAATGGCTAATAATCGAACAAGTTTGAAAGAAAAATCGAGCGTTTGGCTAAAGCAGAGGAGGCACGAGCAGAGGGTCTTGTTTAAGAGAGGGAAAAAGTATTTGGAAAATTTTCTAAGTCCCCTTTTTATACCTAACGCTTGGGGTGTAAAACCCTTATTTGCCGTTTAGTGCAAGCAAGGTGCCTATTGAATTTGAAATAATTCAACTTCTCTGCTCGAGCAAGCTGCCAAGGACAGCTGTCTCTCCACATGCTCGAAAATACTTTTCAAAGCATGCTCGATTTTACTTTTAACTGAAAATGGTTAAGTATTTTAAAATGTTCATTTATAGGTTTGCTCGTATCCAAGTATACTCGAAAGAACACTTAAAACATATATCAGTGTTTTGAGACATTACAAACCCATGCTCGAGATTTACTAGTGCTCAAGACCTACCTGTGCTCGAGACCTTACCTTAACCAAAATTTTCAGTTTAATCAATTGATAAATAATCACACATGCTCATTTACAAAACCATACTCGAGAGTATTACTAACGAACACTTAACACAATCAGTTCAAGTAAGATAGTCAATATGCTTGAGAACACTTAGACAAATTTTTCAAACACAACAAACTTCTCATGTGCTTGACATACTTAGAAAAATTTATCATACCACAACATTGTGCTCGTAAAGCAAAAATCACATAACAAGAAAGAATCTATCCTCGAAAAGTTTTCAATACACAACTTTGTGCTCGGATAGCAACAATAACAACCTAAGCATAGATTCATGCTAGAAGCACTTAGAGAGCAATTCTAATACTAGAACATGCTCGAAAACACTTGTAACCCTTCAGATCACATAATTGAAACAAATCATCACTTGTCTAGCAATTTAGACATATCCATATACAAACTTTTACTCAAATCATCAAAAATAATCATTTAGACACTAAATTGACTCAAGCATAAGTTTAAGGTGAATAAGATATCAAATTTCAGTTGTTGGTCAGTTCAAAATATTTTATAAAGAGATCTCAACATGGGATCATATTGATTAGTCAGTTCACAACATGTCACGGTCAGCATTATTATGACTTAAGTCAGGTTGACAGCAGGTATTAACACTTAGCATGATTATCATTCTTTCTGTGATTTACTTAAGGTTCGATTAATGCATAAGGTATGAATGGTCAACACTATGGATTCAGTCCCTAATCTCTTCTCAAAGCTTATTTAGCTTTCTCCAAGTCACCCCAACTTGACTTCAACCCCCTGATGTATGGTCAAAAAAGTTTTGATTAAATGAACAGTTCTTAAGAAAAAGCAGACTTTAAGGTTGAACATTGCACTTACTTGCCATCCGGGCTTACATGCCTTACATTCAGGGTGTTTAGAACTTATTTGTATGCCCCACCCCTTTAGTTCTCTAAGGCCCCTTTAAATCTGTTTATTTTAATAAATAAGATTTGTAAGAAGTATATACTACCAAAAAAAATTTTTAATAACAATAATAATAACTAATATATACAACTATTCAAATATTAACGAAAGTAATTTTTGGGTGCCCATAGCATCAACAGGCTTGTATATGACTGGAAAATTACCTTTCTGTCTATCATATGGAGAGATGTGTAAGGGTACATACCTTTATCTTCAAATGTATCACCACATCAAGCTTAGCATGGTCATTATGTCTATATCACATTGGCAGCTACACATGATGGAAAGCTACCATACAATATCAATGACTGAACTTCAAGTCTTTTAAGCCTATAATTCGTGTGTTAGATTACTTAATCAATTTTCTATCATTTCCCATCAGGTTGGATTCTATCTATATCTTTAAAATCTTTTAAGCTTCTATAAAGCTTATAACTGAATAATCTCATCTTATCTCTTAAGAGATCACCAAAAACAGTTTGCATATGTCAAAAATCATTAATTTGTTTTAAGAATCCCAACTTTTGAAAGTTCATTTCGTATAAGATCTTAAAAACAAACTTGTCTTTCACCAATGATCTATTTTGACTTACAAAATTTCAGATATGGGCCATTCAAACAGACACATTCATTCAAGATGAATGATTGTTCATTCAAGCAGATATTGATCAAAGAGAGTTGAATCAGATAAAACAAGTATGTATCCTTTCAAGACAGTTGATTCAATCAGTTTTTCAGTTTCAAAATACATTATGCAAATAGTCATGCATTCTAACAGATTACATTTCAGACAGGAAAGTTTCTGGTAAACAAAGCATATTCATTTAGGCACTTACCACATATTCATACATTTAAAAATAGTGAGCATTAATCAGACACTCAAGCAAGCATGCAACACAGACATATATCATCAATTAGACCTCATCAGCATTAATCATACCTATGGACTTTAATAGAAAGTTGAACCTAGTTTTGTCTAAAGGTTTGGTGAATAAATCAGCCAAATTGTCAGTGGTTTCAATCCTTTTCATTTCTATCAGTCCCTTTTCACTACAATCTCTAATGAAATGATGCCTAATTTCAATGTGCTTAATTTTAGAATGATGAACTGGATTCTTAACAATAAACATATTAGCAATGTTATCAATGAAAATAGGAGTGAGTAAGAAATTCAGACCATAATCCAGCAACTGGTTTTGAATCCACAGAACCTGTACACAGCAAGTAGATGTATCAATGTACTCAGCTTCAGCAGTTGAGATTGACACTGTGGTTTGTTTCTTGCATTGCCATGAACCAGCCTATTTCCCAGAAATTGGCATCCTTCTGAAGTTGACTTTCTACTCATGTTGCAACCTCATAGTCACTATATGTAAAAGCTGTCAAGTCAAGGAGCTGTTCTTTGGATACCAGTTTCCCAGATCTGGTTTTCCCTTGAGATATCTAAAAATCCTCTTCACTACTAACATGTAGGAGACTTTTGGATTTTCTTGAAACCTTGCACATACATACACTACAAACATAATGTCAGGCCTGGATGCTGTCAAATACATGAAAGATCCAATCTTGGCCCTATATTCATGCTGATCCACTAGCTCCCCCCTTTTCCTCAGCTGCCATCTTCTCATGTGTATCCACAGGTGTGGACATTGTCTTCAAATCATGGCACTTGAACTTGGCCAGAATCTATTGTAAATACTTGGATTGATTAATGAATATTCCTTCACTCTTCTATTGCACTTGCAATCCAAGAAATAAATCCATCTCACCCACGGAGCTCATCTTGTATTTCGACTTCATGACAGTTTCAAAATCCTTGCACATCTGCTCATTGGTTGAACCAAAAATAATGTCATCTACATAAACCTGAACCACCAGCAGATCCTTCTTCATTCTCTTGTAAAACAAGGTCTTGTCGATTGCACCTCTGCGAAATCCATTGTCCAACGGATGATTTGAGAGCTCATCATACCAGGCTCTAGGAGCTTGAAGTAGTCCATATAAAGCTTCTCTCAATTTGTAAACTCTGTTTGGATAGTTTGGATCTTCAAAACCAAGAGTCTGTGTAACATATACTTCTTCATCAATCTTCTCATTCAGAAATGCAGATTTGACATCCAGTTGATAGGCTTTTATGTTCATGGATGCTGCATAAGCCAAGAAGATTCTGATGGCTTCCAACCTTGCAACTGGTGCAAAGACTTCCTCAAAGTCTACCCCTTCCTCTTGTAAGCAACCCAAAGCCACCAGTCTTGCATTGTTCTTGATAACTATTCCCCTTTCATCCTTCTTGTTTTCTGAAAACCCATTTGGTACCAATTGCATACTTTTCCTTGGGCTTGTCTACCAAGTCCCACACTTGTAAGTCTTTGAACTAAGCCAACTGTTCCTACATTGCTTCTACCCAACTGTTGTCCTTTAATGCCTGATTGATGTTCTTTGGTTCAATTTGGGAGAGAAAGCAGGCATAAAGACAAATGTTAGCCATTTCTGAAGAACTTCTTGTCACTCTTTCATGCAAATCTCCAATATGCTTTCAGCAGGATGGTTTCTTTGTGTTGAGGTAGTCTAAACAATTTGTTCTGCCACAATTTCATCATCCAAGTTTGAGATGTTTACATTAGGAGCTTCAACTTGTATCTCTTCTTCATTCACATCAGACTCTTAGTTGTTGGCATGTCCTGATGTAGAAGCTTCATTACTCCCAATTTGTAATGAATCAAACAATGATTGGAACCTGCCTTGCGTTTCATGATCAACATTCGCATTTCCCTCTCCATTCTGTTGCACTAGTTCACTTTCCACATCACTTGGACCAACATTTAGAACTTCAACTTCAGTTTCAGGTCTAGCAGATCCATTTTCATCTAACCACTTCTCATTCTTCTCAAACTCAAACTCCCTTTCATTATTGGCTACCTTTGACCACAGTCTGTCCAGATCAATTTCCTTTTGTTTTCCTTTCTCTTCAACACTTGTTCTGAGTAGACTTTCATAAACACTTTCACTGTAAATCTTGAAAGATTTTACCAATTTCTCCAAATCAAACAGCCAACTTGGTTCATCAACATTGTTGAAATGATTTTCATTGAATACTATGCCTGATGATTCGATTACCCACATGTGCTCCCTCACATAGACTCTATAAGCTTTTAACTGTGATGCATATCCAACAAAGAAGCATTCCAATGACTTGGATTGGAACTTGTTCAGGTAGTCTTTGGTATTCAATAGTGAGCACTTGCATTCAAATGGCTTCAAGAACTTCACATAAGGTTTCCTCTTGAACAATATTTCATATGGTGTCTTGTTTTGATTTTTTTACAAAAGAACCCTATTTTGCACATAGCATGCAGTGTTGATAGATTCTACCCAAAATGTAACAGGTAGATATGCACCTGCTATCATGGTTCTTGCAGCCTCTATAAGTGTTATGTTTCTTCTTTCTGCAACACAATTTTGTTCAGGAGTCCTTGGAGCACTGAATTGTTGAAAATTTCCTTTAAAAGTGCAGAATTCATCCATCAGTCCATTCTTAAATTCTGTTCCATTGTCACTTCTAATCACTTTCACCTTCTTCTCCAACAAATTTTCCATTCTCAGCACACAAGATTTTATAAGTTCAGCAGTTTCATCTTTGGTTCCCATAAAGAACACCCGTGTGAATCTTGAAAAGTCATCAGTAATCACAAGACAAAATCTCTTCTTTCCAATACTAGGAATGCTCACAGGACTAAAGAGATCCATGTGAAGAAATTCCAGTACCTCTTCAATTGTGTTTATCAATTTGTTCTTGTGAGAAGACTTGTGTTGCTTGCCTTTGATACAATGAAGAGCATTTTTCTTCCAGCTTAAATTCCTTTGTGGGAAGTCCAATGACATGCTCTCCCTTCACAAGTATATGCATGTTCATTAGATTCACATGACACATCTTCCTGTGCCACATCTTTGTCTCGTTTTCAGTAGCTCTTGATATAAAGCATGATCCACATCCTGAAATTGCATTTTTCATTTTCAGCTCATACAAGTTTCCATTTCTAGGTGCCATCATCATGATCATGTCAGGTGGGATTACAAACTCAGGTTTTAGGATGAGACAATGTGCATCATCAAATCCAACCTTATATCCTTTGTCACAAACCTGAGAGATACGGAGTAAGTTGTATTTCAAACTTTCTGGCATTCCGCACATTCTCAAAGGATACCCTGCCATTTATAAGTGTGTCTCTTCCAACAATCTTCCCTCCATTCTCATCACTTCCAAAGGCAACAGGTCCTTCATATTTTTGTTCATAATTGACAAGTGCTTCTCTGTCACATGTCATGTGCCTAGAAGACCCACTGTCCATATACCATATATCATTCACTACAGTGGACTGTCCCTGCACACATAACACAAAGAAGATCAGTTACTGTCTTAAATACAAACCTCATCAGGATCATTTGATTCATTAACAGGTGTTGGAACTGGATCTTCATGAACAATTTCACATGAATCATCTGATTCATAACCATACTCCACATTCACATCAACCTTCTTAACTTCAATCTGTTCAATTACTGGTTCCTCTCTCTTGATCACAGATTCTTTGGTCTTCAACTGAAATCCTCTGGGTCCATACCCTTGTTTGAGTAAGAACTTCTCATCACCATTTAACATCCTAGGTCTCTCATGACCTTTTCCATTTGTACTAGACCTTTTTCCTTTGATAGGCCTGTCTGTTTCACTAGATGAGTCACTTAGTTTTAAGACAGCCTTCAATCTCTTTTCCAATTTCACTATGTCTGCTTTATCATCATCTACATGCTTTTCATTCGTTAGATACTTTTCATACTTCTGTCTGTATAACTTCATATTCTGTCCACAGTACCTGTCAAGAATCACATACTCTTCATATTCTTCTATCTAGCATGAGTCAGTGTGATGTCCATATGAGTCACATTTCTTGCACCAGACCTTTGCAAAGCTCCCAAGTTCTTCTAGATCCTTTTCATTTGTGTTTTTGTCACTTGGTCTTAGGAAATCAAATCCCAAAGAGGTTTTTGCATAAGTGGTCTTGTTGAAATCAACTTGTATTGGTACACACACTTCCAACTTTTGTGGCTCTTTTGCTTTTACAAACTTGATCTCTTTCAATTTCATGGAAGTATGTGATGAACCTTCTTTATTTTCAGACACAGCTCTTCTTCTTGGTACATAATCAACATCTCCAATGTCAAACAGTTCATCGTTTGAGAATACTGGATAGATAGGAGCAGTAACATTAACATTTGTAGAACTTCCAGGTTTATCATTCGTGAGCCCAGATCTTTCACATAGGTCAAACACCTTGTGTTCTCTTCTCATCTTCTCATAGTGCCTTTTCAGTTTAGGAGTTGATCTGGGCACTTTTGGAATTCTTTAAACATCTTTCATCCTAGCAGGATTCCTCACAGTCGTCTCATCACTTGACTTTCTGCTCTTGCTGCTACATGTGCTTCCCTCACTTGAGTATTCACTCATCTTTTCCTTGGCCTCAACTGGCTTCCTTTCATTCTCAGTTGGTGCAACCTTCTTAGTTATCACAAACTCGCCTTCCTTTTCTACTATCACATTGTCATACAGTTCCACAAACTCTATTCTGTCTTCAAAAACACTTTTGAACTTCTTCAAATATTCTTCTCTCTGCTCTTTATCCACCTTCAATGGATACTTGTCACAAAAAAGGAGGTGGTACTTTCTTATACTTCTCAGCTGGGTTCATTTTCTCTATGTGTCCCACAATGTTTCTTGTGGACACAAGATTCTTTAGAAAGTCCACTTGAATCAGCAGTTTTGTGTTCTTTAGCTTTTCTTCTGTGTACAACTTTTTCAACCCTTCAATCTCCACATTCAGTTTGGACTGAACCATGTAAGCTTGCATACAGTCCTCTTCCAAACTCTTGATTTGATTATCATAGGTAGGCGGTAGCTTCACTTGTTCCATATACATTCAACAACACATCTTTTCTCCTACACTCACTTTTCCAGTTTCCAACCTCTCTGTTAAGATCATCAATAATAGGTTAGAACATCAGAAGTAGAAAGTTCAGTGGTTACCTTGGATTTTGAGGATTCTCCAATTTCATTCACTTTGGCCATGTATGCAACATTGGCCTTCTCCATCTCAACTGCATGATCGCTTCAGTCAAAGTCTCCATCTTGTGGAACCATAGTAACAGCCACATTTCCTTGATCCTTATTCTGATTGGTGGCATTATCAACACCCCTGTTCTGATTCCCTTGAATCTGCAACTGATATTTCTCTGCTGTGGTTGGGTTTGCTATTGTGACCTGTTCTGTTGATAAGGATTTTGGTTCATTGGTTGAGCTCTTTGCTGATAGCCTTGCTGGTTCTAATTTTAATTTTGATAAAAAATGAGTTTGATTCACTTGGTTCCTATATTGTTTGGGAAGATTGCACTTTCTTGCAAAATGACCAGGTTGCTTACAGTTGTAACATATAGCCTTTGATTTATCAAATCCAATCCTATCATTTGGCCCAGCAAAAGTTGACCTTCCTATTCTGTTGTACAATCTCTTGCTCCTCACAGCTAGCATGGCAGCTTACCACTTGAGATCTATATCTTCCAACTCATCAGCATCTATTTGTTCCAAATCTTCCTGAACCACGCTGGTGTGAATGATGTTCTTTGCAACGAAGGCATTGTATGATTCTGTAAACATGGAGAATAATGCTTGATATTCATTCCCTTGACTTGGAGTTTGAACATATGGTGGATGTCCACTGGCAATTGAAGTATTGTCATCTTCTATCATCTGAATGTTAAACCTCTGCTGACTTGCACCACACATTGAACTTGTGTCAGAAGGCTCTTCAATAATTGGATGCATCTATTGAGATTTTGTTGAAAGATTACCCATTGGTGCAACAAGTGCATTAGTCACTGGAAAACTGGGTTTTTTCTCCTTCAACATGTGATTTTCTATCATTTCATGCTCTGCTGCCTGCAAGAATGATATTACATCATCCAACTTAAAGTTGGGAAAATTTACCATTCACCAGATAAGAATGTGAGAAGTTTCTTGTTTAGATCAAAATTAGAGATCTGCAGATCTGTCGGTACTATAGTCATGAATCTTTGAAGAACTGACTTCAATCTCTCACCCTCCTTGAACTTGAACCTGTCAAGTTGTTGTTTCAATCTATCCTTCTTTATATCCTTTAACTCGACATTCCCCTCAAACATCTCAACAACTGCATCATACATTGCTTTAGCACTTGTGTGATGATTCACACTAGTCAAAATCTCCCAAGAAAGTCCTAACTTCAACATGGACAAGGCTTTGTCATCTCTTTTCTTCATTTGCCTTTCCACAGTAGCATTATTGTTTCGGTGCAAAGATGGAACATAGGGTCCATCTTTAATGGAATTACACAGTTTCGTATCATTGTAGTTGAAGGCAGCCTCAAACAGGACTTTCCACTTGATATAATTTTCTTGACCATGCAATCTTCGTATCTTGTTAGTTGAAACCTCTTGTTCATCCATATCTTGATTTCTCTTCAGATCTGAACTCAGTCACGTGGAACCCCTCCAAGCTTCAAACTTTGACACGTAACCTTCAATCTCGTGGCCTTAAGAGAGCTTACGAAGCTTTGATACCACTTGTCAGGACCGGACCTATTACAAAACCTATAGAGGTTGACAAGAGCACACTAGATCTAATAACCCAAAGGCCTCTTGAATATACCGTCTAAATCAATATATTCAAAGAGTGGGAACAAAGATTTTAAATGGCAATAAAGATTCAGTAATATCAATAAAAGCAGTAGACAAAGATTCACAATATTGATGTATCGTTTAAAGAACAGTGACTTAATGTTGCATAGAATGTCTAGGGTTTCGTGACGGCGGCGGTACGAGGTAGCACTAAGAGGAATATTTTCTCTGGTGGTTATGCTCTCTTAATCCGTAAATACTCTTCGTTTTACATGGGTAACCTAGGACTCTATTTATAGGTCCAGACGTTTCTTCTAGAAACCCTAATGATTACATAATGAATGCAAAAATAAATACAAGTGTAAACAAGTCTTCGAGTATGATAATTCTCTGTCGAGCAGACTTGTAATGCACAGCATGCTTGAAACAAATCTTTGAACAGACTTTACTTAGAATATTTTCAGTAGAAAATATTCTACTCTAGCAGACTTCAATCTTCATGACTTATCCTTGCTTTGCTCGAATATGTCCCACGAGCAAGCATGTTCTTCTCAATCTCTTCTATCTTGCCTTGTGACCTATTGTGAACAATCTTCAGCATACTCGAGTGTGAAGCTTGCTAGGATTGAACTATGCTCAAAGTTAGTACTTAGAAAATTTGAGATCCTCCTTTATTGTATACATGCTCGACCCACCAATGTGCTCGGAAGACTTGGTTTAAGCTGGATAGATCAAGTTGTTTGCTCGATTGGCAATCCATACTAGATGAAGAACATCCTTGCTTGACGAAGTGTAGCTTGCTCGAAGCCTTCAACACTTAGAAGAAATTCCAGAAGATAGTCTTATGAGCATAAGACATCATGCTCGAGGTAGTAAAACCATGCTCGAACGTCCAAGCTTGCTCGAAGTCCATACTTAGCCATTTCTTTGAGGAGGTCGAGAAGATTCCAATCTTCCTTGTAAATTTCCGACTCAACAACTCAGGAACAAAGGTTTCGGTACCATTGGAGATGCAAGATACGAAGATCACTCACCTTTGTTTTGCTAATAATCTCCTGGTTTTCTCTTATGCCGATGTGCATTCCATAAATGTCATTAAAATGGCACTTGAAGAGTTCAAAAATTGTTCTAGGTTGATCCCAAACCTGAATAAAAGAACTATGTTTTTTTGGTAATGTCCTTAATCATACCAAGGTAGAAATAAAAGCCATCCTTCCCTTTCGAGTGGGCCAACTTCCAGTTAGATACCTGGGAGTTCCTTTATTATCCAAAAGATTATACTCAAATGATTGCAAGCATCTCATTGATAAGGTGAAGGTAAGGATTGGGGACTCGAAGAACAATTTCTTATCATTCGCTGGGTGGCTTCAATTAATAAATTCATTTCTAGCTTCATTACAGGTTTACTGGGCTTCAGTGTTTACATTACCAAATAGCATTATTAATTGAGGGACTAATGCGGAAGTTCCTATGGAGTCAATCTGGCCAAGCCATAGGTAAAGCTAGAGTAGGTTGAGAAGAGGTTTGTAAACCAAAGTGCCAAGGAGGACTAGGGATTAAGTCCCTAAAAGATAGGAACACGGCTCTGATTGCTAAACATATATGGAATATTGTTTCTCAGAAGGAGTTCATATGGGTTCGGTGGATTAAAATGTACAAACTTCAAGGTAGAAATTTTTTGGACATTGGAGTGGAGGATGGTGCTTGTTGGAGCTGGAGAAACATCTTGAAGAATAGGACTTGCATCGGGAAACATTGTGTAACCAAGATTGGAGATATGACTCAAATATCTGCATGGTTTGATATGTGGCACCCGTTAAGTCCTCTAGGCGAAATTATCACAAAAAGGGAAATTTTCAGAGCGGGTCTTTCATTGGAAACTAAAGTGGCTGACATCATAAACAATGGAAGGTGGAATTGGCCGGAGGAGTGGAGGGAAAGGTTTGCTTTCCTGATGATTTTGAGCCTCCAACGATAGAGAATGGCGAAAGAGACAAACTTGAATGAAGGGATAATGATGGGCAAATGGTATGTTTCTCCACAAGCCAAACTTATGGTGATATATGTAGCAACTTGCCTAAGGTCGGCTAGCATAAAATCATATGGTTCTGCCAGAATATACCTAGGCACGCGTTCATCCTTTTGGTTGGCAATCAGGGAAAGGCTTTTAACTCAAGATAGAATGTGGAGATGGGAAAGAAATAAGGATGACCTCAATTGTGCTTTTTGTAATAGCCAACATGATAGTCATGCACACCTATTCTTCGAATGTGAATTCCCGAAGAAAATATGGTGTGAGGTGAAGAAAATTGCTGAGTTTAGTAATCCCCCAAATGGATGGCAGGACTGTATCATTTGGAGACTAGTTCTTGGAGCCACGGTTTACTTCATATGGTAAGAGAGAAACAAGAGACTATTTCAGAGGAGTAGAAGGAAGTGGGAGGAAGTAATGGAGCTGATCAAAGATTCTGTCAAGCTTAGGCTATGTCAAGCTTAGGCTATGGGGTTTGAAAATCCGAGATACAAAAGGTTCGATTGAGGCAAGCAAAGTATGGGGATTCAGAGTGATTCAGAGGCCTGCTAGCAAGAGAAGAAATGACAATTAAGCTGACGGTGAATAAATATGGTAGGGTATACAGAAGGGATACATGCTGTTGGAATAGATATGCTGGTAGTTATGTTGAAGATCACTATATCTATAAGGGTAGGATAGTAAAGCTACTGGCAAACCAAGAAATATACCCTGCGGGTCTCCAACACAACCCGCAGATTACCATTGAGCATCCGCGGAAGGAACCCGCGGGCCACACAAAGGACCCCACACGCTCAAGGTCCTCACGTGATATGGAAAAGTAGTTGTAACAAACTGCTTCTAGAAGATTTTCCCAACATTCCCTGATAGCGACATCAGCCAATGGAAAGATGACACCTGGACACCTGGTAACCGTCCCCAACGTGGCCAGGCTGTCACATCCAATAAGCGCTCGACACATGTCCATTCAGGCAGATATGGAAATATCTTGATAGTGACAACTCCACCAATCACCTTCCCTCCACCTTCGGCTATAAATACTCGAATCATCTCCATGAGTTATTCATTCACTCTCACACGTTCATAGCAATTACTTGTATTCGTACATATTTCCGATAAAGACCATACTTATTCTCACACCAGAGAGTGGTTACGAGAAGACCCCCCATCGTGTCCTTCTCGTGACAAGACTCACGGTGTTCAGTTTTGCAGGTAGTTGATCAGAATCTGACATCATCAAACAATCAGTAGACTCACACTGGGGGAATCGTAGACTCGGACTATCCAGTTCGATTCTATGCTTCTTCGATATCCTTCATGTATCAAGTTGTCTTAAGTTTGTTTATTTATTTAATGTAATATGGTCTGAGCATTTTGGGCAAGGGAAAAATTGGTCAAGTAAAAAGGATTGGGCTGAGGCTAACTATAATTACTTACACATTAACTTCTTTACTGGGTATGGTTTTGTGGGATCAGATGATTTATCTCTAATCTGTTGGGGGAAGATTATGGGTTGGAACTTTATTTGGATGCAGGTCTCTAGCAACAATTTACAACAATGGAGGAAGTAACAAGGTCCCATGCATGAAATTCTGGTAAGTCACGGCGAAATAAGGTGGACTCAATATAACGTATGGGTAGACATCTGCCGCTCGAGGCTCCTCTCCTCTTCAAAATCTAACAGTCAAAGTCGTTTTCATTTTCACATTTATAATCTAGCCATGCCTACAATCGTTAATGAGGATGGGTCTACATCTGAGTGGATATTTAGAGTGCTAAGTAAATTTGTGTCGGGAGGTCGGCTTAACCACAAGGAGAAATGGAAGGACCACAATGTTATGCTTAGGACATTTACACTCTCTAACCATATTTGTTTTACGTTTCTTGCACTTGCCAACATTGGGGAACCTACAACTATTATTGTGTTCTCTATAGCATTTTTTGGTTTTGCACTTTTGAGTCCTCCAATTCACTTGAATAATGAGATCCACTTGGATCTGGGAGGTTGGGAAACAATGGGAACCATTTGGAATAAGGAGAGTAAAAAGCCTTTGGGTAGTCATCTCACTAAATAACCCCTTCCATAGAAAACATATATTTTTTGGTTATTTTTTTACTCCGTTTTTAGGAAATTTAAGCCTTGTTTTAATTTTGGTGGTTAACTGTGCCAGTGCATTAACCTGATTAACCGCTTTTGCGTTGTATTATTGGTGGCTAGGATGGATTTGGTTGGTGGGAAACCAAAAAACCCAGGAGTTTACGGATGGATCACATCATAGTAACTAGGACGTTTGCCTCCACCCCAAATATTTTTTACACTTTTATAGACCTCGATTATGATGTGAGAACCCTTATTAAGATTAGTGACCTTTTTGCTTACATCTTTGAATCAGTCGTGTCTTCCTCACTTGAGGTGGGAGAGGTTGGGCTTTGGGCTACTATTGTATGGAAGATATGGGAGGAGAACTTGAAGCTTGTAAGATACAATGAACATTTTAATAGATGTGGGGGAACCTGGGTACATATTTCATATTTGCTGGTCTCTCTTAATATTCGTGAGACAAAATGGTCTAAAGGCAAATCTTCAAAGCTATCAAGAAAGGTCACAAGGAGAGAACACATACTGATAGAAAGGAGAATGGATGGGAATTTATTTATGATACAAGAAAGAGTTAACGTAAAAACATGCAAGGAAGGTTCTGGGGCTGGTCTAACTAGGAGAAACAAGATGTTTGGGTTATGGTTCTGAAGATCAAGAACTAGGTTTGGAAGTTTCACGCTGGCTGGGCTAAGGAAAATGCATAATGGCCGAATATAGGTTGGGCTGATTAATGGACTCATAAATGATGAAATGCTAAGGATCAAAAGTAGGCCAAAAATGGATGGGCATGAAGGCCGCCACAAGGATTTCGGATTGAGGTATGGGCTAGACCTTGATGTTGTTGCTGGGCCAAAATGGCTGAACAAAGAACATGTCGTTGGGCTGGGCAACAAAAAGAAGAACAAGGGTCGGATGAGTATATGGTCTAGTAACGAAGACATAAAGCTCATGAAGGATAAACGCTACAAGGGAACTAACCCAAGTGTAACGGGAAACATGAAATACGAAAAATGAGCACAAAAATTCACAGGGTAGTGCATCTAGAGTTTGCTTATTTTATTTGTACCTTTTGAATTATGTTTGGTTATGTTATATGCTACCACTATGGACATTACGTGAGTAGCTGTAGATGGTTTTTTTTTTCGGGACTTAGTGTTTTCTAGCAGAGGGCATTTCCTCTTCTAGCTCTAAGTCTTTACCTTTTGTAATTGTTTTTATTTTATGTTAATTTTACAAGGGCAATGCCCTTTTAACAAAAAAAAAAAAAGGAATGAGTGTTCACATGAGCTTGCTAATAAGACAAACAAAAAGAGCACTTAGGTAAACTGAATTAGTGACAGATAAGACAAAAAGGGAAAGAAAAGATGGCAACTGACCATGGCATCATCTCTTTGTTCACTATGACAATCTTTCTGAGGTTGATTGATTTTGTGATTCGAGTCATGACATTTAGAATTTGAAGCCAACCCTTTTTTACTGTCTTCATCCTATCTAACAATCTTTTGAAAACTCGTTTTACTCTCTGCACTAAAATCAAATGATGATTTCATGAACATGTTTTCTTCATCACAATTCATAGTTTTGACTACCAACTCCATGTCTTTAGTTGACCAGTCATTCAAATATGGCTGCCTACACAAGAACTCATCTAGAACATGTTCGGTTTCGTATCATATCTCATTAACAAAACCATCTTCAACTCATCTTCTGTATCTCTTTTAACATGCAATCTAGAGCCCAAACCCTTAAATTTCAATAATTTATCAGGTCTAGCATCAACACCATCCAAAATCCCAGCCCAATAATCATACCCAAAACCAGAAATAGAAATAACCTCCAAAAATTATCTAAATCTGAGTCAGACATGATGTCGAACACTTGGTGACGTTAAAAAAACTCATCTTCATTCTCACTGTAACTACCCATCCTCTTCAATTCTTCAAAATCAAACCTTTGTCAACACAATAACACATCCTCTAACAATCATTAAATATGAAACTGCACTTCAACCAAAAATAGTAGAATTCAAAAGGAAAATTGGATTTTAATAATCCCAACTTAATGCAGTTAGCCGATAATAATATCAACTTAGAAAATAGTTGTTACCGGTCCCAACTTTCACACTGTTTGTTTTCATTGGACCACTGTTAAAAAAACTTAATGGCGTTACGTTTTTTTTTTTCAATTTTCAAATTGATGTTTTAGGACTTTCGTTCAGAATAAGGATACGAGTCGATTGATTTAAAACTTACCTCAAAGGTGGTCCAAACGACTAAATGATGCTTCAATTCCAGTGTGTAAAATTTTAATTAACAAAAATCAAGTTGTTTGAAGCACTGTTTCGAGGTAAGTTTTACATCAACCAGTTCGTATCCTCATTCCGATCAAAAGCCCTAAACCATCAATTTGAAATTTGGAAAAAACTTGACGTCATTAAGTTTTTTTTTAGCAGAGGTCCAATGAAAACAAATTGTGTGAAAGTTGGGACCAGTGATAGCTATTTTTTAAGTTGGGATTATTATCAGGTAACTGCATTAAATTAGGATTATTAAAATCCAATTCGCCAATTCAAAATATAATAACCTAATTTCGAATAGCATAAAAAAGCCCCAAATTTTCTAGGGTTAATAGTAGTGACCTATTTTCCAGTGCCGAGTTAGAACATTACGAGAGGCTAAGAGTTCAACAACACCTGTTATTAATATATAACATAAATTAATATACCTATGTATAATATATAGCTATTAATATACGCCTATTGATATAAACTGCAGGTTTAACTAATTGTAAACAAACTATGTATAATATAAGCTGTAAACAAACTATGTATAATATAAGCTGTATCATACACATATACAATATTGAATTTAGTTTTTAATTCGATTTAAGATTTTTAAAGTCATCTGAAACGGGCTAGACCTCATATATGATTTTGTTTTTAAATTATTATAGATACATTTACAAATCTTACTATTAAGGTTGTGTTTGTTTTTGCTTAAAACATCTGCAGGAGGCTTATGTCTGCGGGCGCACAGACATAGGCTTCTGAAGACTGTTTGTTTGTTTTTTAAAATAAGATCTGCAAACTACTTTTATGGTCTTAAAAAATAAGCTATTATTTAACTTCTTCACGCATCTTCACACTTCTTAACATTCTATCAACACCCAATGTGCAACACCACCACCCATCATGCGCCGCCACCACCACCACCCGTCCACCACCACCCACCGTCTGCCACCACCATCGTCCACCACCACCACCACCACCCACCGTCCACTACCACCACCCACCACCATCCACCACCCACCACCACCGTCTAGCACCACCACCACCACCCACCCGTCGGCCACAACCATCGTCCACTACCACCACCCACCGTCCGCCACCACCACCCACCACCACCACCACCACTACCCACCACCATCCATCACCACCACCACCCACCCGTCAGCCACAACCGTCGTCACTACCACCAACCACCGTCCGCCACCACCACCACCTACCATCCGCAACCAACACCGTTGACCACCCACCACCATCACCGTCTATCCCCACCACCACCACCTACCATCCGCCACCAACACCGTCCACCACCCACCACCATCACCGTCCATCACCACCACTATCCACCGTCCGCCACTACCACCGTCCACCGCCCTCCACCGACTATTTTACTAGTCTACAGACGTTAAATGACTTCTATCTACTGGATATGTATGATAATTAACTAATTTTCAACTTATGCAGACGATACTCAGTTTATAAAACAAACAATATTATATTTTCAGATTGCAGACCTTCAGACCACATCTTCAGTTGCAGACATTAAATCAGATGAAATCAGATTACAGACAGTTTTTGTCTTCAAAAACAAACAGCACCTAAGTGAATCAAACTAGCCATAATACAACATCATAAGCACATTTTCAAAAATCTTTTATCATGCTAGATCACTTTAATAACATTGAACATCACTACATCATGTATTGCAACCCAAAACAGTTAAAAGGACAAAATCAATAGAACACACCTTTAGCTCTTCTCCATTTGGCGATAACACGTCTTCCTCTTACTCTGCTAGATCTCATGAAATCAAATTTAGAATAAACTGCTGGTTTTTGAAAAAACTAAGGAAAGAACATGCTAGAATAAGTGCTCAGGAAAAAGGGTGTGGTTAAAATGATTAAAATCATGTGTGGAAGACTGGAAGTAATCGTGACTGTGACTTACGAGTCAAAAGTAATGATCTGTATTTTAAATTCATATTAGATTTATATAAGTTAGGATCATAAATAGATTAATGTTATAACAAAAACAAAACTGTATAATTTTGGGATATGAGTGGAAACTAACTAAAGTTCAAATCTTTAGGCACATAAGATCAAGAGGATACACAATTATATTTCACTTCTTTTCACATTATATAATCAGAGTCCACCAAATAAAAACACAAAACTGTTATGAATATCTATTAATTCAAGATCAAGATTTACCCATCTAGATCTACCAAGCAAGTGGATGAGCACTTTGTCAAACTTATTGATAATGTCCCATACTACATGATCATCAAATAGTTAATCTTGTCTAGAGAAAAGGTTAATCTTTTGTAGTATAAATACTAGCTCAATGTAAAGGAGAAAATGCACCTCATACATACACATTCATAAGTGATACATTTCACTACTTTCTCTCTTGGATAAATTTTCTAAAGTTCTCAAGTTTTAGCACTAATCTTGTGTTAATTCTTGTAAAATCATAACACGTTATCAGCACGAGCAGCTTATATCCTAATCAAAAAAGGTATTAGGCACAAAGGTATCCCACATAAACATCATAAACACTTATTTAATTTTATACATTATATATATACACACACATATACATATATAAAGTAATACCAATAATAAGTAAGTATAAAGAATGTTATTAAAATTTGACAACAATGAGACTACTAACAATCTAACTTTTATTTATGCATCTAACATTTAATTAAGCATCTAACTTTTACTAACTTTTATTTACGTATCTAACTTTTCGTTATGCATCTAACTTTTATTTTCATCGCAACTAACTTTTATTTATATATGCACGCTAATATTTCAGTTAGAGCTTACATTTATTTATGTTTACTAAAATTTTTATTCTTATTATTGTGCGTACTAATTATATACTTTATAAAATAAACTTCATTTAATATCTTATTTATTATCTTACTTTAAAATAATTAATATTTTATATATATATAACCGTTATGTAACGGCTGTAACGGTGATATAACCGTTAAACGGGTATAAAATTACCCTATAAATTTCCAATTTTCAATCTCATTTCTTTCACCATAAACACTCTTCAACTCAAGATTACTCAAGATAATTTTCAAGAAATGATCCATCTGGTTTTTGTGTTAACCACCATAATACTGATAATCTTATTGTTCTTAATTTGTATCTCCAACCTAAGGAGTTTAATTTTTTCATTTTCCTTTATCTATTTCTAGCTCTACCTTTGTATTTTCTTTCAATTTTAATAAGTATGTAATCCTAATGTTTATCTTATTTGTGTTTAGTAATAAAATGGCAAACATCGCAAAACTTGAATTTCCGGCTCTTAACATCACCGGAGATAATTATATGCCTTGGACGGCACATGTTAAACGACATCTCAAATCAATGGGTGTTTTGAAAACGATAATGGAGGAAAATAATTGCGAAGAACAAGACAAGGCAAAAGCCGATGTCTTCCTCCACAAACACATTGACGAAATGTTACAATTTGAGTATTCAAATTGTGAGGATCCATACGTTTTGTGGAAAGATTTAAAAGCAGATTTGACCATCAAAGGGAAGTTCTACTTCCCACTGCTAGAGATGAATGGAACAATCTCAGGTTCCAAGATTTCAAAAAAGTAAATGAGTATACCTCTACTTTTTTCAAAATATGCTCAACGCTTCGATTTTGCGGGCAAACTGTTACTGAGGAGGATATGTTGGAGAAAATTTTCTCCACATTTCATGCATCAAATATAAATTTGCAACAGCAATATAGGTTGCAAAATTTTAAAAGATATTCCGATCTAAATTCATTTCTCCTCGTAGCAGAAAAGAATAACGAGCTTTTAATGAAAAATCATCAATCTCGTCTCACCGGATCACTAGCAATCCCAGAAGCAAATGCTGCTACTAATAATGATACTAAAGACTCTGGGAAAAAGTGGGTACGAGGCCGTGGTCGTGGCCATTTTGATAAAAGCCATTTTAATGGTCGAAACCGTCTTTTTAAAGGTAATAATAATTGCCGAGGAAATTTTCATGGCCGTTGTAACACCCTAGGCAAATCCCACATCGGCCGTGGACAGAAGAGATCCTTGGTTCATAAGTAAATGCCCCGCCTCTTAAATCACCAACGCGTTCTGGGCTTAATGGTAGTGGACGAGAGGAGAGCTCCACAGTTAAGCGTGCTCAGGTGGGAGTAGTAGCAGGATGGGTGACCTCCTGGGAAGTCTCCACCTAGGTAACCAAAAACAAATCCGTGAGCTCTTCGTGGGCAAAGCGGACAATATTGGTGGTGCGAGAGGCCGGATGTTACAAGTGGTATCAGAGACACTCTTGTGCTGTTCGGGATGGTGGGGCAAACCTCATCAGAGACGGTGAGTCCCCGGGGGTGTCGCGAGGTTCACCTTAGGCAAATCCCACATCCTGGATTGGATGGTGGGGCAAATCTCATTGAGGACGATGAGTCCAAAGGGGGGTGTTTGTAACACCCTAGGCAAATCCCACATCGGCTGTAGACAGAAGAGATCCTTGGTTCATAAGTAAATGCCCCGCCTCTTAAATCACCATCGCGTTTTGGGCTTAATGGTAGTGGACGAGAGGAGAGCTCTACAGTTAAGCGTGAGCAGGTGGGAGTAGTAGCAGGATGGGTGACCTCCTGGGAAGTCTCCACCTAGGCAACCAAAAACAAATTCGTGAGCTCTTCGTGGGCAAAGCGGACAATATTGGTGGTGCGAGGGGCCGGATGCTATAGCCGTAGACATGGTCGTGGCCGAAATCAAAGAACTACCAATTATCACGCTCCACAAAATAACAATTCCAACCAACACAATAAATGGAATGAAGCTGGTAGGTCCGAAAACAATGGCACTTCCTGTTTTAGATGTGGTAGTACAAACCACTGGTCAAAGGCTTGTCACACAGCTCCACATCTATGTGAACTTTACCAAGCCTCTCTCAAAAGAAAAGAGAAGGAAGTGAACCATATGGATAACTTTGATGATCTCGGTGTTGAGCTGAACACTGCAGACTTTGATGTGGAACTCTGAAACAAATGTTGCTTGACCACAATATATGCAACAACTAAGTGTGTTTCCTGCTTGCTTTAATTATGTGTTTTATCTTTAATTATGTGTTTTTCCTTTATGTACCGTTTGTCTTTCAATGAAATAAAGTTCTAATTAAAATATCTTAATGTCTTCGTTATACACTTATTATTTTTCTTAATACTTTCAAGATTAAAATGAACATCAGTGGAGCACATGATCAAACAAATGAAGAAGATATATGTATATCGGATAGTGGAGCCACGCATACTATACTTAAATCAAAAAAATATTTTTATGAAATGAAACCAACAAAAGGGATCATGAATACAATATCAGGTCCTACAAACTTGATAGAAGGAGTGGGAAAAGCTAATTTAGCTTTACCAAATGATACAAAGCTCATTATAGAAAATGCTTTGTTTTCCCCAAAATCAACAAGAAATTTGTTGAGCTTCAAAAATATATATCATAATGGATATGATACTCAATCAAAGACTGTTGGTAATGAAAAATATTTGCATATCATAAGCAAAGATCAGATATTGGAAAAACTGTCAATGCTCCATTCTGGCTTACACTATACACATATTAATGTGCCGCAAGCACATATGGCAGTCAAAGAAAATTTTTGTGATCCTGAGACATTTAACTTATGGCATGACAGATTAGGCCATCCAGGATCTACAATGATGAAAAGAATAATTGAGAATACTCATGGGCATCCATTGAAATATCAAAAGATTCCACAATCGGATAAAATTCCTGTGTGTACATCTTGTTCTCTTGGAAAATTAATTACAAGGCCTTTGCCTGTAAAAGTTGAAAAAGAATCACCTATATTTCTTGAAAGAATTCAAGGAGATATATGTGGACCAATTCATCCAGCATGTGGACCATTTAGATACTTCATGGTTTTAATAGACGCATCAAGTAGATGGTATCATGTCTCTTTGTTATCAACTCGTAATATAGCTTTTGCTAAATTTCTTGCATAATTTATTAAATTACGAGCACATTTCCCTGATTACACTATTAAAAGGGTGAGACTTGATAATGTTGGTGAATTTACATCACATGTTTTTAACGATTATTGCATGTCTGTGGGAATTATAGTCAAGCACCCCGTTGCTCACGTACACACACAAAATGGCTTAGCTGAATCGTTGATTAAACGTCTACAGTTAATAGCTAGACCATTAATAATAATGCTCTTATAAGTTATAAGAGACAAGATGAGCAATTTTTTTGCCGTTATAATTGTTTATTGGATTACATCGAAACAGAAGGCAAGCGGGCAACAAGCTACGCCGCTACCCATTTTTAAATCGCAAAACCCAATCTGTTTGGGGTCATGCAATTTTACATGCTGGCTCATTAATTCGTGTGAGACCAAGTGCAAATCATAAATACTCTCCTCTACAACTTGCCTCTGGCCAACAACCTGATAAATCCCATATTAGAATTTTTGGGTATGCGGTGTATGTTCCTATTGCACCACCACAACGCACAAAAATGGGACCTCAAAGAAGGTTGGGAATATATGTTGGGTACGAATCGGCTTCCATTATAAGATATCTTGAACCTTTAACGGGTGATGTATTTACAGCACGTTTTGCTGATTGTCGTTTTAATGAGGCATTTTTCCCTGCATTAAGGGGAGAAAATAAAAAACAAGAAAATGATGTCTCATGGTATGTACCTACATTGTTACATCTTGATCCAAGGACTAAACAATGCGAGACAGAGGTTCAAAAAATAATGCAATCAATTGCCTGATGCATTTACTGATACAAACAGAATTACTAAATCTCACATACCAGCTGCTAATGCCCCAGCTCGAATTGAGATTCCAAATAATCAAGTAGATAACAAAATGGCTCATGAATCTCAGAAACGTTTGAAACATGGAAGACCAATCGGTAAAAATCCTTGAAAAAGAAAAACTCTTGAAAAGGAAGTTAATTACAAAGTGAATGATCTTGATGAAACATTGAATACTAAAACCTCCCATGAGGAGGATGTTGATAATAATAAAGAAATGTCAATAAACTATGGTCAGACATCTTGTGGAATCAAGATGAAATGGAAAATATTGATGAAATATTTTCTAATTCTGTAGCAAGTAACTTCATGAGGTGGAGATGATGATCCTGACCCAAAATCTGTTAATGATTGTCAAAATAGACATGACTGGGATAAATGGAAAGGCGCTATGTAAGCTGAATTAGATTCACTTAACAAACGAAAGGTTTTTGGGCCTATTATTATTACACCAAAGGTTGTAAGGCCAGTAGGGTACAAATTTTTTGTACGAAAACGAAATGAGAAAAATGAAGTTACAAGATACAAAGCTAGACTTGTAGCTCAAGGTTTTTCATAAAGGCTAGGGATTGATTATGAGGAAACATATTCCCCTGTTATGGATGGAATAACCTTTAGATATTTAATCAGCTTAGCAGTCTCTAAAAATTTAGAGATGCGCCATATGGATGTTGTCACAGCTTACTTGTATGGATCACTAGATAGTGACATCTATATGAAAATTCCTGATGGATTTAAACTCCCATAAGTATTAAGCTCAAAGCCTAAGGAAATGTATTCCATCAAGTTACAAAGATCCTTGTATGGACTAAAACAATCTGGAAGGATGTGGTATAATCGTTTGAGTGATTATTTGATAAGTAAAGGATGCACAAATAATCTTATTTGTCCATGCGTTTTCATTAAGAAGACAACGTCAGGATATGTGATCATAGCTGTGTATGTTGATGATCTAAATATAATTGGAACGCAAAAAGAAATCAATGAAACAATTGCTCTTTTAAAGAAAGAATTTGAAATGAAAGACCTTGGAAAAACCAAATATTGTCTTGGTTTACAGATTGAGCATATGCATAATGGCATACTTGTGCATCAGTCAACTTATACAAAGAAACTCTTAAAGCGTTTCAATATGGACTAAGCAAATCCTTTAAGCACCCCGATGGTTGTTAGATCACTCAATGTTGACAATGATCCATTTCATCCTTGCGAAGATAATGAAGAGATTCTTGGTCTAGAGATACCATATCTCAATGCAATTGGAACTCTTATGTATCTTACTAACTGTACAAGACCTGACATTTCTTTTGCAGTTAATTTGTTAGCAAGATTTAGTTCAGCCCCTACTAAAAGGCACAAGAACGGGATTAAACACATTTTTTGATACCTTCGAGGTACTGTTGATTTAGGCTTGTTTTATCCTAATGATTCAAAAGAAAGGTTAGTTGGTTATGCAGATGCAGGTTATTTGTCTGATCCCCATAAAGCAAAATCTCAAACTGGATACGTATTTAAGAATGGAGGAACAGCGATTTCATGGCATTCACAAAAGCAAACACTTATTGCAACATCTTCAAATCATGATGAAGTTATTGCACTGCATGAAGCTTCAAGAGAATGCCTATGGTTAAGATCTATGTCACGACACATATTGACCTCCAGTGGAATAGAGAAAAATCGAAGTCCAACTCCTATCTATGAAGATAATGCAGCTTGTGTCTCGCAGGTGAAGGAAGGGTATATCAAAAGTGACAGAACAAAGCATATACCACCAATATACTTTGAGTATACTCGGGACCTTATTAAAGACAATCAGATTGAGATGAGATATGTACAATCAAGCAACAACTCAGCTGATCTTTTCACAAAAGCACTTCCCACAGCAACATTCCGGAAACACGTTCATGACATTAGCATGCGCCATGTACAAAGGATGTAACACATTATATACTGCAACTTGAGGGAGAGCTACAAACTGCACTCTTTTTCCCTTAGCTAAAGTTTTTATCCCATTGGGTTTTTCTTTAGCAAAGTTTTTAACGAGGCAGTATTTCAAGACCCCAAAGTTTGCAAAGTGTCATCCAAAGGGGAGTGTTATGAATATCTATTAATTCAAGATCAAGATTTACCCATCTAGACCTACCAAGCAAGTGGATGAGCTCTTTGTCAAACTTATTGATAATGTCCTATACTACATGACCATCAAATAGTTAATCTTATCTAGAGATAAGGTTAATCTTTTGTAGTATAAATACTAGCTCAATGTAAAGGAGAAAATGCACCTCATACATACAAATTCATAAGTGATACATTTCACTACTTTCTCTCTTTACTAAATTTTCTAAAGTTCTCAAGTTTTAGCACTAATATTGTGTTAATTCTTGTAAAATCATAACAAAAACAACTCAAAAAGAGTAGGATCAACATATACATTCAATTGTTAAAGTTATTTCATTTTTAAATATTTTATAGATGCTCAACAGTAAGTCTAGTTTTGTATTTGAGCACAAATTTACAATTTTTTTGCATTATGTTTGCAGACTCTAATATGTATAAATTTGTTAGTAGCCTCAAATGCCATTATTAGTATGATTACTTTAGAAGGTCTTCAATCGCATTCCCACGGAGAAATTCACAAAAATAAACAATTTCTTCACAAAATTGAAAGAGTAGACCTAAATAAATTTGATGAAATTCAAACAATTAAGGACATCAAAATTGAAGAAGTAAATCACGCTTAAAGCACCTTAATCGCCCGACGAACTCAATTCAAGACAGTGGTTCCGAATTTGAAAGAGCAAACCTTCAAAATCAAAGAAGTGAACATTTAACGAAATCGAAACAACATAATACATTTTTATAATGAAGTAAATTCATATTCAAGTCACCTTATGGTTGATTTTCCTTGTCGACGATGAGAAGAAGCTCTGATATGTCGATTACAACTTCCATTGTCACCCGCCGATATCAAATAGAAAATTTTGGTTGTGGTGAGTAGGGTTCGCATCGTGGCCTCGGAGGAAAGGGTAAGAAGTTTGAATGAAGGATGGTGGGTTAGAGAATGGGTTGTAGTTTAGTGAAGTGCTATAACTCGATTTGTAAGGAATATCAGGGTTGTGGGTTAAAACCAGGTTAAATTAATAAGCGATCACCATTTAAAAATCAATCAATTTGACATGCTTTATGAAAGGTGAGAACTACCAGAGTGCGATGTTATTTGGGTCTGACCCGAAAGATGTTGGTATGTGTTAGGCTTTTTGAGTAAACCTAAGAACTCCCAAGAAGAAGAAGAAGACTAGACAAGTTTTTTTGGAACAATTTTCTCATTTTTTTCTCAATGCAATTACAAGCTTAAATAGAAAAGAGAAAATAACTACCTATCCTACATGCACTTTATTTTAGCAACAAAAAAGGGAAACATGGCCTATCTATATGCATGCATAAAGTAAAAATGTCCACTACTTCATATTTGATCAGTTGCAACTTTCCCACGTTCAAGTTTGTTTGGGTCTTGGGTTTGGGCCGAATCTTGGGCTACTGTGGGCTGCTGGGTTTGTTATGCTTGTTGGGTCGGGTCCAAGATTGTATCAATACCCTCCCCATGAGAAATGACCTTGTCCTCAAGGTCGGCAATAGTAATACCGGTTTGTTTCCTTGCAAAGTAACAGTGCGATCCTTGTGACAGAAGGTGAGTGATGGAACCGAAAAATCAGCGGTGATAGGGCCTAAGGAACGAAGCCAATCAAAACCTAAAATGAGTTCATAACCCTTAAAGGCCAAAAGAAACAGTGGAATGTGGACGGAGATCTTGTTTAATGTAACTGGGACATTGGGACAAAAACCTTGACATTGGATAGGCTCACCATTGCCGACGAGAATCGGAAACGGTGGTGTGGGCTGAACGGCGAGTTGCAATAACGAAGCAACATGGGGCTGAATGAGGTTGTGAGTGCTACCCGAATCAACGAGAATGCTAACAGGGTGATTGTTGATGAACCCGGTGAGGCGTAACGACGTTGTCGTAGCCAAACCAAAAAAAAGTGTTGGGGTTAAGCTGAGGAAGTGTGGAACTGTGGTGTTATCTTCGAGCAAAGGAAGCTGAGTAGCGGGTGGTATATCTGCCAAATTATCGGCGATAAGCAGAAATTGAGGCGGGTTGCATCGGTGACCAGGTGCGTACTTTTCGGGATAACGGAAACACAACCCCGCAGCGCGACTCTGTTGTAGTTGTTCTGGCATCAAACGAGCAGTGGGTAAGGTGGTTGTAGCAGCTGTTGGTGTAGTTAATATCAGTGGATTACCCGACGAGGGTGCAGGGGTGGTAATCATAGAAGTTGGAGATGGCTGAGAAGTTTTGGATAGGTAAAAGGTGTTGGTTTTATAGGGCAGTAGGTGTAGGTGTAGTTTATCCTCCAAAATTCTAGCAAGTCCACAAGCATCGTGTAGTGTGGTGGGCTTAAGGATTGCCAATTCAGATTGGATGCCAGGTTTAAGGCCCGAAATAAAGCAATTAAGGAGGGTTTGTGGGGATAAACCGATGGTTCGATTACTGATTTTCTCGAATTCAGTTTGGTATTCGGCAACGGAACCGGTTTGCTGAAGTTTAAAGAAGGTAGCTTCGTGGTTCTCATTGGTGGAAGGACCAAAACGAAGTTCAACTTCGCGTTTAAAATTCGTCCACGTACCTAAAAGGTCGTTATTAGCAAGATGTTGGTACCACGAAAGGGCGTCACCGATAAGGTTGAATGCGGTTAAGGAAACACGTTCACCGGGGGCACGTTGTAATACGTAAAGTAATTATCGGCTTGAAATATCCATCCGAGAGGGTTGGAACCATCGAATAGAGGAAGGGTGGTTTTCGGTTGACGTGGGTGGCGGGTAAAGTTGTTGGCAGGTGGGTCTTGACGATCGAGTTGTTGACGGGGATGCTCGTTGAAGGGAGTTTCGGTGTTAATGGAATCGGATAATTCGGTGACATGGTTAACGAGGCGAGCAATGGTGGCGGATTGGGCATCGAGTTTGGTATGAAGTTTTTTGGTGACGTTAATTAGCACGGCAAATTGGTTGGTGGTGACGGCAATTAATTGAGCAAGTTGGTCAGTGATGGAAGGTGGGAGGTCGTCGAAGGTGGAGGTATCTTTGCGTGGAGGCATGGCGGAAGGTAGAGACGTGAATGAAAGCACCAAATTGTTAGGCTTTTCGAGTAAACCTAAGAACTCCCAAGAAGAAGAAGAAGACTAGACAAGTTTTTTTGGAACAATTTTCTCATTTTTTTATCAATGCAATTACAAGCTTAAATAGAAAAGAGAAAATAACTACCTATCCTACATGTACTTTATTTTAGCAACAAAAAGGGAAAACATGGCCTATCTATATGCATGCATAAAATAAACATGTCCAGTACTTCATATTTGATCAGTTGCAACTTTCCCACGTTCAAGTTTGTTTGGGTCTTGGTTTTGGGCCGGATCTTGGGCTACTGTGGGCTGCTGGGTTTGTTGTGCTTGTCGGGTTGGGTCCAAGATTGTATCGGTATGCTAACTCTTTTATGGATGTTTCCAATTCAAATTTGAAAAACTGAAAGAAAGAAAGCAGTCTCTCGATCTTGTAAGCTTTCTTTCATACCTCAATTTACTTTTAATAATAATATATCGTCATCATCATCATCGTCATCGTTCGATTCTAAAACCTCCAAAATCAAACCCCGATTACTTCCTTGAAAAAAGCCCTAATTAATAATATCCAAATTGGAAGAATTAATTTATCATCGTTTAAATTTTAATCATGTACTTGTATGTATAAATATAAACACATTTAAATACTTGCTCACTTTTTGTTGAAAAATATAAATCATCCACTAAAATTTGTATTCGTTAATGCTTACTTATGTTCATTTCAAGGTCCGTTTACAGGAGCCATGGATGGGAGCAATTTAGCTTCTGATCAAGTGATTGCAGAACTGATAAGCATGGGATTCCAGATCTCAGAGGCCACGAAAGCCATACAACAAGTGGGTCCATCCTTAAACAATGCTATCGATTTCATTTTGAACAAAGTTTCAAATCACGCTGTAAAACGCTCGGTTAAAGCAATGGGGCAATCAAGCATAATGGATCATCTGCAGTCTAGCTCTAGCAAGAAGACGACTCCCTCGGTCTCAATACCATACTCTAACGAAGACTGGGAAGTTAAAGCTAATGTGTTGCTGCAAAAGCATTTCGGGTATCAATCGTTAAAAGGATTCCAAAAGGAAGCTTTGGGAGCTTGGGCAGCACAAAAAGACTGTCTTGTCCTTGCTGCAACAGGATTGGGAAAATCTTTATGTTTTCAAATTCCAGCGTTGTTAACCAGGAAAGTTGTGGTGGTAATATCGCCTTTGATTAGTTTGATGCATGATCAGTGTTTGAAACTAGCAAAGCATGGTGTGTCTGCTTGTTTTCTTGGATCGGGACAGATTGATCAAAGTGTTCAGCAGAAAGCTATGAGAGGGATGTATGACATCATCTATGTGTGCCCCGAGACAATCTTGAGGTTTACTTATTTTTTTTATTTGTTTTCTAGATTTTGTTTGGGGTAACTTTGTATAATTGTAACCAAGTTTTCCAAATGTCTCACTAAAGTCACTCAACTTTTATTTTTAGTTTTGAAATGAGTGCATCAGCGCATAATGCGTGCTGCGCTGATGAGATCGCCTCAGGTGGAGCGATGCACTGTGATTCTATGATGCGCTCTAAATCGCATAATGCGCAATGCAATCTGATGTACACTTTTTTGAGTTAAAGTGAGTTATTGCACTTGTACCTTATGCATAGACTAGCTGCACAGATAGAGTTAAAGACTTATATTGGTTATACATAAAACTTCTTTAGTGGTGTTATGTTTTTTTTTTAAATTAATTTATTTTAATCTTTTATTTTAGTGTTTAAAAGTTATCAAGTTAATCTATAAATATTTTTTTTAGTGTTTTTTGAATAATTAATGCATCACATACGTGATGTGTGCACATAGCACATCAGCTTTTTGTTTATAAAAAGTTACATATGATTGGTGTATCAGTTTTTTGTTTTCAAATATTTCTTATCTCGCAGATTGATAAAATCACTTGAAAGCCTTGCCGAAAATCGTGGAATTGCTTTATTTGCAGTTGATGAAGTTCACTGTGTCTCCAAGTGGGGTCATGATTTTCGACCCGATTACAGGTTTGGATTTCTAAATGTTTTTTTTAGATGAATCTTTTGTGTTGATAATAATGATATTATGGATTTCAGGCGATTGTCTGCACTGAGAGACAACTTCAATGCAAAAAAGATGCCATTTTTGAAGTTTGATATACCCATAATGGCATTGACTGCTACTGCCACAACACGTGTTCGTGAAGATATTCTTAAATCATTGCATATGTCAGAGGATCCAATCATTGTTCTCACCTCGTTTTTCCGTCCGAATCTTCGGTTTTCAGTTACTTCATTTCATTCTGGGCCTTACATATTATGTTTATTATTTTTTGTTTTAAAACATTGTTTGTTCATTATCCAACCACCAACTGTACACTTTGTAGCAGGGCTGCAATTGAATTTACTTTGACTTAAACTAGGGGTGTAAACGAG
This sequence comes from Bidens hawaiensis, assembly GCF_021521415.1. NCBI lineage: Eukaryota > Viridiplantae > Streptophyta > Magnoliopsida > Asterales > Asteraceae > Bidens > Bidens hawaiensis. Next base: position 1,326,764 of record NW_027491074.1, on the reverse strand, counting down.
CCAAGTTGCTCTTGAGCTACTCGAGATCGGCTCAAGGGCAACTTACTAAGCTTGAGTTGGCTCGCGAGCCCCTATTTTTTATTACAATTTTTATTTAATGTATCCGGTATACATTTTTATAATAATTATTATTGTATAAAAAGTTTGTAATAAAAATAAATAAATAATAATCAATATTTGTATAAAAATAAATTAATAAAATAATGATCATTTAGAGCTAGGTTTTGGGCTCAAACTGAACCAAAAACCAAAAGTTTGGTTTTTGAAAACTGCTCAGTTTTTGTGCTTTTGGTATTTGGTTTTCACATTGGGTTTGATTCAGTTTTAGTTTTCCGGTTTTACCATCTGTGCTTGAAAATTTTGTGCTGAAAAAAAAAAGGCATAACATAATGAATTTGATCCTGAAGCTTTGGATCTAATTTTTTTGTTAAATAATGTTTAATTGATTATTACACATTTAAACTTAAAATGTTTTTTTGATTTGATTTCTGTTATTTGTAGGTAAAGCATAGTAGAACACGTTCATCCTCATATGAGAAGGACTTCTGTGAGTTGATTGAAGCATACAGCAAAACTAGACACCAAAAGTACAGTCAAAAGACTAACCTTCCCCTGGAAAACATTTCCGTTGGTACATCGAGTCGAGATGAAATACGCAACTTGGAGGAAAGGGCTTCTGAAAGTGAAGAAGACGACGACGATGACGATGATGATGTAACTTTACCAAAGAGAAAAAAATTGTCGGTTGAATATCTTGAAGATGAGAGTGATTTGTTGATAGATGTTGATGACTTTGATGGTAACTTTTGTCTCTAACGTGTCAAAACCTATATTTTGTCTCTGATTACAATCTTACATAAACCGTCATTAATGCAGTTACCTGTGGAGCATTTGATGGGCGGTTACTCACAAAGGATTTGGATGTTTGTGAAGAGAAGACAGAAGAAGAAGGGGTAACAATCGTTTATGTTCCAACAAGGAAAGAAACATTAAGCATTGCAAAGTATCTTTGTAGATGCGGTGTAAAAGCTGCTGCTTACCATGCAAAGGTATGTTGCTACTACAGAGAAAGTCAACGTGGTCAAATGTACTGCCATGCCATTACTCTTATGAAAGCTCATACGTGTTGTTTTCTACTTATTAGTTGCCCAAATCACAACTTAGGCGGGTGCACAAGGAATTTCATGAAAATGCATTACAGGTATGGATCATATAACTTAATGAACAAAAGTTATTAGGTTTTCTAGGTTGGTTAATGTTGATATTCTGTTCATTATTATTAGTATATATTTAAAAAAGCATTCGATCTCTTTATGTTACATCATACAGTTACAAATATAAGATATAGAGATCAGGATCATTTCAGGACCTTCAAACAATTTAAAACTTTAAGAGCTCTTAACCAATGATTTTATTTATTTTTTTTATATATTTAATATTATTTGAGGGTAGTTTGTCATTTATAATATGTAATTTTATGATTACATATATGCAATCACGAAATTACTATAATATAATATATATATAGAGTGTTATAGAACTCACTAGGTGCTAGTCGGGCGATGGGGGTACCGACTAGGGATTAATCGGATTGGAATTTTTGTATGTTGGTTTTATATATATATTTTTATTTGTGTCCGTGCGCGCGCGTGTGTGTATATGGGATTGGGATCGTGTGAGAACCATTTGGAAATGGGAACTTTGAGAACCACTTTGGACCCCAAAAAAACCCTTCAAGAAAAAATAAAAAAAATAATAAAAAAATTTATAAAACCAAAATGTTTATCTAGCATCCCGGTTTCATAAAAAATCTTGGTTTTGCTAAAATACGTGCTATTTATATACACATATGTACAACTAAGATACATGATAATGTACATATGTGTATATTATGTAACTGGAGATTAAATAATAATATACATATATATATAATTTAGCAAAACAGGGAATTTTTTTTAATGAAACCAGGATGCTAGATAAACGTTTTGTTTTTTTTTTATTTTTTTAAATTTTCATTTTTTTTGTTTTATAATTTATTTTAATATTGTTTTTGAAGGGGCTTTTTTGTGGTCCAAAATGGTTCTCAAAGTTCTCAATTTCAAAAAGTTCTCTTTAGGATCCTCACCCCCCCTATATATATATATATGTATGTATATGAAAAATTACATATAAAATCTCGCATAAATACTTCAAACAATTACCTTTCAAAAACTAAAATAAAAAAAAATTGAAAATAATAAAATATAAAATTAAAAAGTCAGATTAGAGCCGATTTTTTACCAAGTTTGACTGAATACCGATTAATGGGTCCAAATAGGTGAAATCGTGTTGGTAGAATATCGATTACCGATTAATCCTGACTTTTACAACACTGAGTAAATGACAAAAATTACCCTCAAATTATATTAAATAAATCAGTAAGTTTATTATCATTTCTTCTTTTGAGCACACCTCGTGGAGTGTATTATTCCTTAGTCATAAATCAAACATATCGATCCTTAATATGCAAGCTCACCCAATTGCTCACATTCAACTTCATGATGAATTTATCATTAATACACATTAAACAAATGACAAAAATGTATGTATATCATGTCCTTCAGGTGGTTGTTGCAACAATTGCTTTTGGTATGGGTATTGACAAGTTAAAATGTTAGAAGGATAATTCACTATGGTTGGCCACAGGTATAATATGCTCATGAAACGGTTTGCTCCAATTTACTTATTAAATGTATCAATTTTTTACACATTTATATGAAAATAGGTCAACTCCGGCTATGCTTTGTGTACAGAGTTTGGAAGCATATTACCAAGAAGCAGGTAGAGCTGGAAGAGACGGAAAATTGGCAGATTGTGGTGAGGGATTTTTCATAATTTGAAGAGTTTCTATAATTATTAATAAATGTAATAAAACATGATTATAATTATATACACATACACATGTATACTGACTTTATGTGTTTTATATAATAGTTCTATATGCAAATTTATCAAGAATGCCATCGCTTCTTCCAAACCGAAGAAGTGAAGAACAGACTAAACTAGCATACAAGATGTTATCCGATTGCTTCAGGTTCGAATTATGATAATCCTTTCAAGATTTTAGTTTTTTAAAATCTATTTAACATTTTTACATGATTCCATTTTTATGCTCTGCAGATACGCGATGCACACTTCTAGATGTCGAGCCCAAATGCTAGTACAATATTTTGGGGAGGATTTTAGCGACGATAGTTGTCATTTGTATGTCAGATTCTTTCTTTCCAAGCTGTGCTAATCATGGTATTTTCATTTTTAAGAATACTATTTTAGTTTCGTAATAATATCTTAATTGTATTTTTCAGGTGCGATGTTTGCGTTAAGGGGCCTCCCGAACAGAATAATTTGAAGGACGAAGCTCGAATTCTTATGCAGATGATTGCTGCTCATTATGTGAGGATTTAATGTAAAACTATAGGTTTATTTTTTGTCGATGTTTCTCTTTTATTAAATGCAAATGCAAAGTGTATATAGGGTACAATGGTGGGTAGGGCTGTAAACGAACTGATCAAGGCCTGTTCATGTTCGTTTGTTAAGCTTTTATCGGACAAGTGAGGACATTTAACCGAACTAAATTTCTTGTTCGTGTTTGTTCATTAAGGAAATGAACTTGTCTGCGAGCGGTTCACGAAATCAAACGAACGGACGCAAATAAACAAAATGTTTTATTTGATTTGGCTAACAGAATGGTCAGTGTCAACGGTTCAGTCCGGCTACTTAGTTCGCGTTGGTGTTTATTTTAACATTCATATTCGTACGTTAATTTACATATAAATTCATCGCATAATTGATAATACTCAATTTTGTTTTATAGGGTTAGGTTATAATAGGAAGTATAGTTTTTGTAGGAAGGATAAGAAGTAATCTTGTCCATTGATTTTGTACATGGAGGGCTGAAATTAGTTTAGGGGGAAATCAAGTGTGAACATAAGGGAAAGGGTATAAAAGGAATAACACATTTGTTGACTTTCACTCTCCACATGCAAGGCACATGCCAAATTCCCCCATCATTTTTAAACGTCCATAACTTTTTTTACGACATTTTTATTGAAAAACAAATTCACCATAATAACGAGTGTCTTTTTATCTTTTATATGAGTACCATATTGTTATATAAAAATTGAAAAAAAATAAGTGGGTTTTTACAAATTGTATTTTACCAAAATTGTGTTTTATAAAATTGTGTTATACAATAGTATTTTTCATTGTGTTTTTTCCATTGTGTCATACAATTGTGTTTTTTATTGTGTTTTTATCATTGTGTTTTTTAATAGTGTTTTTTTCCATTATGTTTTTTACATTGTGTTTTTCATAATGTTTCCCATTGTGTTTTTTCGAACTTTTCCGGCGAGGTGGTGGTGGTGGGTGACGGTTGTGGTGGTTGTAGGAGATAAGTGAAGATGTAATTGAGTTTTATGTAAGTGGGTTTTTGAAATTAATGTAAGTAGGTTTTGAGATTAAAGTAAGTGGGTTTTGATATTAAAGCGTTAGACTAAAATACCCTCCTTCCTAGCCTTCTTAGGAAAATCAAACTTCTTATTTGAACCTAACCCTTGTTTTATATTTAATAATTTTGCTTAAATCTATATGATAGATTAGAAAAGCCATTAAAGAATATTAGAAGCCTTTAATGAAAAAAACATCATCAAACAACATTAACGAACATACACACGTAAGCGAACACATTATCAAACTTTCACGAACAAATTGAACGAACGTGGTGTTTGTTCGTGTTGATTCATTTAGTTAATCAAACACCCATGACCTATTGGGCTAGTGATATGATGTCCCCCTTTACAAATGTGAGGTTGTGGGTTCAAATCCTTGCAAATGCAAGGTAAAGGTGGAATTTTGTTGTTCAAAAAAACGTTAATTGAACGGAATATATTGCTCATACCTGTTCATTTGTTAAACAAATGAACATAAACAAACTTCCAGCCGGACAGTTCACCGAACGCGCAGTTCATTTATAGCCCTAATGGTGGGTCATGAGCCAATATAATATAAAAACTCTAAAATTGGATTTCCATTGTTTTATAACTAATACTGCACATGCTAACATCCAGAATAAAATAAACAATTTGGAAGGCTGTTATGATGATGATGATGATAACTATAATCATAATATACGCATGGAGAAGCCAAATGTGAAGATGTTTGTTTGTAGAATTCGGGAACAGGTATTGTTTCTGGAAACTTGATTCGTCTTTTATTTATACCCTCAAGCTGTGTACTGTTTTTGGACTTTTTATAATATTGTGAATCATGTGGGGATTGGATACTAGTGCTTCTTTGACCATGGTCAACTATAATAGTAAAATCTGAAAGATTATAACTGTATTTTTGTTAACTGTGGTTTTGTATGCACAGGATCAACGATTTGCTACCACCGATCTGTTATGGTGGCGAGGTCTCGTGCGTATCTTGGAAGACAAAGGGTTTCTTAGAGAGGGAGATAACAAGGTAAATATATGATAAAAGTTAGTTGCTTTTTTTTCTTTTAAATTTTATGGCTGATGCTATTATCATAACGTTTGATGATAGTAATCTTTTATGCTCGATCTATTGATTTCAAATTGACCTGTTTAAATGGTTTATTTAAACAGGTTGACCAACTAACCCGTTTATGACCTGTTTAACCCTTTTGTTTCTACGACCCACCAACTCGCTTAACATATTACAACTTGGTATCTTGGTTTTCACTCGCTAACCTATTTGACACTTGTAGATAAACGAGTAACATGGCTCGTGTTCGGGATACACGATTTTACCTGTGTGCGGGTTAGGGTCGATGTTTTTAACACAAAAAAAAATATGGTCCATACTCGAGTCCATCAATTCAGCTCGCTAACCTGTCACTTGTTACTGTCTTTTTACCGTGGCATTTTTTTAACTAATTGGGTAGACTTAACATAGTACTCATATGTTTTAAAAGGTTATAATTTTCTATAGCTTGTATACAGCTAGTTCCCTTTTTTTTCCGACAATTTTTAATGGTTTTTGAAAAGTTTGATTGTGGTAGATGATTTAAATGCTGACTAGATTATTATGATATTGAGGGATTAAAATTTAATGGACCTGTATATGTGCATGCTTAATATGTAGGGGTGTAAATCGTGTTGGGTTGGCGGGCTCACATTGATGGGTTGAATTCTTCAACCCTAAGCTGACCTGTGTCGTGCCAAACCCACTTAATATCATGCCGTGTTAGTGATTTAGTAATAATTTAAACAATAAACTATTCCAAGTCATATGAAACCTTTTTGTAGTTTATGTTATTTTAATTGTTTTCTGTTTATATCTTTAGCTTGAGATTAGTATAAGCGAATGCGAATAGTCGGATAATGGGCTGCTATAAAAGTAATAAAATAAAATTCTTGGAAGCGAAGAGTAGAGAAAAGGTTCAAACGGGAAGCTAATTTCATTTTTAAAACTTAATAGTTATATGAGAAATTAAAAATCAGAATATTTACTTTGAAGTTTTAACGTTTTATATCTCTAAAATCAAATTATTAACTTCTTTAAAAGTTCTTAAATGGGTTAACAGGTTAACCCACTTCTTGACGGATCGTTCTTAACGGGTTGTGTTCAGGTTGACCCATTTTTTAAACGTTTTTTTTTTTGGGTCGTGCCAGCAATTTCTGCCTTTAATGTATAGGATCAGGATTATTTTAGAACTTACTAATAATTTGAGAACTCTTAGCAAGCAATCATTTTGTTTATATGCTCTATTATATATTTAATATTAGTTAAGGGCAGTTGTGTTATTTTATTTATCTGGTATTCTTGGTGGGGCCTACATTGCTTGCTGTTAATCGACTGAAATTAAGTGCATCTTTGCAGGCTCATGTTCAGATAAAATATCCTGAACCAACAAAACTCGGGTTGGAGTTTGTATTTGAGGAAACAGAGACGGAGCAAGCATTTAACGTTTGGCCCGAAGCAGATATGTTGCTCACAGAAGGCAGGCCCAAATCGTATTCTTCTTTTTCTGAATGGGGAAGAGGTTGGGCTGATCCCAAAATTCGTAGGCGGAGGTTATCAAGAAATAGACCATGGAAACAACCACGTCGAACAAACAAGCAAACGGTTAGAGGGAGATTGGCTGCTAAGCTTTCAATTTCAAAATAATGATATATACCAACTATATTCATTTTCAAACAGATTAAATGTAATTTTTTGGAGAAAGAAGTAATCAAATTTCATTTTCATATTCATGATGGCTATTGTAGTTTTTCTTGATCGTTAGTGCCCGCCGTTAGATATCAAGACATTAGACTAAGATCGACTGTTGACGCTAGTAGAGTAGTAGTTATACATGTGATAGATTCCAAAAACTGATCGCCTTACATCACAGGTTCCGCTTGCAACTTAAATGCTTAGCTTAGACGTATAGAATAACGAAAACCCGTAAGATATGAGAAACGGTCAAGTTAAAATAAACTATTTATTGCATTTTCGTGAGCTTTTCTATCATTATTGTTTTTTATAATCTCATAAACCCATATCTGCAAACAGCACAATAATAGAGTAGAGCGATGGTGATAGAAGCTATTATGGCTGTGACGGAATGGCATAAAATCAAATAAAAACTAATTTATAATTGGGGCATAATGTACCCCGGGGTATGACAAGAGAGATAAGAAGAGAAAGAAGTCGTTGCACAAGGGAGTGATAGAGAAAGAGGACGGAGAATCAACCACTATCTTGTGGGGTTAATAACAAAGAGGGAGAGAAAGAAAAATAAAACAAAAATCCTATAAAATAATTGTATGTTATTGCCCAACTACTTATTTGAGTACGATTAAAATAATAACAAATGGCAAATATTTAATCACGTCTATTTTTTTTTTTTTTGAAAACTATATTATAATAAAATGTAACTAATATATTCTATCTACTAGAAGAAGTTCAAAGAAAATCAAGTGATTTAACGTTTCTAATGAGCAAATGGAGTGATGGTTGAGCTGGATAGAGTTCCAAAGATAAGAAAGTGAAAGGCTAGCCCTAAACTAAACAAATTGAACAAACACGAATAAGGTCTTATTTATATTCGTTCGTTAAGAAAATAATATGTTCACGAACACTTACCGAACGAGATTTTATGTTCGTGTTCGTTCATTAGGGAAATTAATGTGTTCACGAACGGTTAACGAACACAAATAAAATCGACATGGCCTATAAATTGAGACCAGTGTATTCATCAATGTGAATAGTAAAAGCCTATAAACGAATTGAATGAACATAAATAAGGGCATGTTCGTGTTTATTAATTTAACTTTAAAATAACACGGACACTTAATCAAACAAATATTTATGTTCATGTTTGTTTATTTAAAATGGACATTTGTGTTCGTTTATGTTCGTTTTTTTTAAATCTAAACGAACATAACTGGACAAAGATAAACGAACATATATGAACAAATGTAAATGAACACAAACAAACATAAACGAACATAAATAAATAGACATAAATAAACAAACATAAACGAACGTTTATGAACATAAATGAACAAACGGAACATGTGTTCATGTTCGTTCGTTTAATTAAACGAACACAAATGTTTTGTTCATGTTCGTTCGTTTATTAAATAAACGAACATAAATGAACTTCCCGCCGAACGGTTCACGAAGAGTTCACCAAACGTTCGATTTGTTTACAGGCCTAAGTCTGTGAAGCGGTTCTTTTAATCACGGGACAATTTTTATTATTTTTTGGAGAAAATTACGGTTTGCGTCCAGGTGGTTTGAGGGCGGGGACACATTGAGTCCCTCGAAAAAAAATGAACTTGTTGAGTCATTCTGGTTTAAAAAATGAACTGTATGAGTCCCTGCCATTAAACTTCCATCCATGGAAAAGCTGAAATTACCAATGTGCGCTTCCATAAGATTCTTATGTGACATCTCGGATTTTTCGTATTCGTTTATGTTTAAACCGATTCAGGAAGCGTTACTCGGATCTTTATTGTTAATAAAATCATGTATTTAAAAGTATTCGTGGAGGTATTTTCATTTCATACTCTTTGTGTTGTTTAAACTTGCCATTTCTTGCTTAAAAACTCTTATTATATCAGAAATTAACACTTTAACAAGTACAAGGACTAAAACTGCCAAACCATGAAACTTCCCCACCATGGACACGCCGCGCCGCGCGGCCATGATGGGTGAAGTTGGTCGCGTGGCGCAGCCACCCTCTGTGCAGATCCTCTTTGCTATTTTGTTTCCTGGTTCGTTTTTAGTGCAAAATCGGTTATTTTTAGACCGAAATCACCGAATCACATGATTTAAGCCCCAAGAAAACTAATCTAGACTAATTGCATGACCACATTCAACAATCTCTTCATCAAGAACGAATTTTGATGATTCTTTAGTTGATTTAGTCATTAAAACGATATTCGGTTACTTAAACGAGCTTATTAACTAAAATTAACTTATGCTTGCCTATTCTATATAAACAAGACATAAATCATCTGCTAAATACTTCCCTAAACCCTAATAAAGACTCTCTCAGCCTTCACCCTCATTATACCCTCAAGTTCTTCTCCGTTTTTGCCATATTACTCGAAGATACATACTTTGGTGTTTGACTTTGCCATAATATCAACTTTTGAATTCACTTTTCGATCGATTCATACATATTCCGGGTAAGTTGTTTACTGTAAATCATCCATTATTATTCCCTAGTCAATAACCCTCAATCAATTTCTAAGATTGAGGGGTATTGACAGGTCAATTTGACTCAAACCCGTTTAAGGGTATATTGGTCAACAACTTTGACCAATCAATTTCTTATACTTCTGGTCGGAACCGACTTTCGGTCCAGAATACTTTTATTTTTTTCGATATTTCAAGGCTACTGACCAAAATTCAACTTCCGACTCGCTGCTCGGATTCTGGTCAATACCAACTCGCTTAAACGTTAAATATCTTCATAACTGGAGTTCTGGATATCCGTTTGGATCGATTCCAGCAGCTATGTTCTCGGTTTTAATCATAGTTTATTATTATAAGTTTTAGATCTGTTTGATTTATCTCAGTCAGCACGTTAAATGACGGTTCATTCGTTTAATTGTGTTTTTATTCTGTTTCTCGCACACCCTCCTAAGCAATAAGGTGAGATATCATTCCCCTTTTATTTTACTGTTTTCGAATGTTTTTGGGACATATGCTCATTTAATTCATATTTTTATATCATATATACACACAAAATTGCAAACGTAAATATTGTGTGTATTTTAATTAAAGACAGAATTACAAATTTTGTCCTTTAAAATAAGACGAATTACGGTTCGTGTCCTTTTCTAAATTTCCTTGCAGGCGGTGTACTTTAAACTTTTTTTTCCTACAAGTTATGTCCTTTACGCTAACTGGGTTAGAAAAACTCTGTTAAATCCCATCACGTGAGAAGCATGTGAGGGCATTTTTGTCTTTTCACCTGTACCTGCAACTTCTTCTTCTTCTTCAAAATAGAAAAATACCAAAAAAACTCGCTGGCCGGACCCGAACCCGCGACCTCAGGCCGGACCAGAGTGTAACACACACACACACCAGCCAACTGCGCTGGTGTGTCAGTTGGTTTAAGATCGTAAACGTTTTAATATATACATAAACATATCTAAACCCAATTTGATTATAAACCCTAACCATGCAATTGATTAATTCGTTCTATGTTCGTTTAATTAATGTTAGGGCTTTTGTAAAGCTCATTGTGACGAATTCAAACATACAATTCATCACCTCAATCGTCGATGAAACATGGGTTAAATTGATTCAACAGGGCCGGCGGTCAATGTTGACGAACAGGTATCACCAGACTTCGATGACTCAATTAACTATGGGGGTTTTATTGGTACTGGTCTTAGGGGTGTGAAGACGAGATTAATTGAACTATTATCACATCTGGAATATATAACTGATTGTCAACCAACGGATTTAGTTTGTAAATTTCATTTTGGAGTTCAAAATCAAAATGTTAATGGCTGCATCTACTCAACTACATGATTACAAACTGAAGTAAGTGAATTGTAATTTAAAATATTATTATTTGCTGTATTGAAGGTATGCGCTTGATGTGAATGTGGAAAGAGCTGAAGATGTACTCATGCACAAACGGCTACTGCATTTGGCTCGATTATATATTCCAGATGTGATAATCAATTGCATGGTTAGGGTTTATAATCAAATTGGGTTTAGATATGTTTATGTATATATTAAAACGTTTACGATCTTAAACCAACTGACACACCAGCGCAGTTGGCTGGTGTGTGTGTGTTACACTCTGGTCCGGCCTGAGGTCGCGGGTTCGGGTCCGGCCAGCGAGTTTTTTTGGTATTTTTCTATTTTGAAGAAGAAGAAGAAGTTGCAGGTACAGGTGAAAAGACAAAAATGCCCTCACATGCTTCTCACGTGATGGGATTTAACAGAGTTTTTCTAACCCAGTTAGCGTAAAGGACATAACTTGTAGGAAAAAAAAGTTTAAAGTACACCGCCTGCAAGGAAACTTAGAAAAGGACACGAACCGTAATTCGTCTTATTTTAAAGGACAAAATTTGTAATTCTGTCTTAATTAAATACTAATTAATATTGTTTAAGTGTTTATTTTATCGCATTCGGAGAAGTTCATCATAATATATCACAATAAGTATGATCATACGCCATCTTAGTAGCCAAAGCCCGTTCGCATGGCGATGGTCAACCGACAATCACGTGTATATGCTAGTCTTAGCAGCCAAAGCCCGTTCGCATGGCGATGGTCAACCGACAATCACATTGTATGCTAGTCATAGTTGTCACACCCCAACCTAAGGTGGAAATGCCGGGGCGTGAGCATGATTGTTCACAGCTCGAAGACACTATTATAAATAAAATGTGACAATATCTATTGAGTTAATTATTTCCAAATGCAGTGCACAAATATTCACAACACAAATAAATAGTTTAAAACAAATAATCCAAATTAAAATAAATATAATCTTCATTAAATTCCCTATTGTCTTTACTAGATGTCTTTTTCACGTCAAACTTCGATTCAAAGGCAACTTGCATATGCGTAGAAAATAGAGTTTGTCAACAACACATGTTGAGTGAGTTTTTAACCATTTTTTGCAATGATATAATATTAATATAATAAATAAAAGAAATAAGCAAAACGTAATAAATGCGGTAAATAAATCAAACCGTGTGCAAATAAGGTGTCAAGTAACCATTGCCAAGCGAATCGGGCGTTGGTAAATCAAACATGAGCAAGTAATAAGACCATTGCCAAGTGAATCGGGCGCGGGTTAATAGTAATCGCCACACTATAAATGAGAATATATTGGACCTCTCCGAATGCGATAAAGTAAACAAATAAGCAAGTAACAAGTATATTTGATCAATCACACACAATTACACGTTTGTTATTTTTGAGTTATATAGATAATACGAAACACTAATAAGTACGCATATGTCCCCAAAACTTGTGAAAGCTTATTAAAGTAGGGGAATGATAAAACTCACCTTAAATATTAGGCAAGTGAATAAAATACGATAAACGAGTTAGTAATTAAGCGAGTCGTCCACTAACGCGTCGAACGAAACAAAACAAATGAACCTGAAACTTTGATAGAAAATATGAGTAAAAACGAACTCAATGCCGTTGGAATCGATCCAAACGGATGTTTAGAACTCCGGTTATGCTAAACTAAAGATTTAAGCGAGTCGGTACTGACCAGAATCCGAACAGTGAGTCAGAAGTCGGGTTTTGGCCAGTAACCTTAAAATTTCGTTACGAGAATAAAAGTCTTCTGAACTGATCGTTGGTTCCGACCAGAAGCATGAGAAATCGTAAAGTCAAACTTGTTGACTGTTTTCCCTTTAACGAGTTTTAAACTAATTGACTAGTCAACACCCTTAACCACCGAAATTGATTGAAGGTTATTTATTAGGGAATATATATGAACGATTTTACAGTTTACAACTTACCCAGAAAGTGAAAGGATCAACCAAGAAGATGAGTCAAAGGTCGATGCATAAGCAAAGTCGAACTTCAATACTTGTATCTTCAAACAAATAAGCAAAAACCAAAGAGAATGATGAAGAACAGAGAAGGTGACAGCTGTGATTGATATATTAGGGTTTAGAGAAAGTTTATGACATATAATATGAGGTTAGTTTATATAATATATGCAAAAACGAACCAATTTGGTTAGTTTGCTCGTTTAAGTAACCGAATAAGTATTTAATGACGAAATTAATGAAAAGATCAGTATAATTCGTTTTTGGACAACAAGTAATGAACATGGACATGTATCTAGACTAACGATTCTGCCCAGCATCACCATCGCACCGCGCGGCCACCTAGGGTAGCTACCTTCGCGCGGCGCCCTGACATTAAGAGGGCAAGTTTCGGATTTTGGCAACCTAAGCCCTTATACTTCATAAAATGTTTAAATACTGAATATTTTAAATTTAATTTAAGGATTTAACTACTTTAAGAACATGAGGGGTATAAAGTGTAAAATTATTGATAAAGATCCGAATAATGTTCCCGAATTGGGTTTTATGTAAGCGAATAAGGGTTTGAAAAATCCGAGATGTTACAATAGTAGCCAATGCCTAATTCGCAAGGCAAAGGTCAACTGACACATTATTTGCTCACGGTTTGATTGATTATTACTCACATTATTATGTTTGCGCATTTATCATTTATTAGTTATCATTCATTAGTGTCAAAACGGGTGATATTCTCACTCAGCATGTGTTGTTGACAAATATTTGTTTATTTTCTATGCATATGCAGGTTTCCAGTTGATTTGAAGTTAAGGTGAAGAACATATAGAAAGACCTTAGACAATAAAATCAAGAAATATTTGCATTATTATTTTGTTATGGATTATTTATTTTTTTTGGGTTATGTTTGTCGTGTTTGAAAACTTGTGCACTTGAATTGAAATTTGAAATACATAAATTAATAGATATTGTCATATTTTATATATATAGTACCTTGTGAACTGTAAACCAACGGTTCGCACCCCGACATTTTTGCCTTAGGTTGGGGTGTGACAGATTGGTATCAGAGCTGAAGGTTATAAGATAGTTGGTTAGAAATGTCGTAGAAATATGCTTAGGACTCTATAAGTGCCTACTTGATTGCCTTATGTGCTTATTATTATATGTGTTTACAGCTTACTTAGATTATTTATTTATTTTATTATTTTAATGTTGTGCACACACAAATTCCGAGGTTATACTTCACTTTCAAAATATTCTTAAATTCTTCTATTTTCTAGTAGATTGTTTTTATTTTGGGAAATTCGTTAAGAATTCCCTAGTTTTGTTTTTACTCTCGCACCTTAAAGCATGGGAATATGGCATGTTCTTGTAGTAACTGTAAGGGGGAGAAATCTGTGAGTCGAGCCTTGGCAAAACGGTTCCGAGAACCCAAGGTAAGACGCTATTCCTTACCTGTAGGATAACCTGACCACAGTACTCAATCCTATAGGCCAAAGCGGAACAAATGTTATACGACCGGAACGTTAAGTGATCAACGTGACCGGTCAGTTACATTCCTTTTATAAAAACCGAATTAACCATGGTTCGTGGCTAAATTCGGGAAAATTCCTATATTATATTTTATAATTATTTTTTAAAATGTTTAGTTCGGTGAAAAATCCATGTAAATCAATAAGCGCTCCCAACTATCCATTTCTCAACTCGTTTTCAACTTGATTTTTGGTTGGAACGTGTCACCCGTGGTGGTTCACGAGATGCTCCAACTGCGCATATTTGGATTCGTTAATTCGATATTTAGTTGGGTCAGTTAAAATGTCATGTAACGCTCATGGGCGACCAACTCAATTGCTTTGTAACTCGTTATTTAATTGGGCCATTTAAATTGCCATACAACGCTCATGGGATGCCCAATTCACAAATTATGTTGTGTTATTTAGTTGGGCCATTCAAATTACCATGGAAAGTCCATGGAAAGCCCAACCCAATAACATTTCATTTTTGGATTTTACTTTTTAGAATAAATATTGTCTAAGTTAAATATCTCAAAAATATTCACATTGTTTAAATCTCGACTCATCCTCAAGTCATGATAAGTCACTAGCACAATTCTATTTAAAGTCACTTCCCTATTATCTCACATTGACTCATTTCCACAACTTATCCATCATCTCATGAAATTTCGTTTTTGGTCCTCACAGATGGTCTTCCCTAAGAAATCACCATCGTAATTAGCTTTTAACAAAAAACTAATCAAACCGAACTACTTTTTTTTAACAATACTAATACAACCAAACTATTTTTTTAACGAAATTAATAGAACCGAACTACTTCTTTAACAAACTAATCGGACCAAACTAGTTTTTTAGCAAAACTAATTGAACCAAACTACCTTTTTAACAAAACTATATGAACCGAACTACTACTTCAGCAAACTAATCGAGCCGAATTAGTTATTTAACAAAAACTAATCGAACTGAGCTACTTTTTTTAACAAAACTAATTGAACCAAACCACTTTACTACTTTAGAAAACTAATCGGGCCGAACTAGTTATTTCGCAAAAATTAATCGAACCGAACTACTTTTTTAACAAAACCAATTGAACCGAACTACTTTTTCAACAGAACTAATCGAACCGTTTCGTTGGAATCAGGTGGGTTCGCCGGAGATGTAGCCGGAAAAGTAAGGTTTATCATAAAACGTTTCAGTTGTCGGAATCTTTGTCCCAACCACTAAACCACCATCTACTTCGTCTGGTCTCGCTGCCTAGCAACAGTACTTCCACCGTAACCCACCATAATCGACATACAATGATAAAAATCCTAGCTAGTGCGTCGTCGCCGACGTGCATCTGTGGCTTTGTTTTCGCCGCCGTGCTGCAGAGGTGTCATCAGAAAGACTCGCCGGAGAACACCCTCACCATTCCAGCAACAATAATCAATAGATATAACATAGAGTGTGGAGAATGTGGAGTGAAATTAGGATCTCAAATGTTCGAATTGAGATGTGATGTTGAATCAGAGTGGATTTAATTGATTTGAGCATCGAATTTATGATTTAAGTCTAGAACTTGGAATTTGAAGATGAAGATGAAGATGATGAATGGTGAGCTAGGGTTAGAAGTTTTGATTATAATTGATTTGGGGAAGTGGTGACCGGTGAACAATGGTTTATTTATTTATTTTTGATTTTTTTTTCTGATGTGAAAATACAAGTTTATACCTTATTTTAACGGGGCCGTTAACAAAAAGATGACGAGAGGACTTATTCTGGTCACTCTTTGAATCACAGAGACTTAACAAGTTTAAACAATCAAACATATTCAGTAATAATATTGCTATTTGTGGGTTCCCCAAGAGGATGAGAATGTGGGATTACTAGATACAAAAATATCTAAAAGGAATTCCAAGGTAATACATTATATCTAGCAAAAGAGTGAGTATTTGAACTAACAGAAAACACTTTCTTAAATAAAGTTTAAGGTGTTTGATTGGGAAACAGATAGTTGAACGCTATAATAGACGTGATTCATAACTCATATTTAACAGGGTGTTGATCATCGGCGGAACCAGAGGGGGGGGGGGTCAGAGGGGTCAGTTGACCCTCTGACCAGCCCTCTGGTAGGTCAAACATTTCCGGTGAAGATCTTAGATGTTTTTTTAGAGTTTTGACCCTCTCATTATCCTTAAAAAGTAGTTGAAATGTTGAATGGTAAACAAGAAGAATAAAAATAATACTATCAAATGTTTTATGACGGAAGGTAGCTGACGACGGTGGAGTGGGTGAAAGTGGCTTTTTGTTTACAAGAAAGAAAAAGAGTGAAGATCTACGGAAGGAAGATTGACAGCTCATGACACAACCTTTAATGTTTTGAGTTTCCAAAGTTTAAAACAAGTTTTAAATTAATTAAAATTCAAGGGCAAACTTTATTTATTTGAATCAGTTATATGTTTTAAGGATTTATTGTCACATTACTTTATTATTTATAGTTTTACTTGAATTAAAACTTTTTAATATTTTGGATTCTTTATTTTCTTTTAATATTTTTAATCAAGATAGGTTATCGATACATCTACTAAAGCTATTTCATGTTTTTCATAATAAAGTATGTTAATATCAATTTACATTTAAAAATGAGTAATACTTACGATTGCAGTACGAGATATAGAATTTTTTATTGCAAAAGATATAATTTAATCAGTAAAAGTTCAATCTTTTTTTTTTACAACAAATTTATTTTCACATAAAATTCTCTTAATCTTATTTGTAAGAATTTAAACCTTAACACTTCATTTTGAAAGGGTGGACACCATCTTACTAGACTATTAGGTCATAGGTTATCAAATGAAAATTGATATTACGACCCTCTAGTTAAGAACTTCTGATTCCGCCAGTGGTATTGATTACAAAAGGATACTCACTAACTAGCAATAGAGATGAACGAATGCTAAGGAAGGCACACTTCATGTTTTACCAAGGGAGTGCCGCGTGTTTCTAGAGGCCTTTCACCATCTATGGTGACTTATGTGTCGGCTTTAGCAACGATAAAACCTTTCGAAAAATATTCTACCATGGAAACAAAGGAAGTTCAGATATTACGCCCTTTGTGGTGTAGTGGTAAGGATGGGGGGCCTGGGTGTTTCCCTTTGCCGATATCCACATCAAGCAATGAACGTCTCAGGTTGTGCGAGCCCCAACCAGTCACATTAGGATAAATATGTGTAGTATTTACAAGAACTATATATTCTTCAAAAACACTATAAATACTTATCAGATAATATTGCAAGAAATAGAAGAATAATAAGCTTACTAGTAAAAAGTTATTTAAACCCATTTGAGAATAATATTATTGTAGCTCAAGTTTTGTTTGTGAAAAACCTTTTAGTTTTTACATCCACAAAAATGAGGTCACTATTTTTCTATGTGGTGAAAAGGTAAAAGATGACAAGTAAATAAAATTCACCTTTAACTCAAGTCCACATCCAGTTGAGACGACTATTCAGAAGTCAACCCTTTTGTCACTTTAATCAATCGACAATTGAAGGCCCCCTCCCCTTTGAAATCTCATATGCCACGTCACGTAATGAGGAAAACACAATTTGATTTGTATCTTACATAAAACCTTTTCAACCACTTTATAAAACAATTATGTATTTTTTTTTAAACTAGTAAAGTTAATGAAATAATCAATCAATCATACCCAGTGAAAAATCCTACAAAATAGCAAAGCTATAAGTAAGGTTTGGTGAGGGTGTGATGTAGGCACACCGTACCTCTATCCAATGGAATAGAGAGGTGGCTTCCAGAGAGACTCAGCTCTAAAAATCATATGTATGGGAGAATATAAAAGGCAATCCAAATTCAACAGTAATATAATTAATAATAACACTTAGTAATAATAATGATAACACTATATAGATATATTGAAATAGTAAGGATAAAAAAATATAAAAATATATATATATATATATATATATATATATATATATAGAGTAAGGATCCTAAGAGAACCATTGGCAAATTGAAAACTTTGAGAATAATTTTGGACCACTAAAAAAAACCTCTAAAAAAATATTTAAAAAATTATAAAACAAAAAACAAACGTAAATTTTAAAAAAGTAAAAAAACCAAAATTCTTATATTTCGTTCCGGTTTCATTAAAAAAAACCAAAATTTTTTTTCTTTTTAATTCTTATTATACCTATACACATATGTATACTTTCATTTAATCTCTAGTTATGTAATGTACACATATGTACATTATCATTTACCTTAAATTATACACATGTGTGTACATATTATACATATATGTATAATAAAAAAACCGATTTTTTTTCTTTTAATTCGTATTATACCTATACACATATGTATACTTTCATTTAGTCTCTAGTTACGTAATGTACACATATGTACATTATCCTTTACCTTAAATTATACATATGTGTATAGGAAAAAACATGTGCGTATATATATATACATATTATACATATATGTATATGTATAATTTAGCTAAACCGAGAATTTTTTTTACGTTTTTTTAGAAACCGGGATAATAAATAAGAACTTTGGTTTTTTTACTTTGTTTATTTTTGTGTGTTTTTGTTTTATGATTTTTTTTATTTTTGGGTTTTTTGTGGTCCAAAATGCTTCTTATAGTTCTCAATTCCCAAAAAGTTCTCATATAATCCTGATCCTATATATATATATACACACACACACACACACACACATACATGTAAGAAAAGAGAATAACATAATGGCGTGTAACGATTCCGGCAAATTCAGGTATACCCTAGCCGGTATATACTATTTATGTGTTATTTAATATGGAATATATGAATTATAATGAATTTATACGAGTATGAATGATTCACAGTACGAATTATACTCGATCATACGGCTAATCGTATTGGAATTACGATTAACCGATGAACGGTTATTGAAACCCGAACGAATCGGGGATTACGTTATAGATGAAATATATGATGTTTAGTAATGTTTACGAAGCATTAAAGCTTCGGGATAAGTGAATTATAGCACGGAAAAAGAATTTCGATTTAATGGTACGTCGGTACGTTAAACGAAACCTTTAATACCAAACCAAGCAAGAGATGATCAATCAAGCCGAAAAAGATGTGCAGTTATTAATAATATGATGTTTTAAGTCAATAAATGTCATGGTTTAAGTTTTTAAAGTTTTTAAATCGGTTTTATATAAATTTCATTTTTTAGGCCAAAAACGACCGTTTTAGCCTCGTTTTAAGCGAAATTAAACATTTAACCGAAAAACGAACTGAACCAGATTATCCACAACATTATCCGGATTACACAATCCGAATGTGTGGCCAAGAATGAAGGAGTGGGCCCCACCCCACCCCTTATGTAGACCGATCGGCCAAGGGGAGGCCCCTTAGCCTTTCATTTTCTTTTTTTTTACATACAATCCAACTCCAAAACCTTTCCCTCTCTTCAAATCTCATCCAAATCCTTGACTTTTAACAAGAATCACAAGGTAAAAACATGGTTATAATGGTTAATTCATAGTTTTAATTCCATGATCTTGAGTTGTTTGCAAGAGAATGAAGTTTCAAGTGAAAAATGGGTGGAAACCCGAGATGAAACCGATTCTTGCATGATCAAGTGATGTATACTAGTTATACAAGGGATCTTGGTCCAAGAAAGGAGTTAAAAGAGTCAAAAAAGAATTTTTACGGTTAAAATCTTTGTTTTTATATCATAACCGAAACCAAGAAAGAAATGGCTTGATTGTGGGTGTAACTTGCCTGGTGTGGTGTTATTGTGCTTGTAGATGTTATATCTAGTTGCTAGCAAAGGCTAGAAAGCAAGATCTTGGCGATCTAAAGCTAGAAACACAAGGTAGTTCGGTTTTTCGTATGATTTATATGATTTGGACAGATTGTGATAGACTTAGAGTTGGATCATGAAATTTCACAGAGATGATCTACACATGAAAATATGAGATCTGTGAAAATTTGGTAATTTTTGGATAAAGGATGAATATTTGGTGAATTTAATGCTCGGTTTTGGCTAAAAATGGTGAAAAATAGCTAAACATCATGAAAAATTCTGGAAAATTCCAGATAAGGTTTTTATAACATATAAAAGTCACACACAAAATTTCAGATCCGTTGGAGAAGTCTAAGTAGGCTTTTCGGTAAAACGAGTTATAGGGTTTTCTAGCTCGGTTTTGGTGAAAATGACATGAAAAATGAGATTTTGGTTCTGGAAAAATTACAGGGAACTATGTGGATGGCAGGGGTCATCCCAGAAAAATTTGGGATTTTTCTAAGGTCGTTTGGTATTTTCGATATATTTGGTGTTTAAATGACGTTTAAAAATAGATAAATAAATGTTAAATATAAAAATTAATTCTGGAAATATTTTTATAAAATTCCTTACTGTCAAAAAGTGATTTGTGCAAAATTTCAAGATCCGAGACTAAGCGGATAATTATTTGTGCTAAAAAGAACATAAAAACAAACTTTTAAAGCTTAAAACGCGTAAACCGGCAAAGTTCGCCTAAGCGAACTGACTGGTGTATAAAAACCTTAAAAATGAACCATTTTCATGAAACTAAGTTAATCAAGTAAAAAGAAATCATCCGAAAATAATTCTGATGATTTGGGTATTTTTATCCGAAATAACAGTTTCCGGCACCCTAAAGACGGAAACGGGTCCCGCGGCCAAACGGGGCGTCTAAACCGAGCTCTAAATTCACGGTTTTAACTAAAATATCAGTCAAACACTATTTTCGGGTCGTGTGTGACCAAACTCATTTTTGAAACATAAAAACGGATAACCGTGCTAGGCACGCAAAACGGGGAAAACATAATAATAATAAATTTTGACAGATAAACTCTAAGAGATATCACAATCAGAGTCCTGAGAAGTGTCTCTGGGTTAACATTGTCCCCGGATCGAGTACAGTACTGGGTTAACAGTGTCCCCAGATGTACCGGTTGACACGGATTTAATTTATGGAAACTGTATAGTAACGACTTAGGTATCATATTACAGATTCAGGCTCATAGCTGTTCACTGTACTACATACTGACTCACGAGAAGGTGAGTTTCACGAGCCCCTTTTTACTGAACTGCTTTAAATATTTTCCCGGGGCGGAAAGCATGTTTCCATCAAAATGTTTAAGTACATGCTGATCGCATGGAAATTAATGAATTTATATAATGTTTATTGTACGGGAATCGTACGGTAATGTATTAAGATGGTAATTGTCTGAGTTGCTAACATTGTAAGGCCCGAAACAGTGTTCTGGGTTAACAGTGTCCCCAGAGGTTATTAAATGTGTTTCTGGGTTAACAGTGTCCCCAGAGGTTATTAAATGTGTTTCTGGGTTAACAGTGTCCCCAGAGGTTATTGGATGTGTCTCTGGGTTAACAGAGGTTTCACTTGTGGGCTCAGCATAATTTCATCGCTAATATATGATTACTATAATGATTTGTCATGGTTTATTTAAATTAGTGAAACTCACCAACTATTCGTAGTTGACCCGTTTTCTTTACATGCTTTCTAGGTACACCCAAATTGGAATGAGTGATACGTGCTTGATGATGTGTGCTATTTTGTGGAAGCTTAAGGATCTTTATTTTGTATTAAATATACTAATGTACTATCGGTAAAACTTATGTGTTAACGCCTAGTCGGTAACGAAACTCGGAACAATGTAATACGTTGTAAATTAATGTAGTGGTGTTTTCTTTATAAGCAATGCTGTTGATATCAGATGCGTCTGTTGCATCCCGTTTACAATTCCGCTGCGGTTACGGGGTGTTACATGGCGTGTGATCAAAAATAAGGTAAAGAGAAGTTCCTAAATGCGGTAATGAAATCAAACCATGAGCAAATAAGTTATCGATTAAACCATTGCCAAGCGAATCGGGCGCCGATAAATCAACCATGAGCAAATAATAATAGAATAAGACCTTTGCCAAGCGAATCGGGCGGTGGTCAATAATATGAGAACCCTTTCCAAGGGGATATGTCAAACGATTGCACATAAACAAGTAAGCACATAACAAGTATATTTGATTAATCACACACAATTACACGTTTGCTGTTTTTGATATATATATATATATATATATATATATATATATATATATATATATATATATAGTATGATATACACATATTTCTCCAAAACATTTTAGAAAACTGAGTAAAATAGGGGAATGATAAAACTCACCTTAGATGGAAGGCAAGTGATTAATAAATACGATAAACGAGTTAACGAATAAGCGAATCATCCGCTACGCGTCAAACGAGATTAATGATCAGAACCTGAAACTTTGTGATATGAAACTATAAATAAAAACAAACTTAATTCCACTGGAATCAATCCAAATGGATGAGTAAAACTCTAGTTATGTTGAATTAAACGTTTAAGCGAGCTGGTACTGACCAGAATCCGAACAGCGAGTCAGAAGTCGGGTTTTGGTCAGTAGCCTTAAATTTCATTACGAGAATAAAAGTCTTCTGGACCGAACGTTGAATCCGACCAGAAGTATGAGAAAACGTAAAGTCAAACTTGTTGACTGTTTTGCCCCTTTAACGGGTTTTAAGCGAATTGACCAGTCAACACCCTTCAACCACCGAAATGAATTGAAGGTTATTGACTAGGGAATATATATGAACGATTCCTATGTTTACACCTTACCCGGAAAGTGAAATAATCAAGAGAAACGAAGAGTCAAAGATCTAAAAGCAAGCAAAGTTAACCGTGTATGCGCGTATCTTCAACAATAATGCGAAAACCGAAGAGTTTGATGAGGCTCAGGGGTATGTGACGGTTGAAGGAGTCTCTTAGGGTTTGGATACAGGTTTGTGGTAGAGAATTATGAGGTGTTTATATAGATATTACAAAAACGAACTATATTTGGAAGGTTTACTCGTTTAGGATACCGAATCTAGTTTTATTGATCAAATTACTGAAATAAACCAAAAGATTTGTTCTTGGTCAGTAAGAAATGACTTGGGATTTGTATTTTAGTTATAATATGTTTACTTGGTCATTAATTCTCTCGATTTGCTTAAAATAAATGATTTTATACCTTAAACGAGTTAGGAAAACGAAATCGAGTTGTGAATCTGCCCAGCTTAGCCACAGCACCGGGCGACGGGGGTGAGGTGGTTGCCCATGCGGCGCTCCGGCCACCATAGTGTTGAGATCCCATTTTGTGCAAGTTTGGTCCCTAAAGTTTGAGATTTGGTCTTTTAATGAACTAGTTAAGATATAAATAGGTATTAACCCTGAATTAAAGTACAAGGGTCTAAAGTATATATTAGAAACTTAAATATTTATAATTATTTGGTTTTTGGTTAATAATAATGAACCAAAATATTCCTGGGTCGGGTTATGAGTAAACGAATATGGTTTAGGAAAATCCGAGATGTTACAGTCTCCCCCACTTTAGGGAATTTCGTCCCGAAATTAAGGAAAACCAAAACATCATCGCTTTGAAAACAATTTAAACTTTAAAGGAAAATATCATAATATAGAACTTCCAATAACCGAAGCAACGCTTCAAATGACAATCCGATAAGGGCACTTATGTATAGAATGTACCGGCGGTGTATCCACCATGTCCTTATCATCTCATCATTCGTACCATCACCCAAGTTACCTTAGGTTCTAAATTATGGCACACAATTTTACGTATTATGATTTCCATACGAGGACTTTGGTAATTACGTGTCGACCCATAATTACTTAGATTGTCGGATGGTCCGCATAACTCGTTCTATCATGTGGGTTATAAAATATTTAAAAACTATCATTTTGAAAGAAACAAACGTTTTGATAACTTTAAATTTCTATAAATTCAAGCGATGCCTAAGAAATGTTCGAGTTGGATTTATTAATACCGTGTAATTTCTAAAACATCTTTTATAGCAAAGTTACAAATTTTAGAGTTTGGAATGGATTTCTTGAAACAGACATTTGAAGTGAATTATAATGATCGAGAATAAGCCAAGAGTAGAATATGAAGTTAACCGTGATAGATAAAGGAACTTGATTCATGAGATGATATGTGCAAAAGTTTAATTTACAACAATTCTTAAGATAGTCAATAAAATGTGGAATCTTTAAAGATCATATTCATTAGGATGAAATTCTTAAGATCGAGAGTATAAGTTTAAACGAAGATTTTTGATGAGTCGAGTTTGGTTAGTTGAGAACTAATGAGATTAAAAGGAAGCTAATGTAAAGTCATAGCTTTTCAAGTTTGTGAGTTTGAGATTAGATTCATTCGATTAATATATTCTAAAATATTATAATAGTTAGTAATTAATAATTTAAATATTAATGATAATGTGAAAATATACATATTTGAATTAAATTGTTAATAGATTATACTGGGAAGCGGATATTCCCGAATCACCAAGATAGTTCTATTCCAAATAAATCTTTAAAATTAAATAAAATATAAAGTGGGTAATTGAAGATAGTAAATTAGATTAAATTGGGAATTCGTGAATTTTTTTTTTCACAAAATCGTTATAAATATTAGGAAATAAGTAAATTGAATAATTGAAAATGAAAATTTAAGTAAATAACAAATTTTAAATTAATTTTGATACCAAAAATAAGATGTGAAGCATATAATAAAATAAGATAAATGCGAGGCTAGAAATGTATGAAGTAACACTACGAATTCATTATTAAAACGTTCAAAATTTTCAATATATCCAAAAATCAAAGTGGAGAGTTGAAGTATTTATGAACCATCGTTTAGTTTCAATTAAATAACGAAACTTAATCACTAAATGGATTTCTATAGGGATTTAATCAAAAAGTCAATTTAATGATAAAGTTAAATGAATTAATGAATGATTTTTTTTAAATGGAAATTTATTTTAGAGGATAATAATAAAATTTACCATAATTAGTTTTAATAATAAAGATTTATAAAATGGAAAGTAAGTTGTGGTAAGTAACATGAAGAAAAACAAGAGATAATAAAATATTTATAGTTTAAAGTTGAGGGTAAGGATTTAAATGTACTTAAAAATTTATAGTTTGAGAATATAGATATAAATAAGAAAAGATGATTTAAATAATATTTTAACGGATATGAGTTAGTATAAGATAAAAAACAAGGTACTACTTTCTGCCTAGAAATCATTAACCTTAATGCTACGTCTCAAAGAATTTATATTCTCAACCATGTCCTCAGACAAGTTTAGGTTTAGCAAATCATGCATAATTCTCTCATCGCAAGTTAATTTAGGTCGGCCTCTACCCTTCCTCCCCTCTATAGTAATGTTTTCTACAGATCTAACAGGATTTGTTGTCTGTCTTCTCTTCACATGTTCAAACCATCTCAATCTCCATTCTCTTATTTTGTCCAATATGTTACCTACCCCTAATCTCTCCCGAAACACATCGTTTCTTATTCTGTCTAACTTTGTGTGTCCACACATCCAGCGTAACATTCTCATCTCTACTACCTCCATCTTTCGCTCTTGTGTCTTCTTGATGGCCCATCAATTTGTTTCATATAACATTGCAGATAAAACTTTCCCTTTAGTTTAGTTGGGAATCTCCTGTCGCACAATACATTTGTGGCTGCTCTCCATCTACACCATCCTACCTGAACTCGATGGGCCACATCACTGTCTAACTCCCCATCGCTCTGGACAAACGATCCTAGGTACTTGAACTTCGTTACATGTGGAACCACTTGCCCTTCAATGGTGATCTGGATGTCCTCATTGTCATTTACTCCACCAAAATCATAGTGGAGGTACTCCGTTTTGGAATGACTAATCCTTAAACCTTTCCCCTCTAAGGTTATTCGCCACTCCTCTAGTCTCATGTTAAGATCTTGTTTTCTCTCAGCAACTAACACAATATCGTCTGCAAACATCATGCACCACGGGAGTGTCTCCTGAATCAATTTTGACAACTCGTCCAAGACTACTGCAAAAAGAAACGGGCTCAACGCTGACCCTTGGTGAAGGCCTACCTCTATGGGGAAGAGGTCAGTGCCCCCCACCGGCACACGAACACTTATAGCACTCCTGACATACATATCCATAATTATCTCTATATATTTCCTCGGGCCCCCCTCTACCCTCCAAACAGTCCCAAAGTTAATGAAGCAATTTCATCAAATTGATAATAGAATTTTAGAAGAATGAAAAGCTACAAAGCAAATAAGTACATGTTTTATTTACTTATATCGAATCATTTTTAGTTGGATATATGTGAAAATTATAATTGTAACGGCGATGTTGAAAATGACCAATGTATGTGGTGTCGTCTACAAAATGTTTTTCACTATCTCCATGCATTCATTATGTGCTTCAACATATTTACATCATTGTAGTTTTATTTTAAGAGAAATCATGTACTAGCTTATGTTATAAATTGAGTATCTAATAGAAGTAAAATGTCTTAGTATGTGACTATACGAAAATGACAGTAGAGACGTTCTAATTTTATGTATCTTCTGCTCAGTAAGCGAATTCAAAATGGTCAAAATCAAACAAAAATTGAAATTAAATTTAGTTCGATTTTGGTTTCATACTGAAAAATCTTAATTTAAATATAAGATGGGTGTTTCCCGGGTTTGGGTTGATGAGTTCACTTTCCTCAATTATGTAAAGGCCTAAAGATAATGAGTTATACAAATAGAAAAATTCAAACCCACTATATATATTTGGTGTTTTCGAGTGATAGTGATACGATAAGTGATGTCCTCAGAAGTCTCACTCGGGCAACAAAAAAACAAACCTGTAAATTTTTCGTGTGCCAAGTGAACAATATTGATGGCACGAGAGTGTTAAGGCAAAATAGGGAATTATGCATAGTTACTAACTGACCATCACAACGAAAGTCAAGTTATGAGCCAAAAAAAATCCAAATCCATGTTCCCTTTTTACAATCTACAAATAAACATATCAACAATCACAATCATATCCTCTACTGAAAGGGTGCAACAGAGTTGGGGGGACCAAAAGCTTTTGATCTCCTCAACTCTCTACACACAAGATCTAACATCGCCAAAAAATCCCTAACGGTCACGAAAATTCGAAGTGGATTCGTGTCATCTTTACTCATATTTCCATGAAAGTATTCGGTAATCTCTTTCACAAGTTCTAACACTTTGCATTCGTCTTCCTCCAACTCCTTGAGATGTTTTACCGCATAGTTCATGAAAGATTTCATAGATTCCCCAAAACTACAAGTGTTTTCTTTTTGCAACAAATCTTGGTTCACCAATCTTTGCATTCTATCCATCCCTTGAGATAGATTAGAAACCGAGCTCACGATCACATCAAAGTCTATGGTGGCGGTTTTCTTCACATTGCATAGCTCGGTACCTAGGCCGGCCACAAGTTCCAACCCCATGTTTCTATATTCCTCTTCTCGTTCTTGAATGTTTCTTTGCGGACCCTTTTGATTGATCTTTCCTATAATGCTCTCGGACACTCTCACACCTTCTGAACGAACGATTTCTTGGACTACAAAGTGGAGTAATGTCGTTTTTCCATCCGTTCCTTTCACATCAGCTAGCTTAAGAAGCGCGTCGAGCTTGAATGCTTTTGCTCCTCCCCTTATTGTGCCCACATTCATCCTGTTTCCGGTTTTCAACACTGCCTCTAGTAGTTTTAAGAATAACCTACTCGACCGCAGTTCTTTGCATGCTTCCTGATACAAGATATATCGGCTCGAGTCATATAAATTTATATGGGCTGTCTTGAAATGTAATGCTTACAACTATGTATTATTATGATTGAGCTTGAAAAAAGGTTTTGTTGCTATCTTAGATAGCGACTTTAGTGTCTTGAATTTTACAAACAGATCAAATTAGACAAGTTAAGTCGCTATCTAACATAATAGCGACCTCACTTTGTAGAGAATCTAGTCTTGCTAGTTAAGATTACAATTTGAGGTAAGTTATTATCATGACTAACGACTTACAACTAAATGACAAAACACCTACTCGCTCAATTTGGCGGTGTTTAAAATTCAACAAAACTCTTGACTAACTCATTTTCCAAAACCAATCTAAAAACAACTAAATATCATACTTTAGTACTCTACTTCTAGAAAAAAAGGTTTTTAGAAAATGAGATTGGACCTCTAGAACCAAGAATGTTTTCCGAAGATGAGTCACTTCGTCTTCAAATGTTTCTCGGTAAAGCAATGCTTCGATTCTTGGAAACGCGTGTGGTATCGTAAGGATTTTGGCTACGAATGTCTCGGCTGAACTCATGTCACCTTTGTACCCAGTTAGTTTACCCTCTTCTTCTTTTGTAGGTTCCATCTTTATCAGTACCTCTAGCTGTTGTAAATTTAGTCCATTTCCTAGTTACATCAACACCAAATGAAATCAAGTGTCAGATTCGAAAAACATTTTCAAACACAAGATAAGTAATAAGTATTAACTTGCATTTGTTCCCCTGATTTTTGTTAAGGAACTTGAATTTATCAAGATAATTAGAATTTAAATAAATTGGATTTGGAGTTTAAAGAAATTGTATTCTATAAACTATATCGACAAAAGTTTTTTAAAAAGATCCAAAATATCACTACGGCCACCACCTACCCGTCAACCCACTGCCACCAGTTGCACCGCAACCATCAACGATGGCGGAGATGAGGGAATTTGTTGGAATTATATGCAATCCCGATTAATTTTCTAACCAAACACATTACCAAAGAAAATGATATTACATTTCTAACACATTCTCTAAACCTAACACATTAAATTAAAAACGAATAAAGATTCTAATTCCTTTGAATTATGTTCAATTCCGCAAACCAAACACACCCTTCATTACCTCGTACCAGCGCACAACAAACTTGTTCGGCAGTGACGTTGAGCGCTTTTAACAGTATCGTTATATTCTGGAGCCGTTTCGGCTCCAGAACATGTTTACTAGGAGAGGGGCTTTTACTTTTCAACTCGTCATTAGAATTTTGTAAATTGTAACTGAAAAGGGACTCAATCATCTCCTCATCGAACCTGTTTTATATTTCATTAATTCATGTCATAATATCAAATCATTCAAACTGTAACAAAAAGCTTACTCAAATGAGCTTGATCTCAGCTTATCCCACACCATGGAACGGTCCGATGCAGCTCGTACTTTATCCCAATGCAGCGGTTTTAGTTTCGGCAGAGGAGATCCATCTTTACCGATCTGTGGCAACTGTGATGGCGGTGGCGGTGGTGGTGGCAGCAATGGGCTTCCTTTAGGAGCTGGTGGTGGCAATGGTGGTGGAGGAATCGGGTTTTCGCGTGATCCACAACAATTATCAGTTTTCTTCTGAAAACTAACCGTTTTCTTGTTTGTTTTCACCGTGAATTTTGTGGGAGATGGAGAAGTAAGACAAGGTGGTGGCGGTGGAGGAGGAGGCGGCGGTGGCAGTGGTGGTGGAGTTGATGCTTGTGGTTCAAATGTGTCACCGGTGTTCGAGGCATCAGAGATTCTTGGATTAGAGGAATCTTGTGAGTTGCAAAAGGAATGGAATGATTCATTGTCTGATTCATGTGATTCATGTGATTCCACATGAATCATTTCTTCAGCAATTGGAGAACCAAAAAACACTTGTTGGTCTTCTTCTTCAACAAGTGAAAGTCTGGGTTCCTCTGCTGGTTCGGTAGTTTCGACTGAACCAGCAGATGAACCCATCTTTTCTGCATTCATAATAAAGTCTTTATGTCCTCTCTCATCATCATATTGCGCGTCTTCATGATCTTTGACTTCTTGGTCCTCTTCAGGTTCATCTTGTTTCAAGCTGTAAACCGAGGGCGGGTCTGACACAGTTCCCAATGACTCAAGGTAAAAATTCTTCCGAGCCGGATCAGAAATTACCATTTTCGCATTCTTCGACAAAGATCTCCTTTTCTTTTGTCTCCTTAATTTTCTAAACAATAAGAACAAAGCAATAAGACATATCGTACACGTGGCACTAGCCGACACCAGAACGGCCACCAAGACTTTTCTTTTTCTTTTTCTTCGTATTCCTACGTCATCATTTCCATTAGGCGGAGGAACCGGGGGCAAATGGTGGTGACTCCGCCTATGGATATGATGACGTGGAGCTAGAGAATGTAGTGGCGACGGTGATGGTGTAGGTGATGGCGACGGTGATGGTGAGAGATTAATATTATATGGTTTCTTGGTGTTCTTAAATCCCGTGAGAGTTCTATGATAGAGGTTTGTTGAAGGTGAATCATGAATATTTGGGACGGTGAATAATGTGCATACAATTAGTGTAGTAAGGAAGAAGAAGATGAAAATATTTAAAACAAACTTCATAATTTGTATGGTGTTTTGTGATGAATAATAATAATAATGAGAAGGCAGAATGAAATGATGGTATGTATGTATGAATTTAGCTTTCTGAAGCAATTATAACAATGGATGCCTGTTTGTTTGGTGGTAGGGATGAAACAATAGTCTTAAATGCTACTCCAAGGAATCCCTGCGTTAGGCAGTTGAAGTTTGTACAGGTCTGGTTTAATTTCTATCTTTTTTACATTATCTTTTGAATATTAAAAATGTTATAAATATAATTATAAACATTATAATATTTTTGTAGATACAACTCTTTATTGGAAAATTAAAAGGATCATGCTATAAGAAACTACATTATCGGCCCATTGATTTAACATCATGAGAAAATCGTCCATATAACATTCAAACAATCGTTTTAATAATATAAAAATCAAACTTTGAAAATTACTGGCTAGAACGACGCATAATATTCGAACGGCCATTCTGATTATAGAGGGTCAAATCTATGAAAATGTTGGTCAGAATGGTCATTTGACAAATAGACAATTCTATACATAGGGGGTCAAACCTCAAAAATATTTGGTTAAAACAATCATTCGATCTTTATTCTGATGGCTATTTGAAACAATGTAAGATTAGATATCAGATAGTGTGTGTAGAGGCCCCAAAGTTTAATATGTAAATCCCTGATCATATAATTGTTTATACTTTTTAAGGGACTTTTAAATATCAAATTCAAACATAATTTCTTTCATAATTATCCATATACTTTTGTATAGGAAACATTTAAATATCAAAAGTATAAAATACAACTGTAAACCCATGTAATATATTGATTCATGGAATGTTTAAAAATAAAATATCAAAGTTTCAGAGTAATATATTTGTCTATATAATTCTGTATAGAGATTTTTTTATGCATCAAATATAATAAATATAGCAAGAAACTAAAATTGTCCAGAATTATGTGAATATAACAAATGATTTTATATAGTTTGTGTTGGGTTTTAAGTTCATCTTTGTTCAAAGATATACTTTAAACACACTCACAAAGTCCTAGTTGAAAAATATAATTAAAAATTTGAACAACCAAAAGTGCTTGATTGACTCTTGTCATATAAAATATATTTGACAATAAAACATAGAATTAGAAAAAGATGTTTATGATGATGTGATTGTCATGAGATTTGTTGGACTTTTAGAGGTCAAAATCAGATTCTTGGGGATGATTACAATTTTTTCTTCAAACACAAATCTCTACTTCCTTTTCAATCTTCTTTAGACTTGCTAATTGTGGTCCCTGTAGGTTGGTCATAGCTTTAGGTGTTTCACACCATCCATCTATATTTTGTAGCAATAATTCTTTGTGATTAAGAAAAAGAAACTTTTGGTCAAAATTATTATTAATTAGAGCATTCTCAGTGGATTCTTCAAATTATGTGAGGGAGTTCTTCATATTTTAGAGA
The DNA here is from genome assembly GCF_021521415.1 of Bidens hawaiensis. Lineage (NCBI taxonomy): Eukaryota > Viridiplantae > Streptophyta > Magnoliopsida > Asterales > Asteraceae > Bidens > Bidens hawaiensis. The sequence continues at coordinate 1,294,470 of NW_027491074.1, read as the reverse complement.
TGATTAAAAATGGTTGTGAGAGGAGGAGAGAAAAAATGTTACTGTTTATGGTTAAATTTGGAGAAACACACTGTTCACCTCTATAATTTCATAATGTTTTTTAAAGTTGTTATGAGTGAAAGAGAGAGAAAAGATAATAATAAAGGTATAAAAATATATTATTTAATTAAAAATGAGTGAGAAAATATAGTGTTTTTAGTGTAATTATAGAGATGAAGATGAAGAATGAAGTGCGAATGCTCTTATTCATCAAGTTTAAAAATAGATTTTATGAGCTTATTATTTGAATAATTTGTGTTCTCTAATCACATTTATTTTTTAATTATTCATGAAGATAATAAAACTATAAAAGTGTACTTAGGGTTCAAATCAAACTTCAAAGATATATATAATTTACACAGTAGTCTATTGTGGGTTTCAATATTACACGACTCATGTTGCATATCTAATATTAGTACTATACTCAGGGCCGGCTCAACGAACGCGAAGACCTAAATCGAAACAAGATTTTGAGGCCTTTTCATCACGATTGTTATGAAAAAAAAATTGCTTATTACAAGTTTTAAACTCATAACCTATACTTTAGTAACAACCAAGCCTACCATCACAAAAATACATTACTCTGAGTTTACTTTACCCACTATAATATATTTATATATAAAGTTTTTTTTTGTTTGGATGTCTTAATTAAGTGTGGGCCTAAAATCCTAACTTGTTTTCACTGTCCCACGAAAAACCCCTAACTATACTACTACATACGTGCATACATGAGCCACCCCTGACTATACTACTACATACATGCATACATACAATCTGATGATATACTGCATTTATGTAGTGTAACAAGATGAAGAAGATTTCTTGCAATTTCTTCTAGTATAACACGTTCTTAAAGTTTAGGCAACTTTAAGACTTTCCTGTTTCGATGTTTCAGCTTATTCTCTTATCGTCTGAAACTGGTTCACTCAAATATTTTGTATATTATTTCGGTGTGACATGAACCCACAAGTGAATGATGGATGAATAAGTTTTCTTGTGTGTAATCTAATCTAAAAGCATGTGGGGAAAAAATCTAACCGACAACAAAATCAATCAAAATATAATAAATATATAAATTGGTATTGTTGATTTGTTTGGCTTGGCTTTGCCGTTACTTGGGATCCCATGCTAGAACATTACACAACCTTTAATGTTGTTATATGAGGGGCCCACACTCCACAACATACCCCACCTTATGTCGTTGTTGAGTTAAGATTTCTGTTTTAACGTGTGGAGTTGAGGTACATTTGGTAATAAATAATTAATCCCATTTGGTTGATATGTTAATATTTTATTTTCCTTATAATTTATGAAATCATGAGTTGATCGAGCTCAAACAAGAGCAAGCCTGAATTTGAACTGAAGCTCATCTAATAAACAAGCACAAATTAATCCTTCACACACTATAACATCCATAGTTTATTTAAGTTTTTGTTATTGCTTTAGTATGCCATCGAAAACTGGTACCAAAACTTTCTTTTAAAATAGATATGCAGAAGTTAATTTTATATATAACTTAATTGATTACAAAACATAACTGTTAACAAAAGAAAAGAAATATTGTTTGTTGACGTTTATAGGTTGATCAAACTTGTATATTGTATTATGTGGGGGTTTAAATTCTAATTAGCTTGTTAGGTGCATTGTTTTTAATACTAGACATCGCGATGGTTGAGAAGCACCGATTCATTTGGGTCGACATACAAACAAATTGAAAGCACTGATATATGACGATTAAAATTGCGAGTTAATTCTTTGTTCTTGTTGAATCCAATTTTGCATCTTGATTCCAACAATACTTTTTGATCAATCCTTCCATCCAGATCCTTTCCAACTGCCTATGTAAATATAGTCAAAATATTTGACTATATTTTAAATTTTTGTGTGTGCCAAAAACGAGAAGTGTGAAAATATAGTCAAAAACGAGAAATGCCACACAAAAAAATCCCCTAAAGAAATTCAAAAAAACAATTAAAAATCACAACTTAATATATAAATAAAAAATAGAAAAAATTTAAAAACCAAAATATTCCCCCGTCATTTGTCACACCTCAACCTAACGACGGAACATGCTGGGGCACGACATAATTTGTATCATAGTTCAAAGACAATAAAATAAATATAAAGTGTCAATATCTAATTTATTTATTTCAATCATCGTACACAAGAGTTTCATAAATCAAAATAATCCCAAAACTATTACATTAACTAATGCATATAAATTATTCTTTATTTTATTAAACCTAAGGTATAATTAATGTCTTGCATCTTTAATCATCCTATGTAGCTACCTGCAATATGCGTAAAAATAGATATATTTTGTCAACAATAATGTTGAGCAAGTAATCACAAGTTTGGATATATATATATATATATATATATCTATAATATATATAAATGAAAACCCTAAAATCCTATGTGTCGCGATGTGGTTGTTCCCCCCTTTTTTGGAAGCTACCAGATTGCTTGATTTTTAAATGGAGGCCTCTCATTGATTTAACCCAAATTCATGGGTATGGGTCTTACCAAAACCAGATAGCTCTTAAACGGGTTATAACATCTCATTAAATTTAAAAATAATCTTACCAATTATTTGATATGAAAATCCAATAAAATAGGGATATACTAAAATTTAATATCCAATTTAAAAAGAAAAATATATTATTTATAATTAATAAACAATTTTATAATATAGAAAATAAACGAGTAATGAGTATCACCAAACCCAAATAGCTTTTAAACCGGATTATAATATATCATTTATTTGTTAAACCATTTTATCATCAATCCTCAAGTATATTAATTATTAACTTTTTTAGAATAAATAAAATTAAAATCCAAATATATATGTATATATATATATTAAAAACGAATAATGTAAAACAACCCCCGTAATATGGGGATAAAATCTAGTATATGTATATGTATATGTATATGTATATGTGTGTGTATATATATATATATATGTATAGGGTTAGGCTAAAATAAAAACCCACTTGAGTTATGAAAACTCTAGAAACCCATTCTCAACCACAATTTTTAAATTAAAGTTTGAATCTTGTGATCTACAATTAAGGTTAATAAAAAATGTAAACATAAATATAACTTTTTCATTCTCCTGAAAACATATATAAAAATTAGTAAAAATATGTTAAAAAATAGCAAAACAAATTTTTTTTTATTTTTCAATGTTTTGTATCAAATGTAACAACATATATTACATGTGCAAAAAAAAAAAAAAAAACGATGTTACATTGGGTCTCCACAGGTTTCACAACTCAAATAGGTTTTCATTATATACTTCCCCTATATATATGTATACATATACAGGGGATGGTTGATATCACAAGTTTACATATATGTAAAATTTATGTAATAGATAACTTCCATATGTGTAAAAGAAAATTAGATATGTTTAAAAACTAATTTGTATAATTATAATCATATTTATAAATATAAAAGGTGACAAAACTACACTCAAATAATATTAACCTTCAAAAAGTTTTATAAAAAAACGTTAGTTACTATGAGTTCCTTAGAGTTCTTAAATAATTTAAGAGTTCTGTAATGATACTCATCCATATATATATATATATATATATGGATTAGGTTCATTTCAGAAGTGTTTTTAGGGAGAGAAGTGCGAGAAGTCATTATAACCAATCATAATTTTTCTTTTAATTTTATCTTTAGTTTATATAAAAGGGTATAGCTGTAATCTTCACAAATTTGTGTATATGGTAACTAGTAAATTTTGTAGGAGTTTTCAAATAACAATTTATTATTATTTTTCTAAAATATTTGCAATAGGTTACTTAATTAAAACATGAAATTATTTATATATGCTATATATGAAAACCACATTTTAAAATAAGTATAACGTATATCAAACTTATGCGGTTCATGAAAGTAACATAAAACGAGTTTTTAAAATTCTTATTTATCTTTATCTCCAAAATCATTTAACACCTTTGATTTAATCCAACCTCATAGTGTTCTAACATCTCGTACATTAGATAAAACACATATCAACACAAATCAACAAACAAATCTACGTTTTTATTATTTTTTTTTCTTTTTATGACAAACAAACAACCATTTTTTTTAATTTCGAATTTAACCATGTCTTATTATACTATATTCATAATTCAAATTCCCATAATCGATATTGTTCTATTTATAGATTATCAACAAAAAAATATACATCTATTTCATTTTATTTTTAATTTCAATATTTTTATCTAAATTACACATACGCACTTTGAAATATCACCTGCACAGTATATAAATGAACCTACACACGATAAAAGTTATGTGTACACAATTGAAATACCTCCTACACTGTACATATGAACCTACACACGATAAAAATTATACATACATAATTCAGAATAACACATACACGATACATTTATGAACCTACATAGTAAATACATGAATCTACATACGATAAAAATTACACAAGCAATTCAAAATATCACCTATATAGTACATAAATGAACTTACATAGTAAATAAATGAACCTACACACGATATAAGTTACACATACAAAATTGGAAATATCACTTACACAGTACATATATGAACCTACACAATACAAAATAATCACATTAAACTACATATAATAAATAACGGATAATACTAATAACTTACACTTGTAAATTTTTCACATACACATTTGTGATACCACCTACACAATATACATAAATAATCCCTACATAGTATAAAATGAACTATTTTTTTATATTGCACATTAAAGTACATATAGTAAATAACATATATCATAGTAATAGCTTACAGTTGTAAAATTTTCACGTACACATTCATGACTTCACTTACACAATATATGAATATGTGTAGGCAATACATGATACTTGATGCATTTGAATAAATATAATTAAAGACGTTATGACATTTGATTAAAATTATATTTGTTTAACATTAGTTTGATTAATAGTATCAATTAAAAAAAAAACAATTAATAAATTTACATGTAACTTTCAACTAGTTAGTAATAATCACAAATAAATGATATTAATGACATAAGTTTCACTTTAAGCACTCCACAAATCAAAGACATAACTACCCTTATTCATTAAATTCTTGGTAAATTGATATCTTCATAATTACTAGTTTACCTTAACCAATCTAATCCATTGATTACACATAACCAATGTTAACTAATGATTCACATTGATTTCTCGCACTTCTCGCTATAACTTGACTTCTCGCATGATCCATCCCCATATATATATATATATATATAGGGGTGGGATCTAGTGAAAACTTCTCTTAAACAGAAAACTTTGAAACTCCTAAAAAACTATTTTTAACTTTTTTTTTTAAATTTTTGTTGAAGTTTCTTTTTTTTTCCCATTATTCTTATAGGTTGTTATTGGTTAAAAAAAAACACTTGTCAGTAACATTGTCGATGTGGTGCACACGTGTAATAGTGTGCATTGAATATATGTAAAAGTGTTGTATTGCATAGAATACAACACTATTGCACATATTTGATATACACTATTGTGTATATGCAATACAAGACTAATACGCACATCGAATACATATTAGTACGTATGTGTAATACAACATTAACGCACATGTGCACTACATCGACTTTTATTTTATTATTATTCTTTTGTCATATAATACAACACTACAACACATATACAATACACAAATATTGAATATATGCAATTAAACACTACTAAACTTAAAAATACATAGTAATACACATGTGTAATACAACGGTATTACACAGTAATACGTATGTGCATTACAGCAGATTTTTTTTATTCTTATTTATTTTATGTTTTTTCGAGTATAGGGTAAGAAAATATAAGAATAATGGCAAAAACATAAATTTGAAAATATTTTTTTATTTTTAATTAAAAATAATTATTTAGGAGTTTTTAAGTTTTCTCTCTAAAGATGAGTTTTCTCTTGATCCTCTCCATATATATATATATATATATATATATATATATATATATATATATATATATATATATGATCAGGATCATATGAGAACTTTTGGGAATTGAGAACTATGAGAACCATTTTGGATCATAAAAAACCAAAAAATAAAAAAAAAATCATAAAACAAAAAAAACACAAAAATAAAAAAACCAAAATTCTTATATTTCATTTCGGTTTCATAAAAAAAACACACACAAAAAAAAATCTCGGTTTTAGCAAAAGTATACATATATGTATAATATGTACATATATGTACACACATGTTTTTTTATACATATATGTATAATTTAAGGTAAATGATAATGTACATATGTGTATATTACGTAATTGTAATGTCCTCGTTTTGAGAATAAATAAATAAAGTAATACGAGTTTATTTTACCTATTTTGTCGTGAAGAAGTCATCTTAGGGTGAGAAGTGCGAGAGGTGATTTACAACCGTTGATTAAGATTGATCAATGACCTACATTTATTATGGCATATTTGTAAATATTTATATATATTTTTAATGCCTTTTAATAAAAATGATAGTGTGGTAATTTCCATAATACGTTAAAAAAAGAAACCTAATCATTGTTAAAAAGATGTCTTACAGTGATGTCTATATATATATAGTAAGAAACATATACATTTAATCATACTTTTAATTCTCCTAAAAATCTTTCACATATTACTTGCAATATACTTCCATTTAACATAACACGATTATCAGTCATCCGTAAATCAAGTTTATTTGAAGATATCAAAAGTCAAAACTCATATTCTGAATATCATCTTTTTTATTTACTAATTTAGGAGAAAATCTAGGGATTTTCATCTAAATAAAAATGTTTTGGGGGATCTATGTAGGTAATTCATGACTTGGTGAAGGCTATTGATTAGTTTATCATTTTTAATTAATGTTGGTTATGTAGGTTAACGATGATCTATGTAGGTGTTTTATATATATGTAGGGATATGCTGGCGGCTTACACATTATTAGTTGCGGTAGGTGCTTTCATACGTGTAGGAACAATACAAATATTTTTATATGTGAAGTATATATTATGACATGTTGTGTATATTATTAAGATACGTGTAGGCGTTATGCATATGTGTGGGAATATGCCAACAATGTATATATTATAAGTTATGTAGGTGTTGTTGTTAAAAAGTAAAATAAAAAAGTTAAATTTAATAATATACATATTAACATATCCTATGGATTCATAAGATATAAATAATTTACTAAAATACATAGATTAGTAGGAATAATTTGTATTTGCCTTTAAAAGTAATAAAATGGAAGGTTGTGAATTTATACCAATTAAGAAAAAAAGAAGACTAACATCAATTAGTCCTAGTTGAGTTGGTAAGCCATAAACATTTTAAAAGTAAGGTGTTGAGTTCAATTCCCACAAACAACATATTTTTCAGTTTATCATTCATGAAGGAAAAATTATAAAAATAGAAACTTGTACACTTGGAATCTATATGGATGATCTAATTGAATGACAAGTGGAAAACTTGTTTTGCTTTAATATATAGGTAGAAGGTAGATGTGTAGGTGTATGATGATAAAGTGAGATTATGATTTTGCAGGAGACTAACTAACGAGGAGCAACAATGTCGAGTTTAAGTATAAAATATGCAGCCAGCATTTCTACTTTTGGACATAAACATGAAAAGATAAGATATCTTGATGGTTCTTAGTTTAGATTGACTATGTGATGAAGGATTATATAGGGATTGACTAGTCGTTTTCTTGGTTTCAACTAGTTCATGGAACTTATAAAATATTTTGTTTAAGATAAATTGTAGGAATCTAAAGTTTGTTATTTGGTTTTGACCCTGTTACGGGATTTTTTTTTTTGGGTTTAATATCATTGTTTAATGGTACTCAAAAACTATGTAGGAAACCAATGATTAAATATAAAACATAAAAGTTCTATTTTTAAACAAAAATCAATAAACTAACAATTCAAAAATGTAATTTGAATAATTATTCATTACGTCTGATCATTTATAAAAATTAAAACAAAATAAAAATGTAATGTAAGCATTAAATTATTTTGTGTGTTCAAAATAAACAGAAATATATTATGTAAGATAAAATTTGCTAGGATTTATTAATTGTTACTAAATCTTTAGAGTATTCAGTATTTTAAAATATACGTTTGTTGTAATCCAAATCTTTGAAATTTATACTTTTTTACTTTTAAAATTGAAAGAGATAATCTAGGTTAAATAAAATGCCTAAAATTAGTGTAATTACTAAAATTAAACTATCTGTCCAGATTACTCTTGTAGCCTCATAATAAAATTAATTTGAATATAAAAAGAAAAATTCTGATTTGTTAGAATGATTTCTCGCATTAACCCTATATATATATATATATATATATATATATATATATATATATATATATATGTATATATATATGTATATATATATATATATATATGTATATGTATATATATGTATATATATGTATATATATGTATATATATATATATATATATATATATATATATGTATATATATGTATATGATTGGGTTTATTTCAGAAGTGTTTTTAGTGTGAGAAATGCGAGAACAGATTCTGGCCAATCATAAGTTTTCTTTTTAATTTTGGATTATTTAATTATAGAAGTATCAAGTATATTAGTAAAAAGTTTAGGAGTTTCTTTTGGTAATTAATACTAATTAATGTTAAGTTACAAATGATTATACATTTATTTTTATTTTTTACTTTGATTTAATCTTTAAACAATTCATAAAACAATACCATCATACTCATACTATAAAAAATATAAATATATTAACCATCATAAAAACAAAAATATACACAAATCATAATATTAACCTACACATACAAAAACTAGTTCATGTTATCACCTACACAGATCACAATATTTATATACATGCACATAACTAGTTCATGTTAACCTACATAAATCACAATAATAATCTACATATACAAATTTACTCCATGCTCTAGCTTACCAATTTGTATTTACCTACCCTAAACAAACAAACCTTGTTCATGATATCACATACAATTAATAGTAACCTAAACTTGTAAAATATACGCAATGTAGGAACATATCATATTTTTTTTATAATTTTAATTATTTTATATTCTATCTTTAATGTGTAGGCAAATACGATTTATGTGTAGATGAATATTATTTATATGTACGTGAAAATAAAATGAACTAGCAAGCTGTGTAGGTGAATATGATATATGTATAGGTAAATATTAGTTATGTATTGGTGAAAAATAAAAGAAAAAAAATCAGTGTAGGAGAAAATAAGTTGTGTTGGTAAATACGAGTCACATTCTGATAAAAATAAAAATAACTAGCAACTTGTATAATTGAATATGAGTTATGTGTAGATTATTATGTTACTTGTGTAGGTGGTCAATTTAATACAATTCACCTACATATACAATTTTTTTATATGTAGGTAATAGATAATTAAAATTTGTAACCTTCTACAAGAATTAATGTGGAGAATATTTTAGGAGTAATTAGAAGAATTAATGCATTAAACAAATAAGAGATAATCAATGGTTGAGATCGACTTCTCGCACTTCTCGCTATAATATCACTTCTCGCATGATCCATCCCCTATATATATATATATTTATTTATAGGTACTGGTTCATTTTAGAAGTATTTTTACAGCGAGAAGTCCAAGAAATCCTCTTAACCAATAAAATATTTTCCTTTTATTTTTCTATTTATTTAATTGCATGGGTAGTTTAGTAAAAATCCAGTTTTTTTTATATTTGGTATCTAATTACTAATGGAACAGTTATCAAATTATTTTTTTTATTTTTCAAATGTTTTTTTTATTAAAAGCTATATTATTCAAAACATGTTGATAATCAAACTATCTAGTTACTAGAATCAATATAGCATGTCTTTATCATAGATTCTATTTGTGCTCTTCATCCGATAACGACTTTTAAACATTTTGATATGCCATAATAAGCGAACTTCTATTTGCAGTTTCAGATGAATTATTCACAAATACAATTGTTTAATAATCCTACATATATGCATCATTTGCATGTGTAGGTGATTAACAACATATGAACTACACGCATGCGCAATCTATGTGGGTCGTGCCATACACATACATATCCATTTTCAGGTGTAACATTCAAACACATACATCATATTACATACAAAACCTAACATAATTCCTGAACTTCATATTACAACTAGCATATAAAAAGTAACTTATAAATATAAGAGCACCATAATTGCATAAAATTCCATTATATCATATATCATACATTATAGACCAAACAAAATTCTCTTACGTTTACTTAACAATTTATATTCCAAACACTTATACTCATCATGCTCATACATAACATGTCTATTTCCTGTTTGCTTTCGATCCATTAACATCATCAGTATCATATTCTTCGATGTTTATGCTATAAACTAGAATCCTTGCAGCATATTTTTTTCTTAAGCTCAACATATGTTGGTTTTGTTCAGTAGCCTCTACTGTAAACCCACAGTTCTAATCTTGTGATTTTGTTCTTGTGTACATCTGTTGTCTCCATGTGCCTCGTCAAAATATACCAACATTTAGCTTCCAACCTTACAACCGTCTTTTAGATGATACAGTTTTCAATTCCATGGTTCTTTTAGCCTGTTTAAAATCAACAAAACCCGATGAATTAATTTGCCCACGTGAATTATAATGTAAGGTATACATACAAAAATACCAATATTTCACATTGGCATGTACACACCTTACAAATAATACAAAAATATCTACTTTCGCATGAAAAATCTTCTTAAACTTGAATATTTTCTCATCACAGTTTGACAAGATGATTCTTGAAGATGCCGATGAGAGTTGATTAAGGCGTTAGAAGTGGTAACTGATCTTGATAATGTGTATAGGTACGTGTGTAGGTACCTACATCAATATATACTACAAGACAAATGATATATCCTTCACGTGTACATGAAAATCAAAACACTTACTTTTCTCTTCATACATGATGTAGGTACGTGTGTACCTACATCAACATGTATGTACATTTGTAGCTACCTACATCAATATGTTCTCTTAATACATGATGTAGGTACCTACACACGTACCTACATCAATATATTCTCTTCATACGCTTACTACATCAATTTATTCTCTTCAAACATGATGTAGGTATCTACATCAATATGCACATGTGTAGGTACATATATCAACATGTAAGGTACGTTATCTAAAATCAAATCACATCTACATCAAAATAAAATTACTTAATATCACTTCGTTTTAACAAACATCCACACATAGCAAGCCTACATTTAAACACACATCAAATACAAAGTTAAAACAAATACGTAACACCTAATACTCAATTATTAATAATACACAATCTAACAAGATTTATACACTTGGTCTAACCATTAGTTAATACTAGCTATATAATACAACAAGATGTATAAACTATGAAAACAAACATAAACATGACCTCCACCAAATACCGTAGCATGGTGACCTTACACCACATGCGTGTTCTTCAAGAACTAAGCATCCACAGCATATATTACAAACTACATAACACAATTACATATATTCAATCCTTTTAAAAAAATAGATTTACCTAATGCCTTGAATATTTTAACATATGTTAATCAAATTTACTCTCCATTGAATAAAAAAAAAAAATTAACAAATTACTTAGGTGCAAGGCACTATGATGAACAATATCTAAAGGAAATCGGAGCGTATGCATCCTTTTATATGTTACTTTGATTGAATCAAAAACCATAAATGATCCTACATACCTTGATTCCTTGTGTAGAGGTCCGGTTACTGTAGCAAAACAACTCCCAATTATGCTTCAGAAAGTGATTATTAGAGGGCACTCTGATGAACAACATCTAAAGGAAATATGAATGTATGCATCCTTTTACACGTTACCTTAATTGAAACAAACACAAGAAATTATCCTCATACCTTGATTTATTGTGTAGGGTTCGGTTACCATAGCAAAAAAAAACCCAATTATGCTTTAGAACAGGCCGATTATAGGCATCAACGGACGATTGCTATACACAAGCAATCAGAATCACTTGGTTTAATTTCATCGATTTTGTGTATCAATCTCATATGGAGTTTCGGATTTCGTTCAGAGTTATGTCAAGAGATTTGGGAGTGAAACAAGGGTTTGCATAAGTTACCTATTTTATCTCTACACCATTCTGACGACTTTACCCTTTTAAACCTAAAAAATCTGGTTAAATAGTTTACAATAATGCCATCTTGTGTTTTAAACCATTGATTTATGTATTGAATGGTTGAGATTCACTTCTCGCTCTAATATCACTTCTCGCATGATCCATCATATATATATATATATATATATATATATATATATATATATATATATATATATATATATCTTAAATATATAAAAACGAAACCTTTAGAAGCTCTCTAGTTACTTCCTGCATTCTTTCAAGCCACTAGATTGCTTTATTTGTAAATGGAGACTTCTCGTGCATTTGACCCGAATTCACGGGCATAGATCTCACCAAACCCAGATAGCCTTAAACGGGTTATAACATCTCATTAAATTAAAATTTAATCTCACCAAATATTTGATATAAAATTCATATAAAATAGGGATATACTATATCCGATTTTTTTAAAAAAAATATTATTTATAAATAAGAAACAGTTTTTTATAGTAAAAAAATAAACGGGTCATTGGTCTCACCAAACCTAGATAGCTTTAAACCAGGTTATAACATCTAATTTATTTGTGAAAACTCTTTCATCATCAAATCCTAAGTATATTATTAACTTTCTTACAATAAATAAATTTAAAATCCAAAAATATATATAAATATTAAAAACGAATCGTGTAAAACAATCACCGTAATACGGGGGATAAAAGCTAGTGTATAATATATATATATATACACATAGAATCAGGATTATGTGAGAACTTTTTGAGAATTGAGAACTATGAGAACCATTTTGGACCACAAAAAAACCCAAAAATAAAAAAAATCATAAAAAAAAACACAAAAAAACTAAAAAAACCAAATTTCTTATTTATCATCCCGGTTTCTAAAAAAAAAAATTCTCGGTTTAGCTAAATTATACATATATGTATAATATGTACATATATGTACACACATGTTTTTTTTCCTATACACATATGTATAATTTAAGGTAAATGATACATATGTGTACATTACGTAACTAAAGATTAAATGAAAGTATACATATGCGTATAGGTATAATACGAATCAAAAAGAAAAAAAAAATCAGATTTTTTTATTATACATGTATGTATAATATGTAGACACATGTTTTTTCCTATACACATATGTATAATTTAAGGTAACTGATAATTTACATATGTGTACATTACGTAACAAGAGATTAAATGAAAGTATACATATGTGTATAGGTATAATACGAATTAAAAAGAAAAAAAATTTCGGTCTTTTTTAATGAAACCGGAATGAAATATAAGAACTTTGATTTTTTTACTTTTTTAAAATTTTTGATTTTTTTTGTTTTATATTTTTTAAATATTTTTTTAGAGGTTTTTTTAGTGGATCAAAATGGTTTTCAAAGTTCTCACTTTATCAATGGTTCTCTTAGGATCCTTACCCTATATATATATATATATATATATATATATATATATATATATAATTTCTTACATAAAAATCCTATATGTCGCGATGTGGTTGCTCCCCCACCCCCTTTCGGACCACCAGATTGCTTTAATCCTGAATGGTGGCTTCTTATGCATTTGATCCGAATTCGCGGGTATGGGTCTTACCGAACCCGGATAATCCTTAAACGGGTTATAACATCTCATTTATTTCTAAAACATTTCGTCATCTAGCAATAACTTTTGCGGGTCATGGGTCTCACGAAACCTGGATAATTCTTAGACGGGTTATAACATCTCAACTATTTGTGAAAATCCTTAATCATCAAACAATAATTTTCATGGGTCTCACCAAACCTGGATGACCCTTAAACGGGTTATAAGAACTCATTTATTTGTGAAACCCTTTTAACATCAAACCTTAATGTAATTTCTCGCATCTACATATTCTCTGTCACAGGTCTATCCTCTCCATCTCCGGCTTACTTATGATTACCACCCACCATCGTCAACCTTCCCTCCCATGCATCAACCACCATCGTAACCTACATTAACCGCCCCTTTTTCATAAAACAAATATTTGTGTTCTTGTTTGTTCGTTTCAAAAAAATTAGCATATTCGTGTCCATTTATGTTCGTTCGTTAAAAATATAAGAAATCTACACATTTCAATTGAAAGAGCCCTAATGTTAAATAAATATAATTAGCGTAACAAACTACTATATACGTATTAAATTAAAACAAAGCTACGTTAAAAAATAAAACATATCATTACAAAATATAAAAATATCAAAATGATTAAAAATAAAAACTTAAATAAAACCCTCGTAATACGGGAGCTAAATCATATATATATATAAACGAAACCTTTAAAAGCTCTCTGATTGCTCTCAACTGTAACGTTCATCAAATTTCGGACCTTAAAACCTGACCCTTTTTTTACTTTATTTGTTTTTTTATTTAATTATTTATTTGTTAATATCAACTATCAAAAATATATGAAACTAACCCTTAACTAAACTTTGATAATCCTTTGCACCCTTGACCAAAGTGGAAGGACCTAATAGCAAATAATATTCAAATATTTCTTCCTCCTTCTTCCTTCCCTCCTCACGCCAGCCTACCCTCAACCGACACTCCTTCTTGATCCACAATTAACGTATAATAAACGAGTTTGACATTTCCAAATCTATTATTAACATAAACCGCGTCCTACCGACACAGTAATTATAGAAAAAGATGAATAAATGACAGCTAATTAACCAAATCAACAACCGCGGCTAACTCATCCCCAAATCACTATTAATACTGGTTGAGAACACACTTAACCTCGCACACTCATTCATCTTAATCCCTCGAACACAAACCGTAACTCAATTGTAGTTTATAAAGCCGTCAAGCACGAGTTTGATCTCCAGCTCAGGCCGTAAGGAATAATTGGCCGCTAACCCTTAATCTGTCATCATAATAGGTAATTAAAATGTGTATTCAATTCGTTGTTAACCTAGAAACAAGAATCCAAAATCAATTTTAACTTACATGGGTCAATTAAACAAATTTAAGAATTTGGGCTTACGGGTTAGAATATGATCAACTAAATCTGCTTATGTATATAATTGTTTTGATATCTTAAACAAGATACACACTTGCCTGGATGGCAGGTGCAAACCCTTTAAAACTTGGAACCAACCTGGAGGTGCGGGTTCGAGTCCCTCCAGGCCCCATTTTGCTTGTTTTTTTGTATTTCTTTTATTTTAAATTTTTTAATAATAATATATTGACCAATAAACTTGTTTTGTTAAAAACCGAACCCAAGCTATTATTTTCTGAAGTTTTATGCCTTTTCTCGACAACAACACATCATATACAAATATATTTATACGTAGATATATTTTATATATATACAATTATATATAACTAGAGTTCCAATAAACTTATATACATATTCTTTGTATATTAAAATGAACCGAACTAATAACGTCCGAAGCAAAATTACGTTTAACTCTCCCCTTAGTACATATATAACCTAATCCTATATATATATATATATATATAGGATTAGGTTCATTTCAGAAGTATTTCTTAGAGCGAGAAGTGCGAGAAATAAATCCAACATTTATCTTTAGTTTGACAATTTTTTTAATGATATGGGTAGAATAGTAAAATGTGCGTTTGTTGTATATGGTAAGTAATAGTCTTTGTGGAAGTTACAAATGTTTTTAATATAAATATTAAAACAAGTAAAAGAATAATATTTTTTTCAAACAAATATAATATATCTCATCCTAAAAAGAAAGAAAAAAAAGGGCTAGGTTGAAACGAGAAAACAAAAACTTTAAATATTATACATATCTATTTTAATAACTCTAATACTAGAATTACTTTTTTGAATTCCATTCATTAAAAAATAATTTATAATATTATTTTAATTTCACTCATAATATAATTAAACTCTAAAAAATAATTTAAAATATTGTTTTTAATTTTATAAAAAATATTTATATAGATCATAGTATTTTAAATTAAATAGCTCATGCTATCACCTACACAGATTATAGTATTAACCTACACATACCATGCTAGTTCATGCTATCACTTACACAGATCACAGTGTTAACCTACATATATCATATATGTAAACTACGTATAAATGAACTAACAATTTATGTAGGTGAATTTAAGATATGTGTAGGTGAAAATAAAATGAAATAATAACCTTTTCCTAAACAGTCGTCAACCACCATACATTGAATATTAAATAATTCACATCTATTGTACAATAATGGAATAATGCAACAACCTATATGTATACAACACATTATATTTTACCTACATATTTACACACTATAATGTAGGGCGCTCTTTACGGCGTAGGAAACTTCCATGGGAAACTAATATCATTGTGTAGGTAACTACACTTTCACAAAATTACCCCCCCCCCCCAGCGCAACTAACAATCTTTACCTACGCAATCATCAACCACCATACACTGAATATTATATCATTGACATCAATTTTACAATAATGGAATAATGCAACAGCATGCGCATATACAACAAATTATATTTACCGACAAAGGTTACATACTATAGTGTATGACGTTATTTTCAGTGTAGAAAACTTCCATTGGAAACTAGTATTGTTGTGTATCAAACTACACTTTCACAAAAATCCCTACACAAATATGTATGCTTTTTTAATTTCACTGTGTAGGTAGTATATGAACAAATCCAAAATATAGAACATAATGCTGCAAATATGATGTGTTTTATTAACAAATACTAATAACAAATAAACAGCTTACACAACCATGAATTCCAAAAAGTATCATAATTTTATTTACAAATTTGTAATGAAAAAGGTAAAATAGTATTAATCATATAATAAGTATTAATTAGCATGAAAAACTGAAACTACTAAGTACATTAATATCTTGTTTAATTAAGCCTACACTACAAAAGACATATCTACCCTTCTAATTAAAAACATGTCATAAATACGTGTCTTTAATTACGAAGTTTCCATGTCTATTGTAGACCATTGATTAAATACAATCAATGGTTCAGATTTATTTCTCGCACTTCTCACTATAATATTACTTCTCGCATAATCCATCCCCTATATATATATATGTGTGTGTGTGTATATATATTATAATATTTAACAATAGTATCATATAATAGTTGCGTTTTTATCAACAGTTAATATAGCATAAACATCAAATAATAATAATAATATAAATAAAAAATAATTATAGTAAAGGTGCATTTAGTTTTCTTATCGTTAAATATATTTCATGTGTAAATCTAACATAATAATAATAATAATAATAATAATAATAATAATAATAATAACAACAACAAGAACAACGATGCTAATAATTATATTAAATAATAAATAATAAATAACAAATATAATAATGAATTTCAACCCGAAAAGACTACAAATTATTTAAACCAATTAATAGCGTTAACAATTGAACTAGTAATTAGTTAATCTCAATTTTGCTTAAAACCCCATCAAACCTTAATTATGTTATAAGTCTTGTTAATATTTCATTTATAAATTGTTTATATTATATTTAACAACTAGGAATTTTTGTCGGCAAATCTTGAGGAGCTCAACCGTTTTCACTTTAATTGTTTATTGTTGTTTCATCTTCACTAATCTACTCGCTAAATATAAGTAATTCACATCCCTCTCTTTTTACCGTTTTATATTTTGGGGGCGTTATGAGTTCACAGCTTAAGTTATTTCACACTACGATTCCATTATTCTCGTTTATATGAGATTTCTCAATTAGTTATGCGTGCGAATGTGACTATATGTTTATTTTTGAGTTATGGTTGTTGGTATCTCATCCTCATCCTCATTAGTATGATCATACGCCGTCGGAGTAGCTCGTTATCTATGTGATTCGAGTGAAAAGACAACTTTTATATTTATTATTATGCTAGTTGTAGTAGTTCATATTTATCGCAAGGAATTGTCATTTTCAATATTATATGTATTCAAAAACCATGATTACTTGCTCAACTTTATGTTGACAAACTATATATTTTCACGCATGACGCAGGTAGATTTTTGGGATGAAGAAAACAAGTTAAAGAATACTTGGACTTTAGGTTGCATGACGAATAAAGACTTTTAGATGAATTTTAATTATTTTTCATTTGTATTGTTATTTACTTCGAGAAAAAGTTTGGTGATTTTTCGTACTTGAGTTATATGAAATAAATAATTTAGATATTGACACGTGTATTTACTTTAGTGGCTTTTGAGCTATTATAAAATTATGTTGCGCCCTGACATATTCTGTCGTAGGTTAGGGTGTGACAGATTGGTATCAGATCCGAAGGCTATAAAACAGGTGGTTAGACGTAACGGCCTAGTAGCATGCTCAGGGTCCATATACGTGTTCCTATATGTGCACCCTACTTGTTTAAATTTTTGTACTTAGCTTAATTTATTTAAATTGTTTATCATATACAGTTGTACACAAAAGCACACACTTATTTCGAGCCTATGCCTCACCCTCAAAATTATTTTCAAAAACTTTAGAACGAATTTTAATTGGGAATTTCCTTAAGAAATCCTACCTTTTACTTCCCCTCTCCTTGAGGATGATTCGTGTAACGGATACGTATTAACTGTAAGGGGGACACACATGTACACCGATCCCTTAACACTAAGGCATGGTAGCCTAAAGAAGTGCAATGTGAACAAATCTCAATCAGCCGCGAGACCTGGTTGCCTTCCTGGAGGGTGAGGTGTGAGTGTGAAACTTATTAAGCCAAAGCGTATCACACCAAACGTTCTCGAATCTACCACCCTCATTGTATCAATCGTGGTCATGTGACGATCACACCCCTTAATTTATAACCGGATTCACAGTGACACGTGGCTAAACTCGGTTTTCTATATTGTGTTTTAGTTAAATAAATGGGTGAAGTATAAAAATACGGGGTGGTTCCCGAATTAGTTCAACCATCTAGCTCAACACCCCTCACAACTCAATTTTCATCGATTTTGTGAAGTTAATACATGAATATTTCAACAACTTTTATTTGGTTTTTGATATTTTTTCATTTCATTGAAGGAACCATGGTGGTTCATGAAATCCTAACAAACAAATGAAACCCTATATTTTAATTTTAAGTTATACTATATTTATTATTTATTCCTCATAATGTTAACACTTATAAAATCAAGTCTCATAAATGACATCATTCTTAACCTCAACCATAAACCTAACATCAAATTGTTAAAAAGAATTCACAAGTATCAATTTAAGCAAACTCATACATTTACAACATTTACCCAAGTCTCATAAATTTTACACATTTTATCCATGCAGTATATATGTCTTCCGCCTCATCAACTGTACTCGTCTCGTCGGCAACTCTGGCCGTAGCATGTCGTCTCGCATTATGAAGGGAATCGTGGAAGCCCTCCCAATACTCATCTCTCAATTCCAAATCGCGAATGCCGCTAATGTTCCTTTGAACCCTAATGTTTACTCTTTCAAGAAATTCACAAATGCTAACCTAACCAATTACTTTGGGAATGAGGGTGCTACCACCCTTCTTCAATAGTTTGGGCACATGGAAAGCGTTTTCCTCCACTATGTATATCCAGAAGACAAAAAGACCATTTATGCCTCAAGTGTTTTCAAATTGAGAGCTCTTACTTGGTGGAATAGCAAAAAGCACGCCCTTCGGGCTGACGTTGCCATGTCCTTGTCAACCACAAACCCAACCTTAAATTGTTAAAAAGAATTCACAAGTAGCAATTTACACAAACTCATACAATTACAACATTTACCCAAGTGTCATAAATTTTACACATTTTATCCATGCAGTATGTCTTCCGGCCTCATCAACCGTACTCACTGTAGGGCGTGCTTTTTGGTGATCTAATGGTCTAGATAGAAAGTGTGTTTTTTAGACTATGTGTTTTATTTTAATACTTGTTTTATAACACTCAAGGGGCAATAATCATCCAGTGTGCTATATTATATTTGGAAACATTATCAATATATAATTATCATTTTTTAACCCAACTTTAAAACATGCCACCAAGATTATCACAAGATATATAACAATATGTTTTAAATAAAAATAAAAAAAAACATCATATTTTAATCTAAATTTAAAGCATAACACTAAGAACTAAAACACACCAATGAACAAAATACAATTTATTTCATCTTCTTCAACCGATTCCCCTAATAAACCCTAACCCCATCCCCACCCAATATCTTCTTTATCCCCATGGAAACCACCTCACCACCACCATAAACAACCATCACCATCATCGGAACTTGTCAAGTTAAGATATCTCTCTTTATTCAACCCGGAAACGGTGCCACTGTCTTCGGCCGCCACTTCTCTGGTCGTTCACAACTTCACCCGCCGCCACCTTCCCCAGACATACTTGCAACTATCTATGGTTCTCAAAACACAAACCATTGGATTAATGTTTCCAGATCTAAGTTTTTTATAGCAGAAATAAGAAGTTGTTGGAACTGAACCGTTATCGTTGAAACCGGTGGTTTGGGCCGGCTGATATTCGGGAGCGGTTTTTTTTGTGCTTTGGTGGGTTTCGTCGGAACCGTTGAGGCATGGTGAGCCGGAATCACGAATTAAGATGGTGGTCGAAATCTATAGTGGTGACCGCCGGTAATAAGTAGAAAAGGGTGGCGTTGTAGCCGGCGGTGTAGGGATCTAAATTTGAGCGTTGTGGTTTCATATGGGAGGAGGTTGTTTGGTGCCGAAACGGGTTGGTGGCGATGGCCGACATGGTTGGTAGCGGTGGCTGGTTAAACGAAGGTGGTCGACATGGATAAGTGCAGTGGCTGGTTGAACGGTGTTAGGGATAACATTAAGTTTTGGTGGGTTATGTTTTATTTTTTAGACATTTTGGAGAATGGTTTGGTGAATCTGGATCCGGGTGATGTGCTTGAAGTAGTTTAATATTTATTAACTAAATTAACTAAAAATAAACACTAAGTAATACTCTAGACACTCTAAAACTCGACTAAACTACTAACCGACAAGTGAACCGGTCGACTCTAGTAAAGCTAAGTAAGTCCGGATATCGAACCCACGAGACTCTTTAAATTACGTTTATTAGCGAATTAGACTCGACTACAAAACACGACTTATTAATTTTATTTGTTTGGGGGATTTTTAATTAAAATACTAATTTAATACTATAATTAAAAACTAATTAAGAAAACAAGTAATTTAAACGAAAGCAAAGTTTGTTATGAAAATAAGATGATGATGAGAAAACTACCTAGGCTAGACTCCCTTAAATTTCAGTAATGAATTGACTCGGGAAAATATTTAGTTATGGACTGGGATCGTAAAATAGACACTTATAAGAAAACCCGAACAGGACCTCTGACCTTCTCAAGAGAAACCTATGGATTTCTAACAAGTTTTAACGTACACCAGTATTAAAAATCAAGTTCGCTTACGGTCACCCAATTGCTTATAACTTAGTTCCTTTATACGAAATCCTACCTTACAGTGCGGAAATCAAAGGCAATTTACTATACTTAATTGATTTGATAAACAATAATAAATAATCAACCCTAGACGGACTCCTTACGAAGAACTAAATCTAGCAAGATTAAATAGTAAAGACTTATCAATAACCTAGCACTTTACAGATTTTAGGTTAGAAGCACACTTAGGTTTATTTGACAATATTATTCCTATGATCTTATCATGACATCAACCATAAAATAATCAAAAAAACAAAGTAATTGACCTAATAGCAATCCTATCATATGACAAACAATAATCAAGGAAAACTATGGAGCAAAACTCATCAAACAATCCTATGTATCCATATGCATCAATTAATTATAGATAAATCTCTTACTAAATCATAAAAACCATAACGATAAACAATCCCAAAGTCAAATCAAAACATCAAAATAAGTTCATCATAACCTAGGCAGTTCATGCAATTTAGCCTAGCATCTTAGATTTCAACAAAACAAACATATAAGAAATCATGGCGATAAAATAATGAAAACGAAAGAAATAACAAATAGAACCCGTGTTCTTCGTCTTCAACCAATATGCGCAACACTAGCTGAATCTTCGACTCCAAAGCTGTTGGAAACTGCTCTCAGTTGCCTCGGAACTCCCCAAATTCGGATGGACTTCAAGTATGATTAATGGTGAGTTTAGGGGTCTTTTTATAGGCAACAGGGGTCCAAAAATAGATTAAGACGGTTACGAAACGAAAATTCTGGAAATTCTGACACCGCCATCACCCACCGCGCCGCGTTGCGGGCTTTCCCTCCCCCGTTCCGTGACGCTCCGGCCAGGGGGGGGTCTGGTTCAACCTGCTGGTCCGGTTCACATCCTGGTTCGGTTCAGTTCGTTTCCTGACGTGTCGGTTCTCCGGTTCGGCTTGTTTTTGATCCTTTTTCGCCCTCTTTTCACTGGAATTAAAACCCGAAACCTAAAACATAAAACCATGTTAGTAGTATACAAATCTTATGGGAAACCGAACATTAACTAATAAAATATTAAATAAATATACAGGGGATTAACATATATTAAACGTTATATCAAATATCCCCACACTTAACCTTTTTTTGACCCTGAAAAAGTCTCATTGCAACGGGATCAGAATCAAAAAAATACAATCTAACAAACATATAGGTTATCTTAAAATCTAGAACAACGCAAAAACTGCGAACACCGATATTGTTGTCCACTTAAACCCATGCCTTTGTCTTTACCGGGACAAGTCCCGTTTTGTTTTAGATTTTACCGGATCAAATCACCCCAACTTGACTTAAGCCTCATAATAGCAGATTAAAACATTGTTGCACATTTTTTATGAACAGCTAAGACGATCAAGGATATTGTTTATCCACATAAATTTAAACATCAAAGTATACCAAGCAGCCATTAGATACGATTAAGGTTCAATTATTCAACTATCTAGCAAGTGTTCCCCACTACATGACATACCCCCGTTATCAAGCAATACCTCGGACCCATTACCACACGTGATTTTACAAGTTTCCATCTATCGGTTTACGTACGTCGTGTCTCTAGTTGATCATGTTCTTAACGGTATGGGACGCAAGTAAGAGGACCACGTATGACTAACAGCGGGATGATCACTGTCATCAAGATTTTACTTCACTGTAATTGATGTAAGTGAGTGTAATGGCAATAAACTGCGGGTTTATGCTTAAAAGCTCTTATTATTTAAATATCCGAAGATACCCAGATGAACAACCGTAAAAAGATCCGTGGTTTCCGAACCCGAGGCATCCCATCAATACAGGATTTAAGTCTATAAAACCATATGCCTATGAAGTGTTAAACACTAAAACTAGAAGTGCAAGATTTACATTTATATCACAGGCTACACGGTATACTTTAACGTTTAAACCTACCCAAGCATCGTATGATAGCGTATTCAGATTTCTTTAAAATTCATAATTTCTACAATCAAACTAAAAATGAGGCTTGAGTATGGCCCGACCTTTCATCTCGTATTTTATACAGACTCAACATGTTTCCCACTAAAAATCATATTTATCGTTTTAAACCAACTATCAAACTGCCCTTTCATTCTCAAGGCTGAGCCTACCGACACATCCCAAGTTAAGTGCGTGTTCTTTAATTATATCTTATTATTAGTAGTTTGAAAAACCAATTCCCAATAAGTATCCTCATCTCCCATTTATACGCAAAAAGAACAAAAACAAGGGACATTTTTTCAATTTTTTTTAGATAAATAAGACAAAACAAGTTAAAAACATGTGTTCCTGTCCCTACACTTAAAATTTGCATTGTCCTCAATGCAGGGACGGAAACACGACTCAAAAATTGAAAAAAACAAAACCTAAAAATACAAAAATAAATAAAAACAAAAATATAAAAGCAAAGTAAAAAGGAATAGACTTAGCTGGTAGTATGCGAGTGAAGTATGACGCTAAAGTCTTCATCCAAAAATGCCCTCCATCTCCGAACGTGTGCAGCAACTAGTATCTCCTTCTCTCGTACACGAACGGAAACGACAACAACAAACAATATCTAAAAATTCATCTTATCAACCTCGATGGATATTAAGCATTCAAAGTATGGAACCGGACCAACCAATCAAAACATAAAAACAACAAATAAATAATAAGAAAAGTATACAGCTCCTGCTGCCCCATCCCCACACTTGAATGTTGAATTATACTTCTATCTCACACTCTCTTCCTTCAA
This sequence comes from Bidens hawaiensis, assembly GCF_021521415.1. Lineage (NCBI taxonomy): Eukaryota > Viridiplantae > Streptophyta > Magnoliopsida > Asterales > Asteraceae > Bidens > Bidens hawaiensis. The sequence goes on along the minus strand of NW_027491074.1, from coordinate 1,270,037 downwards.
AACTTTAACATCCAACTTTTGTTAAATAATAAATAACATAAAGTTTATTATTAACTGTGTGTTGTTAGTTTAATTGTGTGCGTGTTTAGGTTTGGAATAATATTTGGTTAGAATGGGAAGTGAGTGGTGGGGCCCTTAGACCCCCTATATATGTCCCATCTTCTTCTCCATTCCATTTCTTTACACAACACCCACACTCAAGAAACACATACACTTTCTCTCAAACACCCGAAACCAATCCCAAACTAAAGAAGAAAGGACCTCGTGTGTGAACGTCATCTAACCCCAAGAATCGTGTCCAGATCCTCGAGTCGTCTCGGATCCGAACCGAACCCGAAGCAAAAGATAGGTTTCGGTTTAAAAGGTTAAGTTTTTAGTCGGTTTTGACATGCAAACTGATAGGATGATAGATCGGACTATGAAATGTAAGAAAAACATAAACTTGGTGAGTTATAACCTCACGGGTATGTTATAGGACAAAAAGGTGATGTTCGGACCTCACAAAACACGGGTATACAAAGTTGGTACAACCCAAAACCCATAAAAAAGGGTAAAATCGGGTCTTAAGGAAGAGTCACGGAGTAATTTGGCATAAAATGGCAAAAAAAAATGAAGAAAAGGAGGTATTTTCGCATAAGTCGATTTCGCATCGCACAGCCATGTGAAGCGAAATCAATATTTCGCATCGCACAACCATGCGAAGCGAAAAAGTCATGCGAAGCACAAAAGCCATGCGAAGCGAAAAAGTCATGCGAAGCGAAATTCCATGTGGAGCGGAATTCCATGCGAAGCGAAATTCTTCCATGTAAAATTTTATGAAATTCATTTTCTGATGCATTTTTGTTAAAGGACTGTTAATGAAAATAAAAATTTTCTAAGCTGACCTGGCAGCTCAACCCCAGCCATGGGCTCTGCCCCTTGGACCCTGATAGGGGCTGCCCCCGGAACCCCGTTAGTTGAGGGTTTCATTAACTTAGATGTAGGAAGTAGTAGTAATGGATAATTGACACGCGTAATGTATTGTATAGTTAGCCGTGCACAACTAAGGAAGGGCATTATCATTAATGGCGAGAGAAACCGACTCCAGGTGAGTTTTAGCCCCTTTGTCTGTTATGTTTTCGGGGCTGTGTGCATACTCCTATGTGGTAGATAATACACTTACTTGATTGGTAAGTGTATGATACGTGTATGATTGTGTATTGAATGTATTATTACATAATGATTGTATGAACGAGTATGTATATATATTTATAATTATAAGATATATAAAGTATGCATGTATGATAAAGGTATGGTTATTCGAGACAGAAGGGACCAGACCCTTATAATATCTGAGATGTTAAGGACCAGACCCTCATAATATCTGAGATGATAGGGACCAGACCCTCATAATATCTGTGATGTTAGGGACCAGACCCTTATAATATCTGTGATGTTAGGGACCAGACCCTTATAATATCTGTGATGTTTAAGATATAATAGCTTATGGTATACCATAGGGTTTTATGAAAGAAGGTATGTAAGAACGTATGCATGTATGTAAAGTATGTATGAAAGAAGTGATAGTAAATAAGGTATGAATGCAATGTATGTTAATTGATTAACTAGAACTCACTCAGCGTAGCTGATTTTAGTATGCACGCAGGCAAATAGGTTGAGACAGCTGGCTTGAGGGGGGACACATGGCACGAGCTAAAGAGACTGGCATCTATGAAGAAGTGTCATGACTATTTTATGTTAATGTTTATGAAAATACAACTTGTATGTTAAAACATGATTTGATGTTGTAATGCATGAAGGTTTAATTATTCTGCGAAAGTTTTTATTAACTCTGATTTTGGAACTGTGTTTATGAGTAAATCCAACACCAAAGTAGGGTTACTGGGAACGGGGCCTTACAAAAACTTTTAAAAACAAATAAAAACTACAAAAAACTATGTTAGTGACTCAAGGAAAAATAAAAATAAAATAGAAAGTAAAATAGGAAAGAATATACAAACTCTACACTTGAGTTTTCACTCAAGAACCACATGTGACAAATCAGTGTGACGGATCGAGAGGAGTTTCCTCCATCTCGATTGATTCCTCCGGTCCTCCAAGATAGTGCTTTAAGCGATGACCGTTCATCTTCCAAGACGTTCTATTATCCGGGTTCTCTAACTCCACCACTCCAAACAGGAAAACTTCTTGCACCAAATACGGTCATGACTACTTCGATTTCAACTTTCCTGCAAACAACTTCAAACGAGAGTTAAATAATAGTACCTTATCGCCTTTCTTGAACTCCCTTCTGCCTTTCAAACGCCGATCGTGAAACGCTTTCGTCTTATCTTTGATGTTCAAAAATCGAGAATATGCTGCATCCCGAAGCTCTTCCAACTCGTGGATCTGAAAATACCTTTTCCTTGAGGCTGCAGTAAGATCAACATTCACCGTCTTCAATGCCCAATAAGCACGATGCTCCAACTCAACCGGTAGATGACAAGACTTACCATAAACAAGCATAAACGGTGTAGTACCCAACGGAGTCTTGTACGCACTTCGGAATGCCCACAACGCATCATATAACTTCTCCGACCAATCCTTCTGACTAACCCCAACCGTCTTTTCCAAAATCCTCTTCACCCCCGATTTGCATTTTCGACTTGACCATTTGTTTGAGGGTGATAAGCAGTAGAGGTACGATGAGTAACTCCATAATGAGCCAATGCTTTCTCCATGACGGTATTGCAAAAATGAGTTCCCCAATCACTGATAATAGCTCTCGGAATACCGAAATGAGTAAATAACTTCTTAAGAAACCTCACAACAACTTGTGCATCATTCGTGGCCAATGCTTGGGCTTCCATCCACTTCGACACATAATCAATCGCCATTAAGATATACTTATTACCATTCGACGTGGGAAACGGTCCCATGAAGTCGATGCCCCAAACATCAAAGATTTCAAGAATTTGAATGGGGTTTTGAGGCATCTCATTCTTGGACAATATATTACCTGTTCTTTGGCATGCATCACAAAGCTTCACAAACTCTTCAGCATCTTTAAGAATAGTCGGCCAATAGAACCCACTATCAATCACCTTCTGCGCGGTAGCATGCGCACCATGATGACCTCCAGTCAACCCTTCATGAACATGCTTGAGATTGTCCCAACCTTCTTCTTTTGTCACACGTCTCCTCAGAATCCGATCACCACCAATCTTGAACAAGAACGGGTCATCCCACACATACTGATTCACATCCCGGAAGAATTTCCTCTTTTGTTGCGTAGTCATACCCTCCAAATAAAACCATTAGCCAAATAATTAGCAAAATCAGTGAACCATGGCATACCTTGCTTCTCAGCCGCAACAAAGTCAATCGACTCGTAAGAGAATGTATCACCAATCTCCTCCTCATGCAACTCTTTTCTCTTCAGGTCCTCTAGACGGGAAAGATGATCGGCCGCTACGTTTTCCGCACCCCTCTTATCTTTGATCTTGATATCAAACTCGGAAAGTAGAATAATCCACCGTATAAGACGAGGCTTCGCGTCTTTCTTCTGAAAGAGAAAACGCAAGGCTGCATGATCGGTAAAAACGGTGGTCTTCAAAAGCACGAGGTATGATCGAAACTTGTCAAATGCAAACACAACAGTTAGAAGTTCCTTCTCGGTGGTGGTGTAGTTCTCTTGAGCATCGTTCAACGTTTTGCTAGCATAATAGATGGGGTGAAAATGTTTATCTCGTCTTTGCCCCAAAACCGCTCCAACCGCATAATCACTAGCATCACACATGTGCTCGAATGGCAAACTCCAATCGGGATAACAAAGAATAGGAGCACTTACGAGATTCTCTTTCAAATACGTGAACACCTTCACACACTCATCATCAAACACAAATGGAACATCTTTCTTGAGGAGTCAGGTCATCGGGCGGGTAATTTTGGAGAAATATTTGATAAATCGCCGATAGAACCTCGCATGGCCCAAGAAACTCATGATTGCCTTCACATTCGTCGGTATAGGAAGCCTACTTATAGTATCAATCTTCGCCGATCCACCTCGATACCATCTCTCGATATCTTATGACCCAGCACAATCCCTTCTGTCACCATCAAATGACACTTTTCCTAATTCAACATTAACTTTGTTTCAATGCATCTCTTCAACATCTTTTCAAGATTAGCCAGACAATGATCGAAAGAATTACCGTAAACCGAAAAATGGTCCATAAAAACCTTCATGGATGTCTCTATCATATCCTGAAATATGGCTACCATACAACGCTGAAATGTAGCCAGAGCATTACATAGTCCAAACGACATGCGACGGTACGCAAACGTGCCATACGGACATGTAAAAGTCGTCTTCTCTTGGTCTTCCGATGCAATGGGAATATGAAAATAACCTGAAAAACTGTCAAGAAAACAATAAAATTGCTGACCTGCCAAACGCTCCAACATCTGATCAATAAACGGCAATGGGAAGTGGTCCTTCCGGGTGGCATCATTTAACCTCCGGTAATCAATACACACACACGCCAACCGGTAACCGTACGCGAAGGGATAAGCTCATTCTTCTCATTCATCACGACGGTCATACCTCCCTTCTTCGGAACAACTTGGGTCGGGCTCACCCATGGAGGGTCGGAAATCGGGTAGATCATCCCGCGTCCATCAACTTCAATACCTCCTTCTTTACCACCTCTTGCATATTCGGATTGAGACGTCTTTGTGGTTGCACCACCGGCTTGTATTCATCCTCCATTAGAATTTGATGCGTGCAATAAGCGGCTCTAATACCTTGAATATTGAACAATCTCCATGCAATCGCCCCCTTGTGTACCTTCAACACGTCTATCAACTTTGACTTCTGTTCTTCCGTCAGCTTGGATGATACAATAACGGGAAAGTTCGAGCCCTTGTCAAGATACGCATACTCCAAGTGTGACAGGAGTACTTTCAACTTCAACGGAGTGGGTTTTTCCTTAGAAACCGCCTCATTCTCACAACTAATCTCATTTACCTCAAACATCTCGGGCAACCCCGAAATCCCAGCCAACTCATCACAAACCGAGTCGTCTTCACACGACTCATCCTCACCCAAATCATCACAATCGACTAAACCATCACTTCCCACTAGATCCGTACCACAAATGTAGTCAAAGCATTTATCCAAACCTGCAATTAGAGAGTTAATAAAATAAACCAAATGGTATGGACCACTGAAATCATCTTGATCACTCGGGTGCTTCATCGACCTCGCGACATCATAAGTAACATTTTCATCACTAACCCGAAGCGTGATCTTCCCATCATACACATCGATAAGCGCCTTCGCGGTTCGTAAGAACGGACGACCTAGAATAATGGGAGCCTTCTCGTCGGCCTCCATGTCAAGCACCACAAAATCAACCGGGAACACAAACTTATCCACCTTCACTAACAAATTCTCGATAATACCTCGCGGATACTAAACTGAACGGTCGGCCAACGACAAGGACATGTGAGTCGGTGTAAGCTCGCCTAACTCCAACTTATCGTATAGGGAATACGCCATCAAATTAATACTCGCGCCCAAATCCGCCAATGCATGGCTCATCGCATCACTACCAAACAAAACTGGAATTGTAAACACACCCGGATCTGAAAACTTCCCGGGTACGCGGTTCAACACTACCGCTGAACAATCTCCCATAAGTGGAATCGATGTCACCTCCCCTAACCTATCTTTCCTTTTCAACAGATCCTTTAGAAACTTCGCGTACTTCGGCATGTGTTGGAGGGCTTCAATGAATGGGAGATTGATCTTCAACTGTCGGAACATATCAAGAAAGTGCCCATACTCCCGCGTATATTTCTGGTGTTTTGCGCGAGTGGGATATGGGATACGAGCATGGTCAATCGAAGGTGATGGCCGGAATTCAACCGGCTTCTTCTCTACTGGCGGTGCAATTGGTGCGGTGTTCTGCACTTTACCTGGTACTTCCATCTCGATTTCTTCATCCATCACCTCTTCATCTTCCACTTCAACTTCATTCCGTCGCACCTCGGGACCCAAAATCCTACCGCTACGAGTAGTAATCGCCTTTATTTGAGCGGCCGGATTCTGCGGAGTAGATCCTGAAAACTATGTCTTTCATTCAACTGTCGGGCAATATCACCAATGGTTCGCTGCATTTCGAGCATAGCTAATTGTTGATTCTTCAAAAGCAAATCATGTTCGGCAAGGGTCTTTTGAGAGACTTGATCTCTATTAAGGATTTGCTGCATCATTTCTTCCAATCTTCCTATTCCACCACTCGAATCTTTCCCATTACCCGAACCTTGCTCATTAGAACTTCCACTGTTATACTGACCTTGATTTCGGTTATAGGGAGCTTTGAAGCCAGGTGGCCCACCGGCCGGACGCTAACTCGAGTTACTTTGACCTTGATTTTGATTCTTGTAGCTGTTTCAGTTCTGATTGTTGTTGTAAGCATTAGGGAACCTGTTCTGACCAGCCACAAAATCCACATCTCGATTATTTATTAACGGACAATCTAGCGTACCATGACCACCTTTACACATCTCACACTTATCCACCTTAGTCTTCAGCTCTTTATCTCTCGGGTGAGATTCTCTAAAGCAGCAGCCTTACCAGTGTCCAGATTAACCTGGTGCACATCTCGAGCATATGAAGGTGTACTGGTGATAGGATTGGAATTCCCGCCTTGTGGCTTCTTCGAGTACTCAGACTGCGCGAAACTTTCAAACATCTCGTAACACTCGGTCACGTTCTTCCTGTCCATCAGATTGCCCCCAGCAGCTGTGTCAAACCTCGCTTGAGCCTCATAAGTAAGCCCATTGTAAAACTTCTAAACAAGGGCCCAAGGTGTGAGCCCATGTTATGAACAACGGGAAAGCAGATTCTGAAAACGTTCCCAAGCTTGGTAATACGCCTCATCCGGCTCAATGTGGAAGGAGTGTGAGAGCCGAGCCCCGTTGCGGAAGCATGAATAATGGTCGTTATTAACGGAGGAGCTCGGATCTGAGCAAGGATCGAATCGTATTCACTCTTGAAACGTGTTTTGGATGGATGAGTGGTGTATTGGAAGAGAGCCTAATTCGATTACAATGATCTGAGCAAGGATCGAACCGTATTCACTCTTGAAAGGTGTTTTGGACGGATGAATGGTGTATTGGAAGAGAGCCTGATTCGATTACAATGAACAATAAACTGGATGAACACAAATATGTAATCAAAACACAAACATAAAGAAGGGGCAGTATGATTTCATTTATCAAAAGATTGTCATACAGAGCACTCATACATATAAGAAAGATCAGCCACCTCCAGGAGAGCTCATCCCGGAGGCGGCGGCTCTCTTATAGGGATTAAACCCTAGATCTCACCTAATACACAATACACTCATACTAGACAAATTACAAATACATCTATTTATACTAGTCTAGCATGTCTTGGTCTTCAAGCCATCCACCCTTGGTTGAGACCAAAAATATTAATTATTTTTCACCCGTAAAAATAATAATTCGATGCGTCGGTCTAAAATATAAGTCCCAACAATCTCCCCCTTAGACCGATGCCATCGAATTTCTTCCATGATCACCTCAAAATCTCGTTGTCTTTCGTTGAAATTCTCCCCCTCACGTTAAGCTTCTCCCGTTGTTCATTTTAGATCATTTCTCCTATATCACTTTCGGATACATTTGTATGGGCATATGAACGAGGCTTTGAAGTTCAAAGATCAACTTCAAGTAACAAGGTCATCACAAAAGAAATAAACTCAATGTGATTATCAAATAATCTTCCATTCTTCAAACCCGTTTCTTCCCTTGTGAGTCATCTTCAAACCTTTCCTTTGCTAGGTATGCTCGATGAGTGTCTTCGAGCATACTTTACTTAGAAGATCTTCAGTGAAGATATTCTCCTCCAGCAAGCTTCATTCCTCTTGACTAATCCTTGCTTTGCTCGAATTAGTCCATTGAGCAAGCCCATTCTTCTTGATGCCTTCAGTTTTGTCAAAAAAGACTTATTGAACAATCTTTAGCATGCTCAGATGTAATCTTGCTCGGTGGACTGAACCATGCTCAAAGTCCTTGCTTCGAACATATGACATCTTCTTATTGCATCCATGCTCGTCACCATTTGCTAGAACATTCTGTGCTCAGTTCACTTGGTTAAAACTTGAATGATCAAGTTGTTTGCTTGATTGGCAATCTATACTCGATAGAAGAACACTCTTGATCGTTGAAGTGTAGCTTGCTCGAAGCCTTAACACTTAGAAGAATTAACCATCAAAGGTTCTGAAGACCTTGCTCGAGGTAGTAAATCATGCTCGATCGTATATTACTCACAAACAATGAAACATCTCTAAAGAATCTTGGATTTTTGATCTTGATCAACTTTTCCTTAACTTGAGTCTTTTCACTTGATTTAAAGCAATAAATTTGCAATGAAATTCAAGAGTTTTTACTCCCCTAATTTCGTTGCAATTGTCTTCGAAAATTGTGTCTTCAAATCAAGTATGGGTGAAACAACCTTTACCATCCTTATCAAGATTGTTGATTCTATAATAAATAAAGATAAACAAAACATTATGTTGGTTGACACTCATAAGTGATTAAATCCGTAAGCTTGGTCAACACTTGTTCTTGTAAAGCTCTTTGATGAAGTTTGTGAAAAATTGATAAGGCTTTGATTTCCTTTTGCTTGTTGATGATTGGATAAAATTTACCAAAATACCCCTGGTATATATCTTCCATAAAGATCAGCTTGGTCAAACGGTCAACGGTACTAAAAATCTCAAGTGTATTCATTCACGAGCATGGATTCAATTCACGAGCACACATAAGTCCTTTAAATCCCTTCACAAGCACACTCATTTTTTTTTAAAATTGAGCATGCTCAAATATTTTTTTTACTCGAGCATGCTCAATTTTTATTTTACTCGAGCATGGACCTTGTGGAAGGAGTGTGAGAGCCGAGCCCCGTTGCGGAAGCGTGAATAATGGTCGTTATTAACGGAGGAGCTTGGATCTGAGCAAGGATCGAATCGTATTCACTCTTGAAAGGTGTTTTGGACGGATGAGTGGTGTATTGGAAGAGAGCCTGATTTAATTACAATGATCTGAGCAAGGATCGAATCGCATTCACTCTTGAAAGGTGTTTTGGACGGATGAGTGGTGTATTGGAAGAGAGCCTGATTAGATTACAATGAACAATAAACTGGATGAACACAAATATGTAATCAAAACACAAACATAAAGAAGGGGCAGTATGATTTCATTTATCAAAAGATTGTCATACAGAGCACTCATACATACAAGAAAGATCAGCCACCTCTAGGAGAGCTCATCTCGGAGGCGGCAGCTCTCTTATAGGGATTAAACCCTAGAACTCACCTAATACACAATACACTCATACTAGACAAATTAACATATACATCTATTTATACTAGTCTAGCATGTCTTGGTCTTCAAGCCATCCACCCTTGGTTGAGACCAAAAATTTTTCACCCATAAAAATAATAATTCGATGCGTCGGTCTAAAATATAAGTCCCAACAAGGAGTGGATCTGATCACGAAGGCGAGAGGCTTTAGTAGGTGGAAAGTACTTCTTGAGGAATGCATTGCGAAGTGCCTCCCATGTGGTGAATATTCTAGCAGGTTGCGAATTGAGCCAAGTGGCGGCATGATCTGAGAGTGTAAACGGGAACAAGTGAAGGAAGCTCGCATCCTGGTTAGCACCATGCAAGTTGAACGTTTTGAACACACGGGTCAGACGGTTGATGTGAGCCGGTGCATCTTCATCTTCACGGCCATTGAACTGGTGGTGATTGGTGATGTTGTTCATGACATAGGATGGGATCTGCCATGAGTTAGGGTTATTAATGTCGGGAGCGAAAATGGGTGAGTGATCTCCATGGAACCATTCAAAAGCTTGCTGGTACACGATGCGGTTCTTCTCGGCCATCAGAATGGGTCTAGGACTTGGTGGTGGTGAATTTGCGGGTGAATTTGTGGGTGATGATTTCTGTGAAGTATCTATGGTGATCGGTTGCTTTTCAGACGATGATGAACTTGAACTTGCCTCGGACTTCAACTGAGTAGATCCAAAGCAATCTAACGGTGGTCCTTGCGAACGCAGATGTGGCATATACCTACAAAAACGCACAAGACCGAGTAAGTAGTTTCTAATATAGTGACTCTAATACTAACAATAAATAAACAAACAATTAAAAACAAACTAGACCTAATTTAGACTCCCACGACTCAAACAAAACGAAACAAATAGCACGTATGTAGCAAGTAGGTCCAATCAACGCTAATAACGCAATTGCCAAGAGTCCCCGGCAACGGCGCCAAAAACTTGATGTGCTTGAAGTAGTTTAATATTTATTAACTAAATTAACTAAAATTAAACACTAAGTAATACTCTAGACTCTCTAAAACTCAACTAAACTACTAACCGGCAAGTGAACCGGTTGACTCTAGTAAAGTTAAGTAAGTCCGGATATCGAACCCACAAGACTCTTTAAATTACGTTTATTAGCTAATTAGACTCGACTACAAAACACGACTTATTAATTATATTTGTTTGGGGGATTTTTGTGACAATTGAGACAAAACCAGGTACACCCTAATATACAGTTACCGATTTAACGATTAAAAGCTTACTACACGACGAACAAATGATTCACCGAACGGGTCTCGTTACGACCCAGATATCCCGAGGGGCCATCTATAAGTGATATAAGTTTAATATAAGCCAATATATCAATATTATTGCCTTAGTTCGATAGCAAAACAGTTAAACGAAAACATGCTCGTTTAACTACCCGCTATAGATTTAAACACGAAAGAGAGTTACAAAACAAGCGTTGTATCATCCGTTAAGCCTAAAAAGATTTACAAAACACTTAGTGGGAATGTTTTAAGCGATCCGTGAAAATATTTTCGATTTTTACAAAAGTATAGTATGTTTTTATAAATTTATAAACACTCGTTTTCGCGCTGTTTGTCGTACTCGATAAAATTTTCATGTCAAAAACCGAACCCGAAGTAAATTTGGACTTGGGCTTTCACTTTTGGGCTTGCAAATTCACCAACTTGGGCCAAAATGGGCCCAAAGGAGCCCAAACACAATTCCGGCCGCCACACCTTTAAACAACTATTACTTTTTCTTTTAACTTCATATTTAAGCTACCTTCAATATTTTAACTTCAGCATTATCAAAAATCTGGAGAAAGAAGCTAGTTTCTTCTTCCAAGTTAAAACCATAGGTAAATATTTAATTTAATCAAGTTTTTTCAACTAGTCAATTATGTTTAATATTATATAAACATAGTTTGATTACCAAATATCATTCCTAACCATGTAAAAATCCTAAAAATGGTCCAAAAATATTTTTTGATCATACACATTGTTGGTAATCAGAATCATACTCTTTTTTGTCCATAAACACGGATTAAAGGGTTTAAATTGCGTTTTTACGGTTCAAAAGTTTGGTTTAATACCCTAGCCGAAACCCTAAGTTAAGAGGCTGTCATGATGATGAAACATGGACCTGTATCTAGCTTTCATAGAAGCAAAAAAACCCGAAAACTTGATTAGAAGGGCGAAAACGAACCAAAACCGCTAAGGTAATACCGAATCACTCGATTACGGACTGTTTAGGATTCGATTGTGATGTGCATATTGTTATGTAATGAAAATTTACAGGGACATCAGGGACCATATGATTGAGTTCCTGTTCAAATTTGGTAATTTTTTGACCATCCGAGAATATTTGGCGAATTTATTACCGAATTGGGACGTTTATTTGGGAAAAATAGCTAAAATGCTTGAAAAATTATGAAATTTTGTGGGAAACTCAGAGTTGGTATATTATGATTACATATGAAATTTGGGATCGTTTTTTGTAGAAAATCCTAAGTATGTTTTGTTCATTTGCGTTTATTTGAATTTTCATAGTCGTTTTTGGCTTGGAAATGATATTTGGAAAGATTTTTAGAGTTTGGGATTTTTCCAGGTTATTTTGGAACATATTCTGATCACTCAGAATTTTTAATGGAATTTTTGGAGATCATTTAGTATAAACGGACGATTTTCAGGCTAAATATAGCTGATAAAATGAATTTTTATAAATTAATGAATCAGTAATTAATTCCAGAAATATTTTTATAAAAATCTACATATTTTATTTGATTAGTGACTAAATGTTCATAATTTAATGATTAACGGTTAATTAATTATGCTAAATTGAAAATTAAACAAATTCAATTCTGATAAAAACCGGCAAGTTCGCGATTAACGAACCTGCGAGAATATCGGAACACCAAGAGTGATAAAAAAATCATATTTTTGGATTAATTAAATAAAAACGAACCTTTTTTATGAGAAACATGGACAATCTGGATAGATCGTGCGCGTTTCTCCTCAAATCAAACTGAATAAACGGAAACGGGCCACGTAGCGAATCCAGAGCCCCAATATGTGATTTTTCTTTATAACTTAATCATTTTATTGACCAACACATTTACCCAAGCTTACTTCCCCACAACTGTTTTTTGAACGCACAAACGAACGACTTGGCCTAGCTGGGAAAACGGGGAAACTGAGCCAAGTTCGGTTTTAAGTATTAAACATTGATCAACCTCACAATCTAAGCCTATTGACACTTTCTGGGTATTCCAGCTATACCCAGATTAGATATACAGCCCAGTTTAGTATTGAGATTATAATAATATTAAAATATTAATATTATTATAATATTGATTATAGGAAACCATGATTACAAGTCAAATAAACCTTGAACCGACGTGCTACTGAATACTGAATAAACCGTGAGTTTCATGACCCCAATTTTAAACTGTTTTTATGAACTTTTGGGGTGAAAAACATGTTGATACATATTTGTATACTATGAAATGTTTGATGATGGGAATTATCTAAGTGCTAACACACAAAAGTCCCCATGAACACAGTGATTAACTTCGAGCCAGTGGCTTGTGAATAGTACTATTGGTTTAACAAACCCAAACGGAATCGGCCTGGTTGTCGTGTCACATAGCGCCGTTTGCACATGACCATTCTTATACAAACAGGCTATGTAGTGTTAGATATAGCTACCGGGGCATGTTGTGGGCGGAAGGGGAGCCACAGTGGTTGATTGAGCGTGGGAAATGGATGCACGCAGCACAGACAGTCAAGGCTTCACTGTAGCTTAGCATAATTACATCATAAACATACAAGCAAACGTACTTATGAACGTAAATACATACATACTTGCGTATTTACAACTATGATTGTTGTACGCACAACTGATTTCTTGAAACTCGTGAAACTCACCAACTATTTGTAGTTGAACCGTTTTAACATGTTTTTCAGGTATACCAGACTTGGGCTAGAAAGTCAATGTGCTACGTGTTTGACTTGTAATCAATGCTGGGTGAATTGATGCAAGTGTGCTAGTAAGAAGTAAAGTCGCTTAACGGACTGGATTTAGTTTGTATCACCTAGTTGTAAACAAAGTTAGATCGATGTAAAATATTGTAAACTAGTTTGTAATTGTTCTTTATAAACAATGTGGTTGATACTAGAGGTGTTTGTTACATTCCCGTTTTACGCTTTCGCATTGTGCTAGTCGGGGTGAGACAATTTTTAATTAAAATACTAATTTAATACTATAATTAAAAACTAATTAAGAAAACAAGTAATTTAAACGAAAGCAAAGTTTGTTATGAAAATAAGATGATGATGAGAAAACTACCTAGGCTAGACTCCCTTAAATTTCAGTAATGAATTGACTCGGGAAAATATTTAGTTATGGATTGGGATTGTAAAATAGACACTTATAAGAAAACCCGAACAGGACCCCTGACCCTTCTCTAGAGAAACCTATGGATTTCTAACAAGTTTTAACGCACACCAGTATTAAAAATCAAGTTCGCTTATGGTCACCCAATTGTTTATAATTTAGTTCCTTTATACGAAATCCTACCTTACAGTGCGGAAATCAAAGGCAATTTACTATACTTAATTGATTAGATAAACAATTATAAATAATCAACCCTAGACGGACTCCTTACGAAGAACTAAATCTAGCAAGATTAAATAATAAAGACTTATCAATAACCTAGCACTTTACAGATTTTAGGTTAGCAGCACACTTAGGTTTATTTGACAATATTATTCATATGATCTTATCATGACATCAATCATAAAATAATCAAAAAAACAAAGTAATTGACCTAATAGCAATCCTAACATATGACAAACAATAATCAAGGAAAACTATGGAGCAAAACTCATCAAACAATCCTAAGTATCCATATGCATCAATTAATTATAGATAAATCTTTTACTAAATCATAAAAACCATAACGATAAACAATCCCAAAGTCAAATCAAAACATCAAAATAAGTTCATCATAACCTAGGCAGTTCATGCAATTTAGCCTAGCATCTTAGATTTAAACAAAACAAACATATAAGAATTCATGGCGATAAAATAATGAAAATGAAAGAAATAACAGATAGAACCCGTGTTCTTCGTCTTCAACCAATATGCACAACACCAGCTGATTCTTTGACTCCAAAGCTGCCGGAAACTGATCTCGGTTGCCTCGGAACTCCCCAAATTCGGATGGACTTCAAGGTATGATTAATGGTGAGTTTAGGGGTCTTTTTATAGGCAACAGGGGTCCAAAAATAGGTTAAGACGGTTACGAAATGAACATTCTGGAAAATCTGGCACCGCCATCACCCGTCGTGCCGCGCGGCGGGCTCTCCCTCCCCCGTCGCGTGGCGCTCCGGCCAGGGGGGGGGGGTTTGGTTCAACATGTTGTCCGGTTCACATCCTGGTTCGGTTCGGTTCGTTTCCTGACGCGTCGGTTCTCCGGTTCGGCTTGTTTTTGATCCTTTTTCGCCCTCTTTTCACCGGAATTATAACCCGAAACCTAAAACATAAAACCATGTTAGTAGTATACAAATCTTATGAGAAACCGAACATAAACTAATAAAATATTAAATAAATATACACGGGATTAACATATATTAAACGTTATATCCCTGGGTTACATCTTATCCTAAATCAGATCCACATAGTTACATATTTTCCTAAAATAACTAAAAATCTTTGGACCATTTTGCCCATATAAGCCATATTGCATCTAATGGTCCAGATCCCTTCTTACACTTTTTAGGAAAAAACTACTTATTCTAACCTTGCTCTCTCTTCTCTTTGATAATGATAAAAATTATAATTCCTTGCGATAATGTGTATTACATCAACTAGCAAAACATAAAATAAAAGTGTCTTTTCAATATGCCACTAAATTCGGACATGTTTACTCGGACGGCGTACAATCATATTATGAGGATGAGGATGAGATACCAACCAACCATAAAAACTGTAAACACATAGTCATATAACATTTAGCAACTAATCGAACAATATCACAATATGCAAATAACGGAATTGTGTTTTGAGTATATACTTGTATAATAAATAAACAATAAAGTTGTGTACGCATAAAGTCCCCAAAACAAAAATAAAAAAAGGGGAGTGTGATTACTCACCTTGATTGATGAAGGAAAAGATCGGGGCTTTGGTTGTTAGGACATAATGTCTATTGCTAGGGTCTTAGATGTATTAGATATGATTGTATAGGGCTAGAATTGTCAAATGTATGTTTAGTAGTTGGATTTAACGCATGAGTCCACAAGACCGCATATGTTATGCGGCGCATAACATATGCGCCGTATAACTTATGCGGGCTTGGGGTCTTTCATGTTGTTTCCTATAAATAGGGGACTTATGCGTTATTATGTAGACTTTTGGGTGAATGTTAGAGTGAGAGAGTAAAGAGAGAAAGTTGCTACAAAGTCATATCTTGTAATCTTTGAATTTATTAATGAAGAATGTGCTTAATGTTTACTTGTTTTGTTCACTCTCAATGGATTCCGCACTTTGAGATACAAGCTGTAACATCTAGAGATCCTAATTGTTGTATACATCAGCATGACATCCTCTTTCAAATGGTATCAGAGATTTATGGCTCGTTACTAGCTTGAACATCGCAAGTTATCAAGGTGTTTGTCTATATCTACTAATTCAACCATCAAAAGTCCTTCAATTTTTCACAAGATATTCCTTACCTATCCGTGACAAAGCCTTCAAGTTTACACTTAAGTCCTACATCATTTGAACCTCCAAATTGCCAAAATTCCAAAAAGATGTCTTTTAGCGGATATGTAATATCAACGCATATGTTATTTACGTATAACATATCCGGCGTATAACATATACGTCGTTTATGTTATAAGGTGAAAAACATATACGTGTGTATACATATACGTTGACCTATACTTATCCATTAACAAACATATACGTTGACCTTCATACATATCCGTTGATCAAGAGCAGAATTTATACATTGACCTTCTTTGACCAAAATGGAAAACTTTAGTGCGTTTGTGTCACAGCCTTCTGCATTGATTCAGAACATTAATCTCGAGAACGAAATGGGAACATCAAACAAGCAACCTAAGCTTCTCCATATGGAAGATTATCTGTCCTTGGCTGACAAGTTTGAAACGTACGTACAAGCTTTGAAATACGAGACATGGACGACTATTGAGGAAGAATACATTATTCCGAAGAATGAGAATCGGAGCAATTACAGGTTGTCACAAATTGCTGAAGGTGACAGAAATCAGTTCTTAAGAGAAAAGAAGATGTTGAATTTGTTTCAACAAGCCATTAAAGCTGAAAATTTTCAATTACTACAACACAATGGCTCGTGCTACTCAATTTGGCAAGCTCTACTAAACAAGGATAGAGGAAACCCTGATATGAGGAAAGATAAGATGGCACTGCTGAAGAAAGAGTTTGATATCTTTACTAAAGTTAAGGGGGAAACTTTTGCGTAGTTGGTTGAGAGATATTGCCACTTGGTGAATGAAATGAAAAGATTAGGCATTGGCAAGCCTGATTATGAGTATATTGATAAGCTGGCTGACGCACTTCCTGAAGAATAGGGCACTTTCATAATGATCCAACAATCAAATCCTTTTGCATATGCCCGATTAAACCTTGCTAGATTTATTGAAAAGCTTGAGGCACACGAATTAGAGCTTAGAAAAAAACAGAAGATGAAATCAATAGCAGTTTCACAAGATGTTGGGTTGTATTTCAAAGGTTCACAATCTGCTACTTCTTCAAATCCTAAGATTCCCATAGCTTTTTGTGCTGAGCCAACTGGACAAGCTTGTGTTTCCAATGTTACTGCTACTCCATATTACAGTAGTAGTTATTCTGGAACGATTCCAGGAACGATTTCAGTATCTCAAGCATCTATCACACAGGAAACTTGTACAGTGCAACATTGCTGTAAATCTGAAGAATATAGGAAACTTGACCACTGACACTGTAAAGGAACATATGGCATTCCTTGGATCAGTTTTAGAATCATACGAGTGTCTGGTTGCAGATCGTATTGGAAATTATAATATGACAAAAGAAGACTATGACCAGATTGATCCAGAAGAAATGGAAATGATTGATATACGGTGGTGCATGGCAAGTGTGATTAGAAGGGCTCAAAGGTTCAAGGGGATAACCGAAAGAAATGTGCTAGATAGATCAACATCAAAGTTGGGTTTTGATAAATCTAAAGTGAGATGCTTTAGGTGCAAAGAAAAAGGACACTTCAAGAGGGAGTGTACAAGCAGAAATGTAGACGATAATACTGCAAATCCCTTTGGTAGGGATTACTACAAACAGGCAATTTATCATCGAACTGAGGCAGAATCATCAAAAGGCAAGAAACCGACAGAAGCATCAACCTCACAACAAAAAGCTGCTACAGCTCAGATGGACGAGGATTTCGATTGGAACTTGGTATTTCAAGCAAATGTAGCAGAAATGGTGGATGAGAAGGTTATTGATAATATTGAGACTGTGATTAAAGTGAATGATTGTGTTGAAAAGGAAAAGAGTATGGATAAGAATGAGGAATGTGAAAAGGTTGATCAAGTGGATGATAAGAAGACTTCAGATGACGAACTTCCACGAACATATGATAAAATTCATGAGGTTCCTTCTGACTATTTGATTTCATTATTTCCACCTGATATCATAGAAACTTTTGCAGGTTGGTTTAACGGTGAAGAAGTACCTCATGGAAAGATTGACTTTGTAGATGAAGAAGATGAGGTGATTTCAGAAGTCAAAAGATCAGAAGATAAGGAGGAATTTGTTGAGTTAAAAGAGGAGTTTGTTGAAAGTTTGGTTACAGATGAAGATTCTGAAACTTCAAGTGAAGAATGTTCTCCAATAGAGCAAACACTCATGGCATATCAGGTAACTCTAAACTCAAAAGTATGTGAAAAGTGCGAATTACCATGTAATGAGTGTGACTTCAAAACTCTTGAAATTAAAGAGTTGAAAAAACATTATGATCAAGTTTTGTTAGATCTTAATAGGGTTAATGAGGCTTATATGAAATCGCAAAAATGTGAAAAGAATTTGTGGGCAAGTATTCAACAAAATCAAAAGACAATTTCAATGTTAAAACATACTGTGGAAGATAAAAAAATTGCCATTAACGGACACATTGATGAGAATGCAGCTCTCAAACTTGAGTTGCAAACACTCAAGATTGAGACAGAAAGAGTAAACTTGAAATTAGTGAGTTATGCTGCTTCATCTTATGTTCTTGATCACATTATGCCTGGAACTAAAATCAAGAATGATGTGAACGAGAACACAACATCATGTGGTGATTATCAAGTCATGCCTCCACCAATGTGGAATTCTTATAATCCAAACAAACCTAAGGGTTTGAAAAAGGCACTGAATGTGGAAATTAAAACTCCATTGCATGATAACAATGTGTCTGATAATGATGAGTTTGTTGAAACTGAAAAGATGGATAATCATAGTTATGATTGTGATATGTCAACCGGAATCAAAGTTGCAGAATCAGTATTAACTGAAGAAAAAGTTGTTGAAAAGGAAAATCATGTTGATTCGAAGAGATTTGCTAACACCAGTTTTTATTCAAAGCAATCTCATCGGGTCAAACCAATTAATAAAATTGTGTTTGTGCATGGTAAGACCTCGGAATCTGAAAATGAAGCAATTTTTAGAAATCAATCGAACCGGGAGTTTTATCAACAAAAGGAAGAGCGTGAGCAATCTGAAATGACATCTCAGGTTAACAAGTTTGTTGACCGAAGACGTTGTTTTTACAGTAATGAAATTGGACATGTTTTCTATGCTTGTCCCAATCGATTTAAGAATGATCACGCTCCATCTCAAAAGTCTATCACCAAGAAACCTGGTCTAGGTTATGTGAGTAAAAAGAAACCGGTGATTGTTGCTGAAAATGTAAAAATCTTGAAATGTGATGAGTTTGTTAAATCTAATGATGAAAAGGGTGTTAAATTTGAAGTTTCAAAGTCAAAGGTTTCAAAATTAACTCAAACATCTTTTTACAACAAGAAGCAAGCCATAGGTCAAAATTGTGTGTCTAAAACTGTTGTTAAACCGCCAAAGGTTGTTGAGAAAGTAAAAACTGAATCTGATTCACAAGTAACTAGTGAGGATTTGTTGTCTTGTGATTCAGATATTGATGATATTAGGTTGTTGTACAAAAACTTCAAACAACCCAAGACCAAGAAGGCTTGGGTTTCCTTGTTTCACTAAAACTGTTTACTGTATGTGAAGGGGCTTCCAAGATCTCACGATTCTCGTTGGATAATGGATAGTTGAGCCTCTAGGCACATGACGGGTACTCTTCATCTTCTCAAAGATGTCAAATCTATTCATGGAGGGTATGTTGGTTTTGCAGGAAACCGAGGTCAAATTGTTGGGGAAGGTACATTGACGAATGGAAAAGTTATTTTTGAGATTGTCAACTACATTTCAGAGCTGGAGAATAATTTGCTGAGTATATCACAAATTTGTGATAAAACTTTCTCTACACATTTCAATGATCAAGATTGTTAATTTTGAAACCGGGTTTCAAAATACCTGAAGAATGGATTCTTATGCGTGCTCCTCGTGTGAATGATCTTTATGTCATGAATATGAGTACCGCATCAACATCTTCGGGATCTGCTCAATGTTTTATTTCTAGGGCATCAGAACGAGAGTCAGCTTTATAGCATTGAAGAATGGATGTATCAGTGTGAGGAAGATGAATCATTTGATTCATAAGAACTTGGTTGAAGGAGTGAATGTAAGAAATTTTCAGTTGAATGAAGAGTGTTTGGACTTTAAGAAGGGAAAACAGACCAAGAAATCACATCCGAAGAAACTCATTAACTCCATCAACTTACCTTTCGAACGTCTATATATGGATCTCTTTGGTCTGGTGAATGTCAAAAGTATCACAGGAGAACTTTATTGTCTTGTGATTACTGATTATTATTCGAGATTTTCGTGGGTAATGTTTTTGTAGGTTCCCGGACGGATCTTACACGGGATATCGCTATCAACGCAGGTGCGGAATCCCTGCGTAGGTAGTTACGAGCGTATAATACGAATAACAATCACACGCGATACAAACGAACACGTTATGTATTATAACTTGTAACACGTCTATTACAGACTCTCGACACGTTCACTGAACTACTGAGATTACACGTGAATAACCAAAACACTAACTGACCAACCCTAATCTTGTAAACCCGTAGGTTACTTAAATACAAGACAACTTCGCCTCAGGCGAAGTTGTCAGTAACTTCGCTCGTTAAACAAGTTCGCCTAGGCGAACTTGTCAACAACTTCGCTTGTTCAACAAGTTCGCCTAAGCGAACTTGTTGATAACATCGCTTACATACATAAACATAAACTTAAACATAATTACATTACAGACTCAATTACAAACGCTAGACTATGAACTACTGACATTTATGTACCAACAGACTCCCCCTTGGCAGTAGCTTCATATCTTGATCTTCAAAGCTTGAGTCTTGTAATCTTTCGTCTTCTCTCTTCACCTCTTTAAGCATGCACTCCCTGTCTAACACATACAGAAACCAACTTCTGGTACTTCTTAGCTTCCTCTTTCCAAGCAGGAATGTAGAAAATCTTCTTAGCGTGTAGTACCTGCAAGTCAGCTTGAGACAGATTGACCAAGTGCATAGGATCATACACTCTCATGATCTCTTGCTCATCTTCATCCTCCATGACCGCTTCAGCAGTTTCACAATCCACGTACCACCACTTCAAGTCTTTCAAGACGTTCTTGGGCATCACCTTCATCGGCACTTCTTTTAAATGATGGACTGGTTTATACTTCATAACCATCCATGGTTTGCCGTCTGCCCGCATCCCTCTATCTTTGTCTTCTACTAACTTCCCTTTCTGAGGCTTCAGAAGTTCAAACTTTTTATCTTTAATGGCCTCCTTCCAAACAATTTTCCCAATTACTCTTGCCATGTTATCATCGCTTCTGTTTATCAGCCCCAGTCTTGCTAAGTCTTTCACCTCACACTCCGGTAAGGTATTCAGGGATCTTAACATCTTCTTGAAGTACTGAATGCCGTCGTAACGTTTGATCACAAATAACTTCAACTCTTCATCGTACAACCAGCATATGATTCCCTTCTTTGATTCTGCATATCCCTTTATATTATACGACTTTTTGAACATCGTCGGTACTGCTGGTTTCTTCGTCTTTACAAACCACTGAGCGCAGCCTTCCTTCCAGTTTGGCTGATCTTCCCACTCAGTGTTGTCAACTGCAGCATCTTCACATATAGTCGACTGTTCAACCACAGGGATCTCATGCTCTACATTTTCTTCAACAATCTCCCCTTCTTCTATCACATTCTCAACCACAATTTCTGCACCAATCTTTTCGATCTCATCGATTGGCAGAACGTCATCTTCATTCATCAACTCATCATCCTCTAACATATTGTCTATCTCTTTCAGTGCATCAATCATATCATCAACATCTTCAACATCATCATCACCAACCACAACCACATCATCACCAGCTGCAGACTACCCCTCAGCTGTGGAAGCCCCAAGAGCTATAGTAGTTCTTGGCAACTCACCACCTGCACCTTCCGGTGCATTGGGATCATCGTCTCGGTCTTCTCTTCTTTTAGTCCTCAGCTCATCTCCTCTACAGCTCATCTCCCCCTGAGATGCCAAGAACACTTTCAAGGCATCTATAATTTTCCCGTGCTCAGCCAGGAGGGATGCCTGCAGTTGATTTGCTTCCACTAGGCTTTGTATAGTCTTGGACTGCTCAGCTACAATCCGCTCTAGTGAAGCTATTCGTTCCGAGTCTGAACTGGGCGTGACCGCAGGTGGTACCGTACCCGATAACCCTGCAGTAGTGGTGACCGTAGACTCGACAAATCATGCTACTACCACCGATGGAGTATGCGTTTGAGGTGGTAGAGACACAATTGCTGGAGTTGACGATGTAGCCACTACGGGAACAACCGTAGCGCTTGTACTCGATACCTGCACAGAGGTAGGAACAAAGGACATACCAGATAGGGCAGGTGGAGCAAAACGTACCAACCGTGAAGTCTCTCCAGCTCCTACACCCATACCTGTCGTTTCCCTTCGTGATCGCTTTCTCACCAACTGCACAGCTTCTTCTTCATCATCTTCCTTGTCGTCGTCATCAACAATTCGCTTTTGTTTACCAACCGTTCTCTCATGCGTTACCATCATCCTTCTAGCCTCTTCCATCACATCATCAAAATCTGCCTGTGGACCCGAGACTTGAATATTCTCTTGTGGATCTACTCGGTCCATATCAAACATTCCATGGCCTCCCAACATGTCATCAAGGTCAATCTCTGCAGCTGACACTGCAGCAGATACAGCAGGCGCAGCTGATGCAGCCTGGGGTGCTGCCGCCTGTTGTGGTCTTGGGTCTCTGAACTCGTCCCCTGCCGTAGGCACATACTCCGGGTTGATAAGGTACCCAAAGAGCGGAGTATGCCTGGGACGCAGCTCAGGCTTGCTTCGTGCGCTGGACGTGCGACACTGTGCAAAGATACGTTTTGTCACACTTTCCACGTATCGAATAGGGCGTCGTTGAGGCAGCGTCGGAGCCACATGATTAAAAATCATCTGTAGGAATCGTGGATACATTGTAAACCGCTCACGCGCCACAGCCCTTCGTTGCCGATCGATCTCGTAAAAGATCATCTGGCTGAAAGAATATCTTTTATTATAAGTCAATGCAGTCATAGCAGACTGCATTGTCGCACCCATTCCATCAGTGCCTGCCTTCCGTCCTGACATACATACGATCATGACGTGCATAAGGAAGCGCCACTGATCTAAAAGAAATCCCTTCCTCCGTTGAGTGTCCCCTAAGAGACCCGAATACCCCATCCTGAGGAACGCCCCATCACGGAATGGGGCAACAAACTCCGTTGGGTCATCCCTCGTCTCTTCACCAAACTGCAACGCCACCCGTATGTGTTCAGAAGAAAACTGAACAACTTGACCGTTTACGGTGGCTCGCATAACCGGGGGCTCAACCCGGCAATCGTACTCTACCGTTTCCCAAAAGTCTTCAATATTCGGTAGGGAAATAGGCAGGGTAGTGGTTATTGCATGATATATCCTTGAGCGCAGGAGAAAAGTGATTATCTCCCGATAGTCTTCCACGCCCTTTGCATCTGGGTCAAGTGTTATGAACTGGTTATGAGCTGGGAAGAACTGTCTGTGATCATCACCGTCATCACCTGCACCTCCTGCACCTCCAATAGCAGCCATATCTGCACAAAACGAACCAAGTTAGATAAACTTTTAAGTTGTACACAAGTTCGCTTGATTACCAGTAGCGAAGTTGTGATCAAACCTGTATAGGCGAAGTTAAAGGTGAGGCGAAGTTGGGAACAACTTCGCTTCATCTTTAAGTTCGTCTAATTAATTTTAAGTAAAATGGTCTGGGTGAAGTTAGTGATAACTTCGCCACATCACAACATCGCCTCAGGCGAAGATAAGGGTTAGGCGAAATTAAGCCTCAGGCGAAGTTGCGGATAACTTCGCCTCAGGCGAAATTAATCGCCAGGCGAAGTTGCAAATAACTTCGCCGAAACCCTAACTTCGCCTGAACTGAATCGGCGACTGTTAGGATTCTAACAGCCGGAATCCGATGTTTCGGCAAAGTTTGACGATCCAGGAGACTCTAACACATGATATTACGGATGGTTAGATGTAAAGATCGTCCATGAACACGTAATACAAGTTTGTAATTCTCGGTTTTGAAAGGTCACCGGACCGAAGTCACGAAACCGTTCAAAACGACGTATGAAAAGCATCACTGTCTTTGAATATACGTTTAATCGATAACACACACCTTGAATCTAAGAATGAAACTGAGAAAAAGGATCGAAACGGAAACTAATCAAGTTCGCCGGAAAACAATATATCTTCGCCGGAAATTTCGGATAAGTTCGCTGGATTTCTGATGAACAGTTTGAACACTTAAAATCCTTTATATAGAGGCTCTGTTATACAGGCGAAGTTACGGATAACTTCGCCTAGGCGAAGTTATTCACAACTTCGCCTATTCAACAACATCGCCTAAAATTTCAAAATTTAACCCTTAAGATTTTAACAGTTGTCCTTTAAGTAACATGATCAATTCTAAGTAACCAGTTAAAAAATCATAAAAACTATCTAAGTACAAAAACGTAAAAATATAAAGTATAAGGGATCAAATTTCAGTCTCGATAGGGACTGCTACGTTTTAGAAAAGATCCGAACAGGAATCATACTAACTACGTGACTGTCACATAGATCCTTGTTTAGCTGTATTATGACATATAGAGACAGGTTGTAAGCAGGTATAACTTAAAGTGGTTTTCATCGTTTCTGTGATACGAGTTAGGTTCAATTAATCCTTAAAATTTAAGTGGGCAACAACTCAGAAATATTGATGCCTCCTATCTATCCTCAAAGCGTATTTGGCTTTCCCCAAGTCACCCTGAATTGACTTCGACCCATAGTGTCTGATTAACTTGTATGTACTCTTCTTCTGGTTCCCGTTCTTCTTCTTACTCTAAGATAGAGAAGTCTTGATTTTATGATCACTAATATATTACAATAACTTCAAATATATAATTTTTTTTAATTATTTTTTTTTTATTTTTTTTTATTTTTTTTTTCAACAAACATACTTATAGACTTCGAAGTAATAAACAACTGCAAGTCCCGAATCTGGATCACTGCAGTGTCTTGAAACGCTTTCTTCACGGGAATCAGAACGCACATGGGCTCGTGTATGACTGGGTAATCGCTTTTCTGCCTATCATTCGAAAAGATATATATGAAGACACGCAAAACTCTTAAGGAGTTTCCACGTAAAATCAAGTAAAATCAGTTTGTATCACATCTACTTTTACGCACCATAGAAAGTTACCATGACATACAATGATTGTCCTAAAGCCTTTTAAGCCTAATAACTTCACTAGTTAAGCACACACAATCAGTATATATATCATTTTCCAAGGTTGGATCAATTTTCCGTTTAACATAGCTAACGAACTTCTTACGAAGTAACAGACTTGAAAAGTAATTTCATTTCCCTTAAAAAAATTTGACTTCAATCGCCCCGATCACGTCAAAGTCTTCAGGTAAACGGCAATCCTGAAGATCCAATGGATCAACTGGACCGACCACATACAAGTATGTGTCCTTCTAACTAAGTATGACCGACTAATTTTCAGCGACAGAAAGAAAACACATCATAACCGCCCCGGTCACTTTCAGTCGTCTGGTTAATGGCGACCCTCATTCTCTACAAGTAGAAACGAGGACCAAAACATATCCGAGGATATGTCCATCAAACTGAGGTAACCGACTAATTTTAAGCAATAGTGACGTTTTTTTTTTTTTTTTTTTTTTTTTAATAAACACAATAAAAACATGGTTACTCGGGATTGATCATCCCGTTCAGCTCAATTAGGTTTTGAAATCTGGATTTATCAAACGCTTTTGTAAATAAATCAGCGAAATTTTCTAGCGTATCGACCTTTTCGACCTTAATCAGTTTCTTCTCAGCACAATCCCGTATGAAATGATGACGAATGTCAATATGTTTAGTTTTACTATGTTTCACGGGATTGTTAATTACTGAGATGGCAGCAGTGTTATCAATTAAAATAGGAGTGAGTAAGAAATTCAGACCATAGTCGCGCAATTGTTGCTGAATCCACAAAACCTGAGAGCAGCAGTTGGATGCTGCCATATATTCAGCTTCGCACGTTGAGATTGCGACTGATGTCTGTTTCTTGCACTGCCAGGAAACTAATCTTCCACCGAGAAACTGACATCCTCCTGTAGTCGACTTCCGACTCTGATTGCACCCTCCATAATCAGAATCCGTATAAGCAACCAGTTCCACGTCTCCTCCCTTCGGGTACCACAACCCTAGCTTCGGCTTGCCTTTGAGATACCGCAAAATCCTCTTCACACCCTTCATGTGAGATTCCTTTGGGTTTGCCTGAAAACGAGCACAAAGACAAACAGAAAACATTATATCAGGCCTAGAAGCAGTCAAATACATCAAAGAACCTATTATAGCCCGATACTGAGTTGGGTCCACATCTGCGTCACCGTCTACTTCAGCTCCCAACTTGTGGTTGACGCAAATTGGAGTGTCAAATGGAGAACAGTCCTCCATCTTGAAGCGCTTGAGGACATCATGAACATATTTTGTTTGATGAATGAACATCCCATCCTTCTTTTGATCAACCTGCAATCCTAAAAAGAACGTTAGTTCACCCATGGCACTCATCTCAAATCTTTTCTTCATGACGGCCTCAAATTTCTGACACATGGAGACCCTTGATGCAGCAAATATGATGTCATCCACGTAGACTTGGACTAGCAGGAAGTCACTTCCATCTCTCTTCACAAACAGTGTGCTGTCAATCAAACCCCTTTCAAAACCATTCTCTAGCAAGTAGTCCGATAACGTTGAATACCAGGCACGAGGTGCCTGATGTAATCCATATAGCGCCTTGCTCAACTTGTATACATGATCAGGAAAGTCTGGGTCAGGAAAACCCGGAGGTTGCTCAACATACACAACCTCATCAACTTTCCCATTGAGGAACGCACTCTTCACGTCCAACTGAAACACTTTCATCTTCTTGAAGGCAGCAAACGCCAAAAACAATCTTATCGCTTCCAACCTGGCCACCGGAGTGAACACTTCATTATAATCTACCCTCTCTTGCTGATTGAAACCTTTAACGACCAGTCTCGCCTTGTTTCTTATAATAATCCCCTTTTCATCTCTCTTGCACTTAAACACCCATTTTGTGCCTATCGCATGCACATTCCTTGGTTTTTCAACCAAAGTCCATACTTCCATCTTCTTAAATTGAGCCAACTCTTCTTGCATTGCCTCGACCCACGAGCTGTCCTTAAGAGCCATTTGGTAATTTTTCGGTTCAACCTGGCTAATAAAGCATGAGTACAAACATTCATTCATTATACCTGTTTCCTTAATGCTTGTATAAACACAGGTGTGCTCATTCAAGCTACTTCTGGTTTGTACACTGGAGGACACATCACCTATAACATTCTCCAGAGGGTGATCTTTGTGAATTCTCGTGGTCGGAACAGCACCGACATGCAAATTATCTTCTAAATTAGAAGAGAGCTCATCAATGGTTGTTTCTGGCTGAGAGTGAAATGGATTGATAAACTCTTCTTCAGGAGAGACAGCAGGGGAACCGATAGAATTTGATGAGGAAGGTTGACTATCATCAAATAGCTGTCTATGTGCCAAATTTTCCTCCTCATCTAGAATCATCTTTGTAGCAACACGTTCTTCTTCTTCTGTACAAAACAAATCAGGTATGTTAAAAGACTTGAAGAGCCTATCATAGTCAAAAATCCCAGGAGGTCCGATGCTCGGTCTTGGCGATCTGTAACTCGTAATGTCAGTGTTACATACCACCTCAACCTTGCCGTTCGTTGTATTAAAGACACGCCTGTTGGGAGTCCCAACTTCATAGCCGACCAAGATCCCTTCAGCGGCTGCTTCACCAAACTTTGAATGTGCCTTTAAAATCGAACACGGGGACCCAAAAGCTTCAAGTCCACACAAATTGGGCTTTCTCCCATGCATAAGCTCGTAGCATGTTTTATTAAGTCTTTTTACGGTTAAAACTCTATTCAGTACATAGCAAGCTGTAGAAACAGCTTCAGCCCAGAACACCACCGGAAGCTTCGAATCAGCCAGCATAGTTCTGGCTCCTTCAATTAAAGTTCTATTCTTCCTTTCAGCCACTCCATTCTGTTGCGGAGTATACGGAGCGCTGAATTGGTGTTCAATCTCTCTTGACAGACAGAAGATCTCCATTTCAAAATTTTTAAACTCGAAACCATTGTCACTTCTGATGAACTTCACTCGTTTATCCATAATGTTCTCAACTTTGGTAATTAGATTCTTCACCATTTGAGCCGTTTCGTCCTTTGATTTCAGGAAGTATACCCACGAGTATCGTGAGTAGTCATCAGTGATCACCAAGCAATAAGTTGTACCACCTAGACTTCTTATATTCACAGGACCGAAGAGATCCATGTGAAGCAGCTCTAGTGTACTGGCAATTGAGTTTACTTTCTTGGTGAGATGGGACTTCTTGTGCTGCTTTCCCTTTTTGCACGCAAGACATTTGTCTTCAAAATTGAAACTTTTTAAGGGAACACCCAACACAAGCCCATGTCTGACAATATGGTTCATCTTCCGAAGATGAATGTGCCCCATTCTCCTGTGCCACAGTTCAGATTCCGATTCGCTTGCTTTCGTCAAAAGGCACGACTCTTCCGTTGACATTTCAGTTGAACTTAAATCCATCATATACGTATTTCGATCACGTGGAGCCTTCATTACTATCCACTCCTCTGTATTTGAAAACCAGGCTTCAACACAATCGCATCAGTCTTCGTGAAGTGTACGGTATAATCTTTATCACAAATCTGCGACACACTCAGCAGATTGTGCTTCAGTTCTTCAATAAAGTTCACATTTTCTAACGTCATCTTCCCGTTAGTTACCGTACCCCTTCCAGTTATTTTGCCTCCACTCTCACCGGCAAAACTGACTCTTGCTCCTTGAACAAGTTTTAAATCTTGTAACAAATCCTTGTTACCAGTCATGTGCCGGGAACAGCCGCTGTCCACAACCCAAAGATTCTTGGACGCCCTGTTCAACTGTTCCTACACAAACAAAAGAGATTATTAAAATTTGGGGACCCAAGACCTCTTGGTCTTGGGTCGATTAACCTTCTTAACAGAACTCACACACCTTGGCTGACTAAAGTTAGTATTAGAAAAATTTCCACGAGTCCTAACAGGATACCTCCTTGGAGACTGATAGTGAGGCCAACCAAACCGACGTACATTAAGAGAATCAAAAGAATTATAGCATTTGGTTTGGTTATTAGTAGTATAAAACCGAGATGTGTTTCTTTGAAAACCTGTATTAACTCTCAAATTTGAATGGTTTTCATTTTTAACATTTAAACGATTACCAAAAACCTTAGTCTCAGTTTTCGAGGGTCTCACCTCTCTGAAACGCTGCTTCAGAGGGCAATCAGCAACAAGGTGCCCTGTTTGATTACATCTAAAACAACACCTATATTCAGCTTTCTTTTCAGCAGATGTTTTAGATGTGGAGGCAGTATTACCAACCGTACGTCTCACATAAGGTGGGACATATGGGTTGAGTGGAGTACTCCTTTTAGTTGAATTAACTATTTCTCCACTAGTGGGTAATACTTCCTTCTCTTTTGTCTTACCCGACTCGGATGACTTATCCGAATCAGATGAGACAGGACTTGAAATAGAAATTTTAACTTTTGAGACAGGCGAACATGTTTCGCCTTTACTAACTTCCGGTACTTTACCAGTTTCCTTAGCAGGACCTGTCTGATCAGCTACAAAATTAACAGATTCATGAACACTAGGATTGAAAGTATAATTATGGTTATAAGGTGGTGGAACCTCATGGTAACCAATTCCTCCCCTTTTAGGCGAGGAACCTTGATCACTGACGAGGTGATCAAGAATAGCAGAGGAATTCCGGAATTGCTCCAGTTTCCTATTTAGTTCCACCACTTTTACCTGGTGATCAGCAATCTGTTTTTCTTTCTCAGCAATTAACTTGGTTTTCTCTTCTAAAACCTCGTAGCTTAGATCGATCACATCAATTTTTTCAGCTAATTTTGTTTTTAAACTTTTAACGTCTTTTTCACAAGCTTTAATTTTTATTTTATAATTATTTTCTCTTGTCTTTGTAAAGTGATGATCTTCTTTCAAGGTTTTAAATTCGGCATCCAACTTAACATACTGATCAGTAATTGTAGCAAGCTGTTCAGACAAGTTCTCACATTTAGTACAGATAGGTTTAGTACATAACTCGGAGTTCTGGTCATTGGCCATGAAAGCTTTTTCATTCTCAGCAGCTTTCATACATTCTTCAACTGCAACCTTCGCCATGTGTGCCTGCTCAAAGAGTTCTCCAGAGAACATGTTCCAGTTGTATTCACCAGCATCAGACATCATGGCATTATTCCCATTGTTATTTCCACTTTGCTGTGTAGTCCTCCCCTGACTACGTTCTACCCGTGCATTAGTGCACTCCTTTGCAAAGTGTCCATTTTGTTGACAATTGTAACACCTCACCCTTGACTTATCAAATCCTGGCTTTCCACCTACGAACTTTCTGCCAGTCTTCTTCATGAAACGCTTCACTCTTCTGACTATCATCGCCATCTGCCACTGCAGATCCATCTCCTCCAGATCATCAGGATCGATCTGGTCATAGTCTTCTTCCAAAGCAGCAGGGTCCACAATCTTCCCTTGTATGTAGTTCTCGTAAGAAGCAATAAAAGATGCATAGAGTGCAAACTGCTCTTCAGCAGATTTGACACTCATTGGCATCTTAGTGTAGTTATTGCTTGAAGCACTGGGAGAGAAACTACTCTTGGATGCTTGAGGTTTCGAAGCACTTGATCCTCCAGCAACAAAGCAAACATCACCGTTCATGTTTACTGACACATTTCCTTCATGAGAAGAGTTAGAACCTGACTCTCCTTTGGAGTAGTAAGCAGCAGATTCAGACTTCGAACTTGAGCCTGAGTTAACTTTGGCACCATACATACCAGGGTCTTGAACCTGATCCGTTGGTGTCTCTTTACGAACCATATTAAGCTCAAAGGTTCTGAGCTTGTTTACTGCTATCTCCAAGTCAAAATTAGGAAAGTCTTTGTCTTCCCTCATTAGAACAGTGTACATTTCCCACTTCGGTGGGAGAGCATCGAGAAGCTTCTCAACTATTTCCTCCTCTCTGTAAGCAATAGAATAGTTGTTCAGCTCTGTCATTAAATGATAATATCGGGTGATAATATCATCGAGCGATTCGTTCTTCAAATACTTGAAGACAGAGAACTGAGTCTTTAACAGCTTAATCTTCGAGGCACGAATACCCACGTTCCCTTCGAATCTATTCTCAAGAGCATCCCAAAGCTCTCGTGCAGAAGTGTACTTCCGGAATGTATGGAGAATCTCTTGAGGAAGAGCCATAGTAATTGCAGCATGGGCCTTGCTCTCGGTCTCATACATCTTCTTCTCTTCTTCCTCCATCTTGCTGTACTTCTTTATCACATCCCGACCTTCGTATTCCATTGTCGGTGGAATATATCCATCCTGGATGCACACCCGCATCTTTGCATCCTGGTATTTAATATACTGAATGAATCTATCTTTCCACGCTACGAAGTCTGTTCCTTTCATCAACCTTGGGGCCTTAGTAGCCGACCCCGCTTCAACTTCCATTTTGACTAACTCTGAGATGTTAATCGGCGACATCTTCTCGAAAACACGAAAACCCGAAAACAAAAAAAAATTCTTCCAAACAGTACTATAGGCGAAGTTAAGGATAACTTCGCTTAATTGTTAACTTCGCTGGAAAAACCTTAAATTCGCGTGACTTGGCGAAGTTGAGAATAACTTCGCTTAAGGTAAGCGAACTTAGGAGGTAAGCGAAGTTGAAAATAACTTCGCTTAGGCGAACTTATGAGGTAGGCGAAGTTGTGGATAACTTCGCTCAACCTTATATCTTCGCCGAAACCCTACTTCCAGTGACGGCAACTTCGCCTGAAAAACAACAACTTCGCCCGAAGAACACAGAAAATATTAAGATCCGTTTTCGACGATTTAGCAGTTTCCGGTCGGTGTAACGGCTTGAATATGACTGTATAAGGTGAGTATAACACAATATCAACGAAAACGCGTCCCGCGAATAGGTCAAACGAGACGTTTTCTACACCCGCGTGAAATCCCGAACCACACAATCGAGCCAAAAGCTCTGATACCAATTGTAGGTTCCCGGATGGATCTTACACGGGATATCGCTATCTACGCAGGTGCGGAATCCCTGCGTAGGTAGTTACGAGCGTAGAATACGAATAACAATCACACGCGATACAAACGAAAACGTTATGTATTATAACTTGTAACACGTCTATTACAGACTCTCGACACGTTCACTGAACTACTGAGATTACACGTGAATAACCAAAACACTAACTGACCAACCCTAATCTCGTAAA
Source organism: Bidens hawaiensis (assembly GCF_021521415.1). Taxonomy (NCBI): domain Eukaryota; kingdom Viridiplantae; phylum Streptophyta; class Magnoliopsida; order Asterales; family Asteraceae; genus Bidens; species Bidens hawaiensis. The sequence goes on along the minus strand of NW_027491074.1, from coordinate 1,237,423 downwards.
CCCGTAGGTTACTTAAATACACGACAACTTCGCATCAGGCGAAGTTGTCAGTAACTTCGCTCGTTGAACAAGTTCGCCTAGGCGAACTTGTCAACAACTTCGCTTGTTCAACAAGTTCGCCTAAGCGAACTTGTTGATAACATCGCTTACATACATAAACATAAACTTAAACATAATTACATTACAGACTCGATTACAAACGCTAGACTATGAACTACTGACATTTATGTACCAACAGACTCCCCCTTGGCAGTAGCTTCATATCTTGATCTTCAAAGCTTGAGTCTTGTAATCTTTCGTCTTCTCTCTTCACCTCTTTAAGCATGCACTCCCTGTCTAACACATACAGAAACCAACTTCTGGTACTTCTTAGCTTCCTCTTTCCAAGCAGGAATGTAGAAAATCTTCTTAGCGTGTAGTACCTGCAAGTCAGCTTGAGACAGATTGACCAAGTGCATAGGATCATACACTCTCATGATCTCTTGCTCATCTTCATCCTCCATGACCGCTTCAGCAGTTTCACAATCCACGTACCACCACTTCAAGTCTTTCAAGACGTTCTTGGGCATCACCTTCATCGGCACTTCTTTTAAATGACGGACTGGTTTATACTTCATAACCATCCATGGTTTGCCGTCTGCCCGCATCCCTCTATCTTTGTCTTCTACTAACTTCCCTTTCTGAGGCTTCAGAAGTTCAAACTTTTTATCTTTAATGGCCTCCTTCCAAACAATTTTCCCAATTACTCTTGCCATGTTATCATCGCTTCTGTTTATCAGCCCCAGTCTTGCTAAGTCTTTCACCTCACACTCCGGTAAGGTATTCAGGGATCTTAACATCTTCTTGAAGTACTGAATGCCGTCGTAACGTTTGATCACAAATAACTTCAACTCTTCATCGTACAACCAGCATATGATTCCCTTCTTTGATTCTGCATATCCCTTTATATTATACGACTTTTTGAACATCGTCGGTACTGCTGGTTTCTTCGTCTTTACAAACCACTGAGCGCAGCCTTCCTTCCTTCCGGTCGGTGTAACGGCTTGAATATGACTGTATAAGGTGAGTATAACACAATATCAACGAAAACGCGTCCCGCGAATAGGTCAAACGAGACGTTTTCTACACCCGCGTGAAATCCCGAACCACACAATCGAGCCAAAAGCTCTGATACCAATTGTAGGTTCCCGGACGGATCTTACACGGGATATCGCTATCTACGCAGGTGTGGAATCCCTGCGTAGGTAGTTACGAGCGTAGAATACGAATAACAATCACACGCGATACAAACGAACACGTTATCTATTATAACTTGTAACACGTCTATTACAGACTCTCGACACGTTCACTGAACTACTGAGATTACACGTGAATAACCAAAACACTAACTGACCAACCCTAATCTCGTAAACCCGTAGGTTACTTAAATACACGACAACTTCGCCTCAGGCGAAGTTGTCAGTAACTTCGCTCGTTGAACAAGTTCGCCTAGGCGAACTTGTCAACAACTTCGCTTGTTCAACAAGTTCGCCTAAGCGAACTTGTTGATAACATCGCTTACATACATAAACATAAACTTAAACATAATTACATTACAGACTCGATTACAAACGCTAGACTATGAACTACTGACATTTATGTACCAACAGTTTTTGGAATCAAAGGATGAGACGTATGATTCCCTCATGATTTTATTCAAGAAATTGGAGACGTTGTATAATCTACCGATCTGTCGAATTAGAAATGACAATGGGACGGAGTTCAAGAACAACAAAATGCTTGAATACTGTAATGACCGGGGTATTCTTCATGAATTCAGTGCACCGTACACTCCGCAACAAAAAGGGGTCGCTGAACGAAAGAATCGGACATTGATTGAAACAGCTCGAACTATGCTTTCAGATTCAAAATTACCAGTTAAATTTTGGTCAGAAGCAGTAGCTGCAGCTTGTTATACTCTTAACCGGGTGCTTACAGTCAAGAAATTTGGCAAGACGTGTTTCGAGCTACTTAATCGTCGAAAACCTAATTTGGAGTGGCTTGAGCCGTTTGGATCACCATGCACTGTTCTTGAACCAAGTGGGAAGTTTGGTACCAAAGCTGTTGAAGGATTCTTTGTGGGGTATGCTAGTCCGTTGAGACGTGTACACATTCCTAGGCTCCACAAAATTGTTCAAATCCAAAATGTTGATTGTCAAAGATATACTCCTACTGTTCAACGACCAGGGAGTTCTAGGCTGTTTGATTACGAAAGCCTGTGGGAGATTTTCAAACTCCCTGAGAAAATTCTTTCTGATGAAACTTTGACGATGTTATATAATCAAAAGTTATCAGAAGATTGTGTACCAACACCTGAAGTTCCTATGTCCGTTCCTTGAGATGTACCAGATCATGTTCAATCTGATGACATGCCAGAGATTACTCCTGTTTTTGATGATAATAGTGAATCTAATGAGGAAATTATCGAAGCTATTTCTCCATCTATTTCTACTGAAGAGAATGTGAATAATCTTCAATCTGAAGTGTCAGTTCCTACAGAAGTGGTGCCAAGAACTTTATCCTATCATCCTGAGGATAAAATCATAGGAGATTTGAATACTGGAGTTCAAACGAGACGTCAAATCGATCAAAATCTCCAGTGTTTCTACTCAAAAATATCTCCTATTCTAAATCAGTTCTCATTCAAGTGTTTAATTTCGCAGATCGAACCTAAAACGTACAAGGTAGCCCTGACCGAGGAAAGATGGGTCAATGCTATGCAAGAGGAACTATTGCAATTTGAGAAGCTCGGGGTCTGGAAATTGGTTGATTTGCCTGAGGATAAGAAGCAGATTAACACCAAATGGGTGTTTAAGTGTAAATGAGATGAGAATGGAATCATTATCAGAAACAAAGCAAGACTTGTTATATTGGTTTTTAACCAGAGGGAAGGTATCGACTACAACGAAGTGTATGCACCAGTCCCAAGGCTAGAGGCAATTCGGATCTTTCTAGCTTTTGCTTCTTGGAAAGGTTTCAAAGTTTACCAGTTAGATGTTAAGCCTGCAATTTTTAATGGAAAAATCAGTGAAGAAGTCTATGTGGGACAACCACCGGGGTTTGTCGATCCGATCCATAAAGACAAAGTATATCTACTTGATAAAGCTCTGTACGGTCTCCATCAGGCCCCAAGAGCCTGGTATGAGACGTTGTCCCAACATCTTTTGGACATCGGGTTTATCAGAGGAACCGTTGACTGTACACTCTTCACCAAATTTGTTGATGGACATCTACTGATCGTGCAGATATATGTCGATGATATCATCTTTGGGGCGACAAACGATGTCCTGTGCAAGCAGTTTGAAGAAGTAATGAAGAAGAAATTCGAAATGAGTGCAATGGGGGAGATGAAATTTTTTCTTGGACTTCAAGTACAACAGTTGTCAGATGGTATCTTCATCCATTAGACCAAGTATGTCAATGACGTATTGGCGAAGTTCAACATAACTGATGCATCGGCTATCAGTACTCCTCTACCATTGAATCATGGTATCAGTCCTGATCCCAACGGGGAGAAGGTTGACCAAACTTTATACCGATCCATGATAGGCTCATTAATGTATCTTACTGCTTCTCGGCCAGACATCATGTATGCTACGTGTTTGTGCGCCCGATATCAATCGAATCCAAGGGTCTCACATCTCATGATCGTCAAAAGAATTCTACGTTATCTCAAGGGATGTCCGGGGGTCGGTCTCTGGTATCCTAAAGACGATGAGTTTGTGTTGAAAGCATATTCCGATTTAGACTATGGAATCTGTAAGTTGAATGCTAGATCTACAACGGCAAGGTGTCAGTTCTTCGGCAAGCGTCTTGTCACCTGGCAATGCAAGAAACAAACCACGGTTTCATTGCCTACTTGTGAAGCTGAATATGTAGCTGCTTCCAGTTGCTGCTCTTAGATTCTTTAGATACAACAACAGATGCGGGACTACGGTTTGAATTTTCTTACTACCCCTATCTTCGTAGATAATAATGCAGCTATTTCCATTACTAATAATCTGGTAAACCACTCTAAAACTAAGCATATTGAGATACGGTATCACTTCATTTGTGATTGCTACGAAAAGAAGTTGATTACTGTAGACAAAATTCACACCGATGAACAAAAAGCAGATCTTTTCACCAAAGCTTTTAATAAGTCAAGATTTCAATACTTATTAAAACTTAATGGTTTAAAAGTTTTGGGCGGTGTTGAAAAGGGGGTTACCGAGATTACTGGCGGTTTGGATACCTTGTGATCCTGAACATCAGAGTCAAATTTTCTTTTGTACATAATTTTTCATACAGTTTTTTTTAGGGGGGGAAATTTTCAGAAAAACCAAAAACATTGAAAAATTATAAAAAGCCAAAAACAGTAAAAATTCAAAAATGACAAAAACATTAAAAAATGTTGCTCCTCAGAAAATGAGTTTTTGAAGAAAAAAGGGAAGATGATAGTACATTGATCATCTGGTCCCAAATCCTGTAAAAAGTAGGCATAAAAGGCTGAGTGCTTAAATCTATTGGTGCTTTGGTAGGCCTTTAAAACAAACAAGTAAGGGATTGTAAGTGATATAAATCTAAATTGCCAAATTGATGGGGTGTTAGTTTCTAGCAAAAGTCTTGATAATGATGGCAGAAATGTAAATAGCTAGTCATACTCAAGCCTTTTAATCAGAATGATTGGTTAAATTTGTTAAAACAAAGCTATCAGTAAGTGGTTAACGCTTCAACAATGTATGGTCTTATGGCCTTAAATCCTGTATTGATTGGATGCTTTAAGGTTCCTAGATCCATAGGGCCTTTATGCGGTTTATCATTTGGGTATTCATTTCGATGAATATTTTAAAATGCTTTAAAAGCGAACCCGCAGTACAAGCTGCTTTTTAAGTCATTAAACTTGATCGCATATGTACTTATGTACTAAATTCATTACTGGCATGATCAAAATCTGATGTTAGGCACACGTTGTCCCCTTGCTCGCATCTTATTACCATTAAGAAACGGACCATAAGGGACACAACGTTTGCAAGCCGACAGATGAAATCGTGCATACTCATCCATGGGAAAGGATCTTAGGTATTGCTTGATAACGGGGGTATGTCTTGTAGTGGGGATTATTTGCTAATACGCATAAAATAAAAGTATTTTTATCTTCTGATTCTAAGGTTTAAGTCAAGTTGGGGCGACTGTGTAAAAAATCTATGCCTGAATCAAGATTAGAACTGATAAATCCGGAAATCTTGTGCTTAATTGAACCAAATTAATAGTATCACAGAAATTCCCGAATCATTTGTTTTGAAAGGTTTAGTTGGACAACAATACCAATGACTGAACCACTTAATAGAAATATAATAACTATTATAATCAATTTTAGAGTAAATAATCATTATGACTTTCAATTCTCATTTATGACTTTCTCATGTGATTTACGTCATTTTCTTTGTCATTTTCTTTTTAGATATCATTTAATTTTTTTCAACACAAATAAATTAATTCATAAATGTTTAATTTGAAACTTAGTAAAATTCCTCATATATAGACCAACTAAAAGTAAAATATTAAGTAGACACTAACACAAAATTTATTCAAAAGTGTAAGAAAAATTATATAAAAATATGTATACTTTAGAGCACATCAAATATCCCCATACTTAAACATTTTTCGTCCCTGAAAAAGAATTCTGCACAATATCATAACCAAACAAAAACGACAACTCTCAGATTATTTATTTATTTATTATTACTATTATTATTATTTATTATTTTTGATAGCAGAACAAATACCCATGAAACCAGACATCTCTGTCCACTTATCAGCTTTTACCTAGTAAGCCAGATCAGGCCGATTGTCGGTATTGTGACCCACTTAAACCCATGCCCCTAATACTTACCGAGACAGATAAGGTGTGACAAGTATATTAGTTTGTATGACTAAGTGGGACCCACAATTAAGAACAATTTCTTATGGTTTTACCGAACTAGAGCCACCCCAATTTGACTTAAACCTTATATCTCGTTGATCAAAGCATGATGTACCATTTATAAGAATAGCTAAAGACGATCAAGGATATTGTTTATCCACCTAAGCTTAAGCATCAAGGTCTACCTAGCAGTCTTTAGATATGATTAAGGTATCTATTAAGTAACTAACTAGTAAGTGTTCCCCACTACATGACATACCCCCGTTATCAAGCAATACCCCAAAGTCCATCTTCATAGGTGAGTATGCACAAATTCATCTGTAGGGCTTACATATGACGTGTCCCTTGTGGTTCGTTTCTTAATGGTAATAGGACGCGAGCAAGGGGACCCCATATGACTAACAGCATGGATGATCAAGTCAGTAGTGTATTTGTACTTTGAAGCACGAGGTGATCATGTTTAATGACTTATGTTTGGCAGATAAACTGCGGGTTTGCTCTTTGAGCTCTTTTAATATTCATAAATCCACTTAGGAGATATGAATACCCAGATGATATATCGCATAAAGACCCATGGTTTCCGTCCCCCGGAGCATCCCATCAATACTGTATTTAAGGTTATAAAACCATACGCCTATGAAGTGTTAACCACTAAAACTAGAAGCATGAAATTTATGTTTATATCACAGGCTACTTGGGCATACCCTAACGTTAAACCTACCCAAGCATCATATGATTAGTCTATTCTGATTTCTATAAACTTTTAATTTTTACGATCAAACTAAACATAAGGCTTGAGTATGACCCGACCTTTCATCCCATTTTCTATAGTCTAACATGTATCCCACTAAAAATCAAGCATTTTAAAGGGTTTAATTAAGTCAACAACCAAACCGCCCTTTCATTCTTAAAGGCTGAGCCTACCAACACATCGGACACAGAGTCTAAACCGTTCAGCTACAATACCTTACGTGTGGGCCTATCGACTCTGTTCTTATTTATTATTATATATATATATTTATTTATTTATTTTAAAAAAAAAACACCAAGAATTTGTCAAAAACACTTGGTAATAATATCATTTCCTGTTTAACGCAGAAATTCAAAAACACGGGACATTCAAAAACCTCTTCTTCTTGTTTTTTTTTAAATTTTTTTTCTACAACTAAGTAAAATAAACTCCCATCCCCACACTTGAACGAAAAACATCGTCCTCGATGAGAACAAGAAAAAGAAATAAAAATAAAACTATTCTAGAAATTAAAAATACAAAAGAAAAGAACTAATACTCCCCTGTTAAATAGTCGTGTCTTCTAATCTTGTGATCCTTGAGAGCAAGTTCCACAACGCCATCAGAGCTATCATGCGAATAAATACCATCTGTACTAAACCACACTCGCTCGCATATAGCGGCGTACAAAACAAAAAGAAAATATAAGAAGTAAACATATTTTTGTATTTTTGCATTTTATGATTTTTTTTGTGGATTTTTAATTTTTTTTTATATATATAGAATACTTCTAAAATCGACCAACTCGAATGGAGATTGAGTACGAGCGGTCGTTAATAGAGAGATATCCTGAACAGAAAATAAAATAAACAAAATAACTACAAAACTCTACAACTCGGATTGCCTCCAGAGAGCGCTTAGTTTAGCGGGTCCTCAGCCTGACCCCTCCATCACGCCTATGCGTCAAATGTTGTGAGGCGCAAGACCACGCCCTCCCTCTTATCTCAAATATTATTAGGGTCTCGTCCCTCTATCCCGAATAACTATACAACCATACCTGTCTCTTCCATCGTCCATACGTTCTTTTTATACGTACGTTATCATACGTGCATACTTTTCATCCTTCTTGTTATGTATTATATATATATATATAATATCATACATATAAGCATTCTATAATAATAACATTCAATACATAATCATTCACGTATCATAAACTTATCACTTAGGATAGGTGTATTAACTATCACATAGGAGTATGCACACAACCCCGAAAAACGTCACAGAGTAAAAGGGCTAGAAACCCACTTGTAGTCAGTTCCGCTCGGAATTAATAGTAATACCCTTCCACAACTAAGCACGGCTTACTATTTAATAATGGCACGTTTTAATTATCTTATATTCTTTCTAAGTGAACTATTCAACTTATACTTTAAACGTATCCGAACCGAACTTATAAGTTAAGAAGCCGAACCTTAGCATATTCTAACTTTGTTATTAAAGAACCAATCTTTATAAGTAATGGTTTCTTACGAGTCGGGTTCGTGTCAAGTTTATATTTTTATCCGATCCGAGTTCGGGTTAGGTTCACTTGTCTATATTAGAACCGGGTTCGAGTTCCCTTTAATTCTAGTTATGTCAATTTGGAGTCAACCTCCTTAATCCAATAGGCCCAATCATTAGATTCGGATCGAATCATACTTGTCTTTCTTGATTCTAATCTAGCCAACCCTCTTCTAAATTCGACTTGAGTCGAATCCAATATCCAGCTGACTCACCATTCAGTCTGGAAGTCTAGCCAAACAACCCTATCGAGCCGATCAAGTACATCGGATCGAATCGATTGAATCGAATTACCTGCCAATCGGACAGATTAATGAACCAATTTGAAACCAATTGAACGGTTTGGGTTCGAACCCATTACCCACTAGAACCAGTTTGGGTCCCATATTTCGTACGGTTCGATCCGAGCACAACCGAAACCACCTGGACCTCAGCTCGTTTGAGCGAACTTATCATTATATATATATATGTTTGTCACCTCGTTCAAAACCAAAATCCCATTTAATAGTGGTTTATATATATTTTGTCAAATCTTTTATACCGAATCTCAACTCATTTATTTGGTTCGATTAGAGTTCATTTGGGTCGGTTTTATAGGTTCGTTTCGTTTCCAAGCTTTCAAGATTGATTTACTTTATAACAACAAGAACAAGATAAAGATGAATAATTTGATAGATCTTATCATAACACGTTAATGTGATTAGATTAGACCTTGATTAGCTTTGAGATCTTAATCGAACCTTCTTAGAATCTTGAATGAGTGAAAAGAAACGGAATGCTTGGGTGTGAGCAGAGAGTATGTGTTTGTATCTGAGTATCAGAGAATGATGATGAAATGATGAGTGTGAGGTAATTGGGGTTTTAGATTTGTTTAAATAGGCTAAGCCCCAGGCTTTAGGCCCATAATTACCCTCAAGCCCATAATTGTAACATTCGTTATTTTCAAACCCGAAACCCAACCTGGTTATTCTTGTCTTTTGTTTCATTTATTATTCTAATATTCATTATTAAATAAACTCAATGAATTAATATTTATATTGTCACCCAAAGTTAGTTCATTTGCTTAATCAAATATTAGAGCTTTTAAGCATGTGCAATTCTGCCCCCCTTAACTCTAGTCTTCCTCCTTTTGATCCATCAACTCAACCCAAGGGACCAAGTTGCAAATATTATAAAACTCCTCATCTCCCTCCATTCCCCATCATGTACCAACGTTATACCCCCCCCCCCCATCTTCCTTGCTTCATAATTCACGGCGTAATCAATGTTATTGACCATACCAAATCGATTCTTAACCAAAAACGCAACGTACCGACACTCTGATCATAATAAAAAGCAAAGCAACCAATTGACAGCTAAATCGAATAATTATAAACCGTGGACTTAGAATCGCTATAAATACAAATCCAATATGCAATTAAACTCTCCCACATCATCCTCACAACATCACGACGCAAACCCCTAATGTAATTGCAATATACAAAGACGTAAAGATCCATATCGAATTCAAGTTTGAAGCCATAACCCTAGTTCATCGTTCTCCACCTTGACGATCCCTAATTGGTAATTAATTTTTGCATTCAAGTCGTTTTTAATCGGTTAACAATAGCCCCATATCAATTTTAATCAACAACAAACAATTAAATGGATTTGGGAATCAAGGGTTTGATTTGTAATTGGATTGAATGAATCGTGTACATATATATTTTCATTTTCATCTTATACACAAGCTGAGGCGCTGGCCTGATGCCCAGTGCATATTTCTTTAAGGATTGAGAACCCGCCTGGGGCGCAGGTTCGAATCCCCCAGGCCCGGTTTTTGAGTTTTATTTTTTTTTTAATTCTTTTTTTAATCAATTTTTCTTATTATTAAAATTTTACAACATTAGATAAGTAATATTTTGATAAACCGAACCTTCAAAACCCCTCCTAGACTCGGTTTTGTTTACTTTATGTATATATATATATATATATATATGTTTGTTAATAAAGAAAAAGGGACTAATGTTTTGTCACTACTCGCTTATTAAAACGAACTGATGACCAATAACGATTGAATATGAATATTCGTTTATTATTTTCGTTAATATATATTTTTATATATATGTTAAATATGATAGTTATTTATGTGTTAATAATTAATATAATAATAATATTAATAATAATAATGGTTCAAACCCTAAGAAACTCCAAATCCTTTTAAACCCGTTAATAACGTTACGTCGTATCGCTTTATTTATTTAAGCTCTCTAACTTACTTATACTATTTACAAATATAATAATATTATAATTACAATTTTTACTTAAACCCTATCAAACCCAAAATCCGTCATAAGTCTTGTAGTTGCAATTAATTTCGTTAAAATTAATTTATATTATCGTTAACAACTAGGAACTTTTGTCGACGTGTCCCGAGGAACTCAACCGATTTTATCTTAATTGTATCGTTATCTCGTCTTCGTTAATCCACTCATCAAGGTGAGTTTATATTTTATTTATATTTTATTAACTTTACTTATATTTTATTTCCTCATCTATTCAAAAGACAATTCAATTTATGTTTATATGTGATTATTGCATGTGTAAGTGCACGGATTTGGTGTCCGTAGCTACTCGAATAGGGTAGGGGTAGTTTAGTCTTTATATTAATGTATAAAGGCACATTCACTAAGTATGTTTAGCGAATGGGCGTCATTCATTAAGACTAGGCTATTCATTAATGTAAGAGCCCATTTGTTACTACAGTGTAACGAATGGACGCTCATTCATTAAGATATACCCATTCGCTAAGGGTGTTTAGCGAATGGGGCTATGGAAATACCATATTCGTTAACCTTGTTAACGAATGAGTGGTCTCATTCGTTACAATGAATGAGTCTAGACTATAAATAGGCCTTCTATAGTTAGTTTGCATAGTGTTCTGTGCCATATTTATGTATTGTAACGTTATACTGCCGGATTCTCTCCAGGCTTAATGTATTCATCATCCATGTAATGTAATCATCATTTAACGTGTGAACACGATCATTAATGTATAGATTTGCGACTAGTTCCTGGCTCGTAAACGTTCAAGGCATTTGATAAGACACGTTTTCAATACTTGCTGGGTATAAATGATTTAAAAAGATTATCAGATATTCAACAGCTCGGTTAAATCATTTTTTATTTTTTTCATTTTCATTTTTCTTATTTTTTATTGTTTTGGGGGGAGAAAAATATAAAATCCAAAAATATTGTGATTTTCAGTATGTACAGAAAAATTAAAAACTCCAAAAACATTCAAATATTGAAAAATGCAAAAACATTAAAAAATTGCTCCTCAAAAATGAGTCTTGAAGCAAAAAGGGAAAATACATTGGTCATTTGTTCCTAAGTTCAGTAAAAAGTAAGTAATAAAAGACTGTTTGCTTAATTGCATTGATGTATTGGTAGGTCTTTTGACAAACAAGTATGGGCTAGTAAGTGATATAACATAAATTGCTGAATAAAAAGGGATATTGGTTCCATAAATAGTCTTGATAATGATGATAGAAATGTAATAATCCGGTCATACTCAAGCCTTCTAATTAATTTGAAAAATATTTTTAAGAAAAAAGTCTAGTTGGTGATTAACACTTCAACGATGTATGGCCTTATGGCCTAAAATCCTGTATTGATGGGATGCTTTGGGGTTCTGGATTCCATTGGGTCTTTATGCGGTTTTACATCTGGTATTCATTTCGATGAATATTAAAAATGCTTGTAAAAGCAAACCCGCAGTGTAACTGCTTAAGTCTCTAAACTTGATCGCAAAAAGTACTTCGTGTACAAAATGAATTACAGACTTGATCAAACCATGCTGTGAGTCTTACATTGTCCCCTTGCTCGCGTCTTATTACCATTAAGAAACGGACCGCAAGGGACACAATGTCTGTAAACCGACAGATGAAATCGTGCATACTCATCCATGGGTACGGACCTTAGGGTACTGCTTGATAACAGGGGTATATCTTGTAGTGGGGATTACGGACTATGATTGCTTAAAAAGAATAATCATTTTAAATCTAACTGATTCTAAGGTTTAAGTCAAGTTGGGGTGATTTGGAGAAAATCAAATTAAGCTTGAATCAAGATTGGAGCTAATAATTTCTGATATTTGTTCTTAATCGAACCAATTAATAATATCACTGAAAGTTCTGAAATATTTGTTCGAAGATTTAAGTGGATAAACAATATCGATATCGACTTAACACTAGTCATAATAAAAGCTGAAAATAAAACTGAGATGGACGGAAATTCTGGTCAATATGATTGCGTGCTCGACTCACAAAAATATGTTCTGCTTTCGATAGTTTAAATCTTTACTGCTTTACATTGTGTGCTAGATTGAAAAATTTTGAAAATCCAAAAGATTTATTTTGTTTCTTTCTCGATTCTGCTTTATTTTCAATTTACCGAGCTTGCGAATAATTCAAAACAAAAAGAGAAGGTTTGATACCCCAAAAGATTTAAGTTAATCGTGCTTAATGTATTCTCAACTGGTATCAGTTGGATCTTTAACGTAAAAATCCGTATAAGTTAAACCTTACCGATCATTGGTTTGATCGGATATTTTAATGTAAACAATTAAAACCCTAATTGGATTTAATTGATTATTTAAATCATTAAAAACCCTAATTGGTTTTTAATATTATTTAAATCCTTAAAGAGATTTTTGTCTCATTCGCTAAGGATTGTTTGTGATTCGTTAATTGGTTTAACGAATGTAAAGCCATTAGTTATTTAAACAGAACGAATGAGATGGTCATTCGTTATAAAGACATTCGCTTCCGTTGTGCATAACGAATGGAAGACATTCGTTTAAACAATTAACGAATGTAATGATAATGTAACATTCCTTAAAGTGTTAACAAATGACTCTGAGATTCGTTGTAAATGTAACGATTGAAAGAGTTAAAGTATTATTCGTTAAAATGTTAACGAATGTGAATCTTATTCATTTGAAAAATTGAATAAATCAGATTTTAAGTTAACGAATGAGGCCATTCGTTAGTTCAAAATTTGAACGAATGACCTCGAAAAGTGTGAAATTATTGGGGTTATAATCCCAATGTTAGACGAATGGCTGATCATTCGCCATTTCCTATTTCACTATCAACTTAAACGAAACTCTGGCAAAATTTTCCAGAAATCTATTACTTGCATATTATCTCGATTGATTAACATCTTCGTGTTCTATAGGTATAAACAGTGTCAATGATCTAAGATTTGAGTGATTTCATCGGAGTTTTAGGGTTGAACAGATCCGTAAGATAATCGATTATTAATGGAATCGTTAAAACTTCATAAACTGTATATTAGGGTCAATCTTAGGGCAGATAATCCTTGTTTTTTGTATTAAACTGATTTTCGAACATGGTCGTTCTGGTTAATTGTTAATTGTAATAGGAGATCAAACGTTTCGAAGATAATCATCATCATTTTTGACTTTAATAAGTCAAAATTAACTGTAAACTTGACTCCTGGTAGTCAAAGTGATTAATTCTATCAGATTCGTTATTATTATAACGAATGATAGTATGATTCGTTAACTTGTTAATGAATGACTATATGATTCGTTGAGGTAGCGAATGGGAGATTCCTACTAATAACGAATAAGAATGACAAATCTAAGTTGATTCATTAAAGTATTAATAATAAAATTCGTTAGTTTAACGAATGAGTAATTCATTATTGTAACGAATGAAAGATAGTTGAATCTCAGTCGAATGAGATGGTCATTCGTTATTCAGTCTTATTCTTGAACAGATTCCTAATGTTTAGATTTGTTCAAACAGAGATGGCTAATGAGAATATTCAAAACCCTGCTCCTAAACAAAATCCTGAGGCTAACCCTGAACAACAGCCTCAAGATCAAGATCAAGCCGAACCTGAGCAAGCTCCAGTATTACTATCATGGAACAAGAGCCACAACATCTGTGCATTTCTAGAACCGAACTTTGAAGGCTCGCCAATCTTCGGGGGTATGATAAGTTTCTTTACACGTTCCAGCATATACAAGGTCATATCTACTCGTCCTGTCATTTATCAGAGTATTATACGAGCTTTTTGGGATACAACTAAGTTTAACGAGACTGAGAATCAGATAGAAGCTGTAATTCAGGATAAACGAGTTGTTATCAATGTTGGGGTTATTCGAGATTCACTGGGTTTTCGTGATACAGTGGATGATCGTTGCGAGTTTGATCGGTGTTTGATTTGTAGGTTGTTTAGATGGGTAAAGTATAATGGTGATTTGGGTAAATCAATGTACAACAAAGCAAACTTATGCGAACAATACAAGTATTTGCTTCACGTGTTGATACATTGTCTCGGTGGTCGTAAAAGAGGTTTCGATGAGTGCCGAGTGTGCTACAATCTGCGTTTGTTGCCTTAGTATTGAATAAACCATTCAACTTCTCTGAATTGGTTTATTATTACTTGAAGGAGAATCTCACGAGCCGTCACAAGTTCCTTATGTACCCGGGATTCTTGCAAATGATGATTAATGATCTCCAGCCTGATTTTATTAAAGATCAAGATGATGTATTGAAGCTATAACACATGGATTTAGGGACTATGAGGCATTTGAGATCTTACCGAGGTCAGAGTCTTGAAGAACGGTTGAGGTATAAGCGATTGATCGGTCACCTTGCAAACATTGATTATGTTGCACCACCTAATGATCGTTGGGCTCATGATGATTCAGACTCTGAACGTGAAGGTGGTGATGGTGGAGATGGTTGTGATGCTGGTCCAGGACCACGTGCTGCGTTAACTTATGAGCAGAAGCGTAAGCGTAAGGGTAAAGAACCGATGATAGCTAAGGAGGAGAAGCCGAAGAAGCAACGTGTACGACGGGGTTTAGGTATTGAGATACCAAGCCAACCGTTTGAGCGATCTACTCCACCTGTATCTATACCGGTGGTTCCTACTTCTCCTATGCCTCAAAAGATTCCAAGATCACCAACTCCGGTTCATATACCAGTGTCTCCGGTACCTCCTTCTATGACATTGATTACTACTGCAAGACCAGATCCAGTGTTTGGTGATGTTCTTCAGACTATATTGGCTCGCATTTCTACACCACAGGCAACCACTCCAGTGACTCCGGTTACCCCTACACAGTTGCCAAGATCTGAGCACTCATTTATATCATTTAATCGTCCTTAGGGTCCCATGCAACCTGTGCATCCTAATTTCTTTGGTATGACTCCTCAAGCACAGTGGTTCCATATGATGAATCTGTTGCATCTTCAACAGACACAGATGCAAGCTAACAGAGCTGCCCATGAGCTAGCACAGAGGAATATGTATCGTCATATTCAGTTTATTCAATGTGAAAACAGGGAGTTAAAAGCCCTTGTTGCTGCTCAGGGGGGAGATAATTGATAGAGCTGATAAGATAATACTTCAACTCACGTGTAAGGATGACGAGTTGAAAAGATTGAGGAATGATGAATAGGATCCGGATGCAGGAGGTGTGGGTGATCAGCAACCGGGCGGTGGTACATCGTCGGCTAGTAATGCTGGGAGTACACCGGTAACTGGGAATCAAGCTGGTGATACAATTATGGGTGGTGGTAGTGAAGGAGAAGGTAATCAGTTGCAGATTGTGTTGTACAAGAATTAGACGAGTGCGAAACCGATTGACGTTGTACCAGCAAATATGATTTTATTTGTGGATATGGACGGTATTATTTATAGCATGGTGAACGCAGATGAGATCGAAGAAGGCGAGTTTGTTGACCATTCGTTGACTAAAGAGCAAATAGCCTTGCTTCTGGATCTGAATAATGAGGAAGTGGAGGAATTGGGAAAGAGTGTGGATGTGGAATTTAAAGAAAGTACAACTACAGGCATTCCACGCGGGAATGTGCCTGAATTTGATTAACTGGAGGTTGAGGATGTTACTGCTGAGGAGTACCCTGAGTTTTACACTGACAACAATAACGACTCAGGTATTCCATTTTCCACTACAAGAACATTTTGATTCAGCAGAACGTCGATTACGAGAAGAGATCGAGAAATGGAATAAAGCTGCAGAGACGAGTCAGCTATCGGCAAAAGAGAAAAGGGGAAATGTGTTTTGGAGGGTATGTTTGAGCATGATATGAAGAGAATGAACAAGATGATCGAGGCCTTTCGTTATCACGAACAGGAGGAAGTCAAATTGGCAAAGGCTCGAGCATCTGCATACCAGATGAAGAAGTACAAGCCCGTCAAAGATGTGAAAGGTGATTTGGTTGCATGGCAGTTTGATTCTGATCGTAAAGTATATATCGTGAATGATGTTCTCTAAAGTATACATATTTTTATATAATTTTTCCTACACTTTTTAATAAATTTTGTGTTAGTGTCTACATAATATTTTACTTTTAGTTGGTCTATATATGAAGAATTTTATTAAGTTTCAAATTAAACGTTTATGAATTAATTTATTTGTGTTGAAAAAAATTAAATGATATCTAAAAAGAAAATGACAAAGAAAATGACGTAAATCACATGAGAGAGTCATAAATGAGAATTTAAAGTCATAATGATTATTTACTCTCAAATTGATTATAATAGTTATTATATTTCTATTAAGTGGTTTGTCTTTATGAATCCATCACAGGTCCAAAAATGCAGAAAAATCAACCGGAGTAATAATGTATAAGATGGGCCGGTTAAGTAAGTTCGTGGGCTTTAAAAAAAGAAAGGACGAGAACCCTAGAGCCGTAAAATACAAGTAGCAGCTAACGAATTTTAAAAGATTATTATCTTTCTCGTGGAGGCCGGACAGAAGAAAAAGACAAGAGAACTTTGTGAAGGGGGAGCCGCAAGAGACAAGAAAGCAGAATCGTGGCAGGGAGCACTTGTTGGTTTGTTGACTATTTTGTTTAAGACTTTTTACGTTTTTTATTTTATTGCACATGAATTTTATTATTATCTATGAATTGTTTTCTTGTATTATTATTATGAGTAACTAAACTATTAGAACTACCTAGGTTTGGTTGATTGATGACGTGTTGACGATTGTTTCGGGTTGATTAACGAACATATAATTGATTTTCTATTGTCGAGTTCATATTATTATGATTTTATTCTATGATTGCTATTGAGTTTGTTCATTATTATATTAATTAGACCCCGTGTGATTTTATCTTTACATGAATTAGTTTCGTTTGTCTAGGATTGCATGCTAGACTGATTACTTGGTGTTTTCGGTTGTTTATGGTAGAGGTCACCATAGGGTTTGATTGGTTAGAGTTGTTCATCTCAGTAATTAATCTCCGTTTAGTTGGACCAAGACATTAGGAGTCGGTTTATCTCTTTGGTCTAGTCGATTTAGTTAGCTGTTGCGAGACCACGTTCGGTTTTCTAGCCATTAATTAGGTTAATTTGTAAGCTGAATTATTTCATCTTTAATATTGAATTACCCCTTATTCTCTAGGTTTGTTAGGATTATGAGCCTTAGATGAATTTGTGATTTTGATACGGACCAAGTAATAAATCATTAGGGTACTTAGAAAATCAACCGTGCTTTATTATTCTTTCTAGACCTTTTTAGGGGTCTTTAGTAAAACTGACTGTGTGGACCTATTTTCCCTTATTATTGTCTAGTTAGATTATCTTTAGAACCAGGTTTCTGTGTTCTTTGTCACCCGAGCGTCGTTGATAGTCATTAAGATTCCTTACCTAGGTGGTTCCCCTTCATCATATTTGAGAGCTCCGTTAGTGCCGTTAGTGTCGTTAAGTTTTCCCGTTAATTTCGTTAAGTCAAGTAAGTTAGTTAAACTAGTTTAAATTAATTAAATAAAATAATAAAAAAAGATAATTAATTAAATATTGTTATTAGGCAGTACTTAGTTAGGGTTTAGTATCCGAACCACCTCACGTGTCCTTGAGTTCGATATCCGGACTTCCTTAGCTCTTTGCTACACGCGACCGGAACACTTGCCGATTGTGAGAACTAGGTTAGGTTGTTTGGTTTTAAAGCTTACTTGCGATTCGCATTCTATTTATATATATATTTTTGCACATCAAATTTTTGGCGCCGTTGCCGGGGACACGGTTTGAGGCGATTAGAGAATGACCCGAGTTGGGAACTTTCCTGTTTATTTTTGTTTTCTAGTTTAGATTAGTTTAGTTTAATTAGTTTCATTTTGTTTATTTCGTTTAGTTAAGGGCTCTACGTGCTACTTGAAAAAAAAAATTATTTGCCTTTTATTTGAGCTTACACCTATTTGTCTCACTAGTGCATGCCACACACACGTTCACAGGGACCATCCGAGTTAAAACCTTTTTCCAAACCCGAACGTGAGTTTCCTAGGAGATCTAAGGCACCACCAGCAGCAGAAGAGATGGGCGACGCAGTACCACCATCGAGAAGGACCGTTGCAGACCGGGCCCGTCCGGCCAATGCTGGCGTGAGATCCAGCATCATTCCACTAGCGATCGCGGTAAACACGAATTGGCATATTCCATCTAATATTCTGAACACTATTTCACATTATGCACAATTTCACGGGTTGATCCACGAAAACCTTCATTCTCATCTCACTCGCATTGCTCGTATTTGCTACAAATTCAATCTCACTGGTGTTTCTGAAGATGCTATCAAGCTTCGCGTCTTTCCGTTCTCACTCATTGATCAGGCTAGTCTGTGGCTTGAATCCCTCGCACAGGGGTCCATAGCTACTTGGGCCACCATGCAGGCCCACTTTCTTGAAAAATACGATCCTCCAGCTAAAGCCGCTCGTTTGCGTAATCAAATTCATTCTTTCCAAATGGAGGACACCGAGACGTTCTATGAGGCATGGGAGAGATTCAAAAATCTTTTAGCATTATGTCCGAACCATGGCCTACAAGACTGGGCAGTTGTCGAGAAGTTCTATAACGGGGTGACATACGCGACACAGAGCAACTTGTTGACGACAAAGGATACTGATGAGTGCATAGCCCTGTTCAATGGGTTAGCCATGAGTGAATACCAGCGACCACCCGCTAGGAGTACCAAGACCATCGACTCTATATCACGTAGTGTACATCCGGTCGACACGAACACCGCAGTTAAGGCACAGGTTGAGGCGTTAACGAAGATGGTGAAGGACCTGCACGTGAAGAGTCAGCTTTGCGAGATTTGTAGAGAGGGGCATGATATGAATAATTGCCCCGTGGGTTTTCAGGAAGAGGCTGTTGACTTCATAAGCTATCCAAACCGAAACCAAAATTCCCATATTTCGGGATGGAGAAGCAATTAAAATTCAAACTGGAGGAACGGAAATCAATCTAGCTTCTGGCAACGTCAAAGCCTATTTCAGGATTCCGTCGAGGGGCCGAGCAGTGTAGAGAAGAAGCCCACCTTAGAGGAGATGATGGCACAGCAGACGCAGATGCTATCCCAACTCATGACTCGAGAAGATTCCCGTCATAAGGAAACCCAAGAGAAATTCCGTGAGCACGAAACCTTCATGAAAAATCAGGGAGCATCGATTCAGAATCTAGAGCGGCAGATGGGAGAGATAGCTAGTCGTTTAAATGAGAGGCCGCCGGGTACACTTCCGAGCAATACCGAGCAAAACCCGAAAGGATTCGCGAAATCTGTGATTACTAGGAGTGGTGCAGGGGCACGTGACGAGCCCGTGATTCAGGAGGTGACTACATAAGGAGTTGTCGAGCAGCCTGCGGTTGATGGAGAGGAGCAGGTAGACGAGGAGATTCAGATGGAGTCTATGCCGGCCAAGGTGCACCAGAGGCGCAGCCCAGCAAGTACAGCACAGGCCGAGAAGCAAGCCAAACCACCACTAAGAGTTTTTAAGCCCAAATTGCCATATCCCGGGAGACTTCAGATGGACAGAGACGAGGAGTAGAACGCCAAATTCTTAGAACTCCTTAAGCAACTTCATCTAAAAGTTCCATTCCTTGAGGCATTGACTCAGATGCCTAATTATGCCAAATTACTCAAGGAAATTCTCACTAATAAGCAGAAGTTAGCTGAAGTCTCTTCCGTTCCTCTTAGTGCTGGATGCTCTGCTATTCTGCAGAGCAAGTTGCCTGAAAAGATGGCCGATCCTGGGAGTTTCACGATTCCTTGCATCTTAGGCGATGATACGGTTATTCATGCATTGGCCGACCTTGAGGCCAGCATTAACCCTATGTCGTATTCTGTTTTCAGTAGATTAGGTCTGGGTGAGCCGAGGCCCACGAGGATGAGCATTCAACTGGCAGACCAATCCGTAAAATATCCGCGTGGGATTGTTGAGAATATGCTCGTTCGTATCGGCCAGTTCATCTTCCCGGTGGACTTCGTCATTCTTGAAAATCGAAACAATCTCTAAACTCCCCCCGCCGACTTTCGTGAGATCTATTCGAAGCTTTTTGGGTCACGCCGGCTTCTATCGTCGTTTCATTAAAGATTTTTCTAAAATCGCGAGACCCATGACCAAGCTTCTGGAGAAAGATGCCCCAATTGTCTTTTCTGAGTAGTGTATCGAGGCGTTTGATCTTTTAAAAGACAAACTCGTTAACGCCCCGATCATGGTTGCTCCCGACTGGTCGTTACCATTCGATTTGATGTGTGATGCGAGCATTATGCAGTCGGTGCCTTTCTTGGACAGCGGAAGGAGAGACGCTTCTATCCGATCTACTATGCGAGCCAGACCTTAAACAATGCGCAGGAGAACTACACCACCACCAAGAAAGAGCTTCTAGCTGTGGTGTTTGCATTCGATAAGCTTAGGTCCTATCTAGTTCTGTCCAAGACTGTCATTTACACGGATCATGCCGCTATTCGATATCTCTTCAGCAAGCAGGATGTTAAGCTTCGTCTTATCCGTTGGATTCTGCTGCTGCAAGAGTTTGATATAGAGATCCGTGATAAAAAGGGGGCCAAGAATGTGGTGGCTGATCATTTGTAACGCCTGGAGAGAGCCGAAGTTGAAGATGAAGTTGTTGAGCTCGATGATCGTTTTCCTACCGAGTGTTTGATGTTTGTTAAGGCACAGGATGCTGGTTACCCTTGGTTTGCCGATATCGCGAACTTTCTTGTTGACGGGTCTATCCCGAAAAAGATGTCTCACCAGCAAAAGAAGAAAACGTTATAAGAATTTGATTCATTTAGAATACCCTATTCAATTCGTTTTTTGTAACATCTCTAAATTTTCGAGCCAAAATATAAATTTACAATGTCGAAGGACTAAAAATGAAAAATCTAGAAATCCAAACCCATAGCGCTACACGATAGATCAGGAAGCAACTTACAAAGTCCCAGAAATGGCGGTGTCGCTACGCGGCAGCTTGAGGTAGGTCATCGCGATACGCGATGTCCAGAAGTAATCATGACACGGGTCCAACCACATGGCGGCGCGTGTCCTATGTGTCAATTCATTAAGCCTAGTGGGCGGCGTCGTGATATGCGTCGGCCATCCCAAAACTTCCGTCACGTTACGCGACAAAATATAATAATCAGAGGCGGTTATTAAGTCAATCGCACTACGCGATGGAGGGTTAAACACTCCATCACGATACACGATGGATCCCAAAATTTTGCGTATAAAATGCATCCACGGGTGATGCTCCATTCATCCATCCACACTCCAATCACACATAAAACCTCGAAGTACGTGCCATGATCCCGAAATTTCAACGCATTCGTTGTCTCGAAATACGTGCAAGTAGCAGAGCTTTTTTCGGTTTAATCACTCGATTACCCGATGATAAGTAGGAGTGTTGCTCGCATCAAGCCTAGGCATTTCTTATAAAAGCATCCATACAAGGTAGGGATTCTGCCCGATTATTTTATTATATATGACTTAGACCTTAGTCGGAGATATAGCGCATGCCTTGATCAAATAATAAGTAAAATATAGTTTATAAGACAAGGGTATAGTTTGAATATTATTTCTTTATATATATAAAGTTTTATAATATTTCTTATGAAATAAGAAACCTTATATATACATTTCTTCTTGAAGAAGAAGTGTAGTGTATAAATGATAAACAAAAAAGGGACTAAAGGTCCTTATATTTATAAAGAAATGATTATCAAGGTAAAGGTTATGCGAATAGACTAAAGGTCAAAAACTAGATCATTGATCTAGTAATTTATAAATGGTTGCACACGTACTATAGGACTGAGGTAACAAGAGAGCATAAGTCAATGAGACACACTGATCAAGAACAAAGGTGAATACGCTCAAAGTTTTATAACTCTTTAAACGAGTCTTCTAAATTGGTTACATGGGATTACGTGTCCCTAAAATTATATAAACAAAGGTAATCACTGGCCCTCAGGCTATCGTATACATTTTTCTGGATCCTTTCATATGTGGGTAGATGACGGGCACACCACACCACGCCTGGTAATGTCACCGCTACGTTAGGCCGGACCTAAGTAACGTCTGAGAGGTGATTACCTTGTGTATATTGGTAGCTGCTAAGTTCTCGAACGCTGCGGTGTTTTCCAAGTAGTTTCGAGTTGAGCTGGAGTTTGTAATAGTAATACAGACTTTCTGAACTCGTTTATTTCCTAAGCTAATGTGCGAATATATATATATATATATATATATATATATATATATATATATATATATATATATATATATATAGAATGCGATTGGCAACTAAGCTTTAAAACCAAACAACCTAAACTAGTTCACACAATCGGCAAGTGTACTGGTCGCGTGTAGCAAAGAGAAAAGGAAGTCCGGATATCGAACTCAAGGACACGTGAGGTGGCTCGGAAAACTAGACTCTAACTAAGTATTGCCTAATAAAAATATTTAACTTTATATTATTATTTTATTTAAATTAATTTTTTTTTCAGACTAACATATTACCTTCATTAATATTCAAAAACAACCAAACGATTTACAATTAAGTGGCAGGTAAGCGGGCAACAAGCTACGCCGCAACCCCCTTTTGGGTAGCAAACCCAACCCTACTAAAAACAATGTTTTGATTCTTATGGGCCGATAAATTGCTTTGCATGACTTTCTGAACTCTATTTATAAGGTCCACCGCGTCTGGAGCTAAGTAACTAAAAGTGAAGGCAAATGGGATAAACACGTGTTGATTCTCCAAACAAGCTTTCTCGTGTTTAACAACCTTGCCCGATGCCACCTTCAAAGCTGCCTGACAGGCTACAAACCCATTGTCCTTTAGCCCAACAAGGGGGGACACACCTGTGAGATCCACACAGGTGTGTTTCCCCCCTACCCACCCAAAAACAAGAATATCAGCCGGTCATAACGTAGATCTTCCTTCAAGAAGATCCGTAAGAAAGTTTACGGGAGCCTCCTTTTTAGCTGAAATTCCGGCCTGTTTAAGAACATCGCATAGAACATCCCTCACCAAATCATGTCTGTACTTAAACCCAGGTAACTCTTTGCAATGAGTTGCGTGCTCGCCAAAAGAATCCAAATAGACCTAGCGGCAAACTGGGCATGGCTCATCTACCGGGAACAAAGGAATCATTAGCCGATACTTATGGATGGTCTAGTACTCCAAAGCCGACATATGTTGGCCCAGTCCTTCAATAGGGATAACACTTAAGAAATCTTGGGCCCATGGAGCTCGAAGGCACTCAAACACTTCCAAACTCTGGATGATTCCACTATAAAGGGAACTCGCCAAAGCATGTTGGGCTTTAGGTGGGGCGGTGTCTTTATTAGAGAAACTGCTAATATCCAAATCAGGAAGTAAAATATGCAACCGATCTATCGCACACCCATAATCGGAGTCAAACTCTCATCAATACCACAATCTCGAAGAACGTGGTCTTGCAGTTTCCAAGATTGTGCCCTCGAGGCCACAAACGCATATGCAGTTACGTCTGAGCTGAACATAAAGCCTGTAACACCCGTCAACTTCCGGTGTAATGATTTAGCACGTGTAAAGTATGTATACCTCTCGGGACTTAACCGACGTTTCTCGGAAGCCTTTACGTCAACCCGGTACGTTAAAGAACTTAACTTTTCCTTCCATTTTGCCTTACACTTCTATTTGGAGGGACTTGGATGTAACTATTTTTATTATATCATAAAACAATTAACCTAACCCTAAAACCCTTTCTAGCGGCCGATCGAAAGAGAGACCCCCCCTGCTCGAAATTCTTCTGTCCAGCTAGCTTTGATCCATAAAAACTTTAATTCTAGGTCGGTTTTATGATTCCCCATGTCTTATACATGTTAATTGACCTTTATATTGCGCGTATTGATCGAAAAACGTCTTGTTGTAGGCTAACCAGGTGGCTGTCCAATTAAGCTTTTCCGGGACTGTTTTGAGTGAGGTTTTTGCATCAAAATCCTCCTAGGTATGTGTAGTACATCATGCTTAAAAACCATATTTGTTAAAGGTGATTAGGTCGGTCAATCGATTTTAGTTCGAAAACTAGGGTTTATCGGGTGTAGAATCGTCAATTGTTGAGTTTGATGCATTAATAGATTGAATGACCAACCGAATCAGTTTGTACAGCCCTAGGGGGGTTTAAGGGCTGTGGGAAAATTATTTTTTTGGAACTCGGGGCTGTTTAGGTTGGTGATTAGTTAATCGAGTCGGTTGTGCGCAAATTGTCGTTTAAACATTAAAGTGAGCGTTATAAAAAGGAACCGTCGACCCTATCAACTCGGGGGACATAATTATGATGTATGAAAAGGTTAAGATGGGAATTTGGACCATTTGGGGCTGATTTGTTTGAAAATTGGTTTTAAGATTTGGTGCGCGCAAATTCGACTCGATTTGCATACCGACGGGTAAGTTGTGCATTATGGTTAGCCCCGACCATGATCGCAGGGTGGATTTGGTTAATTGAAGGGTTTTAGGGGCTGAGTTAAAGTAATTGGGTATGGGTTGGGCCTCGGGCCAAAGTGTTGGGCTTGAACGGCCCATTAGGCAAGTGTGTTCTTACGGTCTAGTTTAGTGAAGAGTTGTGTATAATTTTACAGGACCTTACTTGTGAGTGTGCACTTAGGGATTTCCTAGCTCGTTGCAGGTGTTCGGTTGATTTCAGGTGAGTTCTTGATGCCCCGTTTAACTCTTTTTAAGTTTTGGGCTAGCATGCACACCTAAGTGATTTTGCTTGATGAAATGTTTTAAACTATTTTCAAGGCTTGCTAGTATTGGTAGGCCTTGGAATGTTATAGAATGTGTGTATGTATATATATTATTGTATAGCCAATATTTGGCGAATGTTGTAGTCGTTATCGACTACGGAATGTTACGTATGCCTACTTCGTGTTTGCATGCGTTGAATGGAATGTTACGTGTTGGGGTTGTACGTTTTCTCGGCCCTGAATGTTATTATTGAATGTTATATATATATTTATATATATATATATATAGGAACGCACGTATAGAGATGTTCATACGTAAGGATGATTATTTATTAAATGTGATGACCTAACTGATGTATTTCCGTTTACAGTTTTAAAACCGTTGGAATGATTATTAAAACTTTTGTTACTTATTTAAAACTTGAACTCACTCAGCTTAAGCTGACTTTGTGTGCATGTTAGTGTGAGTTTCAGGTTAGAAAGGGGATGCCTTATCGCTTGGACGTGCACGAAGCTACTTGGACGGTGAAGGGCATACGGGATTTGAAGACTTTATTATTAAACATTTCTTTTTTAAAATTTTTATTAAAGATAATTAAGTTGGTTTTGGACAAAATTTCCCGGATTTTGGGAACTTATTTTATTATTTACGTTTTCCGCTGAATTTTACTCTGAAATTGGTTGCTTAATGGAACGATTGATTGTTTTTAGTTTAAATATTTTATAAGTGTTTAGTATGATTACCAACTGTGGGGTTCCCGGGGTTCGGTGCCTTACAAACCCAAACCTCCAAAACGAGTCGTAAGTGGTGCCAACCTCCATTGAAAATCTCCAAAGAAGGGACCACCACAAACCACGATGTCCTCAATCGCCCCCCGAAGGCCATTGTCAAACAGAAACAGCTTCCCCTACATACTCGGGCTAGCACGTTCTGAGGCCAAACAACAACTTACCTACTCCCATACATGATCAAAGCAAAAGGAGCTCGCATTGAGGGTCCCGCAAACGTAGGAGATGACTCCTCAGTTCTACAGCCCGCGAAGCCCTTTTCACAGCAAGTCCACTGATGAATTCTGCAACCCGACTAATGGCTCCACCAAGGAGTTTCACACCTAACATCGGCCTTCCAATCTCATAGGGAAACATCCCCTCATGTACCTTAACCCCATTGCAGGACGGCCAAAATACTTCGGTTTTCTTAATGTTAAGTTCAAGGCCCAGTCATGGGCCCTCTAAACTGATAATATCAAAAGCTTTAGCAACCTCTTTAGTATCTCCAATAATTGTACCATCATCTAAGTACCAAGTGTGGAAGAGGAGCTTACAGGAATCCTGAACAAGATGAACAAGTGGGTGCAGAACTAAGGCGAAAAGAAGAGGTCCCAAGGGGTCCCCCTGCTAAACCCCAGTGGTGGACCAAATGTGGTCATCCCCCACATATAGCCTGGACGGCTGCCCATATAAAAAGTTTACCCATAAGGAAATAGACGGGCAGCAAGCACAAACCTCATTTAGAAGGGCAGTCCTATCCACCAAGTTGAAAGCATTACAAAAATCAACGGTAAGCATAGCCAACGACCCTTCAGAATGAAACTTATTTAAAAACCTGTTCGCGCTATGAAGCACAGCCTCCGCACCACTAGAGACTCCCACCCCAAAGTGAAAGTCACAAAGGTATTTGGCCATTTCCTTTCCAACACCCTTCATAGCCACCTTAGAGATCAATCTCCTCCAAATGGCACCTATGGCAATGGGTCTAATCCCATTTTCCGGTTTGAGCAATGGTGTGAGTGGAGCCGACGCAATGAACTCCACCAGAACCCCGGGGCACCTCCCCCCCAAACACAAATTAACCACTGCAGTAATAGATTTTAGCAACCCAACAGCGATCGTCAACCCCTCCCCACAAAAGGCATCCAAAATGTGTTGGGCCCTCAATCCATCTCGCCCGCAAGACGTCCCTTTAGGGAAGGATTTAATGCACCCAAGCACACTATCCTCCTTAACAACAAGAGGAGGCTCAGAAAGCAATGAAACAGGCATAATCGGTGGGGCAAGTTGGGATGCTTAGCCACTAACGCTTTCAAAGTATCATTGCCGAAAGGTGCAACCCCTGAAGAGCATAATACTTTACTCGAGGCGGTGAAATGCCCGTCCGCCACTTTTCGTAAACATTGTTTCACATTGGTGCACACAGCAGAGTCATCGTGCTTAGAGAAAGGCCCATCATGACTCGAGTCCATCCTCAAAGGTTGGGCAAAAAGGGATATAATAAGCGCATCAAAACCATCCTTACCACCCCAAGCCATTAGTGCCCGTTGAATACTATGACATTGCAAAGACTTCCTCAAAACGAACATGCGCTCTTGATGAATAGAAGGTCTGAAAACTCGCAATGTGCACCGCGGTAACAACAAAAGTCTCACCCATGCCTCAACAGACTCTGCATAGCAACAACCTTTGCCAGAGCCGTAATTAATTTAAACTAATTTAACTAACTTACTTAACTTAACGAAACTATCGAGAAAACTTAACGGCACCAACGAGGTTTTAACGAATATGGAGAAATGAATACCTAGGTAAGAATCCTATTGACGATTCAATGGCTAACAAAATTAACTAATCACACGACACCGGGATCTTAAAAATAAATAAATCCACTAAGGGTCACTAAAGTTTGCTAGATCACCTCTCGGTCTCACCAACTAACTCTCACGAATCTATGAAGATTGAATTAACCTACCAGGATAAACATTACTAAGGTACCCTGATGACGCATCTCCTCTCGGACTCAACGACACAAAACCCGCTAAAAATTGGCACTAGCAACTATAGGGATAAAGGGGTAACAATATTTAACTTGATCTAGGAAACCTATTTGACGCAAATCTAAATCGGACAAGACCAAAACTCGCTCTCGCGCAATTCTAACATAGCCGAATAAAGAAACGAGACAAACCAACTCCCTATTACCTCTCGGTCACAAGGAAGGTGAACCTATTGAATTTTAATAATTAATTGCATAAAAGATTCCTATGGCCGCGCTAATCACAAACAGATAAAAAACACCAAGTCTATGACCTAAATGTAGAACCCTAACCGAATGACACAAAATCAATCAATCAAGGCAATAAGGAGAATCACATGCAAAAATTATATAAAAACAATAACTAACACATCCAAGATCGAATTAAATAAAGCTTTTCAATAATAATACATCGTGTAACTAGTCAAAACCAAATAAACCGTCAAATCAAACCAATATTCATCTCAACCTAGGTAGTTCTAATACTTAGCTACCCATAATATTAAATGAAAACAAAACAAGTCTAGTAGCAAAACACTTTCTCCTAATTTTCATGAAGAGAAGCTAAAATAAAGTAGAAAACCAAACCAAGTAATCAATCCGCCATTCCAAGAATAATGGTAGCCTCTCTTCAGTTGCACCCGGAAAACTTTATTGCGTGACCTCCAAAGTCTTTACTTTCTCCGCCGCCAAGTTTTCTCTTCTGTATTTCACGAAAACAATAAATAAAATAATGTCCTCAGTGGCGGCTAGGTTCTATCTTTATATAATGTGACATCCAATCATCACACAATCATGACGGCGGCTCCTTTGACTTCTGCTCCACGAAAACATAATAATAATCATAAGACTCTATTTGTCTAAACCTAAATATTATTATTATTATTATTAGGTGCGTGCACTTTTTTTTTTGTTTTCCTTTTTTTAAGATATTAAATATAATGTTAATTATAATAATAAAGTTAGTAATATATAATATATGCTCGACCCTTCATTCGTCGGTCTTCAGTTTAGTAAAAGTGTTCCACTTTAGCTCATTGTCTCTAGAAACCATTAAACTCATATATGAACCAAATAATAATAATATTAAACAAGAACCTGGCTCAAAAGTATCCAAAATAATAGGAAATATTGTTGGACTCGGTCGGCCCAAGACATATACTATAATTGATGTGGCTAGTGCGTTATAATCAAAGTCGGCTCATACCCAATAACAAGCTAGACAAACACCAATAATATTTGTTTATATATGATATGATCATATTAAATAAATATTAACACTTGCGTTATTTGGAACGGGGCTTCTAAATACAATGTACTTGTGAAATGAATAAATCATATGGATGATTTATATTATGAGAGAGATCATTACATAGTGTTATTTAAAATGGTTAAGTAACAATCTGTGAAAATATTATTACCTAGCATGTTACCTATAATGTGTTATACTTATAACACAATATAAGTTATAACATATATAAATATATATATATATATATATAAACCTTGGAAAAAATAATAAAAATAAGAAATGAAGGAGGGTGGCCGCCCCCCCCCCCCCATCTCTCTTTAATTGTTTATTATTATTATCTTATAGTGGGTACAGGCAATGGTATTGATTGGTCACTTGGAAGGTGCATTCAAACAAAAGACTTCCTCCTTCTCTCTCAGTTTTTGCATAACATTTTTCACAAGTAACAAAATTTTTTTCTCCTCTCCTCCTTCTCTCTCAAAATCGGCCAAGGGAACAAAAGGAAAGGAAGAAAGATTTTCAAGTAAATCCAAGCTAATCAAGGTGTTTGTTGGAAGCTTGGGGTATACAAGCTTGAAAAACTCCTCTTTGAAGTTCTAGCCAACCATTTCATCATCTCCTTCATACTTCCTTGGATTTGAAAGGTAGTCTTGACATGCACGGACTTATAGTGACATGCATGTGTTTGATAGTATGTATTTCATATATGGATCCGGGATTGGGTTTCGCATGTATAAAATTGGTTTTGTACACCTAAAATTAATAAGATTTAAAACATATATCCATTGCATTTTTGGTAAAAGTAAGGTTTTATCACTTTGAGAATCTTGTTAAAACCCAACAATGGCATCAAGAGCCGGTTATACGGATGTATGCTTCATTAGACCCAAAAATTTTCGGGTTTATGGTGGATTTTACCATTTGGCCAAAAATTTTAGGGATTTTAGTTACCCCATGGTTTTTTAAGATTATACTTTACATGCATGTGGTAATCTTGAAAAATTAAGTCATTTGGATGATTGATTGTTTTGTTTGGACAAAACCCGAAAATTTCGGCTTGGTTAAGGTTGGGCCAAAAGTTTTAGGGAAAAGAGGGGAACCATTTTTGGTCTTGTGTTATTGCATATTTGGATGTGTATTGGATGTTCATAACCTAGGCATGGCCTTGTGTTTGGTTGAATGTTTGTGTTGATGTGTTTGTTCATTCAAGTGGTTGTTTGTTCATTCGATTTGGTTGTAATATTTATTTGGGCTTGTAATCTGTTTATTCATTCATTTGGTTTGTAATAATAAGTAGATTAGATACTATTATTTTTCCAGAAAAATGTATTAGGATATATTTTCTGTAAAAGAAAATGCAAAGAAGGAAGCCAAATAAAGTGAAAGAGACCACAACATGGAATGAGCCCTTGAAGCATTTAGATGCGGGATCAAGTGGGAGTTCACGGACACAAACTTATGTCCTTTTGGGTCCTTAGGAGAGACTTTTTGACACACTTGTCTTCGGTCAACAAGTGTGGTCAATAATAGGAGGCTATGGTTATGAACCTGTAGTTGTGTATTTTATGCTTGTTTGGTTGATTTACTTTTGTTTGTGCTATTACAATTTGGATTGTTAACAACTTAAAATCAACAACTAGCAAAATTGGTTCCTTAGAAATCGTTAGGTAATAAAATTGATTTTATTAAAGACTAATGATTTCACAATAAAATGGGTTTTATTAATAGGAACTTTGAAAAATGGTTTTTCAACTAAGTACCATACATTTGAATGCATGCAAATGGAAGGTACATAAAATGTTTTCCAATCTAGTATTTAGAAAACGAAAATCCTTTTTTTTAAATAAGTCGAACACCATCCTTTTATACAATACTCGAATCACTTGGGAACTCGGTATGGGATAAAGGTCACCTAACCATGTTGGAGGAAACTTGAGAGTTTGAGGTGGGTTTACCATACTTGTGGGATAAAGGTCACCTAACCACTTGTATGTGTAAACTCACATGTGTGTATAAGTAGGACGACTTAAATTGGAAACCATGTAAATAGGGTCACCGAAGCATGTGAATAGGGAAACCATGTACTATGATGAAACTTTCTCTCCCGTAGCAATGCTGAAGTCTATTAGGATATTGTTTGCCATAGCCACACGTTATGACTATGAGATATGGCAAATGGATGTCAAAACCGCTTTTCTAAATGGGCATCCTGAGGAAGATGTCTATATGGTTCAACCCGAAGGTTTTGTCGATCCACAACATCCTAATAAAGTATGCAAGTTAAAGAAATTAATCTATGGATTGAAGCAAGCATCTAGAAGTTGGAATCACCGTTTTGATGAAAAAGTTAAGAAATTTGGATTCATCAAGAATGGTGATGAAGCTTGTGTGTATAAGAATGCTAGTAGGAGCATAATCACTTTCTTAGTATTGTATGTTGATGACATACTACTATTTGGGAATGACATTCCAACCATGGAAGGTGTAAAAGCATGGCTTGGAAGTTGTTTTTCCATCAAAGATCTTGGTGAAGCCGCCTACATTTTGGGAATAAAGGTCTATAGGGATAGATCAAGGCGGTTGATAGGTTTAAACCAAAGTGCATACATTGACAAAATCTTGAAAAGGTTCAAGATGAAGAACTCTAAGAGAGGTTTGGTACCTATTCAAAGAGGAACGATATTGAGTTCATCTCAATGTCCAAGCTCAAAGGAAGAGCAAGACAAAATGAATGGAATCCCATACGCATCGGCTATTGGATCCATCATGTATGCAATGATATGCACTAGACCGGATGTGTCATGCGCTTTAAGCATGAAAGTAGATACCAACAAATCCGGGAAGTAGCCATTGGATGGCGGTCAAGAGTATATTGAAATACCTTAGAAGAACTAAGGACATGTTTCTAATATACGGTTCGGGTGAGAAGGAACTCGTTGTAAAGGGTTACACGGATGCGAGTTTCCAAACCGATCGAGATGATTCTAGATCACAATCGGGATATGTTTTCGTAATAAATGGTGGGGCAGTCTCTTGGAAGAGCTCGAAACAAGATGTGGTAGCATTGTCCACCACGGAATCGGAATACATCGCCGCCTCATTGGTAGCACAAGAAGCTGCATGGATAAGGAAATTCATTGCCGATCTAGGGGTGGTCCGTACCATTCAGGACCCTCTAGAAATCTTTTGTGACAACGAGGGAGCGATTGCTCAAATCAAAGAACCTCGTGCACATCAAAAGACAAGGCACATTGAGCGGAGATTCAACTACATAAGGGATGAAGTTGAAAAGGGAAATATATGTATTAGCAAAGTTCACACCAATCAAAACATTGCGGATCCACTCACGAAGCTCCTTGAAAGGCCAAAGCATGAAGGTCACACTTGTGTCTTAGGACTTCGATATTCTAGTGATTGGATATGATCTATTTTGTATTTGGATATCGGAACAATAACAAGCTAGACAGACACCAATAATATTTGTTTATATATAATATGATCATATTAAATAAATATTAACACTTGCGTTATTTGGAACGGGGTTTATAAATACAATGTACTTGTGAAATGAATAAATCATATGAATGATTTATATTATGAGAGAGATCATTACATAGTGTTATTTAAAATGATTAAGCAACAATATGTGAAAATATTATTACCTAGCATGTTACCTATGATGTGTTATATTTATAACACAATATGAGTTATAACATATATATATATATATATATATATAGGGTAAGGATCCTAAGAGAACCATTGGCAAATTGAGAACTTTTAGAACCATTTTGGACCACTAAAAAAACCCTCTAAAAAAATTATAAATCACACAAAACCGAAAATTTTAAAAAAGTAAAAAAACCAAAATTCTTATATTTCATTCCGGTTTTATTAAAAAAAAAACAAATTTTTTTTTTCTTTTTAATTCGTATTATACCTATACACATATGTATACTTTCATTTAATCTCTAGTTACGTAATATACACATATGTACATTATCATTTACCTTAAATTATACATATGTGTATAGGAAAAAACATGTGTGTACATATTATACATATATGTATAATAAAAAAAACGGATTTTTTTTCTTTTTAATTCGTATTATACCTATACACATATGTATACTTTTATTTAATCTCTAGTTATGTAATGTACACATATGTATATTATCATTTACCTTAAATTATACATATGTGTATAGGAAAAAAACATATGTGTACGTATATGTACATATTATACATATATGTATATGTATAATTTAGCTAAACCGAGAATTTTTTTTACGTTTTTTTTTTTAGAAACCGGGATGATAAATAAGAACTTTGGTTTTTTTACTTTTTCTATTTTTGTGTTTTTTTTTTTTTGTTTTATGATTTTTTTTATTTTTGGGTTTTTTTGTGATCCAAAAAGTTCTCACATGATCTTGATCCTATATATATATATATATATATATATATAAACCTTGAAAAAAATAATAAAAATAAGAAATGAAGGAGGGTGGCCGCCCCCCCCCCCCCCTCTCTCTTTCTCTCTTTAATTGTTTATTATTATTATCTTATAGTGGGTACATGCAATGGTTTTGATTCGTTACTTGGAAGGTGCATTCAAACAAAAGACTTCCCCCTTCTCTCTCATTTTTTACATAACATTTTTCACAAGTAACAAAAGTTTTTCTCTCCTCTCCTCCTTCTCTCTCAAAATCGGCCAAGGGAACAAAAGGAAAGGAAGAAAGATTTTCAAGTAAATCCTAGCTAATCAAGGTGTTTGTTGGAAGCTTGGGGTATACAAGCTTGAGGAACTCCTCTTTGACGTTCTAGCCAACCATTTTATCATCTCCTTCATACTTCCTTGGATTTGAAATGTAGTCTTGACATGCATGGACTTATAGTGACATGCATGTGTTTGATAGTATGTATTTCATATATGGATCCGGGATTGGGTTTTGCATGTATAAAATTGGTTTTGTACACCTAAAATTAACAACATTTAAAACATATATCCGCTGTGTTTTTGGTAAAAGTAAGGTTTTATCACTTTGATAATCTTGTTAAAACCCAAAAAATATTTATATAATAATATGTATATTTTAAACCACATCAAATATCTCCACACTTAAACCTTTTTCATCCGTGAAAAAGCTATTTGCAATGGAATCAGAATTGGAAAAATGGTTTTCAAAACGTCTAGGTTACTTTAATTAATAGATAGATAAACGCAAAAATCGCGATTGCCGATATTGTTGTCCACTTAAACCCAGCCACCAACCTATCAGGCCTCCCATCATATTCAATGATTACTTTCAAGTGATATCAATAAACCTATGGGTCTCACACCTAAAGAGTTACAGATCTGTTTACCCCCATCTCAAGCATAATCAAGACAACCAAAACCGGGTTGAAACAGACTGGTTCAACCTATCACCGTAATCTAGAAACCCTTTAATGGTAAGAAGAAAATGCACTTAGGTGGAATTTAGATGGATGAAAGGTCAAATGACGTCGTACGAGCGATACCTAATCCTAAAACTATATTAGCGGATTTCGGTCCAGCATTGTTTTACCCGAGCTGCAACCCAGTATATGACGGTCCCAGGTCTCCACCCATAGTATTTCCTAAAAATATTTATTGACTAAAAACCTTGAGCCCCAATAGTGTATCCTCAGAGTCACCATTCCCTTGGTAACACGTAGGCTCTCGGCCCCGTCTAGTATGTGCCTTTTGGCCTCTTTTTCTATTGCTTTAGAAATTTTTTTTTTTTTAAGTGAATGCTTCTTTGACATTTGCATAACTTACTCATTCACTTTACTTTCAAAATATTGCACATATTTGGCGTTCATGCAACAAAACTTTTTGGTCTTAGGCATCTTTTACCTAAATATATAACTATTTTATAATGCTCGTATAAATGATAGACATGGTGGGCGCGCCACCACTCGTTATTTATTTTCATAAAACAGAGTGGCGTGCTAATTTTAAGTGTATTTAATTCTCACCACCTCAAGGTTTTAAGATTGAGGTAATACTCGTTATGCCTTATCGAATTTTCAGCTTCACTATCCCCCCCCCCCCCCCAATATGAGAACCCACAAGGTTTATGACTATTAGGTATAATAATAATAATAATCAGGGGAAACCTTTCAAAGCTAGTTTGCCTACCGAAACATCCCAAATTAAGTGCGCTTTCTATTTTGTTTATCTCATATATGTTAATAGTTTTAAAAACCAATCCACAATTTTTCTATCATTTTCCATTTTATTGCAAAATATTTAATTCAAGGGAAATTTTCTTTTAATTTTCCTTTTTTTTTAATTTATTTTTTTATTTTATTTTTATTTTTTAACTACCTAATAAAACGCCAGTTTCCCATCCCCACACTTAAATTTCACATTGTCCTCAATGTGAGGCAGAAAAAAGACAAAAATAAAGCTGAAATAAAATGAAATAAAACAAAAAATAAAGAAAATGGAACAGACTCCCCTGGTAAATTGCAGTGGCCGTGTGTCATGAATCATGTTCCTTGCCCTCTAATTCGAACGCGATCAGCAAACTATTTCCAAATAACGTATTCTGCCGCGAACGAAAGTGGCAATCCTGAAGTAGCCTGCATCCCCACACTTGTTTAAAACCATAGTTCAGCAACCATCTCACAAGAAACTTTGGGACACCCTGCAAGCGAGAGAAGAAACACCCAGCAATACAAAGAAATAAAAATAAAAATGAAAATAAAATAAAAGGAAAAGATATTACCGGGTTACCTCCCGGGAAATGCTAAGTTTATAGAAGATGTAACATTCGTTACTTTTCAAACCCGAAAACCCGACCCATTTCGAATTTTCGGTTTTTGTTCATATATATATAAACTTCATTACATATATTTTATTATTTGTTTTCGTTAAACCGTCTTGATCATTGTTTATTATTTATGTAATATTCTCGATCATTCTTCGTTCGTTTTCTATTCGTTTTATGCAATTAACGAAACTCTAGGATTAAGATTTTTATTCAAGATAAACAATTTACAAGATGCGGGTAACAAATATTCAAGTATTAAAAATTTTAATTCATTATTAAGCATCTTTCAAAGTTCAAGGTCCACTTTGTAATTTAGTTTAGTTTGGATATAAAACAATCTTGAAAGAGCAGGGGCTTAAAGTGTAACTTTAAATTCAAAATAATATTATAATATAATAATATGACCCAGCCCAGCCCCCCCCCCCTCTTCCTCGTTTTTCTGGCGCCAGCGACGGGTGAAGTCCGGTGAGCCTATAATGGTAATAACGAGTGATTAAAATCAATTGACTCATCATAACGGTTTTAGTCAACATCAACTTAACCTTGATCATCGTCCATAACGAATAATAACAACTAATTTGCACGTGAGCACCGTTAAGTCCGCCGAAAATTGCTCCAAATTCATTAACGAGTATAAATCACTAATTGTTTCAATTAAACTATAAATAGTGCCGAAAACACTCGTCTAGACTCGCTCATATCATCACTTTAACCTATTTTGCTCTCTGGAACACGAAATTCACGTCCAAATCGTTTTTCCGGCCAATCGTCGTTCACCCTCGAAACATAACACTTACAGGTAACTTGTATATGGTTTATGATAGTTTTTCATCGATAATTGAAAGCCCTAACTTAGATTAAACAAACATGGAATGAAATTGGAAAATTGGAAGTCTAGAGTTTTGGTATGAAGATGATGAAGTTTTTCATAATAATTTATAAATTTCTGTTTCTGTTCTTTAAACAAGTTATAAGCTGGTTCAAGTGGTTAAGACTTATGGGTGTGGTACACAGGACCCGGGTTAGAACTCGGGCCAGTGCATCATTGCTATTTATTTTTGTAAAACAATACCAGTTTATTCGCTTTATTAATCAAATAACTCATTTAAAAATCATAATAAATCTAATAAGGTTATTTTTAAACTAAACAAAATTTCATAAATTAAGTATAAATCTGTTCCCATGTAAAACCAACTTTCATTACCGTTAACTCGTAAATTTGAATTCGTTAAGCTTTAATTGTTTAACTTTTAATTCGTTAAAACCGTTAGAATTTAGTTAAATTCGTAAACTTTAACCCATGCCTAGCAAATGTCATTTTTAAATGTTAACTTATTAGCCAAATGATATTTAAATAATATATTTCATTAAATCATTTAAAATTATATTACGATTCGTTAGCCTTAACGCGCCAACTTTAAATTGTTAATCCGTTCAATGCAAAACCGTAACTCTCATATTAGTATTAAAGTTATAATATTAAAAACCATTAAACTTACATTAAGCATAGAATAATATTAAAATAATTCACGCCTTAAAATAATAATCGCGTCATCTTTAAAACCAAATAATTAACCCGTATAATCCCGTGAGCTAGTCTTTAAACATTCATATTTATTTTACTTATAGTTCGAGAAGTTCAATTGTTTCGGATTCTTTAGAGTACTTTCGGTTGCCTCGGTTTCGTTATTGCGCTTAGGTTTATATTTCAAGCTATCTTCGATTTCGAGGTGAGTTTTTCACCACCCCTTTTTAATGTTTTAATGTTTTGGGGTAGCATATGTATCCTTATTAAAATTCAAGCATTGTTTCTTCTATTACAAAACTATAATTCGTATATGGACTTGTGTGCTACTTGTATTACTTTCACGAATATTACTTGCACGATTGGGAAGCCTCAATAAGTATGATCATACCCCCCCCCCTTTGCACTCAGGTCCATTTGTATCGAGTGGAAAAGGGCCTCATTATCCGAGTACGTTGGTTGTTACCAACTGGAAAGGACCTTACTTGCGCGATTACCCGAGTACGTTGGTTGATACCAACTGGAAAGGACTTTACTTGCTCATTTATCACTTGTCCATGAATTGTATGATTTTTACGTATTATATCAAACTATGGGAATCTCACCAGCTATGTCCATAGCTGACTTTATTTTATACATATGCTACAGGTGTAAAGATACGAGAATGAAAGTTAGAAGACATATAGCATGCCTATAGGATATTCAAAGAACAACTTATCATTTGTTTATTAATTTGTTACAGCTTGTGTTATTTGATAAACTTGTGTTACATGAAGATATAAATGAAATAATGTTATTATGGTCACATAATAGTGTCACGTGTGTTTAAGCAATCTGTACGTCACACTCGGGCGTTTTCGCTTTAGCCGGGGTGTTACAGAAGAGTCTTCAGCCAGACTCACTCCTAAAACCTCAATTAGGAGGCTTCTCCTTTATTCTCTTCCCATCTGTGCTCCTCAACATTCTTCTCTTACACCTGGTCGAGAAGTAACCAATTGTAAAGCTCTCCTGGGCCCAAAAATATAAATTCAGCTCGGCCCACCAACTTTTGAATTTCCCGGGACCGAAACGTATGATATTCATGTAGCTCAAGAGGTGGTCATCCCTACATGATGATTTGGTGAAGTTAGGCAGGTATGATAATTTCCTACGAACAATTCGATCGCTGAGCCTCGGTATCCTTTCTCTTCTAGTCAATTTTTCAAACCTCGACACGTCCCGAATGGAGATTAAGTACAGTTCATGTTTTGGTTTATCAGATTCGATGTGTAATGCCATAGGAACCGACTCACTTACATCCTCATGGCTCTCCTCGCAAGGCTCCCTCTCGATTCCCACACTTGGCTCGTTATACAGTAAATCTTTAAGACGCTTTAAATCACCAAGTGGGTCAAACTCTCCTTCATCCATAGCAGTAAAATCCATCAACTCTTCATCAAGCTCACCCCTAAACTCGTCCTCCCAAGAGGGAGCACATTCCTCAATCTGAATTTCCGTCTCAACATCTTCAAACTCAATAAAAGGCTCACTAAGTTGTGACTGACTCATTAAGCTTAGCTGAATTCCATCTAAAGCTTGTTGGTTCGGAAATGGGGCATTTGGATTAGAGTAATGGATGATATGTAACCAATCGAATATTATCTCATCTGGATATGGTATTTGCTTGATGAATTCGCCGGATGATTTTTCATAACGGAATTGAGGTTTCACGTGTTTTTTTTTCTATGTGAGCCATTATCCTTTGTATTTCCAGTTGTCACATGGTGTAACCTCTTTGTTCCTTATAGGGGTATTCTTCAAATTCGATCCTGTAGTAACACTCCATGAAGATCATTGCTTAAGATAAACTCAAACAGAAAAGGATCACCGACACCAGACAGTAGTAAAATAAATTAAATAAGAATAATATGAAACTAAAACTAAATTAATTAAAATAACTAATCAAATCTAAAAATAAACACAAAAATACAATAGGCAAGTCCCCAACTTGCGTCGTTCTCCAATAGCCTCAAACGGTGTCCCCGGCAACGGCGCCAAAAACTTGATGTGCGAAAATATATATATAAATAGAATGTGATTGGCAACTAAGCTTTAAAAACCAAACAACCTAAACTAGTTCACACAATCGGCAAGTGTACCGGTCGTGTGTAGCAAAGAGAAAAGGAAGTCCGGATATCGAACTCAAGGACACGTGAGGTGGCTCGGAAAACTAGGCCCTAACTAAGTATTGCCTAATAAAAATATTTCACTTTATATTATTATTTTATTTAAATTAATTTAAACTAATTTAACTAACTTACTTAACTTAACTAAACTAACGAGAAAACTTAACAGCACCAACGAGGTTTTAACAAATATGGAGAAACGACTACCTAGGTAAGAATCCTTTTGACGGTTCAACGGCTAACGGAATTAACTAATCACATGACACCGGGATCTGAAAAGTAAATAAATTAACCAAGGCTCACTAAAGTTTGCTAGATCACCTCTCGGTCTCACCAACTAACCCTCACGAATCTAAGAAGATTGAATTAACCTACCGGGATAAAGATTACTAAGGTACCCTAATGACGCATCTCCTTTCGGACTCAACGACACAAAACCTGCTAAAAATTGGCACTAGCAACTCTAGGGATAAAGGGGTAACAATATTTAACTTGATCTAGGACACCTATTTGCACACAAATCTAAACCGAACAAGACCAAACTCGCTCTTGCACAATTCTAACCTAGCCAAATAAAGAAACGAGACAAACCAACTCCCTATTACCTCTCAGTCACAAGGAATGTGAACCTATTGAATTTTAATAATTAATTGCATAAAAGATTCCTATGGTCGTGCTAACCACAAACAGATCAAAAACACCAAGTCTATGACCTAAATGTAGAACCCTAACTGAATGACACAAAATCAATCAATCAAGGCAATAAGGAGAATCACATGCAAAAATTATATAAAAACAATAACTAACACATCCAAGATCGAATAAATAAAGCTTTTCAATAATAATATGTCGTGTAACTAGTCAAAACCAAATAAACCGTCAAACAAAACCAATATTCATCTCAACCTAGGTAGTTCTAATACTTAGCTACTCATAATAATAAATGAAAACAAAACAAGTCTAGTAGCAAAACACTTTCTCATAATTTTCATGAAGAGAAGCTAAAATAAAGTAGAAAACCAAACCAAGTAATCAATCCGCCATTCCAAGAATAATGGTAGCCTCTCTTCAGTTGCCCCCGGAAAACTTTATTGCGTGACCTCCAAAGTCTTTACTTTCTCCGCCGCCAAGTTTTCTCTTCTGTGTTTCACGAAAACAATAAATACAATAATGTCCTCAGTGACGGCTAGGTTCTGTCTTTATATAATGTGACATCCAATCATCACACAATCATGACGGCGACTCCTTTGACTTCTGCTCCACGAAAACATAATAATAATCATCAGACTCTATTTGTCAAAACCTAATTATTATTATTATTATTATTATTATTATTATTATTATTATTATTATTATTAATAGGCAATGCGTGCACTTTTTTTTTGTTTTCTTTTTTTTAAGATATTAAATATAATGTTAATTATAATAATAAAAGTTAGTGATATATAATATATGCTCGACCCTTCATTCGTCGGTCTCTAGTTTAGTAAAAGTGTTCCACTTTAGCCCATTGTCTCTAGAAACCATTAAAGTCATATATGAACCAAATAATAATAATATTAAATAAACACCTGGCTAAAAAGTATCCAAAATAATAGGAAATATTTATATAATAATATGTATATTTTAGACCACATCATAAGCCACGTTGGGTCGAGGACTACGCTATCTCGAGGGGAAAATTAAGTATCAAAATGTTTTGTGTCAACATGTTCACCAGCATGTGTTGCTAACGTATTTTATAAACTGGTTTACAGGTAATCAAGATTAGGTGTTTAGAGACAATGGATAGCCATTAGACGATTTGATGGCTCAGATGGAGTTTCAGATAATAAACTAATGTAAATTATGGTTTTTGTAACTCAAACACTTTTGTACCAACCACCGAGTGTTTAATTCCCGACTTTTGAAATATAAAATTATTTTAATCAAGACTTTCGCTTTGCAACCTTAAACTCTGATATATTTGCAAAATAGATACCAACTAATGGTTACACTCCTAGGCCCCAGATTGGGGTGTGACATTTGTAATACTCAGTTCAATTCGTTTGTAAGAACTTGATTCGATTCATTTGTAATAATTGATTCGATTCGTTTGTAAGAACTCGATTCGTTTGGAATACTCGGTTCAATTCATTTGTAATACTCAATTCGATTCATTTGTAAGAACTCGATTTGATTTGTTAAGAACTCGATTCGATTCATTTGTAATACTCGATTCGATGATTCATTTATAATACTCGATTCGATTCGTTAGAATACTCGATTCGATTCAGGATAGTAATCCAGAAACCAAATTAAAGTAGTTATTAGCCTACGTAGTAAGACTTAAGTAGAAAGTAGTTAATTAACACCTGTATTTTCACAGCCCACGGCCGCTATATCCCAGGAAGGGAGCCGCGAACATCGAGTGGTGGTATCGGTATTTATCAAAATAATTTGCAGCGGAATATTTAATCATGACCGTAGTTAGGAAAAATGATCGGAGTTTATAAAAACACCATGATTCTTATTTCATAAACTAGGGATAAAACCCATTTTTATAAAAATATAAGTTTTATAGGGATACACCCTAATTTACAAAACACGTTTCTTTATTCTAGTGACAAACCACTTATTTAAGCTGGAAGCCCGCAGACATCATTCCTTTGTCTCTAACAAGTCACCTGAAACATATTTAAAAATATATAATCAGTAGGAAATACTGGTGAATATATTCATTTATAAATGACACATTTTACAGCTACAGCATTAAGATGTTTTTACATCTGCCGGCTTACAAATTACTTAAAGGTACTTTTCACTCGACCATATATGTGACTGTGGTCATATGACTTATTGGCTAACACGTGTCCAATAAGTAACGTGTAATAGCCTAGTATGCAAGCCTTGTATACAAACCCCACAATAACAGCAGTAATCACCCCGTAAGTCTATAGAGACTTAATCGCTGTAATGTAATTAAAATCTTTTGAAAATATTTTGAAAGAATTTGGACTATCTGTCATGAGTTTGATGAGTTTAAAAATCTTCATGATAGTATTGGAAAACCAGTTGTCTCACATAAATGTGAGTTGTACAAAAACTCGAATGTCTCACCTTGAAAGTTTACAGTTAACGAGCCTCCTGATATTAAGTGCCTAGGTTAAGCACAATGTAGTATATATAAGTTAGTATAAACCCCGTAATCATAACATTATTCACGAGACTAGAAACTTTACACGATGACACAATGTCTTACCTTATTCAGGCAGAGCCTTTGGATTCGCGTATAAAAGTTTCTTGTATGATTTCTGGACCTGATAGTTTTTTTCCACCTATTTTTTCCCAATTCACTGGAGTTCTACAATTTCGTCCATAAGTACTTCAAATTGGGCAGCATTAATGCTTGTATGATAACTATTATTACAGGAGAATTCTATTAGGGGTAAATGGTCATCCCAATTTTCACCAAAATCTATTACACATGCTTTTAGCATGTCTTCCAATGTTTGTATGGTCCTTTCACTTTGACTGTCAGTCTATGGATGGTATGTTGTGCTCAAGTTTAACCTTGTTCCCATAGCTAATTGAAAACTTTTCCAAAAATGAGAAGTGAAACGGCCATCCTGATCAGATTCAATAAATAATGAAACTCCATGTAATGAGACGGCTTTGTCTACATACAGTTTAGCTAATTGTTCCATTTTAAAAGTTTCCTTCATTGGTATAAAATAAGTTGATTTTGTTAATCTATCCACAATCACCTAGATTGTGTAATTACCTCTTCTTGTTGTAGGTAATTTAGTAACAAAATCCATTGTTATTAATTCCCATTTCCATTCTAGCATTTCTAATTGTTGAAGTAATCCTGATGACTTCTGATGTTCATCTTTAGCTTGCGAATAAGTTATGCATCTCGAAACATAACTCGCTACGTCCTTTTTCATTCCTATCCACCAATAGGTTTTCTTCAAATATTGATACATTCTATCTTTTCCGAGATGCATCGAATATTTGGATTTATGATCTTCTTCAAGAATCCTTTCTCATAGATTTTTATTGATTGGTACCCAGATTCTGTTCCCCATTCGAAGAGTCTCATCATCTCCTTTCACCAGTTGATCAATTGTACTATTTCTTTTCTGATCAGCAATGTTATTTCCTTCTATTTCTTGTTTCTGGGCATTTTTCACTTCATCAATTAAGTTGATCTGAATTTCTAACCTTAGAGCTCTTGCTCTTTTAGGTTTCTCATG
This sequence comes from Bidens hawaiensis, assembly GCF_021521415.1. Classification (NCBI taxonomy): domain Eukaryota; kingdom Viridiplantae; phylum Streptophyta; class Magnoliopsida; order Asterales; family Asteraceae; genus Bidens; species Bidens hawaiensis. The sequence continues at coordinate 1,193,346 of NW_027491074.1, read as the reverse complement.
CTATTTTCTGCTTAATGCATCGGCCACTGCATTAGCCTTACCTTCACGATATTGGATTTCACAATCATAGTCACTAAGAATTTCCATCCAGCGTCTTTGCCTCATATTGATCTCCTTTTGCCTAACAATATATTTTAAAGTTTTATGATATGTGAATATGGTAAACTTACTACCATACAAATAATGTCTCCATATCTTTAGGGAAAAAATTATTGCTCCCAATTCTAAATCATGAGTTGTGTAATTCTCTTCATGCTTTTTCAGTTTTCTGGATGTGTAGGCAATAACTTTTTCATGTTGCATCAGTACACATCCTAATCCTGGTTTGGAAGCATCACAACAAACTATGAAATCTTTAGTTCCTTCTGGTAGTGCAAGTATTGAGAAATTTGTTAACTTTTACTTTAAAGTTACAAAAGCTTCTTCTTGATCGGGTCCCCATTCGAACTTGACATTTTTACATGTTAACTCTGTTAACAGAACTGCTATTTGGGAAAAATCTGAAATGAAGCGTCTATAAGATCCTAACAATCCTAAGAAACTTCGAATTTCTGTAAGAGTTTTAGGAATTTTCCATTTAGTGATGGCTTCTATTTTAGCAGGGTCCACATGAATACCTTCATGGTTAATCAAGTGACCTAGGAATTGTACATCCTGTAACCAAAACTCACATTTTGAGAATTTAGCATAAAGCTTCTCTTTTCTCAATAGTGTCAAAAGTGTATGAAGATATTTGACATGACCATCACTAGTTTTGGAATATATAAGTATATCGTCTATAAAAACGATTAAAAATTTATCCCGGTAGGGTTTACATATCCGATTCATCATATCCATGAATGCAGCTGGTGCATTGGTCAGACCAAACGGATGTAAATTCATAGTGACCATATCTCGTTCTGAAAGCAGTCTTTGAAATATCTTCTTCCTGCACTTTTAATTTATGGTATCCTGAGCGTAAATCGATTTTTGAAAAATATCGAGCTCCTTGAAGTTGATCAAATAGATCATCAATTCTCGGTAATGGATACCGATTCTTAACTGTACCTTATTCAATTCTCTATAATCAATACACATGCGCATCGACCTATCTTTCTTTTTAACAAACAGCACTGGTGCTCCCAGGGTGATTGGTTGTATGAAACCTTTTTCTAGCAATTCATCTAATTGCTTATTTAATTCTAACATTTCTGTTGGTGCTAATTGTATGGTACTTTGGAACTTGGTGTTGTTCTTGGTATCACATGAATTCTGAATTCCACATCACGATCTGGCGGTTTTCCAGGTAAATCTTCTAGGAAGACATCAGAATATTCTGATACTACCAGAATTTTTTTAGCTCCTTTCCTTTGGCGGTAATGATTACAAAAATCATATATACTACGCCTTGCTTCCTTATATAGTTTGTCGCTTTCATAACTGATATAAACTTTGTAGGTCTAGAAATTGTCTCCATGGATTGTAATAATCTCTTCTGTTGGCGTACGAATCTCAGCATAATTCTTACCACATAGTATTCGAGCATGATTGGCTGCTAACCAGTCCATTCCTAATAAAACATCGAATCCAACCAAATTCACTGGAAGCAAATTTTCTTTAAACCTGTGACCTAGTAAGTCTATATTTTCTCCTTAAAGTACTTCATGAATATGAGTTGAATTCCCGTCGGTTGTTTCTACAGTGCCGACTTAATTAAGTTTAGTTAAGAGTTGATTTAGGGCTTGGCAAAAATTCGTGTTTATGAAACTTTGATTTGCTCCAGAATCAAAAAATACTTTAGCGTAAACGTCATTAGTAAGAAACGTACCCGTAATGGCATCTGGAATTATTGTTGCTTCTTGTGCAGTAAGCTGAAAATATCGCACATTCGTCTTAGATCCATCTATATTCTTAGCTTTGTTGTCAGACACCTTTGTCAAATTTGGGCATTTTGGACGGATGTGGTCAGGTTCTCCGCAGTTATAGCAAACACGGTTTCTTTTCTTCTACATCCTTCATCTGTATGACCAACCATCTTGCAATAATTGCGGTACTTAGTCTTTTTAAAAACGCGTCTCCCTGAATGCCTCTTTCTGCAAATTTTACAGAAAGGCTGAATATAGAATTTCCCTGCTCCTTTCTTTCAAATTCTTGGGTAATTTCTGGGATAGATCCTTCTTTTTGTTCTCTTCCTTTGTTCGGATTAATCCTTCTATCATGGTATTGGCTAGCTCAACTGCTTCCTCTGGTCTAGCCGACTTTACCAGATCACGGATTTCACTTACTAATCTCCATAATATTAATTAGTACTGATTCTGGCAAAGGCAAAGCCGGTACCATTCTTGCATATTCGAATAATTTTTTCGTATACTCATGTAACGCACGTTAATTTCCGGTTCCAAGAGTTAAAGCTTGTAGAGTATGTATAATAATCGGGATTTATCCGACGTTTCTCGGAAGCCTTTGCGTCATCTCGGTACGTTAAATCACTTAGCTTTCCACACAAGTTGCTACACACTTCATACTAGAGGTACTAGAGTGTAATTTATTTTATATCATAATATATATAAAAAAAACTAACCCTAATACCCATGCAGCGCCGATCGGAAGAGAGACCCCCCCTGCTCAAAATTCTTCTGTCCAGCCAGCTTTGATCCGTAAAAACTTCAATTCCAGGTCGGTTTTATGATTCCCCATGTCTCTTACACGTTAATTGACCTTTGAATTACGCGTATTGATCGAAAAACCACTTGTTGTAGGCTAACCGGGTGGCTGTCCAATTGAGCTTTTCCGGGACTTTTTTGAGTGAGGTTTTTGCATCAAAATCCTCCTAGGTATTTGTAGTACATCATATTAAAATTTCGTGGCCATTGGAGGTGTTTAGGTCGGTCAATCGATTTTAGTTCGAAAACTAGGGTTTATCGGGTGTAGAATTGTCAATTGTTGAGTTTGATGCGTTAATCGATTGAATGACCAACTGAATCAGTTTGCATGGCCCTAGGGGGGTTTAAGGGCTGTGGAAAAATTATTTTTTTGGAAATCGGGGCTGTTTAGGTTGGTGATTAGTTAATCGAGTCGGTTGTGCGCAAATTGTCGTTTAAACATTAAAGTGAGCGTTGTAAAAAGGAACCGTCGACCCTATCAACTCGGGGGACATAATTATGATGTATGAAAAGGTTAAGATGGGAATTAGGTCCATTTAGGGCTGATTTGTTTGAAAAATTGGTTTTAAGATTTGGTGCGCGCAAATTCGACTCGAGTTGCATACCGACCGGTGAGTTGTGCATCATGGTTAGCCCGACCATGATCGTAGGGTGGATTTGGTTAATTGAAGGGTTTTAGGGGCTGAGGTAAAGTAATTGGGTATGGGTTGGGCCTCGGGCCAAGTTGTTGGGCCTCGGGCCAAAGTGTTGGGCTTGAACGGCCCATTAGGCAAGTGTGTTCTTACGATCTAGTTTAGTGACGCGTTGTGTACAATTTACAGGCCCTTACTTGTGAGTTTGCACTTAGGGATTTCCTAGCTCGTTGCAGGTGTTCGGTTGAATTCAGGTGAGTTCTTGATGCCCCGTTTAACTCTTTTTAAGTTTTGGGCTAGCATGCACATCTAAGCAAATTTTGCTTGATGAAATGTTTTAAACTAATTTTGCATAGGCTTGCTAGTATTGGTAGGCCTTGGAATGTTATAGAATGTGTGTATGCATATATATTATTGTATGGCCAATATTTGGCGAATGTTGTATTCGCTATCGACTACAGAATGTTACGTATGCCTACTTCGTGTTTGCATGCGTTGAATGGAATGTTACGTGTTGGGGTTGTACGTTTTCTCGGCCCTGAATGTTATTATTGAATGTTATATATATTTATATATATATGAATGCACGTATAGAGATGTTCATACGTAAGGATGATTATTTATTAAATGTGATGACCTAACTGATGTATTTCCGTTTACAGTTTTAAAACCGTTGGAATGATTATGAAGACTTTTGTTACTTATTTAAAACTTGAACTCACTCAGCTTAAGCTAACTTTGTGTGCATGTTAGTGTGAGTTTCAGGTTAGGAAGAGGATGTCTTATCGCTTGGACGTGCACGAAGCTACTTGGACGGTGAAGAGCATACGGGATTTGAAGACTTTATTATTAAACATTTCCTTTTAAAAATTTTTATTAAAGATAATTAAGTTGGTTTTGGGCAAAATTCCTGGGTTTTGGGAACTTATTTTATTATTTACGTTTTCCGCTGAATTTTACTCTGAAATTGGTTGCTTAATGGGACGATTGATTTTTTTTTTTTTTTAGTTTTAAATATTTTATAAGTGTTTTGTATGATTACTAATTGTGGGGTTCACGGGGTTCGGGGCCTTACAACTCACAACATTTCATACCTTCCATCTTGTGGTTTAAGAACATAGTAGCAATTTTTTCTCTTTCATGTGAAAGACAGAATTTCCTTTCTACTATTTCTTTGAATTCTCCCTAGGTCATAGTGTAAATCATGTTAATTCCTTTTTCCTGGAGGACTGTATTCCACCTAACTAATGCTTCATTAATGAATAGATTAGAAGCATACAATATTTTTCTTCTTCAACATATTTTCTGATTCTTATAACAGTTTCTGTCTTTTCTATCCAGCGCAGTGCTGAAATGGCTCCTTCATTCCAAAAAATTCGGTTGGCTTACAGGCCACTCAATCCTTGTAAGTACAACCATTAGTTTTGTTTTATTTTATTTATTTTTTTGACTTTTTGGGTAATTTGTTTCTATTTCCTTCATTCACACTGTTACTAGCCTCAGTGTCAGACTTTCGTTTGTTACTCTCGGTCTTATCCCTAATTATAGTTAATGGTTGCCTAATAGCTTCAGCAATTTGAGGGATTGCTTCAGCGATTCTCTGAGCTATCATATTTTCAATAGCATTCATATTCAGAGCATTTTCTTGATTCGAATTTTCATGATTGTGCTTGTTTTCATGATTGTTTTGGTTTTCACTGTTGTTTTGGTTAGAAAGAACATCATTCGACATCTAAATTGCAAACAAGAAAGGAATTATTAATATCATAATTAAATAATAAAGTAAGCAAGATATTAACACATAAGCATAGAATATGTTAACACATCGGCACAGAATATGTCAAAATCGTCGATCATTGCGACATTTGTTCTTTTTATATATATGCATCATAATATTTTACATCTAATCTATATTTTCTATATATTCTACATATATACATACACATCTTTTTTTACAAGAAAGAAATTACGATAATGAACATATATATTAGTAGTCTTCATATATACGGTTCTCGATCATAATATCTCCAAGTGATATTCTCCCCAATATTTCTCTGTCTGTTGCCGGTGTCAATCAACTCTTCCCCATAGTGACGAAATTTTGTCGTCATCTCTGGTGTTATTGTGGGGTAGTTGGACCTCTCGGCTTGGAACTGTGCATATGGATTTATCATCATGGTATGGAACTGCTAGTAATTAGTCCACCATTTTTCTAACTGAGCATGGTTAATAAGTTCATCAGGGGGGAGGTATTTTTTCTTGGTTTTGAGTAGGTATGGTCGGGTAGATCGAGATTCCTACACCTATATCATTTATTATTGGTTGAAAAATTTCACATTGATCTAGGCATCTACCTAGCCTTTCTTGCATTGGTATTTATGTAGGGGGTTGTGGTTGAGATGATTCTGGTTCCGGTTCTGGTTATGTTTGTGGTGTTGGAACTACTATTCCTCTCTTTTGTTTTCTCATTACTTTTTGCCAGTTCTTATACCTCCTTCTCCTTTTTGGTTTTGGTTGCTCTAGAGGTTGTGCCTAGAATATCATAGGTTCTGGGTATTATGTATTTTGTTCACTAGAGTTTCACACATCCATATCCGCAGTGTTAACGGATATGTTTTCGAAGGCTTCAACGAGCTCACTCATGTTGTTAATCAAGAATAATAAAACAACGAACTCCAAAAGAAAATCATATTATTTATATTCACATGTAGTTAGGATCTTATCCATATGGTTAACACATAGGTTAATACATTTTTTTCCTAATTCTTAATTTTAAGATTAAGTATTGTTAAAATACTTGTATTGCTTAAACCAGTGGCTCTGATACCACTTCAGCTTTCACAACCCCCAACCCCTATACACCGAGAGGGGAGCCGTGAACATCGAGTGGTGGTATCGGTGTTTATTAAAATAACTTGCAGCGGAATATTTCATCAGGACCGTAGTTAGAAAAAATTATCAGTGTTTATAAAAACACCATGATTCTTATTTAATAAACTAGGGATAAAACCCATTTTTATACAAACATAAGTTTTATATGGATAAACCCTGATTTACAAAACACATTTCTTTATTCTGGTGATAAGCCATTTATTTAAGCTGTAAGCCCGCAGGCATCTTTCCTTTGTCTCTAATAAGTCACCTGAAACATGTTTAAAAATATTTGATCAGCAGGAAATACTGGTGATTACTTTCATTTATAAATTACACATTTTGCAGTTACATCATTAAGATGTTTTTACATCTGCCTGCTTAAAAATTACTGAAAGGTGATTTTCACTCGACCGTATATGTGACTGTGGCCATGTTACTTATTTGGATAACACATGTCCAATAAGTAACGTGTAATAGTCCATTATTAAAACCTTGTATACAAAACCCCACAATACCATTAGTAACAACCCCGTAAGTCTATAGAGACTTAATCATTGTAATGTAATTAAAATCTTTTGAAAATATTTTGAAAGAATTTGGACTATTTTTCATGAGTTTGATGAGTTTAAAAATCTTCATAACAGTATTGGAAAACCAGTTGTCTCATACAAATGTGAGTTGTACAAAAACTCGAATGTCTCACCTTGAAAGTTGACAATTAACGAGCCTCCTGATATTAAGCGCCTAGGTTAAGCACAATGTAGTATATATAAGTTATTATAAACCCCATAATCATAACAATAATCACGGGACTAGAAACTCTGCACAATGACACAATGTCTTTACCTTGTTTAGGCAGAGCCTTTGGATTGGCGTATAAAAGTTTCTTTCCATCAAAGAGGGTATCGTGAAGACCACTTGGGTTTTATACTAATGCCTCTATAAATGATAAACAACAGAGAAACCATGAGAAATGAGCAAGGAACGAAGTCTGGATCTCTATCCTATTTGTAGCTAAAAATATTAGTTCGCGTAGCACGAAGGAAACACAAACAAGTGGTTCGCGTAGTGCGAAGTGATCATAGGGTTGTCAAGTCTGCCCTAGCTATGCCACGTGACACACGTGAACGGCAATGCGAGTGTGCGTAGTGAAAAGTGTGCCATCAAAGCACCGCATTGCCCCCATTGCACTTCGCCCGAGCCCGTGCCCGTGAGCGTGCACGTCGAGTGCTTCACACCCTCCGCTAGGACCACTAGGTGTGTCTTGTCATATAAGAATATTATCATATGATCCCTCTTTCTTATGAAGAGCTTACAAGTTTTGTAATCTAGAGATGTGGGATAAGAACTCACTTTCTTATTTATACCAAGGTGGAAACAATTCATATTCTTTCCTCCACCAATGTGGGATGGAATTCACTTATTTTATTTTCTCCATTCTTCCTTTTTGCTTATATTTTGTTTGTCATATATATCTGTTAAACAGTTAGCCATGCCCAGCTGAAGAGAGGTGTTACAATCAATTCTGAAATAAACAGGACCCAGTTGAGTTTCTAGCCCCCTTTCTCTGCTATGTTTTTCTGGGGCTGTGTGCATACTGCTATGTGTTTAGTTAATACACTTACATTAAGTGGTAAGTGTACGCTATATGAATGCTTACAAATGATACTTGAATGATATAGAAAGAGTTAAGGGTATATACGCAGATGTACATGAAAATATATAACCAAAAGTATGTAAGTATGTATGGTTGTATGGTACGAAAAAAAGGGACCAGACCCTAATAATATCCGAGGAAGAAAGGACCAAACCTAATAATATCCGAGGAAGCAAGGACCGGGCCCTAATAATATCTGAGGAAGCAGGGACCGGACCCTAATTATATCCGAGGAAGTAGGGTGAAATGCTCTTTAAAACATAAAGATAATTATGTATGTATTAGTAAGTTAAAGCAAGAAAGAATGAAAGTATGAAAATATGAAAGTAATAAAGTATGAATGCATGTAAGTATGTATAAATGAAATGTAAGCAGGTTAAGTATGTATATGTATCTTCGAATGCGTATACGTACGTATGTGAATGTAATGTATGTTGCCTGATTAACTAGAACTCACTCAGCATAACTACTTTTAGTATGCACGCAGGCAAATAGAATGAGGCAGCTAGCTAGGGAGGGACACATGGCATATGAAGAAAGTCTGGCATTGAAGGAAAGAAAAGTTTATGTTATTTCATGTTCTGTTTTAAGACTAGTTTGGGTATTGATTAAAACGAGATTTGGATATTTTGTAATATATGGTCGACTTTTAATTATTCCGCAAAATGTTGTAATTTACTCTAATATTTAGACGGTGTTTCTGAGTAAATCCAACGTCCAGTGTAGTGCACCGGATCTGGAGCCTTACTTAGCATAATGGTTTTCGTATATTTTTGTAAAATACAATTTTATATATTACCCGACCGATAACTTTCATTAGGGGTGAGCAACTTAACCGTCATAACCGGTAACCGAACCATAACCGTCATAACCAAACCAATTTTAACCTCTAACCGACATAACCAATGGGTCGGTTTAATGAATTTTTGAAAACAGTCAAATACGAGTCGGTTTTGGTTGAAGATAATTCCAAACCCGCCATAACCGATCCGACCCATTTATTTAACCAACAATACGTTTGGGGTTAACTTTCATCAAACATATTGTCATATTGTACCATTTTAATGTTTTCGGTTCAACGTTATTATCGAATTAACTTGAACTTCATTAACGGATTATATAAAGTTGTTTTTTTTTATAATATTTGGTATTAATGCTACCTTTTGTTGGATTATGTTATGTCGTATTTTTTAATATTTAATACCAAACTTTTAGGCTCAATTACATTGTCTTGGTTACGGTTAACCGACCCATAACCGCCTCGCTATAACCATCAAAACCGTTTAACCGAAACCGCAATAACTGATCGGTTATGGTTATGGTTATCCATTAACCGACATATTGGCTATGGTTATGTGTTTGGCCCAAATCCGCCCTAAACCGATCCATTCACACCCCTAACTTTCATTATACTATATAATTTTATAACTTAATGTGTTTCAATATTGTGTTTTAATTGGTCATGCAATTTTTTACGTAACGATTATATGATTAACTAATTTTATACACACACCTAATAATAAATCTACTAACAAAAACGTTAAAATTGTTAAATAGTAAACCTGTAATTCTCATAACTTTCTATTCATCTAATTTATTTTAATTACAAATAATAATAATAATAATAATAATAATAATAATATTTACGTAAAATCATCTGTTCACATAAATTCATAATTTTATATTTCTTTAAATAAACTGGGCAATTAATCAATCACATAAACAATCATATATGTTTCGTCTGTGTGATACACGGCAATTAATCTAGTAACTAACATAATAGTACCTATATTTTTAAACCCTTTTTATAATATAATATTCTAATTATTACATAACTAAATCAATATCCACTAAAATATAACAACTCACGTAGCATAACATGATTGAGGAATTTTAATATATAATCTATGTTTATAAACATACATTACTTGAGGTTTAAATTGCATACAAAGGTGTGTTACTTTTGATAAATAAATAGAGCATGATTACTCATTCTAGTCATGATGGGCTCTACATATTTACTTCTTTAGTATACACTACCCACACGTTAGGGAACTATAATAACAATCATAGGGTCATTAGACTATTCACAATGTTATGGGCACCCTTAAAGCCCTTAGCTGTCGTATCATTTACCACATTATATCCTTATAAATTCTTAAAAACTCTTATTTCATCTAATCTTACAAATATCCTTACCATTCTTATTTTCCACCTCATCTCCTACAGCACTATGCCCAACATTTAAATAAAACATTTTCTTTTACTTAATTGGACCCACTCATATGCAAAAATCAAGGCCCTTGTGGAAGGGCTTGGTTTTCTAAACACCTAAGGGCATAATTCTCCAATGGTAGGTACATGTAAAGGCTAACAATAGTATGCAACTTAAAAATGCATTGGAGATGGTCTTAATAACAATAAAAACCCTAAAACAATTAAAAAGTACATGGAAAACCAAAAACTCGAACACTAAAAGGTCGTGGAAGTCTGATATGAAAATGTGTGTATAATATAAGATATAATCTAACAAGTACTACTTGCCTAAACACCTAACTACAAGCAATTCATATGTTATATAGTGTCATTTACATAACTTAGCAACATGTTATCTAGTACCACAAACAAACATGGCAACTAGTGTGCATCAAACCTGACAATTTCATTATGTAATTCAAAGGTTACAATTTGTCAAAGGTTGTTAAAGTCCATGCTCACAAGTCACAAGTTTTGAAGGTGTGCATCAAAGGTTATATAATGAAAGCTTTCAGAAAGATCGGAATGATTCACGATCACATGATAAGGACTAGAGATACGTTCACATAATGAGAGTTTTCAGACTGATCGGATTGATTCACGACCGCAACTAATCAATCTGCATCTACGTAACATCTACATAAATCGATTAAATTCACCTATTGCCATTAATATAAACTTGTTTGGCCATTTTAAGCAAATTTTGACCGGTATTTGACCATTTATTAAATTCCAACCTACTGACCGAATTAATTATGAAATTCTCCAATTTAAATTTAATTGCATTTGACCGCAGTCAGGGCTTCTTTTTTTATGACAACGAAAACATTTATAATACCATACCAAAATTACAACACAGAGGACCAGCCCTACAGATAACACCTAAATTGCCCAGTTACACATTAAAAGTTTAAAACGAATCCAATCGTCCCATGTCAACGTTGTCCCTCCCGATCTATTCTTAACCCAAAGAAAACTGAGAGCTTTAATATCCCCAACCAACATAACCACTGAACCCGCAACACCAAATTATCTCTTGTTCTCCACAAAGACCAAAACGAGACGATCGAGGCAAATAGCATGAAACATCTTTGCTTTTCTTTTGAGTGAAGCTATGCAAATCCAAGTTTTTTCCTAGTCACCTCTGCAGCCCAATCCCAAACACCACAAATCACCCCCCCCCCCCCCACCCATCTGCCATCATTAACCGATTCGATATTCTTACCCATTCATACAGGAGTGGGAATTTTACACACAAAATTAGCTCTTCCCCAATCCAATAATCCAACCAAAACAAAGAGTTATACCCGCCTTTAATCACCTGTTTAAAGAGCTTACCTAATTTAATCCCCACTAGATCGAAATATTCATTACCTGTTTCCATGGGCCCGTTGGTGACAGCTTTACCATAACCCATCCTTTATCACAAGAAGGGCCTCCTTAATCAATCCAGTTTTTCGAGGACCCATCCGTTGCACAAAATAAGGAAAAGTAGTAAGTCAGCAATGAATATAGCAACTATTTTGTTACCGTGACCCAGCCACCAAATGACATTTTTCGCTTTCCAAATCAACAACCTTTTCGTAAACACATCTATCACCGGATCCCATGCCTTAACTACATTTATGCTGCCACCTATTTGGAGTCCAAGATATTTAAACAGAAATACACCCACCCGAAATCGGAAAGTTTCAGCCACAGCTCGTTGTTCAGCCAGGTCAACCCGCGTACCAAAGACCTGACACTTAGACAAATTTAATTTTAAGCCCAAGACTAAGTAAATTACCGCGGAATACGGCATATATTTACAGCATTATTCACCTCCCAATCACCCAAAAAATACAACATTATCAGCGTAAATAAGATGTGAGATCACCAGTCCACTATGCGTCTATGCCCACGCCTAAGACCCCAAAAAATGCCACACACAGTAGCCCGTTTCATAATCATGGACAACGCTTCCATCGCTATGATAAATAGAAAAGGCGATAACGGTTCGCCTTGTCGGCGCCCGCGATAACACGTGAACTCCCGCGTGGGCGACCAAAACCGAAGCTCGACCTGCCACTAAGATCACAGCAACCCACTTCCTCCAAAGTAAACTGAAATTATTTGACTCATAACAGAATCCCAAATCAACGAGCCGTAGGCCTTGTCTAAATCCAATTAGAAAATCATCCCACGTTTCTTAGACTTTCTCAGCCAAGCCACGATCTCATTCAACATCAGAGGCCCATCCAAGATACTCCAGTTAGCTAAGAAAGCCAACTGCTCCACAGATATCAACTTCCCAATCACCCTTTTTAGTCTCGCCACCAACACCTTCAAGACAACCTTATTAATGCATTCAATAAGACTGATTGGTCGGTGAAAAGGGCAATAAATGAAGATAAGCATCCATTACTAAGCGACACCGAGTTAAAAAATTCAGAAAGGAGATTCATGAAATTTGTTCGAAAGCAGCCCCAACGTCTTTGGAAGAATATGAAATTAAACACGTCTGGGCCCGGCGCCCTATCTCCATCACACTCCCCACACAGCCGGCCGCCTTAATTTCTGAGACTGAAAAAGATCTAACAAGTGAAGAAGCCTCCCCCTCATCCAACACGGACAGATCTGGACATTTCAAAAATGGTCTAGAGCCGATCAGTTCTTTAAACTTCTATGCAAAATACTCAAAAACCGTTTCCTTCACTGCTAATGGATTATTCACCCAAATGCCATCAATTGATAACCTATGTAACATTGTAACCGATTATTACTTAGATTAGCGTTTAAAATGCCATGAAAATAGTTCGTGGTTTAATCCCCATCGACCGTGCTGAATATCTTTCTGCTTAAGGGCTTCATACTCCGACACATACGCCCTACATCGGGCTCTTTCGTCCAGCTCTGACTGCGAGAGCTGGCACGTCTCCGCCTCTATCTCCAATGCCCAGATAGTCTTCTTATTTGGCTCGTACACCGCGTCTCGGCTCTTGTTATTCTCTGCTAGCCAAGACTTGATTCTAGTTTTAACCCACTTAAGTTTAGTTGCCAAAGCCAAATCTGCAGGCCTCGAAAACACAAATCTCGAACACTGTCCTTCCACAAAATCCAAAAACCCGGGACGTTCTAACCATGAGTTAAAAAATCATGACCGAAGTCCGCATCCACGGGGGATAGCAATATAGGCCTATGGTCCGAACTCTGAGCAGCCTTTGGATAACACCATTAAGGATGTCGAAGGCCAGCCATTCATAAACTCCTGGCAAACAAGAGCCCGATACAATTTACTTAATTTATACCCACAATACAAGACATAAGTAAATACCCCCTGCGCATATCGTATTCCAGCAACTCCGCCCTATTTATAAACCAATTAAACGCGTCTGCATATGAAGCAATAAATTCGGAATCACCTCTCCGAAGGATCCCGAACCTCGTTAATATCTCCTATTAAGACCCAGATACCCGGTATTGATTCTTTGACAGCTAACAGGTAGTCCCAAAGGAACCTTTGTTCAACCGCGCCATTGGACTGACATTTACCACATTCAACAAAGTATCGAACGAGATAACTACGCCCCTTACCACCAAATAACGCCGGTTTGTTATGGCCCCTGTCTTCTTAAAAAAGGTTGGGACCCCTAAACTCAACAGCCCACCTGATCTTCCACTGGCACCAACAAAATCGAAATCCATATAAGTTCAGTCCCAGAAACGACAAATCCAATTCTTAGCAACCGAACGTAGTTTAGACTCCTGAATTGCAATGAAGTGAACTATATGATAAGTTTTCAAACTGCAGATCCAATCTGCCTTTTTGGACTCACCCGCCCATAATAGACAGAACATTCATGATCAACTCTAATATTAACAATGACCATAACTTGTTATTTCATCAATTGTCACCATTGGTGAAAATGAGTAAAAAGCACACCATTTACTTAAATTACAAGTTTTTCTTAATTCTTAAATGTGCTAATATTGACCCATACTGCGTTTCTAATAAGATAATCAAAACCTAAAACTAATATGCTTTTGCATATAATATAGCAAAGCTTATACGAAAAATGATATAGCATAATATAGCAGGCTATAACTGAGAAGGATGCAAGTCAATCAAGTTTAACTGTAAAGAAAGTGCATTTATAACAAGAAAAGAAAACAGATGGTGACATGAATAAACTTTTGCATCAAATATAATAACTAGTGCTTATTACTTGATAACTTCATAATCAAGGTGATTAACAAGCAGTCTAAGATTACATCAATCATATTTCGTTACAAATTCAATTTACAAATATAACCTCACGTTACAACAAAAAAATTAGAACTTTAATCCTAATTTCAAATGGTTTATAATCTCATAAATAACCAATGTTACATAAAAGACTTATAATTTGAAATAAAAATTAACCTTCATGAGCAGAAAAGTCTTGAAAACAGGTAACTATGGCAACCCTGCACGGTATCAAGCAACGGGCTCGTTTGGCACGCTTCATCCACCCCTCGGTTCTTCCACTTCTTCAACAACTCCTCAGCAACAAACGACACCCGGTGTTGCAACACAGCCGCAGCAAGCGGTCCCACCAGGTTCAGTCGGGTTGCAGCTGATATAATATCCCTCACCGTTACAAACATAAACGCCCTTTGACATGTTTCACTATCCAATCCAACGAGCCCACAAACGAGCCCAAAAACTGGTGCATGGTGAAAACATACATCCCCATTGTTCAAGCACGCGGTTCTAATCGTTTTTAATAGCGGGATCTCTGAAAAAATTGAAGAAGATATCCTCATTAGCGCGGATCCTTGTGAAATTGATGCCTTACGGGCTGTTTCATTTGTTAGTGTTGCGTTTAGAATCGTGTCGAGGTGTTGCAATGTTTGATAATCAGGTGATGTGGCGGCTGAGTAGACGAAAGGAAGAAGGAGGCTTCCGGTGTTATCTAACGTGTGGATGATGTATGATTGAAGGTGTTCAGGGTTAGCAACTATGTGTGCTTGCATTGCGGATTCTAAACCAAAGGAATGAGCAAAGCCGCCAGTTGGAAGAATGGAATCCACTAATTGCCATTTGCTCCATTGAAGGAGAGAATCTGATTCTGGTGATGATAATCGATCGGTCATGTCCATCTGGTGTATAAGACAAACGAGTATTATATGATCGGTATCAAGTAAACGGCAAACAAACTAAATGTTCAATGAACTTAATAAACGAACGAAACTTCTTATTCATATTCATATAGTCATTAGTTAAACGAATGAAAATGAACGGACAGCTTGTAATTGTAAACGCTCAGTGAAGTGTTAGGAGAGAAGTTTGTTTGTTTAATAAACGAACGAACAGACATGAGCAAAACATTTTGTTCATACAATTAAATGAATGAAAATGATGAGACGTCTCATTTGTTTATTAATTCATAAACGTTGGTTTAAGTTTGTTCATTTACATTCAGCTGTTTATGTTAGTTTAAATCTGTTAATGTAAAGTGGGTATTGGAGTAGTGGTTTAAAAGTCGTATCTTCTTCTTCTTCTTCTTCTAAAAGTTGTATCTTCTTCTTCTTCTTCTTCTTCTTAGTTTTGCAAATTACGGTGCAAATATGCATCATCATCAGATGATGTACGACTAAAAAGAAAAAAAAACTAAAATATACAATCAATCAAATATGTTAGGAGGAACTAGGAAAACTGGGACGATAGCAGGACGTATTGGTTGAAAGTAATTAAAGGAAGGAAGGTTATACCTTTCAAGGCAGAATGAATGCAGCCAGCGGCTATTAGGGTTCCGGGAGAAGAAGGATAGTATGTTGACTTTCTGTTTGGGAGAATCGAACATCCCATCAAAACAAAAAAGAAAATTTTGGTTTGGGGCATCTAAAACAATGATTAGATTTTGGTTATTGTGTTATTGGTAGTTTATTGTGATTTTTAATTAGGTTTTTTTTTATGTATTATGTTATAGATTTTGGTTATTGTGTTATCAGTTGGTACTTATATTGAAGACAACACTTGAAACAAAGACTACGTTATTGTGTCTTTGTGCTCATCATTTGTCTTTCTACTTGTCATTGTGGAAATTAAGTATTACGTTTACGTCGTTGTGTAATATGTAGTTTTCATTGTGTTTTACGTTTCAGGTCATTGTGTTATATTGATGTGCTAAAAGTAGTCTAATAAAAACATGCTAATCTAGACACTAAGTAATAAATTTTAGATTCTTAACTAAACTAAAACTACTAACCGGCAAGTGAACCGATCGACTCTAGTAAAGCTAAGTAAGTCCGGATATCGAACCCACGAGACTCTCTAAATTACGTTTATTAGCTAATTAGACTCGACTACAAAACACGACTTATTAATTATATTTGTTTTGGGGTTTTTATTTAAAATACTAATTTAATACTATAATTTAAAACTAATTAAGAAAACGAGTAATTTAAACGAAAGCAAAAGTTTGATTTAAATAAGATGGTGATAAGAAAACTACCTAGGCTAGAATCCCCTAAATTTCAGTTATGAATTAACCGGGAAAATATTTAGTTATGGACTAGGATCGTAAAATAGACACTTAAAAGAAAATCCGAACAGGACCCCAGACCCTTCTCAAGAAGACACCTATGGGTTTCTAATAAATTTTAATGCACACCAGTATTAAAAATCAAGTTCCCTTACGGTCACCTAATTATTTATAATTTAGTTCCTTTATACGAAATCCTACCTTATAGCACAGAAATCAAAGGCAATTTAATATATTTAATTGATTTAATAGACAATAATAAATAATCAACCCTAGACGGACTCCTTACGAAGAACTAAATCTAGCAAGAT
Source organism: Bidens hawaiensis (assembly GCF_021521415.1). Taxonomy (NCBI): domain Eukaryota; kingdom Viridiplantae; phylum Streptophyta; class Magnoliopsida; order Asterales; family Asteraceae; genus Bidens; species Bidens hawaiensis. Next base: position 1,176,468 of record NW_027491074.1, on the reverse strand, counting down.
TAAATAATAAAGATCTATCAATAACCTAGCACTTTACAGATTTTAGGTTAGCAGCACACTTATGTTTATTTGACAATATTATTCCTATGATCTTATCATGACATCAATCATAAAATAATCAAGAACACAAAGTAATTGATCTAATAGCAACCTATCATATGACAAACAATAATCAAGGAAAGCTATGGAATAAAACTCATCAAACAATCCTATGCATTCATACGCATCAATTTAATATAAGTAAATATTTTACTAAACCATAAAAAACATAACAATAAATAATCCCAAGTCAAATCAAAACATCAAAGTAGGTTTATCATAAGCCTAAGCAGTCTAAGGGTTTAGCTAACAACCATACTCAAGAACAAAAGAAAGTAAATAGGTTTAAACAATAAATTCATGACGAAAATAATAAATTCAAACCAAATAATAAGGATGTTTGGATGAATAGGTGTTGAACCCGGATGCTATTTGGTTAAACTAAGGGTTTGCTTTATAAATTTCTTCTTGCTTCCGGTCTCTTTCTCCCTGCTTTGCGGCTGCTCAAAACCAACGTGTTCTTCTCTTTATTCTCTTATGATATTGTTGGCAATAGTAGGGGTTTTCTTTATTTTTTATTGAACTATCTGCTCCTGCCGTCCCCCAATCAGCCTTACCTCCTTTCTTCGTTAGGTCTCCTTTAGAAAATATATATATGACGGTTGCTTCAAAAATCCCTGCCAAAGTAGGGTTACCAATCATTCCATATCTTGTGGTCCACATTCAAGATGTATACTCAAATTAAGTATTGCCTTTTTTTTATTTATTTTTTTCTTTTTATTCACTTAACTTATAAATCATCACATGATGGATTATTATTTTATTATTATTATTTTTTAGAGTACGTTTCTTTTTTTTCTCTTTTTCTTTTTTTTTAATACTACAAATAATAGTTAATTATAATAGTAATAAAAATTAGTAATATATAATATATGCTCGACCCTTCATTCGTCGGTCTCAAGTTTAATAAAAATAACTCATTTTAGCTCTTTGACATTTGAGACCTTTAAAATTTGAATATGATCCAACTAAGGATAAGATTGAACAAAAACCTAGCTTAAAGTATTTAAAAGTGTAGAAAATATTTATATAATAATATGTATATTTTAGAACACATCATATATGTATTCATAATTGTATTTTACATTTCAAATAATTGTGTAATATGTATTTATCATTGTATTTTATGTGTTAGAATAATTTGTTGTTATTTTATCATTATACTTACGTATTATTATTGCACAACTGCATCATTAGCATTTAAAAAAAACACAATGATTGTCTGAAAGACACAATGACGAAAAACACACAGTTACAATCAGAAAGACACAACGACAAACAAAAGGACACAATAACGGAATTTTTGTTTTAATTTTTTTTAACAAAGTCATATTCATATTAAAGATAAAAAAAAACGTTTGTTATTATGTTGATTTTGTTAGAAAAGAAAATATATATGAAAAAGTTATAGACGTTTTAAAATGATGGAGAATTGACATGTGACTTGTATGTTGAGAGAGAAAATATGTACTGTTACTTTTATACCCTTTTTTCCTTTGGTCCCGACTTGATACATATCAATTAATTACGGCTTCTCACTTCTCATTTTTGTTGGTCTTTGTAGAATAACTCAACCCATTTAAGACTATAATAAATTTCATTATATAATTTCACAAAAGGAAGGATCTTATTGCAATAGAGGCAGGTAAATGGGCAAAAAGTTGTGCCGCAACCGATCCTACTAAAAACAAAGTTGTAGTTCTCGGCGTCGATATATTATTGTGCACAGCCCACTAACTCTTGTAACAACATCGGGGCAAGGGACCCAAACGTATCGAAAGCAAAAAGAATGAAGGCATGTTGATTCATGGCACATGCCTTCTCGTGCTTAGCGATTTTTTCGGATTCTGCCTTTAATATAGTCTACCTGCAACAAACCCGGTGTCCCTAAGCCCAACAAAGGGGGACACTCCAATAGGGTCCGCATAAGCATGCTTCCCCCTCGCCTATCCAAACACAAGAACATCCGCTGTGTAACACCCTGGCTTTAAGCGGAATACGCCTGGGTGTAACGTACAGATCACTCATAAGCTCGTAACACTATTAAAGCGAAAATCATTATATTTATTTCATTTCATAGCCTAGCAAGTACACAAATTTGTTCATAAAAGTAAAAGGAACAATAACCAATTCATCGAATCACAAATAGGTTCTTTATTTAAATAACCTAAGGTATACTAATGATCTTCATCTTTAGCATACCATCAATTAACCTGTAGCACGTTGAAAATAATATATTTTTCTAACATTTAAGTTGGTGAGAATTCATAAATTTAAAGTACATATAATATGAAATTTCTCAATTCATATGTCTCATGCAATACTAGCAACCATACGTAAATGATATAAGTATTTAAATAATGCCCCAACCTAGGGAATGATAACCACCATTTAGTCCAACCGTGACATAGCATAGGCGGCGCGGGAATGTCTCGTCGGACCCTCCCACTTTGATGTTTGATGTCTAATGTACTAACTATAAACGATAAACACATTGCACATAATTTCATGTAAGATAATCATAAACGAAACGGATAGATAATATTAACATGTTTAGACACACAATTGAATTGGTTTGAAACTTGATGGCATAACAATCAATAAAAGCTTGTAACATGCTACACCCCTAAAATAAAGGTTTAAAATGGGGTTATGAAAACTCAACTTGAAGTCGAAGATCAATTTGAAATAAAAAGTGAAAGTGTGTTTAACGAAACCGAAGCAACCAAAAGTACGTTAAAGAATCCAAAACGATTGAACTTCTCGAACTATAAATAAAATAGATACAAATATTTAAGGACAAACTAACGGGATTAAAAAGGTTATATGTTTTGGTTTTAGGAGTTAAGCAATATTTTAGAATACTTTCATAGCATTTTATGGCGTTTTATCTACCTATTTTAATAAAGTAAAATAACTATGGACACATGTCAGTTTTTGGTTAAATCTCATAACTTTTTTCCCTCTAAAGTAATAAGTATGTCATGGATAAATAATTATTCACTTTTCTTTTACACTTCATTTATATTATATTTATAACATGATTAAATTATTCACTTTCCTTTAAACTCTATTTTATTATATATACTATACATTTTTTATAAAAATAAATATTTTTATAAATTATAAATATATGTTTTAAATCTATCCATTTATTTTTTTCAGTTAATTTACTAAACTATATATATGTTAAAATATAATAATATATACCATTCATTTTCATATATAATAAAATTTATCGTAGTCAGTTTCTCGGTTTTTTTTATCAATGATTGTTTCAGGTTTTTGTTGAACTTAAATTTGATTGTTACGAGTCAAAAGTTGGTAAATAGATTGTGTGGTACAAGTTAACCATATTTGGCTCAAAATTTGTTACGGGCCAAAAAGGGGTAACATGAGTATTTTTAAAAGTTTAAGAATGCAAGTAGATTTATAATCAAATTTGTAACGGGTTCAAAGTTTTGACTTGAAAATGCCAAACAAATGAAAGTTAGAATTTTAAACGTGATTTAGGTTTCGAATTTATTTTCAATGGAATTTTTTAAAATAATGAAGAGATTCGTGATTTGGCTAATTGACTATTTTTCCCACAACTATTAAACTTTAAAACAAACGGCAAACACTTTCGATATGCTACCTCCAAGCATATCAATGCTTCTAACTTTTATCAAATTTGAAACGCTTGTGCCAGCATTGACTTTTTCCTTTAATGGTGATTAAAATGTAGTGTGTGAAACATGTCATAAAAAATTATGCTCAAGTGAAGCAAAATATTCACAAAATTGAGCAGGTTAACGCGTTATTTTTATGTGTTGTCATTATGGTAAAGTCGAGAAGCCCCCTCAAAATTATAAAAATCATTTTTATGGTGTAGCTCAGAACTATTATTGTATGAAAAGTCTTTTTTGAATTGGTTCATAACCAAAATTGTTTTAATTATATATATATATATATATATATATATATATGATACTGAGAATCAAATTTCCAATAGAGGGATCGTTCCTAGGTATGTTTTTGCACTTGCGTTTTATTATCATTATTTTTTATTAAGTCCTTTTTTTTTTGAAAAAAATCATTTTCTGATATAAATAAAATCAATTTATGTACACATAGTATAAATATAAAGCATAGATATAATCATTTTTCCATATACAGTATGTACTTATTTGCTTTATTTATAACTTTATTATTTGGATAATCTCGTGTGTTACACGAGCTCTAAAGCTAGTATTATAATATTAGTTTTAAGTTTTAATGGATTTTTAAATAGTAATCATAACTCGAAGAATATTTATTAAAGTTAAAGAATTTAAAAGCTAACGAATTATAAATCTATCTTTAACGGTTTAATGAGTTATAAGCTAACAAATTAAAGTTTAACGAAACTAATATTAATGAATTAAAGTTTATCGAAACTAATGTTAACGATTTAAGGAATTATAATATTAGCGTAAATATTATTTCATCTAATATGTTATTAATATGGGAATTTTACTAGTCTTTACAAAGCTCGGTTTTTAAATGGTAAAAGTGTATTAAAAAGTTAGCGAATAGTTTAATAATAATATAGTATTAATCGAGTTTTCAATAACTTTAACGAAACAAAAGTTGGTTTATAGTTGGGAAATGATAAAATATATTTTATACTTAATTTACAAAAAATTATTTGGTTTAAAAATAATTTTAGTTGATTTATTATAATTTTTAAATAATTTATTTGATTATAAATAATAAAGAAAAGCTAAAAGAAAATAAACAAAAAGGAGTGTAGACCCGGGTCTTGGGAATCACAAACACATATGCTAACCATTAAACCAGTATGTTTTTTTGGGTTTAAAACAGAAATAAATATATTTAACTATTTAACAAGTTCATCATCCTCATCAAAACCCTAACAATGCAATTCGATCAATCTAATCCATGTTCGATGAAATAAGTTTGCGGGTTTTGATTAACATCTGAAAACGACTTAAAAGCATGTATAGACTACCTGTTAGTGTTATTAATTGATAGAGTACCATGGTCCCGGAGTAAGACCTTAACGAATTAATAAAGGAGTTTAGAGAGTTTATGAATGTGTTGCGAGATTATGGACGAGTTTAGCTTGATTTGGAGATCCTATTTATACTAGTAATTGCAACGTTAACTCGCTAATTTGGGTTAATTAGGTTGGCCGATTTTCCAACGATTGTTATGGCTAAAACCGTTAAAATCAAGATGTTATAAGGCAATTAATATGATGATTAAGATTAGATATTGTCGTTTAAGGTTGTTACAACAATCAAAAGTGTCAAAGAGCGAATTTTAGGGGTGTTTTTGAAGTGGCCGGAGCTGCGGCGTCGGCGTCGGCTATATCGCCAGAAAACCGGGGATAAGAAGGGGGGATAGTTGACTGGGTATTATATATTAAAAATATTATAATTTTAATTTACAGAAATGGCCCTTGGAGTTTCAAGTTTGTTCAAATCAGGAAAATAATTTAAATTTACATTATACCTTGAACATTGAAGTGTTTTAAGATCGAAAAGATTAATATAGTTTACACACTGGATCCCGAACTTTGAAACGTGATAATAATAGAACTTGGATATTTATTTTTATCATTATACCCCGTTAGTTTGTGAATCGATTTAGTTTAATAAACTCTAATTTTTAAAGTTTCGATAATTGAACGAAATGAAAAAGAAAAACGAACGAACTATAAACGTAAATCCATATGAATATTATATTAGCAATTATCAACGACCAACAACACATTAAAACGAAAAAACGGGACGATGTAATGAATACAAATAAACATTGTGAAGAAACACTAATCGACCCCGGGCAGATTACGGATAATCTGGGGGTTAAATAGATGTTTCCCACGAGGGGTTAGACCCGGCAAAGATGGTTCTTCTGATAACCTGCAAAACAGACACCATGAGCTCGTCACTGAGAAGGGGGGGGGTACCTCCTTGTGACCACCCTCCGGCGTGAGAATCAGACTAGATTGCTCTTGAAGTGTATATTAAGAGATTGCTAGAGCAGATATCAGGTATAAGATGTAAGATACAAGATGAGATGATCATACCATTTGGGGTATTTATAGCCGAAGGTAGGTTTCCAAGAGGGTATAGCCGGTTGAATAGTATTCCTGTTCTACCAACTGTGGCCTACGCACGTGCCATGCTGGTAGTTGGTGGGTAGGCAGCGGCTGACAGTGACCAGGCCTGTTGTGTACTATTCCTTTTCCACCAACTGCAGGCTATGCACGTGGTATGACAGGAGTTGGTGAGTAGGTAGCGGCTAATAGTGACATACAGTACAAGAGCATGCTGCTCGCCATACTGTTGTCAATGGGCTGTCGTATCTCTGGTCAGATCTTTTGCCCATACCTCGTCAGGTACAGTACAAAAGATCTTCCAGTATCGTACGGACTGGCTCATTTGGGCGGGAGTATTCCCCCTCCCGCCTTTGTGCGGGATTGTTCCCGGCTTTGCTCATTCCTTCAGGTGACTACTGAATTATTGAGAGCTAAGTGCCTTGTGCGTGTAGCCTTGCTGCGCGGGTGGCCTTCCCTGATGGCTTGTATCCGCAGCTGCGGGAACAGGCGGAGTACTTCACCATTGGGAGGCATTTCCTGCGGGAACAGCTTGCGTACTGCGCGTAAGGACGTCACGTCTCTAAGCATGGTGGGTCCTGCGGATCCAGTTGGTTTCTGCGCAGACGTCTCTCTTCAAGGTGAGTCCTGTGGGTCCAACTGGGCTCTGCTGGGACCTACCTCTTCAAGTCCCCCCAGTCCAATGTTCTTCTCATGAGTGTTTAATAAGTGAGGTGAACTTTTGGACTTAAGCAAAGGGTTTTTGAAAAGGGTTTAGTTTTAAGGTTTTCCATGGGGATTTTTCCCGCGGAAGTCCTTATGTCACTTGCAGAAATTCCCGACTTTCCTGCTTGATCTTTGGGTATGATGCGGGTAGGTCTGTAACCTCCTCGCAAGTCAGGAGCGTTGAGTCCCACTTGTGTGGATTCTCCATGAGGTTTTGCTAGTTTTGAACATAGTGATCAATTATGTTAAAACCACCAATTCCATCTTGGAGTTTCAAACAATATAGTTCTCGACGTTCCCGCTATGCGGGGATGTTATTCCCGTTTCCGCAAGCATGGCCCAGAAGATCCTTCTTGGTTTCAATTCCCTGCGGAGCGCTAGGTATGTGAAGGGTTTTGCCTTGACACTGTACCCGCACTCGTCTTACGGTTACTTTACTTCCAAGGTGTTCCTGGCGTCAATTCCCTGCGGGTGCTAAGTATGTGAAGGGTTTTGCCTTAACACTGTACCCGCACCCGTCTTATGGTTACTTGGTTGCCGAGATATTCTTGGCTTCAATTCCCTGCAGGTGCTAAGTATGTGAAGGGTTTTGCCTTAACACTGTACTCGCACCTGTCTTACAGTTACTTGGTTGCCAAGGTAAGGGGTATTTTCCCGCTTACTTTTGAATCTTTTTGAAATTTTGAAATTCGAAGAGTTGGTGAAAGGATAAGAACAGTCCAAACTGTTGAAACGTCGTCCGACGGTTTCTTCTGACTGTGTCAGGACGTGCAGGAAGTTATGGTGATGTCAGTACATGGTCATTCCAGACGCTTTTTCAGACGCGTGGGCGCGATTTTTCGGGCGCGTGGCCGCGAAATTAATGGCACGCGTCCTTTCAACAGCTGTTGCCAGCTTGCACTTTGCCACGTGTCATAGTTTCATTGCACCTGCGATTTCTCTCTCTTTCGCATTTAATTCATCGCATTAATTGCGATGAGTATATAAAGGGGGGGAGGGTCTCTTGTAATTCACACTCTTCTCTTCTTGTAAACGATTTCCGGCGAATACTTTCTGCCAAGCATTCTCCTGAAATCACTCTTCTTTACCTCCAAACCATGTCTTCTACCTACGATTTTGAAGCTGCTGCCGAAGAATCTGACGTGCACGTCGAGATCCCGACGTCTACGTCTGATAAAGACGATAAGAGCACTGCTGGCGAATGCCAGTGTGCTCTTCCGGCCGACCTCTATCGGTACGTCGTCCGGAAGTTCATGCTCGAGTCGTTCGAGCCTGAGTTTCCGGAGCCACACCAGACGGTGTACAATGCCCCCCAGGGCAAGATAAGGGTGTACGCTGCATTCTTAGTTTATGGGAATCTTAGGTTCCCATTGACGAAGTTTGTATACCGTGTCTTGGAGAGGCACGGCGTGCATCTGACGGAGGTACACCCGATGGCGATCGCCAAGATCCGCCACTTTGAGTGGGTGTGCCTCATTCTGGGCGTGGAGCCCCATCCTGACCGGTTGATGACCTTCTATTCTTGGAGGTGCATCCAGGGGTGGTACACCTTGGTCAATCGGATCAAGGGGTTGAAGATCTGCGCTACCGAGCGCAGTCTTCGGTCGTGGAAGCGTGAGTTTTTTTATATCTCCGCTCGCGTCATCCCCCTTGCGATGACCTTTAAGAATGGGAGAGCACTCCCCGCCCTTCACGCCCTCAACTACCAGGAGGCGGAGTGGTTCTCCAAGATCTCCCGGGTCCAGACTCCAGTCTACCGCTTTGCGGAGTCTGGGATGGTGATGCTTGGGATGAGCCGGGTGTGGAAGGAGGCGTCACAGGTTCCCATCGTCCTCGAATACGGTTTGAACTCTGTCCCTTACGGTATGCTCTGTCTTCTTTGTTTATATAGGTTTGTCTTCTAACTGTTTTTCTTTTATTTCAGAGGGGAACGACTTGCAGTCGCTCCTGCATCCGCGGGAGGCTGATAGTCCCGCTCGGATGGGTACTCGTGCTCTAGATGAGAACGAGTTGCCCATCCTTGAACAGACGGCGGATCGGTTCGTGGAGGTCTACCCGCCAGGCCACGAGATCCTGAGCGCCAGGCGGCCAGGTAAGGAGTTATTCAACCCTCGACCCCTCAATGCTGAAACCTCTGCTGGAATTCCTCTAATCTTGTGTTCTGATGAGGAATCCGCAGAAGGTCCTCCGTTGGTGCGGAAGAAGAAGGCTGCCGGCGGGAAGGGGAAGGCGAAGGTTGCCTCCACTGCCGATCCGGTGCCTCGGTCTGATTCAGAGACTGAGAGCGAGGAGGTGGCGGGGAACCCTGGTGGTGATAAGACCACTGCTCCGGAGGCTGAGACGACCGTCACCTCCGAGCAGCCCAGGACAACGACGGTGAGCGGCGTGAAGAGGCCGGCTCCATCGGGTTCGTCCCCGCCTGTTCGCACTTTTAGGCTCAAGAAAACCCGTAAGTACAAACTTCCTTTACTTTTTAACTTCATATCTTTCCGCCAATATACTTATATCTTCTTTGTGCAGGCGTGGATGCTACCGCATTCCAGGGTGGAGCGGGGAGGAGCACCTCCGGACCCATGACGGTAGGTTTGGTCAACCTACCTGAGGCGATGACCCAGGCGGCTGCGCCTGCTTCAGTTGGTTCAGTTGCTCACCCAGTTGAGCCAACTGTTCCAACTGCGATGACATCTCCGCCGGCTGTCAGTGCCATATTTACTGAATCTGTTACTGAGCCGGCGGTGACTATTCCTGCGGGTACTTCCGCAGCGGCGACCACGGTTGTGAGTTCACCTCCGGTGAGTTCACCTCCGTTGGTTTCTACCGCGGCGGCCTCCATGCTTCCTCCGACGTCGGCAGCTACGGCCGATCCTCCAGGTATGCTTGGGGCTTCTCGCCAACCTCTGCCTCCTTCCCATCTGCCTGACCTCTTGGATGGATTTCCCTTGGGTTCAGGTGATGGGTTTGGCGGCTATCGGCCTGTTGTCGACCCTACAGGTGCGTAGGGTTCTTTTGGCCCCTTTTTTTTATCATCTTTTCCTAACTGCGTTTTGTTTTTTGCAGTGTCGGATTCCAATGAAGTGTATGTTCCACGATGGAACATCCGCCGAGGAACAACCCTTCGCACGCATGTGGAGTGCGTGGAGTGGGCTCGTCACGCAGCTCCCAGTGGTGCGTTGGGGGAAGCCATGGCTAGCTACCAGGAGGGTAGGCTAACCAATGAGCTTCGGGTTCTCCTAGCCCGGATGCAGCCGCGCATCGAGCTGCTTTGTCGTGAAAACGACAAGTTAAAAGCAGCTCGCATCCAAGAAGTAGCTCAGGCGCGGGCTGTCCGGGAGGAGAATAGGAGGCTTACCGCAGTGGCTGCGGAAAAGGAGAAGGCCTTCAAGGCCCTCGAGGTTGAAGTTCAGGCCCGCTTCGAGGCCCGTTCCAAGGCTGCCCAAGCTGTTAACGAACAGCTTCGGCTGGCTAAGGAAACTGCACGGAATGCAACCGAGAGGGCCACCAAGGCTGAAGCTGTTGCTGAGCCTTTACGCCTCGAGAATGAGGAACTTAAAGCCAAACTAGAGGTGCTCCAACAGGCTCATGATGCCTTGGCGATGGAAGACGCCAAGAAGCTCCAAGAGATCTTGGACCAGAGGGGGGTGCTTGACCATACTGAGCGGAAGCTAAAGGGCGTTGAAGAGGCTGCGGCTAAAGAAGTGTTGCTTGCCAACCTTAACAAAAGTGAAGCCGAACGCGCCCGTAACCAAGCTCAAGCTGCCCTCCAGGAAGCTCTGGTTACCAAGGAATGGCTTATTCGAGAAGCGTTGTTTCAGGTAAGCTTAGCTTCATAATGTCTTCACGCTTTTCTTTGTAAATAGAAAAGGTTTTGATACTTGTATATTTTTTTTGTAGGTTGTGCATCGAGTCTTCACGGACACATCATACGACGATGCCATGAGCGCAGCCCTCAACGCTTCTCATGAGGATGGGGAAAAGGCCGGCTTCCTGCTTGGTCTAGGGTTCGTTGAGAAAGGCATCCCGCCTTCCAACTTCCCTTTGTATGATGTGGATACTGAAGCTGTTTATGACCAAGCAGTGAATCAGTATGCCGCCTTCCCGCATCCGGTGGTGGAGAAGGTGAACGAAGTTGCTGCTGCTGATGATGGGCTAGCTATCCTTAAAGCTTTCCTCGAACCGCCACGCTCTACTGATGGTGCTGGTCCAAGTGCAAGTGGTCCTGAAGCTTGATCCTGAAGATCCCTTCCCACTGTTAGGATAGGTTTAGCTTGTATAGATTTATATTCTTGTAGGCGGGTAGTTACCCGGCCATTCTTGTAATGAATATTATGAAATATAAATCTTTGTGCGGGTAAGACCGTTACTTTCACTGGATGACTTGCTTTATAAACGTTATATGACTTGCTCATGCATACTTTAGTGTAAATTAGCAATTTTCCAAGTGTTTAGAATAAGTTAACCTTTGAACGTGGTAGATAATAGGTTGAAGTTTTGCTTCCTCCTTCGTGATTGTGCGGGTAGGACCGTCACTTGCACTTAGTAGGATGGCTAAACTTTACCTATATCTGACCTGCGTGGAGGTTTTCCTCATCTTTTTAGAAATTTTCTAAGTGTTTAGAATAAGTTAACCTTTGAACGTGGTAGATAATAGGTTGAAGTTTTGCTTCCTCTTTCGTGATTGTGCGGGTAGGACCGTCACTTGCACTTAGTAGGATGACTAAACTTTACCTACATCTAACCTGCGTGGAGGTTTTCCTCATCCTTCTGTTAGAAATTTTCTAAAGTATTTTGAATAAGTTAACCGTTCGACGCGCGGTTGTCAATAGGTTCGGTTTCCTCTCATGATTTGTGCGGTTAGGACCGGCACTTTCATTTAGTGGGTTGACCAAAGTTTACCTATGACTGACCTGCGTGAAGGTTTGCCGTTTTTTGGGTTTATGCGGGTTTTGCCGCCTTCCCCACGCAACGACTTTCCACGTAATTATGCGGTGAGTACCGGCATCAGTGTTGAATAAATTAACCGTTCGACGCGCGGTTGTTAATAGGTTAGTGTTCAGTTTCCTCTTATCATGATTCGTGCGGATAGACCGGCACTTTCATTTAGTGGGATGACTGAACTTTACCTTTAACTGACCTGCGTGAAGGTTTGCCGTTTTTTGGGTTTATGCGGGTTTTGCCGCCTTCCCCACGCATTGACTTTCCACGTAATTATGCGGTGAAAACCGGCATATCCGTGTGGAAAGTTCATAAGTATAAATGTAAGATCATCAGCATCGATGTTCTAAGGAGAATCATTTCCATTAGAAGTGGCTCTGGGCCTTTTCTTTACAAATTTGGAATTGATCTACATGCAAACTGTGTAATTGAGCTCCCTTCCATGTTGTTGGGATGGGAGTGTCATCGAGCCGATATGCACCTGGTTCGGGATCTCGTTGTTTACGTAGTATGTAGTCTCCAACATTGAAGCTGCAATTTTATTCGTGTTTTCCCCAACTGGGGTTCTACACGCGTCAGCCTGCTCAGCGTTCGTTACGCCACGAGGTGCGCGAGCGTCCCATCTCTGACAAATGCTTCGACGATGTCCTTTACGTCTGTGCATTCTTCAGTGTTGTGGCCTTTTGTCCTGTGAAAGTCAGTATTTGCTCCGATCAGCATTGTGACGATGTCGGATTATTGGAGCCTTTGGCCATGGGAGCTCCTCAGTGGCGAATATCTCGGTGACGCTTTTGGTGAGTGGCGTCCATCTGGAGTTCTGGTTCGACTGTACGTTATCCCTTCCGCCTAACCGATGTTGCAAGCCGGATGAGGTGTCAAAGTTTACCCTTGACTGCCAAATGCCTAGCTTCCGCTTTTTGTTTAGTCGGGCGGTAAGGACGTTGTCTTCTCTTGTTTTCTGGGTGTAGAGGTTTGTGCTCTGGGGGAGATCTCTACCCAGTTGCTTCTCCGTTTTCGCAAAGCGTTTAGCTGCTGTCATGATGGCATCCCATGTGGATGGCATGCCATCTCTACCCGTTAAGGTGCGGATGAGCTCTGGGTCGTTCGCGCCCTAGATGAAAGCAGCGCGAACAAGATCTTCGCTAATATTACCCAGACTTAGCTTCTTTGAGTTGAAGCGAGTGATGAAGTCTGGCAAAGATTCATCTTCCTCTCGAATGCAATTGAGGATTGTCCATTGCTCTTCGGTATACTTTCTTTGTTGGCTGAAGTGTTGGCTAAACTTCTGTTGGAAGTCTGCCCAGTCGTAGATGTGGTTGACCGGTAGACGATCGAACCACGCTCTAGCTGGCCCAACAAGCGTCATTTGGAACATGTAACACCACGTAGGTTCCGTCCAATTACTGACGGTTTCCCCCGCTATGAATCTGTTTAAATGATCGTCTGGATCAGATATACAATCGTAAGTGCCGATGTTGGACATCTGTTTGGCACTTTTCGGGGCGATTGCTTCCGCAATGTCCCTTGCAAATTTGGACGTTCCCGCATTTGCCGCAGTTGGTCTAAATGTTTTGGAGAAGTCACGTGGGTTTCCACCCGCGTTTTTTGGTTTGAAGGTTTCTCCAAAATGCCTTCTCGGTTGGGAGTCCGTTTCCTTACGCTTCCCTTTCGCCTTATGACGAGGGTTTGCGTCACTATCGGATTCCTCCGAATCATCGTCAAAGTACTCTACGAATTCATCAGCCTGTTGGAGTAAACGTAAGCGTTCATCCAACTCAGCATGGAATTCTTTTTGACGTGCTTCCGCCCACGCTTTAACTTCATCGAGTGTTTGGCGGGGGAGCCTCGTTCGTTGTCTCTCTAACTGGGTATCGGTGAATCCCAGTGAGCGATTATTTACTGCACTTGCCCCAGCTTGGGTAACTGGGGTAGTGTTCGTAAAATTTACTGCACTTGCCCCGGCTTGGGTAACCGGGGTAGTGTTCGTAAAAACTGTGTAGTCGCCGGTATTCCCCCCAGTAGCTGGGGTTGTGGTTACCGGAGTTTCTTTAACCATCTTTCCAGAAGTTTAAAAAAACTGAAAAGAAATGAAGTTCTAGCTTTTACCCACGGATGGCGCCAATGAAGAAACACTAATCGACCCCGGGCAGATTACGGATAATCTGGGGGTTAAATAGATGTTTCCCACGAGAGGTTAGACCTGGCAAAGATGGTTCTTCTGATAACCTGCAAAACAGACACCATGAGCTCGTCACTGAGAAGGGGGGGGGGGGTACCTCCTTGTGACCACCCTCCGGCGTGAGAATCAGACTAGATTGCTCTTGAAGTGTATATTAAGAGATTGCTAGAGCAGATATCAGGTATAAGATGTAAGATACAAGATGAGATGATCATACCATTTGGGGTATTTATAGCCGAAGGTAGGTTTCCAAGAGGGTATAGCCGGTTGAATAGTATTCCTGTTCTACCAACTGTGGCCTACGCACGTGCCATGCTGGTAGTTGGTGGGTAGGCAGCGGCTGACAGTGACCAGGCCTGTTGTGTACTATTCCTTTTCCACCAACTGCAGGCTATGCACGTGGTATGACAGGAGTTGGTGAGTAGGTAGCGGCTAATAGTGACATACAGTACAAGAGCATGCTGCTCGCCATACTGTTGTCAATGGGCTGTCGTATCTCTGGTCAGATCTTTTGCCCATACCTCGTCAGGTACAGTACAAAAGATCTTCCAGTATCGTACGGACTGGCTCATTTGGGCGGGAGTATTCCCCCTCCCGCCTTTGTGCGGGATTGTTCCCGGCTTTGCTCATTCCTTCAGGTGACTACTGAATTATTGAGAGCTAAGTGCCTTGTGCGTGTAGCCTTGCTGCGCGGGTGGCCTTCCCTGATGGCTTGTATCCGCAGCTGCGGGAACAGGCGGAGTACTTCACCATTGGGAGGCATTTCCTGCGGGAACAGCTTGCGTACTGCGCGTAAGGACGTCACGTCTCTAAGCATGGTGGGTCCTGCGGATCCAGTTGGTTTCTGCGCAGACGTCTCTCTTCAAGGTGAGTCCTGTGGGTCCAACTGGGCTCTGCTGGGACCTACCTCTTCAATTCCCCCCAGTCCAATGTTCTTCTCATGAGTGTTTAATAAGTGAGGTGAACTTTTGGACTTAAGCAAAGGGTTTTTGAAAAGGGTTTAGTTTTAAGGTTTTCCATGGGGATTCTTCCCGCGGAAGTCCTTATGTCACTTGCAGAAATTCCCGACTTTCCTGCTTGATCTTTGGGTATGATGCGGGTAGGTCTGTAACCTCCTCGCAAGTCAGGAGCGTTGAGTCCCACTTGTGTGGATTCTCCATGAGGTTTTGGTAGTTTTGAACATAGTGATCAATTATGTTAAAACCACCAATTCCATCTTGGAGTTTCAAACAATATAGTTCTCGACGTTCCCGCTATGCGGGGATGTTATTCCCGTTTCCGCAAGCATGGCCCAGAAGATCCTTTTTGGTTTCAATTCCCTGCGGAGCGCTAGGTATGTGAAGGGTTTTGCCTTGACACTGTACCCGCACTCGTCTTACGGTTACTTTACTTCCAAGGTGTTCCTGGCGTCAATTCCCTGCGGGTGCTAAGTATGTGAAGGGTTTTGCCTTAACACTGTACCCGCACCCGTCTTATGGTTACTTGGTTGCCGAGATATTCTTGGCTTCAATTCCCTGCAGGTGCTAAGTATGTGAAGGGTTTTGCCTTAACACTGTACTCGCACCTGTCTTACAGTTACTTGGTTGCCAAGGTAAGGGGTATTTTCCCGCTTACTTTTGAATCTTTTTGAAATTTTGAAATTCGAAGAGTTGGTGAAAGGATAAGAACAGTCCAAACTGTTGAAACGTCGTCCGACGGTTTCTTCTGACTGTGTCAGGACGTGCAGGAAGTTATGGTGATGTCAGTACATGGTCATTCCAGACGCTTTTTCAGACGCGTGGGCGCGATTTTTCGGGCGCGTGGCCGCGAAATTAATGGCACGCGTCCTTTCAACAGCTGTTGCCAGCTTGCACTTTGCCACGTGTCATAGTTTCATTGCACCTGCGATTTCTCTCTCATCCGCATTTAATTCATCGCATTAATTGCGATGAGTATATAAAGGGGGAGAGGGTCTCTTGTAATTCACACTCTTCTCTTCTTGTAAACGATTTCCGGCGAATACTTTCTGCCAAGCATTCTCCTGAAATCACTCTTCTTTACCTCCAAACCATGTCTTCTACCTACGATTTTGAAGCTGCTGCCGAAGAATCTGACGTGCACGTCGAGATCCCGACGTCTACGTCTGATAAAGACGATAAGAGCACTGCTGGCGAATGCCAGTGTGCTCTTCCGGCCGACCTCTATCGGTACGTCGTCCGGAAGTTCATGCTCGAGTCGTTGTGCAATCAAAAGGTTAAATTAAATGGTCCGCGGTTTCTCTTCTATCCTATAAATATGGTTGATGTTTGACCTCACAATTCCTCATCGCCTCTCACTCCCTGCAATGGAGGTAAGCGTTCCTCGTATTGTTATTAACGGTTTTTTGCTTTGATTCATTTGTTCTGTGATGTGGCAGTATGTTGCTGCGGATGTTGAACGATTGTTGGAAATTGGAGCATAATTTGATTATTATTACTATTGGTTTTCCATTTATTTTATGTATTGTTTGTCCTGTTCTCTTATTGGAATATGGTATTTAGGGTTTTAATGTTGATCCCATAGGTCTGGATAATGTGCATACAATGTAATTATATTTTTGGAAATGATATCTCAATTCAATTCAATTCAATTAAATTAGACTTTGTGTTTATGTATCAATTTCTGTTTTTGTTGAACCCATTATGAAGTTGTACGTCAAGTTTTGAATATTTTGAATCGACTTAATGAGGTTTATAACTTGCTTCGTGAAACTGAGTTGCTTCATGATGATTTGAATTCAGCAGCAGCTAAAACTGAAAGAGTAAGAACATAGTTTCTAATCCGTATTTATCTTATTATCTTATTGTCTTACTTAATCATTATCTCTGGCACTGTTTTCATTTCAGCTTTTGATTGTTGTGACACATGAAGTTGGACACCAGTGGTTTGGTAACTTAATGACAACAGAATGGTGGACTCATCTATGGCTCAATGAGGGTTTCGCAACATGGGTATTTGTTATACTTATTTTTTCTTTTAATTTCAATTAAAAATTATTATCTTTATTATGATATATGATATGTGATAATCTAGGTGAGCTATTTTGCAACCGATACCTTATTTCCCGAATGAAGAATTTGGACACAGTTTCTTGAAGAGACTGCTGAAGGTCTCAGATTAGATTCAATGGAACAGTCACACCCATTAATAAACTTAATTAAATTATTATTTAAATTTAGCTACAGCAATAAAAAAAATATTACAACTTTAATTCACTTAATGTTAACTTCAGATTATTAAGGTGCTGTTTGTTTTTGCAGACATAAACTGTCTGCAAGCTGATTTCATCTGTTTTCATGTCTGCAACTGAAGATGTGGTCTGAAGATCTGCAAGCTGAAAATATAAGACTGTTTGTTTTTATAAGCTGATACTGTCTGCATAACTGTCAAACTTATCTCACAAGATAGAAGTCATTTATTCAAGTTACATAGAAAATATAATAATAAAACCAAGTTTAAAAACACAAATAGTGAAATAAACTCAAAGTACATTATTTTGCATTAATTCTTGTGCCATCTGATCTCGAAGTTGACTCATGAATTCACGGTCCGCTGCACTTCCATGTTCTATCTACTTCTTCTTCACCACCATCTTGTGCATGTTCATCTCCATCTTGAAGGCGTACATTTGGGTGATCATATTCATCAAAAAGTTCATCACTTAAGCCCTCTTTCCGTATAAAATTGTGGCGGCGGACGGTGGGTAGTGGCGATGGATGGTGGTGGTGGACAGTGGGTGGTGGTAATGGACGGTTTTGGTGGGTGGTGGACGGTGGTAGTTGACGGTGATGGCGTCCGACAGTGGGTGGTGGTGGTGATGAACGGTTGTGGTGGGTGGTGGACGGTGGTGATTGGTGGTGGCTGTGATGGATGGTGGTGGTGGTGGTGGTGGCGGACGATGGGTAGTGGTGGTGGATGCTGGTAGTGGCGGCGGACGGTGGGTAGTGGCGGTGGATGGTGGTGGACGGTGGCAGTGGGGGATGGTGGTGGTGGCGTACGGTGGGTGGTGGTGGCGGACGGTGGTGGGAGGAGTGGATGAGAGGGTGGCTTCAAAGGGATAAGAGTATGATTTTTTTGCGAAGATGTTTTAAGCAAGATTTCTTTGCTTTTCTTTTAAGATGAAAGAAGATAACTTAAGATCTGTTTTAAGAAAAAAAACAAACAGTCTTCAAGGGTAATGTCTGCGCGCGTGCAGACATTAGCTCCCTTGAAGATGTTTGAAGAAAAAACAAACACTCCCTAAGATTTAAAACATGGCTGCAGCAGTAAAAAAAGCACAGCTATTATTCATTTAACTAAGGCTAATTTCAGAGTATTAAGGTTTAAGCATAACTGCAGTAGTAAGAAACTTAGAGCTATAAACACCTAATTAAGGTTAATTTAAGATTATTGAGATTTAAATGTTGACATATATTGTTGGTTTTCCTGTTCGCTTTACTTTCACTATGCTATATTTTGTTAAATTCTTTGAAAGACTTGAGTTTTGTAATTAGTTATAGATTTTGTGTCGTTATATTACATCTGGCTCTGAAAAATCGATTCTTTGAGCTTCTTCAATAGTTTGACCAGCATCCATATCTGAAAACACTGTCTGCATAACTGAGTGCTGACTTTTTGCTTTGATCTAACAATTCTTGACCTTAAAGCATTTGCTTAAACTGTTCTTCTTGCTCTTAATTTTTAGGTTTCCTAGAACTAACTCTTGGATGATTATGTAATGCCTCAGAAAAGTTATCTTGTGAACTTAAATACCCTTTTTTGTTATCGGTGGAGGGTAAAATCGGGAATGTGGCTAGAGACCTGTTGACGAAACGTAGGATATTGTGGTTTTGTGATTGGAGAGTTAGTAATTGTGTCAGGCTTATTCTTGGTTTTTATGCGTGCCTCTCTATTGTGATATTTCTTCGACTGATATGAACTTATGCTTTGTGAAGGCCTAATCATGCATCAGTGTTTCATGTATGCCTGAATGGAGGATTTTGACCTAAAGCCCATAATGATATTAATTTTTCTTTCTGATGAGAATGTTTTAACTGTATTCGTGTTTTTTTTATTTATGTTTGTTTGCGATGTTGAACCGTTACGGTTTGGAATGCTTAACTTGGTTTAAAACGTAAACTAAATTATTAATAGTTGGTACTTATTTGAAACGGTCCGTTTTGTCATGTCTCTTTCTATCATTCTCTTATTCATACTTTTAAAGATACAAACTTTTCTTACACAAAAATAAAAGACACAACCATTGAATCATTTTTAAAGAACATGACAACTTTATTATACAAATATGACCAAAATATAACTATATAAGTTGAAACAACCAAAATAGTAGCAAATGCATACGTTACAAGATGTCAGATTGACCTTAAGGATTCAAAAATATTTTTTGTCAAAAGCAAATGGTTTCCAATAGTTATTAGACAAGAATATTGATTATTAGAAAAATGATAGCATAACCGTTTGGTCTACGATTAAAAACCATATTATTGTTACTTTATACTAATTATGTAAGTGTAGTCAACAATAGCCAAAAGTTGATTGATAAACCCTCTTTTTATAAATATATAGTAACAATTTAGTTGGTATTCATGACTCTAAAGGCTATGTTATCATATCCCTAATTGCAGGTAGATGTTGCTGTTGGATTAGGAGGAAAAAGGGATGCAGCTAATGTGGTAAGCTGATGTGCTAAAGCAAACTTCACCATTTGTTATATACAAAAAAATGTGTCTAATATGATGCACATTTTTTTCAGTTTCAATCACGCTGCTAGCTTTTGACCACAAGGAAATCCTTGGTATGCTCATTCATCAATTTATTTTATATTGATTTGTTTCTCCATGAATCAGTTATTGTAGGGGTGTGCATGGATCATTTTGGATCGGTTTTAGCCCAAAACTGTAACCATGACCAAACTATCAGTTAACCGGAGAATGATAGCCGATTGGTCATGGTTAATCAGTTTTCATGTTAATTTGGTTCAGTTATAGGTCGGTTAACCATGAAATAGAATTGGCTATGAAATGTTTGGGCTGCGAGCATATGTAAGACCTCGAATCCCGGGAATCCTACAGTTGGTATTCATACAAAATACTTACAGAAATTCTTAAACTCAAAACAATTCATTTCATTTCAAAAACCAGTTCAGAGTATAATTCAGCGAAAAATCATGATTAATAAAACAAGTTCCCAAAACCCGGGAATTATGCCCAAATCCAAACTTTAAATATATTTAATAAAACGTTAAAAGAAAAATGTTTATTATTATTAAAACTTCCGACTAAGCATAGCCTCCACCGTCCAAGTAGCTTCGTGCACGTCCAAGCGGTAATGCATCCGCCTCTTAACCTGAAACTCACACTAACATGCACACAAAGTCAGCTTGAGCTGAGTGAGTTCAAGTTTTATTAATTAACATCTATAATAATAATAATAATAATAATAATAATAATAATAATAATAATAATAGTCATTCCAAGAGTTTTAAAAATAAACGAGATATAACAGTTCGGCCATCATCAACAATAAATAATCATCATTATACATATATATATATATATATATATATATATATAAGCATCCTTATAATTATATCCCTACATATATATATCATTCAAGTAATAACATTAGGGTCGAGCACACGTACAACCCAAACACGTAACATCTCATCCAATGTATGCAAACACAAAGTAGGCATACGTAAACATCCTTAGTCGATAACGACTAAATAACATCGCCAAATATTGGCCATACAATAATATATGTACAAACATATGATAACATCATCCCAAGGCCTACCCTATACAAGTAAGCCTATGCAAAATAGTTTAAACGGTTCATCAAGCAACATTGCTTAGGTGTGCATGCTAGCCCAAAACTTAAAAAAGAGTAAAATGGGGCATCATGAACTCACCTGACACAAGGCACGAATTCACCATGAGCTAGAGAACCCTAAGTATCCCCAAAACTCAAACGCCTGCCGGTAAACATACAATCATCACAAATGACATCGAAAGGACTCGTTTATCATACGAGACGTTCTAATATGGTTCAAGTCACCTAAAGCCTCGACCTCATCAAACTCAATCATAACAGCCCCCAGGGCCTTAAGTTTACCAACACAACCCATAGATACTCCCGGGAGTAAAGAATTCCCAAATTACCCCCGGAAGCACTAGGTGATACTAACACGCGCGTTTAAGAGTCGTTTAGGCAATTAACATCCAACTTAGCCCCGTGTGGACCCAATATGATAATTTCACAGCCAACAAGTCCACACGACGCTACACGATTCAAATGGGTCTGTAACTCGCAAACACAACGCACCAACTATTCAATAAACGCAAATGCGCGTCGTATCGACCCGTTTGAGTAACCGACAACCAATTCAGCCACAATATTTATAAAAATCATTTTCCAACAGCCCGTAAACTAAACCGAGGCTATCTGAACTGAATTGGTTATCACTTACTTCATATCTCGCGTTAAACGCAACAATCTACCATTCTAGTCAACCGAAAACAATCTTTCAAACTACAACTAGTTGACCAATCAAACGAACACCAATGAACATGATTTTAAAGTATGTTATACTAGACATACCTAGGAAGATTTTGGTGCAAAAACCTCAATCAAAACAGCCCCGAAATTTCTCAATTGGACAGCCACCCGGTTAGCTTAAAACAAGCCATTTATCGATCAATAAACGAGTTATAATGACCAATTAAGGTGTAAAAGACTTGTAGGAACATGCGACTAACCTTCAATTGAAGTTTCATGCCCTAAGCTTGGCTGCACAAAAGAAAATCAGATGGTTTGGGGCATGAGGAAGCTGCCGATCGGACCTAAGAGGGAGGGGTTAGAGTTTTTTGTTTATGATATAAAAATCTTACACTCTAGCCCTTCCAAATGGAAATAAGTAGCAACTTGGTGAAAAAGTTAATTAGTTTAACTTATAGGAATGACGCGAAGGCCCCCCGAGAAATGCCGGACAACTCTCGAGAATTATACTTACTTTACAAGCTTTAAACCATAGAACCGAAAATTAACGGGTGTTACAGCATAGCCCAAAACAATGTAATCGAGCCTGAAAGTTTTTGCTTAAAAGTTTTTAACCACTTAATAAGTTGTTTATATTAGACATTTGGGCTTGAATAATTCAAGTAACCATTTGATATTTGTTTATATTACATAGCATTCAATATATATTGGTAGTGGTCCAGATTGGTTCTTTTACTAAATCGTGGGTCTGTTCGGTTTTGTCGGTTATAGAAATATGAATAACCAAAATTGACCCATTGGTTATTGGTTAGGTTCGGTTAATTTGGTTATGGGTCAGTTAATTCGGTTTTATGCACACCCCTTAAGTTATTGCATAATTGAAGTTTGAATATAACAATACTCATGCTTTATATAATTATTATATGCATGACCAGGAAACACTCTTGAAGAGATTGCGGGCCAGAAGGCTGGTATCTTTAAGGTAGTATTAAAAAGTAATTATAATAATAAAATAATTGTTGCATATTTTTTAATAGGTATTATTATTATTATTATTATTATTATTATTACTATTTTGTATAGAAAGGTGTTCCTACATTTACTGTTTCTCAACCACCTGAAGCTATGCAAGTACTTAAAGAAACGACTTCCCAGTTAGATGTAATTAAGTTTCTCTTATTACTTAATTGCATAATTTTATACTATAATAGAAATAACCAAATTACCCTGTTGCAGGCGTGCCTTCGAGTTGCAAACCATTTGGTTGGTAATTTGTTAAGCGAATTAAATCTTGGGCTTGTAGGAGAGCATCAATATGTTAATGCTGGGCTGCTTTCATGCTAAGCTATATGTGGTGGCTTCAGAGGACTGGTCAACTTGAAGCGATACTCGTGGACCTGACTGTAAGCACCGCAAAAAAGGACGGGTTAAACATAAAATTTTTGACCCAAACCGACCCGTTTGCTCATAAACTTTTTCAAGTTGCCACTTTTAATATTTAGGCTTGTAAAATGAACCAAGTGAACACGAATGGAGCATGTTCGTTTCATTCATTAAACTTTAATCGAATAAACAATCGAACATGAACAACTAAGTGAGCGAGGTTTTCTTGTCGATGTTCGTTCGTTAATAAAATGAACGTGTTTGTGTTCCTTTGTGTTCATTCGAAAACAATATAAACGAACGAACATACATGAGTTAAAACCATTTAGAAAGTAAGCGTGAACAACAATGTGTTGGTCCTAAAAACTTGTTAAAACTAGACTAAATTGTAATAGACCTAAAATTTAAATGAATATAACAAACGTATGTAGACGAACTTAAACAAGCATAAAGTAATGAACATAAATGAATATAAACAAATTTATATGAAAGAACGTTCACGACATAAATTAACGTACGAGACATGTGCTCATGTTCATTGGTCAAACTGAATAAACAAAAATTTGGTTCATGTTTGTTTATTAAATAAACAAACATACGCGAGCTTCCCACCTATCGATGTTTGATTCATTTTGAGAAGTTATACTATTTATGGTTGGATACAGGATTGTTTTCCGGAGCCGTTTATTAAAGGGCTAGCAACCGCAAGTTTACAAGTACGGGCCCAGATTATTGTTGACTGGGCTTGTGAAAGTCAAAGTCCAGAAAGCAGGGAAGTTTGTGCAAATTAGTTTTCTCATGCAATTAAAGATCACAGGCTAGAAAGATGCTCCAAAAAAAATATCCACGTAGGTTAGAACATGTTTTCTCTACCTCGAAAAGAACATGGTTCATTTTTTATCCTATTAACTTGACTAAAAATGCAGATATTATTGTTCAATTGTATGTCAGTGAGGGACCCACAATTGCTGTTTCTGTGACTATTGGACACATGTGCCTGTCAAGGTACCTCGGTTACAATCATGTTTGTATATTCCTTTTTTCGTTTCCTAAGACGTAAAATATTTAATGCTTTATGGTTTATATGGCCCGTGTGAGATAACACAGCCTGAATCGATCCGTTCATATGTAAGTATCACATTGATATTCATTTTTCACCTTTTTAGGTGTAAGTTTCGAAAATACATTGATTGTACCAAACATGTCACTATACAATAAAGTTGGATCTAGCTCATCCTTGTTGGCAGCAACTGGTTCAGAAGTTGATTATTCATGGCCACTAACCCTTCAAACAGTATGGGAGGATATTATTTGTAATAAAAGAGGTGTGCTAGATTTCCAAA
Source organism: Bidens hawaiensis (assembly GCF_021521415.1). Classification (NCBI taxonomy): domain Eukaryota; kingdom Viridiplantae; phylum Streptophyta; class Magnoliopsida; order Asterales; family Asteraceae; genus Bidens; species Bidens hawaiensis. The sequence continues at coordinate 1,152,206 of NW_027491074.1, read as the reverse complement.
ACTATCACTGTTAATTTATAATATTCAATTTATCAATTAATTTCTAAACCTTCTGAAATTTAGTATAACATTTGAAATTTTGATGGTTACCTAAGTTGATTAAAACCCAATTGATTACCTTTTTATTCAATTTGTGCTGGTTTGGAGGGATTGTAATTCATTTTGAATATATTATTATTTTATTATGATTACCAGGAAATCCAAAAAAGGTTGGCTCGGTTTCCAGTGTGGGTGAATGTGATGATGGCCCGAGTGTTGTAAGTTGTCAAAACAGTATGGTGTGTTATCTCTTCCGTTGGCCATTGAATGGTTACGAGATACTGTCGAACAACATAAGTCTGTTCCACTGCAGGTACATTTATATTTAATGATGCAATTTATTCTGCTATTAAGTTAGTTTTAATTTTGTGTCAGCTAATGAATGAGTGAATTTGTAGTTTTGTGTGTTGAGTTAGGGTTGATGATGTTCCGGTTGTGATATGTAGGGCTAGCTGGAGTTCATAGGGAAGTGATGGGGTTATTGATGCCAGCTTGGGGACTTGTGGATAAGTACACTGTTCGTGTTGTAGATGTGTTTGCGATGGTAAAATAGCATGATCTTGCACTTTAATGTCTATATATTTTATTTTGGTAAAATAGCTGTTAATCTATGAGTTTTGTGTTAATTAGTGTTCATGACTTTAGTAATTTGGCTGTTAATATGTGAATTTTGTATCTATTAGTCAGGTTGTGTATAAAATCAAATATATCATGTATAACAATTTATATCTCTAAACATAAGTAAATTTGATAAATTGGGACATGCTTTGTATAATAATACAATATGATATAGCTATACATGAGGCAATGTATAAGGCTAGGTTTATCTGGGTGTTTTTAGTGATAAATGTAGGATTAATCTGATGTTCAAAACACTTACTTTCACTGCAGGTCAGTTCATCCCAGCTTGGTGTGTGCTTCAATCATGAATTTCTTTAAAAGGTATTATGATACAAAGTCTGATAGTCAGTGGCGGAATCAGAAGTTCTTAACTGGAGGGTCGTAATATCAATTTTCATTTGATAACCTATGACCTAATAGTCTAGTAAGATGGTGTCCACCCTTTCAAATTGAAGTGTTAAGGTTTAAATTCTTATAAATAAGATTAAGAGAATTTTATGTGAAAATAAATTTGTTGTAAAAAATCAAGATTGAACTTTTACTGATTAAATTATATCTTTTTGCAATAAAAAATTCTATATCTCGTACTGCAATCGTAAGTATTACTCATTTTTAAATGTAAATTGATATTAACATACTTTATTATGAAAAACATGAAATAGCTTTAGTAGATGTATCGATAACCTATCTTGATTATAAATATTAAAAGAAAATAAAGAATCCAAAATATTAAAAAGTTTTAATTCAAGTAAAACTATAAATAATAAAGTAATGTGACAATAAATCCTTAAAACATATAACTGATTCAAATAAATAAAGTTTGCACTTGAATTTTAATTAATTTAAAACTTGTTTTAAACTTTGGAAACTCAAAACATTAAAGGTTGTGTCATGAGCTGTCAATCTTCCTTCCGTAGATCTTCACTCTTTTTCTTTCTTGTAAACAAAAAGCCACTTTCACCCACTCCACCGTCGTCAGCTACCTTCCGTCATAAAACATTTGATAGTATTATTTTTATTCTTCTTGTTTACCATTCAACATTTCAACTACTTTATGAGGATAATGAGAGGGTCAAAACTCTAAAAAAACATCTAAGTTAAGATCTTCACCGGAAATGTTTGACCTACCGGAGGGCTGGTCGGAGGGTCAACTGACCCCTCTGACCCCCCTCTGGTTCCGCCGATGCTGATAGTTGATTTTTATTTATATACAAAGTTCTTATAGTATACTCCACTTTAACTATCATAGTATTTGTTTATAACTTCTTGTACGAGTCAAAATAGGTTTGTGTCCAAACAAGTAGTTTGTGGTGTGGGTGAAAATGTGCTTGTGTCTAAACAAGTAGTTTGTGGTGTGGGTGAAAATGGATTTGTGTCAAAACAAGTGATCTTTTAGTACGAGTAAAAAACAACCCTGGTTGACTTGCAAATAATAGTTGTACGTTTTAGTTGACGAGTTGTCTTTGTGGATAAGTAACCACTTCTTTTTGTACATTTTTAGGTAAGAATAACATGAATAAGTGAGGAAGCTACAAGATCCTGTTTCAAATATGGACAAGATAAGTTCAATGCTGCCGAAAAAAAAGGGAAAAAAATCTCAATTTCAACACGTGTAGCAAACAGGTCAAACATGTTAGGGTCAAAAAAGCATCTTTGCACATGTTGAAATGAGTTGGTTCAATGATTTTTTCTTTAGTATCGATTGGAAATGGCCAGGTTATGAGTTACATGTCAGACTACGAGTCAGGACCGGGCGATCCAGTGGGTTTGGGTAAGACCTATTGGAGTTGCAACAACTATTTTTGGACAAGAAATAACAGAAAAAATTAAAAGCTATACATGAGGTTTTAGTATTTATGCTCTTTTGTTGTGGATTTATATTTACATTTAAACATTATAAGTAACTACAACTTGTTTATGTCCACAACATCGAATCTCATATAATCCCCCATGTGTATTTGATGTAGGTGCTAATGAGAGATTAGTAAGAGAGCAGAATATTATGGAAGATGCACGTAGATTTGCTAAACGAGGTGTAACTATTAAGAGAGATTCAAAGAGCGTACTTGAGGTAAGTTGAATTGTAGTAAGCTGAATAAAAAATACTGCATGGTTTTAATGCTAATGTGAAGAAGTTGCAATCTTTTTAATTAATTTTATTTTTTTGCCAAACAGATATAGATCCGAGATGGGGCCGATGCTATGAGAGTTACAGTGAGGATCCCAAAATTGTCAAGTTAGCGAATGATATTATACTAGGTTTACAAGGAGATATCCCTGTTGGTTCAAGAAAGGAAGTTCATTCGTAAATTGGGAGTATGTTTGTAGGCTTTTATAAGTGTTGTTTGTTTTTCAGAGGTAAAATGTCTGCAGTCTGCGGACCACATCTGCAGACATCTGTAGCAGAAGAGGTGGACCAAACCTCTGCACTCTGCAAGAAGAAGACTGTTTGTTTTTTAACGTCTGCAGACTGCTAAAATTTTCAATATAAGCTTTATACCAAAAACACAAATTATCTAGCAACAATTAAAAATATATAAATCCAGATTAATGCCTCTGAAGTAGCAAATTATAAAACTTACATTAACAATTTTCCACGTGAATGTTTTTTCCTCCAAAAGTTTCTTCAATTATTTTCGAAAGTAGATAGTTTATACATAATGAATGAAACGAGCCAAAACTCGAGCTTAAAACAACTCACAAGCCGATGACATAAACCTAAACCTTCTACAAACCTTTTTCAACTAAAAACTTTCCATAGACTTTTTATAATCCTAAACTTTCTACAAACGTTTTTCAACTAAAAACTAATAATACTTGAACAATTATGCAAAATTATAACTGAACAAAAATAAAAAAAACTAATCAATTAACAACTCAATTGAACAAATCAATTAACAAGAATTCAATTAACAAAAACTTAATAACTTAATTGATATCTGATGGAAATAATGAGTTTAGAAGAGACTGGAAAACTATGGTCCAAGTCTGCACCAAGAAGAGGGCTCGCAGACATTTTTTAATGAAACGTCTTCGAAAAAACAAATAGTCTGTAGAGGGCAATGTCTGCGCGTGGTCTGCGCGCTACAGACAAAAAAGGCCAGAAGATCTTTTGTAAAAAAAAACGTCACCTTAGTCAAGCTTATTGCATTCAATGTCTTGAAATTGTCGGATACTTTCAGAAATAATGATGTTGAAGGGTTTAAAATGTGTAAACTACCACAGAATTAGGGGTGTGTAGTGAACTGGCAAAAAAAAAAAAAAAAAAAAAAACCGAAACAACTAACGGTTTGGTTCTGTGTTTTTCATAAGGACCAAAGTATAGGTTCGGTTCCAGTTTTGTATGATTTTATTTTCATACAAACTTTGACTTTCTACCTTTATCATCCCTGTTATTATTTTAATCATGCAAACTTAGAATTTTATGTTATCAAATTATCCTTGTTTTTTTTTTCATTTCTTTTAGGTTTTATATGTTTTACTTGGTTTAATGAAGCATGCAATGGATTTGCTTATCTTTATAGAATTATAGTTAATCTGAACCAATACATATGCTTAACGCGTCATTTACCATTACTTCTATGATTCCAAGGCATTCAAATCTTTAATTATATACGACCTAAATGGAACTTAAAAAATATAATCATCACATAAGAGGAGATAACCTGTGCGAACCCGCAGCAACGCGCGAGCACTTTCACTAGTAATATATATATATATATATATATATATATATGTATAAACAAAAACTGAAAATACGAAATGGGTCGGGTTTTCGAGTTTGAAAAGTAATGAATATTACAGCTGGCCGGATAGTAAACCTCCCTTAACGTGGATCCGACAGAAAATTCATGGGAGCCTCTTTTTTTTCCCTAACTAACCAAATCATGTTTGTATTTAAACCCTGGTAGCTCCTTACAATGGACTGGATGTTCACCAAAGATATCTAAAAAAACTTTACAGCAGACCGGGTATGGCTCAACAACAGGAAACATAGGGATCATTATGTCACACCCCAACCTACGTCGGAACATGTCGGGGCTAAAACTTCAATATCTAAATTTATTCATTCATAATTGAAGTACACAAAAATTTTAAAAATATATAACAATTGTTCTATCTTTATTCATTATCCTGAAGTCCAAACTAAATTATCCACTTCGATTCACTTGATATAGCAATCTGCATTATGTGTAAAAATTATTTGTCAACAACACTTGTTGAGCGAGTAACCACAGTTTAGTATAATAATAATAATAATAATAATAATAATAATGAGAAATAAACAATTCCTTGCATTAGTGAATAGAATCAATTAGCATAAACGAATAGATGTGTCTTTTCAACATGTCACTAGATCCATACATGTTTACTTGGATAAGTTCGCAACTAATAAGTGTGTCTTTTTTAACATGCCACTAAATTCGGGCACATCTACTCGGACGACGTATGACCATACCGAGTTTAGCCACATATCACCGTGAATTTGGTTATAATTAAGGAATGTGATCGTCACATGATCATGTTTTATACAATCAGATTAGTAGATTCTTAGACGTTTGGTGTGACATGTTTTGGCCAAATAGGTTTCACAACTTCGCTGAATCCTCCAGGAAAGCAACTGAGTCTCGCAGTTAATTGAGATTAATACGCATTGCGTTTCCTTAGGCTCGCAAGCCTTGGTGTCAAAGGTTTGGAGAACAAGTGTGTCCCTCCTTCCAGTTACTACATATCCCATCACACGAATCATCCCCAAGGAGAGAAGACTAAAAATAAAAATTGGGGGAATTCTTAAGAAATTTCCCAAAGTAAAAAATAAATATAGGATTTTGAAAATGAGGTATAGCCTCGAAGTTGGGTGTGGTTTTTGTGTACAGTAGTATGAATAAAAACATTTAAATATAATTAAGCTATGAACAAATAATTTAAATAAATAAGGTACACGTATAGGAACACTTATAGGGACCCTAAACATGCTACTAGGTTTTTACGTCTAACCACCTATCTTATAGCCTTCGGCTCTGATACCAATCTGTCACACCCCAACCTACAGCGGAACATACCAGGGCGCGACAATATTTGTATCACAGCTCAAAGACACTAAAACAATATAAAGCGTCAATATCTAAATTTATTCATTCATAATTAAAGTACACAAAGAATTAAAAGAAAATACAACAATTGTTCTATCTTTATTTATTATCCTAAAGTCTAAACTAAGTTCTCCACTTCGATTCACTTGATATAGCAACCTGCATTATGCATAAAAATTAATTGTCAACAACACATGTTGAGCGAGTAACCGTAGTTTAGTATAATAATAATAATAATAATAATAATAATAATAATAATAATAATAATAATAATAATGAGAAATAAGCAATTCCTTGTGTTAGTGAGTAGCATCAATTAACATAAAGAAATAGATATGCCTTTTCAACATGCCACTAGATTTGGACATGCTTACTTGGATAAGTTCGCAACCAATAAGTGTGTCTTTCTGAACTGCCACTAGATTCAGATATGTCTACGCGGAGGGCGTATGATCATACTATGAGGATGAGGATGAGGATGAGATACCAGCTAACCATAAAAACATTACACACATAATTCATATAGCAATCAATAATTGATCGAGCAATATCACAACCACGCAAATAAGGGAATTGCGTTTGAATGAAATAATATAATAATAGTAGTTTCTCAAACGCATTGTAACATCATAGAAAATCCCATAATTATTTTAGACTAAAAATGTCAACTTTTTGAAAGTTGAAGGATTAAAAATATTCACAAGAAAAGTAATGGGAAAATTAAATAAGATAAGAAAAATAAGGATATTTCATGTTAAGGAAATGAGAAAAATTCCAACCCACATGGAAAGATGGAAGTATTCCACATGGGTATAAATAATAAAGGAAACTTTCATCCCACATGGAAAGAAGAAAATAATTGGAAGCTTTTTAAAAAGGAAGAGAATTTCCATAGTAATGTTCTTATATGGCTAACCACTCTTCATAGTCCTAGCGGAGGGTGCGAAGCACCCGACGCGCACCGCGCACGGACTCAGACTCGGGCAATGGGCATAATGTGGCGTTTTGATGGCACACTTTGCACTTCGCACACTCGCTTCGCCATAAGGGCTGCTTTAGTATTTTTGGAAAATGGAAGTCTGACAAAGAAGTGACAAGTTATCAAAGACAAGGGACTAAAAGTGAAAATATGATTCCAGAAACCCATCGCGCTACGCGATGAGTCCAGGAACAAGACCATCGCGCTACGCGATGGAGTTGTATGAGTCAACAAACACGTGTCACGACGGGGAGACACATGGCAAACGTTATGGCTGAGTCAGCATGCCACGCGTCATTCCCTGACATCGCTAAGTGATGCCCAAAGAGAAGGGACCATCGCGCTACCCGATGGTTCCTAAAATCAGCTATAAAAGGGGAGCGGTACGACACATTCATCTCACACCAAATCAAACACTTTCTTGCACATAGTCAGTCTCGGTTTGCGTGCTGGTCTCGTGGAACGTGCCAAGCTCCGAAGCTTTGACGGTTTAAGCTCTAGAACATGAAATAGAGTAGAAGTATTGTTCGATCAATCATAGGCAATTAACTCCAAATACCCGCGTAAGGTAGGGGTTCTGCGTAAATATTATTTTACTATTATATTATATGGCTTAAACCACAGTCAGGGGTAATGCCTAAATCTTGATCATAATTATGTTTACAAAAGCATTATACATACAGAAGTTATAGTTAAAATAATGTTTCTTCTTGATTAAGAAATATAAGCTTTTACATATAAGAAGATATAGTCAGAAATAGCTTTCTTCACGATTAAGAAACGCAAGATTTTACATGCCAAGGTTATAGTCATTTGATGTTTCTTCTTGAAGAAGAAACCTATCAGTAGATGTTTCTTCATGAAGAAGAAACTCAGCACATGATTTGTAAATAAATGAAAAGACTACGAGTCTAAATTTTATTCAAACAAATGATCAGTGAAGGTTTAAAGCTATCAAAACTAGAATAAAGGTCTGTAGCTGGATCAAGAGACGATCCTGGTATTTATATAAACTTGTTTTATTATAGGTCAATCAATCATCATTCACAACGGTTTTCAAACAAGATCACCACATCATTCAGAAAAGACAATCACAGGTGAATACATTCAATCTTTTTATATAACGTGAATACTTTAAACCTTTTTTCAGTCAGTCATTAAGATAAACGGGTTGTTTATCTTAAATAGTCAGTCAAATGTTTGTATGAGATCTCTAAATTTTACGGAATTACGTGATTCCTAAGTCACAAGGTAGAAAATAAAAGCAACTCAGATCGAGTACACATGTGTCTGGATCCAAACATAACTGTCTAGTCTTTCAATCAAGGCTACGTGGCCGCAGGCTAAACAGTCATAACGAAAGTTCTCCAATGGGTCTTAGTTCTTGGAGAATTGTGTGTGTATGGCGGTGGTACAAGTTCCTAGAAATAAGAGTCGTTTCTACTGATTTTGTTCCAAAACCATCTTGTCAGTCAAAAATTTATAAATGTTTTTAGAGTCAACAATTCACCAGCATATCGCTGACGTATTCCCCCCCCCCCCACTTTACAGGAAAGCAAGTATAGCAAAGATAGCAAGGAATTAGAGTCATTCATGGAGTTAGATGCTCGCAAGTGGAGATGCCTCAATTTTTATTAATAAAGTATTATGAACAAAAATAAACAAGGTTTGTAAATCAAATGCTTCGATATTTATTATCCAAGAGGTTTCAAAATAAATTAATATTTTATTGTAACCAAAGACTTCCGCTAATAACCCGCAACTCTGATGTATTTACAAATCAGGTACCAACTATGGGTGTCACGCCTAGACCCTAAGTCGGGGTGTGACAGGTTGGTATTAGAGCCATCGTTCTTAGCGAATTAGGTATACTGTATACCTAGGCTTTGATCAGAATTAAAAAGCATTGGTATTCAATTGAGAATATCAACATTGAATGATTTGACATAAGATTCAATCTTATCATACTGATACTGATAGGTACTTAATTAAAAGGATCTAAAATGAAGGTAAAACTATTACAGATAGGATAGGAATATAGTCCTAACATCGTACAGATGTCCGATCATCAATCCAACCAAGGATCATTTCAACCTCCTTCAAGTAAAGGAAAAGGGTGTATAGGAACAGCTTTACTTGCAATCCCTATATCTAATGAAGATGACTTGTATCAGACCTCAATGGAGGAAAATTCGGATTCCTTCGATTTCAACATCCCACTAGCTCATATTATGCCAAGAAAAGATATACAGGGAGAAGGATCAAGTAGATCCTAGAAATCAACAAAGTCAAAGGGAAAAGGAATAGTGACTGATCCAGAAGAAAATCCTCAGGGTCAAGAATATTTTAATTATCCAACAAATCAGGATCCATACTTTGCTCATCCTCAAAATGAACGCCGGAATAGGGATTATAGAGCAATGTACCACTTCATAGATGATCCAACATGCTATGGAGTCGATGTTACAAAAATAGCTGAAGCAATGCTCAACGATATAGAGATGGAGGAAGAAAAGGAAAGGAAAAGAAAAGGAGACAACCGAGAATACCAAGAAGGACAGTAAGATCAAGAAATTGATTGTCCGTTGGAAGAAATAGATAGAAGGGTAGTAGCTATAAACAAGTGTAGCTATAATAATTTTGTGCACTCTTGTAACTACAATAAGATGAATAAAAGATATGTTTTAAATTCTCCAAATATTAAACCTATCTTTAAAATTTTATTGTAGTATGTCAAGAAAATAAAGTGCACACTCTCAAAACAATCTTTCCAAGAAAGTTGGAAGTAAGGGAGAATATTAACAATGAAATGAGAGAAGGTTCAGGTGGACAAATTTCAAAAGATGATTAGCTTCAAGTCAAACGATAGATAAAATATTTTAATAGGAACATACCTAGAAAGAGAATTAGAAGAATTTTCACGGTCTGCATGCACACAAGATATGTGATAGTATCTCAAGAAAAGACTCAAGACATTCAAGAAAATAAAGATGCATGGAATTATCGTTTTAACGATTATCCCAACACCATTCAAGAGAAAGCATTGAGATTGTGCCCTAGTGAGATAGATAATCTCGAGAAAGAGATACTGGAGATCAAGGAAAAGACAAAGAAAAGTCAACAAGAGACCTTCTATAAATTCTCTCGAAATATGACAAAAATCATTAAACATTAATAGATATCTTGTACTGGTATCATTTGTTTTAGTGTCATGCAATTGTTGTGAATATTTTATTATCGATATAAATAAAAATTTCTTTCATACTAAATAGATTCTATTTACAGAAATCTCAAATCCAATCAATAAAGAGAATAATGATGAAGCTTCAAATCAAAGAAGCAATAGAAAAGTATCCGAACATGCCCAAGAAATTCCTGAGCAATATTTGGTCAAAGTACAAGAAATGATTCATAATGCAATCACTCCTCTCATCGATGCAATGAAGGGATGATTATATAAAAGTAAATCTCCACATTCAAACAAGACTGCTAGACCTCATCTATACCGAAATCCTTCTGATCATGAAGAGTGAGTTCATAGTTCTAGCGCTGATAACAGTTTCAATCGTAATTTCAAGAATAAGTTAGTTATTCAAGGTTGTAATTTCAAGAATTTCCAAGTTTACGAACCAAAAGAATTCTATGGTGATCAAGGTGCCATATCAGCATTACGATGGCTTGAGGAGCTCGAGTCTATCGTCATCATAAGACAATGTCCTGAGATTCAAAATGCATCTTAGCTATTCAAGGGTTGTAACATTTCGGATTTTCCGTACTCATACCCGTATTCGTTTATCGGGTTATGAACCTTATTCGAATCGTTTTCATTAATAAAGTTATACAAGTATTATTGAAATAATTATTTTATATTAGTTTATAATTCCTTAACTTTCATGCGTGCCAAATAGCCCTTAGAAACTCTTAAAATCGTTTAAAATGGCTTAAAAATGCCTTTTTAGAACTATAGGGACTAAAACTGTCAAAAGTTGAAAGTCTGGTGAATCTGCACCTTCATGCGGCACGAAGATGTCAGCCTTGCATCTTAGCGCCGTGCGGAGATGCAACTAGATCAGCCAAATTAGTTCGTGATCTTCGTTTAATGCTAAATCTTTCCTAAATTAACCCTAAATCACGAAATTTGAGCCACAAGTTATTGTATTTAGTGTGTAATGATGTCTAGGTTCATACTCAGTAATTTGGTTAATATATCAATGATTTAAAGACCCGATTTTTGTCTTTAATTGTATGATTCAGTTACCAAAATCGACCCGTTTATTGTCCAACAAGTTGATTATCCCTATATAAACACATCATAACTCCAAACCCTAAAGTTTATTGCAACTAAGCATTCCCAACCGTCACCTACTCTCAACCGACATTTTATTGATTGTTTTTGCTCGTTTACTTGAAGACTAAGAGCTGCAGTTTGACTTTGACATTCGTTAAACCTTTGACCTCGATTTCTCGCTAATACAAACACCATCTGGGTAAGTTGTTAACTAATCAAACGTTCTTTAATACTCACTTGTCGATAAACCTCAACCAATTTCTGAGATTGAGGGGTATTGACGGGTCAATTTGAGTCAAAACCGTTTAAGGGTAAAATAGTCAATAACTTTGACTATCCTTTTTCTCATACTTCTGGTCATATTCAATGTTTGGTCCAGAAGACTTTTATTCTCGTAACGAAATTTTAAGGCTATTGACTAAAACTCAACTTCCGACTTGCTGTTAAGATTCTGGTCAGTACCATCTCGCTTAAATCTAAAATATAACATAACTTGAGTCCTAAAGTCCGTTTGGATTGATTCCAGAGGCCACGAGTTCGTTTTTACATATATTATCATATCTCAAAGTTTCAGGTTCTGATCATTAATCTCGTTCGACGCGTAGTGGACGACTCGCTTAATCTTTAGTTCGTTTATCTTTATTATTAATCACTTGCCTTTAATCTAAGATGAGTTTTATCATTCCCTTATTTTACTCAATTTTCACAATGTTTTGGGGACATATTCATATATCATATTATACATATATAACAAAAATAGCAAACGTGTAATTGTGTGTGATTAATCGAATATACTTGTTATGTGCTTACTTGCTTATTTGCATACCCCCATGTTTTGGGTTCTCAAACTATTGACCTCTGCCCGATTCTCTTGGCAGCGGTCTTATTATTATTTGCTCATGGTTGATTTACCGGCGCTCGATTCGCTTGGAAATGGTTTAATTGACAACTTATTTACTCATGGTTTGATTTCATTACCGCATTTACTACGTTTTGCTTATTTATTTTATTTATTATATTAACATTATTTTATTACAAAAACTGGTGATAAACTCACTCAACATGTGTTGTTGACAAACTCTAATTTCTACGCATATGCAGGTTGCTATTGAATTGAAGATGAAGTATGGACACTTAGAAAGACCTTAGGGTTTTAATGAAGACAAACATGAATTTAAATTTGTTATATATATTTATTGGAATTGTTTTGTTATATTTGAATATTGTGTGTACATTTGAAATAAAATAATTAAATAGATATTGTCACATTTATATTATGATAGTATCTTCGAGCTGTGACCAATCGGATCACGCCCCGTCATTTCCGTCTTAGGTTGGGGTGTGACAGTTTGGTATCAGAGCCGAATGTTATATGATAGGTCGTTAGAAATTGTCCTAGTCAGATGTTAGGAACCCTATACGTGCCTATCTGAATTGCCTTATGTGCTATTTAATTGTTTACAGCTTGCTTAGATTAATTGTTTTATTGTATTGTATCTTATTTATTTATTGCACGCGCACAACGAATTCCGATGTTACGCCTCACTTTCAAAATATTAAATCCTCTTATTTTTAGTAGATTGCCTTTTATTTTGGGAAATTCCTTAAGAATTCCCGTATTTTGTTCTTGCTCCTTCACCTTGAAGCATAGGGGTATGACAAATGTCGTACAACCGTAACTTTAAATGGTACCCGTAACCGGCTAAACGGTTGCATGGTAAACATAACCGGTTAAACGGTTATACTTCCAAATTGTGTTTTTAAATTATTTTAAATGCTTAGTTGGGTCAAAAATCCATACAAATCCATGGGCACTTCAATTATCCATTTCTTAAACCATTTTCGATTTGATTTTTGGTTGGAACGTATCGTCCGGGGTGGTTCCCGAGATACACCAACTACTAATCTTTGATTTATTGATTTGATATTTAGTTGGGTCGGTTAAATGCCATGTAATGCTCATTGTCCGACCAACTCCATTGATTTGGTAATTCGTTAATTAGTTGGGTCAGTTAAACGCCATGTACACCCTCATGGGCTGACCAACTCAATTGTTTGTTACTCGTTATTTTAGTTAGGCCATTAAAATTGCCATGGAAAGCTCATGGGAGGTTAACTCATTGAATATGTTTTGTTATTTAAATTGGGTTCTTGAGCTACCATGGGAAGCCCATGGAAAGCCCAACCCAATAACACTTTACTTTTGAATTTTTGTAAACATTATTTATTAAATTAAATATCCCAAGAAAATTATTCATATTATTTTAAATCCCGACTCGTCCTCGAGTCATCACTTGCATAATTTTATTTAGGTACACTTCTCTATTATCTCGCATCAACTTATTTACACAACTTACCCATTATCTTATAAAAATTTCATTTTTGGTTCTCGTAGAATGTCTTCCCTAGGAAATCATCGTCGTAATCAGCCTCGTCTATCGGCTGCTCGTGATCACCATTTGACGACTAGGATCACTAAGGAAATTGCTGCTGCTATGCTTGGGATTGCTACGAGTATGCCATGGGTGGAATTCAAGGAAGCTATTGCTCTGGCTGCCTCACTTCCCGATAACCCTGTTAGAGATGAACCCTACCTTGCAAGGACTCTAACCCTACCTCTGAAAACTCCAAAACCAAATCATCAACCGATGCAAAGGCCGAACCCAAACCCGCTCCGCTCAATGACAACTCTTCTCACCACAAATGTAAATCCAACTACCAAAATACCCCTAACAAGAAACTTTATACCGGACCTTTCCCGTTATGCTCTACTTGTAACTATCATCATCTGACCCAATCCTCGTGCCGACTTTGCACCCAATGCAACTGATATGGTCACCTTGCTAGCACTTGTCGTATATCGCTCGGTATTCAAGATGCTCCACAACGATATGTTCCTCCTACCCCTAGAACCAATCCTACCCCGTATGCTCAAACCGGTGTTCCTAATACCCGTTCTTGCTACCATTGCTGAGATCCTAGTCATCTTCGTTATATGTTCCCTCAACTAATCCGTGTTCACCAAGCTCAAACTAGAACTACACCTTACTACACTACCGATGCTTATCAAGTTCAAACCCATCAGACTTACACTCTCCAAGCTCTTTCTGTCAACCAAGATCCCTCTTACTTAGCTCAAATTTATCAAAACCCGTACCCGCAAGCCCAAGTTTACCAAGCTTACACCACCCAAACCTCACTAGTTTCATCCTTACAAGCTCAGCCTACCCAAACTATTCCACATCCACCTGCATCGACTGCTCAAGTTATTATGGATCCCACTACCTCAAGTGCTACAAGTCGAGTGAATCAAGGCAACCGTAACTGAAGCTGCTTGAAGACTCTGAAGATTTTGCCTTCATTATTTCTATCTTAAGTTATGTTATCTTTTTTGTTTATTCATTGTATCGAATCTTTAGTTATTTGCGATATAGGATGATTTCAATTTGAACTATTTGAGCGTTTCATTTCATGAATAAAGTTTCTTTTATCAAAGTTAATCTATTAGGATATTGTACCGTTATTTCATTTCCTTATTCTCAATTATCACATTAACATCTGTTTCACGAAAATTGTTTTCTTTCAATTTTCAAAATTGTATTTTTAAAAGCAAAAGATGTTTTAGAAATTTCACGGTTTTATTAATCCAACTAGAACATTTATTAATTATCATATTAAATTATATTTAAAATTATGGAAACATTTGTATTCTCTTAAAAAAAATTTATTTTAAATGTTTTATAATCCACATGATGGAACGGATTATGCGGACCATCTGACGATAAGAGTAATTATGGTCGAACTTAATTATCCAAGTCCTCGCATGGGAATCATAATACGTAAATTGTGTGTCATAATTTAGAAATAAAAATGGTTTGAGTAACGGTGCAGATGATGAGATGATAAGGACATGGTGGATACGCCGCTGGTACATCCTATAAGTGCCCTTATCGGATTGTCATTTGAAGCGTTGCTTCGATTATTAAAAGTTCTATGTTATGATATTTTCTTAAAAGTTTAATTATTTTCATATGATAATGTTTTGGTTTTCCTAAATTTCGGGACAAAATTCCCTAAAGTAGGGCAGACTGTAACATTTCGGATTTTCTGTACTCATATCCATTTTCGTTTATCGGGTTATGAACCTTATTATGATCTTTTTCATTAATAAAGTTATACAATTATTATTGAAATAATTATTTTTATCTCAGTTCATAATTCCTTAACTTTCATTTGTGCCAAATAACCCTTAGAAACTCTTAAAATCGCTTAAAATAGCTTAAAAATGCGTTTTTAGAACTACAGGGACTAAAACTGTCAAAAGTTGAAAGTTTGGTGAATCTGCACCTTCACGCGGCACGAAGATGTCAGCCTTGCATCTTAGCGCGGTGCGGAGGTGCAACCAGATTAGCCAAATTAGTTTGTGATCTTCGTTTAATGCTAAATCTTTCCTAAATCAACCCTAAATCACGAAATTTGAGCCACAAGTTATTGTATTTAGTGTGTAATGATGTCTACGTTCATACTCAGTAATTTGGTTAATATATCGACGATTTAAATACCTGATTTCGTCTTTAATTGTATGATTCGGTTACCAAAATCGACCCGTTTTTTGTCCAACAAGTTGATTTAACCCTTATATAAACACATCATAACTCCAAACCCTAAATTTTACTGCAACTAATCATTCCCAGCCTTTACCTACTCTCAACCGACATTTTCTTGCTTGTTTTTGCTCGTTTACTTGAAGACTAAGAGCTGCAGTTTGACTTTGACATTCGTTAAACCTTTGGCCTAGATTTCTCCCTAATACAAACACCATCCAGGCAAGTTGTTAATTGATCAAAAGTTCTTTAATACTCACTTGTTGATAACCCTCAACCAATTTTGGAGATTGAGGGGTATTGACGGGTCAATTCGAGTCACTCGTTTAAGGGTAAAATCGTCAATAACTTTGACTATTATTTTTCTCATACTTCTGGTCGGATTCAACGTTTAGTGCAGAAGACTTTGATTCTCGTAACAAAAATTTAAGGCTATCAACCAAAACCTGACTTCCGAATCGCTGTTCGGGTTCTGGTCAGTACCATCTCGCTTAAATCTTAAATATAACATAACTTGAGTTCTAAACGTCCGTTTGGATTGATTCCAGCGGCCACGAGTTCGTTTTTACATATATTATCATATCTCAAAGTTTCAGGTTTTGATCATTAATATCATTCGACGCGTAGTGGACGACTTGCTTAATCTTTAGTTCGTTTATCTTAATTATTAATCACTTGCCTTTAATCTAAGATGAGTTTTATCATTCCCCTATTTTACTCAATTTTCACAACTTTTTGGGGGCATATGTGTATATCAAATTATACATATATAACAAAAATAGCAAACGTGTAATTGTGTGTGATTAATCAAATATACTTGTTATGTGCTTACTTGTTTGTGTGCGAATTCGCTGACATCGCGCTTCGCGATGCCCAAAGAGAAGGGACCATCGCGCTACGCGATGGTTCCTAAAATCAGCTATAAAAGGGGAGGGGTATGGTACATTCATCTCACACCAAATCACACACTTTCTTACACATAGTCAGTCTCTGTTTGCGTGCCTGTCTCGTTGAACGTGCCAAGCTTCGAAGCTCTAACGGTTTAAGCTCCAGAACATGAAATAGAGTAAAAGTGTTGTTCGATCAATCATAGACAATTAACTCCAAATACCCGCCTAAGGTAGGGGTTCTGCCTAATTTTTATTTTATTATTATGTTATATGGCTTAGGCCACAGTCAGGGGTGTAGCCCAAACCTTGATCATAATTATGTTTACAAAAGCATTATACATACAGAAGTTATAGTTAAAATAATGTTTTTTCATGATTAAGAAACATAAGCTTTTACATATAAGAAGATATAGTCAGAAATAGCTTTCTTCATGATTAAGAAACGTAAGATTTTACATGCCAAGGTTATAGTCATTTAATGTTTCTTCTTGAAGAAGAAACCTATCAATAGATGTTTCTTCATGAAGAAGAAACTCAGCACATGATTTGTAAATAAATGGAAAGACTACGAGTCTAAATAGTTTATTCAAACAAATGATCAGTCAAGGTTTAAAGCTATCAAAACCAGACTAAAGGTCTGTAGGTGGATCAAGAAACAATCCGGGTATTTATCTAAACCTATTTTATTATAGGTCAATCAATCATCATTCACAAAGGTTTTCAAACGAGATCACCACATCATTCAGAAAAGACAATCACAGGTGAATACGTTCAATATTTTTATATAACATGAATACGTTAAACCTTTTGCAGTCAGTCATTAAGATAAACGGGTTGTTTTTCTTAAACAGTAAGTCAAATGTTTGTATGAGATTACGTGATCTCTAAATTTTAAGGAATTACGTGATTCCTAAGTCACAAGGTAGAAAATAAAAGCAACTCAGACTAAGTACACATGTGTCTGGATCCAAAGATAACTGTCTAGTCTTTCAATCAAGGCTACGTGGCTGCGGGCTAAACAGTCATAACGAAAGTTCTCTAATGGCCTCGGTTCTTGGAGATCATAATTGTGTGTGTATGGCAGTGGCACAAGTTCCCAGAAATAAGAGACGTTTTTGCTGAGTTTGTTCCAAAACTATCTTGTCAGTCAAAAATTTATAAATGTTTTCAGAGTCAACGATTCACTAGCATATCGCTGACGTATTTCTCCCCCCCCCCCCCATTACAGGAAAGCAAGTATAGCACAGATAGCAAGGAATTAGAGTCATTTCTGGAGTTAGATGCTCGCAAGTGGAGATGGCTCAATTTTTATTAATAAAATATTGTGAATAAAAATAAGCAAGGTTTGTAAATCAAATTCTTGAATATTTATTATCCAAGAGGTTTTCAAAATAAATTAATATTTTATTATAACCAAAGACTTCCGATAATAACTAGCAACTCTGGTGCATTTACAAAATAGGTACCAACTATGGGTGTCACGCATAGGCCCTAAGTCGGGGCGTTACACGCATGGTGCCCCCCCCCCCCCCAAAAGACAAATAGGAAAAAAGGGATACCTTAAATAAGGTTGACGGTAATGTGAAGGCGGAAAAGGTTAAGATGGACTAGTTATTTCCATGACGAGTCCCGACGATTTAACCTAATTTTAAAGTATAGAGGAAATAAACATCTAATCGAAGTGAACGAACTAGACACGATAGATAGGTTTATAATGAATCCGGGATTGCTTAAATCGTTAACTATATGTTATATTGATTTATAAAAGTTAAAAAGCGTCAATGACATATAAAGATCAAATGTTAAACGAAAACTCGATTTGGAAGTTTAGTGATGATTGGTGCATTAAACAAGTAAAGCTACTTTCAGTTTAATTATCTTTAAATTTATTTTCGGTTTCTTTTTATATATATAAATATATAAAAAATTTCATTTACATATAAATGCATATCAAAATACGAAAACGTTAAATGTGAAATTTATGTTTGAGAGTTTAAGGTGTATGGTTTGTTAAATGGGTGGAAACAAGACTAGTTTTTATTGTATTAATAAATAAATCAATTTAAAATAAGAGAAATAAATAAAATAAAAACAAAAACCGGGTCTGGGGGACTCAAACCTGCGCCCCAAGCCGGTTCACAAGCCTTAGGAAAGATGCACAAGCCAACTAGGCTGGTGACTAATCTGATTATAACAAGGAAACTTTAATATCTAAAGTTTAAAAGCAACCCCTAATCCATATAACCCCTAAATCAAGCCACCTTTAATTAAAGATCGATAGCCCTCTATCATTTTCAATTGATAAGAGGGCTTTGATTAGTCGCATAAAACCGAACCAAAATCATGTAATGATTACTGTTCTACAAGTTCAAATTGAAGGAGGATCGTAACCTAGGGTTTCCGGAATGAACAAGGATTCAAAGATGATCAGAACGGTTGTGTTTGATAAAATTAAGAGAGGGCTTAGTATAAAGATGAGGAGACGAAGGTACGCGCTAGTTTAATTGCATTTTTGGTCAAGTTTTTATAGTGTTTTGAGGTTGTTCGGTTCGCGTTTCATGATAATGAAGAAATGGTTGTTAATTCGCCGATAATTATGCAATTAAATATGTGATTGAACGCGTGATTGATCACGTGACGTGTAGAGACAACCAAATCCAAGATTTCCAACTTGATTTGAGGATGGTAGTTCAAAAGGGCGGGGAGGGGGGGGGGGTCTGGTGTTCGGCAGGGAAAGAAAAAAGGAAAATTAATTTAAAATAGTTTTAAAACTTTGCAAGTTGGTCTTTGGAGTTAGGTTGGTTAGTCAATTTTGGTTAAATCACATGTTGAGGGTGGTTTTTGCACATATGTGATAGTTATATGATTTTATTGAATAAATGAAATTAAAACCAAGTGACGCGTAAAGATTAATGAGCAAAATGATTAATAAATAATTGACGAATAACAATAGTCCGGGTAATAATAATAATAATAATAATAATAATAATAATAATAATAATAATAATTTACACGGGTCGGTTTTCAGGTTTCCAAAATTTGCGATTGTTACACATTAAATGATATTTAAGAATGGCCCGACATTCCACCGCTGACATGTGCTAACCTAACCCTTCGATGGGGATGACGGTCAAGAAATCTTGAGCATGAGGAGCCTGAAGACATTCTAACACCGCCTGTTGGCGAATGGGTAGACCAAACTTCTCTGGACAACTTTACTATAAAGGCATGCTGGGCTTGGGGAGTTGTCCTTTTTAGCGAGCCCTCCAAGATCAAGATCGGGAATGGAGCTGTGCAAGCCATCCAATGTACACTCAAAATTAGAATCCAACCCATCAGCACCACAATCCCACAACATGTGGTCCTGTAACTTCCTAGATTGTGCTCTTGAGGTCACGAAAGCATATATGGAAACATCCTCAGCTGAATATAAACCTAAGCCCCCAAAACGGATTGGGAGAGAAGCTAGTCTCCATTGAAAATCCAAAAAAAAAACAGACCCCCACATACAACAATATACTCAAATCGCCTCTCTGAGCCCTTTGTCAAATACAGAGACAACGTCCTTAACAAACATAGGCTGGCATGTTCGGAGACCGAATAATGACTTGGCTACCCCCATACAGGAGTGAAGCAAGAGAAGCTCACATTGAGGGTCACACAGGTATGTAAGACTTCTCATTAGGTGTACTGATCTTGAAGCTTTGGTAATGGCTAAGCTACTAAGGAAATTGGCGTCCCGACTAACCGCACCCCAAGGAGTTTTACACCCAACTCCAGCTCCCTATCTTGCTAGGAAATAAACCTACTTTTTCCTTTACTCCGTTGCATGACGGCCAAAATATATGTTTAAAAAACTAACTGGTTTACTTCGTAAAATCGTTTTCACTAAGATTGTTAACAACAACAACGACAACGACAACGACAACGACAATGAAAACGACAACGACAACGACAACAACAATGTAAATTAAGGAATCACACACACCCTCTTACTATTGTCTATACACATAACCTCTAGTCAATTAAATGTGTAACATTCGTTACTTTTCACACCCGAAAACCCGATCCATTTCAAATTTTCGGTTTTATTTATAAATAAATATACATATATAAATAAATATATATTATAATATTCTTGAGTTTCGTTTCATGTAACATTCGTTAATATTCATTTTTATTCGAATTTGAATTTGCGTTCCTCTTCGGTTAAACCGACCCATTTCGTCGTTTCATTTTATTCGTGTTTAATGTTCATCGTTAATATAACATTCACGATGATTTATGTTCATTTTTTTTCGTATTATTCAATTAACAAAACTCCAAAGCTTAAAGTTCTTATTTAAACGAGTTGCAAACTATACGAGTATAATATAATAAATATCCAAGTTTTATAACTTCTTATTTCGTTTATAACATATTTCAAAGTTCGGGATCCAATTATAAATTATATTTTAATTTTTTTTTATTTTAAAACAATACCAAAGTACAAGGTTCAAACTGTAATTTAAACTTCAAATTCTATTTTAATATTATATCATAGTCCAAGGGGCTAAATGTAAAATTAATTTAAATAAATATTATTTTCATAAAAGTGGCAGCCACCCACCTACTGTGCATTATGTTTTTCCGGCCAACGTTTCCGGCGAGCCCCCCGGAGCCAGCAAGCCCTTTAAACACCGTAAAACTCGCTATTTAACATAATTAGAGCTCGTAGCCATCATAGCCTGTAACGACAAATCACTAATCAAGCAATATTAGCACGTAATAACGACTGTAACATGTATATAATTCCCGGATTTGTCGCCGTAATTCCTTAAAATCAATTAATTCCATATAAACACTTAACGACTCCAATTAGATCTATAAATAGGACGTAAATGTAACATATCAGGTTTTTCGTATTTACATTTGTTATTTTGTTTCCTAGTTTGTTTTAGTGTAAAATCGGTTATTTTTGGACCAAATAACTTGTTTTAAGCCCTAAGAAAACTAATATAGACTAGGTATATGTCCACATTCAATAACCTCTTCATAAAGAACGAATTTTAATAATTTTCTAGTTGATTTAGTCATTAAAACAATATTCGGTTACTTAAACGAGCTTTTTAACCAAAATTAACTTATGCTTGCCTATCCTATATAAACAAGACATAAATCATCTACTAAGATCTTCCCTAAACCCTAATAATATCTCCCTCGGCTGTCACCATCATTACACATACGATTCCATCTCTATTTTTGCTATATTACTCAAAGATACAAGCCTTGGTGTTTGACTTTGCTATAATATTAACCTTTGACTTCATTTTTCTATCGATTCATACACACTCTGGGTAAGTTGTTTACTGTTAATGGTCTATTATTATTCCTTATTCAATAACCCTCAATCAATTTCTAAGATTGAGGTGAATTGACAGGTCAATTTGACTCTAACCCGATTAAGGGCATATTGGTAAACAACTTTGACCAATCGTTTTCTATCACTTCTGGTCGGAACTGACTTTCGATCCAGAAGACTTTTATTTTTGTTTCAAGATTTTAAGCCTACTGACCAAAACCCAACTTTCGACTCACCGTTCGGATTCTGGACAGTACCAGCTCGCTTAAACGTTAAATATCTCATAACCGGAGTTCTAGACATTCGTTTGGATCGATTCAAGCGGCTATGTATTTGGTTTTAATTTCAGGTCTGTTCGGTTTATCTCAGTTAGCAAGTTAAAGGACGGTTCGTTCGTTTAGTTGTGTTTTTATTCTTATTTCTCGCACACTCGCCTAAGCAATAAGGTGAGATACCATTCCCATTTTATTTAACCTTTTCAAAATTTTTGGGGACATATGTGTATCTAATTCATATTTTTATATCATACATATACACAAACTCGCAAACGTAAATATATTGTGTGTATATCAATTAAATGCTAAATGCAACTTGTTTAAATGTTTATTTTATCGCTTTCGGAGAGGTGCATCAAAATCACATTAAAGTATGATCATATGCCATCTTAGTAACCAAAGCCCGATTCGCATAGCGATGGTCAACAGACAATCACATTTGTATGCTAGCCATAGTAGCCAATGCCAAATTCGCAAGGCAACGGTTAATTGACACAACTATTTGCTCATGGTTTCTTGATTATTAGTCACATTATTTTGTTTACGCATTTATTTTATATATATATATATATATATGTTAGGACCGTGAATCGGGTGAAACCTTAAAAGGGTTGACAAGAACACACCGACTCGATTACCCAAAGGCCTGTTGAATATCCCGACGGAATCAGGATATCCAACGAGTGGGAATGAAGGAGTGAAAATAGCAAACACAAAATGATGATAGATAATCAATAAAAGCTCATTCAAAGACAAAGATTCACTGTATTAAATGATTCACTAATGAAACAGTGAAAGGAATGTTTAGGGTTTCGTGTATGACGGCGGCGGCTATAAGAGGAAACAAATAGAATATTCTTTTGGAATGTTTCTCGTATTCTGTGTGTGCCAACCTGTAAATCCGTGTCCTAAATGGAATCCTAGGACTCTATTTATAGACCCTGACATTCCTTCTAGAAGTTCCTAATCATTACATAATGAAATACAAAATAATACAAGTGTTGAGTCCTCGAGCAAGGTAACAATCCTGCTCGAGCAAACTCACTATGCTAGGTATGCTCGATGAGTGTTCGAGCATACTTTACTTAGAATACCTTCAAAGAAGATATTCCCTTTCAGCAGACTTCATCCCTCTTGACTGGTCCAAGCTTTGCTCGAACTAGTCCATCGAGCAAGCTCATTCTTCTTGATGTCTTCAGTTTTACTTATTCAGCAATCTTTAGCATGCTCGGATGTAAATCTTGCTCGGGAACTGAACTGTGCTTGAAGTCCTTGCTTTGATCACATGACATCTTCTTATTGCATCCATGCTTGTCCCCATGTGCTCGATCATCTTGTGCTCGTAACACATGGTTAAAACTTGTATAATCGCTGTTTGCTCGATTGGCAATCCATGCTCGATAGAAGAATACTCTTGCTCGTTGAAGTGTAGCTTGCTCGAAGCCTTAACACTTAGAAGAATCAACCATTTAAGGTTCTGAAGACCTTGCTCGAAGTAGTAAAACCATGCTCGATTGTCTAGGATTGCTCGAAGTCCATACTTAGCCGTTTTCTGAGGAGGTTGAGAAGATTCCAATCTTCCTTATCATAAATCCGACCCAACAATCTCCCCCTAGATTGGAACAAGCTCAGATGCACCAAAACATACCTGCATAGAGTTACACATGTATCAGACATTAAAGATATATCATTTAAGAATATGTCATTTCATTACATACGTAGGAATTCTGCCTCTTGGGCATTACACATTAAAGTTTTTTACATCAAGTACAGATTAAAAATACAAAGATAAACAGAAAGAAATAATTAATCATCATTCATCCTCATTTCCGCTATCTTCTCCTCCAGCTCCCTGTATCAGTTCCTTCTTTCATTCTCTTTACAAAGGCAGCCTTCTATTTAATCATGTCAAGCTCTACGGCATCGGATGAGTCATATTGAAATTTTGCCTTAATCAAGTCTTGAAGGTCCTGTGGATGCATAAATTTGAGATCTTCATCATGTCTTATCACTGCAATGGGCATGCCAGACTCATTTCTTAAAGTAATTGAATCATTATGCTGATTGTACATTATATAAGTGATTCTCCCAAATTTTTTCACCGCTGAGTTTGGTTCCTGCATCACTTATCTCATGGCTAAGCACTCTTTTAATGGTTTCCTTTTACCATGCGAGCTACTGACTTGAGACTGTCTTTTCTTAATCCTAAAGAGGGAGAGTTCAGAGATATGTACTTCATTGATCCTTTTGTTTCTTTTCTCCCTCTCCGTCTGGCTTCTTATCTCTCTCTTCTTCTGTTGCAG
This sequence comes from Bidens hawaiensis, assembly GCF_021521415.1. Lineage (NCBI taxonomy): Eukaryota > Viridiplantae > Streptophyta > Magnoliopsida > Asterales > Asteraceae > Bidens > Bidens hawaiensis. Next base: position 1,127,773 of record NW_027491074.1, on the reverse strand, counting down.
GAATGGAAACCCCCTTTCTGCTTGTTCTTTTATAAATCTTGAGAGATCATTTATTTGTTGACCAGATGGCTGATTTCTTATTTGATTGTCATATAGTGTCAGTTTAGCCATCTTTGTCAACTATTCTTTTGTAAACTTTCTTAAGTCATCTATGAATATGATGAGATGTTCTTCTTTATCTTCGGTAATAACCCTCAAGGTCTTGGATCGTTTATCGAAGAAGAGATGTGTGGGCAAATTTAGATTTCTTGGTGGCACGGGCCTCACACTCTCAGACCTTGAGGTTCGGCTCGAGCTCCCTTGCTGGGTTGTCTTCAATTTGTCGAGCCCTTCCTCTTCATACCATCTTTTTATTGTTTCATCAGTCTGTACTAGCAATCTTGACATTCTGACCCCTTTCTTGTGAAGAGCACTCATCATTTCTGCTCTTACTTCCTCTTCGGCCCTTTTCTTCGCTTCCTGCAGTTTTCTTTGTGTTTCAAGATACAGTTTCTGCTCTCTGTCGTATATTTCCATTAATTGTTCACGAGGCATGTTTAGGAACTGTACTTCTGTCATTCCTTTCTCTATAACAAACTTTTTTAACATTTCTACCCTATCAGGGTCTTCAAACCATCTTTTCAATTCTTCTTTTTTTTCTTTTTGCATAATCTCTTTCCCTTTGCAGTCTCATCTTGAACTCCTGTTCTCTCTCATAATTTTCTCGACTCTTTTGATCTTTGTGAGAGGCTTTTACAAGTTGAATTTTTCTTTTCAGTTCTTCAGAAGAGAGATTTATCAAGAAGTTATAGTTGTAGCCGTATAGTTGAAGAAACTTGATATCATTGTGTTTAGCTTTTAATGCTTCATAGTTTGCTTCATCAGTTGCTTTCTTTTCAGTTCTCTTCTTACTACTATCAAACTATTTTAATACCTTTTCACCCTCTACCTTCTTCTTTGATACCTTCTTCACATAGTCTAAGATGTTATCTACAAGAGCATTCCTGTATAGTCTATCAATTGTGTCAAAAGATTGTAAGTTAAGGAATTCAGACTTGTGACCGGCTTTAATCAGGTTTCTCTTTTAGACTTCCTTATCTTCCACCCTTCGGCTTCTTTTGCCATTTGTTCTTTTGATAGTCTTTGAAGGTGCCTTAAGTCATATCCCAAACTGATCAGATAATCTTTGTCTTCATTCTCCATTTCAACCTCCTTTGACTCCTCATCATATTCATTCTAAACTTCTAAATCAACTGTTTCTTCAAGATTATGGAGAGCCTCAATCATAGGTTCTTCATTTCTTTCAGATTGAGCCCTCCTTCTTTCTTCCAGTTTTTCCAATATTATTTTATACACCATTTTCTTTACGGATTTTTGTCTTTTAGATTTGGGTGTCTCAGTTTCTGCTGTATGCTTTCACTTCAAAGATGATTGAGTTGGAGTAGATGTGTCGGGTTGTGTCACTTCAGCTTCTGGCTCTTTAAGTATGATTTCCTCATCAACTGACTCAGAGGTCTTCGATTCTTCATCAATAATTTCTTCTATGACTGGTTCACTTACAACAACAGGCTCTTCAACATTTTGTTCTCTTTCTTTGCTCATGTTAATGAAGTCTTTTTGTGCCTTTCTTGCTGCTGATACTATTTCTGGATGACGCCTTTCTGGGTTATTCAGAATGTGTATAAGATCCTTCATTATAACCAATTTTACCATTGTACTTGTTGAGACTTCAATGGTTTCATCTTCTTCACAAATGACCGGTCCCAATCCAAGTTCTTGTTCCTTTTCAGGATTGTCAGGTTCAGTTTCAGATTGTTCTGATTCGTTTATTATTGACTCTTCAAGCTCAGTGATAACTGGCTCTTCAATCTATGTAGGTTCTTGTTCATTTTCATTCAGATTTGTTTCGAGAGCTTCTATTGTAGCCTTAAAGGCATCATCTGCCTCTTTTAACATCCTCTCATCCTCCACTTCCTTCTTTTTCATGTTTATTAGTGCTTCAAGCACTTCCTGAAAGATTTCCTCCTCTTCTTCTCTCTCCAAAGCCTCCAAATCTACATTCATTAAATTTATGGCTGTCTTTACAGATTCAACTTTTGCAACATCTGGATCAACTACATTTTCTTTGTGCAAAATGTCATCAGATTGAACTTTATGTTGGGGCAGGGGATGTAGATCATCATCAGTAAGTGCAACCCCCTTTCCCTTTTCTTTTCTTTTCAAAATTTCTTCTTCAGTTTCTTCTTCTTCTTTATTCTCCCCCTCATCATCTGAATCTCCATCATCATATGCTTGATTTAGCATGTTTAAGGCATTTGATGGTCCCACTTTCACAACTTCCTCATCAGAACTCTCATATATCTCTCCAATCACCTTTAAGCTCTCTACACCTTCAGGTTTCTCCCCCTGTTTTGGTACATCTGAGGTCTTCTCAATCTCAGACTGCCCCTCTAGGGTTCGAATTTTCAATAGAGCTTCCGTCAGTGCAGCCTCCAATGTCGAGTTCCTTGTAGTCAATATGGCATTTTGTTCTTTCAACTTTATGTTTTCAAACTCAAGCCTGGCATTCTCACAAACAATATCATATAGGTTAGGGCTTGATGGTGGAGTTTCTTGATTTGGCTTTGAGGCAGGTTCAGAAAGTGGTTCAGTGTCAGTAGTTTCTAGAGATGGAACTTTATATTGGTTAGAAGATGGGATCGATTGAGTTGGTGGGGTAATGTTAGTAGCAGGTAGATCTTGAAGTTAGGAAGATGGTGGTGTTTGAATGTGTGTGTCTTGCAGTGGAGATGTAGGTGGTGTAGGAATAGGAATGTTATCAGTAGGTTTAGTATTAGATAGGGCAGCTTCAGTTGGGGCTGGTGAGGAGGTAATATCGTCATTCACATCATCTATCTCAATAGAATCTGTGTCATCATGGTAAACTGTAGGTGGTGGTGAGTCCGGTGGAGTTATTTTGTCGATTGTGTCCGCACATCTGTTACAACTTGGGCTACAAAAACATCATCATCCATTGGCTCTGCAGCTTGGTTGACTACATCCTCACCCTATTCATCTGTCTCCTCATGCCCTACTACCTCTGCATTATCTGCCTCATGTGCAACTTGTTCAATCAAAGGCACATTTCCCTCAACTACCTCCTGTGCATCATCATCATTATCAACCATCATACCATGTCCACCCTCTGGACCATTGTCCCCATCATCATTTTGATCATCATCATCTGCATCATCATCACTATTCCCTGGGGTTCTAGGCACATTAATAGCACCTAGAGCTGGTATGAGCATCCATGGGAGGATATCCTAGTCATTATTGTCAACAACTTTGCTCTGAGCATCTTTCATTCGTTTACTTATGTTGGGGTCCTGCAGTTTCAAAACCTCTCCCATTCTTTGAAGATCAGGCAATTCTCTGTTTATCAAGATCTGTAGAAATCTGGGATACATAAGAAATCGCCGATTGACTTGCTTCTCTGCATTTGATGCCAACCCTTGAAAGATAAGTCTGGAAATGTTGAAGGGTTGCTGATAGAGTATGGCTACTGTGAGAGTCCCAAGTTCTCTACACAATAAAGTCCAAGTCCATCTCCTAGGAGATAAGGACTGGATCACATGATGAATCAGGAACCTGTAGAGCAATGGAAAACTCCCTTTCTGAAATTGTCCCTCCTTTACTCCTCCTTGGTATCCCATAGTCTCTTGAAAGACTCTTAACAACCTTAGGATCGAGTAAGATGGCTGAGCATTAAAGTTATCATTCAGTTCCAAAGCAGCTCGTATAGATGCTTCTGTTATCTCAATGTCATTATTCAGGATCGATGCCTCAATCCTTTCCCCGTTAATATCATTCACATATGTAGCCGAGCCCCAAAAATCAGCAACATGATTTCTGTAAATTGTGGGGATTTCAGTAAAGGCTACTTGCAAGTTAGAGTCCCTCAAAAAGTTTATTATCGGTTCCAGTTCTCGGTTGTCCTCATCTATCTCCAACTGAGCGCACATATTATGCCTCTTTTCGAATTTGAAAGCCATCAGTTCTGCAAACACAAGAAAATATGTCAGTACATAAAATTGCAGAAGTAATGATCGAAGATGAGTAGATGATTTTAATGTCTTCAATGACCTGTTCCGTAGTAATATGTGTACCTGCAAAAACAAGTAAACAGTTAGTCCTTAAATCAATTGAAAACCCTAATTTCGAAATCGGTGCGGCTATAATCGAATAACGATGTCTTACCGAAGTCGAAACAGAGCTAATGGCTGTAATCGAAGTAAAGTCAAGTAAGTATTAGAGCAATCGAGCAAGAGGAAGATAGCACGAGCAAGAGGATTTTGTGGTTAGGTTTAAAAGAGGAAGAAATATGTGAAAAAAGTTTCTAAGTCCCCCTTTTATACCTAACGTTTGGGTGGTACAGTACCGTGGTTTGTCGTCTAGTGCACGACAGTTGTCATTTAATTCAAATTTAATGTACCTCCCTTGCTCGAGCATACAGCCAAGGTAACATCTGGCTCCCTCTGTACATGAGTACATTGTACCACCTTTGCTCGATGTATTTGGAATATTCTGTCCTTGATCACTAGTGTACTCTAGACAGATTACTCGACTCAACTTGTGCTCAATGCCTTAGCCAAATTCCTAATGATCATCATAGTACCTACTCGAGAAATAAGTCATACTCGAGGTGTAGTGTGCTCGACTATACTTATCAAAATACAAATTTCTGATACACTAGTAATCGAATGTTACTTGACTATGCATCATGCTCGAGATACTTAGAAATATATCATGACAATGGCCTATGCTCGAGATGCATTCTTAAGTGTTAGAGCCTTTGCTCGACTAACTTAGATTGTTAAAGCTCTATGTGCTCGATGTACCCGTATGCTTGAAAGCCTTAGCATATTGAATCATTCTTATGCCTGTACTCGAACTCACAATCTAAGTGTCTAGTCCAAAAATTTGCTCGAACTACTTAGCAGAGTGATCCATTTCCTTAGGCTCGAACAGTTATTCTGAAACACCTAGCACACTTCTATGCTCGAAAACTTATGTCTTACAATTCATCGTGCAATCATACACATAACATTCCTTTTCACATAGTTGTGGGTGCTTGTAAGTAAGATGCATGCTCGAAACATTTGACAACAAATTTTCATATCATCAGTATGCGTGAAGGTAAGATGCATGCTCGAAACACTTGATTATTCATACAGGTCACATAAGATGCTTGACACAATGTTATCATGCTTAGTAAGCAAAGTTCTTCTGCTCGAAATAAAAATGATCATTTCAATTTTATGAGCTGACCTAAACAGTTAGTTTAAGGTGAAATAAGACTATTTAAAACACGATCACACCACTTCATTGTCTGTGTTATTATGACTTAAGTCAGGTTGACAGCAGGTATACTTAGCATAATGGTCATTGCTTTCTGTGATACATTTAGGATTCAATTAGAGCTTAAGTTAGGAACGGTTATCACTATATCTTCAGATTGCCTCTAATCTCTTCTCAAAGCGTATTTAGCTTTCTCCAAATCACCCCGAACTGACTTCAACCCCCTGATGCCCTGGTCAAAATTTGATTTTTGTATAATAGGGCAGTTACTTATTTATATTTTGTCCTTGATAACAGACTTTAAGGTTGAACTTTGGACTTACATGCCTTACATTCAGGGTGTTTAGGACTTATTTGAATGCCCCACCCCTGTAGTTCCCTTAGTGCCCCTTAAGTCAAGAAATCAGATAACTTATTTATTTATATTATATTTTTGTTCTTTTCATACTTTTTCAATCACTTTCTTTTTCGTTTCTTTTGAGAAATTTTTCATATAGCAATAATTTACTTCTACTCAAATACTTAATACATATTTTGATAGACCAAAAACACCAACAGGCTCGTGTATGATTGGCTAATAACCTTTCTGCCTATCATTCGGAGAGATATGCTAGAGAGCATACCTTATTTTCCAATGTTTCACCACATTATACTTAGCAAATTTAAGTGTATATCACATATTGCAACTACAGACTATTGAAAGCTACCATACTTTGCCAATGACTGTACCCAAAGCCTTTTGAACTTATAATCCATGGGTTAGTTATCTTCAACAGTTTTCTATTATTTCCCATTTTAGGTTGGATTCAATTTCTCAGAAAACATTTTCTTGCTTCCTTGAAGCTGGGAACTTGGATAATATTATCATTTATCATATTCAATATCACCGAAAACAGTGTTGCTTAGTCAAAAACTTTTACCCATTTTAAAAACCATTTCCTTTTGAGAGTTCAATTAAAGAACACTGATTTTTAAAGATGGTGTTGTCATTTAAGCATTTGTAACAAGCACACACTTTCACAGGATCAAAACACAAACATTTAGATAGCATAGAACCAACAAATCATCACTTAAGTCTGTCGAGCATGCTCAGAACTTCATCGAGCATGCCCGAAAGTCTATCGAGCAACCTTAGAAGTATATCATTTCAATGATTGTGCTCGAAAAACTTTAACTTTGTGCTCGAGCAGTAATTTGCAAGGAATAAGCACGGTATCCTGAACACATGTACATGCTCGACCACTGGTAACAACACTCATGCTCGAGTTACTTGAGAAAAACCTCAAGTATGGATTGTTTGTGCTCGAAGAGCATTAAACACCCATCTACCACAGAAACATGCTCGAAACACTTGCAAAAGTTTTCGAGACAGCATTAGATGCTCGAGCAGCTGAGTAAAAAATTCCACAAAAATTCCTAATTACTCAAATTATGTCCCAAACAACCTGTATTAATTCCAGAATGTAAAAAGCTCGTGCAATATTCTTTTCGGCCCAAATTCAGCTATAAAAATTCACACGAACACATATGCACAAAACACCTTTAGACTTCTTCAAATGATCCCAAATTTCATATGTGATCAAAATACATTAAATCTGAGTTCCCAAAAAAATTTCATAATTTTTGAAGCATTTTAACTATTTTTACCAATTAAACGTCCCAATTCGATAATAAATTCACAAAATATTCTCGGATGGTCGAAAAATTACCAAATTTGAACAGGGACTCAATGACAGGGTCCCTGATATCCCTACAAAATTTCAAGACCTAATAATATGAACATCACAACCTTAACCTAAACAGTCCGTAAGCGAGTGTTTCGGCATTACCTTAGCGGTTTTGGTTCGTTTCTGTCTTTCTAATCAATTTTTCAAGCTCTTGTGCTCCTATGTAGGCTAGATACAAGTCCTATATCACAAACCAAGCAATTTTTCATCAACATAACAGCCCTTGAGTTAGGGTTTCGGCTAGTGCACAAAAACGAACTTTTGAACCGTAGAAATGCCGTTCCAACCCTTTAATCCGTGTTTATGGCCAAAAAAACTATCAAACCAGGTTCCTCACCATGTGTATGATCAAAACATGTTTATAGACCATTTTTAGGGTTTTTACATGGTTAGGAATGATTTTTGGTAATTAAAACATATTTATATGGTATTAATCAAGGTTAAACAAGTATAAAAGTAGCTTATTTAAGTTGTTTACCTTAGGGTTTATGTAAACATCCTGGAGAAGAAGGTTATTTCCAGAATTTTCTTGTGGATGAATGTGTAAAAATATCTTAAAACTAGTTTATATGTGAAAGAAATCAAAAGGGGGGGGGTCCAAGGTTGCGGCCGGAAAGAAGGTTGGGCCCCCTTGGGCCCATTTTGGGCCAAATATCCGATTCTAAAGGCCCAAACAGGAGAAGCCCACTCCAAATTTAGTTCGGGTTCGGTTTTTGGCGCGAAAAACTTATCGGGTGCGTCAAACAGTGCGAAAACGAGTGTTTTTCGGCTAGTTTTGCGTAAAATTAAAAAAGCATACTATATGTTTGTAAAAATCAAAAATATTTTCACGGATCGCTTAAAACGTTTCAATTAAGTGTTTGGTAAGTCTTTTTCGGCTTAACGGATGATACAATGCTTGGTTTGTAACTATCTTTCGCGTTTAAATCTATAGCGGGTAGTTAAATGAGCATGTTTTCGTTTAACTTGTTTGCTATCGAACTAAGGCCATATTACTAATATTTTAGCTTATATTAAACGTATATCATTTATAGATGACACCTCGGGATATCCGGTTTATAACCAGACCCGTTCGGTTATTCGTTTGCTTGTTATGCAATAAGCGATTAAACGCTTATTCGAGTTTGTAAGTACTAAGGTGTATCAGGTTTTGTCACGAATGTCACATACTCCCCCAGTTAAGAAATTTCATCCCCGAAATTCAATATGTCAATTACGCCCCTTTAGGGAAAAAGTTTATAATTATATGTTACGGATTTCATTCTTCTGTTTCCGAACACAATTGATTCCCCATTATGGATACTGCCGAACTTATTCAATGAGATTTTATTGAGTCATAAGTGTTTATTTTCCCCGTGGAACATTTTCACGGGTTCTTCTATAGAGTCTAGTTGTATACAAGATTTCAGGTGGTACTAATTTCGTCCTGTTAGTAAGGCACTCGTTCTGATTCGATATATATAAAATATTGGGAATGAGGTAATTTTGTTTAATATGTTACGGGATTAACCTTCGAGGCAATTTTGTACAGTTCCATGTATTTTCAAGTTAACTCGATGGTTTCATTAACTCAACTAACACCTTTCAAGAATCGTCACCTTCTCACATTCATCGGTATAGTACTCTGGTTAGCCTCAAGCGACTTTCAGTTTGTTTTCGATATTACGAGCTTTATCTATGGTTTCCGGAATCGATTCGAGTTTTGTAATTTGGGGATCGCCAATTTTTAATTGAATAAGGTAGCGAGTTACATTCTTGCTCGTATAATATCTATATCTGTGTATCGGGGATTGGAATTACTGGTCTCACTTTCCTCTAATGTTTGAATATTGATTGTTTGTTAGAAGATTAAAGACCGTATTCGTGTCGATTAGGGATCTAAGTTTCAAACATAACTTACTAAGGATAAGATTTTGTTAAGGCGCATTTTTTTTTCTTTTTTTTCAGTTGGGTAGTTGTTACAAATCAAAAGAAGGTATTTGGAGTGGATTAGTCAGGGAACTATCATTCAACTTGAATTGCTTTCTCGGGATGTTTAAGGAACACGTGTTAAGGGTTCCATTTTAATTTGTTTCCCACTTCCAATGGGGTATCTCTAATTGTTGTAGCATCTCCGAGGATCTTTTGTATTCCCCCAGAACTTATAATAGTGCACACTTTACAACACATGAGCCTATGATTCCTTCATAGATTTCGCTTGCATCTTTATACTAGTACTCGGTTTATCCAAACATCTGGCCTGACTTTTCCTTGTTCATCACACGGTTATTAAGGCTATAAAGTTTAAAGTTCAAGTTTCAGTTACGGATAGTATAGTTTTCCTCATCCGTGTTTCATCATTAGGGTACTAGGTTTTGTTCCGTGTACGGGATCACTTCTTTATCTAGAAGATGCAGTATAACAGTTCTATTTCTATATATAACCTTCATTTGAACTCAATTAACTAGTCCATACTGACTATTACACAATGACTCCTCACTTCTACCGGGAGTGTATAGATAGGGAATAGCTAGTTATTTAGGTTAAGAGGGTTGTTTTTCGAGTAATATGGTTAGTATTTATAGTCTTACTTTTGATGGTTTCTATAGTATACCGAATTGTTATTTTACTAGCCGGTATATTTTTTCCAAGGTAATAATTTATAGGAACGAAACGTCTATCAGTGTCCGTAATAAATAAACTAAAGTATATTAGGCATTACTAAGAACGTACCTGTTACTACATTTGTTCTATCCGGTTTATTCACAATACGTGACACCTAGTCGAATTGGACGTCGATGCCGGTCCTTGCCTTTGTCTTTCCATCGCGATTGGGTTCAATCTAGGGCAGTCTTTCTTGATGTGCTCCATACTACCACACTCATAACAGGCATTACGGTTTATTATGGGTAGGTTTTGGTAGACTGGTTGTTGTCGTGTTGGTTGCGGTTGGGGTAGTTGTGAGTCCTGGAGTTGGGTTGGTGGATTTATAGTATTCATAACGGTTCTACAATTCCGGGCTTAGTGTCCCACCTTCCCACATTTGTGACACACATTGGTCCGACATTCACCAACATGATGATAACCACATTTTCCACATCTAGGCAAAGGCCCGTTATACTTATCTAGCTTCACATCTGAACTGATCATAGCGTAATTTTGTATTGCAGGGCGCGAACATTTATTTTGTTGTCTTTCTTGTATTCCCAGTCCATAATTGGTTCGTTTTGTACCATATGATTCCCCGGGCATTCTTAACGCACCACTTCTAATCAAATCAGAAGTTACAATGCTGGCTTGTAACACGGCATTTTCGAAAGTTACAGGGCCAGTTGAATTAACCAAGCTCCTGACTTCTGGAGCTAAACCCCAAATGTAGCGTTCAGTACGTTTAAATTCTGGAGTAACTAACCATGGGACTAGACGAGCCAGTTCGTTAAAGTGGTGGGTATACTCCAAGTGATCTGCACCCTTCATTTCTAGATTCCAAAGTTCTTGCTCTAATTTCTGAATTTCTTTTATCGGACAAAAGTGTTTTATCATAAGATTTTTAAGTTCTGTCCAAGATATACGATTGGTTGCCTCTTGTCCTCGAATTTGCACAACAGTATTCCACCACATTAGCGCGTGGTCTACAAATGTAGAAGTATCAAATTTAACAATACAATATGGTGGACAGTTAGTGATATTAATGATGGATTCAGTCTTTTCGATCCACTTTACCAGTCCATTTGGTCCCTCAGTACCGCTAAATTCCATAGGTTTACATAGCATGAAGTTCTTAAGTTGATATCCGTGTTGCGGGGGATTTTGATTGTTACAACTATTGTTCAAGTTCGGTGGGAGATTATCATTATTGAAAGTAATATTAGTATTCAACGGGGGAGTATTAGTTGTGATAGTATCAATATTTATCGGGGGAGCATTTGTGGTTGTATTAGTACTTGTCGGGGGATTAGTATTTACGGTCGCGTTAGCGTTCGGCACTTGATTTGTATTCATAGTTTTATGGATACCAGCAACGAATTATGCTGTATTGTCGGAAGTACTGTTTGTAGTTGTCGAGCGATCATCTCGGCTACATCTGCCTCAGACAACGTGTTTACTTTCTTCGGGGCCATTCTATAACCAAAACCAGTTATCCCACAATTAACAAAATTCACATACGTTAATTGTCACAAAAGGAATTACAATAACAAGTAATCAGGTATTTCAATTAACACGTATATATCACACGGGTTTGTTCTCGAGTCTGAATACTAAGGATAGTATGTAAAATTAGCATAGCAAACGCCAATGTTTGCATATATATTAAAAGTTGTCATCTCATGACAAGAAATTTTAACCCAATAGGGGTCAATGTTTGTATTAAAAATGCCCAAATCGTCCACCATATTAGCATAGCGCACCACCATATGCTTGTATGGAGTATCAGAAGCTATACACGACAATACCGTACTATCCTTATCTATCAAAGCACGCGTTATAACAATTATAAATAGTTCACAACTTGTACGACAATTTTTCCGATACGATCCCATTATTGGGAAGCTGTTTTTGTTCGGTCTCCCCCGTAGGTAGATATTTGCTCGTTACAAGTTTAATCAGTACGTTATAATGGGAATGCACGTGTATATTCCACCTGACTTCTGAATGTTTGTTAACTAATATCGTAAAATATATTCTTTCGCCAGGTCATTTAGTATTCGTAGGCATGTCGGGCTTAATAAAAGTAGTAGTTTGCTGGTTGGAGGTAAGTAGGTTCCATTCCAGTCGGGGCACGTCATCATTTCATGATTATGGGTTTTTCATTTTATAATAATCGATTGAAACCGCGTAATATAGGAGAGGTTGAAGGTTGTCGAACATAGATGATTCGAAGAGTTTGCTAGTTAAGGAGGTTCATCAAAATTAGTTGTACTGGTAGTCAGGGTCTGTTTATAGAATTAGGGACTCAATAAAGTAGTTATTATATTTATAATTCAATAAGTTGGATTCATCACTAAGGATTTCCCCCAGGGATGGTGTTTGTTTTTCAAACCACAGAAATCGAAGGATGACCAGAAAATAGTTTAGTTTTGTGTCAAAGAAATGAGTACATGAAATAAAGGTTAGACCCAGGCTGAGAGGTATTATATGTGTGTGTGTGTGTGTGTATATATATATATTCTTGAAATCATTGTCTGTAGGACACGCCTCCCATGGTTCTTTCCCAAGCCTTGCATATTAAGCCTCTTAGTGGTTTCGTCATATCACCAGATTTAGTTTGAACTTAGTTAAGCGTTCTCGTATTCTCGTTTATAGACAATACCGGTTCCTTAGTTGTCATAAGGCTACCCGATCTCGATATCCTTTGGTGTAATATATAGTCATAAAATAGCATTTTCCGATAGCTTTAATCAGAGGAGAAGATATTATTAATTAAGGTAAAAATAAAATATTTTATTTGTTATATATACATACAATATTAATAGTAATAAAATATAATATTAATTTTAGTAAAATACAATTTTAATTAATATAAGTATTAGTATTGATCATAACCGATTATAATGTTCGTTTCGATAAGATTCCATAACATCGGTAGTACCGTATGTACACGTATCCCTATACCTCGTTTCAGATAAGCACGTATGCACCTTACATATATACTCAACATCATCTTTATACACGTATGTTGCCATTTTTACCTATCAGTATGTTCTGCAACTTCTTCCCGAATTCCCTCGTACAAGCAATTCTGTTATTACGTTCCGGACCATAATAACTCATTTGCCCTACGAGTTCATCCCGGCATCCATCAGTATATATCGTTACTCATTATTAAGTTTCCCAGTGATAATCGAGCCTACGGTTATATTATAGGTATCCTAAGGGATAACCTAATCCTTTATAACCAATGGCTCTGATACCAACTTCTGTCACACCCCGTTAAGCGAATGCGGAAGCGTAAAACGGAAATGCAACAAATACAACTGGTATCAAATACATTGTTCATAAAGAAACATTACTAACTAATTTACAATATATTACATTGTTCTAACATCTTTTACACACTAGGTGATACAATCAAACCGGTTCTTCAATTACTTTACTTCTAACTCAAATGCCCACGACATCAATCACCAATCAGATACGTAACGCACAGGAAATTACTTCTCATATTTGATTACCTGAAAAGCATGTTAAAACAAGTCAATTACGAATAGTTGGTGAGTTTTATAAGTTTTAACGAAATCAGTTCTGCGCACCATACAGTCATAGTTTGTATGTATAGGCGTATATAAAAAAATGTATTTACATTTATATATGTATATCTACGTCTCTGTATACTGATATGTATGTGTATAAATTTATGATAGAGTTTGAAACTATGATAAGATCGTGACTGCTCATTCGTACGTCGTGCCTTCATTTTCCACGCTCAATCAACCACTGTGACCCCCTTTCCGCCAACAACGGTTCCACGTAAAATCACCACTATGGTCCCTCTTCTGACCACAATGGTTTCACGTAACTCAAACATTACACATTGTACACACAAACAATTATTATTTTCTACACATAGAATTTCCTATGCCTATACACATAGTGTGTATATATATATACATAATACACACACATATATATAGTATTTATCATGTATTACTGATTACTGTGGCCCCCTTTCCGGCCACAACATATATAATCATAATATTTTCTTAACACTCATGTCATAATCAAGTTATTTCGTTTAATAAGTTGCAGCAGAACTTGGCTCGTAGGCCATACTCAACTTTAGTTTATAAGTTGCAGCAGAACTTGGCTCGTAGGCCATACTCAACTTTAGTTTATAAGTTGCAGCAGAACTTGGCTCATAGGTCATACTCAACTTTAGTTTAGTACTATTGTGGCCCCCCTTTCACCCACAATAGCCCCATGGCCATTACAGACCACATTATTCCCAAATTAGTTATGTTTAACATTACATGATGTGTTTGTATAAACATGTTGTCACATGTAATTTCATTATGTTTTGTGATTCGTACTCTCTCCACTTAATACACCGATCAATGATAATAATCACCTTTCATCAGCACGTAGTTAATCATTATGGTTGTAGGGACTTTTCATATATACATGTTCAGATAATCTATATCCTGAACCGTTTTCTAATAGATAATGTATATAAACACGCTTTTCACCCCAAAGGTTTGTAAACAGTTTGAAAAGAGGGGTCATGAAACTCACGGTTTTGTAGGCACTCAGTGCGAGGTCAGCTCGGGGTTCGTGTCCCTTGCTATCACTTAGTCCCTATAATTAATATTATAATAATATTAATATTTTAATATTATAATAATCTCAGTACCAAACTGGGCTGTATAACTATTATGGGTTTAGCTGGAACTCCCAGAAAGTGGCAATAGGCTTAGGTTGTGATGTTGTTCAATGTCTAATACTTAAAACCGAACTTGGCTAAGTTTCCCGTTTTCACAGCTGGGCCAAGTTGTTCGTCTACGCGTTCAGAAAACAGTTATGGGGAAATAAGCTTGGGTAAATGTATTGGTTAATAAAATGATTATGTTATAAAGAAAGATCACATATTGGGGTCCCGGATTCGCTACGGGGCCCGTTTCCGTTTATTCAGTTTGATTTGAGAAGAAACGCGCAAAATCTATCCAGATTGTGCAGGTTTCTTATAGAAAGGTTCGTTTTTACTTAATTAATCAAAAAATATGATTTTTGATCACTCTTTGTGTTTTGCTATTCCCGCAGGTTCGTAAATCGCGAACTTGCCGGTTTTTATTAAAATTGAATTTGTTTCATCTTCAAATTAGCATAATTAATTAACCATTAATCATTAAATTATGAAAATTTAGCCACTTATCAAATAAAATATGCATATTTTTATAAAAATATTTCTGGAATTATTTACCGATTTATTAATTTATAAAAATTCATTTTATCAGCTATATTTCGCCTGAAAATCGTCCGTTTATCCCAAACAATTTCCAAAAAATCCAAAAAATTCCTGAATACTCAAATCATGTCTCAAAACATCTTGTATCAACTCCAGAATGTAAAAAGCTCGTGCAATATTCTTTTCGGCCCAAATTCGGCTATAAAAATTTACACGAACGCATATGCACAAAACACCTTTAGACTTCTCAAAAAGATCCCAAATTTCATATGTGATTAAAATACATTAAATATGAGTTCCCAGAAAAATTTCATAATTTTTGAAGCATTTTAACTATTTTTTCCCATTAAACGTCCCAATTCGGTAATAAATTCACCAAATATTCTCGTATGGTCGAAAAATTACCAAATTTAAACAGGGACTCAATGACGTGCTCCATGATATCCCTGCAAAATTTCAAGGCCTAATAATATGCACATCACAACCTTAACCTAAACAGCCCGTAAACGAGTGTTTCGGCATTACCTTAGCGGTTTTGGTTCGTTTCTGCCTTTCTAATCAACCTTTTCAAGCTCTTGTGCTCCTATGTAGACTAGATACAAGTCCTATATCACAAACCAAGCAATTTTTCATCAACATAACAGCCCTTGAGTTAGGGTTTCGGTTAGTGCACAAAAACGAACTTTTGAACCGTAGAAATGTCGTTTCAACCCTTTGATCCGTGTTTATGGCAAAAAAAAACTGTCAAACCAGGTTCCTCACTATGTGTACGATCAAATCATGTTTATGGACCATTTTTAGGGTTTTTACATGGTTAGGAATGATTTTTGGTAATTAAAACATGTTTATATGGTATTAATCAAGGTTAAACAAGTATAAAAGTAGCTTATTTAAGTTGTTTACCTTAGGGTTTATGTAAACTTGCTGGAGAAGAAGGTTATTTCCAAAATTTGCATGTGGATGAATGTGTGAAAATATCTTAAAACTAGTTTATATGTGAAAGAAATCAAAAGGGGGGGGGGGGTCCAAGGTTGCGGCCGGAAAGAAGGTTGGGCCCCCTTGGGCCCATTTTGGCCCAAATATCCGATTCTAAAGGCCCAAACACGAGAAGCCCAGTCCAAATTTAGTTCGGGTTCGGTTTTTGGCGTGAAAAACTTATCGGGTGCGTCAAACAGTGCGAAAACGAGTGTTTTTCGGCTAGTTTTGTGTAAAATTATAAAAGCATACTATATGTTTGTAAAAATTGAAAATATTTTCACAGATCGCTTAAAACATTTCAATTAAGTGTTTGGTAAGTCTTTTTCGGCTTAACGGATGATACAATGCTTGGTTTGTAACTATCTTTCGCGTTTAAATCTATAGTGGGTAGTTAAACGAGCATGTTTTCGTTTTACTTGTTTGCTATCGAACTAAGGCCATATTACTAATATTTTAGCTTATATTAAACGTATATCACTTATAGATGGCCCTTCGGTATATCCGGTTCATAACCAGACCCGTTCGGTTATTCGTTTGCTTGTTATGCAATAAGCGATTAAACGCTTATTCGAGTTTGTAAGTACTAAGGTGTATCCGGTTTTGTTACGAATGTCACAGAAAAAATCCATGACAACCCATGGAGACTCCAACTATCCATTTCTCAACTCCTTTTCGATTTGATTTTTGTTGGAACGTATCACCCGTGGTGGTTCATGAGATACTCCAACTGTTCATATTTGGATCCGTTAATTCGATATTTAGTTGGGTCAGTTAAAATGCCATGTAACGCTAATGTGCAAACCAACTCAATTGCTTTATAACTCGTTATTTTTATGGGCCATTTAAATTGCCATGGAACGCTCATGGGAGACCCAATTCACAATTTATGTTGCGTTATTTAGTTGGGTCAGTCAAATTGCCATGGGAAGCTCATGGGAGGCCAATTATTTGGATATGCCTCGTTATTTAATTTGGGTTCTCAAGATATTATGGAATGTCCATGAAAAGCCCAACCCAATAACATTTTATTTTTGGATTTTACTATTAAAATAAACATTGTCTAATTAATTAACATATATCAAAATTTTTCACATTGTTTTAAATCTCGACTCATTCTCAACTCATGATAAGTCACTAGCACAATTTTATTTAAACCCACTCCGCACAATGACAACACTTCTCACCACAAACGTAAGTCCAACCATCAAAACTGTGCCGCTAACCAAACTAACTATCAACCTCAGCAATACCAAAATGCCCCAAACAAGAAACCTTATACTGGTTCAAACCCATTAGGGTCCATTTGCAACTATCATCACCGGGCTCAATCCTTGTGCCATCTTTGCACCCAATGCAATCGTTAAGGTCACCTTGCTAATGTTTGTCGTATGCCGCCTAGAGCTGAAGTTGTCCAACAACAGTCTGTGTCGCATGCTCCTAGACCCGCTACTGCTCGTGCTTGCTGCAATTGTGGAGACCCTAATAATCTCCGCAATGTGTGTCCTCAACTCATCCATGCTCAACAAGCTTAAGCTATACCTGCACCCTACTACACTACCAATGCTCATCAAGTCCAAACCTATCAACCATACATTCTTCAAGCTCCTCTCAATCAAGATCATTCTTACTTAACCCAAACCTATCAAATCCCGTACTCACAAGCTCAAGTTTACCAAACTTATTCTAATCAAACCCCACTCTTGCAACCCATTCAAGCTCCACCTATTCAAGCTATTTCAAATCAATCTACCTCGACTGCTCAAGTTATTACGAATCCAACTCCTTCAAGTGCTCCAAGTCCAGTGAATCAATTCAACCATAACTAAAGCTTCTCAAAGACTCTGAAGACTTTTATTGCTTTAGTTATTTCTATCTTAAGTTATTTTGTCTTTTCAAGTTATGCATTGTATCGACTCTTTACTTAATTATGACGTTGAATAATTTCAATTTGGATTATTTAACATTTGCGCGTTTCATCTCATGAATCAAGTTCCTTTTATTTATCAAGATTAATTTCTTATAATATCGTACTCTTATCTTATTTTCTTGTTCATCACAATCCATTTCAATATCTGCTTCAAGTAATCCATTTCTTTTCAATTTTCAAGATTTATACTTTTACAAACAAAAGATATTTTAGAAATTTCACTGTTTTATTAATCAACTCAAATGCTCATTTTTAGAAATGTTTTGTACATTGATGGTCTTCTGTTTTTATATTTAAATTTATCAAATTTTTTGCTTTCTCATAAAATTTTGTCTTTCAATGTTTTGTAACCTACATGATGGGACGGATTATGCGTACCATTCGACAATCTAAGTAACTATGGGTTGACACGTAATTATCCAAGTCCTCGCATGGAAATCATAATACGTACAACTGTGTGTCATAATTTAGAATCGAAAGTAGTTTGAGTAACGGTACGAATGATAAGATGATAAGGACATGGTGGATACGCCGCTGGTACATACTATATATAAGTACCCTTATCGGATTTTCATTTGTAGCATTGCTTCGGCTATTAAAAGTTCTTTGTTATGGTAAATTTTAAATTTTATTGAAAAAGTGTTCCTTAAAGTTTAATTATTTATAACACGATTATGTTTTAGTTTTTCCTAATTTCGGGACGAAATTTCCTAAAGTAGGGGAGACTATAACATCTCGGGTTTTTCGTATTTACATTCGTTTATGTTTAAACCGATTCGAGAACGTAATTTGGATCTTTATTATTAATAAAATCATGTGTTTATAAGTATTCGTGGTGGCATTTTCATTTCATACCCTTTATGTTATTCAAAATTGTCATTTATTGACTAAAAACTCTTAATATATAAAAAATTAATACTTTAACAAGTACAGGGACAAAAAAGTGCCAAAATGGAACACCCCACCCCCTTGACCACGCCGCGTCGTGTGGCCAAGGAGGGCAGGGTGGTCGCGTGTCCATGGACCTACACAACATATTTTCGTTATTTTGTTTCCACGTTTTTTTAGTGCAAAATCGGTTATTTTTGGACCAAATCACTTGTTTTAAGCCCTAAGAAAACTAATATAGACTAGGTACATGTCCACATTCAATAACCCCTTCATTAAGAACGAATTTTAATGATTTTCTAGTTGATTTAGTCATTAAAATGACATTCGATTACTTAAACGAGCTTTTTAACCAAAATTAACTTATGCTTGCCTATCCTATATGAACAAGACATAAATCATCTGCCAAGATCTTCCCTAAACCCTAATAATATCTCCATCATCCGTCACCCTCATTACACATACGATTCCATCTCCGTTTTTGCTATATTACTCAAAGATACAAGCCTTGGTGTTTAACTTTGCCATAATATCAACCTTTGACTTCATTTTTTTTATCGATTCATACACATTCCGGGTAAGTTGTTTACTGTTAATGGTCTATTATTATTCCTTAGTCAATAAACCTCAATCAATTTCTGAGATTGGGGGGAATTGACGGGTCAATTTGACTCTAACCTGTTTAATGGCATATTGGTAAACAACTTTGACCAATCGTTTTATATCACTTCTATTCGGAACTGACTTTCAATCAGAAGACTTTTATTTTTGTTTCGAGATTTTAAGACTACTGATCAAAACCCAACTTCTGACTCACTGTTTGAATTCTGGTCAGTACTAGCTCGCTTAAACGTTAATTATCTCATAACCAGAGTTCTAGACATCCATTTGGATCGATTCCAGCGGCTATGTATTTGGTTTTAATAATAATTTATTATCTCTAAGTTTCAGGTCTGTTCGGTTTATCTCAGTCAGCATATTAAAGGATGGTTCGCTCGTTTAGTTGTGTTTTTATTCTTATTTCTCGCACACTCGCCTAAGTAATAAGGTGAGATATCATTCCCCTTTTATTTAACTTTTTTCAAACGTTTTAGGGGCATATGCATATTTAATTCATATTTTTATATCATACATATGCACAAACTCGCAAACGTAAATATTGTGTGTATTTCAACTAAATGCTAAATGCTACTTGTTTAAATGTTTATTTTATCGCATTCGGAGAGGTCCATCACAATCACATTAAAGTATGATCATATGCCGTTTTAGTAGCCAAAGACCGATTCGCATGGCGATGGTCAACCGACAATTACATTTGTATGCTAGTCATAATAGCCAATGCCCAATTCGCAAGGCAACGGCCAACTGACACAACTATTTGCTTAGGGTTTGATTGATTATTGCTCACATTATTTTGTTTTCGTGTTTATTATATATATATATATATTATTAGTGTCGAAACTGGTGATCATCTGTAACATCCTAAAATTTTAATGATGAATAAAGGAAGTTATGTTTAGTGATTTCGCGTAATTAATTAATATCGGGTAAGGAGCGGGTCTTGGACTTGGATTAATTGAGATGGGTTAAATGAGAATGGGATTTCAGGGATATAAATACCCCCAAAACCCAAAATACCTTCATTTCCATCATTTTCCTAAAAACACTCCATAACATACACACCACCTACAACCACCGGCGGCAACCGAGGAGAGGGAGAGCGAGGTCCGGGAAAGAGAGAGCGGTTGGTTGTGATTAAGCAAGTAAACGAGATCCAAACAAGCCCAAAAAGGTATGGTTCTTGATCTTTGAAGTTTAAAGATCCAAGCTTTTTATTGTATAAACGACCGAAAATGGCCGGGTAGCGTAGTGGGTGATATTGAACCATAGCAAGGGTGTTAAAATCGCTCGAAATGCCGATCAGAAGCTAAAACAGCGGCTGTCTGGGCAACTTCGCCTTCATCTGGGCAACTTCGCCTTCAAAGCAACGAACTTCGCTTGCAAGCTAAGTTCGCCTGATGAACTTCGCCTGCAAGCTAAGTTCGCCTGATGGCAACTTCGCTGTAAAGTTAAGTTCGCCTAACTGGTAACTTCGCCTGAGGCCAAGTTCGCCTGATGATAACTTCGCCTGAGGCCAAGTTCGCCTGATGATAACTTCGCCTGAGGCCAAGTTCGCCTGATGACAACTTCGCCTGAAGCCAAGTTCGCCTGATGGCAACTTCGCTGTAAAGCTAAGTTCGCCTAGCTGGTAACTTCGCCTAAAGCTAAGTTCGCCTAAGGTTAACTTCGCCAAAAGTCAAGTTCGATTAGAAAATAAATTAAAAATCTAATGAAAAATGTGTTAAGACAGTTAATGGAAATAAAATTTTTCCAAGCTGACCTGGCAGCTCGACCCCAGCCAGGAGCTCTGCCCCTTGGACCCTGCTAGGGGCTGCCGCCCCTAGACCCCGCTGCCTGGGGCGCTGCCCCCGGACCCCTGTTCGTTGTGGGTCATATAAAGATAGAAATACATTATAAGTAGTGATAGTTAAATTGATATGTATACTTGTTATACAGTCAGCCGTGCACAACTGAAGAAAGGGATTACGATCAACGGAGAACGTAACCGTGTTCAGGTGAGTTTCTAGCCCCATTCCTTGTTATGTTTTCGGGGCTGTGTGCATACTTGATGTGTAGTTAATACATTTATCCTAAGTGATAAGTGTACGCCCTATGTGATATATGTGATATGAATGAATGATTGCTTGATGGTACGTGAACGATCTTCGGATATTGCACGTACTGTCAGGTTGTAACGTTATGTATAAGGTAAGTATGATATGTATGCTTATGTGTCTGAACGTGATAGAGATAATAAAAGAAGGAAATGATGATGTATGGCTGTATGGTTACGAAAAGGGTACCGAGCCCTAATAATACTCGAGGTATGATGTATGGTTGTATGGTTACGAAAAGGGTACCGAGCCCTAATAATACTCGAGGTATGATGTATGGTTGTATGGTAAGGAAGAGGGAATCGAACCCTTCTAATATTCGAAAATTAGGGACCAGACCCTTATAATATCTGTGATGTTAGGGAATCGAACCCTTCTAATATTCGAAAACTAGGGACCAGACCCTTATAATATGTGTGATGTTAGGGACCAGACCCTTATAATATCTGTGATGTTAGGGAATCGAACCCTTCTAATATTCGAAACTAGGGACCAGACCCTTATAATATCTGTGATGGTAGGGACCAGACCCTTATAATATCTGTGATGTTAGGGAATCGAACCCTTCTAATATTCGAAAACTAGGGACCAGACCTTATAATATCTGTGAGGTTATAGGGCGAAAGGCTCTTTAAAACGTATGATTATGTATGTAAAGAAAGTATGAAGGTAAAAATGAAAGTAAAAGCACTTAAGTGTGTATGAAAGAAAGTTAGGAGGTTAAGTATGAAATGTAAAGAATGTATTGTATGATTATGTGATTAACTAGAACTCACTCAGCGTAGCTGACTTTTAGTATGCACGCAGGTGAGTAGGATGAGACAGCTGGCTTGAGCGGGGACACATGGCAGAAGAATAAGAGCCTGGCATCTGAAGACTTACGATGTTTTAATTTTAATGTTTTAATGTGAAAGACAAAGGATGTTTTGAGACAAGTTATGAAATATTGTAATGTTTTATGAAAGTTTTATATTCCGCATAAATGTTTTAATTAACTCTGATATTTAGAACTGTGTTTATGAGTAAATCCAACACGAAAGTAGGGTTACCGGTAACGGGGCCTTATATCATCTCACTCAGCATGTGTTCCTGACAAATCTCTGTTTATTTCTACGTATATGCAAGTTACCAGTTGATTTGAAGTTAAGGTGAAGAACACACAGAAAGCCCTTAGATAATAAAATCAAGAAATATTTGCATTGTTAGTTTGTTAATGGATTATTTAGTTGGGTTATATTTGTCGTGTTTGAAAACTTTTGCACTTGAATTGAAATTTGAAATAAATGAATTAATAGATATTGTCATATTTTATATATTATGATAGTACCTTGTGAGCTGTGTACCAACGGTTCGTACCCCGGCATTTCAACCTTAGGTTGGGGTGACAGTAAACAACCATCTAAACCTGCAATAATCATTCTTTTAATCTAAAACACTATCAATATCAAGAAATTAATCCGTCAAGATTCTTTGTGACATTTGAGCCAAAACAAGTTATACCTCAGTACGTAATTACCGATTAAGCAAATAAACGCCTTTTGCGTAACAAACGAACGATTAACCGAACGGGTCGGGTTATGACCCAGATATCTCGGGGGGGCCATCTATAAGTGATATACGATCTATACTTGCTAAAATATTAGAAATATGGTCTTAGTTTGATAGCAAACAAGTTAAACGAAAATATGCTCGTTTAAATACCCTCTATAGATTTAAACGCGAAAGATAGTTACAAACCAAGCATTGTATCATCCGTTAAGCCGAAAAAGACTTACCAAACACTTATTTGAAATGTTTTAAGCGACCCGTGAAAATATTTTTGATTTTTACAAACATATAGTATGTTTTTATAATTTTACACAAAACTAGCCGAAAAACACTTGTTTTCGCGTTGTTTAATGCACCCGATAAGTTTTTCGCGCCAAAAACCGAACCCGAACTAAATTTGGACCGGGTTTTTCGTATTTGGGCTTGAGAAACCAGATTATTGGGCCAAAACAGCCCATCATGGCCCATAATGATGTTCCGATCGGACCAGCCCACCCCACCCCCCCTCATTTTTTTTATAAAACTTGTTTAGGAAGCTTGTTTATCCAATTTGGTTTATAAAAACCGAGGTCCAAGCAACTGCAAGCTAAAATTCCAGAAAACCTTCAAACCCTAAGGTAAAGAGCTTAAATAGGTAGCTTTTGAACTTGTTTAAACTTGTTTAATACCATAAAAACATGTCTTGGTTACTAAAAATCATTCCTAACCGTGTAAAAATCCTAAAAATGGTCCATAAATATGTTTTAATCATACACATGGTAAGGAACCTATTTTGATAGTTTTTTGGTCATAAACACGGATTAAAGGGTTGAAACGGCGTTTTTACAGTTCAAAAGTTCGTTTTTGTGCACTAGCCGAAACCCTAAGTTAAGGGCTGTTATGTTGATGAAAATTTGCTTGGTTCGTGATATAGGACTTGTACCTAGCTTTCTTAGAAGCACAAGAACCTGAAAACTTGATTAAAAAGTCGGAAACGAGCCAAACCCGCTAAGGTAATGCCGAAACACTCGCTTACGGGCTACTTAGGTTAAGGTTGTGATGTGCATATTTTTAGACCTTGAAATTTTTCAGGGACATCAGGTACCATATCATCAAGTCCCTGTTCAAATTTGGTAATTTTTCGACCATCCGAGAATATTTGGTGAATTTATTACAGAATTAGGACGTTTATTTGGGAAAAATAGATAAAATACTTCAAAAATTATGAAATTTTTCTGGGAATTCATATTTGATTTATTTTGATCACATATGAATTTTGGGATCATTTGGAGAAGTTTAAAGGTGTTTTGTTTATTTGCGTTCGTGTGAATTTTTATAGCCGAATTTGGGCTGAAGAGAATATCGTACGAGCTTGTTATATTCTGGAATTGTTACAGGTTGATTTGGGACAAGATTTGAGCATTCAGGAATTTTTTTGAAAATTTTGGAAATTGTTTGGGGTAATCGGACGATTTTCAGGCGAAATATAGTTGATAAAATGAATTTTTATAAATTAATAAATCAGTAAATAAATTCCAGAAATATTTTTATAAAATTCTACATATTTTAATTGATAAGTGTTTAAATTTTCATAATTTAATGATTAAAGGTTAATTAATTATGCTAAATTGAATATTAAACAAATTCAGTTTTTATAAAAACCGGTAAGTTTGCGACTAGCGAATCTGCGGGAATATCAAAACACCAAGAGTGATCAAAAATCATATTTTTGGACTAATTAATTGAAAATGAACTTTTCTATGAGAAACTCGGACAATCCGGGTGGATTGTGCGCGTTTCTTCTCAAATCAAACTGAATAAACGGAAACGGGCCCCGTGGCTAATCCGGGACCCTAATAGGTGATCCTTCTTTATAACTAATTATTTTGTTAACCAATACATTTACCCAAGCTTATTTTCCCATAACTGTTTTCTGAACGCGTAAAGGGCAACTTGGCCCAGCTGGGAAAACGGGAATCTGAGCCAAGTTCAGTTTTAAGTATTAGACATTGAACAACGTCACAACTAAGCCTATTGCCACTTTCTGGGCGTTCCAGCTACACCCAGATTAGTTATACAGCCCAATTTAGTATTCAGATTATAATAATATTAAAGTATTAATATTATTATAATATTGATTATAGGAACTACTAATAGCGGACCGAACAAACCACGAGCTGATACAGTACTGATTATCTACTAAACCGTGAGTTTCATGACCCCACTTCTAAACTGTTTTACGAACTTTTGGGGTGAAAAGCATGTTTGATTACATATACATACCTGAAACATGTATTGATGTGAATTATATAAGTGCTAACACACGAAAGTCCCCACTAACACAGTGATTAACTTCGAGCCGGTGGCTTGTGAATAGTACTATTGGTTTGACAAACCCAGGCGGGGCCAGCACGGTTAGCTGAGACATTATCCCGTTTTCACATGTCCATATTTTTACGAACCAGCTATGTAGTGTTAGACATAGCTACCGGGGCATGATGTGGGCGGAAAGGGGCCACAGTGGTTGATTGAGCGTGGGAAATGGAGGCACGCAGCACGAACAGTCCAGGCTTCACTGTAGCTTAGCATAATTACGTCATATACATCATTTACACACATACATACTTATTTCATGATTACAAGTGTTGACTTGTGAATACTCATTACTGATTTTTGAAATTCGTGAAACTCACCAACTCTAGTAGTTGACCCGTTTTAAACTGCTTTTCAGGTGTACCTAAATTGGAATGATTTGGTGACCTATTACTTGTCTGAGGTGTGTGGTTGATGCTATGTGAATAGAAGCAAGGCGATAGTAGTAAGAATGTATAGTTAACGAACTAGTTTTGTTTGTATCACCTAGACCATAAAACAATGATAGAATGAAGAAATGTAATATATTGTAAATTAGTTTGTAATGTTTCTTTATAAACAATGTGTTGATATCAAAGGTGTCTGTTACATTCCCGTTTTACGCTTCCGCATTGAGCTAGTCGGGGTGTGGCATTCTTTTTCCGGCCACCTTGGTTCTCCATCAATCCGTAACAATACCAAGTAAGTAATATATGGTTTTTGATCCTTTTAAGCCGATAATTAAAACCCCTAACCTTAAATTGACAAAACATAGAACTGATTTGTGTAATTGAATTTTAGGATTTATAGGAGGAAGATGAACATGAAGGATAGTTTAAATAAATTATTTTCCATTCTTTTAAACAACAATCATACTAGTCTAGTCGGTTAATTCATTTGGGTGTAACCATGACGACCCGAGTTCGAACCGGGTCACTGCAACAGTTTATTTTCTTTTTTTTTTGTAAACCATTTTTAGTAATTATTACAGACTATACATATTTTTATAAATCATTTAAAATTAAACAAAATTATTTTAATCACTTAAAATCAATTATAAATTTATACTTATCATTTTTACTTAAGAACCAAACTTTCAAAACCCGTCAAGTTCGTATAAACTCTGTTGGGACTTATATTTTAGACCGACGCATCGAATTATTATTATTATGGGTGAAAAATAATTAATATTTTTGGTCTCAACCAAGGGTGGATGGCTTGAAGACCAAGTCATGCTAGACTAGTATAAATAGATGTATTTGTTAATTTGTCCAGTATGAGTGTATTGTGCATTAGGTGAGATCTAGGGTTTTATCCCTAGGAGAGAGCCACCGTCTCCGGGATGAGCTCTCCTGGAGGTGGCTGATCTTTATTGTATGTATGTGTGTATGTATGAGTGCTCTGTATGCAATATTTTAACTAATGAAATCATACTACCACTTCTTTATTTGTGTTTTGATTACATATATTTGTTCATCCGGTCTATTGTTCATTGTAATCGATTCAGGCTCTCTCCCAAACACCACTCATCCGTCCAAAACACCTTTCAAGAATGAATACGATTCGATCCTTGCTCAGATCCGAGCTCCTCCGTTAATAACAACCATTATTCACACTTCCGCACCGGGGCTTGGGTCTTGTCAGTTGGTATGAGAGCAGGGTTGCCGAATCGTTCAGACTAACCACTGAATCTGATTCATCTTGCTCTTGAATCCACCATGGTCGTTAAACCGATGAGGTTTATTGAAAAATTTTTAGGGTTTTGAAATTATTTGATGATTTAGGTGAAATTTATGTGGATTGATGTTTGGGTTGATGACTCGTTCGGAGATTCAACATCAATTTCATGTTTATTTGGTCATATCGGTCCAGTTCTGATGTAACAATGCTTCAACTCGGTTTGGGGCAAAACTGTTATTGAAGATGATTTTCATATTTGTAACGGATGTTGATAGATTGAAGATAGATGGTTGATATCGAGATGAATGGGATATTGCTACAACGATTAATTTCAGATGAAGAAGCTTGATTCTTGATCTAAAAATTAGGGTTTTATATGCTCATAATTGTTTCTGAATGAGTGTGCTGCTTGAACAGTAAAGGGAATATTGAAGAACATTGCTGCCGGTACAATCTGATATGTAGAAGTTAAAAATGAACAGGTACTAGGAGCAATCTAATCATTATTCGTAGCAGAAGATGGAAAATGCAGAGGGAATATTCAAGCAGGTTCTGTATTGGAAAATCATTGATTGATGACGCAGAAAAAAGGTCTGTTGTTCGAGCATCGATATGTGTACCCGAAAGGTATCCTATCTATTGCTCGGGCATAATGGAAAAGACTGTCACGAAGTATTACGAGCACAAGGAAATGTTTATGCTGTTCGAGCGTCGATATGTTTACCCAAAAGGTATCTTATCTAGTGCTCGAGCACAGTGGACAAGTCCTGAACTTTCATGAAGTCTTTCGAGCACAACGGAATGATTCTGCTTTTCGAGCATCGATATGTTTACTCGAAAGGTAGCTTATCGATTGCTCAAGCATGCAAAGTCGAGCACATCAAGTTTGGATTCGAGCACATGAACCCCGAGCACATCCTTGTTTATCTCAACAATCTATCTTTTAATGTCAAGCACACTTTGTTCTACTTGAGCAAACCTTCTTCGAGCACACTTTGGCTCCAGAGCATGCCCATGAAAAGAGAAGAAAAAAAATACAAGTGTTTTCGAGCACACTTTTGCTTTTGAGCATGATCAAGAAAAGACAGAAAAAGACTTAAGTATTTTCGAGCAAGGTCTCGAGCATGCTCGAGTAACGACAGAAAAATACAAGTGTTTTCTCGAGCAAGCGCTCGAGCAAGCTCTCCATCATGCTTGATGAAAGAAAAACACAAGTGTTTTCGATCAAACCCTCGAGCAAGCTCCCCAGCATGCTCAATGAAAGAAAAAAAAACACAAGTGTTTTCAAGCATGCTTGAGTAAAAACTAAGTATGCTCGTGAAGGGACTTTGACTTATGTGTGCTCGTGGACTGAATCCATGTTCGTAAATGAATTACACTTGAGATTTTTGGTGCCGTTGACCGTTTGACCAAGCTAACCTTTACGGAAGATATATACCAGGGGTATTTTGGTAAATTTTATCCAATCATCAACAAGCAAAAGGAAATCAAAGCCTTATCAATTTTTCACAAACGTCATCAAAGAGCTTTACAAGAACAAGTGTTGACCAAGCTTACGGATTTAATCACTTATGAGTGTCAACCAACATAATGTTTTGTTTATCTTTGTTTATTACAGAATCAACAATCTTGATAAGGATGTTCATGGTTGTTTCACCCATACTTGATTTAAAGACACAATTTTCAAAGACAATTGCAACGAAATTGGGGGAGTAAAAATTCTTGAATTTCATTGCAAATTGCTTGCTTCAAATCAAGTGAAAAGACTCAAGTTAAGGAAAAGTGGATCAACGTCGATAATCCAAGATTCTTTAGAGATGTTTCAATGTTTGTGAGTTTTCAGATTTCCTAGTACGGTTGAGAAGATAGAGTCATCACTTGTAACATGGTGAACGGATGATCAGTAGAGTTTAACCTCCTTTGAAAACAGTCATTTGACAATCAAGAATAGGTTATGGTTGACTTGAATGCTATCTTGATTCAGGGAATGGTTTGAAGATGATTTACAAGGAAAGAAACATATTTGAAGAATGGAAGATTATTTGATGATCACGTTGAGTTTATTTCTTTTTGTGATGACCTTGTTACTTGAAGTTGATCTTTGAAGTTCAAAGCCTCGTTCATATGCCCATACAAATGTATCCGAATGTGATATAGGAGAAATGATCTAAAATAAACAACGGGAGAAGCTTAACATGAGGGGGAGAATTTCAATAAAAGACAAAGAGTTTTTGAGGTGATCATGGAAGAAATTCGATGGCATCGGTCTAAGGGGGAGATTGTTGGGACTTATATTTTAGACCGACACATCAAATTATTATTACTATGGGTGAAAAATAATTAATATTTTTGGTCTCAACCAAGGGTGGATGGCTTGAAGACCAAGTCATGCTAGACTAGTATAAATAGATGTATTTGTTAATTTGTCCAGTATGAGTGTATTGTGCATTAGGTGAGATCTAGGGTTTTATCCCTAGGAGAGAGCCGCCGCCTCCGGGATGAGCTCTCCTGGAGGTGGCTGATCTTTATTGTATGTATGTGTGTAGGTATGAGTGCTCTGTATGACAATCTTTTGACTAATGAAATCATACTACCACTTCTTTATTTGTGTTTCGATTACATATATTTGTTCATCCAGTCTATTGTTCATTGTAATCGATTCAGGCTCTCTCCCAAACACCACTCATCCGTCCAAAACACCTTTCAAGAGTGAATACGATTCGATCCTTGCTTAGATCTGAGCTCCTCCGTTAATAATGACCATTATTCACGCTTCCGTACCAGGGCTCGGGTCTTGTCAAACTCGTTTAGCATTTATATATTTAGTTATTGTTCACAAAACTTATAATTCATTAACACTTTCGTTTTCAAAATAAAATATACCGTTAACACCAAAATTCCTTAAACGTTATAATATTCAAACTTAGTATTAATCTTTTAATTAAGATAATATTAAAATATTAATAAATCGTTAACCCGTTAGAATTATATTTTGCTAGCTTTAATTCGTTAATATAAATAGTTGTTCAAGATAAAATTTTCCATTTAAAATCCGTACATTGCAATATTGTAACTTGCATATTAGTGTTAAAGAATAATATTAAAATAATCCATGCCTTAATATAATAAAATATATAGTAAAATAATGTAAAATCTCGAGTAACCAACTATTTACAACCTTTTTCAATTCCGTTAGTTAGATTTTGTTTTTGTTTTAATTATAGTTCGAGAAGTTCAATCGTTTTGGATTCTTTAACGTTCTTTCGATTTTGGTTGCTTTGGTTTTGTTATTGTGCTTTCGACTTTTCTTACAAGTTTATCTTCAATTTCGAGGTGAGTTTCTCACACCCCCTTTTTAAAAGTTTTTATATTTTTGGGGATAGCATATGTATTTTATTACAAATTCAAACTATTATGATTTCGCTTACAAACTACAATTCACTATATGGACTTGTGTGTTACTTTATTACTTGCTCGAATCTACTTGCGTAGCCTCAATAAGTATGATCATACACTCCCCTTTTGTACTCAAGACCATTTTGTTATGAGTGAAAAATGGCCTCATTATCCGAGTACGTTGGTTGTTACCAACTAGAAAGGACCCTACTTGCGCGATTATCCGAGTACGTTGGTTGATACCAGCTGGAAAGGACCTTACTTGCTTGTTTATCACTTGTTCATGAATTGTACGATTTTTACGTATTATATCAAACTGTGTGAACTCACCAACTATTTAGTTAGTTGACATTATTTTATACATATGCTACAGGTACTACTAGTAGAAGATGACACATGAAGAAGACACTAGACTTAGGTTATTTACAAATGGACAAAATGTTTTGTTGTATTTATATTTTCTTTGTATTTTCTTGTTGCAAACTTGTGTGCTTGACTTGTAAATTAATTAATGATAATATTGTCACTTAATAGTGTCACATGTGCTTTGAACAATCTGTACGTCACACTCGGGCGTTTCCGCTTAAGCCGGGGTGTTACAAAATGCATGTTCTCAAGTTTCATTAAAAGAAAGAAATGAAAGAAAATATAAGCGCAATGAAGAATAAAATGGGCGGACTTTTTTTCTTTTCACATTGTAAAGAATTGGATGAAAAGGAAAACAAAAGAAAGGAGGAAAGAAGTGAAAATGAAAAGAAAACAAAAGAAACATTGATTTTTAGACAATCGGTCGTAGATTCCCTGGCTTCGATCCAACTAAAATTTTGATTCCAATGGGGACAATTATGATCATGGTAGCTGCGGTGTAGTAGGCACAGGGGGTTGTGGGTTTATTTCTACCAATCGGGGCCCTACTGGCTAAGCATTTTATTCAAACAAATATAGAACCAGCAACTAACTATGGCTCTTGGTGGGCCCAGACAACGTCCTACGCGTAGGGGAGATCGCCCTAGCATAGCCTTTCCCACAGGGACATCAACAATAGAGCCAGTGCGCTTGATAAGACCTCTATTTAACCGAGAACACAACCTAAAATTTAATCAATCAAAAAACATCAACTATGGATTTGGATAAAGCATCAATGTTAGGGAGTGTTTAGGATTGCTTATTTTCACAAACTTATAAATTGACTTGAAATTAAAATGGCTTAAACGCGCGTGCCATAGCCAACCCGGATCTTCAATGTCTGATAATTAACGTACCGGTGTTCCAACCCGAAGCCGCACCTTATACAACCGATTCCTTCATCTAACCGACTTCACTATTACCTTTCTCGATTTATCAAGCACTAAAAGTTAGTCATCTTCCATTATCACCTTGCACCCATTTTTGGTTGCTTGGCCCAAGCTTGAAATATTGCTCGTTAAAATTGGGATAAAATAAACGTTAGTGATTAGCCTCTCAACACCATCATCACAAATAGTAGTTATCGAGCCTTTTGCCTTTCTGTCGACACATGAACTATCACCGAAACGAACATGTCCAGCAACCGTTTCATCTAAATTAGAAAAGTGAGATTTCGTACCCGTCATATGATTGCTTGCCCCATTATTGAGGTACCAAACGCCATCCTCCTTCGGTTCCGTCTCGTACCGCTTTGGATGTGTTTTCTTCGTTAATGAAGACTTCTTCATTGATACTTATCTTCATCAAAACTTCCTTCGATGCTAGTTCGTTTGCTTCGGTTAGGTTTAATTTGGGTCATTTTGCTTCGGCTCGTCTTCCTCTTTTTTCAGGGCACGCCGAAGCGTAGTGTAACACCCCAGCTAAAGCGGAGGTGCCCAAGTGTGACGTATAGATTGTTCAAAACACATGTGACACTATTAAGTGACAATATTATCATTAATTCATTAATACTTCAATACACAAGTTTAAACACAAAATACAAAGATAATATAAATACAATAAACATTTTGTCCATTTGTTTAAGTAACCTAAGTCTAGTGTCTTCTCCGTGTGTCATCCTCTACTAACAGTACCTGTAGCATATGCATAAAATAATGTCAACTGTATGAATAGTTGGTGAGTTCACACAGTTAGATATAAATACATAAAAACCATACAATTTATGGGCAAGTGATAAACGAGCAAGTAAAGTCCTTTCCAGTCGGTATCAACCAACGTACACGGATAATCGCGCAAGTAAGGTCCTTTCCAGTTGATAACAAACAATGTACTCGGATAATTAGGTCCTTTTCCACTCATAACGAAATGGTCCTGAGTGCAAAGGGGGAGCGCATGATCATACTTATTGAGGCTACCACATGCAAGTAAATTCGAGCAAGTAATCAAGTAACACACAAGTCCATATAGTGAATTGTAGTTTGTAAGAAAAATTGTAAATACTTGAAGTTTTGTAGGGTAGATATGCTACCCTCAAAAGTAATAAAAACGTTAAAAATGGGTGTGAGAAACTCATCTCGAAATTGAAGATAAACATTGCAATGAAAAACCGAAAGTACAATAACGAAACCGAAGCAACCGAAAATGCGTAATCCGAAATGATTGAGCTTCTCGAACTATAAAAATAAATACGAACATTTAATGACTAACCAACAGAATTAATAAAGTTACTTATTGATTTTAAAGATGATGCGTTATATTTTATTATTTTAAAGCGTTTTGGATTTTAATATTGTTTTTAAGCGTTAACGATGTTTTAATGGGATCATGATTTTAATATTATAATTTTTACAAAGTATGGATTTGAATGGTTATCATCTTCTCGAAGAATATTTATACCAATGAATTAAAAACTAATTATAATTCTAACGGGTTAAAGTTTAACGAAAACAAAAGCTATATAATTTAAGTTTAATGAATTAAAGAAAGTGAATTAAAGTTTAACGACGAATTAATATTAACAGTTTAAAAGCTTAATAAATTAATGTGAGGTAATGGAATTATAAACTAATTTTAACGGTGTAACGAATTATAAAGTAAATAGAGCAACGGAAAATTATAAATTATTTTAATGGTTTAACGAGTTTAAACGAAACTTTGACGGGTTTTGAAAGATTGGCTTTTTTTTGGTGAAAATGATCAATATAATTTTATAAAATTTTATTTAGTTTGAAAAATAATTTTAATTGATTTATTTTGATTTTAAATAACTTATTTTGATTTAAATAGAAAAAGGTTTAATGAAAACAAAATAACAAAAAGAAATGTTTTGGCTCGGGTACTTTAGGTTAGAAATAGATGATTTAACCATTGGACTAGGTCATCTTTTAAGTTTAATATTAGAACAAAAAAAATATAAATATTAACCTAACTATTCATCTTCATGCTCACAAACCCTAGGTTGAAATCCTTTTTAATCATTCAATGTTTGATAAATTTAGCTTGGGGGTTTTGATGTACGACTAGAAACTGTAACAATGCATATAAAATTTACCCGAAAAGATGTCGTTTTGATGGAGAACACGAACTCGCCGGAAACAAAATTTAATGGAGAAAATTAAGTGTCTTAGAGAGTGTTTAAGAGGTAATTGATGCTTGGGACGAGTTTAGCTACAGATTATAGTCCTATTTATAGTGCCAATTGAAACGTATGATGATTAAAGCTCGTTAATGAAATTTTGCAAAAGTTCGGCCGTTAATATGAGAAATTCGCATGGATTAGTTGTTTCAAACACGCTATTATGGATGATTTATGTTTGCCGTTACGTTCTACGGGTTTGACGAACAATTAATTGAGTTTATTAGTGAGTCTTGGCCTCACTGGAGCCATAGGGTCGCCGGCCGGAAAACCGGTTCGACGGAAATATGGGGAAAGAAGAAAGAGACGGCTGATTGATAAAAAAATAATATAATTTACACTTTTAACCCCTCTACTTTGAAATTGTTTTTAAAACATAATTAAAATGTTATTTACATATTAACCCTTGAACTTTGAGAAATGTTGGAAATTAAAATTTGGAAAAGTTATAAAGTCTTGGATATTATCATATTATACTCGAATAATTCACAAGGCGATTAAATTTAATAAAACTCCAACATTGGGGTTTCGATAATCGATAAAAAAAGAAAGCAAACGAACAATAACTTAAATCCTCGTAAATATTATCTTAACAATGAACATCAAACATGAACAATAACTTAAATCCTCGTAAATATTATCCATTAAATATTATCTTAATGGAGATACATGTACTACTAAGATAGAATTTGTAACTTGCTATCTTCTTATCTAACAGACAGAGGATTCGTGACATGTCAAGCCCTTGTAAGGTTCTACGCTTTGTATCGAATTAAACCATATGCTCCATCGATTGTGCAGGCCCGGGCAATTCCTTTTAGTTTCATTCTTGCGAACGCACTCCCCAGGCGGGATGCTTAGCGCGTTAGCTACAACACTGCATGAGTATATTTAATATTTTTTCTAATTTTTATGAATTTAATAAATAGTAACTCAGATAT
The DNA here is from genome assembly GCF_021521415.1 of Bidens hawaiensis. NCBI lineage: Eukaryota > Viridiplantae > Streptophyta > Magnoliopsida > Asterales > Asteraceae > Bidens > Bidens hawaiensis. The sequence goes on along the minus strand of NW_027491074.1, from coordinate 1,092,904 downwards.
TATTGACCAAATGTATAATAATCAATTAGTTAATAATTGATAAAATTATTTATACCTAAATTAATTATTTTCAGCCATCTTTTTTTCGACCTAAATTTTTAAGATCAAATGGAAAAAACCGAACGATTTCAAAAATCCCAGAACTAAAATTTCAGTTTTTGGCTTGGTTTTAGTTCAAAACCAATCCAAACTGAATCGTGTACACCCTAGTTGAAATCTTAAAATAGATTCTAAACACAACTTATAGTTTTGCAAGACAATAGGCATAATAAAGTGTTATAGACTTATAGGGTTAAAAATTCTCACCTTTTAACGCGCAATCTTATGAATGCTGCAATTCATTGATGACCTTGTTAAAAAAACGGATTTTCTAGTAACACCGCCTCAATTACTAAAATACCGACCTATATGCCGCGTATAAGTCTATACGCGGCGTATGACTCGGTGTTTCTAGAAAACACCACCAATTTTGTCTTATTATGTTTTTTTTTTTAATTTTATTTTTTTTCTTTGTTATTTTGTTATTATTATCATTATATATTAATTATTTATTTAATATTTAATATTTAATATTATTTCGGTGAAAACAGTTAACACATATATATATACCAAAAATCATTGTTATATAGATAATCTGTACAAATGAAAGAAAATACGACAACAGAACATAAAAATCTACAGGAAGTCCTCCATGTTTATGCCCATGCCGTCGTCGTGGCCCCCGAGGCCCCAGAACGCGTCGCCGACGTTGGCGTCGTCCTCTCCCCTGCGCCTCGCCCCCGAACCGTCCTCGGCATCCACGTCGTCGCCTCGTTCGCGTCTCACGCCAGACGTGCTCGCCTCGTGGTCAAAACTGGGAGGGGGTGGCGGTGGCACGGTGTACCGCTGTCCAGACAACTCCGCTACCCGACTGCTAACAAACCAGTCGATCTGGCGCGACATCTGCCTCATCCCCAACTCAAGGGCCTGCAACCTAGCGTCGGTGGCAGGACCCAGACGCACCGCGCGATATGTGCATGGAACGTGCTGCGTCGGCCCCTAACAACAAAACAACAGAATTACGTATAATACAAAGACGAATTAAAAGAAACGATAAAACGATAAAATATTAAAACGTACCTAAGATGCGTCCGGATCCTCACGTCCGTCACCACCATCGTCCGAATCCCCATCGGCCCCCTCCCCCGCGTCGACAGGCTCATGGACAAGCTCCACCTTCGGTGCCGCGACCGGGGGAGGCTCGACTAAAGGCACCGGGACGTAAGGCACACGTGCCCCCGCCCCGGACACCAGTCGGTCGTACAGGCCGTTGGGCCCGGGGAACGAATGCACAATGTGCATGCCGTCGCAAAGGATGCGGTCCAACTCGCTCGGAGGGGTTGGAGTGATACGCAGGCCATCCACCAGGTATCCATGGCCTAGAGATATCGCAAGCTGGGTGACGTACCCGCCACCCATCAAGGACCCTCGTCCCTGCCTAAACTGGTAGCCGACAAAATAGTCTGCGAACCCCCTAGCGAGGTTGCAGTGCGTGTGAGTCAGCAGAGACCTAAAAAAAAAACAGGTCGCGCAGGCTGCAGTGCTCCGCGCCCTGGTTGCGACCCGCGATGGACATCGGAATCGGCCTTTGTAAGTACCTGTGTAATACAAGATAATATAATTTATTAACAATAATATAATATAATATAACGTACCTGTGCAGCGGGTCCCTAATAGCCGAGACCTTGGACTTGGTGTCCAAGGGCCTATCCCCAAAGTCGTGATCGCTGATGGCCCTCCACCATACCCGCAGATCGTCCTCCGGCATCTGGTGGATGCTCTCCGTGTATATCGGGCTGCGTACCTCCTGCGCGGTGTATAAGCCCATAGCAACCACGAACTCTTCCATGGATAGATGAACGTCCTGCCCGAACATGTGGAAGTAAACCTCCGACTGTGTCGTATCGGCGCCTGGCACCCTCATCTGAATCTCTGGCGTACCAGACGCACGGGGCCTGCAATAATATAATATAATATAATATAATATAATATAATATAATATAATATAATATAATATAAACATAACAACGTGGAGTAAACTTACGTAACACGTATCGTGGAGTAAACCTCCAGTGTCAGCTTTCGGTGGGCTGATAATAATATTAATAATAATAATATTTATAATAATACTTATAATAATAATATTATTAATAATAAAAAATAAATAATAACAATACGAATAATAAATATATATATATATATATATATATATATATATATATATATATATATATATCAGAGGCGGCGTATAGGGCTATACGCCGCCGCTGATAGCCCCTGCAAACCGATGGCCGAACTCCGGCCGACGGTTTTATCCATCCACACAACAACATCATCATCATCATCACATCATCAACAATACATCATCATCATCTTAACATAATCATCATCATCAACATAATATTAAAAAATTACCTCCATGTCGTGTCGGTGTCGGGTTAAATCTCCTCGGCTCGTGTCGTATTCCAGTCGGTGTCGGTCCAATATAGACTCGTGTGTGGATGCTCGGTTGCTCGGGCGGGAGTTTTGGAATTTGAAATGAAGTGGCAGTTGAGCAGCCGACCAGCAATATAAGGGGCACAAATACGCCGCGTATAGGTCTATACGCGGCGTATTCTGCCTATTTATTTATTATTATTTATTAGTATTTATTATTTATTAGTTATTAATATTAATATTAATTTGTTATTTAAATTATTAATATTTAGTCATTAATATTAAAATTAAAATTAATTTGTTATTTTTATTATTTTTATTTTAATGTTTAGTTGTGGGTATTGTAAGTTGATCAGCTTGCATATGCTAAAAGATTTATCGGTTTATATATACATAGACATATATATAGTAGACATGCGATAGAAGAATTCATTGCTCCGACATGACCAGCACCTGATCGAGATATTGGTTTGATGAGTTTGAATCTCTCGAATCCGCGGTATCCACTAACGGCAGCGATAACCGGAGCCCATACTTTGGACAGAGAAGTGGAAATTCGGTCATTGCTCCAACATAACGAGCAACGGATTGAGATATTATCCCGGACTTACCTGAACCGGTTTACACGTATGATGACGTTGATTTAGGTTCGGTGTTGACGCTGACATTAACACATTTGCTTACAGCTTTCGTTATCGCCGGCATAATACACAATGAAAGCACAAACTCAAACAACAATCCATATAACAACAATGCTATTGTATGGATTGTTGTTTGAGTTTGTGCCTTCAGTTTTGTATTATGCCAGAGGTAACGAAAGCTTTAAGCAAACGTGTTAATGTCATCGTCAACACCGAACCTAAACCCACGCCAGCATACGTGCCAACCTGTTCAGGTAAGTCCTAACTAATATCTCAATCCGTTGCTCGTTATGTTGGAGCAATGACCGAATTCCACTTCTCTGTCCAAAGTATGGGCTCCGGTTATCGCTGCCGTTAGCGGATACCGCAGATCCGAGAGATTCAAACTTATCAAAATAATATCTCGATCTGGTGCTGGTTATGTCCGAGCAATGAAATTCTTATACCGCACATCTACTATATCTATATATATATGTATGTGTATATATAAGCCGATAATTCTTTTAGCATACGCGACATAATCAACTTACAATACCCACAACTAAACATTAAAGCAATAAAAAGCCTAAGCTTAAGCTTAGTGACGAATGATATGTGTTTGAGTGAACACAACTACGGTTGTCAGTGGTGACCGACGGTCAAGACCGTTGGAGTTCGAAGAAATTGAAGAACCAGATTTGAGATGTCGATAACGAAAGCAGGAAAGAAATTGAAAGTTCGTTTGGAAATGCCAGTTTTCCCAAGTAAGCCCCTACAACTAATTTCAAGATGTTGATAACGAAACCAACTAATAAATTGAAAGTTTGTTTTGCACTGTCAATTTCCCAAATAAGCCATGCAACTGAACACCCGTTGTCGAATTTCGAATAATAATATATTATTGATAAGTAAATAATAATAATAATAATAATAATAATAAACATAAATAACATTAATAATAAGGTTTATTGGATTTTAATAATTCCTATTGACTGGTATTGGCTGATAATAATCCTTATTCATTTATCACCACTGGCGGTCCCAAATTTAAAAAAGTTGGCCCCCAATGTTCCCCTGTTAAAAATGGCTTAACGACGTTATACTTTTTTCCAAATTTCAAACTAATGTTTTAGGGCTTTTGATTGGAAGGACGATACGAGTCGATTGATGTAAAACTTCTTTCGAAATGGTGATCCAAAACGACGAAACAATGCTTCAATTCGGGTGTTTAAACTTACAATTAACAAAAATCAAGTCATCTGGATCACGGTTCCGGGCTATGTTTTACATCATTCAACTCGTATCTTCCTTCCGATCAAAAGCCCTAAAACATTAGTTTGAAATTCGGAAAAAAGTGTAACGCCGTTAAGTCATTTTTAACGGGGGACCATTGGGGCCAACTTTTTAAAATTTGGGATTGCCAGTAATGATAAAATAAATAGGGATTATTATCGGTCAATACAAGTTAATAGGGATTATTAAAATCCAATAAACCTAATAATAACAATAGAAAAGAAAAGGAAGAAAAAAAAAAGAAAAAAAAAAGAAAAAAAACCATAACAAGACAAAACTGGTGGATTTTTCTAGAAAACCTAGCAGCCGTTTAATATAATATAATATAACCTAAATAATATAACATAACATAATATAATATGATATAATATAACATAATAAAATATAATATAATAATGACATATTTTTATTATATTATATTATATTATATTACATAATATTATATTCTACATTACACTATAAGAATGTACCTCCGAACGTCTTGCGTCGGCGCCTAACATTCGCATCTGAATCTCTGGCGTAAATCAGGTACCTGATGATAAGAATATTTTAATACTAATAATAATATAAAAATTATTATTTTAATAATAATAATTATATGTCTAGAATAATACTATTTTAATAATCATAATAATAATATATTAATAAATATAATAATAATATTTTATTTTATTAACAATAAAATTTTAATACCAATAACATTTTAATAATAATATTAATATTTTAATAGAAATAATATAATAAAAATTTAAACAATAACGGTAACAGTACGAGAAACTTAGTTTAAGCGGCCCGACGAACTAGTGTTACCGTAAAACATATACGTGGTGTCTATATAGTAAGTAGACATTGTGTAATATAACGTTCGGTGCCTAAAAATATAGTTTACTTTTTCAAAAGTCACATAACAAAACTAAACCAGTCACCAAATATCTGTCATAACATGTACAACTACGTCCTAACATGTACTAAATAAAGATAAAACGAAGTCTGGTTTATGTCCGAATGACCGTTAGCGGCGTACCCGACTCCTCCTCGTCCGACTCCGGAAATAAATGGTTGTTGTTGTTGGTTGAATGGAGAGGGTGAGGTAGAAAAAAAAAGGATGGACAGGGAGGGGAGGGAGGCGGCTTCCAATAATTTACAAACCCAATACGTCGCGTATAGGGTACGATACGACAAGCCTATGACTGTCGTTCTGGCTAGATGTCAGATCGTACACTATACGCCGCGTATAGACCTATACGCGACGTATTAAGGGGTGTGAAGGTGTCCCTAGCAGGACCCTAAAAAAATAATACTCTATCTTGTTACCAATTTTTTGGAAACTATCAGAACGCATCACAGAACTCATGGGACCCCTCAATGTTATGGGGTCAAGTAAAACGTAGCTTATGACGGAAAGTCTAGAAACCACCGAAAGCAAGATTCAAATCCAAAAACTCTTTTAAAAGTTCTGTTTTAATATTGTTTTTTCTTAATTATATAATCATCTATCTATTGTTAATGTTTTGATTATAACAAAACTAGTTAGTGTTGGAGAAACGGGTACATCTCAATACACCTACTATCTTGACTTTTAGCGGTATAATTTCGCAAACCGCTTGGAGTGTACCTATATCACATGCGATATATTCTTTAACCTAGCAGTATCACGGTGTTAGATAATGCTTTCTTTTTTCAAATGATGAGGGTCAAGCCCCGGGATTGTCAAGAAAAAAAATAATAAGAATTATATAAAAAGAAAATAAATTACGGAGATTGGATGGACACTTTTATTAAGTATCCTATAAAAGTGATAAGTTGCAAAGGGAGGTTTCGCTCCAACTTTTTTTAGAAGGTTTCCAAGCTAGCGTGATAACCATAACAAGCTCATAAGTATCCTATAACTCTTAGGGCGTGTTCGTTTTGCGAAATTGAATGGAATCGAAAGGAATGAGATTTTAAATCCCACGGATTCTTGTATTCGTTTCACTATTGACTAGAATTAGAACGGAAAAAGAACCCCATCAAATCCCGATTTATAGGATTTTAAAACCCCACATGTTTTGAAGGGATTGTGATATAAACTAATGGGAATGTTTTAAAACCCTAACACATAACATCGCAGCCTCTCTTTCTCTTCACTTCATCCTCTTCACATCGCAGCCTCCACCACCGTCAACTCCCGGCCTCCTCCGCCGCCATGCTCCGCCGCTGTGATACACTACTGCCGTTCTCGCCCACAATCAGCTTCTTCCAAAGGTTAATTTGATTTCTATTTTCTTTCCTTTCTTTTATTTATAAAATACCAAATCTGATATGGGTTCTTTGATTCTTTGATGCTTTGATTATTATTATTATCTATGTATTTTTTTAATATCTTTTTATCAGTTTGTGGTGTCATTAACCTTTGGTAGATATACTGTTTTTGTTATAATGCTTTGATTCCTTTTTTGTGGTTTGATTCCTATCATATTACCTACATCCCTCACATTCAAACCCCACACTCCATCTTTATGGTAATATCATCATTAAAATTATTATAAATTAAAATATGGGTCTTGTGTATATCCTTATAAAGATTTGTGGGTCTTCTTCTGTTTCTCGAACAAACTATATAATTTTTTTTTTCCTTTTGGTGTTAAGGTTTTCCTTCTTATGCTGTGTTACTATGTTGTATGTTTGAACTATAATGCTTTGATTAACCTTTGGTCCGGTTTGAACGGTTTTTGGGTAAAACCATGACCAAACCGTTACTACCGGTTTTTGGTAATTGAAAACCGAAACCGAACCAAACCAAACCGAACCGTTACTAATGGTTTGGTCTGGTTCGGTTTCCCGGTTTAAAGTTTTAAACTTGTTATGTCTTTATAATAGGAAATGGCTCGACTTAGTTTACAAGCTTATGATCCGGTTCGGTTTTATTCGGACGGTTTTTTAACTTATGCTTTGATTGTAATGTGTAAATAGGAAATGGGTTGACTTACTGTACAAACTCGCAAACGTAACCAAAGGAATAGGACACTTATTTTGGCATGGTGGAACCAACTTATTACAACAGTTTCTTTGCTTGTATTTTCACTTTACATGTTGATAGTCAAATACAAAATAGATAAACCACGCATTCGACATTCTTTAACAAAAATAGATCGAAATTCCATATTGTATAGGTATGTTTATGAGAGTGACATTATGTCTATATCTCAAATTAGGATGAATCGAGCTTGTTTTAGTAAATTGTGCGACAGGCTTAAAACATTTGGAGGATTAAAAGCAAATAGGAATATGGACATTGATGAACAAGTAGCCATCTTTCTTCACGCCATAGCTCATAATGTTAAGAAATGGGTCATGATATGTTTTCATCGGTCGGGGGACACAATTAGTAGATGTGTTTCTTGAGTTTGTAATGCAGTGATTAGATTGCATTCACGTTTGCTTAAGAAGCCTGAACCTGTTCTCAAGAATTATAATGATCATAAGTGGAAATGGTTCAAGGTATTATGCAATTATTATACTTTTTTTTGGTAACTTCCATTAGGGATTAAATATGTATAGCAACACCTTTTTTTGTAGGGATGAGCAAAAATCGGTATGGTACCGGTACCGACGGTGCCGAATCGGTACCAAGGTTTTGAGTTTTCGGGACCGGTACGATACGGTACGGTATCGATATTTCCCGAATTTTACCTTAAATACCGGTACCGGTACCGAACCGAACATTTCGGTACCGGTACTGGTACCAAAAATTTGTGATTTTTGGGATCGGGATTTTCGGTACTGGTACCTGTACGGTAGCGAGCTCATCCCTACTTTTTTGTACTTTTTTATTTTAGAATTGTTTAGGGGCTTTGGATGGAACATACATAAAATGTTTAGTGCCCAGTCAAGAAAAACCTAAATATAGAACAAGAAAAGGAGAGATTGCTACGAATGTGTCAGGCGTGTGTTCACAAGATATGCAATTTATATTTGTGCTACCCCGCTGGGAAGGGTCAGCGGCTGATGGTAGAGTCCTTCGAGATTCTTGATAGGCCACATGGATTGAAAGTTTCAAGGCTAGGTATGTAACAATATAGATATCATTTAGGTGTATAGAATAAATATAGTAAATTGAGGCAGCTTTGGTGTTTATTAACTATAATGCATTTTTAGGTTATTATTTGGTGGATGCGGGATACACAAATGAAGAAGGTTTCCTTGCCCCTTATAGAGGTCAAAGATATAATTTAAATGATTTGCGTGAAGGACACCAACCCACTAATCCAAAAGAATTGTTTAACATGAAACATTCGTCTGCAAGAAATGTTATAGAAAGATGTTTTGGTATTTTAAAGGCAGGGTGGACAATTTTGAGAGATCACTCGCACTATCCCATTACCCAAAAAAATAGGATCATAATGGCATGTTGTTTGCTTCATAACTTTATAAGGAGAGAAATGCCAATAGATCCATTTGGTAATGAGGACGAGGACGAGGCCGAGGGCGAGGAAGAGACCGAGGCTGAGGACATAATTGCGGATGAAGATGGTGGGGAAGACGAAGATAATATAACTTACATTAGAACTTCAAATGAGTGGACAACATTTAGAAACAATCTCGCCCAAAGCATGTTTGACTCTTGGAGTGCTACCCATTGATTAAGAATGTCTTAGATACTAATTGCTTATGCTATTTTTGTGTTGATTCTGTTATTGGGTGATGTTGAATTATTAAACACTTGCTTATGATATTTTGTGTTGATTATGCTATTTTGATGGTATTGGATGATTAAATACTTTTTTGTGCTGTTTCTTTTTTGTTTTAGCTTTTTATGATATTTATGTGATGTTTATGTTATTGTGTTCTTGTATTGTTTATGCTAATTTAAAGCATTATATTACTTTATATATATATATGTTTTAGTTAATGTTTTTCTATAGAAATGAAGAACAGTGGTCGAAAATATCGAGGGTGGAGCGCTGAGCAAAACTTATTGAGGCCTTTGTAGACATGGTTAACACGAAGGGATTTAAATCCCGAAATGGCTTTAGAACCGGGTACTTGCAACATCTTGAATCATCATTGAAAGAATCACTTCCCGGAATAGACCTTTTGGCTAGACCGCACGTCGAATCAAGAATCAAAACAATGAAGAGAGATTGGGTAGTTGTTCATGAGATGTTAAACACTAGTGGATTTCGTTATGATAAAGAACATAATTGTGTGACCGTTGAAGCTCCCGTGTGGGAAGCTTATGTTGAGGTATATGTTACATTTTTATGTTATTAACATTTTTTATTTTGTTAAGCATAAAACATATTGATATTTTGTTTATTATAATATTATCTTGTCAATAGAAACATCCAATGGCAGATAAATGGAAATGTAAAAGTCTTCCTCATTATGAAAAAATGTGTGTTATTTTTAGAAATGATTGAGCTCAAGGTAATAGAGCCAAAAGTGTGGCCAAGATGGAAGAAGAGGCGAATAGGGAAGAACTAGAGGACCAAAGGGATGATTAATTTGATGAGTTTAGTTATAATGAAGGCACTAATGCAAGTGTTCAAGTTGAAGAAATTTCAAGTGGTCGAGGTAAGAAGAGGAAACGTGCAAGCCAAGTTAATTCTTTGTTTCAAAATTTTAATGATGCGGTTGTTTTATTTGGTGATCATCTTAAGGAAACGTCGGCTGAATTGAGTGAAGGGATAAAGTATGAACTTGAGAAAGAAAAGAAAACAATAATGATCACTTCTGAGATTAAAAAAATGACATCTTTGTCTCAATTGCAAAAGTTTAAAGCTATTGAAGAAATCAAAAGTGACTATAATAGAGTGTCGACTTTTTGGGATTTGGGTGAAGAAGAAAGAAAGGATTGGGTTAGTTTTTTCTAAGTGAAAGTTTGGTTATGTCATATGTTCGTATTTTGGTACTTTTATTGTGGCGTTTACAACTTGTCGTCATATGTTGGAACGACTTTTATTTGCATTTTAAAAACTTTCTAATCATATGTTTATATATTGGTTTTAGTATGATATGTTTTAATTAGTAGATGCAATAATATGCTAAATTTATTTTTGATCCAGACATGTATGATGAAGATGGGAGATAAGAGTTTTTAGACTTAACCGAATAATATGTTTATTTATGGTGGTGTTATGATGTTTTATTGTGTGACAAGCATAAAAACATATATATTTGTTTTTTTATTATTTAGATAAATTTTTTTAGTAGTTCTAGATTTGTATATTAATTTTATTTTTTTAAAATTTTTTTTGGATTTTTTTATATTTATTTATTTATATATATATTTTTATATTTTATATTATTTATTTTTTTGATTTTTAATTTTTTTTATTTTTAAATAAATTTCTATTTTTAATCAAATTTTTGATATTTACTTTTTTAGATTTTTATAAATTATTACACTTTTTTGTTTTCTTATTATTTATATGTTAGTAGATTGAAGGGAAATGAATAGAATGAAGAAGATTCCAATTTATATTAACCAACCAATCACATGATAGGAATTCTCAAACATTCCATTCTATTCCAATTCAAATTCCAATTCTCATTCCTATTCCAAATCCTTTAAAAAAAGTCTGTGAAACGAACACGCCCTTAGTGTTTGATAGCTTTCCTAGAGGTAAGGCCAGTTATTAGTAACGGACCTAGGATTTTTTCTTTTAATGTGACCCTTTTTCGGGCTGGGTCGAAAAGCGATGAACATAATAAAATACTATATCATAATAAAAAACTATGATCATTACTCAATAAAAAACATACAATGAAAATACAATGTCATTCGAAATGTCAAAAAAAGAACATTACAAATTTTTGGTGTTGTGCCCCGTGAGTTTTCATCTTTTGAAAATGAAAAAGATGGGGAATCAAACTTGCTTTTCAAAATCAATTTCTTAAGAGTATTACCTAAAAAAGATGAGGATTTAAACTTTCTTTTAAATAAAATAATAAATCTTGCGTAATTAGCCATAAAATTCAAGTTTTAACAAATGTTTTCATAGCCAGGCCACATATTAAGCCTGTCGTCTTACTGATTCATTGATCAAATCGGTTGGACAAGGTTTAAAAACGGTTGACATCATAGTTTAATGATATGTATTATAATTATACATTTAACTATTTTGTATTTTGTAGATATGCATATTACACATTCAATGTCTGAACATATATATAAACTTTGATAGCATATATATATAATGTAATTAGTATTCATTAATAGCAAAAAAATAGTCTTTTGTTTTATTTTATTTTTTTTTAAACATCCTTATAAACTACATCGTTCGATCCCACATCTCCTATCAAATTTCAGCTACCATCAATGCCAGTACCCATTCGATTTTCATGTATTCAGTTTTGGTATTTTCATGAAGTTTTAATGACACCGTTACCGAAATGACAAAATCGATACTATATCAGTTTATACTTTCATTTCTTTTTTATTTTGGACTTTTTTCAGTACATTTTATTAGGGTATCAGAGGTGGAGATTTATGGAGAATATGAAGAATGATCAACCAAAGAGAGGGTCGTCAAGAGTTGAAAATTTATAAAGATTTATTAAAAGATTTATGAAAAAAAATTAAAATATAAAATATAAAAAAACATAATAGAAAAAGAAAAACCGGTTCAAGTGTTTCAAAACGGACGGTTCTTTCTTAAAAAGTATTACTCGAAAACGACACACCGTTTGACACGTCCTCTCAATCATTGGCTTACCAACCCTTTGGGCAAGGGGGTCATTCGACCCCTATGAAATTTTTTTTCACTAGTGTATATGTGTTAAAATCTCGACCGACCTCTGTATAATTTTTACCCCGACCCTGTGTGATTTCCTCCATAATGACACAACGACCCCGTAGGAATTTCGAGAATGACCTCAAGAAATTTGAGACCGGCCCTAATAAAAAAATATTTACATATTCACAACTGTATTTATATATGTATATAAATAATATACCAACTAAATTTGAGTTTAATAGGAAACAATTTAAATACAAGTTTAAGCTCAAATGTTCAATTAATCTATACTTAATTTTCAAACTCAAGTCTCGAACTCACAACCTAATCTACATCTAAGCTAATTAAAAAAAAAAGATTATGATGGCGGAAGTAATATTTCAAGTGAATTCAATGGATTAAGTGTTTTAATCTAAACAAAATGTGTTGGTTATACTTATTTTGCTCACTTACTTCATTTGCATTGGTGTATTGTTTATTCGTTAATTGAAGTTAGCTCTCGTATCATTATTGCCCGTTGCAACTGTAAGTGTTGAAATTTGCTTTTCGGCAATGGAGTACGTGAAGTCCGGTTTGCGTAATCAAATAGGTGATGAGGGTTTAAACGATGGTTTTATTTGTTTCATTGAGAAAAACTTACTTATAAATGTCAAACTAAATGAAGTTTTGGTTAGAGTTTAAAAAATGAAAACCCGTAGAGAATAAAGCTAGATATATTGTACAATAGTTATGCACTTATAATGAAGTTTCTCATACTTTTCTTTTCTTTCTTTTTTTTTGTTATACAATGCTTTGTTTGATTATCATTTTTTCTACATATGTGATCGACGCAATTAGACCGACCGGAATGGTCGAACTGGAAAAAAAATTTTATATAAGATAAACTGTGTGCGGACATAAAAGAATTCTGACCTCTGTGAGAAAATTTTCTGAATTCACCACTGCCTTCAGTGTACATGTGTTGTGTTTTTCACTTTTTCTTATGATTGATTACAAAACCAAACCGAATAATAATAATAATAATAATAATAATAATAATAATAATAATAAAACCTGTTTGTTTGGTTGTTTAATCATCTCCACAGATAAGACTACCCATCTTTGTGTTTCAATTCCGGCACAGGTCTCACATAATATAATTCTTCAACTAGGATAGTACCCGTGTGACAACTGTGTGAAACATATTTAAAAACATAATATATACGTAACATCATATAAATTTAGTGAAATGAAAATGTTGTATTTATAAATAAATGATAATTTTACATGAATTATAAGACATGATAACTTATTTGAATCAAATATAAAAACATACAAAGTCTAACAAATAGTTGCCATGCAAATAACTTCGTTATTACTATACAAAGCAAACGAATAGAAACAAAGATGTTTTGTGGTTACATTAGTTTAGTTGCTAATTTAAATAAAAAATAATGATGAAAATAATTTTCAATGTGAATTCAAACCAATATATATATATATGTATGTATGTATGTATGTATGTATGTATGTATGTAGGATGAGTATCATTACAAGCAATCTTTTTTAGAAATCGAATGGATTCGGTCTTATACATACGCGAGGAAGGTAATCAAAAATGAAAGAAGAGGTGTTCTTATTTCTTTTATCACTACTAATATTGTGGGTTTGTATATTTCATTTAAAAGACCAAAGTAGCAAAGCCTTGGGTAAAAATAACACTTGAGGCAGTTATTGTGATTAAATCATTTTTTCTAATTTTGAAATAAGGCACTATATGAATAAGGGACAAACTCCACGAAAGAAAAATTACTGATTTTGAAAATGAATGTTTAAATGTCCTTCAAAAGTAAGTAATAGATACGACACATATAAAATGCGGTTAATCCTGCCGTGGACCAAGGTATTATCTGACCATCTTCTAGAGAATAAAATAACTAACGGATCTTGTAGGATTCCAAATAAATTATTCGAGTTCTTCCGGAAGCATATGATTAATCATCTGCGCGTCCGTGAATAGCCGGGACACTGAGGATATATATATATATATATATATATATATATATATATATATATATATGTATATATATAGGGGAAAGTTAACGTGCAAATGAAATTAACGTGCTAATTGTGAGAATCAAATAGAGTAATTATAAATACAAGTAGAGTAATTATGTAATTACTCTATGATGTTATTACATAATTACTCTACTTGTATATATAATTACTCTACTTGATTCTCACAATTAGCACGTTAATTTTATTTTTATTTGATCCAAACCCTATCTATATATATAATGATAACAAAATAGAATGTTTGAAATGAATTTACAGTGTGAGAAGTTTATTAGTGAAACTAATATTACATAAAAAAACGACGACTGAATATGAGAAAGTATACATGACAAATGCATGATGTTAAATATTAAAAATTATACAAATTGATGGAAAGGTTAATATTTTAAAAATTAAATAACTATAACTATAATATATTATATTTTAAGTCATATAATACATCCGTAAATCAGTTGATACACAGTATGGAGATGTTAAAAACGATTTTGAATAATTAGAATTGGTTATCGAAAATATGCGGGTTTTATTTAAGGCATAAATCTTGAAATTTAGACATAACTATTTACATTTACACATAAATAAAATGTAAAATTTGATGATATTGGAAGGAGTAAAGTGCCAAAATCGTCCTCGTGGTTTGATCAATAATGCGATTTTCATCCAAAAAGTTTCATTTTTGCATATGGACCATCGATGTAGCATCCTGAAAAATCCCATATTTATTTTGGGCTAAAATTGTCATCTTTGAAAGATAAGGGATCAAAAATATTCTCAAGACAAGTAATGGGAAAAAGAAGATCAGAAAGAATAGACATCTCATCTTAAGGAAAAAAGAAAATCTCATCCCACATGGAAAGAAGGAAGAAAACGAAAGTATTTCGCATGGATATAAATAAGAAAGAGAATTTTCATTCCACATTGAAAGATTATAAAATTTGGAAGCTCTTTATAAGGAAAAGAGTTTTCATAGTAATATTCTTACATGACAAGATGCACCCAGTGGTCCTAGCAGAGGGTGCGAAGCACCGGACACGCACGTGCACTGGCTCGGGCACGGGCGAGGGGCGCAATGTGACGCTTCGATGACGCACTTTGCACTTGCATCGTCGCATGAGAGCTGCTTTAGTATTTTTGAAAACATCTTATAGCACGTGCTACGCGAAGTACGAAGCTATGATTCCTTTGCGCTATGCAAAGTAACAATTCTGCGTGTGTGACACGTGTGGACACGTTTACCACGTGGCAACCCATCAGATGACTCATTATTTCAAGGAATAAAAATGAAAATATGAATTTGGATCCTTCGCGCTACAAAAATGGAGTAGGTTTAAAGTCTTCGCGCTACGCGAAAGACAAAATACAATAACCGACATTGAATGGCTTCGTGATACGTGAAGTACCAAGCCATGATTCCTTCGCGCTACGTAAAGTAACAGTTCTACATGCGTGACATATGTGGACACGTGGCAGCATGTGGTGCCACGTGGGACGACTCATCATTTTAATGGCGGTTCGTGCGGCGCGAAAGGCCAAGACATTTGTCCTTCGCGCTACGTAAAAGAACCCAAAACAAGTATAAATAGGTGGGTTTACGGCATGTTCTTTTCACTCACCAAACTCACATTTTACACACGTTTACCTCGGGAAGCGTGCAGGGCATCGTAATACGTGCCAAACACTGGACATCCAACGATTTAAGCTTTAATACGTGATAGAGAATAGAAGTTTTGCTCAAACAGTTGTAGGCATTTAACTCCAAGTACTCGTGTGAGGTAGGGGTTCCGATTAAGTTATTATTTTATTATTATAATGGCTTAGACCATTTTCAGGGTTATAGCTCGAACCTTGATCACAGTTAAGCATAATATGACGTTTCATAAACAAAGGTTGTAGTCAAAATATTATATTCTTTATAATTAAGAAATATAATATTCACATACAAAGGATATAGCTAAAATATTGTTTCTTCAACATTAAGAAACACCGAATCTTACATACATAAGGATATAGTCAAATTAACGTTTCTTCTTGAAGAAGAAACCTGCTATAGGTGTTTCTTCACAAAGAAGAAACTCAGCACATGAGTGGTAAATAAACAGAAAGACTACAGGTCTAGATATTTCATTCAAACAAATGATCAGTTAAGGTTTCAAGCTATAAAAACCAGACTAAAGGTCTGCAGCCGGATCAATATCCGGATATTTATGCAAACCTATTTCAAATATAGGTTAATAGCATACAGACATGAAAGGTTTTCAAACGTCACCGAACAGACAATCACAGGTGAATATGTTTAACCTTTTACAGACAGAACAGTTTTAAATCTGGTAGTAAACAGGTTGTTTATTGCAAAGAGTCCGATAAATGTTTGCATGAGATTACATATCTCTAAAATCGTTATAATACAAAATATAAAACAAAAAGCAACTTAGACCGACTACACATGTGTCTGGATCCAAACATAACTGACTAAACATGCATACAAAACCTAAGTCAGTCATAACTGGTTCTCCAACCGGGTTACATAGCTCAGGGAATGCTGTCTCCAAACAGGGGCTATGTGACTCAGAGAACTCTTGAATTGTTTGTGTATGGTAGTGGTACAAATCCCTGGAATGACCCGCATTCTTGCTGAGATTGTGGAGCAGAAAACTATATTTGTATTTCACGACTACTATAAAATATTGAAAGAGTCAGTCAACGTTTCACCAGCTCATCGCTGACGTATTTTTTCCCCACGTTTCAGGAAAAACAAATTTAGCACAAGTAGCAATGAATTTGTCACACCCCCAAATTTCGACTAACGGAGTTTTACTGCGAGGCGTGCGGCATAGCAGGATCTAGCTCATTCGTTATACCAAACAACCAAATTAAAATGTTCAAAACGTTTATTTAAGTCTCATTTAAACATGAGAAAACAAAATCCAAACCAAACAGTTTAAAAGTGTCGCAGAAGCGTTAAAGTATGTGTTTTAAGATTAACTATAAATCATGTGTTTGAACACTCACAACCCATCATATGTAAACAATATGAAATAAAAGTTCATGCAACAAGTGTGACTCCTGACATATGCAATGCAACCTGCTCCTTAGCACACCTAGCAACCTGGCATGTATAAATACTCAAGGGTCAACATGAGGTTGGTGAGTTCATAAGTTGTAGTAAAAAGTAATATATATAGTATAGATAGTGTACGTAGCATAAGTAGTGTATATGGATTAGCACTTTTCAAATATACCAGGGTAGCTAAGCCATTTACAAGCTACTAGATGTTTGAACCGAAGCTGACTGTCTGTATGCCTTCTTACCAGGTTTATCACAAAACACTAGTGATGTATGTTGGGACAATTTACTCCCGTTTGACCTCTAGTTGAGTTACTGCAAGTGGGGTTTGTCAAACCCAGTAGTACTACTTAAATTTCCCCGCGATCCCATCATAACGGCTCAAGGTATGTAAGGACTTTAAGTGATATGAGGGCATCTGGTATACATTTGTGATATATAAGAAACTACATAAATCCCAAATAATTTGTTGCATTTTTCTTTAGAAAACCAGTATGTAAGTATGTTCGTGTTTTCAATCCTGAAAACAAGTATATGCAAATTTTTTTTGTGTTTTCAATCCAGAAAACAAGTAAGGAAAATGTTTTGTTGTTTTCAATCCAGAAAACAAGTTGGAAAAAGCATGAACTCACCTGGTGTCGCATGTAATGGATTTTTCTCAAACCAAATGAATGCACTTGACTCGTTAACTGTTACCTAGTACAAGTGTTTATGTTATGAGAATGTGTTTAACAACACAAGACTCTAAGACTCATGTATGGACTCACACACAAACACAAACTTGACCCGATGACTCGTTGGTGATAATAAGTAATGTCAAATGTACCAAAAAGTCCTAACATGTATCCACACATTATATCATGGCAAAACAATCAAATATTCATCACACAACTTAACTTATGATCATTCAGTTCACGAGACAAATTTTAGCATGTACAAACTGATTTTATTCACTATGCAAATCTCAAAAATAAATTCTATAAAATTGATCATAGTAAAATACATGGATTAGATTTCTCAAACAATTTTTATTATAGTTTTATCATATATAAAAAGCTCACAATAATTCAATTATTGCAGAGAGGTACAGATTATTCATCAGTTTGCGCAAAACAAAGTATAGACTTTTCTAGACCTATAAATCAAACAAAATTACCCAACGCCAATTGGGTTAGTTTCCTAACTCAAATTATGAACTTCCAAAAGTGAAACCAACCCATTTGGCTTTGTCAATCTCAAGTTATGATTCCGGGAATTTAGACCAGAAAACATCTTGCCGAATCAGATTAGACACGCAATCTTGTAAAATCATAAAACCTATCTTCAGTATATCCAAAAATTACAAATCATAACTTTCTTGAAACTAGACTCAACGAAAAATATCCTAGAAATAAGAATATATTAAAAACCATCGTTTATCATCAAGTTACAGTCGAAACAATAAGCGAGTACAGCGAGTACGAATCTGTTAGACCTTTGATTTCAATAAAACTCAATCAAGAATCATGTTAATGACATACCTAGGGTTCTAATCTATCATATATCAAACACATATCATCATGCTCATGATTTATTAACCATATTTCCAAAGAAATGAACATCTAGGGTTTCTATAAATAATCAAAATACAAGATAAGCAAGAAACTAGAATCGAACGAGAATTGCTTACATATATTGATTTACAGGTGAAATCTATGAACCCTAGCACCTATAATCTACCCAGGAACACCACAATCACCCAAGGAAGTGTGTGAATGTCAGGACTGGACCTAGTGCAAAACCTTTATAGGTTGTCAAGAACACACTAGATCTATGAACTCAAGGCCACTTGAATATCCTGACAGAATCATTATATTCAAGGGTTAGGAATAAATGTTTGAATGACAATAAATAATCAGTAATAACGATAGTAGACAAAGATTCACTATTATTGAATAATAGTTAATGGAACAGTGATTTAATGCAAGGAATGTCTAGGGTTTCGTGACGAAGGCGGATGTACGAGGTTACAGAAAAGGAATATTTGCTCAGGTGTTTATGCTCTCGTATTCCGCAAAAGGCTCGTCCTTTTACATTGTAAACATAGGACTCTATTTATAGGCCCAGACATTCCTTTTAGAAACCCTACTGATTACATAATGAATGACATAAATAAATACAAGTGTAAACAAGTCTTCGAGTATGATATATCCTTGTCGAGCAGACTTGTTATGCACAGCATGCTCGATACAAGTCTTCGAGTAGACTTTACTTAAAATATTTTCAGATAGAAAATATTCTCCTCCAGCAGACTTCAATCTTCATGACATATCCTTGCTTTGCTCGAATAAGTGCTACGAGCAAGCATGTTCTTCTAATCTCTTCAATCCTGCGTTATGACTTATTGAGAACAATCTTCAGCATAATCGGATGTGAAGCTTGCTCGGGACTGAACCATGCTCGAAGTCTTTACTTAGAACATTTGAGATCTATCTTTATTGTATCCATGCTCGACCCACCAATGTGCTCCGAACACTTGGTTTCAGCTGGATAGATCAAGTTGTTTGCTCGATTGGCAATCCATACTCAATGAAGAACATCCTTGCTTGATGAAGTGTAGGTTGCTCGAAGCCTTCAACACTTAGAAGAAATTCCAGAAGATAGTCTTATAGCCATACTTGAACATCATTCTCGAACGTCCAAGCTTGCTCGAAGTCCATACTTAGCCATTTCTTTGAGGAGGTTGAGAAGATTCCAATCTTCCTTGTAAGATTCCGACTTAACAATCTCCCCCTAGATTGGAACAAGCTCAGATGCACCAACCCGCATACAGTTACAAATGTATCAATTTCTAAAGATAGTCAATTTAAGAAATAGGCATTACATTACATAATCAGAATTCTGCCACTTGGGCATTTCACATCATAATTACATATCATATCAAAAATAAAAACAAAATACACAAAATATAAACAAGTAATAATTAAATCATCCTTTAAGCTCCCATCCTTGCTATCCCACTCAGCGTCTTCTCTCAGCTTCGATCATCTTTTCAAATCTGACAGTTGCAGCCCTTTGTTGAAACATGTCTAATTCCACAGCATCCACAGAATCTAAAGGTACATTTACATCAATTATGTCTTGGAGATCCTGGATGTGTATATACTCCAACTCTTCATCATGTTCAACAATGGCTATGGTTCTTCCTTCAGAGTTTCTAAGTGATACTGAATCACTTTGCCTGTTATATGTAAGATGCGCAATTTTCCCATCTTGTTGGAATTGAGAGTTAGGCACCTCCATTTCTTTTCTCATAGTGCTAGGATCTCCCTTAATGTTCTTCTGATAGAGCTCGAGCCGCTGGCTTTCTGTGTTTTCTTTTTCTTGGATTCCCAAAGAGAGTTCTAATGGTCTTACATCACTTATTCTTTTCTTTCTCCTCTCCCTCTTAGATGCTGTATATGATTCTTTTCGTTTCTGATTGAGCAGTGGGAATCCTTTATCAGCTTGTTCTTTCAAGTATTTGGAGAGGTCATTCTTTTGTTGGCCGGCCTTTCTGCTTCTCTATTGATTGTCATGTAGTTCCAGCTGAGCCATCTTCTCCAATTGTTCTCTTGTAAAATTTCTGAAGTTACTTCTGAATATAATTTGTGTCTCTTGTCCATCTTCAGTAATGACCCTCAGAGTTCTTGATCTCACATCAAAATATAAATAAGTTGGCAGATTCAGATTTCTCGGTTGAGCTTGCTGCCTTACTATTTCAGATCTAACAAGTCCTACAGACCTTGTTGTAGAGGGTCTCTTACCATGTTTCTTTTTAGATTCATCGAATAATCTTTTAATCTCTTCCCCCTCTTTCAGTATCAACTATCCAATTCTTGCACCTCTTCTGCAAAGTACACTGATCATGTCAGCCTTTTGTTGTTCAGTGACAGTCTTGTATGGCTAATCAGTTCTACTCTTAGTCTTCATTCTCTCTCTTCTCTTCCGTTCCTCCATCATCTTTCTTTCTTCCTCCAAGTACATTCTCTGCTCTCTATGATATATCTCTAATAGTTCTTCATGAGACAGAGTGTCAAATTCAGACTCCTTCATTCCTTTTCCCAACAAAATGTCTTTTAAAGTTTGCACCCTTTGTGGGTCATTGAACCATTCAGTAGCTTCACCCTTCTTTTCTCTGCCTCTAGCTTCTCCTTCACCTGTTTTTCTTTCTCTTTTCTCTCTCTTTTAGCTTGCATTTCAAGTCTTTCTCTCTTGTGTGATTCTTTCACCATTTTAACTTTTCTGAGCAATTCTTCTTTGGATAAGTTTTTAATGGAATCATAATTATATCCATGTACTTCCAAGATCTTAATTTATTTATGCTTCTTCTTCAGCTCTTCATAATCTTTCTTGCCTTGTGCTTCCTTCCTCCTTACTTGTTTCACATATTGAGTAGTATCATCAACCAAAGCTTGTCTATACATTCTGTCAAACTCAATGAATGGTTGACGACTGAGGTAGGAAGGTGGATGACCAGCTCGCAGTAGGAAGGCTCTTTGTGTTTCTCTTCTTCTCCATTCCTCTGCAGCCTCAGTTATGCCTTCTCTGGTCATTTGATTTATATGCCTCTGTTCATAATCTAGACTCAGAAGATAGGCTTTTTCTTTCTTTTTTCTCTTTTCACCTCTCTCTCTCCTTTCTTTCTACTCTTTCGTCTTTAATTCAGCCATCTGATCAGTTTCATCTTTAGACATTTTCTTGAGAGTTTCCAGGTCCAAACCACATTGCATTAGAAAAATAATCTTTGGATTAGTCTTTAACCTATCCTCATCTTCCTCAACACCAATTGCCTCATCTAAACCATGTAGAGCTTCTATCATGGGTTCTTCAGTCTCAGCAACCCTTGGCTTCTCCTTCCTGGTATATACCTTTTTGACTGTCGTTTGCCTTTTTGCAACAGGAAACTCTGTCTCTTTGGTTTGTTTTCTCTTTTTTTAGACTCTCTAGCATTAGCCTCTTCAACTTCAACTTGTTCAGTTACAACCGGTTCAATCATAATTTCAGCATGCTCATCATCAAAAATTTCTTCAATAACTGGTTCTGAGACATTTTTTGTTTGTGGCTCACTGCTTTTCTTTTGCATTTCTCTTTGAAGTGCTTGTGTTTTCTTTGCAACATTAACCACATCAGGTGCATGTCTCTCAGGATTTTGTAGAATGTTGTTATAGATTCTCATTACAGCCAATTTTGCAGAAGTCCAAAACTAAGTCCACTCTTCTCGTATTCTTTTTGTGTTACTAGACTTGATTCGGTTTGAGGCTGTTCAGATTGATCCTTTCTCAGCTCCTCCATGGCAGCCCTTATGCTTTTATCAGCCATCTCTTTTATTCTTTCATCTTCCTCTTCTTTCCTCTTCAAATTTATCAGTGTTTCTAACACTTCCTGAGGAATTTCTTCTTCTTCTTCTTCTTCTTCTTCTTCTTCTTAAGCTGTAGCCATTGTAGCCATTTATTCAGTTGTAGTCATTTCGGCATTCATAATCTCCATAAAAGTCTTGACAGACTCCACCTCAGCTATATCTGGATCATTCACTTCGTTTCTTTCTATTATCTTATCACTAGATACTATTCTTGGAGCAGCTGTAGGATATAGATCCTTTTCAGAATGAGCTATCCCCTTTCCTTTCAGTTTTCTCCTTTCTACTTGCTCTGGGGTCTCCTCTTCTATTTCAATCTCCCCCTCATGGAATGCTTGTCATCTATTAACATTCTCTTCCATATCTTATTCATTATACTCCAAATCAATCAAATTTAGTTCATTCGATGTGTTTTCTCCTGCACTTTCATCACTTGTATCATCATAAGTTTTATTAATCAACACAAGAGCATCTACTACTTCAAAATACTCCCCTGTTTTGGTGCATCTGAGGTCTTCTCAATCTCAGCCTGCTCCACGGCTTGAATTTTCAGTAGAGCTTGTAGTAGAGCATCTTCTAAAGCCTTGTTCTTCATTTCCGAAAAGGCGTTTCTCTCTTTTAGCATTATTTTTTCAAACTCCAAATCAGCATTCTCTGCAAGTAGATCTTCATTAACGTAGGTTGGAGAGGATGAGGGTGTGGCTTGGGCAGGTCTGAATTCAAGATCAGACTCTGGTTGGTTTGAGGAGGTTTCAGGTGATGGCAATTCGTATGTGTTAGTTGGGGTTTGAGTGTCTTGGGTGAATGGTGCAACTTGAACTGGTTCTTAGATTGGTGATGTTGGGGGTGTAGGAAGAGATGTATATTGTAGTTGTTCAGAGCTAGAGATAAGGGGTTAAGTGTTGGTTGGGGAAGGTGGTAGTGAATCATGAGCAATGTCTGAACCAGGTGATAATGGTTCTGTGCCTACAGAGGATATATCATCTTGGTTTTCATTTGGATTAGGGGATTCAGGTGGTGTAATCTTCTAAATATTTTCAGTTACTTCAGTAATCACATCAGCAACAAAAACATCATCATCCATTTGCTCATTTGCTTCTCCACTGGTTCCCGCACCAGGTTCTTCATCTGTTCCTTCAACACGAATCTCAACATTTTCACCTTGCATTTCTGTTTTTGGATTTTCAAATATCACCATTTCATGTCCAACGGGTTCAACCATTGGTTCCACAACTTCATCAATCTGATATACTGGTTTTTCAGTTACATTTGGCTGCTCAACTTGTGGTTCTGCAACCATAGCATTATCTCCTGCACCATCATCACCATCGTTATTTTCATCATCACTCTCCTCTGAATCTTCATCATCTTCACTTTCTTTAGAATCTTCATCACTTTGTTCTGGTGAAGGAGGAACTTCCATAATCTCAGTATCTGCATTTAATAACCAAGGGAGAATATCCCATTCCACATTCTCATTAAACATACTCCTTGCTCCTTTTATTCTCTTTTATATATTTGGATTTTGCAAAGGTAGATGTTCTCCAGCTAGGTTTAGACATTGCAGTGTTCTGTTGATCAATAATTGTATGAACCGTTGATACATCAAGAACTTCTCATGCTAAGATTTTTGAGCATTTCTTACCAAGCCATTAAAAATGAATCTTGAAAAGTTGAATGGCTGGTTAAATAATATTGCAACTGTCATTGTCACCAATTCTCTACTCAATAGAGTCCATGTTCTCTTTCTTGGTGTTAAGGACTGTATAACATGGTGGATCAAAAATCTATACATCAATGGGAAACTTCCTTTTTGAAATTGACCTTCGTGAATTTCACCTTGATATCCCAGCATCTTGTAACGCCCGTTAATTTCGGTTCCAAGAGTTAAAGCTTGTAAAGTATGTATTATTATAGGGATTTAACCGACGTTTCTCGGAAGCCTCTGCGTCATCCCGGTACGTTAAACCATCTAACTTTTCTTCCATAATGCCTTATACTTCAAATTGGAGGGGCTTAGATGTAACTTCTTTTATTATAATTATAAAACAAAACAATCCTAACCCTAACCCTATTCAGCGCAGCCGATCGGACTCAAGACCCCCCCTGCTCGAAAATCTTCTGTCCAGCCGTGTTTCAGCTGTAAAAACTTCAATTCAAGGTCTGTTTTATGATTCCCCATGTCTTTTACACCTTAATTGACCTTTACATTGCGCGTATTGATCGTTAAATGACTTGTTTTAGGTTAACCGGGTGGCTGTCCAATTGAGCGTTTCCGGGGCTGTTTTGAGCAAGGTTTTCACACCAAAATCCTCCTAGTTATGTGTGATACATCATACTTAAAAACCATATTCATTGAAGGTGTTTAGGTCGGTCAATTGATTGTAGTTCGAAAACTAGGGTTTATCGGGTGTAGAATCGTCAATTGTTGAGTTTGATGCGTTAATCGATTGAATGACCAACCGAATCAGTTTGTACAGCCCAAGGGGGGTTTAAGGGCTGTGGGAAAATTACTTTTTTGGTACTCGGGGCTGATTAGGTTGGTGATTAGTTAATCTAGTCGGTTGTGCGCAAATTGTCGTTTAAACATTAAAGTGAGTGTTGTAAAAAGGAACTGTCGACCCTATCAACTCGGGGGACATAATTATGATGTATGAGAAGGTTAAGATGGGAATTTGGTCCATTTGGGGCTGATTTGCTTGACAATTGGTTTTTAAGATTTAGTACGCGCTTATTCGACTCGATTTGCATACCGACGGGTGAGTTGTGCATCATGGTTAGCCCCGACCATGATCGTAGGGTGGATTTGGTTAATTGAAAGGTTTTAGGGGCTGAGGTAAAGTAAAAGAGTATGGGTTGGGCCTCGGGCCAAGTTGTTGGGCCTGAGCGACCCGTTAGGCAAGTGTGTCTTACGGTCTAGTTTAGTAACGCGTTGTGCACAATTTACAGGCCCTTACTTGTGAGTGTGCACTTAGAGATTTCCTAGCTCGTTGCTGGTGTTTGGTCGATCTCAGGTGATTTCATGATGCCCCTTTTCACTCTTTTCAAGTTTTGGGCTAGCATGCACACCTAAGTGTTTTTCTTACTTAATGAAATGTTTTAAACGATTTTATATAGGCTTGCTAGAATATGGTAGGCCTTGGGATGCTAAAAATATATATACATATACATATATATACATATATACATTATTGTTTGGCCTCTATTTGGAGGAGTTGTAGTTGTTTCGACTACGGATGTTGCGTATGCCTACTTTGTGTTTGCATGCGTTGATGTTACGTGTTTGGGTTGTACGTTTGCTCGACCCTGAATGTTATACGTGGATGTTATATATATATATATTGTTATATATATAGGGATGTACTTGAAAGGATGTTTATATATATATCTTTGGTATATGTATGTATGAGAATGTTTAGTCTTCGGTAACGATGACTTAATGGATGCACTCCTTTTACTTTAAAAACTTTTGGTATGTCTACCATATTTGTTATTACTGATATTATTTACTTAAAACTTGAACTCACTCAGCTCAAGCTGACTTTGTGTGCATGTTAGTGTGAGTTTCAGGTTAGGAAGATGATGCCTTATCGCTTGGACGTGCACGAAGCTACTTGGACGGAGAAGGGCATACGTGGATGGAAGAATGTACCTTGAACAATTTGATTTTAAATAGTTTTATGAATTACATTTAAAATTGGTTTTGGGCAAAATTCCCGGGTTTTAGGGAACTTATCTTACTATTTATGTTTTCTGCTGAATTTACACTCTGAGACGTTTGTTTTAATGGAAGAAACCGTTTTCAAGTTTAATTATTTTACACATCTCTTGAAAACTCCTTAATAGTTTTTGAGAGGAATACAAAGGCTGCACTTGATGATTGTCATTTAGTTGTAGTGCCTCTCTGATGGATGCTTCTGTGACTTCAATATCTTGTCCAAGGACAGATGCTTCAATCCTTCTTCCGTTCACATCATCCATGTACTCAGCAGAACCCCAGAAATCAGTGATGTGAAACCCGTAGATTTGAGTTATTCAAAAAGTTGATTATAAACTCAAGTTCCCTGTTTCATCGTCTACCACCAAACGGGCGCAAGGTTTGAACTTCATCGCCATTAGTTATGAAAAATTAAAAGAAATTGCAGTATACTTAATATAAGAGTAATAGTAGTTAGTAGTTATAGAAGAAAGTCATCTTTAGTAACCTGTGCCGTAACAATTTACGAACTTGCACAATTTAGGTAAATAGTTAGTAATCGATTCAATATAAACCCTTAATTTCGATACTCGGAAAGACAATAATCGATAATCAATTTCTTACCAAGTTGGAATAAGAGCTAATGGCTATAATCGAACAAAGATTCAAGCAAGATCGAGTATTTGGATAGAGCAGGGGAGGCATGAGCAGAAGGGTTTTTAGACATGAGAGGGAAAATGTGTTTGGAAAATTTTTTAAGTCCCCCTTTTATACCTAACGCTTGGGTAGTACAATCCTGATTTGTCATTTAGTACATGCCAGATGTCATTTAATTCGAAATAAAAGAAAAACCTCTGCTCGAGCATATAGCCAAAAACAACTGTCTCCCATTGTGCTCGAATACCCCTTTCAAAGCAAGCTTTGTCACACCCCAACCTAAGGCGAAAATGCCGGGGCGTGATCCGATTGCTCACAGCTCGAAGATACTATCATACATAAAAGGTGACAATATCTAATTAATTATTGAGTTAAGTGCCATTTTGGTACCTGCGGTTTGACCAACTATGCAACTTTAGTACCTATACTTTATTTTATGCAAATGACTACCCCAGTTTCAAAAAACTTGCATTTTTAGTACTTTTTTTTAACTCCGTCTATTTTATCAGTTAAGTCAAGGGTACTTTGGTAATTTTGTAATTTTCTTAATTTTTTCTTTTCTTTTAAATGCCTTCCCCCCTTTTAAATGCCGGCGATATTCACCCCCACCGGAAGTCCACTGCCGGAAACTACTTCAGCTCGTCAGCGAACGCACCAGGTTTGCTGGAAATGTTCGTGAACTCCATCGTCGTTGTCGCTTCGTACTGAACCATCATAGGCCTAATCCGTCGCTGCTTGTTCTTCTCCACCGTTGTCGGATACTTTGGCGGAACCCTAGCCGCCATCATCATCGTCATCGTCATTGCCACCAATTGAACTAGTAGCAGCGACGGCGACAAACCTGGTATCCAACACAGTATCCGACAGTGGTAGAGAAGAACGACCATGGTGGTTCAACTGACAGTATCCGACAATGGTATCCGACAGTATCCGATAATTGAACCACCAGATTGACGCTGCCGCTGCTGGTTCAATTAGTGGAGATGACGATGACGATGGCAATGACTATAGCGGCTAGGGTTCCGCCACAGTATTCGAAAACGGTGGAGAAGAACGAGCAGCGACGTATTAGGCCTTTGATGGTTCAGTACGAAGTGACAACGACGATGTAGTTCACGAACATTTTCTTCAAACCTGGTGCGTTCCCTGACGAGCTGAAGTAGTTTCCGGCAGTGGACTTCCGGTGGGGGTGAATGTCGCCGGCATTTAAAGGGGGAGAAGGCATTTAAAAGAAAAGAAAAAATTAAGAAAATTATAAAATTACCAAAGTACCCTTGACTTAACTGATAAAATAGACGGAGTTAAAAAAAGTACTAAAAATGCAAGTTTTTTGAAACTGTGGTAGTCATTTGCATAAAATAAAGTATAGGTACTAAAGTTGCATAGTTGGTCAAACCACAGGTACCAAAATGGCAGATAACTCTCAATTATTTTATGACAAGATTACACACAATATTCAAATATAACGAACAATTTAAATACATGAATGGAAACTCAAATAATGATTGTCTTATTTATATCCTAAAGTCCTGTCTAAGTGTCCAACATCAATCTTCAATCACAAGCAACCTGCATATGCGTAGAAAATGGAGTTTTTATCAACAACACATGTTGAGTGAGTTTATCACGAGTTTTTGACACCACAAATAATGTTAATATAATAAATAAGAAAAATAAGCAAAACGTAATAAGTGCGGTAATGAAATCAAACCATGAGCAACTAAGTTGTCGATTAAACCATTACAAAGCAAATCGGGCATTGGTAATCAAACATGTAAGACCCCGAATCCCGGGAATCCTACAGTTGGTAATCACATCCACAATTTCACAAAAATTAAAAAAAAAAACGATTCGTTTTTATTTAGAACAAGTTCAGAGTAAATAACAGCGGAAAAAGTGTAATTATTTAAAGAAAAATCCCAAACATGGGTACAAGTGTCCAAATAATAATATCAGGGTCGAGCACACGTACAACCCAAACACGTAACATCTCATCCAAGTAATAACATGAGGGTCGAGCACACGTACAACCCAAACACGTAACATCCGATGATGATCATGCCACACGAGCCTCCCCCCTCACGGGCTTTTCAGGGCCCGCCACAGGATTTAAGAACCTGAGTCGTATAGTTTGGCCCAGCCAAGATCACCATCCATCCGTATGCAAACACAAAGTAGGCATACACAACATCAGTATTCGAAACGACTACAACATCGCCAAATATAGGCCAAACAATAATTTATATATATATATATTTATATATATATACACATACTATAACATTCCAATGCCAACTATATACTAGCAAGCCTATATAAAATAGTTTAAACGTTTCATCAGGAAAAATTGTTTAATACTAGGAATTAATACTAGGCCTAATAGCAACCTCGAGCCTATACCACAAGTAATTTTAAAACCCGAGTAATATATTTGACCCGCAAAAATGATGATCACGCCACACGGGCCTCTCCACCACGGGATTTGAAAACCCGAGTAATATATTTGACCCGGCCGTGATTACCATGCACACACACATCAATAAGCCTACTCACATCATTCTTAGTCATGAGGAACTAAATATCATCACACAAACGTAGGCTATAAGGTAACACATACTCATACATACATACATACCTCCATACATTCATACATATATATATATATATATATGTATCTATATATATATCATCCCAAGACATTCCAAATTACAAGTAAGCCTATGGGCCATAAGGAATATATATTAATCAGTCCAATACATGAACTAAGTAAATAGGTCTACTCGTATTCAATTACTACCAAGCCTATTAACATCATCGAGTCTAGACCATATTCAGGTATATAACCTTAAGGAATATAAGACCATAAACGAGTCTACAATATCCTAAGGTATAAAATATAGTTCACAAATAGTTTCATAAATGCACAAATATGAATAAGGCTATGTAATACCATCCAAATAGTTGTAACGGGTAAAATCGTGTAAAATTGTATTACGGTGTGCATGCTAGCCCAAAACTTGAAAAGAGTAAAAAAGGCATCATGAACTCACCTGGAATCGATCGAACACCTGCAACGAGCTAGGAAATCCCTAAGTGCACACTCACAAGTAAGGGCCTTTAAATAGTACACAACGCATTACTAAACTAGACCGTAAGAACACTCTTGCCTAATGGGCCGTTCAAGCCCAACACTTTGGCCCAAGGCCCCACACGTTGGCCCAAGGCCCAACACATTGGCCCAAAGCCCAACCCATACCCAATTACTTTACCTCAGCCCCTAATACGTTTCAACTAACCAAATCCACCGGTTAAGCCTAAAACGAACT
This sequence comes from Bidens hawaiensis, assembly GCF_021521415.1. NCBI lineage: Eukaryota > Viridiplantae > Streptophyta > Magnoliopsida > Asterales > Asteraceae > Bidens > Bidens hawaiensis. The sequence continues at coordinate 1,062,619 of NW_027491074.1, read as the reverse complement.
TATCGATTAATAACGAGTAAAACGTGTAGATTTTAGCATGCGAAGATGCATTTAATTATATAGGATAACCTTTGAAATAAATTATTAAATTTTTACCAGACTTTAATAAATGTCTTAGGTTTATGAAAATATTTTTATTATATTTTTCTATTGGACACAAAAATTATAAAAATTCCTCCAACACAGCAAGGTACGTGCAGCTATTTCAGTACGCAACAAAATGGTTTTATTTTTATAAAATTCATTACCAAACCAAATTAAATGATTCTATTTGGGTTTGGTTTCTAACTCAAAATACTAACTTCCAGAAGTGGAACCAACCAATTTGGACCTGTCGAAAAAAGGTTATGACGTCGGGAAGACAATTTAAGCTTTTTAAGGAAAATATCATAACATAAAACTTACAATAACCGAAGCAACGCTTCAAATGACAATCCGATAAGGGAACTTATATATAGGATGTACCAGCGGCGTATCCACCATGTCCTTATAATCTCATCATTCGTATCGTTACCCAAGCTACCTTAAGTTCTAAATCATGACACACAATTGTACGTATTATGATTTCCATGCGTGGACTTGAATAATTATGTTCCGGACCATAATTACTCTCATCGTCGGATGGTCCGCATAACTCCTTCCATCATGTGGGTTATAATACATTTAAAATCATCATTTTGAAAGAAACAAACGTTTTGATAACTTTAAATATAAATTCAAGAGATACTTATTAAATGTTCGGATTTGATTAATAAAACCATGTGATTTCTATTATATCTTTTAATTAGGAAAGTTACAAATTTTGGAGATTGAAATGGATTTCTTGAAGCAGGCATTGGAAATGAATTATGATGACCGAGAATAAGTAAGAGTGGAATATTATATGAAGTTAACCTTGATAGATAAAGGAACTTGATTCATGTGATGGTATGTGCAAAAATCTAATTTATAACAGATCTTAAAATAGTTAATAACATGTGAAATCCTTAAAGATCGTATTCAATAGGAACGAAATTCTTAAGATTGAGAGTATAAATTTATTTGGTGAGTCGAGTTTAGTTAGGTGAGAACATATAAGATTTAAAGAGAAGTTAATATAAAGTTTATTAACTTTCAAGTTGTGATTTTTAGATGAGATTAATTTGATTAAGATATTCTAAAATATTATAATAGTTAATAATTTAAATATTAATGATAATGCGCAAATGTACATCGTTAATAGATTAAATTGGGAAACGGATATTCCTGAACCACCGAGATAGTCCTATTCCAATTAAATCTTTAAAATTAGATAAAATATAAAGTAGGTAATTAAATTAGATTAAATTGGGAATTTGTGGATTTTTCCTTTTTTCATAAAATTGTTATAAATATTAGGAAGTAAGTAATTTGAATTATTAATAATGGAAATTTGAGTAAATAATAAATTCTAAATTAAGTTGAAGCATATAATAAATTGAGATAAATGCGAGGTTAGAAATGCATGAACCACCATGACTATATTAACAACTATGAATTTATCATTTAAAACGTTTAAAATTTTCAAAAAAATCAAAGTAGGGAGTTGAAATATTTACGATAAAGGTTCAATTAAAAAGTCAATTTAATAAGGTAAATTAATTAATGGAAAATTTTTAATTTTAAAATGGAAATTAAATTTAGAGAACACATAATTTAGTTTAATAATAATAAAATTTATAATAATTGAATTTTAATAATAAAGATTTATAAAGTGGTTAATAAGTTATGAAAACCATCATGATATTGAGAAAAATAAGAGATAATAAAATATTTATAGTTTAAAATTGAGGATAAGGATTTAAATGTACTTAGAAATTTATAGTTTGAGAATACGGATATAAATAAGAAAATATAACTTAAACGGATATGAGTTAGTATAAGATTTCTTGTTCGGTGTATTTTAGTTTTGTCGAGATTGGGGGTCGTTTGGTTAATGGAATACATCAGTAAACTCCTTGTTGATCCTAGTCGTCGAACAACAATCATGAGAAATAGGTGAACGACGTTCATTATGACGATGATTTCCTAGGGATGACATTCTACGAGGACCAAAAAGGAAGTTTTATGAGATGATGGGTAAGTTGTGTGGATAAATTGATGTGAGAAATTAGAAAAGTGTACCTAAATAAAATTGTGTAAGTGATGACTCGAGGACGAGTCGAGATTTAAAATAATGTGAATAATTTTCTTTAGATATTTAATTTAATAAATAATGTTTACAAAAATTCAAAAGTAAAATGTTATTGGGTTGGGCTTTCCATGGGCTTTGCATGGTAGCTCAAGATCCTAACTAAATAACGAAACATGTTCAATGAGTTGGCCTCCCATGAGCTTTCCATAGCAATTTGAATAGACTAACTAAATAAAATAACATAAAGTTTGTGAATTAGCCTCCCATGAGCATTCCATGGCAATTTGTTGGCCCAATTCAGATAACGTGTAATAAACAATTGAGTTGTTCAGCCCATGAGCGTGTATATGGCATTTAACTGACCCAACTAATTAATGAATTATCGAGTCAATGGAGTTGTTCGGACCATGAGCGTTACATGGCATTTAACCGACCCAACTAAATATCGAATCAACGAATCAAATATAAGTAGTTGGTGTATCTCGGGAATCACCTCGGACGATACGTTCCAACCCAAAAATCAAATCGAAAATGGTTTAAGAAATGGATAGTTGGAGTGCCAATGGATTTCCATGGATTTTTCACCCAACTAAGCATTTAAAATAATTTAAAAACACAATTTGGAAGTATAACCATTTAGCCGGTTATGTTTACCACGCAACCGTTTAGCTGATTACGGGTACCACTTAAAGTTATGGTTGTACGAAATTTGTCATACCCCCATGCTTCAAGGTGAAAGAGCAAAAACAAAACACGGGAATTCTTAAGGAATTTCCCACAATAAAAGATAATCTACCAAAATAAAAGATTTAGAAAAATATTTTGAATGTGAGGCATAGCCTCGGAATTTGTGTGTGTGTGCACTAAATAAATAATATAAAATATAATAAAATAATTCTAATTAAGCTGTAAACAATTAAATAGCATATAAGACAGTTTAGATAAGCACGTATAGGGTTCCTAACATATGTTTAGGACAATTTCTAACAACCTATCTTATAACCTTCGGCTATGATACCAATCTGTCACACCCCAACCTAAGACGGAAATGCCGGGGCGTGATTTGATTGCTCACAGCTTTGAAGTACTATCATATATAAAATGTGACAATATCTAATTAATTATTTTATGACAAGATTACACACAATATTCAAATATAACGAACAATTTAAATACATGAATGGAGACTCAAATAATGATTGTCTTATTTATATCCTAAGGTCCTGTCTAAGTGTCCAACTTCAATCTTCAATCACAAGCAACCTGCATATGCATAGAAAATGGAGTTTTTGTCAACAACACATGTTGAGTGAGTTTATCACCAGTTTTTGACACCACAAATAATGTTAATATAAGAAAATAAGAAAAATAAGCAAAACGTAATAAAAGCGGTAATGAGATCAAACCATGAGCAAGTAAGTTGTCCATTTAACCATTAAACGAATCGGGCATTGGTAATCAAACATGAGCAAGTAATAATAAGACCGTTGCCAAGCGAATCGGCCGTTGGTCAATGAGAACCCTCTCCAAGGGGATATGTCAAACGATTGCATACAAAGACAAATAAGCACATAACAATTATATTTGATTAATCACACACAATTACACGTTTGCTATTTTGTTATATATATATACATTTATATATAGTATAATATACGCAAATGTCCCCAAAACGTTGTGAAAATTGAGTAAAATAGGGGAATGTTAAAACTCACCTTAGATTAAAGGCAAACGATTAATAACTAAGACAAACGAACTAAAGATTAAATGATTCGTCCACTACGCGTCGAACGAGAATAATGATCAGAACCTGAAACTTTGAGATATGATAATATAAGTAAAAAAGAACATGTGGCCGCTGGAATCAATCCAAACGTACGTTTAGAACTGTAGATATGTTATATTTAAGATTTAAGCGAGCTGGTACTGATCAGAATCCTAACAGCGAGTCATAAGTCAGGTTTTGGTCAGTAGCCTTAAAATTTTGTTACAAGAATAAAAGTCTTCTGGACCGAATGTTGAATCCAAACAGAAGTATGAGAAAACGGATAGTCAAAGTTATTGACTATTTTGCCCTTAAACGGGTTTGACTCTAATTGACCCGTCAATACACCTCAATCTCAGAAATTGATTGAGGGTTATCGACAAGTGAGTATTAATGAACGTTTGATCAGTTAACAACATTCTCGGAATATGATTAGATTAACAGGAAATCAAGTTCAAAGATGATAGAACCGATAAAGTCAAACTGCAGCTAACAAAACTTCACTTAAACAAGCAAGAAAAGGTCGGTTGAGGGTAGGTGATGGCTGGGAATGCTTAGTTGCAGTAAACTTTAGGGTGAGGTGTTTATTTAGGGGTTTAATCAACTTGTTGGACAAGAAACAGGCCGATTTTGGTAACTGAATCATACAATTAAGAACAAAATTGGGTCTTTAAATCATCGATATTTTAACCAAATTACTGAGTATGAACCTAGAAATCATTACACACTGAATACAATAACTTGTGCCTCAAATTTCGTGATTTAGGGTTGATTTAGGAAAGATTTAGCATTAAATGAAGATCTTAAACGAATCTGGCTGATCTGGCTGCATCTTCGCGTCGCGCTAAGATGCATGGCTTGCATCTTTGAGCCGCGTGAAGGTGCAACTTCACCACACTTTCAACTTTTGACAGTTTTAGACCCTGTAGTTCCAAAAACACATTTTAAGCCGTTTTAAGCGATTTTAAGAGTTTCTAAGGACTATTTGGCACAAATGAAAGTTAAGGAATTATAAACTAAGATAAAATAATTATTTCAATAATAAATACATAATTTTATTAATAAGAAAGATCCAAATACTTTCCCGAATCAAGTTAAACGTAAACGAATACGGGTTTGAAAAATCCGAAATGTTACGTGCTCGACTTGTTTATATAAGAAAAAGGTTAAGTATTTGAGAATGTTCATTAATAGGTTTGCTCGAAACAAAGTATACTCGAGGGAAAAACTTAGAATTAACTTAAGTTATTGAGACATTTCAAAACTGTGCTCGATTTTACCTGTACTCGATTCTTTGCCTTAATAAAAATTTCAGTTTTAATTAACACAACAAACAATCACTCATGCTCGTTTACAAAACCATACTCGAGAGCATTACTAACAAACACTTAACACAATCAGTTCATGTAAGAGTATGCTCGATAACACTTAGTCAAAATTTCAAACACAACATCATTCTTAGGTGCTCGACATACTTAGAAAAATACTCAGTTAGTCTATCATACTCGAAACACATTCAAATTAATAAGTCTACTCGAACACACTTATGCTAATAATCACTAAGTTGCCTGTGCTCGAATAGTAAAACTTAAAAGTCTATCACAAGTTCAAGCTCGAAACACTTAGAAAAATCTATCATTCCACAACGTCGTGCTCGTTAAGTCAAAATCACAAAACATGCAAGAATCTATGTTCGAAAGACTTAGAAAAGTTTTCAATACACATCTTTGTGCTCGAAGAGAAACATATTCAATCTTAAGCATAGCTTCATGCTTGAAGCACTTTATGTCACACCCCAATTTAGGGCCTAGGTGTGTAACCAATAGTTGGTACCTGTTTTGTAAATATATCGGAGTTTTGGGTAAATTTTAGCGGAAGACTTAAAGGTTTAATGTAATATTAATTTACATTGAAAATTTACTTGGGAATTAAATACCCAAGTTGAAGTTTTACAAAATATTATTTTTAATATTACAAGGATTTTATAACAAAATTGAGCCATCATGCGGTGCGAACTTCTATCTTCGAGATGACTCTAACCCATGCTATATACCATCAAACTTAATTATTTGCAAGTGGGATTAAAACACGTCAGCCATGTTCTGGTGAATAGTTATGACTCTAAAAGCATTTAAATAACAATCATAATACAAATATAGTTTTCTTGACAATCTAAGCAGATATATTGCTATACCCGGTATATGTAACACTGCCCTACACACACACAAGTCTCCGAGCCACGTAGCCCATACCAGAGAAACTATATATACCGTTAGCCCGCGGCCACATACCCTTTGACTGTTTAGGCTTAACGGTTATGTTTGGATCCAGACACATGTGCATTCGGTCTGAGTTGTTTTATTCTCTACTTTGTATTATAAAGTTTTAGAGATCACGTAATCTCATGTAAATGTTTGACTGACTCTATAAGACAACAACCTTTCTATCTTATAGAGTATAAATCTGTTTGACTGTTTGTAAAGGTTTAACATATTCACCTGAACTGATGTTGTGATGGTTTGAAAACCTTTCTTGATTGCGACTAATTTGTTAACCTATAAACAAATAGGTTTGAATTATCACCTTGATGGTGTTTCTTGATTAGACTGCAGACTTTAAGTCTGGTTTTAACCTTGATTAGGTTTGTGAATGTTTTGTAATCATGATTGTATTAGTGTGACGTTTGGTATAGCATGTTTGGCTTAATAGGGTTTATCACATTGGCAACCTTCTCTAGATAAGTAAACTGGTCCCGCGGTTGATTGGGATGTGTACGAATTACTTACCTTAGGCAAGAAGAGTCTACTAATGATATCCCCCTTCCAGTTACTACATGCCCATCAAAATATAGTTTTGTATAACATTATATTTATAAAAATAATGCTTGATTGAAATCTGTTTGTGAATGCTTTTGAAAATACTTTCAAGGTTAAAGGCCATAGCCTTGATTGAGTCTAAGCTTAATATAATAGGATTGACAATAACTTAAACTTAGATTCTACCTTAGTGAATGCTTGGAATACTTATTCTAAGGCAGAACGATTGCTTAGTTGGTAGGACTTCAGTCCTAACTCGCTTAACTGCTCTACAGCTCGATATAACTCCAATACTTGCACGAACTTCACGAAAACGGACCTCGGAACTTCTCGGCAAAGCTAGCACTCTTCCTAACACTAAGTGTGTGTTTGTGATGGTGAATGTGGGATGAATGGGCTTCAAACCCGTAGCCCCCTTTTATAGGCAAAGTTTTGAGGACCGTCGCGTAGCGCGATGGTCTTTTCCTTAGGCCATCACGTAGCGCGATGCCGAAATTGACATGTTGATGCCACGTGTTGACACGTGGTTGGCAATGTGGCCCTGATTACTTAATGGGGTATCGCGTAGCGCGAAGCCCATCTGACTCCGGGTCGTTGCGTAGCGTGGCGCCCCCCTTTTTCTTGGTTTTCTGGGAATCCGCATCGCATAGCGCGATGATCTTATTTATCTACCCATCGCGTAGCACGATGGGACTGAAAAATCCAATTTTTCATTTTCAATCCTTTAGGTTTCAGAATTGTAACTTTTGGCCTAAAATTGATCACGGTATTCCCGAGATGTTACATCCTCCCCACCTTTAGAATAATCTTGTCCTCGAGATTTATTGAAATAAGTATGGGTATTTTCTTTTCATTTGCGATTCAAGTTCCCATGTATACTCAGGTCCACGTCTTGAATCCCAACGGACTTTTACCAATTTAAGTCGCTTACGTTTGAGGAATTTAATCATCCTATCTTCAATTTGAATCGGTTGCTCCACAAACTTAAGCTTTTCATTAACCTTAACATCTTTTAACGACATTGCAAGAGTTTCATCAGCAAAACACTTGCGTAGATTTGACACAAGAAACACATCATGTATGCCTTTCATTTCATCGGGTAACTCCAGCCGATATGTAACAGGTCCTATCTTTTCAAGTATTTTGAATGGTCATACGAATCAAGGACTTAATTTTCCTTTCTTTCCAAATCGTACTACACCTTTCCAAGGTGATACTTTAAGTAGTACTTTGTCTCCTACTTGAAATTCCAAAGGCTTGCGGCGAACACCAGCATTACTTTTCTGTCTATCTCTTGGCGCTTTCAATCGTTCTCGTATCTGGATTACTTGATCAGTGGTCCTTTGAACAATTTTAGGACCGGATAGCTGGTTATCCCCTGGTTCTGACCAACATACGGGCGTTCTACATTTCTGTCCGTATAATGCTTCGAATGGTTCCATTAGGATACTCGTATGATAACTATTGTTGTATGAAAATTCTATTAATGGTAAATGAGTATCCTAACTTCCTCCTAGATCAATCACACATGCACGAAGCATATCTTCTAATGTTTGGATAATGCGTTCACTTTGACCATTTGTTTGTGGGTGATACGCGGTACTTAAATTCAATTGCGTTCCCATAGCCTTTTGAAAACTTGCTCAAAATTTTGAAGTGAAACGACTATCTCTATCGGAAATGATAGACAACGGCACACCATGTAAAGATACAATATTTTCAACATATAATCGTGCCAATTTATCCATGCTATAAGATTCTTGTATTGGGATGAAATGAGCCAATTTCGTCAATCTGTCTATGGTAACCCAGATCGCATCATTTTGTCGAACAGTTTTCGGTAACTTCATAATAAAGTCCATGGTTATCATATCCCATTTCTATATCAGGATTTCAGGCTGCTGTAATAACCCTAAAGGCTTTTGATGTTCGGCTTTTACTTTTGAACACCTTAAACACTTAGCAACATATATGGCAATGTCCTTTTTCATGCCAATCCACCAATAATCATTTCTCAAATTATGATACATCTTGTCACTTCCCGGATGCATCATATATTTTGACTTATGAGCTTCATCAAGAATCTGAGTTCTCAGTTCTCCAATCATAGGTATCCCTATTCTCTTCCCTAGTCAGAGTATTTCATCATCGCCTTTTACTAACTGATCAATCGTTCCATTTTCTTTTTCCGCTTTAATATTTTCTTCTTCTATTGCCAACTTTTGAGCTTCCTTAATTTGATTGATCAAGTCTACTTTAAGTTCTAGTCTTAAGGCTCGAACTCTTTTTGGTTTGTCATGTTCCTTTCTGCTCAAGGCATCTGCCACAACGTTTGCTTTCCCTTCATGATATACAATTTCACAGTCATAGTCACTCAAAGTCTCCATCCAACGCCTTTGCCTCATATTCAATTCCTTCTAATCAAAAATATGCTTCAAACTCTTGTAATCAGTGTATATGGTGAACTTAACACCATATAAATAATGTCTCCATAGCTTTAATGCAAAAATTATCGCACCCAATTCCAAATCATGTGTTGTGTTATTCTTTTCTTGGACCTTCAATTGTCTTGAAGCATATACAATGACTTTCTTTTCTTGCATCAAAACACATCCCATACCCGTGTGCGAAGCACCACAGTATATGGTAAAGTTATCCTGACCTTCTGGCAAAGCCAAGATTGGCGCATTTGTTATTTTCTCTTTCAATGTCTCAAATGCTTCTTCTTGCTTTGGTTCCCATTCAAACTTAACAGATTTTCGAGTAAGTGCCATTAGCGGGACAACTATTCTTGAAAAATTTTGGATAAACCTTCGATAATATCCAACTAGACCTAGAAAATTTCTCACTTGAGTTGGTGTCTTGGGTTTCTCCCATTTTGTTATGGCTTCTATCTTAGCTGGGTCAACTTGAATTCCTTTTGCATTTATAATATGACCAAGAAATTGAACCTCCAGTAACCAAAATTCACACTTTTAAAATTTGGTATATAACTTTTTTCTTCTCAAAGTTTCTAACTGTAACACCCGTCAAACTTCTGGTTTAATGATTTAGCGCGTGTAAAGTATGTATAACTCTGGGGACTTAGCCGACGTTTCTCGGAAGCCTTTACGTCATCCCGGTACGTTAAAGAACCTAACTTTTCCTTCCATTTTGCCTTACACTTCAATCTGGAGGGACTAGAGTGTAATATATTATGTTATAACATAAACTAACCCTAGCCCCTCCCCCCGTTGTTGCGATCGGCAGGAAGAAGGGAAGCAAGACCCACGAATTTTCTTTTTTTTGTAGCCAAGTTTAAGCCTTAGAACTTCAATTCAAGGTATGTACTACGATTCCCCAAGCCTTTTGCATGTTAATTGATCCTTATATTGCGCGTATTGATCGAAAAACGTCTTGTTGTAGGCTAACCTGGTGGCTGCCCAATTGAGCTTTTCCGGGGCTGTTTTGAGTGAGGTTTTCACATCAAAATCCCACTAGGTATGACATGTACATCATATTATAATTTCATGGCCAATGGAGGTGTTTAGGTCGGTCAATCGATTTTAGTTCGAAAACTAGGGTTTACCGGGTGTAGGATTGACAATTGTTGAGTTTGATGCGTTAATCGATCGGGGGACCGACCGAATCAGTTTGTACAGCCCTAGGGGGGGTTTAAGGGCTGTGGAAAATTTTTTTTTTTTTATGCTCGGGGCTGTTTTGGTTAGTGCTTCGTCAATCGAGTCGGCGGTGCGCGAATTTTCGTTTAAATGTTAAATTGAGAGTTGTAAAAAGGAACCGTCAACCCTATCAACTCGGGTGACATAATCATGATGAATGAAAAGATTATGTTGGGATTTATATTTTAGACCGACGCATCGAATTATTATTATTATGGGTGAAATTAATTAATATTTTTGGTCTCAACCAACGGTGGATGGCTTAAAGACCAAGACATGCTAGACTAGTATAAATAGATGTATTTGTTAATTGTTCTAGCATGAGTGTATTGTGTATTGTGTATTGTGTGAGATCTAGGGTTTATCTCTTTGAGAGAGTCGCCGCCTCCAGGATGAGCTCTCCTGGAGGTGGCTGATCTTTATTGTATGTATGTGTGTATGTATGAGTGATTTGTAATGACAAACTTTTGGTTAATAAAATCATACTGCCACCTCTTTATCTTTGTGAATCGATTGCATATGTTTGTTCATCCAGTCTATTGTTCATTGTAATCGATTCAGGCTCTCTCACGAACACCACTCATCCGTCCAAAACCCCTTTTCAAGAGCGAATACGATTCGATCCTTGATCAGACGCGAGCCCCACAGTTAATAACGACCTTTATTCACGCTTCCGCACCGAGGCTCGGTTCTTACAATTGGTATCAGAGCAGGGTTGCAGAATCGTTCAGACTAACCGCTGAATCTAATTCATCTCGCTTTTGAATCCACCATGGACGTTAAGCCGACGAGGTTTGTTGAAAAATTTTTAGGGTTTTGAAATTATTTGAGGATTTGGGTAAAATTTATGTGGATTGATGTTTGGGTTGATGACTCGTTCGGAGATTCAACATCAATTTCATGTTTATTTGGTCATATCGGTTCAGATCTGATGTAACAGTGTTTTTAGCTCGTTTTGGGGCAAAACTGTTATTGAATATGATTTTCAGATCTGTAACATCTGTTGATAGATTGAAGATAGATGGTTGATATCGAGATGACTGGGATATTGCTACAGCGATTAATTTTAGATGAAGAAGCTTGATTCTTGATCTGAAAATTAGGGTTTTATGAGCTTGAAATTGTTCTGATATGAGTGTGCTGCTTGAACAGTAAAGGGAATATTGAAGAACATTACTGCTGGTACAATCTGATATGTAGAAGTCAAGAATGAACAGGTACTAGGAGCAATCTAATCATTGTTTGTAGCAGCAGATGGAAGATGCAAAGGGAATATTCAAGCAGGTTCTGTATTGGAAAATCATTGATTGATGATGCAGAAAAGAAGTCTGGATGTCTCGAGCATGATAAGAATGGTCTCGAGTATGTAAAATGACTAAGTGTTGCTTCGAGCACAACTTATCTCGAGCATATCTTATATCGAGCACATCAAGTTTGGATTCGAGCACATGAACCCCGAGCACATCCTGGTTTATCTTAGAATCTATCTTTTGGTCTCGAGCACACTTTGTTTTACTTGAGCAAACCTTCTTCGAGCACACTTTGGCTCCTGAGCATGCCCATGAAAAGAGAAGAAAAATACAAGTGTTTTCGAGCACACTTTTTCTATTGAGCATGCTCAGGAAAAGAGAGAAAATGACCAAGTAATTCGAGCAAGGTCTCGAGCATGGTCTTGAGCATGCTTGATGAAAGACTAAGTATTTCGAGCAAGGTCTCGAGCATGCTCGAGTAAAGACAGGAGCATGCTCGAGTAACGAAAGAAAAATACAAGTGTTTTCTCGAGCAAGGGCCTCGAACAAGCCCTCGAGCATGCTCTCCAGCATGCTCGACACAGAAAAACACTTATTTTCTCGAGCAAGGGCCTCGAGCAAGCCCTCCAGCATGCTCGATATGAGAAAAAGAAGTATTTTCTCGGGCAAAATCCATGCTCGAGCAAAAAAAAATAAAAAATAAAAAATTTTGAGCACGCTCGATTTAAAAAAAAAAAATTATTATGAGTATGCTTGTGAAGGGATTTAAAGGACTTGTGTGCTCGTGAACCGATAATCCATGCTCTTGAATGACTTACACTGGAGATTTTTGGTGCCGTTGACCGTTTGACCAAGCTGAGCTATATGGAAGATTATACCAAGGGTATTTTGGTAAATTTTATCCGATCATCAACAAGCAAAAGGAAATCAAAGCCTTATCAATTTTTCACAAACTTCATCAAAGAGCTTTACAAGAAAAAGTGTTGACCAAGCTTACGGATTTTCTCCCTTATGAGTGTCAACCAACATAATGTTTTGTTTATCTTTGTTTATTACAGAATCAACAATCTTGATATGGATGGTCAAGGTTGTTTCACCCATACTTGATTTGAAGACACAATTTTCAAAGACAATTGCAACGAAATTAGGGGAGTAAAAATTCTTGAATTTCATTGCAAATTGCTTGCTTCAAATCAAGTGAAAGACTCAAGTTAAGGAAAAGTTGATCAAGATCGATAATCCAAGATTCTTTAGAGATGTTTCAATGTTTGTGAGTTTTCAGATTTCCTAGTACGGTTGAGAAGATAGAGTCATCACTAGTAACATGGTGAACGGATGATCAGTAGAGTTTAACCTCCTATGAAAACAGTCACTTGACAATCAAGAACGGGTTATGGTTGACTTGAATGCTATCTTGATTCAGGGAATGGTTTGAAGATGATTTACAAGGAAAGAAACAAGTTTGAACCAAGAGGATTTCAGTGGAAAGTAAATAAGGAAGTAGAAGGTGGGAAGGATAAGGTGATGGAAGCTTTACAGTGTCTGCAGTGCACATTGGATCAGAATTAGACACTGATGATGAGTGTGAAGTTGTGTATGAAGATCCACCACCAGTTCCAATTCCAACTTCTGATACATCCTCCACTTTCTCTGAATTACAAACTGATGGAGTTTGTAACTCAGAATCAAACTGATTTCTTTTGTGTGTGTGCAGGATCAGTCCATGAGCAAAAATGATTTATGGTATATGGACAGTGGATGTTCAAGGCACATGACATGTGACAAGTCTGCATTAATAGATTATGTGAAGAAGTATGAGGGACCAGTTGCATTTGGGAGTGATGAAAATGGAGGAAAAATTGTTGGCAAGGGAGCACTCACGAATGGCAAAGTATCCTTTGAGAATGTTCTACATGTTGAAGGACTACAATACAATCTGCTGAGCATTTCTCAAGTTTGTGACAAAGGATATAAGGTTGCCTTTAATGATGAACATTGCCTGATTTTGAAGCCAGAGTTTGTGATACCAACAGAAATGATTATGATGATGGCTCCAAGAAATGGCAATCTCTATGAACTGAGAATGAATACTGCAACTTCAAGAGGTGGTTCATGCTTTGTATCAAAGGCAACTGAGAATGAATCTGTTTTATGGCATAGGAAGATGTGTCATGTAAATTTGAAGAACATGAACAAGCTAGTGAAAGGTGAACATGTTGTTGGTCTTCCCACAAGAGAGTTCAAGCTGGAAGACAAATGCACAACTTGCCTTAAAGGAAAACAACACAAATCCTCACACAAGAGAAAACTGCTGAACACAATTGATAAGGTTTTGGAACTACTTCACATGGACTTGTTTGGTCCAGTGAGTGTTCCAAGTGTTGGAAAGAAGAGATACTGCCTAGTAATAACTGATGATTTTTCAAGGTTTACATGAGTCTTTTTCATGGGAAGCAAGGATGAGACTCCAGAGTTACTCAAGGCTTATGTTTTGAAGATGGAAAATCAACTTGAGAAGATAGTGAAAGTGATTAGAAGTGATAATGGGTTAGAATTCAAGAATGAGACTATGAGTGAATTCTGCACTTCTAAGGGTATTTTCCAGCAGTATAGTGCTCCTAGAACCCCTGAACAAAATGGTGTTGCAGAAAGGAGAAATATAACTTTAATTGAAGATGCAAGGACCATGATTGATGATGCCAACCTGCCTGTTACTTTCTGGGCAGAAGCAATAAACACTGCATGTTATGTGCAGAACAGGGTTCTATTCAACAAGGCTCAAAACAAGACACCATATGAAATTCTCTACAAGAGAAAACCTTATGTGAAGTTCTTGAAGCCTTTTGGATGAAAATGCTCACTCTTGAACACAAAGGATTACTTGAATAAATTCCAGTCCAAATCACTGGAATGTTTCTTTGTGGGCTACTCATCTCACTCAAAAGCTTATAGAGTCTATATGAAAGAGCACATGGTGGTGATTGAATCATCTGACATTAACTTCAATGAAAACCAGTTCAACAATACTGATGGTCCTAAATGGTTATTTGATCTTGAGAAAATGATCAAATCATTTAAAATCTACAGTGAAGACATGGATGATAGTATGTACAGACCCAGCTTTGAAGAAAAAGGAAAAGCAAAGCAAGTTGATCTGGACAAATTATGGACCTCAGTTGCGTCTAAAGCAAATGGATTTACCTTTGGAGGTACTATCCAAGGAGAAGATGATCTAGAGCGAGTTGGACAAGAGGCTGAAGTTGAAATCTCAAATGAAGGTCCAAGTGTTATTGAAAGTGAACCCATCCAAAGTCAACAACCTTCTCAAACTGAAGAAATGTGTCAGTTACAATCCCAGTTTGACTCATTACAGTTAGGAGGAAATGAGGCATCTACATCAGAACTCAATCTTGTTTAAACTTCTACTGAGACTCAAGTCACATCTGAAGATGAATCTGTTGAGTTAAATTTGTCAAATCTAGAAGCAGAAGTGTGTGTACCTCCAGTTGTACAAAGTACCTCAAATGAAAGAAATCATCCTATAGAGAACATTATTGGAGATCTACATGAAAGAGTTACCAGAAGTGCATCTGAAAAAGCAAATATCTGCCTGTATGCCTGTTTCCTATCCCAAGTTGAACCAAAGAACATCAATCAAGCTTTGAAGGACAATAGCTGGGTGGAAGCTATGCAAGAGGAATTAGCTCAGTTCAGAGACTTACATGTGTGGGACTTGGTGGACAAGCCCAGAGGAAGGTATGCAATTGGTACAAAATGAGTCTTCAGAAACAAGAAGGATGAAAGGGGGATAGTGATAAAGAACAAAGCTAGATTGGTAGCTCTAGGATGTTTACAAGAAGGAGTAGATTTTGAAG
Source organism: Bidens hawaiensis (assembly GCF_021521415.1). Classification (NCBI taxonomy): domain Eukaryota; kingdom Viridiplantae; phylum Streptophyta; class Magnoliopsida; order Asterales; family Asteraceae; genus Bidens; species Bidens hawaiensis. The sequence goes on along the minus strand of NW_027491074.1, from coordinate 1,047,102 downwards.
AGGTATTTGCTCCTGTTGCAAGACTAGAGGCTATTAGGATTTTTCTGGCATATGCAGCATCAATGAACATTAAAGTCTATCAGCTTGATGTAAAATCTGCATTTCTGAATGGAAAGATAGATGAAGAAGTGTATGTCATTCAACCTCCTGGATTTGAAGATCCAATTCATCCAAACAAAGTCTACAAGCTCAGCAAGGCATTGTATGGATAACATCAGGAACTAAGAACCTGGTATGATGAGCTATCTAACCATCTGTTAGAACATGGTTTCTGTAGAGGAGCCGTAGACAAGACTTTGTTTTACAAAAGGAGAGGAAAGGATCTGCTACTGCTGCAAGTATATGTGGATGATATCATTTTTGGGTCAACAAATGAACAAATGTGCAAAGAATTTGAGCAAGTGATGAAGTCCAAATACCAAATGAGTTCAATGGGAGAAATGAATTTCTTCCTTGGATTGCAAGTGCAACAGAAGCCAGATGGAATTTTCATTAATCAATCAAAATATGTTCAAGAGATTCTCACCAAGTTCAAGTGTCAAGACTTCAAGACAGTGTCAACACCAATGGACACACATGAGAAAATGGTACCTGATGAAAAGGGGGAGCCAGTTGATCAGCATGAATATAGGGTCAAGATAGGATCATTGAGGTATCTTACAGCATCTAGGCCAGATATTATGTTTGCTGTGTGTGTTTGTGCAAGGTTTCAAGCTAATCCAAAGGTGTCACATATGCTAGCAGTGAAAAGAATATTCAGATACTTGAAAGGAAAACCAGACCTGGGAATTCGGTATCCAAAGAACTCTTCCTTTGATTTGATGGCTTACACTGACAGTGATTATGATAGATGCAACATGAGTCGAAAATCAACCTCAGGAGGATGTCAGTTTCTTAGAAACAGATTGGTGTCATGGCGAAGATTATTTGATGATCACATTGAGTTTATTTCTTTTTGTGATGACCTTGCTACTTGAAGTTGATCTTTGAAGTTCAAAACCTCGTTCATATGCCTATACAACTGTATCCAAAAGTGATATTAGAGATATGATTAGAAATGAACAATGGAAGAAGCTTAACGTGAGGGGGAGAAGTTCAACGAAAAACACCGGGTTTTTGAGGTGGTCATGGAAGAAAATTCGATGGCATCGGTCTAAGGGGGAGATTGTTGGGACTTATATTTTAGACTGACGCATCGAATTATTATTATTATGGGTGAAATTAATTAATATTTTTGGTCTCAACCAACGGTGGATGGCTTAAAGACCAAGACATGCTAGACTAGTATAAATAGATGTATTTGTTAATTGTTCTAGCATGAGTGTATTGTGTATTGTGTGAGATCTAGGGTTTATCTCTTTGAGAGAGCCGCCGCCTCCAGGATGAGCTCTCCTGGAGGTGGCTAATATTTATTGTATGTATGTGTGTATGTATGAGTGATTTGTAATGACAATCTTTTGGTTAATAAAATCATACTGCCACCTCTTTATCTTTGTGAATCGATTGCATATGTTTGTTCATCCAGTCTATTGTTCATTGTAATCGATTCAGGCTCTCTCTCGAACACCACTCATCCGTCCAAAACCCCCTTTCAAGAGCGAATACGATTCGATCCTTGCTCAGATGCGAGCCCCACCGTTAATAACGACCTTTATTCACGCTTACGCACCGAGGCTTGGTTTTTACAGATTAAAATGGGAATTTGGTCCATTTGGGGCTGATTCGTTTAACAAATGGTTTTAAGGTTTATTACGCGCGTATTCGACTCGATTTGATTACCCTTGGGCCAAGTGTTGGGCCTTGGGCCAAAGTGTTGGGCTTGAACGGCCCATTAGGAAAGAGTGTTCTTACGGTCTAGTTTAGTAACGCGTTGTGTATAATTTACAGGCCCTTGCTTGTGATTGTGCACTTAGCTTTCATTCCAACGTTATAATTCCTTATTCCTTTGAAATTTTATGTGTTGACCGTATAGCTAAGCAGTAGTATAATATTGTCCTAGGTAGCTTTCTACTTGATGAATTACAGGCGTCAATTTTATTTGATTCGGGCGCCAATAGAAGTTTTGTGTCTACCGCTTTCTATTCCTCGTTGAATAAATTACCTGAGCGCATAGTCGATGTGTTTGAGGTTGAGGTCGCCGTAGGAAAATCCGTGTCCGTGTCTCGGGCTATTCAGGGTTGTTCCATCGAGTTGTCTGGGTATAGATTTCCGGTGCAGTTGTATTTGATGCCGCTTGGTTGTTTCGATGTGGTGCTCGGGATCGATTGGATCGCGAGAGTTGATGCTCAAATCATTTGTGGTCAGAAACTTGTTCGTCTGTGGGCCCCGGATGGGACCCAAATTACTGTCTTCGGTGATCGGAGTGGTGCGACGCCACATATCATATCTATGCTTAAAACGGGGAGATTGATGCAGCGGGGTTGCGGGGCGTATCTGGCGTATGCTATAAATATGAAAACCGAGGTGGCTACCGTCAGTGATGTTCCTATTTTTCAGGATTTCTCGGATGTATTTCTAGATGATTTGTCAGATGTACCGCCGGACCGCAAGGTTGAATTCCAGATAGACCTTGTGCCGAGCACAAAACCCGTTTTTGGGCCTTTGGCTAAGTTTTGGGCCTTGGGCCAAGTTGTTGGGCCTTGGGCCAAGTGTTGGGCCTTGGGCCAAGTGTTGGGCCTTGGGCCAAGTGTTGGGCCTTGGGCCATGTTGTTGGGCCTTGGGCCAAGTGTTGGGCCTTGGGCCAAGTTGTTGGGCCTTGGGCCAAGTGTTGGGCCTTGGACGGCCCATTAGGCAAGAGTGTTCTTACGGTCTAGTATAGTAACGTATTGTGTATAATTAACAGGCCTTTGCTTGTGATTGTGCACTTAGGGATTCCTAGCTCGTTGCAGGTGTTCGATTGATTTCAGGTGAGTTCATGATGCCCTTTTTACTCTTTTACTTTTGGGCTAGCATGCACACCTAAATGTTTTCTTACATGATGAAAGGTTTTAAACGAATTTATATAGGCTTGCTAGCATATGGTAGGCCTTGAGATGTTAAATATATATATATATATATATATATATATATATATATATATATATATATATATATATATGTGTATATACATTATTTCTTGGCCTATATCTGGCGATGTTGTAGTCGTTTCGACTACTGATGTTGTGTATGCCTACTTTGTGTTTGCATGCACTGATGTTACGTGTTTGGGTTGTACGTTTGCTCGACCCTGATGTTATACATGGATGTTATATATATATATATATATATATATATATATATACTATGATATATATAGAGATGAAATTGAAAGGACGTTTACATAGACATTTTGTATATGTATGTATGAGGATGTTTAGTTTGGTAATGATGATTTGATGGATGTACCCTTTTACGTTTTAAAACTTTGGTATGACTATCATAACTATTATTTAATGATGTTATTTACTTAAAACTTGAACTCACTCAGCTCAAGCTGACTTTGTGTGCATGTTAGTGTGAGTTTCAGGTTAGGAAGAGGATGCCTTATCGCTTGGACGTGCACGAAGCTACTTGGACGGTGAAGGGCATACGGGAATTGAAGTTTCATTATTAAACATTTGTTTTTAAAAGTTTTTATTTAGAGATAACTATGTTGATTTTGGGCAAAATTCCCGGGTTTTGGGAACTTATTTTATTATTTATGTTTTCCGCTACCCTGAATTGCTTATTTTAATGAAATGTATTAATTTCAAGTTGAAATATTTTAATAAGTGTTTTGTATGAATACCAACTGTGGGGTTCGCGGGGTTCGGGGCCTTACAAGTTGGTATCAGAGCCTTGGTTCGAGGGATCCGAGCATCCCCGAATGCTTGGACTCGAACTGTAAGAAAAGAGACCAGTATGCCCACCGCGAGTAGCTGCACGCCAAGAGGTAACTTTTAATTAAATACTCATTCCTTTAGATTTAAAAGTTCCCGGTATGTGATTAACTGTTTAAGTGTTAGATGGAAGGCTAACGAGGTTAGGGGCAGGGGGTGATTAGGACGGGCAGGTAAAGTAAATGACTAATTACACTTGATCAACGTCATTAGCAATTTACCCTTACCTTACATGTTCTAATTACCACTTGTACTTGACCGTGTTAAAATTCTGTCTTTGTAGGGATAAGTCATGGTTAATACTCGAGCAGCTAAGAGGGGTGGTTCTAGTGTTCGTGGTCGCGGTCGTGGTCGTAAGCCACGTGCCGAAGCCGAGAGTGAGATTCCTACTACCCAGCAGGACACCCCGATTCATGAGGAGGGGGATAACCCCGCCTTAGATCCTGCTATGCGTGCGGCTATCGCGGATGAGGTTTACCAGGTGCTCCATAGCGCCATTCCCGAGATCGTTGCTGAGGCCGTCAGGGCCATGGAGGAGTCACTGGTTGGTAAGGGTTCGGATAAGGGAAGGAAGAGTAAGGAGGTGCAGGTAGAAGAGGAAGAAGAAGTATATGTGCTGAGTGGGGATGAAGATGAGGTGCGGACTATTAGTGTATCTACTCGGGGTTGCTCGTATGGTGACTTTAAGAAGTGCGACCCCCCTTCTTTCGATGGCACTATAGATGCATTGGCAGCACATCAGTGGGTGAGAGAGATGGAGTCTGTTCTGAGGGTTAGTGAGTGCAATGGGGATGATATGGTGACTTATGCTACTGCCTCGTTTCGTTCTAAGGCTCTTTGTTGGTGGGATAACTTGGCGCAAGCTATGGGTGATCGTTCGATTAGGAGGATGACGTGGGATGAGTTGAAGAAATTGGTTCTCGATCACTTTTATCCTCCAAATGAATTGGATAAGATAGAGCAGGAATTCTTGACCTTGGAGGCTGGTACTATGTCGCTTCGGGAGTATACCACCAAGTTTAACAAGATGGCTCGTTTATGTCCCGATTTGGTTACTCCCGAAACCAAGAGGATTAAGAAGTACGTGAAGGGGCTTCCGGTGGACATTCATAGGGGTGTGTTGACTACCGACATGAACTCTTTTCACTCGGTGGTCACTTTAGTTGGTGCGCTATATGATCAGAGGGAGAAGTTACCGCTGCCCGAGAATAGGAAGGTATGGAACTCAAATTCGTACGGTAAGCGGCCCGGGAGAAGCAATTTTAATCCGTATGAGAAAAGGGTAAAGACTGAGACTTCTGGGTTTAAAAGGGGTGAGGATTTAGGTAATTGCAAGAAGTGCGGGAAGCCGCACAAGGGGGAATGTAGGATTGGGTCCGGCACTTGTTTTCGTTGTGATAAGGTAGGACACCCTCATTTCGAGTGTCCGAAATTGACCTGTTTCTGCTGTAAGGGTTCGGGTCACTTGGCATCAAACTGTCCTTCCAGTAAGGCGGGGGGAGGGGGTCCGGGCAGGGGACTTCCTCGAGGGGGAAGATGGATGAGAAGCCGAAGGCCAGGGCGAGGGCCTTCAACATCTCCAAGAAGGAAGTGAAAGAGGATGCAGATGTCGTCTCAGGTACTTTCTCCTTATTTAGCTTTCATTCCACCGTTATAATTTCTTGTTCCTTTGAAATCGTATGTGTTGACCGTGTAGCTAAGCAGTAGTATAATATCGTCCAAGGTACTTTCCTACTTGATGAGTTACAGGCTTCAGTTTTATTTGATTCGGGCGCCAGTTGGAGTTTTGTGTCTACCGCTTTCTGTTCCCTGTTGGATAAATCACCCGAGCGCGTAGTCGATGGGTTTGAGGTTGAGGTCACCGTAGGAAAATCCGTGTCCGTGTCTAGGGCTATTCAGGGTTGTTCCATCGAGTTGTCTGGTTATAGGTTTCCGGTGCGATTGTATTTGATGCCGCTTTGTTGTTTCGATGTGGTGCTCGAGATGGATTGGCTCGCGAATGTTGATGCTCAGATCATTTGTGGTCAGAAACTCGTTCGTCTAAGGGCCCCGGATGGGACTCGAATTACGGTCTTCGGTGATCAGAATGTTGCGACGCCACATATTATATCCATGCTTTAGGCGGGAAAGTTGATGCAGCGGGGGTGCGGGGCGTATCTGGCGTACGCTATGAATGTGAATACCGAGGTGGCTACCGTCGGTGATGTTCCTATTGTTCGGGATTTCCCGGATGTATTTCCAGATGATTTGTCAGACGTGCCGCCGGATCGCGAGGTCGAGTTCCAGATAGACCTTGTACCGGGCGCCAAGCCCGTTGCCCGAGCTCCCTACCGCCTAGCGCCGAATGAAATGAAGGAGCTTATGGCTCAGTTGGAAGACTTGCTTGATAAGGGCTTTATTCGATCGAGCATCTCACCTTGGGGTGCCCCGGTCCTGTTCGTTAAAAAGAGGGACGGTAGCATGCGGATGTGCATTGATTATCGTGAATTAAACAAGCTCATTGTCAAAAATCGGTACCCTCTCCCAAGGATCGACGATTTATTTGATCAGCTCCAAGGAGCTAGTTGGTTCTCGAAGATCGACCTTAGGTCAGGGTATCATCAGCTGAAGATTCGGGAGGAAGATATTCCTAAGACTGCCTTCCGCACTCGTTATGGACATTACGAATTTGTGGTGATGTCTTTCGGTTTGACCAACACACCGGCTGCGTTCATGGATCTTTTGAACCGGGTGTGTAGACCGATGCTCGATCGCTCGGTTATTGTGTTCATCGATGACATTCTTATGTACTCTAAAAGTGAATCCGATCACGCCGGTCATCTCAGGGAAGTGTTGGAGGCTCTGCGAAAGAACAAATTGTATGCGAAATTTTCTAAGTGTTCCTTCTGGTTATGTGAGGTTCAATTCTTGGGCCATGTTATTAACTCGAGTGGTATTCTGGTTGACCCTGCAAAGGTGGAAGCTGTGAATGAATGGGAGTCTCCTAAGTCTCCAACCGAAATCCGTAGTTTTCTGGATTTGGCGGGGTATTACCGTCGCTTTATTCCCGATTTTTCAAAAATTGCTTCTTCACTGACCAAGCTGACTAAAAAGAGTGTTAAGTTCGTTTGGGGTACGGAAGAGGAGGAGGCTTTTCTCGAGTTGAAAAACAGATTGACGCATGCCCCGATCTTAGCTTTACCTGATGGCACCGATGATTTGGTGGTGTATTCTGATGCCTCCTACCAGGGGCTTGGGTGTGTTCTGATGCAACGAGGTTGAGTCATCGAGTATGCTCGCGGCAATTAAAGACTCACGAGGCGAATTATCCTACCCACGATTTAGAACTGGCGGCGGTTGTGTTTGCGCTTAAGTTGTGGAGGCATTATCTATACGGTGTTCCTTGCACTATTTACACCGATCATAAGAGTTTAAATTATTTCTTCGAGCAAAAGGAACTGAATTTGCGACAGCGTCGATGATTGGAATTGATTAAGGACTACGACCTGGAGATCATGTACCATCCGGGTAAGGCTAACGTGGTGGCTGACGCGTTAAGCCAGAAGGAGAGACCAAAACCTATTCGTGTGAAATCCTACCAGCTTACTCTCAAACCCGACATTTTGAAACAAATAGCCAACGTCCAAAATGAAGCGTTGCAGGTGGAATGGATTATGTCAGAGCGTATCTGGGGTCAGGAAAAGTTGTTGGAAGACGTCGGTGATGGGGTTAAGTATAAAGATGGGCGTTTATGGGTGCCGAGGTATGGAGGTTTCAGAAGTAGAATTTTAGATGAGGCGCACAAGTCGCGCTATTCCATTCATCCGGGCGCGACCAAGATGTACCAAGACTTGAAAAAGAATTATTGGTGGCCTGCGATGAAGTTTGAGTTGGCTCAGTATGGAAGTAAGTGTTTGAGAAGGCCGAGCATCAGAAGCCGTTTGGGAAACTTCAGCCGTTGGAAATACCTTAATGGAAATGGGAGCATCTTACCATGGATTTCATGACTAAACTGCCTCGTTCTCCTAGGGGTAATTACGACACCATTTGGGTAATCGTGGACAGACTGACCAAGAGCGCTCACTTCTTGCCGATTCGAGAGACTTTTAATTATGAGCAGCTGGCCAGTGTTTATTCGTGAGATCGTCTCTAGGCACGGGGTTCCGGTATCTATTGTTTCGGATAGGGATACGCTTTTCACCTCGAGATTTTGGAAAAGGTTTCACGAGGAGATGGGCACCAAACTCCTCATCAGTACTGCTTATCACCCGTAGACGGATGCTCAGTTCGAGAGGACCATTCAGACTCTCGAGGATATGTTGCAGGCTTGTGTTATCGAGTTTGGTGGTAGTTGGGACGTCACTTACCGTTGGTAGAGTTCTCGTATAATAACAGTTATCACGCCACAATTGGGATGCCACCGTTTGAGATGTTGTATGGTAGGAGGTGCAGGACTCCAGTCTGTTGGGGTTCCATTGGTCAGAAGCAGTTGGGTAGTTTGGAGGTGGTCGAGGCTACGACTGAGAAACTCGACAAGATTAAAGCATTTATAAAGGCCGCGCAGGATCGCCAGAAGTCTTATGCGGATAAAAGGCGAAGGCCTATTGTGTTTGAGGTCGGGGATCGGGTTATGTTAAATGTTTCTCCTTGGATGGGCATTATTCGTTTTCGTAAGAGGGGGAAGCTCAGCCCGAGGTTTATTGGCCCGAGTCGGTGAGGTAACATATAGGCTGGAATTGCCCGAGGAGCTCGCGGGGATTCATCCTACTTTTCACGTGTCCCATCTGAGGAAATGCTTAGCGGATGAAGAGGCCCATGTGCCTCTCGATGATATTGAACTCTATAGTAAGCTGAACTACGTTGAACAACCGATTACTATTCTTGACCGTCAGGAGAGGCGTTTGAGAAATAAAGTGGTTAGACAGGTGAAGGTGCAGTGGAAACACCGTAGGGGTTCTGAGGCCACTTGGGACTCCGAAGACGAAATGATGAAGCATTATCCGCAGTTGTTCCTGTCGCATCGGGATTCGGGGACGAATCCCATTGTAAGGGGGGTGGACTTGTAACACCCGTTAATTCCGGTTTCAAGAACTAAAGCTTGTAGAGTATGTATAACTCTCGGGACTTCACTGATGTTCCTCAGAAGCCTTTACGTCATCCCGGTACGTTAAAGAACCTAACTATTCCTTCCGTTTTACCTTACACCTCAATCTGGAGGGACTAGAGTGTAATATCTTATGTTATAACACAACAAAACCCTAGCCCCCCTTGGCTGTTTGCGATCGGCTGGAACATCAAGGCCAAGACCCGCAATTTTTCATTTTTGCAGCCAATTCTAAACCTTAGAACTTCAATTAAAAGTATGTACTAAGATTCCCCAAGTCTTTTTCACGTTAATTGGTCCTCATATTGCGCGTATTGATCGAAAAACGTCGTGTTGTAGGCTAACCGGGTGGCTGCCCAATTGAGCTTTTCCGGGGATGTTTCGAGTGAGGTCTTTGCATCAACATCCCACTAGGTATGACATGTACATCATATTATAATTTCATGGCCAATGGAGGTGTTTAGGTCGGTCAATCGATTTTAGTTCGAAAACTAAGGTTTATCTGGTATAGAATTGCAAATTGTTGAGTTTGATGCGTTAAGTGATCGGGTGACCGACCGAATCAGTTTGTACAGCCCTAGGGGGGTTTAAGGGCTGTGGAAAAATTATTTTTTGATGCTCGGGGCTGTTGTGGTTAGTGCTTCGTCAATCGAGTCGGCGGTGCATGAATTTTCGTTTTAACGTTAAAGTAAGAGTTGTAAAAAGGAACTGTCAATCCTATCAGCTCGGGTGACATAATCTTGATGAATGAAAAGATTTAAAACGGAATTTGGTCCATTCAGGGCTGATTCGTTTAACAAATGGTTTTAAGGTTTATTACACGCGCATTCGACCCGATTTGACTATCCTTGGGCCTTGGGCCAAATTATTGGGCCTTGGGCCAAGTTATTGGGCCTTGGGCCAAGCGTTGGGCCTTGGGCCAAGTTGTTGGGCCTTGGGCCAAGTGTTGGACCTTGGGCCAAGTTTTTGGGCCTTGGGCCAAGTGTTGGGCCATGGGCGGCCCATTAGGCAAGAGTGTTTTTACGGTCTAGTTTAGTAACGTGTTGTGTATAATTTACAGGCCCTTGCTTGTGATTGTGCACTTAGGGATTCCTAGCTCGTTGCAGGTGTTCGATTGATTTCAGGTGAGTTCATGATGCCCTTTTTACTCTTTTACTTTTGGGCTAGCATGCACACCTAAATGTTTTCTTACATGATGAAAGGTTTTAAACGAATTTATATAGGCTTTGTAACGCCCGTTAATTTCAGATAAGTGATTTAAAGCATGTAAAGTATGTACATCTCTCGGGATTTATCCGACTTTCCTCGGAGGCTTTACGTCATCCCGGTACGTTAAAATTATGTGACTTTCCACCCAAGTTGCTACACACTTTATACTTGAGGGGCTAGAATGAAACTTCTTATTTTATATCATAAAAGAATGAAAAACCCTAACTCATAACCCTAGGTGCAGCCGATCGCAGCTAAGAACCCCCCCCCCTGCTTGTTTTTCTTCTGCCCCGCCATTTTCAGCCGTGAAAACTTCAATTCAAGGTCGGTTTTATGATTCCCCATGTCTTTTGCACCTTAATTGATCATATGAACGCACTTATTGGTCGTTAAGATTGAGTTTTGATGATAACAGCTTGCTGACAGATTCGTATACGTTTATTGTAGGGTCTGTAACGCGATGTTAATCCACTGTTTTTGATTGATTCTAGAATCCATGATGTTCTACTTTGAGTCTAGTTTCCAGAAAGGTATAATACGTAATTTTTGGACGAGATTTGAATAGTTTTTATGATATTATAAAATCGAGTGTCAAACCTGATGCGGGACGACGGATTCTGTTCCGTCTTCCCGACATCATAACCTTTTTTCGACAAGTCTAAATTGGTTGGTTCCACTTCTGGAAGTTAATATTTTGAGTTAGGAACCAAACCCAATTGGAATCGTTTAATTTGGCTGGGTAATGAATTTTATAAAAATAAAACCATTTTGTTGCGCAGCTGAAATAGCTGCACATACCTTTCTGTGTTAGAAGAATTTTTATGATTTTTGTGTCCACTAGAAAAATATAATAAAAATATTTTTATAAACTTAAGATATTTATGTAGCACTGGTAAGAATTTAATAATTTAATTCCATGGTTTTCCTATGTAATAAAATACATCTTTGCATGCTAAAATCTGCATGTTATATTTGTATTGATCAATAAGTTCGTTTTAGGCTTAACCGGTGGCTGCCCTTTCTCGCATCTTTCGGGGCTGTTATAATTGAAGTTCGTACTCCGTCATATTCTTAGGTATGTCACTTACAATATAATAAAATTTCATGGCCAATGGAGGTGTTCAGGTCGGTCAATCGATTTTAGTTCGAAAACTAGGGTTTATCGGGTGTAGGATTGGCAATTGTTGAGTTTGATGCGTTAAACGATCGGATGACCGACCGAATCAGTTTGTACAGCCCTAGGGGAGTTTAAGGGCTATGGGAAAATTATATTTTGATGCACGGGGCTGTTGGGGTTAGTGCTTCGTCAATCGAGTCGGCGATGCGCGAATTTTCGTTTAAATGTTAAGGTAAATGTTGTAAAAGGAACCGTCAACCCTATCAACTCGGGTGACATATTTATGATGAATGAAAAGGTTTAAGACGGAATTTGGTCCATTCGGGGTTGATTCGGTTAACAAATGGTTTTAAGGATTATTTCACACGCATTCGACCCGATTTGACTATCTTTGGGCCTTGGGCCAAGTGGTTGGGCCTTGGGCCAAGTATTGGGCCTTGGGCCAAGTTGTTGGGCCTTGGGCCAAAGTATTGGGCCTTGGGCCAAAGTTGTTGGGCCTTGGGCCAAGTGTTGGGCCTTGGGCCAAAGTGTTGGGCTGGTACGGCACATTAGGCTAAAGTGTTCCTACAATCTAGTTTAGTAACGCGTTATGTATAATTTACAGGCCCTTGCTTGTGATTTTGCCCTTAGGAACTTCCTAGCTCGTTGCAAGTATTCGATCGATCTCAGGTGAGTTCTTGATGCCCCGTTTAAATCTTTTTAAGTTTTGGGCTAGCATGCAAACCTAAGTGCTTTTCTTACTTGATGAAATGTTATGAATGGTTTTACATAGGCTTGCTAGTATCGGTAGGCCTTGGAATGTTATGGAATGTGTATGTATATATATATAAATATATTTATATATATTTAGAATGGCCATTATTTGGCGAATGTTGTAGTCGTCTCGACTACTGAATGTTGCGTATGCCTACCTTGTGTTTGCACGCGCTGAATGTTACGTGTTTGGGTTGTACGTTTGCTCGACCCTGAATGTTTGTAGTCGTCTTGACTACTGAATGTTGCGTATGCCTACCTTGTGTTTGCACGCGCCGAATGTTACGTGTTTGGTTTGTACGTTTGCTCGACCCTGAGTGTTTGTAGTCGTCTCGACTACTGAATGTTGCGTATGCCTACCTTGTGTTTGCACGCGCCGAATGTTACGTGTTTGGGTTGTACGTTTGCTCGACCCTGAATGTTTGTAGTCGTCTCGACTACTGAATGTTGCGTATGCTTACTTTGTGTTTGCATGCGCTGAATGTTACGTGTTTGGGTTGTACGTTTTCTCGGCCCTGAATGTTATTATTGAATGTTATATATACGTATAATGATATATATAGGAATGCACGTATAGAGGTGCTCATACGTAAGGATGATTATTTATTTGAATGTGGTGACCTAACCGATGTACTTCCGTTTACCGTTTTAAAACCGTTGGAATGATTATTAAAACTGTTGCTACTTATTTAAAACTTGAACTCACTCAGCTTAAGCTGACTTTGTGTGCATGTTAGTGTAAGTTTCAAGATTTGGAAGAGGATGCCTAATCGCTTGGACGTGCACGGAGCTACTTGGATGGTGAAGGGCATACTGGAAGGAAGAATTGTTTATGAATATTTTATTTCAAGGAAACTTATAACAGTTATACTTATTTTGGTTCTTGGGCAAAATTCCCAGGTTTCTAGAACTTATTTCATTTTTCATGTTTTTCGCAAAATTTACACTATGATACGCTTGTTTTAATGGAAGAAATGGTTTTTAAGTTTACTAAATTTTACAAGTGTTTGAATGATTACCAACTGTGGGGTTCTCGGGGTTCGGGGCCTTACAGGCTTGCTAGCATATGGTAGGCCTTGGGATGTTAAAATATATATATATATATATATATATATATATATATATATATGTATATATACATTATTTCTTGGCCTATATCTGGCGATGTTGTAGTCGTTTCGACTACTGATGTTGTGTATGCCTACTTTGTGTTTGCATGCACTGATGTTACGTGTTTGGGTTGTACGTTTGCTCGACCCTGATGTTATACGTGGATGTTATATATATATATATATATATATATATATATATATATATATATATATATATATATATATATACTGTGATATATATAGAGATGAAATTGAAAGGATGTTTACATATACATTTTGTATATGTATGTATGAGGATGTTTAGTTCGGTAATGATGATTTGATGGATGTTCCCTTTTACGTTTTAAAACTTTGGTATGACTATCATAACTATTATTTAATGATGTTATTTACTTAAAACTTGAACTCACTTAGCTCAAGCTGACTTTGTGTGGATGTTAGTGTGAGTTTCAGGTTAGGAAGAGGATGCCTTATCGCTTGGACGTGCAAGAAGCTACTTGGACGGTGAAGGGCATATGGGAATTGAAGTTTCACTATTAAAAATTTGTTTTTAAAAGTTTTTATTTAAAGATAACTATGTTGATTTTGGGCAAAATTCCCGGGTTTTGGGAACTAATTTTATTATTTATGTTTTCCGCTACCCTGAATTGTTTATTTTAATGAAATGTATTATTTTCAAGTTCAAATATTTTAATAAGTGTTTTGTATGAATACCAACTGTGGGGTTCCCGGGGTTAGGGGCCTTACACCCATTGTGTTCGAGGATGGGGATCGGGTTATTTTAAAAGTTTCTCCATGGAAGGGCATTATTCATTTTCGTAAGAGGGGGAAGCTTAGTCCGAGGTTCATTGGTTCGTTTCGTATAGTGTCCCGTGTTGGTGAGGTAGCGTATAGGCTGGAACTGCCTGATGAGCTCATGGGGATTCATCCTACCTTTCATGTGTCCCACCTGAGGAAATTCTTAGCGGATGATGAGGCCCATGTGCCTCTTGATGAAATTGAGCTCGACAGTAAGCTGAACTACGTTGAGCAACCGATTGCAATTCTTGACCGTCAGGAGAGGCGTTTGAGGAATAAGGTGGTTAGACAAGTGAAGGTGCAGTGGAGGCACCATAGGGGTTCCGAGGCTACATGGGAATCCGAAGATGAGATGATGAGACTGTATCCGCAATTGTTCCTGTCGCCTCGGGATTCGAGGACGAATCCCATTGTAAGGGGGGTGGACTTGTAACACCCGTCAAACTTCCGGTTTAATGATTTAGCGCGTGTAAAGTATGTATAACTCTGGGGACTTAACCGACGTTTCTCTTAAGCCTTTACGTCATCCCGATACGTTAATGAACCTAACTTTTCCTTCCATTTTGCCTTACACTTCAATCTGGAGGGACTAGAGTGTAATATATTATGTTATAACATAAACTAACCCTAGCCCCCCCCCCATTGTTGCGATCGACAGGAAGAAGGGAACCAAGAGCCACGAATTTTCTTTTTGCAGCCAAGTTTAAGCCTTAGAACTTCAATTCAAGGTATGTACTACGATTCCCCAAGCCTTTTGAACGTTAATTGATCCTTATATTGCGCGTATTGATCGAAAAACGTCTTGTTGTAGGCTAATCGGGTGGCTGCCCAATTGAGCTTTTCCGGGGCTGTTTTGAGTGAGGTTTTCGCATCAAAATCCCACTAGGTATGAAATGTACATCATATTAAAATTTCATGGCCAATGGAGGTGTTTAGTTCGGTCAATCGATTTTAGTTCGAAAACTAGGGTTTACCGGGTGTAGGATTGACAATTGTTGAGTTTGATGCGTTAATCGATCGGGTGACCGACCGAATCAGTTTGTACAGCCCTAGGGGGGTTTAAGGGCTGTGGAAAAATTATTTTTTTTTATGCTCGGGGCTGTTTTGGTTAGTGCTTCGTCAATCGAGTCGGCGGTGTGCGAATTTTCGTTTAAATGTTAAATTTAGAGTTGTAAAAAGGAACCGTCAACCCTATCAACTCGAGTGACATAATCATGATGAATGAAAAGATTAAAATGGGAATTTGGTCCATTTGGGGCTGATTCGTTTAACAAATGGTTTTAAGGTTTATTACGCGCGTATTCGACTCGATTTGATTACACTTGGGCCAAGTGTTGGGCCTTGGGCCAAGTTGTTGGGCCTTGGGCCAAAGTGTTGGGCTTGAACGGCCCATTAGGCAAGAGTGTTCTTATGGTCTAGTTTAGTAACGCGTTGTGTATAATTTACAGGCCCTTGCTTGTGATTGTGCACTTAGGGATTTCCTAGCTCGTTGCAGGTGTTCGATTGATTTCAGGTGAGTTCATGATGCCCCCTTTTAACTCTTTTTAAATTTTGGGCTAGCATGCACACCTAAGTGTTTTCTTACTCGATGAAATGTTTTAAACGATTTTATATATCTACTCTGAACTTCTACTTCCTCTATCGGGTGATACTGTGGATTGTTCTCAGTTGTATCATCCGATATCTCAATTGGCATTTGTTGGCTACCAGGTAAGTATACTGGTTGTGTCCCGTATGGTAAATTCGGAACTGTCGGCTGCTCCCGGCCGACAAAGCTAGTATAGTAACTATGATTGTTGCTACTGGCCATATCTGGCGGATAAGGAACAAGTGTAGGATAGGTTCTTCTAGCAACTCAATGCTTATGACCCAGATAATTAACATACGACATCTGCACTTAATTAGTCTTAGGGATAAAAAATATTACCAATCCTATCTTATCCCTACATAAGATAATAATAATGGAAATCTTAAGGTTAAAGTTTAGGTACTATTATCATAATACCTAATTCACTAAAACCGATGGCTCTGATAGAAACATGTCACACCCCAATTTAGGGCCTAAGAGTGTAACCAATACTTGGTACCTGTTTTGTAAATATATCAGAGTTTTGGGTAAATTTTAGCGGAAGACTTAAAGGTTTAATGTAATATTAATTTACATTGAAAATTTACTTGGGAATTAAATACCAAAGTTGAATTTTTACAAAATATTGTTTTTAATATTACAAGGATTTTATAACAAAATTGAGCCATCATGCGGTGTGAATTTCTATCTTCGAGACGACTCTAACCCTTGCTATATACCATCAAACTTAATTACTTGCAAGTGGGATTAAAATACATCAGCTATGTTCTGGTGAATAGTTATGACTCTAAAAGCATTTAAATAACAATCATAATACAAATATAGTTTTCTTGACAATCTCAGCAGATATATTGCTATACCCGGTATATGTAACACTGCCCTACACACACACAAGTCTCCGAGCCACGTAGCCCATAACAGAGGAACTATATATGACCGTTAGCCCGCGGCTACGTACCCTTTGACTGTTTAGGCTTAACGGTTATGTTTGGATCCAGACACATGTGCATTCGATCTGAGTTGTTTTATTCTCTACTTTGTATTATAAAGTTTTAGAGATCACGTAATCTCGTGTAAATGTTTGACTGACTCTATAAGACAACAACCTTTCTATCTTATAGAGTATAAATCTGTTTGACTGTTTGTAAAGGTTTAACGTATTCACTTGAACTGATTTTGTGATGGCTTGAAAACCTTTCTTGACTGCGACTGATTTGCTAACCTATAAACAAATAGGTTTGAATTATCACCTTGATGGTGTTTCTTGATTAGACTGCAGACATTAACTCTGGTTTTAACATTGATTAGGTTTGTGAATGTTTTGAAATCATGATTGTATTAGTGTGACGTTTGGTATAGCATGCTTTGGCTTAATAGGGTTTATCACGTTGGCAAACTTCACCAGGTAAAAACTTGTCCCGCGGTTGATTGGGATGTATGAATTACTTACCTTAGGCAAGAAGAGTCTACTAATGATATCCCCCTTCCAGTTACTACATGCCTGGCAAAATATAGCTTTGTATAATATTATATTTATAAAAATAATGCTTGCTTGAAATCTGTTTGTGAATGCTTTTGAAAATACTTTCAAGGTTAAAGGCCATAGCATAGCGCATAGCGCGATGATCCTATTTATCTACCCATCGCGTTGCGCAATGGGTCTGAAAAATCCAAATTTTCATTTCCTATCCTTTAGGTTTCAAAATTGTCACTTTTGGCCCAAAATTGATCATGGTATTCCCGAGATGTTACACTTTAAGAACAATTTTAACACTAGAACATGCTCGAAAAAACTTGTAACATTTCAAATTACACATTTGACACAAATAAACAATTTAGACAAACTCACACACAAACTTTTATTTAAATCATCCAAATATATCATTTTAGAAACTACATTGACTTAAGCATAAGTTTAAGGTGAATAAGAGATCAAACTTTAGTTGTTGGTCACTTCAAAACATTTTATACAGATATCTCAACATGGGATCATACTCTTTAATCACTTGACAACATTTCATTGTTGGCATTATTATGACTTAAGTCAGGTTGACAGCAGGTATTAACACTTAGCATGATTATCATTGCTTTCAGTGATATGCTTAAGGTTCAATTAAATGCATAATGTATGAATGGTTAACTCTATGGATTTAGGTTATCCCTAATATCTTCTCAAAGATTATTAGCTTTCTCCAAGTCATCCCAATTTGACTTCAACCCTTGATGTATGGTCAAAATAGTTTTGATTATATGAACAGTATTTAGAAAAGCAGACTTTAAGGTTGGGCGTTAGACTTACATGACTTCCGGACTTACATGCCTTACATTCAGCGTGTTTAGGACTTATTTGTATGCCCCACCCCTGTAGTTCCCTTGAGGCCCTTTAAGTCTGATTATGTTTAGAGAATATAATATTTATAATAAGCAGATATACCCTTTTTTATATGTGCTGCATTAGCTATTACACACACACACACATACACACACACACACAACTGTTCAGATATTAATAAATAAGTTTTTGGGTGACCATAGCATCAACAGGCTTGTGTATGACTGGATAATTACCTTTTTGCATATCATTTGGAGAGATGTGTAAGAGAACATACCATAATCTTCTAATGTATCACCACATTAGACTTAGCAATATTATTATATTTATATCACTTAGGCAACTACACACCATGGAAAGCTACCATACAATGTCAATGACTGTACTTCAAGCCTTTTAAGCCTATAATTCATGTGCTAGGAGACTAAACAGTTTTCTATCATTTCCCAAAGGTTGGATACTATCTCTATCTTAAATACTTGTTAAGCTTCTTTAAAGCTTATAACTGAATAATCTTAACATTTCTCTTAAGAGATCACCAAAAACAGTTTGCTTAGTCAAAAATCATTTAATTGTTTCAAAAATCACATCTCTTGAAAATTCATTTTACATTTGATTTTAAAAACAACTTTGTCTTTCACAAAAGATCTATTTTGACTTACAAACCTTTTCAAAACTTCAGATATGATTCATCCAAGTAGACACATCCGTTCAAGGTGAATGATTGTTCATTCAAGCATATATTAATCACGGAAAACATGAATCAGATGACATCAGCATATATTATTTCAAAGCAATTGATTCAATATATATATATATATATATATTTTGCTGCAATATTATTTTTAGAGAATATAATATTTTTAGAGACTTTCTAGCAGATAATCACAATAATCAAAGCAAAGTATAGTCAGTAAGCGCATACCACACAATCGTACATTCAAAAACAGTGAGCAATGATCAGATAGTCAATTAAGCATCTCACCTAAGCACATATCATCAATCAAACTTCATCAGCATTAATCATTCCTAGGCATTTTTACAGAAAGTGAAACTTGGTTTTGTCTAAAGGTTTGGTGAATAAATCAGCCAAATTGTCAGTAGTCTCAACGCTTTTCATTTATATCAACCATTTTTCATTGCAATCCCTAATGAAATGATGCCTAATTTCTATGTGCTTAGTTTTAGAATGATGAACTGGATTTTTCACAACAAACATAGCAGCAGTATTATCTATGAAAACAGGAGTGAGTAAGAAGTTCAGACCATAATCCAACAACTGATTTTGGATCCATAGAACCTGTGCATAGCAAGCAAATACAGCAATGTACTCAGCTTCAGCAGTTGAGATAGACACTGTGGTTTGTTTTTGCATTGCCATGACACCAGCCCATTTCCTAGAAATTGGCATCCTCCTGAAGTTGACTTTCTACTCATGTTGCAACCATCATAGTCACTGTCAATGTAAGCTATCAAATCAAAGGAGCTGCTCTTTGGATACCAGATGCCCAAATCTGGTTTACCCTTTAGGTATCTGAAAATCCTCTTCACTGCAAGCATGTGGGACATCTTTGGATTTTCCTGAAATCTTATAAACACACACACACACACACACAAACACTGCAAACATGATATCTGGCCTTAATGCTGTCAAGTACATGAGTGATCCTATCTTGGCCCTATATTCATGCTGATCAACTGGCTCCCCCTTTTCATCAGCTACCATTTTCTGATGTGTATCCATTAGTGTGGACACGATCTTTAAGTTATGGAACTTGAATTTGGTGAGAATCTCTTGCATATACTTGGATTGATTTATGAATATTCCATCACTTTTCTACTGTACTTGCAATCCTAGGAAGAAATTCATCTCACCCATGGAGCTCATCTTACACTTTGATTTCATCACAGTTTCAAAGTCCTTGCACATTTTCTCATTGGTTGAACAAAAAATAATGTCATCTACATACACTTGAACCAACAACAAGACCTTCTTCAATCTTTTGTAAAATAGAGTCTTGTCAATTGCTCCTCATCCAGAAGGTGATTTGAGAACTCTAGGAGCTTGATGTAGTCCATACAAAGCTTTGCTCATTTTGTACACCTTGTTTGGATAAGTTGGATCTTCAAAGCCAAGAGGCTGTGTGACATATACCTCTTCATCAATCCTTCCATTTAAGTATGCAGACTTGACATCAAATTGATATACTCTTATGTTCATTGATGCTGCATAGGCTAAGAAAATTCTGATGGTTTCCAATCTAGCAACTGGAGCAAAGACTTATTCAAAATCCACTCCTTCTTCCTGTAAGTATCCCAAAGCCACCATTCTTGTCTTGTTCTTGATCACAATTCCTCTTTCATCCTTCTTATTCCTGAATACCCATTTGGTACCTATTGCATACTTTCCTCTGGGTTTGTCTACCAATTCCCAAACTTGTAAGTCTCTGAATTGAGCTAACTCTTCTTACATTGCTTTTACCCAACTGTTATCTTTTAAAGCATGATTGATATTCTTGGGTTCAATTTGGGAGAGAAAGCAAGCATAAAGACAAATATTTTCCCTTTTAGAAGAACTTCTGGTCTCTCTTTCATGCAGGTCCCCAATGATGTTTTCAGAAGGATGATTTCTTTGCACTAAGAAAGTTTCAACAATCTGATCTGCCACAATTTCAGCATCTAAGTTTGTTATGTTTACATCAGGAACCTCAACCCGTGGCTCTTCTTCATTTTCAGCAGATTCTTGGTTGAAAGCATGCCCTGATGTAGATGCCTCATTACTTCCAATTTGTAATGAATCAAATAGTGATTGGAACCTGTCTTCATTCATACTTGTCTCTTCAGGCTGACTTTGTACGGGTTCACTCTCAACCACACTTGGATCATCATTTGGAGCTTTAACTTAAGTTTCAGGACCAGCATATCCAAATTCATTTAATCCTTTCTCAGTTTTCTGAAACTTAAATTCCTTTTCATTAACAGTTACCATTGACCATAATCTGTCCAGATCAATCTCTTTATGTTTTCCTCTTTCTTCAACACTTGTTCTGAATAGATTTTCATCCATATCTTCACTGTAGATTTTAAATGACTTGATCAATTTCTCCAAATCAAACAACCACTTTGGTTCATCAACATCATTAAAATGATTTTCATTGAACACTATGTCTGATGACTCAATCACACACATATGTTCCTTCATATAGACTCTATATGCTTTTGATTGTGATGAATAGCCCACAAAGAAGCATTCCAATGACTTGGATTGGAACTTGTTTAGATAGTCTTTTGTGTTCAACAGTGAGCATTTACAGCCAAAGCGCTTCAAGAACTTAACATAAGGCTTTCTTTTGAAAAGTATCTCATATGGAGTCTTGTTGTGAGTCTTGTTCAAAAGGACCCTGTTCTGCACATAACATGCGGTATTGATAGCTTCGGCCTAAAATGTAACTGGTAAGTATGCATCAGCTATCATGGTTCTTGCAGCTTCTATGAGAGTTCTGTTTATTCTTTCTGCAACACCATTTTGTTTAGGAGTCCTTGGAGCATTAAATTGTTGAAAGATCCCTTTAGAAGTGTAGAATTCATCCATAATTCCATTCTTAAACTCTGTCCCATTATCACTTCTAATCACTTTCACCTTCTTGTCAAGTAGATTTTCCATTCTCAGCACACATCCTTTAATTAATTCAACAGTCTCATCCTTGGTTCCCAAGAAGTATACCCATGTGAATCTTGAAAAGTCATCAGTAATCACAATGCAGAATCTCTTCTTTCCAATACTTGGAACACTCACAGGACCAAAAAGATCCACGTGAAGCAATTCCAGCACCTCATCAATTGTTTTAATCAGTTTGCTCTTGTGAGAGGACTTGTGTTACTTGCCTTTGATGCATGAAGAGCATTTTTCTTCCAACTTAAGTCTTTTGTGGGAAGTCTAATGACATGATCTCCTTTTACAAGTATATTCATGTTCTTCAGATTCACATGACACATCTTCTTGTGCCACATCTTTGTTTCATTTTCAGTAGCTCTAGACACAAACATGATCCACCTCTAGAAGTTGCATTCTTCATTCTCAGCTCATAGAGGTTTCCACTCCTTGGTGCCATCATTATAATCATGTCAGGTGGGATCACAAACTCAGGCTTTAGTATAAAACAGTGTGCATCATCAAATCCGACCTTGTATCCTTTGTCACAGACTTGAGAAATGCTGAGCAGATTGTATTGAAGACCTTCTACATGCAGCACATTCTCAAAGGATACCTTGCCATTTGTAAGTGTGCCTCTTCCAACAATCTATCCTCCATTTTCATCACTTCCAAATGCAAGGTCCTTCAAATTTTTGTTCATAATTGACAAGTGCATCTCTGTCACATGTCATGTGCCTGGAACACCCACTGTTCATATACCATATATCATTTCCATTAGTGTACTTTCCCTGCATATATACACATAAGAAGATCAGTTACCGTCTGAAATACAAACATCATCAATTTGTATATCAGAATCATTTGATTCATTAAAGAAGGTGGAATTGGATCTTCATGCACAATCTCACATGAATCATCAGATTCGTATCTATACTCCACATTCACTTCAATTTTCTCAACTTTAATCTGTTCAATCACAGGTTCTTCTTTGTTGATCACAGATTCTTTAATCTTCCACCGAAATCCTCTGGGTTCAAACCCTTGCTTGGGTAGAAATTTCTCATCACCATTTAGGATTCCAGGTCTTTCTTTACTTTTTCCTTTTAAGCTAGACCTCTTTCCTCTGATATTCTTGTCTGATTCACTGGATGATTTATTTAATTTCAAGACAGCTTTCAGTCTCTTCTCCAATTTTACTCTGTTTGCTTCATCATTAGCTGAATCCTTTTCACCTCTCAAATACTTTTCATATTTTTCACCGTATAGCTTCATATCTTGTCCACAGTACTTGTTAGGCATGACATATTTCTCTTCTTCTTTTATCCAGCATGAGTCAATGTGATGTCCATAAGAATCAAACTTTTTGCACCAGACCTTTGCAAAACTTCCAAGTTCTTCTAGTTCCTTTTCATTCTTGAACTTGTCACTTGGTCTTGGGAAGTCAAATCCCAATGATGTGTTTTCATAGGTGGTCTTGCTGAAATCAACCTGAATTGGTCTACACACTTCTAACTCTTGTGGATCTTTTGCTTTCACAAACTTGATCTCTTTCTGTTTCAATGGAGTGTATGATGACCTTTCCTTCTTCTCATTCACAACTGTTCTTCTTGGTGCATACTCAACATCTCCTATGTTAAACAATTCATGATTTGACAATACTGGATAGATAGGAGCATTGACATTGACTGTTGTAGATCTTTCAGCTTTGTCACTTTTGAATTTTGATCTTTCATACGGGTCAAACACCTTGTGTTCCCTTCTCATTCTTTCATAATGTTTCTTCAGTTTAGGAGTTGATTTAGGAACCTTTGGAATTTTATCGCCATTGTTTTTCTTAACAGGCTTCCTTACATTCTTCTCATCAGATAACTTATTACTCTTGCAAGTGCAGGTGCTTCCCTTTCTTGAGTATTCACTCCATCTTTTCTTGGCTTCAGCAGGCTTCTTCTCAATCTGAGTCGGTGCAATCTTCTCAGCTATCACAAACTCACCCTCTTTGTTCACTATCACATTGTCATAAAGCTCCACAAACTCCTTCTTGTCCTCAAACACACTTTTGAACTGCTTCAAGTATTCCTCTCTTTGCTCTTTATCTACTTTTAGTGGATAATTAAGGGAGGTGGTACTTTCCTATACTTCTCTTCAGGATTCATTTTCTCTATATGCCCCATAATACATGTGGACACAAGGTTCTCAAAAAAGTCCACTTGAATCAGAAGCTCTGTGTTCTTAAGCATTTCTTCTATATACATCCTTTTCAATCCTTCAATTTCAACATTCAATTTGGACTGAGTTAAGCAGGCTTGCATACAGTCCTCTTCCAGACTCTTTATTTGATTATCATTGGTAGCTTCACTTGCACCATAGACATTCAACATCACATCATTTCTTCCACATTCACTTTTTCAGTTTCCAACCTCTCTGTTAAGATCATCAATGATTATTAGAAGGTCAAAAATAGAAGGTTCAGTGGTTACCTTAGTGTTTGAGGATTCTCCAGTTTCATTCACTTTGGTCGTGTATGCAACATTAGCCTTTTCCATTTCAGCTGCATGGTTGCTCTAGTCAAACTTACCATCCTGTGGAACCATAGTGACTGCTACGTTACTTTGATCTCCATTTTGATTTGCAGCTTGACAGCTCCCCTGTTCTGGTTCCCCTGTATTTGCAGTTGGTTATTTCTTTGCTGATGCTAGCAATTGTAGCAAATTGCCTTGGATTTCCAAGGCTGCCTTATTAATGAAACATGCTTGGTTTTTTGATATAGGACCTGCACCTAGCTTACATAGAAGCACACGAACCTGGAAACTTGGTTAAGAGGGCAAAAACGGACGAAAACCGCAAAGGTAATGCCTAATTGCTCGATTACGGGATGTTTAGGATTTGATTGTGATGTGCATATTGTTAGATTATAACATTTTTCAGGGACATCAGAGACAATATGATTGAGTCCCTGTCCAAATTTTGGTAAGTTTTCGACCATCCGAGAATATTTGGCAAGTTTATTACAGATTTGTGGCGTTTATTTGGGAAAAAATACATAAAATGCTTGAAAAATTATGAAATTTTGTGGGGGAACTCATATTTGGTATAATATGATCACATTTAAAATTTGGGGTTATTTAAAAAACTCTAAATATGTTTTGTGGATTCGCGTTTATTTGAGTTTTCGTAGTTGTTTTTGGCTCGAAATGGATATTTTGCAAGTTGTTAGATTTTGGAATAATTCCAAGTTATTTTGGGATGCATTCTGGTCACTCATAAATTTTGGTGGATTTTTCGGAATTTGTTTGGTATAAACGGACGATTTTCTGGCTAAATATAGCAGATAAAATGATTTTTTATAAATTAATAAATCAGTAAATAATTCCAGAAATATTTTTTTAAAAATCTACATATTTTAATTGATAAGTGGCTAAATTTTCATAATTTAATGATTAACGGATATTTAATTGTGCTAATTTGAAAATTAAACAAATTCAATTCTGATAAAAACTGAAAAGTTCGTGATTAACGAGCCTGTTGGAATATCAGAACACCAAGAGTGACCAAAAATCATATTTTTTTGGTTAATTAAGTAAAAACGAACTTTTTGTGAGAAATCTGGAAAATGTGGATAGATTGTACGCGTTTTTCTCTAAATCAAACTGAATAAACGGAAACGAGCCCCCGTAGCGAATCAAGACCCCCAATTTGTGATTTTTCTCTATAACTTAATCATTTTATCGACCAACACATTTACCCAAGATTACGTCCCCATAACTGTTTTCTAAGCACATAAACGAACAACTTGGCCCAGCTGGTGAAACAGGATAACTGAGCCAAGTTCGGTTGTAAGTATTAGACATTGAACAACATCACAATCTAAGCCTGCTGACACTTCCTGGGTATAACAACTATACCAATACTAGTTATACTGCCCAATTTAGTATAATGATTATAATAATATTTTAATATTAACATTATTATAATATTCATTATAGGGACTAGCGATACGAGTCAAACGAACTATGAGTCGATGCTGTATTGAATCCCGATTAAACTGTGAGTTTCATGACCCCACTTTCTTAACTACTTTATAAATTGTTGGGGTGAAAATCTTGTTTGCTTATATCTATACACATAATGAAACATGTATTGATTTAGCGCGTGTAAAACCCGTCAACTTCCGGTTTAATGATTTAGCGCGTGTAAAGTATGTATAACTCTCGGGACTTAACCAACGTTTCTCGGAAACCTTTACGTCATCCCGGTACGTTAAAGAACTTAACTTTTCCTTCCATTTTGCCTTACACTTCAATTGGGAGGGGCCTGGATGTAAAATTTTTGTATTATAATAATTAACAAAACCCTAAACCCCCCCCCCCTTGCAGTCCCCATCGGCGCAGCCAAGAACACCCCCCTTCTTTGCTTCGATTTTTGTGTCATTCCAAGGCATCTAGAAGTGATTCAAGGTATGTACTACAATCCCCAACACTCCTTTCGTCCAATCCTGGTCGTTTCGATGCTCAATTTTGTCCATTTGTTTCGTAGGGCAGATTTCGGGTTGAGTTCAATTGACCTGCTTCCCGTGGATAAAAATTAGAGTTTTTGGTGTAGAAAGATTCCCAGGTATGGCACTTACATCATATTAAAATTTCATGGTCATTGGAGGTGTTTAGGTCGGTCAATTGATTTTAGTTCGAAAACTAGGGTTTATCGAGTGTAGAATCGTCAATTGTTGAGTTTGACGCGTTAATCGATTGAGTGACCAACCGAATCAGTTTTCACAGCCCTAGGGGGTATAAGGGCTGTGGGAAAATTATTTTTTTAATACTCGGGGCTGAATTGGTTGGTGATTTGTCAATCGAGTCGGTTGTGTGCGAGTTGTTGTTTAAACGTTAAAGTGAGTGTTGTAAAAAGGAACCGCCACCCATATCGACTCGTGTGGTATGTTTATGATAAATGAGCAGGTAATGATGGGAATTTGGTCCATTTGGGGCTAATTTTCTTGAAAATTGATTTAAGAACTTATTTCGCACGTATTCGACTCGATTGGCTTGCAAGCGGGTGAATTGTACATCATGGTTAACCCCGATCATGATAGTAGGGTGGGTTCGGTTAATTGAAAGGTCTTAGGGGCTGAGGTAAAGTAAATTAGTATGGGCTAGGCCTTGGGCCAAAACAATTGGGCTTGGATGGTCCGGTAGACGAGTGCGTTAGTATGGGCTAGTTTGGTAACACATTGTGTACAATTTACAGGCTCTTACTTGTGAGTGTGCACTTAGGGAGTCCTTATCTCGTTGCTGGTGTTTGGTTGACCTCAGGTGAGTTCTTGATGCCCCGTTTAACTCTTTTTAAGTTTTGGGCTAGCATGCACACCTAAGCGATTTTGCTTGATGAAATGTTTTAAACTATTTTGCATAGGCTTGCTAGTGTTGGTAGGCCTTGGAATGTTATAGAATATGTGTATGTATATATATTATTGTATGGCCAATATTTGGCGAATGTTGTAGTCGTTATCGACTACGGAATGTTACGTATGCCTACTTTGTGTTTGCATGCGTTGAATGGAATGTTACGTGTTGGGGTTGTACATTTTCTCAGCCTTGAATGTTATTATTGAATGGTATATATATATTTATATATATAGGAATGCACGTGTAGAGATGTTCATACGTAAGGATGATTATTTATTAAATGTGATGACCTAACTGATGTATTTCCGTTTACAGTTTTAAAATTGTTGGAATGATTATTAAGACTTTTGTTACTTATTTAAAACTTGAACTCACTCTGCTTAAGCTGACTTTGTGTGCATGTTAGTGTGAGTTTCAAGTTAGGAAGAGGATGCCTTATCGCTTGGACGTGCACGTAGCTACTTGGACGGTGAAGGGCATACGAGATTTAAAGACTTTATTATTAAACATTTCCTTTTGAAAATTTTTTTTAAAGATAATTAAGTTGGTTTTGGGAAAAATTCCCGGGTTTTGGGAACTTATTTTATTATTTACGTTTTCCGCTGAATTTTACTCTGAAATTGGTTGCTTAATGGAACGATTGATTTTTTTTTGTTTGAATATTTTATAAGTGTTTTGTATGATTACCAACTGTGGGATTCTCGGGGTTCGGGCCTTACAAGTTGGTATCAGAGTCTTGGTTTGAGGGATCTGAGCATCCCCCAATGCTAGGACTCGAACTGTAAGCAAAGAGACACGTATGCCCACCGCGAATAGCTGCACACCAAGAGGTAACTTTTAATTATTTAGTCATTCCTTTAAATTTAAAAGTTTCTGGTACGTGATGAACTGTTTAAGTGTTAGATAGAAGGCTAACGTGGTTAGGGGCAAGGGGTGGTTAGGACGGGCGGGTAAAGTAAACGACTAATTACACTTGATCAACTTCATTAGCAGTTTACCCTTACCTTACATGTTCTAATTACTACTTGTACTTGACCGTGTTAAAATTCTGTCTTTGTAGGGATAAGTCATGGTTAATACTCGAGCTGCTAAGAGAGGTGGTCCTAGTGTTCGCGGACGTGGTCGTAAGCCACGTGCCGAAGCCGAGAGAGAGATTCCTACTCCCCAGCGGGAGGAGACCCCGATTCATGAGGAGGGGGATAACCCCGCCTTAGATCCTGCTATCGTCGACGAGGTTTACCAGGTGCTCCATAGCGCCTTTCCCGAGATCGTTGCTGAGGCCGTTAGGGCCATGGAAGAGTCATTGGTTGGTAAAGGTTCGGATAAAGGGAAGAAGGGTAAGGAGACATAGGTCGAGGAAGAGGAAGAGGTGTATGTACCGAGTGGGGATGAGGATGAGGTTCGGACTATTAGTGTATCTACTTGGGGTTGTTCGTATGGGGACTTCAAAAAGTGTGACCCTCCTTCTTTCGATGGTACTAAAGATGCTTTGGCAGCTCATCAGTGGGTGAGAGAGATGGAGGCCGTTCTGAGGATTAGTAAGTGCAAGGGAGATGACATGGTCACTTATGCTACCGCCTCGTTTCGTTCCAAGGCATTATGTTGGTGGGATAATCTGGTGCAGGCTATGGGTGATCGATCGATTAGGAGGATGACATGGGATGGATTGAAGAAGTTGGTTCTCGATCAGTTCTGTCCTCCGCACGAATTGGATAAAATTGAACAGGTATTCTTGACCTTGGAGGCGGGCAGTATGACACATCGGGAATACACCACAAAGTTCAACAAGATGGCTCGCTTATGTCCTGATCTGGTTACCCCTAAGGCAAAAAGGATTAAGAAGTATGTGAAGGGCATTCCGGTGGATATTCGTAGGGGTGTGGTGACCACCGACATGAACTCCTTTCACTCGGTGGTTACCTTGGCAGGTACGTTGTATGATCAGAGGGAGAAGTTACCGCCGACCGAGGCTAGGAAGACTTGGAACACTAACTCGTATGGTAAGCGGCCCGGGGGAAACAATTTTAGTTCGTCTGGCAAAAGGGTGAAGATTGAGACTTCTGAGTTTAGGAGGGATACGGCATTCAGTAATTGCAAGAAGTGCGGCAAACTACACGAGGGGGAGTGTAAGAGTGGGTCCGGCACCTGTTTTCGTTGCGATAAGGTTGGGCACCCCCATTACGAGTGTCCGACTCTGAGTTGTTTCAGCTGTAAGGGTTTCGGTCACTTGTCATCAAACTGTCCTACCAGTAAGGTAGGGGGATCCGGTCAGGGGACTTCCTCAAGAGGGAAGATGGAAGAGAAGCCGAAGGACAGGGCAAGGGCCTTCAACATCTCTAAGAAGGAGGCGAAGGATGATGCGGATGTCGTTTTAGGTACTTTTCCTTATTTACTTTTTATTCCACCATTAGAATTTCTGAATTCTTTGGAATCGTATGTGATGATCGTGGTAGTAGTATAACATTATCCCAGGTACCCTTTTACTTTATGAATTACAGGCGTCAGTCTTATTTGATTCAGGCGCCGGTAGAAGTTTTATGTCCACCGTTTTCTGTTCTTCATTGAGTAATTCTCCGGAGCGCGTAGTCGATGTGTTTGAGGGGGTCGCCGTAGGAAAATCCGTGTCAGTGTCTCGGGCTATTCAGGGTTGTTCCATCGAGTTGTCTGGATATAGATTTCCGGTGCGATTGTATTTGATGCCGCTTGGTTGTTTCAATGTGGTGCTCGGGATGGATTGGCTCGCGAGTGTTGATGCTCAAATCATTTGTGGTCAGAAAGTCGTTCGTCTAAGGGCCCCGGATGGGACTCAAATTACGGTTTTTGGTGATCGGATTGTTGCGACACCACATATTATATCCATGCTTAAGGCGGGAAAGTTGATGCAATGGGGGTGCGGGGCGTATCTGGCGTATGCTATAAATGTAAATATCGAGGTGGCTACCGTCGGTGATGTTCCTATTGTTTAGGATTTCCCGGATGTATTTCCAAATAATTTGTCAGATGTGCCGCCGGATCGCGAGGTCGAGTTCCAGATAGACCTTGTACCGGGCGCCAAACCCGTAGCCCGAGCTCCTTACCGCCTATCGCCGAATGAAATGACGGAACTTATGGCTCAGTTGGAAGACTTGCTCGATAAGGGCTTTATTCGACCAAGCATCTCACCTTGGTGTGCCCCGGTCCTGTTCGTTAAAAAGAAGGACGGTAGCATGCAGATGTGCATTGACTGTCGTGAATTGAACAAGCTCACTATTAAAAATCGGTAATCTCTCCCAAGGATCGACGATTTATTTGATCAGCTCCGAGGAGCTAGTTGGTTCTCGAAGATTGACCTTAGGTCCGGGTATCATCAGTTGAAGATTCGGGAGGAACATATTCCTAAGACTGCCTTCCGCACTCGTTATGGGCATTATGAATTTCTTGTGATGTCTTTCGGTTTGACCAACGCACCGGCTGCGTTCATGGATCTTATGAACCGGGTGTGTAGGCCGATGCTCGATCGTTCGGTTATTGTGTTCATCGATGACATTCTTATGTACTCTAAAAGTGAATCCGATCACGCCGGTCATCTCATGGAAGTGTTGGAGGCTCTGCAGATGAACAAATTGTATGCGAAATTTTCTAAGTGTTCCTTCTGGTTGCGTTAGGTTCAGTTCTTGGGTCATGTTATTAACCCGAGTGGCATTTTGGTTGACCCTGCAAAGGTGGAAGCCGTAAACGGATGGGACTCTCCTAAGTCTCCATCCGAAATTCGTAGTTTTCTGGGCTTGCCGGGGTATTACCGCCGCTTCATTCCCGATTTTTCGAAAATTGCTTCGTCAATGACCAAGTTAACTAAGAATAATGTTAAGTTCGTTTAGGGTATGGAGCAGGAGGAGGCTTTTTTCGAGTTAAAGAAAAGATTGACGCATGCCCCGATTTTAGCTTTACCCGATGGCACCGATGACCTGGTGGTTCTGATGCCTCTTATCAGGGGCTTGGGTGTGTTCTGATGCAGCGAGGTCGAGTCATCGCGTATGCCTCGCGGCAATTAAAGCCTCTCGAGGCAAATTATCCTACTCATGATTTGGAGCTTGCGGCCGTTGTGTTTGCGCTTAAGTTGTGGCAGCATTATTTGTACGGTGTGCCTTGCGTTATCTATACCGATCATAAGAGTTTAAAGTATTTCTTCGAACAAAAGGAACTGAATATGCGCTAGCGTCGATGGTTGGAGTTGATTAAGGATTATGATTTGGAGATTATGTACCATCCAGGTAAGGCTAACGTGGTGGCTGACGCGTTGAGCCGGAAGGAGAGACCGAAGCCGATTCATGTAAAATCTTACCAGCTTATCCTTAAACCCAATATTTTGAAGCAAATAGCCAGCGTTCAGAATGAGGCTTTGCAGGTGGAATGGATTATGTCAGAACGTGTTTGGGGTCAGGAGAAATTGTTGGAAAACGTTTTCGGTGACGGGGTGAAGTATAAGGATGGTCGTTTATGGGTACCGATGTATGGGGGATTCAGAGATAAAATTTTGGACGAGGAACACAAGTCGCGCTATTCTATTCACCCGGGCGCGACCCAGATGTACCAAGACTTGAAGAAAATTATTGGTGTCCTGCGATGAAGTTTGAGGTGGCTCAGTACGTGAGTAAGTGTTTGACGTGTCTACAAGTTAAGGCCGAGCATCAAAAGCCGTTCGGGAAGCTTCAACCTTTAGAAATACCTGAGTGGAAGTGGGAGCATCTTACTATGGATTTTGTGACTAAATTGCCTCGTATTCCTAAGGGTAGTTATGACACCATTTGGGTAATTGTTGATAGATTGACTAAGAGCGCTCATTTCTTGCCGATCCGAGAGACTTTTAATTCCGAGCAGTTGGCCGATGTGTTTATTCGTGAGATTGTTTCTAGGCACGGGGTGCCGGTATCTATTGTTTCGGATAGGGATACGCGTTTTACCTCCAGGTTCTAGAAGAAGTTTCATGAGGAGATGGGCACCAAACTCCTCATCAGTACCGCTTATCACCCGCAGACGGATGGTCAGTCCGAGAGGACCATTCAAACTCTTGAGGATATGTTACGGGCTTGTGTTATCGACTTTGGTGGTAGTTGGGATCGTCACTTACCATTGGTAGAGTTCTCGTATAATAACAGTTATCACGCCACGATTGGGATTCCACCGTTTGAGATGTTGTATGGTAGGAGGTGTAGGACTCCAGTCTGTTGGGGTTTCAATGGTCAGAAGCAGTTGGGTAGTTTGGAGGTGGTCAAGGCTACGACTGAGAAACTCGACAAGATTAAAGAGTTTATGAAGGCTGCCCAGGACCAACAAAAGTCTTATGGGGAAAAAAGGCGAAGACCTATTGTGTTCGAGGCTGGGGATCGGGTTATGTTGAAAGTTTCTCCTTGGAAGGGCATTATTCGTTTTCGTAAGAGGGCGAAGCTTAGTCCGAGGTTCATTGGTCCGTTCCGTATATTGTCCCATGTTGGTGAGGTAGCGTATAGGCTAGAATTGCTTGATGAGCTCACGGGGATTCATCCTACCTTCCATGTGTCCCACTTGAGGAAGTGTTTAGCGGATGAGGAGACCCATGTGCCTCTTGATGATATTGAGCTTGATAGTAAGCTGAACTACGTGGAGGAGCCTTTGCTATACTTGACCGTTAGGAAAGGCAGTTGCGGAACAAGGTGGTTAAGCAGGTGAAAGTGCAGTGGAGGCACCGTAGGGGTTCCGAGGCTACTTGGGAATCCGAAGATGAGATGATGAAACTGTATCCACAGTTGTTCCTGTCGCACCGGGATTCGGGGACGAATCCCATTGTAAGGGGGGTGGACTTGTAACACCCGTCAACTTCCGGTTTAATGATTTAGCGCGTGTAAAGTATGTATAACTCTCGGGACTTAACTGACGTTTCTTGGAAGCCTTTACGTCATCCCGGTACGTTAAAGAACTTATCTTTTCCTTCCATTTTGCCTTACACTTAAATTGGGATGGGCCTGGATGTAAAATTTTTATATAATAATAATTAACAAAACCCTAAACCTCCCCCCCCCGGTTGCAGTCCCGATCGGCGCAGCCAAAAGCACCCCCCTTCTTTGCTTCGATATTTGTGTCATTCCAAGGCATCTAGAAGTGATTCAAGGTATGTACTAGAATCCCCAACACTCCTTTCGTCCAATCCTAGTCGTTTCAATGCTCAGTTTTGTCCATTTGTTTCGTAGGGCAGATTTCGGGTTGAGTTCAATTGACCCGCTTCCCATGGATAAAAATTAGAGTTTTTAGTGTAGAAAGATTCCCAAGTATGGCACTTACATCATATTAAAATTTTGTGGTCATTGGAGGTGTTTAGGTCGGTCAATTGATTTTAGTTCGAAAACTAGGGTTTATCGGGTGTAGAATCGTCAATTGTTGAGTTTGATGCGTTAATCGATTGAGTGACCAACCGAATCAGTTTTCACAGCCTTAGGGGGGTATAAGGGCTGTGAGAAAATTATTTTTTTAATACTCAGGGCTGAATTGGTTGGTGATTTGTCAATCGAGTCGGTTGTGCGAGAATTGTTGTTTAAACGTTAAAGTGAGTGTTGTAAAAAGGAATCGCCACCCATATCGACTCGTGTGGTATGTTTATGATAAATGAGCAGGTTATGATGGGAATTTGGTCCATTTGGGGCTGATTTGCTTGACAATTGATTTAAGAACTTATTTCGCACGTATTCGACTCGATTGGCTTGCAAGCGGGTAAATTGTACATCATGGTTAACCCCGATCATGATAGTAGGGTGGGTTCGGTTAACTGAAAGGTCTTAGTGGCTGAGGTAAAGTAAATTAGTATGGGCTAGGCCTTGGGCCAAAACAATTGGGCTTGGATGGTCCGGTAGACGAGTGCGTTAGTATGGGCTAGTTTGGTAACACGTTGTGTACAATTTACAGGCTCTTACTTGTGAGTGTGCACTTAGGGAGTCCTTAGCTCGTTACTGGTGTTTGGTTGACCTCAGGTGAGTTCTTGATGCTCCGTTTAACTCTTTTTAAGTTTTGGGCTAGCATGCACACCTAAGCGATTTTGCTTGATGAAATGTTTGTATTGGTAGACCTTGGAATGTTATAGAATCTGTGTATGTATATATATTATTGTATGGCCAATATTTGGCGAATGTTGTAGTCGTTGTCGACTGCGGAATGTTACGTATGCCTACTTTGTGTTTGCATGCGTTGAATGGAATGTTACGTGTTGGGGTTGTACGTTTTCTCGGCCCTGAATGTTATTATTGAATGTTATATATATATATTTATATATATAGGAATGCACGTGTAGAGATGTTCATATGTAAGGATGATTATTTATTAAATGTGATGACCTAACTGATGTATTTCCGTTTACAGTTTTAAAACCGTTGGAATGATTATTAAGACTTTTGTTACTTATTCAAAACTTGAACTCACTCAGCTTAAGCTGACTTTGAGTGCATGTTAGTGTTAGTTTCAGGTTAGGAAGATGATGCCTTATCGCTTGGACGTGCACGAAGCTACTTGAATGGTGAAGGGCATACGGGATTTAAAGACTTTATTATTAAACATTTCCTTTTTAAAAATTTTTATTAAAGATAATTAAGTTGGTTTTGGGAAAAATTCCCGGGTTTTGGGAACTTATTTTATTATTTACGTTTTCCGCTGAATTTTACTCTGAAATTGGTTGCTTAATGGAACGATTGATTTTTTTTAGTTTGAATATTTTATAATTGTTTTGTATGATTACCAACTGTGGGGTTCCCGGCGTTCGGGGCCTTACACTAACACAGTGATTAACTTTGAGCCGGTGGCTTGTGAATATATTTTGGATTAGCTCCAAAACAAGAATTGTATCATTCATTAAGCCGAAAAAACTTACAAAATATTTATTTGAAATGTTTTAAGCGATTCGTGAAAGTATTCTGTATTTTTACAACCAAATAGTATGTTTTTCTAAATTTACAAAATAAGGCCGAAAAACACTCGTTTTGGCGCTGTTTGTCTTACCCGATATATGTTTCTTGCCAAAAACCGAACCCTAAATAAACTTGGACTCGAGATTTCATGTTCGGGCACACAAAACAAGGCAAAGGGAGCCTGGGGGGTACACCTTGCGGCCGCCAAGTTGGACCACCCCCTCCCCCTTTCGTATTTTCTATCATTTAGACACTTCTTGACACATCTAAAACTCTTTTTATCTTGCAACCAGAACAGGACCAGCTGCTAAGCTTCCATATACTTCAAAACCCTAAGGTAAACCTCCATTTTTGTTGATTTAGAACTTTTACATAGAAATGGAACTTCGATTACTAAAAATTACATCTAGCCATGTAAAAACCGTAAAAATGATCAAAAAACATGTTTTGATCTTACACATGGTTAGAAATCAGAATCAATGACTTTTGGCCATAAACACGGATTAGGAGGTTTAAATCATGTTTTTACGGTTCAAAAGTTTGGTTTAAAACCCTAATCAAAACCTTATGTTTCAAGGCTGGAATTTTGATGATAAATGCTTGGTTTTGTAATATAGGACATGTAGTTACTCTAGCTAAAGGCCAAGAACCTGGACAAGTGGGAAAAGGGCTGAAACGATTGAAAACCGAAAAGGTAATACTGAAACACTAGTTTAGGGGCTGTTTAGGATTAGATTGTGATGTGCTTGTTGTTAGCTTGTGAAATTTGCAGAGACATTAGAGACTATATGAATAAGTCCCTGTCCAAATTTGGTAATTTTTCGACCATCCGAGAATATCTGTAGAATTTATTACCATTTAGGGACGTTTATTTGGGAAAAATACTTAAACTACTTGAAAAATAACGAACTTTTGTGGAGAACTCATGTATGAAATAATATGATTACATATAAATTTTGGGGTCATTTGGAAAACCCTAGCTATTGTTTTGGTCAAAAACCGGTCTAAGGATCAAGTAACCAAATTAGTTTGTGAGGAATGGTGCTAATATGAACAATATGAACAAAAATGACAATTCTAGAAGATGAACACGAAGATTTATATGAGGAAAAGCCCTTGGTAAATAGTATCCCGCCGGCACAAAAACCTTGGGTAGTAAAACTATCACTACCGATTATATTGAACTTGAAAAGAATACAAATGGTGGAATTATAGCTGATCGTGAATACAATGTGTTTGCTAAGAATGCTCAGTACTAGAGTGTTGTGTGTTGCGATCAGCTACAACTCAATATATATTAATAAAATTACAACGGCTACTAACTACTTATGATATAATCTCGGCCAACTTTGCTTTACTATTTCAACTCGACCTGTAAGGCCCCGATCCTGGTAACCCTACTTAGCGTTGGATTTACTCATAAACTCAGTTTGTTACAGCGGAAGTCTATACAAATTGCAGCGGAAATTTAAACCTTTTATGTAACAACCTTATTCTCTAACTATTCTTCAATATGGATAGCCTCGTATGCGCCTCAAGCTTTCCACGTCATCAATAATACATGCATGCATACTAAAAGTCAGCTACACGCTGAGTGAGTTCTAACATTTCTTTCTTTTAATTAAATCTCGAATTATAATTAAATCACATTCTTTATTTATACGCGACGTAACACTCGTCTATAACTAGTCCCGTACGCACTTGCTCATAATTGAGCCTCCTATTCTTACTTGTAATCGAACCATATCAAATTAAAGGGAGTTGCCATCTTAACTTGCTGCACGTGCATGAGGCCCGAAGGCTCTACGCACGAACATGCAATAATTCATTCACATCAATATACGTATTATTATTCTACGCAGGTAGTTGATAGGACTTGTCCCCTACCTTCCTTCTGTTCCATTCTCTGACTTTTACTCGTACAAATAGTATCCATAGCTAGACCATACATTCACACAACATATATATATGCATTTAACAATATCATGCCACGTAATCGTACTACCTTTACACACATAATGAATAACTACTGTACTTAGTATCCCTAACTGGACCACCTATTCATTGTATCCATAACTGGACTATTCATTCATTGTATCCATAACTGGACCACCTATTCATTGTATCCATAACTGGACCATTCATTCATTGTATCCATAACTGGACCACCTATTCGTTGTATCCATAACTGGACCATCTATTCATTGTATCCATAACTGGACCACCTAATCATTGTACCCATAACTGGACCACCTCACCCTAGTATCCATAACCGGACCACCTCACCCTAGTATCCATAACTGAACCATGTTATACATATTATTCTAATTAATCAATTTGTTGTATCTATAATTAGACCACATTGCTATCACAACACGTGCCCGAACACAGTATAGGCTTTTAGTCCTTTATTGTGTTCGTGCATGTGCTTTTCCGTCCATACACTCTACACAAGTATTAGTAGGGCTTGCTCCCTAACACTTTCTATTCTATAAACTACCATTCAAACATTTAAATACATATTAATGAATTAATACGTAATCACGTCCTTAAAAGATATATATAATTAATTACAATTACATATATCTATTCTTTCACATACGAGTATGCATACAACCCCAAAAATGTTTAAAGGAAAAAGGGGGCTAGAACTCACCTGGATCCTGTTGCGTTCACCGTTAATAGTAATTCCTTTCTTCAACTAAGCTCGACTAACTGTTAGTAACGTACACACATTAATCTCTATACTTGTTTGCTATTTATTTCTTTGAGTTAACGGAGTTAACTCTTAAGCTAACCGAACCGAACATATAACTTACTTAAACCGATCGTATTAGCTTAATATGCTTAACTTTATTTAAGACTTCATTAATTTGCATTCTTAAGGATCTTTATTGTTATCATATACATATATATTAGTATACTCATTTCGTTATTATTAGTTCATGTTCTCAACGCGTCTAAGAGTTAACGTTTCTTAAGTGGGTTCGGGTTCGTGTGCTTAGCTCATCTCTATCTCATATTCCTTATTTGAGGCGCGTCATGGGTTGATAGTCGAGTCGGGTCTCGGGTTCGGATTTGTCCAAGTCTTAACCTCCATATATTATATCTTTACCTATTATTATTATTATTATTATATATTATATATTATTATTATTATTATTACTATTATTATTTTTATTATTATAGGTCAAACACCCACCAACCCTTTCTTCCCCATTACTCCCAAACCCTAGCCACCCCCTTCCCCCTGCCTCCTTCCTTCTCCGGCGACACACAGCTCCACCGCCACCAATACCGTCGGCGTCCTTCCTCCCTTTGCCTTCACTAGCCACACCTACCTTATCTTTCTTCTTCCTCTCCTCTTCACCATCACCGCCCCCCCTTTCACTCCTCATCGTTTCTGGCCGCACACAGTGGCAACAAAGTCTCAGAATTCGCATGCTCACAATCGCACGGGGTCCTTTGCACAGGTTTTTCGCATGGGGTTTCGCTTGGCCGGAATTTCGCATCGGGTTTCGCTTGAGATGCGAAACTCATAAATTCGCATAGAGGGTTTCGCTTGAGATGCGAAACTCACAGATTCGAATAAAGTGTTTCGGTTGACGGAATTCGCACGACGAGATTTCGCTTGGAATCGTTTCACGAGAAGTGGGTTTAGTTCTGATTCTCCATTGGCCTGATATTCGAGTCGTTGGTTCTCATATGAAGAACAGGAGCAGATTAGGGTCCCTAAAGCCCCATTGTTACAGTTTGGGTCCGCCTCAATTCCCGTGTCCATCCCCCGTTCACCGGAGATCCACCCTTGCCGGAAACTTAGATCCGTTTCGAGTTGGGTTTTCCTCTTTAGTTTATATTTTGACCATGTGTACATGTATGCTCACATTTGTATGTATTTATGTATATATGTTTTCATGTCATGTTTGATTAACCAAGATCCCTTTCTTAGTTGGTTCGATCGTTGTTCGCTTATGTCGGTTTGACTCGGTTCATTAATCTAACAATAATGAAATGAAAGTGAATATAAATTGTTTACCTTTTTGGTTTGTTTGGACTAGATCTTGGATGGAAAGACCGATTATGTGTATAGGAGATAATTTTGTGTGTGTATGTGTGGTGAAGATGATTAGGTGATGATGATGGAATGATGACGATAAGGATGGAAATCAGGGTTTAGAGGTTTAAATAGGCAAAGCCCAAAAATATGTTTAGGTCCATAACCATAATAATCTTATCCCTTCTCTTAAAATATTTATTTAATTTAATTCAACGTCACGCGAAACGATAACTAAATTAAACTCGAAATGCTTTATTTATTTATTTATTTATTATCGAAACGAGGACGTTACACGACTGTTTAGGAGCGTGAACGAGAAGGGAAGACCAGGTAAAATACTTCATTGGTAATAATAGGAATTTCAGTAAGCACGTGTTATACCTGCAAAAATAGAACGTAATATGTTTGAAATCAATTGTTGAGGATCCTTAAACCATTAAGGATCCTCAGTCCTAGAAATAGCTACCACAGATAACTCATTTAAAAGGAACAAGAATCCTGGTCTCAACAGCTATGTTTTCTGGATTCGCGTTTATTTGAGTCTTATGATCGTTTTTGGCTCAAAAGGGTAATTTGGAAAGATTGTTAGGTTTTGGAAATTTTATAGGCTACTTTGGGAGAAATTTGGATCACTCAGTAAATTTATCGGATTTTCCAAAAATCGTTTGGTATAAACGGACTATTTGCGGGTTAAAAATAACATATAAAATCAATTTTTGTAAAATAATAAATTAGTAAATAATTCAAGAATTTTGTTATTAAATCATTTTATCAACCAACACGTTTACCCGAGTTTATGTAGTCATACCTGTTTTCTAAGGACGTAAACGATCAACTTGGGCCAGCAGATGAAATGGTGGAACCGAGCGAAGTTCGATTTTAAAAATTAGACATTGAACAACGTCACAATCTAAGAATTTTGTTTGATTTTTCGGAAATCGTTTGGTATAAACAGACGATTTTCGGGCTAAATATAGCATATAAAATGAATTTTTATAAATTAATAAATTAGTAAATAAATCCAAATTTTTTTTAATAACAATCTACACATTTTAATTGATAAGTGGCTAAAATTTCATAATTGATAAACAGATAGTTACTTGTGCTAATTTGAATATTAAACAAATTCCATTCTAATAAAAACCGACAAGTTCGTAGTTAAAGAACCTGCTGGAATATCAGAACATCAATAGTGATCAAAAATCATACTTTTGGATTAATTAAGTAAAAACAAACTTTTGTGAAAAATCCAGACAATTTGGGTGAATTGTACGAGTTTTTCTCCAAACCAAACGTAATAAACGGAAATAAGCCCCGTAGGCGAATCCAGACCCCTAAACTGTGATCTTTCTTTATAACTTAACCATTTTATCAACCAACACGTGACCCAAGTTTACATACTTATAACTACTTTTCAAACGCGTAAACAAGCAACTTGGCCCAGCTGGTGAAACGGAAAAACTGAGCCAAGTTAGATTTTAAATATTAGACATTAAACAACATCACAATCTAAGCCTACTGACACTTTCAAGGCGTGACAGCTATGCCCGGACTAGATATACGGCACAGTCTACTATGAATATTATAATAATATTAAAATATTAATACTATTATAATATTGGCTATAGGGACTAAGAGATAGCATGGGAAACGAACCCCGAGCTGACATTGCCTTGAGTACCTACTAAACTGTGAGTTTCATGACCCCTATTTTGAAACTGTTTACGAACTTTTGGGGTGAAAAGCATGTTTATATACATTATCTATCTAAAAATGATTCATGATATCAACTATCTGAACGTTCATCTATAAAAAGTCCCTAGAAATATAATGATTGACTACGTTATAATGAAAGGAGAATAGTATTGCCGATTGCTTATGTAAATGGAGATACTACGAATACCAAAACATAATGAAATTACACTTGAAAACCTGTTCATACAAACACGCTATGTAATGCTAAACACAACAGGTTGGGGAATAACGTGGTCTGTAACAGCCATAGAAATAATGTGGTTTGTAATGGCCATGGGAATAACATGGTCTGTAACGGCCATGGGAATAACGTGGTCTGTAACAGCCATAGGGGTAACATGGTCTGTGACGGCCATGGTGATAACGTTGTCTGTGATGGCCATGAGAACAACGTGGGCAGTGGAGGCCACGAGGTTATTGTGGGCGGAAGGGGGGCCACAGCGATTGAGGATACATGGTAAATACTATACGTGTATATATACACGTGTGTGTATATATATATACACACACACATATACATACTATGTGGATAGACGTAGGAAATACTTTAGCGTATGAATACTAGCTATACACATACACACACTGTGCAATAGTTGATTTTATGTGGAACCGTTGTGGGCGAATGGGGGGCCACAGTGGTGATGTCATGCGAAAACATTGTGGGCGGAAGGGGAGCCACAATGGTTGATTTTTGTGGAAGATAAAGGCACGTAGTACGGACAAACAGTCATGATTC
Organism: Bidens hawaiensis; assembly: GCF_021521415.1. NCBI lineage: Eukaryota > Viridiplantae > Streptophyta > Magnoliopsida > Asterales > Asteraceae > Bidens > Bidens hawaiensis. The sequence goes on along the minus strand of NW_027491074.1, from coordinate 1,005,747 downwards.
TATAATAATTTCAAACTTACATCATGAACTTACACACATTCATATGTACATATAAAGATACAGATGTATCTATATACAAACGTCAATACATTTTTACATACGCGTGTAGCTACAAACTATAACTGTGTGGCACGCAGAACTGATTTCGTTAAAACTTGTGAAACTCACAAACTGTTCATAGTTGACCTGTTTTTAACATGCTTTTTAGGTAATCAGAAAAGTGAAGTAGATTGAGTATGTGCTATGTGTTTGGATTGTGATCGAGGCCGTGCAAACTGATTCGAGTTATAAATGAAGTAGTTGAAGACTAGTTTTGATAGTATCACCTAGTTTATAAAAGATGTTAGAACAATGCAATATATTGTAAATCAGTTAGTAACGTTTCTTTATGAACAATATATCTAATACCAGGTGTATCTGTTACATTACCGTTTTACGCTTCCGAAAATCGCTTAACGGGGTGTGACAGAAGTTGGTATCAGAGGCATTGGATATAAAAGATTAGGTTATCCTTTAGAATACCTATAATATAACCGTAGGCTCGATTATATCTGGGAAACTTAATAATGAGTAACGATATATACTGATGGATGCCGGGATGAACTCATAAGGCAAGTAAGCTATTATGGTCCGGAAAATAATTACCGACTTTCTTGTATGAGGGAATTCGGTAAAAAGTCGCGGAACATACCGATATGTAAAAATGGTAACATACGTGCATAAAAGTGATGTGGAGTATATATATGTAACGTATATACGTGCTTATCTAAGACTAGGTGTATAGATGCGTGTACATACTGACACACACGTAGACGATTTAAATATAATAATAATAATAATAATAATAATAATAATAATAATTGATAAACGCACCTGCATAGATATATAATTAAAGTAGGTTAACAATACTTATAAACTAGTTTAGACCTGTTCGAAAGAAAAGAAAAAAAATAATTTAGTTATAATTAATATAGAGAATAACAAAATATCTACATTTATATGATTTATACATGATTTACATAGAGAAAAAATACACCAACTAACTTAAAAAAAATAAAATAATAAAAGGAAGAAATCATTCAATAAGTGAAATATAAAATGTGTCATTATTAAATAAGTAGATATTTGTTTCAAAGTGACTATTCACCATCTCTTTTATGCAAATACTCTGCAGCAAAGTTTCAGATCATTCCTTAATTATTGCGTCTACATATTTTATCTTAAATAGTTGCAAGATATTTTTATGGATTCCAGATTGTTTCCAGAATCCTTATTCGACAGCTTATAATTAAAATCCAACCATAGCTCACCCAGTTAGTCAGAAACTTTCTTGGTTCATATAATCTATCTAGAAACATAAATTATTTCCAGAATCCATATTCGACAGCCCCTCTTCATGCAATAAACACAAAACCAAACCCACCTTCGTTGCCATCACCACTGTGAGTGTTACTAATCAACTTCATGATGATTCTCCAGACCACTACCACTATCATTAACCATCAACTCCAAACATTCATTGTAACAGCTCCACAAAATAAACCGAGAAGCATTGAACCAACAATACCACCCCATGTTCACCATCATTTTACCCCCCCTCAATGCACGCCCCTGGATCACCCACGGAACCGACTTGCACTTACCTTTTGTTAATCCGTTTTCCTCCACGACGTAAGAACAGAAACCTGTCACCATCATCCACCACCAACAAAACGGAGACCCATTGGACGTCACCAAACGTGATCGAATGTCACCGCCGTTAACTAAATCTGCACTATACCTCCCATCAACGATCATTGGATGTTCGAAAACACGACGTCTCAACCGCTACTCATTTTCTGACAACAAAAATAAACACGCCACGGCCGCCCCCGCCCCTGTCATTTTTCTAGCATTTGTAACTATAATAACTAAAATTTATATATATATTAAACGTTCCATCATTGATATATAATATATATAATATTACTAATAACATAAATGAAAGTTGGTTAAATTTTATATATGGTGTGATAATATAAAAGAAAAGTCAGTACGTAGCAAATAAATAGGAAAACAAACAATTAAGATAGAAACTAAAGTTTAGGATAGAGTTAAATAAGGATAAGTTCAATTGGTGAAGGTAACATCATCATCCATATCTTTACCTTCATCACAAAGGAAACTAGGTATAAATATGTCTCAAAACTAGTTAACATTCACAAATTCACACCATCCGACACTAAATCCCAACACGCTTCATGTTTCCATTTTCCGACGAGCCGGAATGAACCCAAACACCAAAATAGTTTCATCTCCGTTCCATAGCCAAACCCTCCACCACCTCTGAACCATCACTAGGAGACATCACTACGGAACCGGTGAACCGACAAAACAATATAAACTCAACCCAGTACCTTGTATACCGTACGTACGTCTCCACCTTAATTATCAAGGAGAGAGCAAATATAAGAGTTGGGTTATAGAGCTTTTACCATAACACCTCAAATATTTTCCGTCAAAAGTTCCGACGGCAGCGGCTTTGCGATCTTTGGCAAGCCAAAAACAAACTAACGTTACTTATCTTTGTTAGTTATGCTCTATCACTGCGTTATAGAAACCTCTTGTAAAACTCGAAATAGTTTCCGGACAACTTGATCAATTTCCGGCAAAGTATGGAAGAAGATGAAGTTACATAAAGGTTATAAGTTATTACTTTATTTTATCCTATTATGTTAAAGTTGGCTAAACACAAAACATAATAAAATTTGGTTCAAGAGTTCTACACTATCCATATACACTGACATGCATATCTATTTTGACCAACAAATCATTTAAGCTATAGCTAAGTATAAACCACCTTATTGAGTAAATCATCCAATATGGTCTCTGGTTATTAAATTTATTGAAAACTACCTGCTTCTCATTTAAAACTAATTTTCAATAGTTATGAACCATATTTGAAAGTAATTACTAGAAGAAGGGAAATAATAATAATAATAATAATAATTAGAAACACAAAAAGTGTAGCTTACGTGAACTTTATGTTTTGTTCACCAAACATTAAATTAAATAATAAACAAATCCAAATCTAGTTCAATTTGGTAATCAAAATCTGTAATATATGATCTGGGATTAATTTTTGTTTTATTAAGGTTTTTTTTATAAAAAGATTTTCATAGACCACTTTGTTGGATAAATACTTAGTTATCATATAAAACATATGATAGAGATAATTATGGATATGTATACCAGGAGTGAAACAAGTGTCCATGCGCTAGTGGGGGATACTGATTTCTTTCCTGTAGAGGTAGGTCTTCACCAGGGGTCAGTGTTGAGCCCGTTTCTTTTTGCAGTAGTCTTGGATGAGTTGTCAAAGTCGATTCAGGGGACTCTCCCGTGGTGCATGATGTTCGCAGACGATATTGTGTTACTTGCTGAGAAAAAACAAGATCTAAACATGAGGCTTGAGGAGTGGCGAACAGCCTTAGAGACAAAAGGTTTAAAGATTAGCCGATCTAAGACGGAGTACCTCCACTGTGATTTTGGTGGGATAAACGACAATGAAGACGCACAGATCACAATTGAAGGGCAGGTGGTCCTGCAGGTAACAAAGTTCAAGTATTTAGGATCATTTGTACAGAGCGATGAGGAATTAGACAGTGATGTGACCCACCGAGTTCAGGTAGGATGGTGTAGATGGAAAGCAGCCACAGGTATATTGTGCGACAAGAGTTTCCCGACTAAACTAAAGGGAAAATTCTATAGGGTGGCAGTTAGACCTGCAATGCTATATGGAACAGATTGTTGGGCCATCAAGAAGGCACAAGTGCGGAAGATGGAGGTAGCAGAAATGAGAATGCTACGTTGGATGTGTGGGCACACAAGGCTAGACCGAATAAGAAACGTTGTGTTTCGCGAGAGATTAGGGGTGGCGAACAAAGCAGACAAGATAAGAGAGTGGAGACTGAGATGGTTTGGACATGTAAAGAGAAGACAGACGACGAATCCTGTTGGATCCGTAGAAAACATTACTATAGAGGGGAGGAGGGGTAGAGGACGACCGAAATTGACTTGGGATGAGAGGATTAGGCATGATTTGATAGACCTAAACCTCTCCGAGGACATGGTTGAGGATAGGAATTCGTGGAGAAGTAGAATTAAAGTTAAGGATTTTTAGATAGAATTGAATACCTTAGGGCTTAGACTTTACTTATTTAGGTCACATACCATAATGGTATTTCCCTTACATATATTATTATTATTATTAGCTTTTATATAGCTGTTAAACTGTGAACTTATTATTAATATTATTATAATTAGTAGTAGTTTTTATATAACTGTTAAACTTTGATTTCCTTTATTTTGCTTCATACACATGTACTTAGAGCCGAGGGTCTCTCTGGAAGCCACCTCTTTATTCCTTTGGATAGAGGTATGGTGTGTCTACATCTCACCATCCCCAGACCCTACTTATAGCTTTGCTATTGGTGGGATTTCACTGGGCATGATTGATTGATTGATTGATATCATATAAGACATAAATTACTATTTTAATATTTTTAGTTTTCAGTAATAGTTCAAATGATTCCACGTAATATTATCATAAACTAGAAACCATAATAATTGCAAAACAAGAAAGCATTGAACCTTAATTCATGCTATAGATGAAAAAAAAAATGAAAATGAAAAATGAATTTACAGAATTTAGTATTCGTAATACACGCTTTAAACCCAACAAACATATTTCTAAAAGAATATAACTCATATGTAGATCTTTGCAAACACTTATAAAACTGATCGATATCGCTTCAGAATAATAAAGGTACGGATCCTTATCCTCACTCCTTATTACTTCATATTAAATAATATAAACCTATATATTGAGTTTATATATATTTTAAAACTCCTCACGTCTTTGGATTATCAATTCACTTGACTGTCCATTGGATTCAATTCTGATTATAATATTGGATTTAACTTTCATGTCATGCGATAGTAGTATGTTTAATTATACTTATTAGCGCATGTTCCGGTATATGTAACGACAATATATTTGCTATGAGTTATGTGAATAAGATCATTTATATTCCGATACCCTGAGTGTCGCTTCTCGTGGAGTGTCCCACGAGCATGTTGTTGCGGCATCGACAACATGTGCACCACCCATGATGATGAGATCAGTTCACGACATCTCTTAAGTACACGTGTGGTACATATGGCTATTAAGAGGCGTATGGATCGATCCTAGAATATGATTAAGGAGATGGATAGCGGGTATGCCAACTCGCCATCTCATGTGATAAATATGCAGGAGTAGCTACCTGTATGTTGTCACGTTTATGTTCGCTCATGGGTACATCCGTATGATACGATTTAATTTATATAATAATAAGGTTACTTTGTGTAGTATCATTTACCATAAGTTCAATCTAAATTATGTTTCATTAAATTATTAATTGGTTGAGCCTATTATTCCGTACTGAGCATTCGGCTCATTCCGTTATTTATATTTTTGTATACAGGAATGCAGATTACTTTGGGCGGGATTAAGAGAGAAGAATAAAACATCAGGATTATAATAAAATATCTTTTAACCATGTTAGTATGTAAACTATCCTTAAGTTTGCTTTGTTTAATGTATTACACCTTTGACATGTAAATAAATAAAATTATATCTTTTGTTCAGAAACCATGTTTATTGTGACACGTCAGCCCATCCGGGCCGGGGTGTTACAGTAACAATCATAGCCGCCACTTTAGCCCACCCTGAAAACCGTCTACCATGCAGGTACTTTATCATCCATTACCCGGTCAATTCCGTCGATATGTGTATGCATGTGTCGAAAGATGGTTTTAACCCAATCTGTTTTTACATAAAGAGAAGAATTAATTTTAGATACATACACACACATCTATCAAATTGAATCTAAATGCAATAAGTCATTTGGCTTACCTGATTAAAACTTCGTCTTTTAAATTTAAAATAAAGGTCCAGTGTTCGAAACCAATTGGGTGTGTCCAATATTTATTTACAAATACAGAGTTGGTTAACTGGTTAAGCTAACTTCAAACATTTACGTACTTTCAAAGAATAAACCATGGTTTTGTCATATATATTAAAAGAATCAGAAACGAGCTCTGTCACGTAAGTTAGTTTTTTAAACATATATATACAATCAATAACACACACACATATACATACATATATAATATTATTAACCATCATCACAAACTTTTTACTAAACTAACACTACTATATTTATTGTTTTGTAATATCATGTTCGTTACAATATATTGACCTTAGTAATTAAATATTGAGAGAAGTGAACCTGTACTTAAAACAAACCCAAGACTTTAGACATGTCTACGAATAAAATAAAATCAACTTTAATCTTTGGATGAAGGAAAGATATAGCTCGTACACGAGTTTATGAGCTATGAACATGATGTAGGTTGATTAAAGGAGTGTAATGTTGATCACATATTTGTTAAAGACAACTTAATCATCAAACAAGGTACGGATCCTTACCCCTGCTATGTTGCTATCTGGTTCAATTGATTACAAACCCTATTGATTTTCTCATTCATTTGGAACTCCCTTAACTTCTTTGGCATTCTGAGTAGTTAACTATCTGGTATGATTTTAATAAAAACAAGCATGCGGTAGATTTAAGTTTATTTTACTCATTATCGCATGTTCCGACACCGAATTTTTAAATGCTTCAAAATATATATTTTACGATCTGTTACCCTGAGTACTACGCTTCTCGTGGAGTGTCCCATGAGCATGTTGTTGTGGCACCGAAAACATGTGCTCCTTTCGTGACGGAGAGATTAGTTCACGGCGTCCCTAGGTACATGTGTGGTACAAAGCTACTAGGAGGCGTATGGATCGATCTTAGCTCTGTTTCAGTTTATGTTTTCTGTGTTCTGGAAATGGATGTAGGTGTGCCAACCTGCCCCATTCTATGTGATTGGTATATAGGAATGGCCCCCATATATCGTCACCTCTGCTTACTATTACTGTTCGGCTCAAGGGTACATTCGTATGATATTTTAAACTATATGTTACTGTTATGAATTATTTGCTACCATTATGAATCATCTGTTACGGTTCTGAATTATCTGTTACTATTTTGGCTCACAAGTTATTGTTTTGACTTATTCAGAAGTGTTTTGACTTACTGTTTACACAAACTCTTTTATTAACTATGTACCGTTTATCGAAGATGATCTATTGTTGTCAAAAACTGTTTGCTATCGCTGTCGTAACTATTTTTAAAAACTTACCATTTCCATTTTTTTATACTCAAGCCCATTATTCCGTACTGGGCGTTCGGCTCATTCCGTAAAATTTTCCCCTCTCAGGTTCACAGGTTACTTTGGGTGGGATGAAGAGAGTGAAATAAAATTTTAGGATGCTTATGAAGATTTCTAATTGGTGGAATTATGTCTTCGGCTTCTGCATACCTCCATATATCGTGACACGTCAGTCCATATTTGGGTTGGGGTGTTACACGTACGGTACTATCAATAATATTAAACCTTATTGTGACATTCGTGACAAAACTTGATACACCTCAGTATTTACAAACCGAATAAGCGATTAACCGCATACTGCGTATCGAATAAACAATTAAACAAACGGGTCTGGTTATAACCCAGATATCCCGGGGGGCATCTATAAGTGATATACATTAATATAAGCCAATATATTAATATTATGGCCTTAGTTCGATAGCAAATCAGCTAAACGAGACGAAAACGTTCTCGTTTAACTACCCGCTATAGATTTACAAACCAAGCATTGTATCATCCGTTAAGCCGAAAAAGACTTACCAAACACTTGTTTGAAATGTTTTAAGCGATTCTTGAAAATATTTTCGATTTTTACAAATGTATAGTATGTTTTTATAAATTTACACAAAAATAACCAAAAAAAACACTCGTTTTCGCACTGTTTGTCATAACCGATATGTTTTTCGCGTCAAAATCCGAAACCGAAATAAATTTGAACCTAGGCTTTTACGTTTGGGCTTGCAAATCAATAAAATTGGGCCAAATGGGCCAAAAAGAGGACCTATTTCTTTCCCGGCCGCTATCCCCACAATTTAGTATTACTTTAGTTTCCTTTAAAATCAAACTAACTTAGATATTTGTTTAGACATTTTCAGAACCAAAATAATTAAAATACTGCTGTTCTTCAAGGGAACCAACCAAAGATTAAGGTATGTAGCAAGTTTAATCAATTTTAACTTGAATTAATCATGTTTAGTTACTTATAAACATAGTATAATTGTCAAAAATTATTCCTAACCATGAAAAAACCTTAAAAATGATCCAATAACATTTTTTGATCATACACATAGTTAGGAACCTAGTTTGGTAGTTTTTTTGGCCATAAACACGGATTAAATGGTTTAAACGACGTTTTTACGGTTCAAAAGTTCGGTTAACACCCTAGCCGAAACCCTAAGTTCCAAGCTGCCATATTGATGAAACATACTTGGTTTATGATACAGGACCTGTACCTACCTTACATAGAAGCACACGGACCCAGAAACTTGATTAGAAGGGCGAAAACGAACCAAAACCGCTAAGGTAATACCGAATCACTCGATTACGGGCTGTTTTGGATTCGATTGTGATGTGTATATTTTTAGGTCATGAAATTTTGCATCAACATCAGGGACCATATCATTGAGTCCCTGTTTAAATTTGGTATTTTTTCGATCATCCGAGAATATTTGGCGAATTTATTACCGAATTGGGTATTTATTTGGGAAAAATAGTTAAAATACTTGAAAAATTATGAAATTTTGTGGGGAACTCAGATTATATATATTATGATCACATGTGAAATTTGGGATCATTTGGAAAATCCTAAGTATGTTTTATGCATTCATGCTTATTTGAGTTTTCGTAATGATTTTCGGCTCGAAAAGAGTAATTGGCATGGTTGTTAGAGTTTGGGATTTTTCCTGGATGTTTTGTGATACATTCTGGTCACTCAGTAATTTTGTCGGATTTTTCTGAAAATCGTTTGGTATAAACGGACGATTTTCGGACTAAATATAGCAGATAAAATGAATTTTTATAAATTAATAAATTAGTAAATAATTCCAAAAATACTTTTATTAAAATCTACATATTTTAATTGATAAGTGGCTAAATTTTCATAATTTAATTTTTAACGGATAATTAATTGTGCTAATTTGAAAATTAAACAATTCAATTCCGATAAAAACCGACGAGTTCGTGATTAACGAACCGGTTGGAATATCAGAACATCAAGAGTGATCAAAAATCATATTTTTAGATTAATTAAGTAAAAACGAACTTTTTGTGAGAAATAGGGACAATTTGGTTGAATTGTGCGTGATTTTCTCCAAATTAAACTAATTAAACGGAAACGAGCCCCGTAGCGAATCCAGACCCTTAAATTGTGATATTTCTTTATAACTTAATCATTTTATCGCCCAACATGTTTTCCCAAGCTTACATCCATATAACTGTTTTCTGAACGCATAAACGAACAACTTGACCCAGTTGGTGAAACGGGGAAACTGAGCCAAGTGCGGTTTCAATTATTAGACATTGAACAACATCACAATCTAAACCTACTGACACTTTATGGGTGTAACAGCTATACTCAGATTAGCTATACAGCCCAGTCTAGTATAATGATTATAATAATATTAAAATATTAGTGTTATTATAGTATCATTATAGTGACTAGTGAACGAGTCAAAACAACTACGAACTTACATTGTACCGCTGTGCTGATTGTCTTCTAAACCGTGAGTTTCATGACCACACTTTTAAACTGTTTTTGCGAACTTTCGGGGTGAAAAACATTTTGATACATATCTGTATACTCTGTATTGTTTGATGATGGGAAATATCTAAGTGCTAACACACAAAAGTCCCCACGAACATAGTGATTAACTTCGAGCCGGCGGCTTGTGAATAGTACTATTGGTTTAACAAACCCAAATGGAATCGGACTGGTTTCCGTGTCACATAGCGCCGTTTGCACATGACCATACTTATACGAACAGGCTATGTAGTGTTAGACATAGCTACCGGGGCATGTTGTGGGCGGAAGGGAGCCGCAGTGGTTGATTGGGCGTAGGAAATGGATGCACGCAGCATAGACAGTCAAGGCTTCACTGTAGCTTAGTACGGTTGTTATACGCACAACTGATTTCTTGAAACTTGTGAAACTATGGTTGTTATACGTACAACTGATTTCTTGAAATATACAAACATACTTGCGTATTTACAAACTACGGTTGTTATACACACAACTGATTTCTTGAAACTTGTGAAACTCACCAACTACTTATAGTTGATCCGTTTTAACATGTTTTTCAAGTATACTTGATTGGATTAGAAAGCTAATGTGCTACATGTTGGACTTGTGATCAATGCTGGGTGAATTGATGCAAGTGTGTTAGTAGGAAGTAAAGCAACTTAACGGGCTGGTTTAGATTTGTATCACCTAGTTGGTAAACGAAGTTAAATTGATGTAAAATATTGTAAATTTGTTTGTATTGTTCTTTATAAACAATGTGGTTTATACCAGAGGTGTCTGTTATATTTCCATTTTACGCTTCCACAATTGTGCTTAATGGGGTGTGACAGAAGTTGGTATCAGAGCCATTGGTTATAAAGGATGAGGTTATCCCTTAGGACACCTATAATATAAACGTAGGCTAGATTATATCTGGGAAACTTAATAATGAGTAACGATAGATACTGATGGATGCCGGGATGAACTCGCAGGGCAAGTGAGTTATTATGGTCCGGAACGTAATAACAGACTTGCTTGTACGGGGGAATTCGGGGAAAAGTCGTAGAATATACTGATAGGTAAAAATGGCAACATATGTGTATAAAGATAATGTTATGTGTGTGTGTATATATATATATATATATATATATATGTAACATGCATACGCGCTTATCTAGAACAAGGTGTACGAATATGTGTACGTATTGTATTGCTGATAATAGTAAATCCTACTGTAACGAATGTTATATTCGATTATAATCAATATTAATTCTTATTACAATTAAAATTATATTTTATTAAAACTAATATTATATTTTATCATAATTAATGTTATATCTAGTCATAACATAAAAAATATATTATTTGGCATTAAGTAATAATATTCTCTACTCTGATTCGTACTATTGAAAAATATTATTTTTATGACAAATTGTGAAAACGAAAGATGTGAAATCGGTAGTCTCATATCGGATGAACAACTGATGTTGCCTGTAAACGGGAATGCAAGGACGTTCTAGTGAGTCCAAACTAAACCTTGTTGTATGATTGAATCGCACACTAAGCGTAAATTCAAGGCCCAGAAAGGAACTGTGGAAGGTATGATATACGTACGTCCATCTCAAGGGAACACGACACTTCTCGATTCGGACCTAATCTTTATCTCACATACTAGTTTCTAACAACAAATTGAGCTGTTTTCTAGTCATATTTCCACTTCCCTCATTCAAGGATAAACACTATTCCTAGGAAAATACCTATTGACGAGTTCAATTTATGAAATTACAAAATATAATAAGTACTTTACGAAATCCTCGATAAATAAAAGACCGTAATCACCCGTATATACTATTTATCAGCTATAGTTCAAAAGTTTTTCATATCATCAATACTCACTGCCAAATCCACCTAATCAACAAACTCATCAAATCATATGTATATGAGTCTCTTCAACACCTCCCATATTGTTGCCACTCCGATCGATTTATCATAAAAGGGAAACCTCACGCCGCGGACCAATGACGTGTCTTGACTTATAGAGAACATAGTTACTCCCAACTAATAAATCGCCACTTTTGGTAGACCCAGCATGCTTATGGTACTGAATAATCTGATGAAAGAATATTTTGTAATTATATTTAATAACATCGAAAGGTCAAGGGGAGTATACATTGCCTTCGACTACAACATACTGTTTAAACTCATAACGAACAAATGCCTATTTATGGGAGAGGCAGAATAAAATAGTTACCCAATGGTGGGATTACATCTGAATGATTGTTGTATATGTTGTGAACTATTCGTGATTATTATAAGGTGTGCTCAAATAGAGAAGGATAGTATGACAATGTTGGGTCTAGTTTCTATACTCCATGCAAGCATTTGGTAGTGTGCTATGCTGATATGGGAGACGATTTGGATCTATTAGTACAAATATTGACCCTTACCGGGTTAAGATTACTTACCACGGGATGACAATTTCCGATATATACATGCAAACAATGGCCTTATTAGGCTAAGTCTATGTACTATCCTGGGTATATTGGATATATGATTCGGTATGTGTAATACGTATCTGCTATTTGAATTACCTGAATGTTAGCGAATACGATTCCCTACACAATGAGTTATAGGGAAAATTATGTGAGATTTAGTTGTTTATCATTATAGATTGGCCCCGAAGAAAACAAACACGTGATTTGAGGCAGTTGTGGCCGAAATGGTTGTTCGGCAACTGTAGATTGTAACACCGACAATCGTTCGTTGTCGGCATTAATACGACAATGAATACAAATCAAAGGCCAACCACTATCATGGCCGCGAATATTATTTCACCGCCTAATTCTAATACACATACAAATGTTATTTTCTCGATAAATACGAATATTGTCATGAATAATACTCTCCCACGGGACACTGGTGATACTGCCAATAACAATAATTTCCCCCACTAAATGCCATTGGCAACATAAAATCTTTTACCGAATATGAATACTAGTCGTAACAACCGTGATCCTTCACGACGGGAATACTCGTTTAAATGATTTAAGTCGTGCAAACATGTAAATTTTAGTAGTACTAAAGAATCAAAGGAATTAGTAAAATGGATCGAGACGATAAAGTCTGTTATCCGTACCAGTAGCTCCCATCAAATTATATCGTTAATTAAGTTACTATTACACTACTTAGCCACACCCTTGTGTGGTAGTAAGTGATTGTATGAATTTGGGAACAAAAGGCAATTATCCGCATGACCTGGGCAAGATTTAAAACCCTTATATTGAAATATTTTGTCCAAGGAATGAAATCCAAAACGAAATGGCGGGTCAACTGGAATGCACAAACAGTACTAATGATCTGGTTCGACTAATACTATGGTTAGTAGTCCGGAAATAGAGACCTTATCTAATCCAGTTAGCCACTTAACGTTTGAGAATACTGGGACGCAAGCCGGGGTGGTCACTTTGAATTCGATCAATAAAGGTGTGTTGAAAATATCGGGAAATAATCTAGTGCAAAATGAGTTAATCACGAAACAGGAGTACAAGAGCTAGAACAATTTAAACGTGCGCACCCTATAACTCAAAATAATACGACAATCAACTCTAGTTCAGAATTAAACATAAACAATGAACCTTTGCCAAAGGGTATGTCGAATAAAGGCATGTCATAAAAGCGGGAAAATTGGATACTATGCCTGTAGCCGTGAAACCATTATGAACACTGTAAACCGACCATTCTAACCTCACCAATTACAGTTATCCCAATCGTGACCAATTCGATCACAACCTATGACAAACCCTTCTCCTTTCTATGAATGTGGAAGTACGAAACACTCCAAAAAGAAATGTCCCAAATTAAACCAAGAACGAACATCGACGTCTAACTCGGATAGAGGCCGCGATTAGTAATCAGAACCGATAAAAACACGACAAGACATAATTGTGGTGAAAGAATTCATTTGTAAATTCTGACTAATATATTTCAGTTTTGTTTGATATAGGGACCGATAGAAGACTTATTCTCTATTGGCTTCGTATCCCTGGAAAATATACCGATTAGTAAACTAATAGATCCCTATGCTATATAACTCACTACTGATAAATCTATAATTACTAACCAAATCTTCCAAAATCGTCTATTTGTCTTAAACAAACAACTGATTCTTATTAATCTACTCCCAATAAAGTTAGGAAGCTTCGATGTAAATGCCAGCATGGGCAAGTTATTTGAGAAACACATATCATTTGTAAGGAAGAAGTAGTTAAAACTCCTCTTTCAAATAATGAAGCAATTATGGTACAAGGAGAGAAAATGGCGCAATATCACCTCCCGTGTCTCATCTTAAAGTGTTAAAGTGTTTATGCCAAGGGTGTATGGTATTTCTGACAAACATAACTGTAGATAACCCCAATGAAAAACATATAGAAGAGATCCCCGTAATGAGTGAATACCCCGATGTCCTTCCTGATAAACTACCTAGATTACCACCTACCGGACGAGTTGAGTTTCATATTGACCTAATCCCAGGATTAGCCTCCATTGCTAAGGCACCTTATCGATTGGCACCCTCTGAGATGTAAGAATTGTCCAGTCAATTGCAAGAATTACTAGATAAAGATTCATACGGCCTAGTTATTCTCCTTGGGAAGCACCGGTGTTTAATTGGTAAAGAAGAAGGATGAAAGTTTAAGGTGTGCGTTGATTACTAGGGAATACACAAGTTGCCATCAAAAACCAATATCCTCTCCCATAATTAGGCGACTGGTCCAATCAACTCCAAGGGGCGAATTACTCCTCAAAAATCGATCTCCGATTAGGCTATCTTCAAGTTAAAATCCAAAAGGAAGAGGTTTCTAAAACATCGTTTCGAGCTAGATAGGGTCATTATGAACCCCTTAGTTATGCCCTTCGGACCGATTTATGCACCCACAGTTTTCATTGATCACTCGAACCGATTTTGTAAACCATAACGTGACAAATTCATTATAACGTTAGTAATGACCTCTTGATATATTCGAAAACCGAGGAGGAACATGAACAACATTTGTGATCAATCTTGGAGGTGTTGAGGCAGGAGGAAATGTATACCAAGTTGGGCAAGTATGAATTCTAGCTACAAGGAATACGATTCTTAAAACACATTATTAGTGGACACGGAATTCACATACATCCGAGCAAAACCGATAAACACAAGAGTCAACAAAAGAAATTCACCAAAGTTTGGAACCAGGTGTACTATCGGCGCTTCATTGTAAACTTTCCAGCATTGCCCTACTTTTAACCCTTTCAACCCAAGAAAATTGAATTTCTGATTGAGAAGGAGAACAAGAAATGGCTTTTAATCGTTACAACATAAACTTTGTCAAACCTTATACTAAGTCTCCCAGAAGGGACTGATGATCTTGTAATATATTTTGATACATCCCGAAAGGATTTCGGGATGTGTGCTAATGCAGAGAGACAAGGTTATAACATACGCTTCCCGATAATCCAAAACGCACGAGAAAATTATACGATCCTTAACCCAGAGTATGGGACGATTATTTTTGCATCTAATGCATAGGCATGCAACTATTATGCCATCAAACGCATAAATTAAATGTGGCAATAGCCTATGACATGCAATTGATCTAACAAAATTGAATATGGGGTAGAGAGGACGAGTAGAGTAGTGGAATAATTGTAATTGAGAAAACTGATACCTTAAGATGACGTGATAAAGTTAAACATTGGAAAGTACGGGCATTTGAAATGATTGCTTAGACAAACCTTATCGGGCATATTCATGTCGCCCAAAAGAAAGCCTAAGAACATAACAGTTAGAAAATGAAAACTTGCATGGGGACAAGCAGAATTTCGAAAAGAAAGACGACGAAATCCTATGATTCAAAAACCGAGGCTAGATTTTAACTCTTGATAACTTATGTGACTAATCATAAATGAACCACACACATTTGTAAATACCTGACTCGTTCAAGAATTAAAGCAGAGTATCAAAAACCCTCAGTAGTGTTATAACGACTGGAAATTCCTACTAGAAATGTAAACAGATTACAATGAGCCTCATAACACACTTTTATAAATCATCCCGGGAACTCAGTGTGGTCCGGGCACTAGTTGACCGACTAACCTAATTGACACACTCCCTCCCAATTTATAACAACTACACAGCTGGAAAAAAAAAGGTCTACCATTATGTCAACAAAATTATATCTGGACATGATATGTCTATTTCGATTACTTCAGACTGAAATAGTCATTTTGCCTCTTATTTTTGGCAAACTTAAGGAACCGAATCGGTTTCAGCACGACCAGTAATTCCCAAACAAACGATCAATATAGACGAACTATACAAACACTTGAAGATTGCCTTGCGCATGTATATTAAACCTTACAGAAATTTAAGACCAGCATTTTCCACTAGTCCAATCCTTGTATTTTAATAGTTACCATAGTATTATACGAGCGACACTATAACTGGTACGATATAAGCAAGAATAAAAATCGTTACCTTAATAGGCTAAAAGTTAGCAACACTCAAAATGAAAAATCTAATTTGATTTCGGAAACCACAGATAAAACTCGTAGAAATCAAAAACAAACTGAAAGACGCATAAATCTAATAAAAACTATACCAATGTATGTAATGAATTGTTGACCTTTGAAAAGTGTTGTTCGAGTTGAGGAAACTGATAAGTTGACATCAACATACATAAAATTGTACGAGGTTGTCTTGAAAATTAATCCCGTAGCATATTGAGTAAACTATCTAGAGAATCGAGTTCATTCTCGATTTTAGTTCTACTGACAAAATTCTTATATACCAAAACAAACAAGTGCCTTATTGACGAGGCGAGGATAGTACCACTTGAAAACTCACACATAACCAAACTTGTAAAGAACCCGTGTAAATAATAGGCGGGAAAGTCAAAAAGTTACGACTCAACAGACTTTCAATGGTCAAAGTTCGGTAAAATGCCTTATAATGGGGAATTATATATATTTGAAAACAAAAAAAAATATTCTTGTTTGTTCTTAAAAAGCTTTTAACTGGTATATCGAATTTCGGGGACGAAATTTCTAAATGGGGGGAGAATGTGACATTCATGACAAAACTTGATACACCTCAGTATTTACAAACCGAATAAGCGATTAACCGCTTATTGCGTATCGAATAAACGAGTAAACAAATGGGTCTGGTTATGACCCAGATATCCCGGGGGGACATCTATAAGTGATATACATTTAATATAATCCAATATATTAATATTACAGCCTTAGTTCGACAACAAATTAGTTAAATGAAAACGTGCTCGTTTAACTACCCGCTATAGATTTAAACGCGAAAGATAGTTACAAACCAAGCATTGTATCATCCGTTAAGCCGAAAAAGGCTTACCAAACAATTGTTTGAAATGTTTTAAGCGATCGGTGAAAATATTTTCGATTTTTACAAATGTATAGTATGTTTTTATAAATTTATACAAAAATAGCCAAAAAAACACTCGTTTTCGCACGGTTTCTCATACCCGATATGTTTTTCGCGTCAAAATCCGAAACCAAAATAAATTTGAACCTGGGCTTTTACGTTTGGGCTTACAAATCAATAAAATTGGGCCAAATGTGCCCAAAAGAGGACCCATTTCTTTCCTGGCCGCTACCCCCACAATTTAGTATTACTTTAGTTTCCTTTAAAATCAAACAAACTTAGATATTTGTTTAGACATTTCCAGAACCAAAACAATTAAAATACTGCTGTTCTTCAAGGGAACCAACCAAAGATTAAGGTATGTAGCAAGTTTAATCAATTTTAACTTGAATTAATCATGTTTAGTTACTTATAAACATAGTATAATTGCCAAAAATTATTCCTAACCATGCAAAAACCTTAAAAATGATCCAAAAACATGTTTTGATCATACACATAGTTAGTAACCTGGTTCGGTTTTTGGCATGAAAAATATATCGGGTACGACAAACAGAGAGTTTTTCGGCTATTTTTGTATAAATTTATAAAAGCATAATATACGTTTGTAAAAATCGAAAATATTTTCACAGATTGCTTAAATCATTTCAAATAAGTGTTTGGTAACTCTTTTTCGGCTTAACGGATGATACAATGCTTGGTTTGTAACTATCTTTCACGATTAAATTTATAGCGGGTAGTTAAACGAGCAAGTTTTTGTTTAACTTGTTTGCTATCGAACTAAGGCCATAATACTAATATATTAGCTTATATTAATCGTATATCACTTATAGATGCCCCCACCCCCCGAGATATCTGGGTCATAAGCAGACCCGTTCGGTTATTCGTTTGTTCGGTACGTAATATGTGTTTAATCGTTAAATTGGTAATTGTGAATTAAGGTGTACCTGGTTTTGTCTCAATTGTTACACATTGGTTTCTTCTCACTTACATAGCCTAAGCCAGGTTTGTTAGTCACACTTTTTTGAGGCGGAATGTGATCATGTTTGTATCGATTGGGACAAGCATAGAATACGTGCCCAACTTCATTGCAATTAAAACAATCTCTCCTATCAATGAACTTATTGATTTGAGATGTCCTTTTAACCTGATCACTTTTCTACTTTCAAAAAATAAAACTCATCATTTGATTGATTTCTAAATATAGCTTCCTTTTCAGATTCAGAAGTTTTGCCATGCACAAACTTAATCTTTTTCTCTTGAAGTTGATGAGATTTGTTATAAAAGCTTGTTTTTGCAAATCTTTTTGACTCAACAACTTCACTTTCTATATTACCCAACCCCTCAGTAATTATTTCCTCAGTCAAAACTGGTTCTGTCATTTTTACACCGGTTGACTGATCACAACCTGAACTCTCATTCTCATTCTTTTCAGACTTATCATCAGCAAGCTTTGAATTATTATGATGTGGAATATTAATTTCCACATTCAGTGCCTTTTTGGATCCTTTTGGTTTCTTTGGAACATAAGCATTCCACATTGGTGGATGCACGGCATGATAATTTTCTTTTATATTCTCAATCTCATTATCCTTTGTATTTGGGATAATGTGATCAAGAGCATATGATGATGAAGCATAGCTCACTAATTTCAAGTTCGCTTTTTCCTTCTCAATCTTGAGTGTTTGAAGCTCAAGTTTGAGAGCAGCATTCTCATCTATGTGTCTGCTAATGGCTAAATTTGTCTTCAATCGTGTGTTTTAACATTGAAATTGTTTTCTGATCTTGCAAATGTCTTTCAAATAAATTCTTTTCACACGATTTAAGTTTCAAATATTCCTCATTAACCACATTTAAATCAAACAATGCTTTGTCATAGTGCTTTTTCAACTCTTAATTTTCAAGAGTTTTAAAGTCACATTCATCACAAGGCAATTCACATTTTTCACAAAGATTGGAATTAAGAATTACCTCATTTGCTATGAATGCTTGGTCAATTGGTTCTTCAGTAGAAATTTCTGAATCTTCATCAGTGACAACTTCAACAAACTTTTCCTCTATAGTTGCTGATTCCTCTGATTTGACTTCTGGAAGTTCCTCATCCTCTTCCACTCCAAAGTTGATCTTACCTTGAGGTACATCTTCTTCATAGAACCATCCTACAAAACTTTCGATAATAGTAGGAGGAAATAAAGAAATAAGATAGTCAGAAGGAACCTCATGAATTTTATCATATGTTCGAGGAAGTTCTTCATCAGAAGTATCAAGATCAACCTCTTGTACAACCTTGTTGGTTTCTTCTTTCACATCCTTCAACACCTTGTCCAAGCCCTCATCATTAACCACTTTATCATCAACCAAATAATCTATCATCTCATCAGATTTTTTAATCATAGTCTCTATCTTTAACCTCATTATCATTAACCACTTGAGCCATATTAACTTGGAACACTGAGTTCCAATTGAAACCTTCATCAACTTGAGCTGTAGCAGCCTTTTGTTGTGTCGTTGACGCTTCAGTAGGTTTCTTTCCCTTCGATGATTCTCCCCATGGACGATGATATATTGCCTACTTGTAGTCATCCCATCCAAAAGGATTTGCAGCATTATCATCCACACTTTTGCTAGTGCATCCCCTCTTGAAATGTCCTTTCTCTTTGCAACGAAAACATCTTACTTTAGACTTATCAAAGCCCAACTTTGATGTCGTTCCAACAAACACATTCCTTCAAGTTATTTCTTTAAATCTCTGAGCTCGTCTTATCACAAGTCGATCTTACTTTGAGGTATATCTTCTTCATAGAACCATCCTGCAAAACTTTCGATAATATCAGGAGGAAATAACGAAATAAGATAGTCAGAAGGAACCTCATGAATTTTATCATATGTTCGAGGAAGTTCTTCATCAGAAGTATCATGATCAACCTCTTGTACAACCTTGTTGGTTTCTTCTTTCACATCCTTCAACACCTTGTCCAAGCCCTCATCATTAACCACTTTATCATCAACCAAATCACCTATCATCTCATCAAATTTTTTAATCACAGTCTCAATCTCAACCTTATCCTTAACCTCATTATCATCAACATGAATTAGTTGTGGTTGTTCTTGTTTCTTTAGTATGGTTCCGCAGATTCCATAATCAGATCTTGGTAACTAACTATTTGCAACTGGACAATTTAAAAAATATTTTTCAAATACTTCAATATTATTTACTGGATGAAAATGGTCAAATTTATAATCCCTATTCATGTAGTAACATCATTTTAAATCCATTCAATTTGAATTGGTATTTTCTCCATTACAATTATTGTGAAGAGACATATACAATCGTTAATCTTGGGCAGTTTCTTTGTCAAAATGTATGTATAGCAAAAAAAGGACCGCATTTAAAATCAGGTCAAGTTCTAATTATTCAAGTTGACTTTGTGGTAATACGATCAGCTAAGCCTTATTTGGCTACTCCAGGAGCAACTGTTCATGGACATTATGGGGAAATCCTTTATGAAGGAGATACATTAGTCACATTTATATATGAAAAATCAAGATCTGGTGATATAACGCAAGGTCTTCCAAAAGTGGAACAGGTGTTAGAAGTGCGTTCGATTGATTCAATATCGATGAATATCGAAAAGAGGATTGAGGGTTGGAATAAATGTATAACAAGAATTCTTGGAATTCCTTGGGCATTCTTTATTGGTGCTGAGCTAACTATAGTGCAAAGTTGTATATCTTTGGTTAATAAGGTCCAAAAGGTTTATCGATCCCAGGGGGTGTAGATACATAATAGGCATATAGAAATTATTGTAAATCAAATAACATCAAAAGTGTTGGTTTCAGAAGATGAAATGTCTAATGTTTTTTCGCCTGGAGAACTAATTGGATTGTTGCGAGCGGAACGAATAGGGCGCGCTTTGGAAGAAGCGATCTGTTACCAAGCCGTCTTATTGGGAATAACAAGAGCATCTATGAATACTCAAAGTTTCATATCCGAAGCGAGTTTTCAAAAAACCGCATGGGTTTTAGCAAAAGCAGCTCTACTGGGGCGTATCGATTGGTTGAAAGGCCTGAAAGAAAACGTTGTTCTGGGGGGGATGATACCTGTTGGTAGCGGCTTCAAAACACCTTCAAGCGAACCTAACAACATTCCTCACAACATTGCTTTTGAACTCAAAAAAAAGAATCTAGTAGTGGGGGAAATGAAAGATATTTTGTTCTACCATAGAAAATTATTTAATTCTTGCCTTTCTTCAAAGAATTTCCATGATACACAAGAAAAATCATTTTTTTATTATTTTTAGGGTTTAATGATACCTAAGAGCAGATTCACCCCTTTCTTTTATCTTTTAAAAGGATCTGTTGGTTTTTAGGTGCAGTCATTTGATTTGGTAATAGTAATAAAAAAAGTAACAAATAGAAAAGAATAATGGCTTGGGCTGTGTATTGACGCCAATTTGCGGTAGAAGAGAAGGTTCCATCGGAACAATTTTTTATTTCAGTGTACCTCTTCGCATTTTTTTCAAAAGGGAGAGGCCGTGTGGGGAGAAATGACAAGAAGATATTGGAACATCAATTTAGAAGAGATGATGGAAGCAGGCGTTCATTTTGGCCATGGTACTAGGAAATGGAATCCTAAAATGGCACCTTATATCTCTGCAAAACGTAAAGGTATTCATATTACAAATCTTACTAGAACTGCTCGTTTTTTATCAGAAGCTTGTGATTTGGTTTTTGATGCAGCAAGTAGGGGAAAACAATTCTTAATTGTTGGCACTAAAAATAAAGAAGCTGATTCAGTAGCATGGGCTGCAATAAGGTCTCGGTGTCATTATGTTAATAAAAAATGGCTCGGTGGTATGTTAACAAATTGGTCCACTACAGAAACGAGACTTCATAAGTTTAGAGACTTGAGAACCGAACAAAAAACAGGGGGACTCAACTGTCTTCCGAAAAGAGATGCGGCTATGTTGAAAAGACAATTATCTCATTTGCAAACATATCTGGGCGGGATTAAATATATGACAGGGTTACCCGATATTGTAATCATCGTTGATCAGCACGAAGAATATACGGCCCTTCAAGAATGTATCACATTGGGAATTCCAACAATTTGTTTAATCGATACAAATTGTGACCCCGATCTCGCAGATATTTCGATTCCAGCGAATGATGACGCTATATCTTCAATCCGATTAATTCTTAACAAATTAGTATTTGCAATTTGTGAAGGCCGTTCTGGCTATATAAGAAATCCGTGATTAATAATAAGATAAATAACTTATTTCATTTCGGAACCTTCATAGATTTATCGAATCGGTTACTCTTTCTGAATCTCAAAAAAGAGATAAAAATAACAAGGAATAGAATTTGATTAGTTGGTATTCAAAATATACGATTCAAGTAGTCAAGTCGAGAAAGAGATGGTTGAATCAAAATAATTTTGTTTAAAGTTCTATTTTTTTTCAGAGGGCAAGATGAATGTTCTATCATGTTCCATTAACACACTAAATGGGTTATACGATCTATCCGGTGTGGAAGTAGGCCAACATTTTTATTGGAAAATCTGGGGTTTCCAAGTCCACGGCCAAGTACTTATTACTTCTTGGGTTGTAATTGCTATCTTATTAGGTTCGGCCACTTTAGCCGTTCGGAACCCACAAACCATTCCGACCGGCGGTCAGAATTTCTTCGAATATGTCCTTGAATTTATTCGAGATGTGAGTAAAACTCAAATTGGAGAAGAATATGGTCCTTGGGTTCCTTTTATTGGAACTATGTTTCTATTTATTTTTGTTTCTAATTGGTCCGGCGCCCTTTTACCTTGGAAACTCATACAATTACCTCATGGGGAGTTAGCCGCACCCACGAATGATATAAATACTACTGTTGCTTTGGCTTTACTCACGTCAGTGGCATATTTCTATGTAGGTCTTACCAAAAAAGGATTAGGTTATTTCGGGAAATATATTCAACCAACAACAATTCTTTTACCTATTAACATTTTAGAAGATTTCACAAAGCCCCTATCACTTAGTTTTCGACTTTTCGGAAATATATTAGCTGATGAATTAGTAGTGGTTGTTCTTGTTTCTTTAGTACCTTCAGTGGTTCCTATCCCCGTCATGTTCCTTGGATTATTTACAAGTGGTAACTAGCGTATGGTGCTGCTACAGTTGGTGGATATGTCAAGCTTGGAACACTGAGTTCCAACTGAAACCTTCATCAAATTGAGCAGTAGCAGCCTTTTGTTGTGACGTTGATGCTTCAGTAGGTTTCTTTCCCTTCGATGATTCTCCCTCTGGACGATGATATATTGCCTGCTTGTAGTCATCCCGTCCAAAATGATTTGCAGCATTATCATCCACACTTTTGCTAGTGCATTCCCTCTTGAAATGTCCTTTCTCTTTGCAACGAAAACATCTTACTTTAGACTTATCAAAGCCCAACTTTGATGTTGTTCCATCAAGCACATTCCTTCAAGTGATTTATTTAAATCTCTGAGCTCTTCTTATCACACTTGCCATGGACCACCTTATATCAATCATTTCCATTTCCTCTGGGTCGATCTGATCATAGTCTTCTTTAGTCATATTGTAATTTCCAATGCGACACGCAACCAAGCACTCGTAAGATTCTAGAACAGATCCCATAAAGGCCATGTGTTCCTTGACAGTGTCAGTGGTTATGTTTTCCGTATTCTTTAGGTTCACAACAATGTTACAGTATCACATCAAAATCTTGTGAACTTGAAACTGGTATGTTTCCTGAGTACTACTGCAACACTGTGGAGTAGCAGAAGTAGTAGGTACGCTTGTAGCAAATGTTTGACTAGATTGTTCAGCACAAAATGCAGTAGGAATCTTGAGATTTGAAGAAACACTCGATTGAGAGCCTTTGTAATATAATCCCACATCTTGTGATACGGCTGTGGATTTCATTTTTTTTTCTTTCTAAGCTCCAAGTCAATTTCAAGTTGCTCGATAAAACTTGCAAGATTCAGACGGGCATAAGCAATGGGGTTTGATTGTTGAATCAAGATAAAAGTACCCCATTCTTTAGGTAAAGCATCTGCAAGCTTATCTATATACTCATACTCGGGCTTGTTAATCTTCAGCCTCTTTATTTCATTCACAAGGTAGCAGAATCTCTCAATCAACTGTGCAAAAGATTCACCCTTAACTTGAGTAAATATGTTGAATTCTTTCTTCAGCAATGCTATTTTACTCTTTCTCATGTCAGGGTTTCCATGATCTTTGTTCAACAATGCCTGCCATATTGAATAACAGGAATCATTATGCTGCAATAGTTGAAAGATCTCAGCTTTGATGGCTTGTGAAAGAGATTTAACATCCTCTTCTCTTTTAGGAACAAATCCTTATCTGCATCAGCAATTTGAGATAATCTGTAATTTTCCCCGTTCTCATTCTTGGGAATTATGTATTCTTCCTCCACGGAAGTCCATGTTTCGTAGTTCAAGGCTTGAACATACGTCTCAAATTTGTTATCCCACGAAGGATAATCTTCCATTCTTAGTAGCTTAGGAGGTTAGTTGGAAGTCCCTATTTCATTTTCCAAATTGATGTTTTGAAGTAGTATAGATGGTTGTGACATGAACGCACTTAGGTTTTCCATTTTGGTCAAACACAGTCAACAGATATGTATGAAGAGATGGTCAACATATATATTTCTGGTCAAAGATGGTCAACGTATAAGTTTCTAGGTCAACGGATCTGTTATGTGGTTAAAGAATAGTCAACGTATAAGTACCTTAGTCAGCGTATATCTAATCAACATATAACATATGCTGCGTATATGTTATACGCCGTATATGTTATGCGTGATCAACATATACGGTACTAAAACATATACAGTGAAAAACATCCTTTTGGTAATTTTGAAATTTGAAGGTGCAAATGATGTAGGAATTGAATGAAATTTTGAAGGATTTGACGCAGATGTATAAGGAAGGTATTGTGAAAGTTTGGAGAACTTTTGATGGTGGAATTTGAATGTAGAGAGAAAATCCTTGAAAACTTGAAGTGTTCAAGCTAGTAACGAACCATATTGCTTTGATACCACTTGAAATGACCTGTGATCTTGATGTAGATTACAATAGGATCTCTGAATATTATAGCTTGAATCTCAAAGTGTGGAATCCATTTAGATTGAACACACACAAGTAAACATTAAGCTCATTTTCATATATAACATGAAAGATTACAAGATATGACACTTTGCAAACTTTCTCTCTCTACTCTCTCACTCTGACAATGACCAAAAGTCTATCAATCAACGCATATGTCCCCTTTATATAGGAAACAACCTGAAGACACACAAGACCGTATATGTTATACGGCCTATAACATATACGCCGTATAAGATATCCGCTCTTGTTGACTTATGCGTTGAATACAATATAACATACATTTGACATTTTAAGCCCTGTACAATCATATCTAATACATCTAAGACCCTAGCAATAGACATTATGCTCTAACAAAATGAAGTACTTGAAGAATAGTTTTGATTGTATCACCTAGTTTGTAAAATATGTTAGATCAATGTAATATATTGTAAATTAGTAAGTAATGTTTCTTTATGAACAATGTATTTGATACCAGGTGTGTCTGTTACATTACCCTTTTACGCTTCTGCAAATCGCTTAACGGGGCGTGACAATAAATATGTAGGAGTAGTTACCTGTATATTATCACGTTTTAAGTTTCACTCATGGGTGCATCCGAATGACACGATTAAATTTATTTAATATTTATTTGCATCGTATCATTTATTATAAGTTCAATCTAAATACGTCCCATTAAATTCTTAATTGTTTGAGCTTATTATTCCGTACTGAGCATTCGACTTATTCCGTTATTATTTTATTTTTTTCAGGTCCACAGGTTATTTTGGGAGGGATTAAGAGAGAAGAATAAAATATCAGGATCTCAATAAAATATCTTTTTAACCGTTCTAGTTTGTAAAATAATATTAAGTTACTTTACCATTTGTAATATACCTTTGGTAAATAAATAAATAAAACTATGTCTTTTGTTCAGAAACCATGTTGACTATGGCACATCAGCCCCTTCCGGGCCGGGGTGTTACAGCTATGGTATCAGAGCAAACAGCTCTTTCCTGTAGAAACTTAAACATAGTTATTAAGACCTGTGAGGAATGGGTAGAAAGTAGGGTATAATTAAGTTAGAAATTACTAGCATATTCTAATCCTTACATCTATTGTTTTAGATGCTTCCTCGTCGTCAGCCTCATAGAACTATTTGCAGTGACCGTCACCACAACGAAACTACTTTTAACAAAACCCCAGTTGATCCAAATGTAGTTGCTGCCATTAACCAAGCTATTGCTGGTTTGCTTCCAAACCTTGTTGCTCAAACTGTTAAAGCCGTTATTCAACAAACTCGTCCCCCTAGAAAACATAAACGACAATCACAATTCTGGTCCTTCAACTTGTGAGATGTAACATCTCGGAAAATCCCATATTTATTTTGGGCTAAAGTTGTCAACTTTAAAAGATGAGGGATTAAGGATAATCTCAAAGATAAGTAATGGAAAAAAAATGAGATAAGAAAAATAAAGATATCTCATGTTAAGGAAGTAGGAAATCCATCCCACATGAAAAGATGGAAGAAAGTGAAAGCATTCCACATCGGTATAAATAAGGAAAAAAAACTTTCATCCCACGCGGAAACAAGAAAAGAAATGGAAGCTCCTTATAAGGAAGCAAGTTTCCACTATAATATTCTTATGTGGCTAACCACTCTTCATAGTCCTAGCGGAGGGTGCTAAGCACCCGACGTGCACACGCTCGAACTCGAAATCGGACTTGGACATGGACTTGGGTGATGGGCGTAATGTGGCGTTTTGATGGCGCTAGGGCTGAGGCAGCAACCACGCATCATTCCCCTGACATCGCGCTACGCGATGCACAAGGAGAAGGGACTATTGCGCTATGCAATGGTACCTAAACTCAGCTATAAAAAGGGACGGCATTTCATCTCACACCTCAGTCAGACACTTTTACACACAGTTAACCTCGGTTGCGTACCGGTCTCGTGGAACGTGCCAAGATCCGAAGCTCCGACGATTTAAGCTGTAGAACGCGATATAGAGTAGAAGTGCCGCTCGATCAGTCACAAAAAATTAACTCCAAATAACCGTACGAGGTAGGGGTTCTATTAAGTTATTATTTTATTATTATTATTATTATAATAGCTTAGACCGCAGTCGGGGGTATAACCCAAACCTTGATTACTGATAAGTATAATATAACTTTTCATAAGCAAAGGTTATAGTTAATTATTGTTTCTTCATGATTAAGAAACGTAATCATTTACATACAAAGGGTATAGTTAAATAGTATTTCTTAATGATTAAGCAATATAGTATTCATTCACACAGGTTATAGTTAAAATAATGTTTCTTCTTGAAGAAGAAACCTGGTATAAATGTTTCTTTTGAAGATGAAACATGGCACATAACTGATAAATAAACAAAAGGACTATAGGTCCAAATGTTTTACACAAACAAATGATTTGTCAAGTGAAAGCTATACAAAACAGACTATGGGTCTGAAGCTAGATCGATGATCTAGATATTTATACAAATGTTATTCTCGTACTATAGGTCCGAAATAACAGTCAATCAATCAATCAGAAAGTTGAAACAAGAAACATGAATCAATAACAGAAACTAATTTAAAGACAGGGGTCAGTAACAGAAACTTACCAATAGACAGGAACCAGTATTAGAAACTGATTACAATCATAAAAGGTGAATATGCCTTAAACTTTTACAACTCTTATAGAGTCTGAACTGTTTCCATGGGATTTACAAATCCATAAAACTTGGTGTTACAATAATAAGAAAAGGGCATACTCAGATTAAAAGTATACATGTGTCTGGATCCATTCATACATGGTGACTTGGAGTTCCCCGAGGCCATGCATATCATAAAACATATCTTTGGAAGTCTACGGGACTGTTCAGAGAAATGATATTATGTATATGATTAATGTACTTAGGGTAATTTTATCCCAATTAAGTTGGGTGCCTAATGAGTGTTGTCACAAAGCTATTATTGTTGTTTTCATAATGGTATTGAACTGTGTCAGCGTCATTAACCGGCTGTGTGCTGACGTATTTTTCCCCCACATTTCAGGGAAACTATAAAGAATAAAACTGACAGGCAAGACAGACTAAAAGATTGAAGACATAGTTATTAGAGGTGATCTGATGGCTCAGATATCTTATTCAGAATATTATTGAAGAATTATATTTTAAAAAGGCAGGTATTTGAATTATCAAATGGGTATTCAAATTTCGAGTTTTCAATATAATAATATTTTATCTGAAAAGACTTCCGCTGATATCTTAATCAAAAGGGTATTCTAACCCGACATTTTATAAATGAAAATTATATTTTAAAGACTTCCGCTAAAACAAACCCGCAACTCTGATATATTTTTGAAACAAATACCAACTAACGGGTGTTGCACCTAGGCCTTAAGTTGGGGTGTGACATGAGAACACCACAAACAACATTTCTAATGGTATACACATGTGGATCGAGAAATTCCTAAAGCAAAAGCCGAAATATTTCAACCACGCAACTAATCCCATCGATGCAAGAAACTAGATAGCCCATATTGAGAAGATTTTTGAAGTCCTTGGAGTTGCAGATCAGTATTAGGTTAGATTGGCAATGTCAAACCCCAACCTCAAGCATAAATGCCGGGGCGTGAGCTGATTGTTCATAGCTCAAAGGTACTATCATAAAATAAAAGTGACAATAACTATTAAGTTAACTATTTCATTCAAAGATGCACACAATATCCAAACGTGACAAAATAGTTCAAACAAATAAAAATAAAATCCCAAACAATACTTAGAAATAAATTGATTTCATTTAAACCCTAAGGTCTTGTCTAAGTGTCCAAACATCAATCTTCAAGTCAAACGAAAACCTGCATATGCGTAGAAAATACAATAGAGTTTGTCAACATAAAGTTGAGTGAGATTATAACCAGTTTTGAATTGATATAATTAATATGATAAATAATCAAAATGTAAAAAATTAAATGTGAATACGTTGGACCTCTCTGAAATATGAATGAATGAATATTAACAATTAAACAAGTAACACATAGCATTCGATCGAAAAACACATAATTACACGTTTGATATTTTTGAGATATATAGATAATACGAAAACAGATAATACGCATATGCCCCCAAAACTTGTGAAAATTCAGTAAAATAGGGGAATGATAAAACTCACCTTAAATCGAAGTCTAGTAAAATAGGGGAATGATAAAATAGATCATCTTCTAACGAGTCAAATGAAATAAACCAACTGAACCTGAAACATTGAGGTAAGAAAATACGAGTAAAAACGAACTCGTTTCCGCTGGAATCATTCCAAACGGATGTTTAGAGCTCCGGTTATGTTAAATTAAAGATTTAAGCGAGTCGCTACTTACCAGAATCCGAACAGCGATCCGGAAGTCAGGTTTTGTTCAGTAGCCTTAAAATTTCGTTACGAGAATAAAAGTCTTCTGGACTAAACATTGGTTCCAACCAGAATTATGAGTAAACGGATAGTCAAATTTGTTGACTGTTTTGCCCTTTAATGGGTTTTAAGAAAATTGACCACTCAACACCCTTCAATCACCGAATTTGATTGAAGATTATTGATTAGGGAATATGTATAAACTATTTTACAATTTACAACTTACCCGAAAAGTGAAAGAATCAACCAAAAAGAGGAGTCAAAGATCAACACACTAGCAAAGTCAACCTTCAAGGCTTGTATCTTCAAGTAAAACAAAAAAAACGAGCAACATGATGAAGGTAAGAGAAGGGTGACGGCTGGGAATGATCAATTAGGGTTAGGTAAAGTTTGTGGCAGATAAAATATAAGGGTTTATATAGGAAACACTAAAACAAACTAATTACGGTGATTTCACTCGTTTAAGAAACCGAATCGACCTTTAATGACCGAATCCATATAACGATTAGTAAAATTCATTCTTGGTCAAGGGGTAATGAACATGGAATGTATCTAGGCTATATTCCTTTTCTTGGGGCTTAATTTACACAATTTAGTCCAACAATAAGCGATTTACATGCCAGAAATGAACTAGGAAAGCTTATCAAACAATCAAAATGCACAGCTCACCCATAGCGCCGCACCCACCATGGGTTACTGCCGTTGCGCGACGCTCCAGGGGTAGGGAGGAGGTGTTATTGATTTTGGCAAGATTATTCCTTGTAGTTCATAAAAAGGATAAATATTGATTTTTTTATAGTTAAAACAAGAAAAGAACATCATGGAAAGTGTAATGGGTATAAGATGAACAAGCAAATCTTAAATACTTATAAATGTTTGACTTGATTAATAAAAAAGATCAAAAAAATGTTCTTGGGTCGGGTTTGTAAGTCCCGTGACAGGATCTTTTAATGTGATATCAATAAACTCGTTTATTAGGCGGAAACTAATAAGCAAGCCGATTTTATAACAATCAAATAACAACGATGAACACGATGAGCTAGCTTCAAAACACACGTATATTATTACATCAGGTGCTTAAGCCCTTAACAACCTTACAAGGGTGATCGATTAACTTAGACAAACAACCCTATAATTCGTTAGATACATTCGTATATATAGACTACCAACCTAGGCCCAAAACACACTAAAGCCCACCAAAATCTAAAGATTTCGGTTTACATATATTATAGCCCAACTAGCCCAATACTACGTTTAATACTACAAAGCATAAACCACAAAATATAGCCCAACAATCTCCCCCTTGGTTTATTGCTTGATTCTAGCTGTATACAAAATATCAACCGCATCTCTCTAGTATGCGTCCGAAGTTTCCGTCTGTTGAGCTTGGTCAGATTTAGTAGCTCTCCATCCACTAAGATCTGTTAGTGTAGACTTCTTTAGTCCTTTATTCCTGATATAATGAAACCAACTAAAAATCCAGCACAAGTCATGATACTTGCCAACAGAAGTAGGTGTTGTTTCAACTTGCCGCTTGATTTATCGGAGGATACATTCTGTTGACCCTGGTCAACTTTCGAAGTTCCTCCCCAATTACCACCAGTTGCTGATGTAGTAGTCTTGGCAGAACCCTTTGATTAAGATAAATAGTAGAAGATTTTCGGTCCAAGTGATTCAGAAATACTAAAAACGATATGTTTTCGGTTGACCAGACAGGTTCTCGGTCAAGGTTTGACCGATAAATCTCTGAGATGTCAGTTGACCAAATAATTCTCTGGTTGACCAAGAGAATTCTGTCAATCAACAACGAAAACCCTTGGACACAACCCATCATCTTTTCCATTTCGCCAATCACCATTAATGACCAAACCTGCAACTACAAGCAAAAACTCAAAACACAATCAATAAAGTTAAAAGAAAACCCAAAACATAGTAAAACAAATCCTAATCTCTCACACAGAACCTGTAAAACCGATCATATCTCATGATCCAATCAAAACAACACCACCTCAAAATTCTCATACTAGCGAATCAAAGATAGACATCGGTTTAGCTTTACTTACCTTTCAAAGAAATCTGTTTAAGCTTTGATGGAGACAATATAAGATTGATAATTAAGAGTTGATGATTTCAGATAGATTTGATGTTTACAGGTCTCAAGAATGAATGTTGATGTGTAATGAGTGCCTTTTAAACTTCCGAGACTCATCCATCTGGGCCGAGAACCCATATGGGCCGAGAACAAACATTTTGGGCCAATTTGACCAGGCCGAGATCACGATTACATATATTTTGAAAGCGTTGTGCCAGACATAATGACCCAAGGAAATTACTAGCAACCGTCAAATTTCATGAACAAAAACAATCCCAATTCTTGTGAAAATGATTTCTTAAAGACGTTTGTTTTGACACGAGTAAACATGAGGTAAAAATTGAAAATTAAAAAGAAATAAAATTAGAACAAAACTAATCTAAAACAAAAATAATTTACCCATACGGCGTTCAGTAGATTTAACATATTTTGGGATTAAATTTCAGTTGTTTATAAAACAAGCAACCTTTTAAGAAAAGATCCGAACATGAAATCATAATGATTAAGATATTTTCACAGTGATTCATTTTCAGCATTATTATGACATAGTGAAAAGGTTGATAGTATATAATTAGAAACTTAGCATGATTTTCATTGTGCAAGTGATATGCTTAGATTCAATTAGGCATAAATCTTATATGAACATTACTTATGGACCTATGATGCCCCTTATCTCTTCTCAAAGCGTATTTGGCTTTCCCCAGATCACCTCAATTTGACTCCGACCCCCTAGTGCTTAATCAAAAGAATTTTCCTATACAAGAATAATTTAAAGCTTTAAGGTTGAACGTTGGACTTACATGCCATCCGGACTTACAAGCCTTACATTCATGGTATTTAGAACTTATTTATATGCCCCACCCCTGTAGTTCCCTAGTGCACCTTTAAGCTTTTAGAAAACAAATTTAGATTGAAACAAATATAAATATAATGAATTTTTTTATGCTAATAATGAAATATAATGATTTTGGCGATGAAGACACTAACGGGCTCGTGTATGACTAGGTAATTGCTTATCTGCTTATCATTCGGAGAGATGTATCTAGAGACATGCAAACATCTTCAAAATGACTCTCCACAATAAGTTTAGCAGATTTAGTTTATATCACTTCAAACTTTTACTTATCATGGAAAGCTACCATACACATCAATGACTGTCCAAAAGCCCTTTTAGCTTAATAACTTCACACGTTAGGCACACAAAATCAATTTTCTATCATTTTTCAAAGGTTGGATCAATTTTCATTTAAAAAGAATTTTTAAGCATCTATAAAGCTTTTAGCTGAATAATCATATCACTTCCCAGATGATAACTTAGAAGAAAATTTTAGATTCATTCACCCCAGTCACTTTCAGTCTTCAGTTAAATGGCTATCCTATATCTCTACAGGTAGACAATAGGACCAAACATATATTAATATACGTCCGTCAAACTTAGGTAACCGACATAATTTTCAGTGAATGAACTTAAAAATCAGATAGTTAAAACAAAAACATTATATAAATTTTTGTATTCAGTCGCCCCAGTCATTTTCAGTCCTTAGGTTAATGGCTATCTCGTACATCAAAGATTGACAACGGGACCAAACACAAAGAATTATGTCCCTTGAACTTGAGTAACCGGCATAATTTTAAGCAACAGAACAAAATGAATTTTTTTAATTAAGAAAACACACGCTTTTTGTATTTTTGTTTCTTTTTCTCCCCCTAAATTTGTACAGAAATTATGATGAAACATTAAAATATTTATGTACAAATTAACCTCAGAAATACTCAATCATCAAAACGAAGCATTTTAAGGAACTCTACAAGCACATTAAATCTGGTCGTTTCGACCAGTTTTGTAAATAAGTCTGCCACGTTATTATCAGTGTGGACTTGTTCATAATGAATCAATTTCCGGTCATAAAAGTCACGAATAAAATGAATTTTGATATCAATGTGCTTGGTTTTAGAATGCTGAATCGGATTGTTAAGAATGGCAATGACAACATCATTATCACAAAAAATAAGAGTGTCAAGAAATTCTAAACTGTAATCCATCAATTGATGTTGCATCTAGATAACCTGTGAACAGCAGGCGATAGCAGCAACATACTCAGCTTCAGTAGTGGATGTGGACAACGTTTGTTGTTTCTTGCATTGCCATGAAATGATTCGATTCCCCAAGAATCGACATCCAGTAGAAGTAGATTTCCTATCAATATCATCACCTCCATAGCTGTCAGCAAAAGCTTACAAATCAAATTATGAGTTTTTGGGGTACCAAAGACCTTACTTCGGTTGCCCTTTCAGATATCTAAAAATACGTTTAACAGCAATTAAGTGAGAGAGTTTATGATTAGCCTGGAAGCGAGCGCATTGACAAACTACAAACATGATGTCTGGGCGACTGGCAATGAGATACATCAAGGACCCGATTATCGACCGATAGTACGTTTGATCTATGGGTTTCCCATCAGGATCCGATGAAAGAAGAGGTCTTTCTGCCATAGGAATCGCCGCACTCTTGGAATCATGAAACTCAAACTTGGCCAACAAATCCTTGCTATATTTCCCTTGATGAAGCAGAATGCCTGTCGAGCTTTGACTTATCTGCAAACCCAAAAATGTCGTCATCATCCCTAATGAGCTCATCTCGGGCCTCTTCTTCATTACTTCTTCAAACTCAGAACAGAGATGTCATCCACATAAATCTGAACCAAGATCAGATCCTTTCCAGCAGTCTTTATGAACAGTGTCTAATCAATGGTTCCTCGCTTATACCCATGCTCCAAAAGACGAGCCGTCAACGTCGCATACTATGCTCGAGGAGCCTGATGAAGACCATAAAGAGCCTTGTCCAGCTTGTAGGCATGCGACAGATGCTTTGAATCCACAAAACCAGGTGGTTGATCAACATTGATTTCCTTATTCACTTCACCATATAAGAACGCTATCTTGACCTCCATCTGATAAACCGTAAACCCCATGTAAGATGCATATGCCAAGAAAATCCGAATGGCCTCAAGACGAGCCACTAGAGCATACACCTCAGTATAGCCTAATCCTTTAACCTGACGAAAACCACAAACCACAAGCCGCGCCTTAATTTGAACAATAACCCAAGTATCATCTTGCTTGTTGCGAAAAACCCATCTCGTGTCCAACGACTTCTTCCCAGCAGGCAACTCAACTAAATTCCAAACCTTGAGTTTCTCAAACTTATTTAGTTCCTCATGCATGGCGTCAACCCAGCTTGGTTCTTGCAAAGCCACTTAGGCTCAATCTGGGAAATAAAACAAGAATACAAGCAATTGTTGATAGGTCCTATCTGACTTCTGGTTGAGACACTGACTTCAAGGGGACCAATAACATTCTCGATTCGGTGAACCCGCTGAATTCTTGGTGGAATGGAGTGATTAGGAACAGATTAGTTAGTTGGTAAGTTCGTTGGATCTTCAAGGACTTCAGTGAGAGGGTTCTTGGATCCAGATACCACAGTAATATGCGAGTACGAGGTACTTGCAATATACTCATTTGGTATGGCAACAGGGAGTAGAGTGCTACCAAAAATATGACGAATGACACTTTTCCCCCTCAACTGTCGATGCCTCGGCTGTAGAAGTCTCTTGTGGGGATACAGTCTTGGTAACAACTTCTTCTAGATGTTCAGACAATGGCTGAGTGTACAAAGATTCAGACGGGTCGAAACTCAGCATAGGAGACTTTTAAATATCAGTAGGAACGTCTTCTTCATCATCAATAACAATAGAAGTGGCTACTCCTGAGTTCTCTGCATCAACTACTGGAAACACATTGAATGGCTTAAATAGTTTGTTGTAGAGGAATAACCAGTTAGGACCCATATGAGCATCGGTTTCATTCTTCTCTAGCCAGCGAACAACATAGGATTCAACGATCTGTTTCGATGCCTTGTTGTAGACCCTGTAGGCAGTGCGATCGGCATATCCAATGAAGTAACAACCATTTGCCTTGGCTTCAAACTTTGGAGTTGATTCAAGATTCAGTAGAGTACACGGGCAACCAAAGGCTCGAAATTGTGCAACAGTATGCTTATGACCATAAACGATTTCATAGGGAGTCTTCATCTGCGATTCGTTGATTAACACCCGATTTTGAACATAACAGGCTATGTTGACCGCTTCAGCCCAGAAGAATAATGGTAACTTTGAATCACACAACATCGTTCTTGCAGCTTCGATCAAAGTACGGTTCCGTCTTTCAGCAACACCATTTTGCTGTGGAGTACGAGCTGAGCTATACTGATGAAGAATTCCCTTTTCGGCACAAAAATGATTCAGTGTGGAGTTGTTGAACTCCGTGCCATTGTCACAGCGAATTCCCTTGAGCTTCAGATTTAGTTGATTTTCCAGAAGCACCACGAATCTCTTGATCAATTCTGAAGTTTCACCTTTATTTGACAAGAAGAACACCTAAGTGAAACGGGAGTAGTCATCGGTGATAACCAAACAATAATTACTTTGAGAGAGACTTAGAACGTGAACTGGACCGAACAGGTCCATATGAAGTAGTTGAAAAATGCTAGAAATCGTATTGATCAGCTTTGGCTTGTGTGCTTTGCAATGATGTTTGCCTAAAGCACAAGCCACACATTTCTCGATTTTCACAAAATCTCTGACAGGCAGACCACGAACAATGTTATTTTCGCAAGACGTTTCAGGGTTTTAACATTTGCATGACCAAGGCACCGATGCCAAAGCATGGCATTGTGTTCCGACACTTTTGAAAACAAACACGTAATTTCGTCAGCGACATTCTTATTCATGTCAATCAGGTAGGCATTGTCTTTCCTTTGAGATCTAACAAGAATCCAATCCTCTAGTACGATGATACCAGGCTTCAAAATCAAACACTCTTTGTTGGTGAAGTGGGTTGAAAAACGTTTGTCACAAATCTGCGAGATGCTGAGCAGACTGTGTTTCAAATCCGGAACCTGGTTCACATTCTCAAACTTCAGAACACCATTACTCACAGTACCCTTCTGAGCAATCTTCCCCTTCTCTCCTCTCGCAAAGGAAACATACCCACCATTAAAAATTTGAATGTCGCTCAGTTGAGAGATGTATCCTCCCATGTGCCAGGAACAGCCACTATCAACATACCACGATCTGATGATATTCCTCCCTGCACGACGTGTGAGATTAGTTAGTTTTAGGTACCCAGTCCATAGTCGTTCTGGGTAAACCCGATTTGTTCAACCGTATCATGGGTTGCCATGACATGTCTTACTGATTATCAAAGATCGAACAGGAAGGCTTTGAAGACTTGGTCACCGGAGACTTAGGCAACCATCTGTATATAGGTTTTAAAGCTTTATTGTTTTTACAGATGGTGGGCTTTGTCTCCGGTTTGCGAACAGAAGCCACATTTGACTTGGACCATTTGAACGATTTCTATTCTGACGCCCTCTTGGGTCTCGGAGCCGAAACCGAGTTTTGTTTCTGCTTTCGAACTGTAATAGGCTTGGTCTGATGGGAATTTGACTTGTCAGCCTTGTCTCTTCTCCAATCACCGTCAGAGGGCTTTGCCTTGTAATACCTCTTCTTATTTGAGTTAAAATTCTTGTAGGTATTTTGAGGCATAGTCCTCTGATGGGGTCTATAACATGGAACATACAGGGGACGAGAACAATTTCTAGCAATGTGACCAGGAATACCACCGTTAAAACAGGTTTGCCTTTTAATGAAAAAATAGTTATGGCCGATTCCCGGTCTTACTTTGTTGTGTAAGCTTGTTTGTCCGTCTTTGGACTTAGCACTAGATTCTTCACAATTGAGATTACAAGAACCCTTTTCTTTAACAAACTTAGGTGACAAATTCTTAATCCGACTTTTACTTTCATCAAGTTTATTAAATAGCATATCACTGCATATTGAAGTTTTTGAAAAATCAACCAAACAATTGTTTTTGCTCTTAAAAACAGAGCTCACACAAACATCAGTAGCAGCATTATTCAAAACAGACAAATTCAAAGAAACAATAGAATCAGTAGGTGAATCATCATCCTCATTAGTCAAATCCTCAACTATTACTTCATCTGCACGTGAGGTAAATACATTAGAATTGTTCAACACAGATGTTGATTCAGTAGCCATAACTGAGCAACCATACCGCATACATTTTTCTTTTTCGTCTTCTTCCTTGGTAAGAGGAAGACTAGTGTAGTTATCATTATATGGAGGGGGAAGCATGTTATACCCAATACCCACATCCTTATTCTCTTTCCATTTTAATTGATTTTTCTATCATTGATTCAACGACAGCACTAGAGACATCAAATTTCTTAAAGTTGAATTCAGAATTTTCAAATTTATTAGTTAATTTAGCTATCTCCAACTTTGATGCATCTAACTTGGCGGTTAGTTCGGCAGTTTTCTTTCTAGCATCTAAATGGTGATAGCATTTTAGGCTGAAATCAGATTGAAGTTTTGAAAAATCTTTTTGATGTGCCTCTATTTTCTCTTTTAATGCCTTTTCCAGTTTCTTAAGGGTATTATTTTCATTTTTAATTCCCTCCATTTCTCTAAGCATATTACTATTGAGAATTTTATACAGTTCTATCTTATTAATACATGACTGGGAGCAAAGTACAGAACTTACCTCAAAGGATTTGGTGGAGGTGAAAGCCATAAAAGCATGTTGAAGATCCCTAACCTGCTTCTCAGCTTCATTCTCCTCTTCCTCGACATCCACCTTAACAAAGTTGGCAGTTTGATTGCTGATATTCAAAGCTACCATCTGATCCTCCCAAGAAATGTTTTGAGCCACCAAATCCCGCTCACCTTCACTTGAACTAGCTACATTCTCACCTCCTCCACTGCTCATTGGAACCAAAGTTCTCTCCCTGTTTCCCTCCTTTGTTGGATTAGTGCATTCACAAGCAAAATGACCTAGCTCATGACCGTTGTAATACCTTAAAGACCTCTTGTTGAATCCCACCTTTTGATTTGCAGGCACATTCCAGTTATTTCTGCTTATCCTCTTAGTGAACTTTTTGGCTCTAAACACAGCCATGGCGATTTGTCAAGCAATATCCATCTCCTCCACATCATCAGGATAGATCTAATCAAGCTCTACAGCCACAACGGGTTGTACCAAATCTCCAGCACGAAAAGCATTGTAGCAGTTCATAAAACCTGCCTTCAAAGCAATGTTTTCTTGAGTCTCCTTAGAAATAATAGGAATATGAATGGGAGACTAGCTGGAGGAAGCACTGGGAGCCGGTGGCTTAGTTGCGGGAGCCGATTGTGGGAAGAAAAAAGGAGCAGTCGGTGCTAGTTGTGGAGTGAATTGTCCTTGAGCTGACTTGAACATAGGGAAGGTCGGCTGAGACTGTTGTGGCTGAACTTGTTGACCTTGAGAAGACCTGAATATTGAGAAACTGTCTTGTGAGACGAGAGCATTGTTAGAAGCATCACTAAAACCAGCAGCAATGTTGGAATTTGCATGATTGATTGCACGCTGCTTGTCATCCATATCACAAGCCTTAATGATCGCTATCACCTCTGAAAGGGTCAGTCTGGCCAAGTCTTTAGTCTTGTTGATAGCAGCCACATTCAAATCCCAGCTTTGTGGCAGTGAGTTGACCAGCTTATTGTTGATCTCAACAAAAGTGAGGTTTGTGTTGGCTGATCTCATCTATATGACCAGTGAGATAAACCTGTGTAGCTGTTTCTCTAATGACTCTCCCAAGACATAATTGAACATGTTGAACTGTCGTCTCAGAAGATCATGCCTGCTTCTCCTTATATCTTGCTTTCCCTCATACACTTCAATGAGGGCCTGCCAAAGCGCTTTCACAGATTGTAGTTCTCTAAACCCCAAGGCAATTTCAGGTGAAAGTGTCGTGGTAAATGTAGCTAGAGCCTTCTCATCCTCCTCAACCTTATCAAAATATGCATATGAATACAACTTAATAGGCTTCGTCTCCCCTTCGTCAGAATATTCTCTCTGATAAGTTATGACCTGGGGACCTCTGAGAATGCTCCTCCAGATCTTTGCATCCTTCGCTTTCACATACTTCTCAAACCTAAAATTCCACTCAGTAAATCCCTCAGAAGTCAGTAAACGGGGAACACGAGTAGTGGTACCCATAACTGAGTCCAGTTCTTGGTGTAGAGTAGCATTTGAAGAGGTACCGACAGATTGGTCCGTATCAAACTAGACCCAAAACTATGAATTCAGATGAGGATAGAAACCGAGAACAGTGAATGCTCTTTGAGAACCTAGAAGTCTTCCCGAGAACAAGAGAGCTGACCGAAAATAGTCAACATTGCCCGAGAACGCTGTAAGCTGACCGAGAACACTGAAATCTTTCCGAGAACACTAAAGTTTTCCCAAAAACCCCAAAATCTTCCCGAGAACCCTGAAAATATCCCGAGGACACTGAAATCTTTCCAAGAGACCAACAAGGCTACCGAGAACTATCAATTTTTTTCCGAGAACCTTCAAAATGTGCCCGAGAACTATTTAAAACTCAAGATATGGTAATCTTAGAAGATATAACCAAATCCCGAGAATGCAGGGATTTGAATTAAATTCAAAGATTTAACCAAATCTTCTCCGAGAACTTTCACTAGTCGGAAAATCACGAAGAACAACTGATCTTCAAAGTCTAGAAATCCTCAACCAAAGCACTCCCGAGAATTGCTGGTAGAATGCTTGATATAACCGTAAACCGAGCCTAGAAAAGGTCTAAAGGCTTTGATACCAATTGTAAATACCGTGACAGGATCTTTCAATGTGATACCAATAAACTCTTTTATTAGGCGGAAACTAATAAGCAAGCCGATTTTATAACAATCAAATAACAACGATTAACATGATGAGCTAGCTTCAAAACACACGTATATTATTACGTCTGGTTCTTAAGCCCTTAACAACCTTACACGGGTGATCGATCAACTTAGACGAACAACCCTAAAATTAGTTACATACATCGTATATATAGACTACCAATCTAGGCCCAAAATACACTAAAGCCCACCGAAATCTATTGATTTCGGTTTACATATTATAGCCCAAGTAAGCCCAATACTACGTTTAATACTACAAAGCATAAACCACAAAATATAGCCCAACAGGGTTAAATCTAAACGGATACGAGTTTTGAAAAATCCGAGATGTTACAGGCAACTTACAAACTGGAAGATGACACAGACTTGGTGAGAAAGATAAAAACAAGCTAAAGGTGGAGACGCTTATGCCGCTAATCTTTCATGGGTTAATTTTTGCACCATTTTCAATGACAAGTACTTTTCTACAGCCGATAAGGAAGCTTATATCAGAGAGTATGGTTGTTATCCGTCAAAGAAATGATGGACCTGCTACGGAGTTTATTACTCGATTCTCAAGGTTAGCTAATATAGTAGGAGACGCTGCGTGATCAGCAGAAGCCCAGACAGAAAAATGCAAATGGGCAGTCAGTGATCAAATTTGAAAGTCAAGCATTTATATGAAATTCAAGGATATTACCGAAGTAGTTGATGCAATCAAAACTTTTAAGTTTGAAAGAAGAGAGTTCTTATCTTGAACTGGGGAAAACAAGAAGAGAGACAGAGAAGGGCACCTTAATTAGTCTACCAGCCAACCATCCACTATAACACACCTGCAGGAACGCAAGATGCAAGTGAATAGAAACTCTGGAAATCAGACACGTCCTTGGCAGCCCAGTCCACAAAACCAAAAGCCTGTTCAAAACCAAATTCTGTATGCATAACCTATTAGATCTCCACCACTAAACCAATATATAAACCCGAACCAGACCATATATCCTCTATGCAACACTTGTGATAAGAGACATCAGGGCATATGTAGCCAAGGCAAAGGAGAATGCTTTATATGTGGTGCAACAGGGCACATGATCAAGAATTGTCCTAAACAAGACACCAAAAAGAAAACCGGAGGAAATGTTGCACCAACCAATGATGGAGGAAGAGTTTTCGCACTTTCTGCTGCTGAAGCTACAAATGCTACATGTACAGTATCTGGCTCCCTTTAGTTTGGTGAAGGTTGAAAGAACTTGTGAGGGTGGCGTGAACACTCCTAAGGATCTGAAATGTTATCGCTTATATCTTGAGGAGCGGAAAACAACGAGATTGGAAGACCACAAGTAACATTAAGTCCATCTTTCATTAGTAAAACTCAAAGGATTACAAGACATGACAATATTAAGCACTCTCTCTCTCTCTAGTATCTGACTTGAATAACTAAAAGCTCCTAATTAATGCATAGGTTCACCTATTTATAGGATTGACTTGAAAGCACTCTTGGGGTGTATAAGATATACGACGCATATGTTATGCGTCACATAACATATGCGGATCCAAGGACTTATGCGCTAACATGATATTAAAAAATACATATGACATTTATGCATACTTCCTAATACATATTATATCCATAGACGTACTTATCCTAACAAACCCCCCCGGATATAGCTTGATCTATTTTCCCAAAACTATACATCAAAATTTTGATTTAGAAACTATAAATTGTCATCGGTAGGTGTAGTCTTGTCAACACCCTAGCCACTAGAAGATTCGGTAAGTTGTATTTGATCAGATTATATACATCTGATCCGTGATGATTTTCTTCATTATGTGCTTCCGAAGAAACTAAACAAAGCATGATATTGGAGAGTAGAAACTTGTCCATTCTTTGTAAATTCTCGAATTCTCATGTTCTTCAACATCTCTTCATCCTCATCAGGATCATCTTCTTCATCAGTAACCTACAATCAACCATTATCAGTAAAATACAAACTAATTCCGTATATGTATTTTTGCTCCGGATATGATTAGTTTCTGGATAAGTCAAATCAAGTACAGATATCATTTCAAATCTCAAGATTAAACCAATTTTGATATCCTCAAGACTTCTGAATCAAATTTTAATATAACTTTTGGAAACTTGTAAATCAATCAGCAAAAACTGAAAATC
Source organism: Bidens hawaiensis (assembly GCF_021521415.1). Lineage (NCBI taxonomy): Eukaryota > Viridiplantae > Streptophyta > Magnoliopsida > Asterales > Asteraceae > Bidens > Bidens hawaiensis. The sequence continues at coordinate 962,951 of NW_027491074.1, read as the reverse complement.
ATATTCTAATTCAATATCGATCATAGTATATTACCTGTTGTAGGTACACGAACTAGAACTTATACGTGATTACCAATCGATCAAGTATGAATCCGAAACTCGGTATGATAGACATTATGTTATATATGGAATTATCAATTAATGACACCATGATAATGCTTACGTAAGTCGATCACTGTTTCATCTATCACACTAAATGTTATCTAAGTACCACAACCACTAGATAAACAATATTTTATTTACTTCATATGCGACGGATATGTTCTGTATAAAACCTCAACATATATGGCGTATAAGTCTAAAACTTATACGGCGCGTAACTTATGCACTGGGTAGGTATTTATGACTTATGCGTTGCATAAGTATGTCCAATTGATTTTTGACATTTCTTGCAATTTACACCCATTTGATGTCCCAAGTAAAACATAATGTCCTTGTACATCAATATAATAACTTAAAGTAGCTCATTTTGAAAATGCATTGTATATCAAGTCCAAATTAATGACCTTGAGTATAATAGATAAACGTTTTGTCTTTTTGGTTTTAAACTAATTTGAAAAACGACACAAGATTCATTGTTTTGAAAACCCCAGAGATAGTTCACCCATACATCAAGAGTCGAAAACTAAATCAGAAACAAAATCTTTTTGGTTTTTCAAATAAAATCAACAATAAACAAAACAAATGAATTTCAAAACTATTTAACGAACTTAATATCAAATATTTTTTTGAGTTTGAGCAGGGAATTATATTAATCAAGTTGCCCTTCTATCACATTTTTATTTTCAGCATTCATAATCACCAATGTTAAGTCAGTCATTGGTATTGTTGTCCACCTAAACCTTCCAAACAAATGATTCAGGAAATTCTGTGATACATTTAATTGGTTCAATTAAGCACGGATCTTATGCGGACCCACCCATCAGACATAATTTTTATATCTTTATATAGTTCGTTTTTCACATGCATACTTTTTCAATATTTACTCACAATCGATTAGCTATGACTCATGCAAAAGTAACAAAACAAAAAAACTTAGAACGTTAAAATTTTCCCTTAAGATCGGTATTACTACACGCAGATAAGGTTCCATTTTAACAAAAATAAAAAGATAAAATAAGATGAAGTTGTATAAGGCTTTAACAATCAGGTCGGATAATACCATATTATTGTGCTGAGAAAGTCCAAAGATTTATACGAAACACTAAGAAAATAATGCAGAATATCCAAATCTTAACCTTCAGGTCGGATAATCTTATCGCGCAAGAGAAGATCCAAGATTTGAATAAAAATAAAGAAAAAATCAAGTTGAATTTCTTTGAAAAATAAAAAGAAAAATAAGATGAATTTCTTTGCAAAATGAACACATGCACACACAGCAATCCTTAAACTTTTCATTTTCTTAAAGCAGATATTTAACTAAGCTTCAAGATGTTAATCCACTAGATTTGGCTGTATTAATGTTTGTATCACATATTCTTCCTTACTTGTTTGTTTTAAAGGCCTACCAATGCACTAAAGCAATTAAGCTCACAGCCTTTTATGCCTACTTTTACCGAATTTGGGACTAGATGATCAATGTACTACGATCTTCCCTTTTTGCTTCAAAAACTCATTTTCTGAGGAGCAACATTTTAAATGTTTTTTACATTTTTGAATTTTATATTGTTTTTGGCTTTTCAAATTTTTCAATGTTTTTGGTTTTTCAGAATTTTCTCCCCCTAAAATAAAAAATCATATGAAAATATTTACAGAAAAACAAAATTGACTCTGATGTTCATGATCACAAGATATTTGACTCATCCAATATCTCGGTAACCCTCTTATCACCACCGCCCAAAAGTCTTATACCGTTAAGTTTTAGTAAGTAAGAAAAACGTGACTTATCAAAAGCTTTGGTAAAAAGAATGAAGTGATACCGTATTTCAATGTGTTTAGTTTTTGAGTGGTTTACCAGATTCTTTCTAATTGAAATAGCTGCGGAATTATCTACAAAGATAGGGGTAGTAAATAAATTCAAACCGTAGTCCCGCATTTGTTGTTGGATCAACAAAACCTGAGAACAACATCTGGAAGCAGCTACATACTCAGCTTCACAGGTAGATAGCAATACTGTGATATGCTTTTTGCATTGCAGGGTGACAAGACGATTGCCGAAGAACTGGCACCCCGCTGTTGTAGATTTAGCGTTCAGCTTACATCTTCCATTATCTGAGTCTGGGTATGCCCTCAGCACAAACTCATCGTCTTTTGGATACCTGAGACCTACCCCCGGACATCCCTTCAAATATCGTAAGATACGCTTGACGATCATGAAATGTTATACTTTCGGTTTCGATTGGTATCGGGCGCACAAACATGCGGCATACATGATGAATGTCCGTGTTGCAGTGAGGTACATCAATGAGCCAATCATGGATCGGTATAACGTTTGATCAACCTTCTCCCAGTTGGGATCAGGACCGGTACCATGGTTCAATGGTAGAGGAGTATTGATTGCCATTTCATCAGATATGTTGAACTTTACCAGGACGTCGTTGACGTATTTGGTCTGGTGGATAAAGATACCATCTGGTAACTGCTCCACTTGAATTCCTAGGAAAAACTTCATCTTCCCCATTTCACTCATCTCAAACTTATGTTTCATCACCTTCTCGAACTGCTTGCACAGATCGTCGTTTGTCAACCCAAAGATGATATCATCGACATAAATTTGTATGATCAGATGATGTCCGTCAACCAATTTTGTGTAGAGTGTACAATCGACTGTTCCTCGGATAAACACATTGTCCAAGAGATGTTGGGATAATGTCTCATACTAGGCTGTCGGGGCCTGATGGAGATGGTAAGGAGGTACACTATGTCTTTGTGGATCGGATCAACAAACCCCGATGGTTGTCCCACGTAGACTTCCTCACTTATCTTTCCATTCAGAAAAGTGGACTTGACATCTAGCAAACATTTCCATAAAGCCAGAAAAATCCGAATTGCTTCTAGCCTTGCTACAGGTACATAAACTTCTATTATACTCGATACCCTCTCTCTGGTTGAATTCCAAAACAATTAATCTTGCTTTGTTACTCACAATAACCCGTTCTCGTCTCTCTTGCATTTAAACACCCATTTTGTGTTTATCTGTTTCTTGTTCTCAAGCAAGTCGACAAGCTACCAGACCCCGAGCTTTTCGAATTTAATCAATTCTTCTTGCATCACATTAACCCATCTCTCCTCGATCAGGGCTTCTTTGTAAGTCTTTGGTTTAATTTGCAAGATAAAACATTTAAATGAGAACTGATTTTGTAAAGGTGATAAACTAGTATGGAAACACTATAGGCTTTGATCAATTTGACGTCGAGTCTGAACCCCAGTATTCAAATCCCTAATGATGTATCCTCGGGATGATAGGACAACGTTCTCGATATGACTTCAGTAGGAATTGATACTTTGGTTTGAAGATTGTTGAAATTTTCATCTTCAGCTACTTCGGTTGATGAATGAGAGATAGCCTCAATGATCTCCTCATCTGTTTCACCACCATCATCAAACACAGGTGTTGTCTCTGGAACAACATCGAGTAGAGTAGGATATGGGACATCATGAGGAGTTGAAATGATAGGAGATTCTGATGTCGGTACATTGATTGAATCATCTGATGACTGTTGCTGATATAAACATGGTCACAGTATCATCAGATAGAGTCTCCTTAGGGAATTTGAAACTCTCTCAAAGGCTTTCATAATCAAACAATCTAAAATCAACAGGTCGTTGAGTTGGTGGCATGTAGCATTGACAGTCCACGTTCTGTACTTGCACAATCTTGTGGAGGATAGGAATACACACACGTTGTAATGGACTAGCATACCTCATGAAGAATCCCTCAATCTATTTAAGACCGAATTTGCCACTTGGTTCAAGAATTGTACATGTACAACCAAACGGTTCGAGCCATTTTTGATTTGGTTTATGTTATTTAAGCAGCTCAAAACACGTTTTGCCAAACTTCTTTAAGGTAAGAACCTGGTTGACAGTATAATAAGCCGATGCCACCGCTTCAGTCCAGAAATTCACAGGTAATTTTGAATCAGCAAGCGTAGTACGGGCTGTTTCAATCAAAGTGCGATTCTTTCGTTCAGAGAACCCATTCTGTTGTGGAGTATAAGGTGCGATAAACTCATGAAGAGTCCCCCGGTTATTACAATACTCCAGCATTCTATTGTTCTTGAACTCGGTCCCGTTGTAACTTTTTATTCTTCGAATTGGCAAATTGTACAAATTCTCGAGTTTCTTGAATAACACCATCAGGGAATCAAATGTTTCATCTTAGAAACCAAAAACACCACCCACGAGAATCTTGAATAGTCATCGGTGACCACCAGGCAATAAAGTTCACCCGTGATACTTTTGACATTCACCGGACCAAAAGATCCATATGTAAACGCTCGAAAGGTAAGTTGATGGAATTAATAAGCTTCTTTGGATGAGATTTCTTTATCTGTTTTCCCTTCTTGCAATCTATACATTCTTCACTCAAATGGAAACTTCTTAGATTAACTCCCTCGACCAAATTGTTATGAACCAAATGATTCATCTTCCTCACATTGATGTGACCCATCCTTCGACGCCACAAGATACACTCCCGTTATGATGCTTTGGATATGAAACATTGAGCAATTGAATTAGACGTTGATGTTGTACACTTGTTGTGAACATAGAGATCGTCCTCCCGATGTGCTAGCGTTAATATCCACTCGTCAGGTATTTTGAAACCAGGTTTCAAAGCCATACACTCCTTGTCAGTGAAGTGAAGTGAATTGAGAAACTCTTATCACAGATTTGTGATACGCTGAGAAGATTGTTCTCCAACTCTGAAATATAATTCACTTTATCAAATGTGACTTTCTCGTTAGTCAACGTTCCCTCACACACTATATGTCCTCCTTGATTTCCCGCGAAACCGACATACCCTCCTCGAATTGATCTAACTTTTTCGAGTAAGTGAAGGGTACCCATCATGTTCCTTAAGGATCCACTATCCATAAATGAGTAAAAAGCCCATAAATAGTTCGTTTATGTAATCTCTATATAAACAACCCTTAATCTCCTTCCATAACACTTTACACAAACCCTAGAGGAGCCTTCTCAACCGTCATTAGCCTCTGATCGTCAACAAACCCTTCGGTTTTTGCATATTCGTTGAAGAAACAAGACTTGTTCATTGACTTTGCTTGCTTTAGGACCTTTGACATCCGTTTCTCATCGATCCTTTCACTTTCCGGTTTCAGGTTCAGATCATTAATCTCGTTCGACGCATAGATGACGACTCGCTTAATCATTAGTTCGTTTATCTTAATTATTAATCACTTGCCTTTAATCTAAGGTGAGTTTCATCATTCTCCTTTTTATACACTGTTTTTCAAACGTTTTGGGGACATATGCGTACTTACTCACATTTTCTATCCTATATATATACACAAAATCGCAAAGGTAATAATTGTGTGAATATCAGTTGAATGCTATTTGCTAATTGCTATATGTTTAATTGTTTACTTGACAACATTTGGAGAGGTCCAACGTTTACCCTTTGTATATGGTTCTCATTAGTATGATCATACGACCATCATAGTAACCGGAGCCTGATTCGCTTGGCGAAGGTAAAACGATAATTTTAGTCATTGAAATCAATGTCCGATTCGCTTGGCAACGATTCATTGGCACACTTGCACGATTTGGTTATATACATGGTTTGTTATGGTTTGATTGATTATTACCACATAGATTGGCTTGCGCTTTAAACACTTATCATTTATTATATATTATTTATTTATTATATAACTATTTGTTGTGTCAAAATTTGTGATCATCTTACTCAATATGTGTTGTTGACAAACTCCATTTTCTACGCATATGCAGGTTGCTTTATATTGAAGACTGAAGTTGGACATATAGACTAGACCTTAGGATATAAACAAGATAACGATTATTTGAGTTTACATTCATGTATTTAAATTGTTTGTTCTATTTGGATATTGTGTGTATTTATTTTCAATAAAATAATCAATTAGATATTGTCGCCTTTTATGTATGGCCGTATCTTCGAGCTATGAGCAATCGGATCACGCCCCCGGCATTTCCGCCTTAGGTTGGGGTGTGACAGATTGATATCAGAGCCGAAGGTTATAAGATAGGTCGTTAGAAATGGTCATAGACATATGGTAGGAACCCTATACGTGCTTACCTGAATTGCCTTATGTGCTATTAAAAAAAATTTGTTTACAGCTTGCTTAGATTAATTATTTTATTGCATTTATCTTATTTATGTATTGGACACACACACGAATTCCGAGGTTACGCCTCACTTTCAAAATATTTTTAAATCCTCTTATTTTTGGTAGATTGCCTTTTATTGTGGGAAATTCCTTAAGAATTCCCATGTTTTGTTTTGCTCCTTCACCTTGAAGCATGGGGGTGTGATGAATGTCGTACAACTGTAAATTTAAGTGGTACCCATAATCGGCTAAATGGTTACGTGATAAAGATAACCGGCTAAACGATTATACTTCAAAATTGTGTTTTTAAATTATTTTAAATGCTTAGTTTGGTGAAAAATCTATGGAAATCCATGGGCACTCCAGCTATCCATTTCTTAAACCATTTTTGATTTGATTTTTGGATTGGAACGTATCATCCGGGGTGGTTCCCGAGATACACCAACTGCTCCTATTTGATTCTTTGGTTCGATATTTAGTTGGGTTGGTTAAATTCCATGTAACGCTCATGGTCCGACCAACTCCATTGATTTGATAATTCGTTAATTAGTTGGGTCATTTAAATGCTATGTAAACGCTCATGGGCTGACCAACTCAATTGTTTGTTACTCGTTATTTTAATTAGGCCAATAAATTGCCATGGAACGCTTATGTGAGGCCCAATTCACAAAAAAATATGTTGCTTTATTTAATTGGGCCAATCAAATTGCCATGGAAAGCTCATGGGAGGCCAACTCATTGAACATGTTTCGTTAGTAAAATTGGGTTCTTGAGTTACCATAGGAAGCCAATGGAAAGCCCAACCGAATAACATTTCTACTTTTGAAAATTAAAAGTAAAATACACAGAACAAAAAATGTTATACTAACTCATATCCGTTAAAATATTATTTAAATTATCTTTTTTTGTTTGTATCAATATTCTCGAACTATAAATTTCTAAGTGCATTTAAATCCTTATCCTCAACTTTAAACTATAAATATTTTATTATCTCTTGTTTTTTCTCATGGTACTTTTCACAAACTTACTTTCCATAAGTCTTTATTATTAAAATTCAAATATTGCAAATTTTATCAATACTAAATTAATTTTTCATCATCCAAATTTAATTCTCATTATTAAATTAAATTTTCCATTAATTAAATTTTTACCATTAAATTTGACTTTTTGACAAATCTCCATTAAAAACTCATCACTCACTTTATTTATTGATTATGTTCGTTATTTGAAACTAAAGGTTGGTTCATAGATATTTTGTAACGCCCGTTACTTTCGGTTAAATGATTTAAACATGTAAAGTTGTGTACATCTCTCGGGTTTATCTGGCGTTTCTCGGAGACCTTCTCATCTTCCCTGTACGTTAAACAAATTAAACTTTCAAACCAAAAATCGCATCTTTTATATTGGAGGGGTTAAAGTGTAAAAGTTTCATATTATATGCAAAACCCTAATCCTTTCCCCTCTCTTTGTCCGATCAGCGCACACCAGGCCACCCCCACCCCCGATTTTCTTTTTTTCAGCCAAAAGTTTAGGGCGTAAACCCTCAATTGAAGGTTAGTCCCATCTTCCCTCAAGTCTTTTACACCTTAATTGGTCATTATAACTCACTTATTGATCGTTAAATCGCGTGTTTTAGGCTTACCGGGTGGCTGTCTACTCTAGCATTTTCGGGGCTGTTTTGGTTAAGTTTTTTGCTCCATAATCTTCCTAGGTATGTCTTGTATATCATACTTGAGTATCGTAAATTTTGGAATTCGTTAGGTTGGTCAATTGTTGATGATGTGAAAACTAGAATTCGGTTGACTAGTTTGTGAATTGTGATGTCTAGCGCGTTGTTTGAGGGAACTAACAACCAATTCGAATGTTATAGCCTCGGTATGAATTGTTGGCTGTAAGAAACTGATTTTTAAAGGTAATGGGGCTGAATTGAACATGATCATGCTTGAATCTATTAGGACACGCATAAAATATATGCCCAACTCCATTGCAGTTGAAACATCGCCTCCGATCAACAAACTTAGTGATCTGAGGTGCCGTTTCAGCACTTTCACGCTAAGCTTTTAACTGATAAAATTCTTGGTTTGATTGGTTTCTAAAAACAGCCTCTTTCAGAGACTCAGAAGTTTTTCCATGAACAAACACAATCTTTTTAACAGGTGTCATTTTGTTAACTCGATGAGATTGCTTATGGTAAAAACTGGTTTCAGCAAATCCCTTCGACTCAACATCATTTTTTTTTCTAACACATGAACTTTAACTGGTTCCTTGGTTAGAACAGACACAGCAACCTTAATCCCGGTTGAACCATCACAATCCGAACTGTCATTATCAAGATTTTTAGAAGCAACAATATCTTCATTAACAGACATTGTGGTATCATGAAGTGGAGTTTTGACTTCCATATTCAATGCCTTTTTGAAACCTTTCAGTTTCATAGGAACATAAGCGTTCCACATGGGTGGCGGAACTGCATGATAATCCAAATTTGATTTTATGTTCTCGGTCACATCATCCTCAGATTTTGATTGTTTCTAGTCATGATATGATCGAGAACATACGATGAGGCAGCATAACTAACAAGCTTCAAATTTACTCTCTCTGTCTTAATCTTGAGCGTTTGTTGGTCAAGTTTGAGAGCTACAATCTCATCAATATGTCGTTGATGGCTATTTGCTTATCTTCAACCATGTGCTTAAGCATCAAGATGGTCTTTTCATCTTGTAGGATTTTCTCCCAAAGCTTCTTTCACATGTTTGTAGTTTAGCATATGTCTCTTTTACATATTTAAGATCCAACAAAACATTATGATAATGTTTTTTCAACTCTCTAATTTCTAGATCTTTGAATTCACATTCATCACACGGTAACTCGCATTTTTCACACACATTAGAAGTTAGAGTTACCTGGTTGGCTATGAATGCATGTTCTGTTGGTAAGCTTTCTTCATTCGATATCTCAGAATCTTCGTCAGTTATCTCTTCAACTATTCCTTCAACAAGTTCCTCTCGAACCTTTTCTTCAGCTTCCTCCTTTAACTCCTCCACATCAATTTATTCCACCATTGTAGTTGGTTCCTCCACATCTTCTTCTCCAAAGTCAATCTTACCATGTGTACTTCCTCGCCATTGAACCACCTGCAAAACTCTCAATAATGTAAGGGATAAATAAAGAAGTAAGGTAATCAGAGGGAACCATATGAATTTTGTCATAAGATCTTGGAAGCTCATCATCTTGAACAACTTGATCAACAACAACTTGATCATCCTCCTCACTTTGTTTCTTCTTAGTAACAAACACCTCATTCATATCATTTACCAAACCTTGATCCTCATTTTCAATCATCACAACCTCTTCCTTATCAACCATGACCTTTTCCTCTATCTTTTCTACCTTTTCAACCTGCTCACCACAATCAACCACTTCTGCCACATTTGCTTGAAATATGGAGTTCGAGTTGAAACCTTTATCCATTTTAGCTGTAGCAGCTTTCTGTTGTGATGTGGATCCTTCAGTAGGTTTCTTGCCTCTGGATGTTTCAGTCTCACTCTGTGTGGGACGATGATATATGGCCTGTTTGTAGTAATCCCTACCAAAAGGATTTTCCCCGTTATCATCCACAATCTTGCTTGTACACTCCCTCTTGAAATGTCCTTTCTCCTTGCATCGGAAACACCTAACCTTAGATTTATCAAAGCCATGTTTTGAAGTTGAACCATCCAACACATTTTTCCTGATAATCTCTTTGAAACGTTGGGCTCTACGGATTACACTCGCCATACACCATCTAATTATAATCATCTCCATCTCTTCCAGGTCTATTTAGTCGTAATCCTCTTTAGTCATGTTTTAGTTGCCAATCCTCCCGGCAACCAAACATTCATATGACTCCAAGACCGATCCCAGAAATGCCATATGTTCTTTAACGATTCAGTAGATAAGCCACCAGTATTCTTCAAGCTTACCGTGATATAGCATTGGAGAACTTTAGTGTTAGACGCTTGAGTGCTTGAATTTGATGCTTGAGATATAGGAACAAGGCCAGAATAGCTACTACTTCATTGTAGAGTAGTAGGTACATTTGTTACGAAGGCATGTCCTGTCTGTTCAGCACAGAAAGCAATTGGTATTTTAGGACTGGAAGATACTACTGAATGAGAACTCTTGTAGTAGTGACATATGTCTTGAGATACAGCAGTAGGTTTCATCTCCTGTTTCTTTCTCAACTGCAGCTCATGTGCTTCGAGTTTCTCAATAAACCTTGCTAGATTGAGGCCAGCAAAAGCAATTGGGTTTGATTGCTGTATCATGATAAATGTTCCCCATTATTCTGGAAATGCATTAGCAAATTTATCTATATACTCGTACCCCGGCTTGTCTTTCCCTAGTTTTTCATCTCACTAACAAGATGACAATAACGTTCAACCAGTTGAGCAAACGATTCTCCTTTCACCGGTGTGAAAATATCAAACTCTTTCTTGAGTAGGCCATTTTGCTCTTCCTCATGTCGGGATTTCCTCAATCCTTATTCAAAAAATCCTGCCAGATCGAATAACATGAACCATTATGCTGTAGAAGCTGGAAGATTTCAGTCTTGATAGCTTGCTGAAACAGATTCAACATTTTCTTTTCCTTCAAGAATGAATCCTTGTCATGTTCCTCTATTTGTGACAAACGATAGTTGCTTCAATTCTCATTTTAGGAATAATATACTCCTCTTCCACCGCAGTCCATGTTTCATAGTTCAATGCTTGGACATATGTTTTAAATTTATCTACCTACGATGGGTAATCTTCCATACGGAGAACCTTTGGGGGTTTGTTTGAAGTCCCCATTTCATTCTCTAGGTTGATGTTTTGAAGTAGAGCAGAAGGTTGAGACACAAAAGCACTTAGGTTGTCAATGATAGTGAAATTAATGAACAAAATACAAATCAAATAGTGGATATGTTTTGGAATAAGTCAACGGATAAGTCTGAATAGTCAACAAGTCACCACCAACTCAGTCAACGGATATGCATCCAACGTATATGTTTTCAACATTTAACATATGCGCTCAGAAAGTTCATGATGAAATTTTGAAAATTTGATTAAGCAAATGATGATGAAATTGAATGAACCTTTGAAGGGTTTGTCATAAAGATATTAGGAAAACTTGGTGAGAAATTGAAGGAATTCGAACGGTCAAAATTGAAGATAGAAAGAAAAGAGTAAAACTTGTGATATCCAAGCAAATAACGAGCCAAAAGGCTCTGATACCACTTGAAAGAACTTGTGAGGGTGACGTGAACACTCCTAAGGATCTGAAATGTTATCGATTATATCACAAGGTGCGGAAAACAACGAGATTGGAAGATCCCAAGTAACATTAAGTCCATCTTTCATTAATAAACTCAAAGGATTACAAGATATGATAATATTGGGCACTTTCTCTCTCTAGTTTCTCTCTGTAGTATCTGACTTGAATAACCGAAAGCTCCTAATTAACGCATAAGTTCACCTATTTATAAGATTGACTTGAAAGCACTCTTGGGGCGTATAAGATACACGGCGCATATGTTATGAGGACTCAAGGACTTATGTGCTAACATGATACTAACAAATACATATGACATTTAAGCATACTTTTTAATACAGATTCTAGCTATAGACATACATATCCTAACAAACGTAGTATCTATGTGCTATTCGATATAGGAGCATCCCATTCTATAGTATCGAACTCGTTTACTAAGTACCTTACGATTAGGCCGACTCTGTTAGATCATATTCTGACAATCTCTACTCCGATGAATAATTCATTCGTAATCACTCACGTATATAAAGATTGTCCTATTCGTGTTGAATCTGCTGTGTATAATGCGAACCTTTACCGATGCATATGTTAGAATTCAATGTTATTCTCAGAATAGATTGGTTGTCTCAACATTATATTACTATATATTGTTATTCTCAACGTATTATTTTCGGTGATCTTCAGTGTCTAGATTTTATATATCACGGAACTCCACTCCACAAATCTCTTAACATTATTTTGGCACTTAAAGCCCAAAAATTTCTATCACACAGTTGTGAAGGATTTCTAGCATCTGTCAAATCTGATTCATGTGAGGAACCAACCATATATATCCATCCGGTTGTATGTGAATATACAGATGTATTTCCAAAAGAATTACATGGCCTTTAACCAGACCGTGAAGTAGAATTCACCATTGATCTTATTCCTAGAGCCGAACCTATTTATAAAGCATCATATCATGTGGCACCCTTAGAACTGAAAGAACACAAAGAACAATTACTAGAATGGCTAAATCTAGGGTTCATCCAACTAAGTGTCTCACCATGGGGAGTGCCAGTCTTGTTAGTAAAGAAGAAAGACGGAACTATGCTATTTTGCATAGATTATCGAGAACTAAACAAGATCATTGTCCGAAATTGTTATCCCTGGCCTCTCATAGATGATCTATTTGACCAGCTACAAGGTGTTCAATTCTTCTCAAAGATCGATCTAAGGTCCGGTTATCGTCAACTGAAGATCAAGTAAGATGATGTTCCAAAGACTACCTTTCGCACTCACTACGGCCATTATGAATTCTTAGTTAAGACCTTTGGACTAACCAATGCCCCTGCAGTCTTCATGGATTTGATGAATCGTGTATTCCCCAAATTTCTCGAAAAATTTGTCGTTGTGTTTATTGATGACATTCTAGTATATTCTAAGAACCGTGAAGAGCATGAAGCACATTTACATGCAGTACCTGGAACTTTGCGAGATAAGAAATTGTATGCAAATTTTTCAAAATGTGAATTTTGGTATAGCCAAGTAGCATTCTTAGGTCATGTCATATCCGCAGAAGGAATCATGGTGGACCTAGCAAAGATCAAATCTATTACGAATTGGCCTAGACCCACTTCTGTTACCGAGATACGAAGTTTCGTGGGTCTTGCTGGCTATTACCGAAGATTTGTTGAAGTAATTTCTGTCATTTCTTTACCTCTCACGAAACTCTTGAGGAAAGGAGTAAAGTACTCATGGAAGGAAGAACAAGAGAAAAACTTTGATGAATTGAAGAAACGACTTGTATCAGCTCTGGCACCCACTCTCCCTTCTGGATCAGGAGGTTACCAAGTCTATAGCGATGCCTCAAAAAAAGGCCTAGGCTACGTGTTAATGTAACATGGGAAGGTTATCGCTTATGCCTCACCTCAATTGAAGTAAATGAAGTAAACTACCCAACACACGACTTAGAATTAGCCGTTGTCGTCTTTGCCCGAAGATATAGCGACATTATCTATACGGCGAAACTTGCGACATCGTTACTATAACATTTCAGATTTTCTAAACTGTATTCGTTTGCGTGTAACACGTCCGGAAAATATTTTAGATCTTTATTATTAGTTTAAAATCAAGTATTTATAAGATTTTAAGTTTCTAATATTCATTTTTGGCCCTTTGCTTTTTCCATGTTGCTTAATTCTTGTTTTAATCATAGAATGTTGAATATTTGACCAATTTAGAAACTACAAGGTTCATATGTGTCAAATTTCAAACTCCAACCCATGGGACTCCGGTGCACTGCGCGGTAGCACCCCTAGGGGCTAGCCACGCGACGCTATGAGGTATCTGGGCAGAATCCTTGGTCCGATCTTGTTTTCTAGCTAGTTTATGGTATAAAATCGATTATATTAGGTATGTTTGAGAGAAGTAATGATCAAGTAATCATAATATAACTAAAATACAAGTTCTAATTCGTTTTCCCTACCCAAGATCAGATCTTTATGAATAAATCGATGATTATTTCCTTTAAATCGCATATACTTCCTTAAACAAGTAAAAAGCCCATAAATAGTTCGTTTTTGTAATCTCTATATAAACAACCCTTAATCTCCTTCCATAACACTTTACACAAACCCTAGAGGAGCCTTCTCAGCCGTCATTAGCCTCTGATCGTCATCAAACCCTTCGGTTTTTGCATATTCGTTGAAGAAACAAGACTTTTTCATTGACTTTGCTTGCTTTAAGACCTTTGATATCCGTTTCTCATCGATCCTTTCACTTTCCGGTTTCAGGTTCTGATCATTAATCTCGTTCGACGCATAGATGACGACTCGCTTAATCATTAGTTCGTTTATCTTAATTATTAATCACTTGCCTTTAATCTAAGGTGAGTTTCATCATTCTCCTTTTTATACACTGTTTTCAAACGTTTTGGGGACATATGCGTACTTACTCACATTTTCTATCCTATATATATACACAAAATCGCAAAGGTAATAATTGTGTGAATATCAGTTGAATGCTATTTGCTAATTGCTATATGTTTAATTGTTTACTTGACAACATTTGGAGAGGTCCAACGTTTACCCTTTGTATATGGTTCTCATTAGTATGATCATACGACCGTCATAGTACCGGAGCCTGATTCGCTTGGCGAAGGTAAAACGATAAAATTAGTCATTGAAATCAATGTCTGATTCGCTTGGCAACGATTCATTGGCACACTTGCACGATTTGGTTATATACATGGTTTGTTATGGTTTGATTGATTATTACCACATAGATTGGCTTGCGCTTTAAACACTTATCAATTATTATATATTATTTATTTATTATATAACTATTTGTTGTGTCAAAATTTGTGATCATCTTACTCAACATGTGTTGTTGACAAACTCCATTTTCTACGCATATGCAGGTTGCTTTATATTGAAGACTGAAGTTGGACATATAGACTAGACCTTAGGATATAAACAAGATAACCATTATTTGAGTTTACATTCATGTATTTAAATTGTTTGTTCTATTTGGATATTGTGTGTATTTATTTTCAATAAAATAATCAATTAGATATTGTCGCCTTTTATGTATGGCCGTATCTTCGAGCTATGAGCAATCGGATCACGCCCCCGGCATTTCCGCCTTAGGTTGGGGTGTGACAGATTGATATCAGAGCCGAAGGTTATAAGATAGGTCGTTAGAAATGGTCATAGACATATGGTAGGAACCCTATACGTGCTTATCTGAATTGCCTTATGTGCTATTAAAAAAAATTTGTTTACAGCTTGCTTAGATTAATTATTTTATTGCATTTATCTTATTTATGTATTGGACACACACACGAATTCCGAGGTTACGCCTCACTTTCAAAATATTTTTAAATCCTCTTATTTTTGGTAGATTGCCTTTTATTGTGGGAAATTCCTTAAGAATTCCCGTGTTTTGTTTTGCTCCTTCACCCTGAAGCATGGGGGTGTGACGAATGTCGTAAAACCGTAACTTTAAGTGGTACCCGTAATCAGCTAAACGGTTACGTGATAAACATAACCGGCTAAACGATTATACTTCCAAATTGTGTTTTTAAATTATTTTAAATGCTTAGTTTGGGGAAAAATCTATGGAATCCATGGGCACTCCAGCTATCCCTTTCTTAAACCATTTTCGATTTGATTTTTGGATTGGAACGTATCGTCCGAGGTGGTTCCCGAGATACACCAACTGCTCCTATTTGATTCTTTGGTTCGATATTTAGTTGGGTTGGTTAAATTCCATGTAACGCTCATGGTCCGACCAACTCCATTGATTTGATAATTCGTTAATTAGTTCGGTCAGTTAAATGCTATGTAAACGCTAATGGGCTGACCAACTCAATTGTTTGTTACTCGTTATTTTAATTAGGCCAATAAATTGCCAAGGAACGCTCATGGGAGGCCTAATTTATAAAAAATTATGTTGCTTTATTTAGTTGGGTCAATCAAATTGCCATGTAAAGCTCATGGGAGGCCAACTCATTGAACATGTTTCGTTAGTAAAATTGGGTTCTTGAGTTACCATAGGAAGCCAATGGAAAGCCCAACCGAATAACATTTTTAGTTTTGAAAATTTTATATACATTATTTATTAAATTAAATATCTCCAAAATTTCTCACATTATTTTAAATCCCGACTCGTTCTCGAGTCATCACTTACACAATCATATGTAGGTATACTTCTCTATTATATCACATCAACTTATTCATACAACTTACCCATCATCTCAACTAAATTTCATCCTTGGTCCTCGTAGATTGTCTTCCCTAGGAAATCATCGTCATATTCAACGTCGTTCACCTATTTCTCGTGATTGCTATTCGACTACTAGGATCAACAAGGAGTTTGCTGATGTATTCCGTTAATCAAACGACTGCTAAGCTTGACAAAATATTATTTAAATTATCTTATACTAACTCATATCCATTAAAATATTATTTAAATTTATCTTTTTTTGTTTGTATCAATATTCTCAAACTATAAATTTCTAAGTGCATTTAAATCCTTATCCTCAACTTTAAACTATAAATATTTTATTATCTCTTGCTTTTTCTCATGTTACTTTTCACAACTTCCTTTCCATAAGTCTTTATTATTAAAATTCAAATATTGCAAATTTTATCGATAATAAATTAATTTTTCATCATCCAAATTTAATTCTCATTATTAAATTAAATTTTCCATTAATTAAATTTTTACCATTAAATTTGACTTTTTGAAATAATCTCCATTAAAAACTCATCACTCACTTTATTTATTGATTATGTTCGTTATTTGAAACTAAAGGTTGGTTCATAGATATTTTGTAACGCCCGTTACTTTCGGTTAAATGATTTAAACATGTAAAGTTGTGTACATCTCTCGGATTTATCTGGCGTTTCTCGGAGACCTTCTCATCTTCCCGGTACGTTAAACTAATTAAACTTTCTAACCAAGTATCGCATCTTTTATATTGGAGGGGTTAGAGTGTAAAAGTTTCATAATATAAACAAAACCCTAATCCCTTCTCCTCTCTTTGTCCGATCGGCGCACAGCAGGCCACCCCCACCCCCGATTTTCTTTTTTTCAGCCAAGTTTAGGGCGTAAAACTTCAATTGAAGGTTATCCCATGTTCCCTCAAGTCTTTTACACCTTAATTGTTCATTATAACTCACTTATTGATCGTTAAATCGCGTGTTTTAGGCTTACCGGGTGGCTGTCCATTCTAGCATTTTCGGGGCTGTTTTGGTTAAGTTTTTTGCTCCATAATCTTCCTAGGTATGTCTTGTATATCATGCTTGAGTATCGTAAATTTTTGGCATTTGTTAGGTTGGTCAATTGTTGATGATGTGAAAACTAGAATTCGGTTAACTAGTTTGTGAATTGTGATGTCTAGCGCGTTGTTTGAGGCAACTAACAACCAACTCGAATGTTATAGCCTCGGTATGAATTGTGGGCTGTAAGAAACTGATTTTTAAAGGTAATGGGGCTGAATTGGTTGTCGGTTACTCAAACGGGTCGGTACAACGCGCATTCGCGTTTATTAAATAGTTGGTGCGTTGTGCTTGCGGGTTACCGACCCATTCAACTTGTGTAGCATCGTGTGAACTTGTTGGCTGTGAATTCATCATATTGGGTCCGCACGGGGCTGATTTAGATGTTAATTGCCTAAACAACTCTTAAACGCGCATGTTAGTCTCACCTAGTGCTTCCGGGGGTAATTTGGGAATTCTTTGTTCTAGGGAGTAACTATGGGTCTTTTTGGTAAATATAAGGCCCCGGGGGCTGTATTAATCGAACGTGGTGAGGTCGAGGGTTTAGGGAACTTGAACCATGTTAAAACGCCTCATAGGATAAACGAGTCCATTCGGTGTCGTTAGTAATGATTGTATGTAAACCGACAGGCGTTTGAGTTGTGGGGATACTTAGGAGTTCTCTAGCTCGTGGTGATTTCGTGCCTTGTGTCAGGTGTGTTCATAATGCCCCTTTTCACTCTTTTCAAGTTTTGGGCTAGCATACACACCTAACTGTTTTTGCTTGATGAACAGTTTAAACTATTTTGCATGGGCTTACTTGTATAGAGTATGCCTTGAGATGATATTTGTAAGTTTATATATGTGTTATTTTATGGCCAATAATTGGCGATGTTAATTAGTCATTATCGACTAGGATGTTTGCATATGCCTACTTTGTGTTTGCATACGTTGGATGGAATGTTACGTGTTTGGGTTGTACGTGTGCTCGACCCTGATGTTAATACTTGGATGTTATTCGTAGAGATGTGATTATATATATAGGTATGATCACTTATCGTTTATGATGGCCTAACTGTTCATATCCCGTTTTATTTTAAACTACTGGAATGATTTATATAAATGTCAATTATTAAAAACTTGAACTCACTCAGCTCAAGCTAGCTTTGTATGTATGTTAGTGTGAGTTTTAGGTTTGGAGGAGGATGCATTACCACTTGAACGTGCTCGAGGCTACTTGGACAGTGGAAGGCATATCTAGTCGGAAAGTTTTATTAATGAACATTGTTCTTTTCAATTATTACTAAGTACATTAAAATTTGGTTTTGGGCATAATTCCCGGGTTTTGGGAACTTGTTTTAATAATTATGATTTTCCGTTGATTTATACTCTGAACTGGTTTTTGAAATGAAATGAACTGTCTTGAGTTTAAGAATTTTGTAAGTTTATTGCAAGATCACCAACTGTAGAATTCCCGGGATTCGGGGGCTTACATATTTCAACTCCCTACGTTGACTTTTGATACAGTTTGAAAATTTTGAATGTTTCTAAATGATAATGTAATCGATTCAGGCTCTCTCCCAAACACCACTCATCCGTCCAAAACCCCCTCTCAAGAGCGAATATGATTCGATCCTAGCTCAGATCCGAGCTCCTTTGTTAATAACGAACATTATTCACGCTTCCGCACCGGGGCTCGGTTCTCACAATTAAAATTAAAATTCCTGAATTTCATTGCAAATTGCTTGCTTCAAATCAAGTGAAAACACTCAAGTTAAGAAAAAGTTGATCAATAATCCAAGATTCTTTAGAGATGTTTCATTGTTTGTGAGTATGGTACGATCGAGCATGATTTACTACTTCGAGCAAGGTTCTGAACCTTAAATGGTTGATTCCTTTAAGTGTTAAGGCTTCGAGCAAGCTACACTTCATCTAGCAAGAGTATTCTTCTATCGAGCATGGATTGCCAATCGAGCAAACAGCTTGATCATACAGGTTTTAACCAAGTGTTACGAGCACAGGATGTTCGAGCACATGGGGACGAGCATGGATGCAATAAGAGGATGGCACATGATCAAAGCAAGGACTTCGAGCACAGTTCAGTTACCGAGCAAGATTTACATCCGAGCATGCTAAAGACTACTGAATAAGAAAGGCTGAAGACATCAAGAAGAATGAGCTTGCTCGATGGACTTATTCGAGCAAAGCTTGAACAAGTCAAGAGGAACGAAGCTTACTCAAAGGGAATATGTATTCTTCGAAAGAGAATATATTCCAAGTAAAATCTGCTCGAAGACACTCATCGAGCATACCTAGCAAAGGAAAGGTTTGAAGATGACTTACAAGGAAAGAAACGGATTTGAAGAATGGAAGATTATTTCCTGATCACATAGAGTTGAAATTCGATGGCATCGGTCTAAGGGGGAGATTGTTGGGACTTATATTTTAGACCGACGCATCGAATTATTATAATTATGGGTGAAAAATAATTAATATTTTTTGTCTCAACCAAGGGTGGATGGCTTGAAGGCCAAGACATGCTAGACTAGTATAAATAGATGTACTTGCTAATTTGTCTAGCATGAGTGTATTGTGTGAGATCTAGGGTTTATCTCTTTAAGTGAGCCGCCGCCTCCAGGATGAGCTCTCCTGGAGGTGGCTGATCTTTATTGTATGTCTGAGTGCCATGTATGATAATCTATTGATAAATGAAATCATACTGCCACTTCTTTATCTTTATGTTTCGATTGCATATATTTGTTCATCCAGTCTATTGTTCATTGTAATCGATTCAGGCTCTCTCCCAAACACCACTCATCCGTCCAAAACCCCCTCTCAAGAGCGAATACAATTCGATCCTAGCTCAGATCCGAGCTCCTCCGTTAATAATGAACAGTATTCACGTTTCCGCACCGGGGCTCGGTTCTCACAATTAAAATTAAAATTCTTGAATTTCATTGAAAATTTCTTGCTTCAAATCAAGTGAAAACACTCAAGTTAAGGAAAAGTTGATCAATAATCCAAGATTCTTTAGAGATGTTTCATTGTTTGTGAGTATGGTACGATCGAGCATGATTTACTACTTCGAGCATGGTTCTGAACCTTAAATGGTTGATTCCTCTAAGTGTTAAGGCTTCGAGCAAGCTACACTTCATCTAGCAAGAGTATTCTTCTATCAAGCATGGATTGCCAATCGAGTAAACAGCTTGATCATTATTCTTTGGCACCGACGCATGGGGCACATTCACATACGAAAGATCAATTTTCTAATTTCAAATGAATTGGTGGATGGTGTTTCACTTAAGAATTTCAAAATTAATGATCACTGCGTCGCTTGCAAGAAGGGGAAACAAAAGAAGAAGTCACATCCAAGCAATTCAATCAACTCGATTGTTACACCACTAGAACGACTTCATATGAATCTATTTGGTCCAGTGAATCATGCTAGCATCGCGGGTGATTTTTTTTGCTTAGTCGTGACAGATGACTTTTCACGATACTCTTGGGTGTTTTTTATGGGGTCGAAAGATCAGACGCCTATCATAATTCAGAATATTATCACGAAGATCGAATCACTTTACAAACTGAAATTGAGACAAATTCGTTGTGATAATGGAACTAAGTTTAAGAATAATGTTGGTGCATGTTTTGTGGCCGTCGCTTGGCGAATAGTTTAGATTGTTTATGTTGTATGCTGTACACCTAGATAGTGGTCCACGCCGAAAGTCATCCATTCGAAAGAGCATTTTCAAATGGATACTCATTCGATCGAACCAGTCTCTGATTCGATTGAATGAGTCTGCTATTCGATCGAATAGGACTCATTCGATCGAATGAGTCCTGATCGAATAGCAGTGGGTATAAATACCCAGCTTTCAGGCGTGGTCTGTTAAGGATTTGCGTGCCCGGCGCCCAGGTGCTGTCCGGATGAGGGGGGAGGCCATGCTCGACCTCCCCCTGCCATAGATCGTGATTTCAGTGTTTAACAAGCATGTAATCTTTC
Organism: Bidens hawaiensis; assembly: GCF_021521415.1. NCBI lineage: Eukaryota > Viridiplantae > Streptophyta > Magnoliopsida > Asterales > Asteraceae > Bidens > Bidens hawaiensis. Next base: position 941,646 of record NW_027491074.1, on the reverse strand, counting down.
GTTTTTATCAATGAAATCGTTTGTTTCGTGTTTGTTTCTATCCATCTTAGGTTATCAAACCTTCCGTCTCGAACCGGCTCGGATCGTCTCGGTCCCGACTGGTCCAACAAATAATGTATTGGATTTCTTCTGCATTCAGAAGGGAATCCATCGGGAATTCAGTGCGCCTTATGTTCCTCAACAAAATGGCGTGTCTGAAAGAAAGAATCGTACGTTGATTGAAGCTGTGAGAACAATGCTTGCTTATTCTAAGCTACCCGTTCAATTCTGGAACGAAGATGTCAATACGGCATGTTATACATTGAATCGTGTACTCACGGTAAAGAAATTCAAGAAAACAAGTTACGAGCTTCTGAATAATCATAAACCGAACTTAAAGTATTTGGAACCGTTCGGGTGTCCTTATACTATTTTGAAGAGAGATGCTGGGAAATTTGAAGAAAAGGCATTTGAGGTTTATTTTTTGGGATACAATTCTTCTAGGAAACGGATCTTCAATATCTCTTCTGGTTGTGTGGAAGAATGTATCATGTTGATTGCCAAAGCTATACTACTCCTCCAACTGGTACGGGTCCCGATTGGATGTTTGATTACGACAGGTTATTTAATTCGTTTACATCCGTGGTTGAAGAAGTACCTGACGATTTTATTAGATCATATCTGGTAGAATAATATCTTCTTATTCCAAGGTCTTCTTCGGTTGATGTAGATGACTCTCCTAATGTATTTGAAACATATCATGATGTATCAGACTCTTCCGATGATGCTGATTTTGTTGATTCATCGTCAGTTCCATTAGATGAAGCTCCAGCAACAAATGAGCAGATTCAAATTGTTGATGACTCGTCAACTGTCTCTTTAGACACAGCGGAGGAAAATATCACCAATCTGGGTGATAACGTATCTGTACCTGCTAATCCTTCCTTAAGGATTCACTCTAATCATCCACAGCAACAGATAATTGGTGATGTGAACGACGGGTTTCGTACAAGACACCAATTAGCTAATGTATGTAATGATATGGTTGACTGTAACTTATCTCCTACTGAGGATTCGATTGTATGTGCTTATGCGGATTTGCACTCATCGGTTATTCTTAGTATTGCACGATACACTTGCTTCCTATCACAGATTGAACCGAAAAGTGTCACGATGGCACTCAAGGAACCGTCTTGGGATGAAGTTATGTAGGAGGAGCTGCAACAGTTTATTAGACTGGGTGTATGGGACTTGATTGACAAACCCGACCGTGTGAAAAAGGCTATTCCGACAAAATGGGTTTTTAAGTGCAAAAAGTACGACCGCGGGGTAATCGTGAGAAACAAGGCACGATTGGTTGTTATTGGATACAATCAACAAGAAGGCATAGATTACACTGAAGTATATGCTCTTATGGCACGACTGTAGGCTATACGTATTTTACTTGCCTATGCAGCTTACAAAAATTTTAAAGTTTATCAAATGGATGTGAAGTCGGCGGTTTTAAACGGAACTATTCATGAGGAAGTGTACGTGAAGCAGCCTCCCAGTTTCGAGGATCCAGACTTTCCAGAGCGTGTTTATTGATTAAACAAGGCGCTTTATGGTTTACACCAGGCCCCGAGAGCCTGATACAGCACTTTGGCTGACCATTTGATTGAAAGTGGATTCAAGTGGGGAATTGTGGATTGTACTTTGTTTTACAAGAACGTTGGTGATGATCTGCTCCTCGTCCAAATCTATGTTGACGACATAATTTTCGGTTCGACAAACGACAGCCTGTGCAAAGATTTCGAGAAGACAATGCAAACCAAATTTGAGATGAGTTCGATGGGAGAGATGAGCTTTTTCTTAGGATTGCAAGTTCACCAGTTTGATTCCGGGATCTTTATCCATCAGACCAAATACATGAACGATGTCTTGAGCCGATTCAAGATATCAGACGGCAAGATTCCTTCAACACCTCTTCCCATGGGTCACAATTTATCACCGAATGAATTGGAGGATACCGTAGATCCTACCCTGTATCGAGCTATGATCAGATCTCTTATGTATTTAGCGGCATCTCGACCTGATATCATGTCTGCTGTTTTTTTGTGTGCCAGGTACCAATCGAGTCCCCGAGTGACTTATCTAGCGGCAGTAAAGCGTATCTTACATTATCTGAGGGGAAATCCCGACATCGGGTTGTGGTACCCCAAGGACGATAAGTTTGATCTCACCGCTTTTACTGATTCAGACTATGGAGGATGCTAGATCAATTTTAAGTCTACAACAGTGGGTTGTCAGTTCTTAGGAAACCGGCTTGTTTCCTGGCAGTGTAAGAAGCAGACGACGGTCTCAACTTCAACAGCCGAAGCGGAGTATGTGGCAGCCTCGAATTGTTGTTCACAAGGTCTCTGGATCCAGCAACATTTGCGGGATTACGGTTTGAAGTTTCTTACTACTCCTATTTTTATTGACAATTCGGCTGCTATTTCTTTTACCAAAAATCCGGTTCATCATTCGAAAACTAAACACATTGAAATCCGTTATCACTTTATTCGTGATTGCTTTGAAAAGAAATTAATTTCGATTGATAAAATTCATACGGATTTTCAAAAGGCTGACCTACGTTTTCAATATTTGCTAGGTATAAATGGTTTAAAAACTTTAAAAGATATTCAAAAGCTTGGTTAAATCATTTCATTTCTTGTTCTAGTACAATTTTTGTTTTTTTTTTAGGGGGAGAAAATACAAAATCCAAAAATATTGTGTTTTTCAGTTTGTACAGAGAAATTTAAAAACTCCAAAAACATTCAAATATTATAAAATTCAAAAATATTGAAATATGCTCCTCAAAATGAGTTTTTAAAGCAAAAAGGGAAGCTGATAGTACATTGGTCATTTCTTTGTAAGTCCAGTAAAAAGTAGGTAATAAAAGACTGTGTGCTTAATTGCATTGATGTTTTGGTAGGTCTTTAGACAAACAAGTACGGATTACTAAGTTATATAAACATACTTGCTAAATACTCAGACAGATTGGTTCTATAAAAGGTCTTGATAATGATGGTAGAAATTTAATAATCTGGTCATACTCAAGCCTTTTAATCAATTAGAAAACAATTTTAACAAAAGGCTCTAGTTGGTGGTTAATGCTTCAACGATGTATTGTCTTGTGGCCTTAAATCCTGCATTGATGGGATGCTTTAAGGCTCTGGATTCCATTGGGTCTTTATGCGGTTTTACATTTGGTATTCATTTCGATGAATATTAAAAATGATTATAAAAGCGAACCAGCAGTGTAACTGCTTAAGTCTATTAACTTGATCGCAAAAAGTACTTCGTGTACAAAATGAATTACAGACTTGATCAAACCACGCTGTGAGTCATACATTGTCCCCTTGCTCGTGTATTATTACCATTAAGAAATGGACCACAAGGGACACAATGTCTGTAAACCAACAGATGAAATCATGCATACTCATCCATGGAAACGGACCTTAGGGTATTGCTTGATAACGAGGGTATATCTTGTAGTGGGGATTACGGACTATGATTGCTTAAATATAATCATTTTTACATCAAATTGGTTCTAAGGTTTAAGTCAAGTTGGGATGATTTGGAGAAAATCAAATTGCACTTGAATCAAGATTTGAACTAATGTTTTTCTGATATTTGGGCCTAATTGAACAAATTAAGAAATATCACCAAAAATTCTAAAAAATTTGTTAGAAGATTTAAATGGACAACAATACCAATAATCTACATGACATCGGTCATAATAAAAGCTGAAAATAAAACTTTGATGGACAGAAATTTTGGACAATATGATTCCCTACTCGACTCACAAAAATATGTATTGCTTTATTAGTTTGGTTTTACTACTTTATTTTTGGTGGTTATTCGAAAAATATTTCAAAACTCAAAAAGATTTTATTTCTGCTTTATTTTTGATTTACCGAGCTCGCGAATAAATTCAAAAATAAAAAGAAAAAGACTTGTTATCCTGAAAATTTTAAGTTAATCGTGCTTAATGTAATTCACAACTGGTATCAGTTGAGTATTTAACGTAAAAATCCGTTTAAGTTAAACCGTATCGATCTTTGATCGGGAGATCTAATGTATTCATTAAAAACCCTAATCGGTTTTTAATATTATTTAATTCATTAAAAACCCTAATTGGTTTTTATTATTATTTAATTCCTTAATGAAATTGCATCTCATTCGCTAAGGAAGTTTGGTGATTCGTTAACTGTTTAACGAATGTAAAGCCATTCGTAATTTAAAACATAATGAATAAGTCTCTTATTCGTTATAAAGATATTCGCTTCCGTTGTGAATAACGATGGAAGACATTCGTTTAAACATTTAACGAATGGAATGATTTTAATGTATCATTCGTTAAGATTTTAACGAATGACTCGTATATTCATTAGAAAGTTAACGAATAAAAGAAGTTAATGTCATATTCGTTAAACTTTAACGAATGGAAATCTTATTCGTTTAAAGATTGACGAATCATGTTTTATTAAGTTAACGAATGAGGCCATTTGGTAGTTCAAATTTGAACATATGACCTCGTAATTGGTGAAATTATTGGGGTTTATAATCCCAAGGACAGACGAATGACTCTTCATTCGCCTGTTCCTATTTCATTACCATCCTAAACGAACTATTGCAAAATTTTTTAAAGATCTCATACCTGCGTGTTATCACAATCGATTAACTTTTTCTTGTTATACAGGTTTGGACGATCACAACCATATAACATTCAGGGGATTTCATCGGTGTTTAGAAGTTAACTGATTAGTTTTATATTCGCATATTAATCGAACAGTTAATAAACTACCAAACCTGTAATTGAATCAACATTATGACAGATGATCATTATTTAATAATCTAAACAGGATTTCGATCATGATTGTTGAAGTTAATTGGTAAATGATTTAGAAGATAAATGGTTTCTAATTTGAGAATCATCGTTTTTGACTTCATTAAGTCAAAATTAACTGTAATTGTGACTTCTATTAGTCAAACTAATTAATCAAGTCAGATTCGCTATGGTTATAACGAATGATAGTCTGATTCGTTAACTTGTTAACGAATAACTATAGGATTCATTATAGTAGCGAATGGGAGATTCGTGCTTTTAACGTATAAAGATAACGAATCTGAGTTGATTCGTTAATATAATATGAATTAGATAACGAATCAGAGACGATTTGTTAATCTATTGAAAATCAGATTCGTTATATTCACGAATGAACTAATGTATAAGTATAAAGATAACGAATCTGAGTTGATTCGTTAATATATCATCCGTTTACTTTATAACAAATGAAATCCTCATTCATTAATCAGTATGTGAACAGTTTACTAAGTGTTTTCATTCTTGTTTAAACAGAAATGGCTGACGAGATGATTCAAAACCCAATTCCCAAGGCTAACCCTGAACAACAGCCTCACACTCAAGATCAAGCTGAACCTGAGCAAGTTCCTGTGTTATTATCATGGAATAAGAGCCACAATATCTGTGCATTTCTAGAACCGAAATTTGAAGACTAACCGATCTTTGGTGGTATGATAAGTTTCTTGACACGTTCTAGAATATACAAGGCCATCTCCACTTGTGTTATCGTTTATCAGAGTATTATACGAACCTTTTGGGATACAACTAAGTTTAATGAGACTGAGAATCAGATAGAAGCTGTAATTCAGAATAAACGAGTACTGATCGATGTTGGGGTTATTCGAGATTCATTGGGTTTCCGTGATACGGTGGATGATAGGTGTGAATTTGATAAGGGTTCGATTCGTGGGTTGTTTGGACGGGTAAAGTATAACGGAGATTTGGGAAAATCAATGTACAACAAAGAAAACTTGTGCGAACAATATAAGTATTTGCTTCACGTGTTGATACATTGTCTCGGTGGACGTAAAGGTGGTTTCGATGAGTGCCGACTAATGTTACAATATGCTTTCGTTGCTTTAGTGTTGAATAAACCATTCAACTTTTCTGAGTTGGTTTATTATCACTTGAAGGAGAATCTCACGAGCTGTCATAAGTTTCTTATGTACCCGAGATTCCTGCAGATGATTATTAATGATCTCCAGCCTGATTTGTGTAAAGATCAAGATGACGTATTGAATCTAGAACACGTGGATTCAGAGACGATGAGACGTTTACGATCTTACCGCAGTCAGAGTCTTGAAGAACGACCTAGGTATAAGCGATTGATCGTTCATCTTGCCAATATTGATTATGTAGCACCACCTAATGATCGTTTGGCTCATGATGATTCGAATTCTGAGCGTGAAGGTGGTGGTGGTGGTGGAAATGGTGGTGATGGTGGTGATGGTGGTCCAGGGCCACAAGAGGAGCTAATGTATGAGCAGAAACGTAAGCGTAAAGGGAAAGAACCGATGGTAGATAAGGGAGAGAAACCAAAGAAGCAGTGTGTCTGACGAGGCTTGAGTATTGAGATACCCAGTCAGCCGTTTGAGCGATCTACACCACCTACATCTGTTCCAGTTTATGTATCTATTACAGCTGCTGTTCGTACTTCTCCTGTACCACAGAATATTCTGAGATCTTTATCTCCTGTTGTTACTCGATCTCCTACTCCTATTCAGATGCGTATTTCTCCAGTACCTCCATCTAAGACATTGACGACTACTTCAGTAGCTGATCCTTATTTTGGAGATGTGTTGCAGACGGTGCTAGCTCGCATGACTCCTCCGCAACCAACTACTCCTGCTACACCAGTTACTCCTACACTGTTGCAAAGACTTGAGCATTCTTTCATGACTCTTAATCGTCCTCAGGGTCCGATGCAACTGCTTCATCCACATTTTTATGAGTTGTCTCCCAGTTCCCAATGGCTTAATCTGTTGAATCTGGTTCATATGCAACAAACCCAGATTTAAGCAGATCGTTCATTTCAGGAATAGATGCGGACAGAGCTGCGGAATATGTTTAGACATATTCAGTTTATTCAACATGAAAACAGGAAATATAAAGCCCTTGTTGCTGCTCAGGGGGAGAGGATTGATAAGCAAGACGAGATTATACTTCAACTCACGTGCAAGGATGACTAGTTGAAAAAATCGAAGAATGATGAGGAGGATAAAGATGGTGAAGGAGGTGTTGATCAGCAACCGGCGGTAGTTTTGCACCGTCGGTAGGTAATCAGGCTGAGACTGGTAGTGGTGGTGGATTGGAGAGTAATCAGTTGCAGATTGTGCTTTACAAGGACTATTCTCAGGCTAAACCGATTGATGTGATTCCTGAGAATAGAATTATTTTTGTTGCTATGGATGGGATTGTGAGAAGTATTGTAAATGCTGATGAGATTGAAGAGGGTGAGTTGTTGATCATTCATTGACAATGAGATTGAAGAGGGTGAGTTTCTTGATCATTCATTGACAAGAGAACAAATTGCCCTGCTTCTGGATTTGAACGAAGAAGAGGTTGAGGAATTGGGAAAGAGTGTGGATGTGGATGTTGAATTTGAAGAGAGTACGAATACAGGCATTCCACGCGGGAATGTGCCTGATTATGATGAAGTGGAGGTTGAGGATGTTACTGCTGAGGAGTACCCTAAGTTCTACACTGACAACAATAATGACTCAGGTATTCCATTCTTTACTACAGAACATGTTGATTCAGCAGAGCGTCGTTTGAGAGAGAAGACTGAGAAATGGAATAAAGCGGCAGAGACTAGTCACTTGACAGCAAAAGAAAGAAAACGGAAACGCTCTTTGGAAGGTATGTTTGATCATGATGTGAAAAGGATGAACAAGATGATCGAGGCCTTTTGTTATCATGAGCAGGAAGAGATCAGTTGTCCAAGGCTCGATCATTAGCATATCAAATGAAGAAGTACAAGACCGTTAAAGATGTGAAAGGTGATATGATGGCGTGGAAGTTTGATTCTGAGCTTAAGGTGTATATCGTAAAGTGGGAACTCGGTATTTTTTATTTCAAGCACCCACACGATATTTTGTCTATGCCGAGGTGGGATGTGAGGACACTAGCAAATCGACCTTTTGTTAATCGTGGGAAAGATCAGTGGGCTAGTTGGTTCTACGAGCATCTACTTCATGAAACTCGATATGGTTTCAAATTCTTCAAGCCACAGGTGCCGACGCACAAGTACATAGACGAAATTGATCAACGCACAGGCTGGAGGAAGATGATCAACGCACAAGTAAAGCGGCCAAAGACAATGAAGAGGGCTCCGATGAAAATATTCCCTTAGAGTCTGTTCACCTCATTTAATTATTGGTATAACGACAATCGAACAGGTGAAGGGGTTATTGTATTAGGCAGCAGGTCAAACACAAGGGTTATACGTGTTCTGATCCGATGTGGTTCATTAGCCTATCTGAGTCTGACAATGATGCATTATTTCACAGTTAGATCAGGTTTGCTAATGTAAGCGAATACGGACTTACTATGCAGTTTCAGAAGGTTGTTCGTGTCTGTTATGCATACAAGATTCATAGTTGTGTGGACTGGAAGACGAAGATGTTCCAGTACTGAAGAATAAAGAGCTCGAGACGAGGGGGAGTTTGTTGATACATGTTTTATACATCTCGGTCTTTATTTGTTTATTATTATATTTTGGTTTAATGTAAAAGGGCATTTTGGTAATTAATGTAATATGCCCATTCGCCTTAATTGTAAGGCACATTCGTTACCTTGTAACGAATGTGTCACATTCTTATAATGTAAGTTCCATTCGTTATCCATGATTAACGAATGGGACATAACGAATGAAGGCTATTCGCTATGTGTAGTGTAACACGAATGAGATGTCTCATTCGTTCGTCATTAATGTAACGAATGACCCATTCGTTAAGGCTATCTTTATGAATGTGGTCATCCTCTATATATATCATAGCCTTAACGAATGTGGTCATCCTTTATATATATCCTGTTACTTAACGAGTAATGTAACGGTTTTGATTATTCATCCTCGAGCATCGTTACTCTGCCCAAATTTACTCTCAACACACACAGTACACATAGTTAACATAATCAAGCCTAATCGTATACCTAAACAACGAATTCATCGATGTCATCATAAGATCTAGATCCATATAGGCTCAATCAAAGCCAGCCCTTTTTATCCTTGTGAGAAACCTAGCAGGCAGCTAGTATCCAGCCTTCAATAGCCCAAGAAATTAGCGACGGCCCATTATTTCCTTTTTTATTGCAAAGCCAGCCATATACTTTCTTTATATAATCCTCAATCAACATAATAAAAAAGGAACAGGAAAAGGAATTAGAAGCGTAAAGATTAATTCATATATAATCTTATAATTTTAACATTCCCCTCGGTTCAATTTCCAAAATAATCTTTCAATCTTAGTTTATCACATAATATCACATAATAAGTTATGTTGAGCTACACCAAGACTTATGGTAAAAATATCAGCAGGTTGTTCAGAGGCGTCGATTTTTTTAATTTTAAAAACTCTGGCCATTACTTTTTCTCTTAAAATAATAGGTCTATTTCAAAGTGCTTAGTACGTTCATGGAAAACTAGATTTGCTAATATTTGAATTGCAGCATTATTTTCACAATATATGGGACAGGGAGAGTGTAATCAAGTTATTTCACCACCAGTATATTCATTGCTCGGTATTCTGATTCAGCAGAGGATTTGGAAACTGTACTCTGTTTCTTACTTTTCCAAGAAATTAGGCAATCTCCTAGAAATACACAGTATCCTGTAACACTTCTTCGAGTGACCAAGCATTTTCCCCAATCAGAGTCAGAGTAGGGTTTTAGGAGAGGTTTGAGGAACTTTTGAATCTTAAACCTTTTCCTGGAGAGCCTTTTAGATATCTAAGAAGCCTTAATGCAACTTGTAAATGAGAATTTAAGGGTTTGTGCATAAATTGACTTAGACATTGCACCGTGTAAGAGATGTCGGGTCTGGTAAGGGTTAGGTAAATCAATTTTCCAATTAGAATTTGATATTGGGTAATATTTTTTAATTCAAAATCATTTTTTTTCACTACTAATACTATCGTGTAAAGAAACATTTTGTTCCAAGAGATTCCCAACAGGTTTGCTTGCAAGGAGACCAAATTCATGAATTAGGTCAAGACAGTACTTGCATTGAGATAGATACATCTCATTTTCTTTAACATAAACCTCAATACCAAGAAAATATTTTAATCTTCCCAAGTCCTTAATTTGAAAACACAGACTTAATTCTTGTTTTACTTTGTTTATTTCTAAGTCATTATTACCGGTTATAATTATGTCATGCACATAGACAAGGAGGAAAACTGAAGTTTTTTCCGTGTTTTCATAAATAAGTATGGATCATTTTTTCTTTGTTTAAAACCAATGTTGATTAAGGTGGAGGTAAGTGTGTTGTTTCATTTTTTAGGGGCTTGTTTTAGTCCATATCAAGTTTGCACACTTTGCCAGATGTGACATCTTAACTATTTCCATATCCTTCGGGTATGTTCATGTAGACATCTTCTTCATCTTGTTCCCCACAGAGGAAAGCATTGTTAACATCAAGTTGAAAAACATTCCAATTGTTTTGAACAGATAGGGCAAGTAAGGCACGTATGGTTACCATTTTAACAACGGGGGAAAATGTTTCATCAAAGTCAAGACCCTCACGTTGATTATACCCTTTAGCAACAAGTCTTGCCTTATATCTCTTAATTTTCGCATTTGATTTATATTTTTTTTTAATTCCATTCACACCCTATTGTTTTCTATTAGTTGGTAAGTCGGTGATGATCCAAGTTTTATTTCTGTTTAAGGCTTCCATTTCCTAATTCATAGCATTAACCCAATTAATATCCTTAGATGCTTCAAAATAAGTTTTAGGTTCAATGCTTTTGTCAAGAAGTGAAACAAAACATTTATTGTTATAGGATAGATTAGAGTAATTAATAGATTTTTCTATCCCATATTTAACTTTCCCATCAAGCACAAAATCAGTGTATTTGTTTGGAATATTTCTAACCCTACTTGACTTACAAGTGCTTTTATTAGGGTCAATGGAGGTGCCCGCAGGGAAGTTAGCATCATCTGTTTCCTCATTAAGATTTCCATCCTCAACTGGTTGCCGAGTGGGAAGATTGTTGTCAATATGAGCATTGGCTTCCAACGAATCTGCATCAATATCTTGGGTAACAGCCACTGGGCTGCTTCCTAAGTTATTATCAGCAGAACTTTGTTGGTTCCCAGAATTATTCCTTTGACTACACTCATTCTCAGTCGAGCCATCCGAGTTTTGGTGAAATTCGTTGGATTCCCTCCCTTCATCATCGGGCCTTTTGATCTTAGATTCATTCGGTTCTTAACAAAATTCAAAAAAATTCAATTGATTTACCCCATTTTCTTCGGGTAAAGTTTCTATTTTATCTTTTAAAGGACAACAATTTTCATTGAATTTTATATCATGTGAATAAAAACAGTTTTGTCATATAAAGAAAACAATTTGTAGCCTTTTTTCTATCAAAAGAGTATCCAATGAGAATACATTTTGAGGCTCTGTTATCAAATTTAGTGTTTGGGTTTAGATTTGTTGCAAAGCATAAACAACCGAATGATTTGAGGTGTAACAGAGAGGGTTTTTTTATTTATTAGCCACTCATAAAGGGACTTTCCATTTAACACAGAAGATGGAGTTCTGTTGATCAAATAGATATCCGTTAGAATACACTCTGACCACATGTATAAGGGAATACCACTTTGAAATAGTAGAGATCTAGCAATATTTAAGAGATGTCGATGCTTTCTCTCTACTATCCCATTTTGTTATGGGGTATACACACAAGTTGTTTGATGAATAATACCATTAGTTTTGTGTCACACCCCGACTAGCGTAATGCGGAAGCGTAAAACGGGAATGTAACAGACACCTTTGGTATCAACAATGTTGTTTATAAAGAAACATTACAAACTTATTTACATTATATTGCAATGATCTGTCTTTGTTTACAACTAGGTGTTACAACAAAATATGTTCGTGAAACTATTCTATTCGTACTAATAACCTTGCGTCTATTAACATAGCATCGAGCACGTTCCACTAAAGATAGCATGACATCACTTTATTCCAACTTTGGTAATCCTGAAAAGCAGTTTAAAAATGGGTCAACTACTGAATTTGGTGAGTTTCACGAGTTTCACGAGTTTCAAGAAAATAGTTATGAATATTCACAAGTTAACACTTGTGACCATGATATAAGTAAGTATGTATGTATATATGTATGTATGTATGTAAATGACGTAATTATGCTAAGCTACAGTGAAGCCTTGACTGTTTGTGCTGCGTGCATCCATTTCCCACGCCCAATCAACCACTGCGGCCCCCTTCCACCCACAATATACCCCAAATAGCTATGTCTAACACTATATAGCGTGTTTGTATAGTTATGGTCATGTGAACACGGGGTAAAGTCTCAGCAACCGTGCCGGCTCCATTTGGGTTTGTCAAACTAATAGTACTATTCACAAGCCACCAGCCTAAAGTTAATCACTGTGTTAGTGGGGACTTTCGTGTGTTAGCACTTAGATAATTCACATCATTACAAGTTTCATATATGTATGTTGGGTCGGATTTATGATAAGGAAGATTGGAATCTTCTCAACCTCCTCAGAAAACGGCTAACTATGGACATCGAGAAAGCCTAGACGATCGAGCATGGTTTTACTACTTTGAGCAAGGTCTTCAGAACCTTAAATGGTTAATTCTTCTAAGTGTTAAGGCTTCGAGCAAGCTACACTTCAACGAGCAAGAGTATTCTTCTATCGAGCATGGATTGCCAATCTAGCAAACAGCTTGATCATACAAGTCTTAACCAAGTGTTACGAGCACAAGATGATCGAGCACATGGGGACAAGCATGGATGCAATAACAAGATGTCACGTGATCAAAGCAACGACTTCGAGCACAGTTCAGTTCCCGAGAAAGATTTACATCCAAGCATGCTAAAGATTGCTAAATAAGAAAAGCTAAAGACATCAAGAAGAATGAGCTTGCTCGATGGACGAATTCAAGCAAAGCATGAACTATAGTCAAGAAGGTTGAAGTCTGCTGGAAGGGAATATCTTCACTGAAGATATTCTAAGTAAAGTATGCTCGAGGACACTTATCGAGCATACCTAGCATAGTGAGTCTGCTCGAGCAAGACTGTTGCATTGCTTGAGGACTCAACACTTGTATTATTTTCTATTTCATTACGTAATTATTAGGAACTTCTAGAAGGAATGTCAGGGTCTATAAATAGGGGTCCTAGGATACCTTTTAGGACACGGATTTCCAGACGGAATTACAGGCTGGCACACACAATACGAAAAACATTCCAAAAGAATATTCTATTTGTTTTCCTCGTATAGCCGCCGCCGTCACACGAAACCGTAGACATTCCTTTAACTGTTCCATTAATGATATATTTAATACAACGAATTTTTGTCTTTGAATGAGCTTTTATTGATTATCTATTACTGTTTTGTGTTTGTTATTTTCACTCCTTCATTCACACTTGTTGGATATCCTGATTCTGCCGGGATATTCAACAGGCCTTTTGGGTAATCGAGCCGGTGTGTTCTTGTCAACCTTTTAGAAGGTTTCACCCGATTCACGGTCCTGACAAGGGGTATCAGAGCTTGAGTAAGCTCGCTGAAGGCCATGGGACTAAAGGTGTGTGATAAATCTGGAAGCTTTACTATGTTTTACTGTTACAAATCTTAGATATGATAAAAATGAAAGACCAGGAAGTTTCCACCAACAAGATTCCAAGGTTTTTTGGACAAGAAAACTTCATCAAATGGAAGGTGCTCTTCGAAGCAGCCGTGAACTATAACGACCCAGAGATTTGGACCTCCATCACTGAAGGAAACTATGTTCCCTCAACAGCTCCGAACAACAATGCCACCGTTGAGCTAAAAATGAAGAAACGAGACGATAAGGCTTTGTCTATGCTAAAGTTAGGGCTTTCTTGGGAAATTTTGACAACTGTAAATCATCATAAGACCGCAAAGGGTATGTATGATGCAGTTATCGAAATGTTTGAAGGGAATACTGAACTTAGAGACATCAAGAAAGACTGACTGAAGCAACAACTTGACAGGTTCAAGTTTAAATATGGAGAAAGATTGAAATCAATCTTGCAGAGGTTTATGACAATTATAAACGACATAAGAACGACTGATTTACAAATCTCTGACTTTGAGCTAAAGAAAAATCTTTTATCATCATTGTCCGGGGGATGGTACACTGCCAGCAAGTTTATCAAAGAAAAGGCCAGTTTTCCTAATTTCAAGTTAGATGATGTGATTGCCTTTCTCGAGGCTGCAGAACATGAGATGATAGAGAACCATATGATTAGGGAGGACAAGCCAAGCTTTCAAGTGAACAATGCTCTTGTAGCACCAATGGGCAACCTCTCAATCAAGAACCAACAGCCTATCATTAAGGAACCATCAAACACAAGTTCAACTTGCAGTGGCCAATCCAGATTCAATGTTCAGCTGATTGAAGATGACACCCACTCTGAAGAAAATAGGCAGTCCACATTCTAATGCTCAACGGACAGATTATCAAGCATTGTTCTCTATGTTTACTGAGTCATACCATGCTTTTGTCGCTAAGAACCTGATCAACACAAGTATTGTTCAGGAAGAAGAAATCGATGCTGATGATTTGGAAGACATGGATATAAAATGGAAAGCAACCATGTTGGCAGTGAGAAGCAAAAGGTGTATAACAGAACTGGCAGAACAAGTTTTAATGGACCAAATGAAAGAATTGGCTTTGACAAATCAAAAGACATCTGTTATAACTGTCAACAACCAGGACACTTTGATAGAGAGTGTAACATGCCAAAGCAAGTTGGCAATCAAGTTAACCAGAATCAATTCTACCAGGACCAGAATCAGAACTTCCAGTAGAGAAATCAGATTTCCAACCAAAACCCCTATCAAAATCAGAACAGAACCCAGCAACAAACATTTCAACCACAAAGAAACAATCAAATGCAGGTTCACTCAAATCTGAACAGAACTAATCTAAACAATGTGAACCAGCAGAGAGATCAAGGAAATGTAGCTGTTACCAGGGTGCCATAGGATGGAGAATTTGATTGGAGCAACCATGCTCCTGAAATGGAGAAGGCAAATGTTGCATTTATGGCCAAAGTGCATGACAAGCCTGAATCCTCAAACTCTCAGGTACAATCTGATGTTTCAATTTCTGATCTTCTTGTTACTATTGATAAACTGAATCAAGAGATTGGAAAGTGGCAAACTGAGTGTGGGAGAAAGGAAGCCTTCTTGAATTTGTATGAAACAAGTGAAGCAACTTATGAAAGTCAAATCAAGGGGCTTGAAGAGAATTGTATGATGGCATACCAAACCCAATCAAGAATGACAATTGAAATTGAGGGGTTAAAGAAGATGTATGCAGAAGAGAAGATGAATAATGCTGAATTGCTAATACAAATGGAATTCTTGAAGAACCTTGTTTCTACAGGCAATATTGTGGGTTATGTTGAGAAAATGACTGATGAAGAAAAGTATAAAAAGGTGCCACCACCTTTATGTGATAGCTACACACTGAAGGTAGACAAGGAGAGCAGAAGTGAGTATCTTAAACAATTCAAGAATGTCTTTGATGATAAGGCTGAGTTTGTTAAGCAATATGCTGATGTGTTTATGGACAAAAATGGAGAGTTTGCAGTGAAGCAGAATGAGGAGGCAGATATTGAGAAGAAAGAAAAGATGGAAGGTGAGAAAAAGAAATGGAGTGAGTACTCCAGTGAAGACAGTAACTGTAGCTGTGGAAGCTCTAAGTCATCTAAGGGAAAGAAAAAGAAAGGATCAAGCAAAAAGAAAAGTGAAAAGATTCCTCTTCTGCCTAAGATGACTCCAAAGATGAAAAAGCACTATGAAAAGATGAGAAGAGAACATGTAGTGTTTGACATCTGTGCAAGACCACAACAAGATATCAAGAAAGGAACAGAAGAAACTATGAAATCTTCTTATGATCAGTCACATCCTCCAATCTATCCAGTCTTCTCAAACCATGAAATTTTTGACATTGGAGATGTGGAGTATGCTCCAAGGAGAAGATCTGTTAAAGATGAAAAGGGAAGCTGTTCAAGAACTCATTCCAAGCTCAAGCCTGTTGTATTTGTCAAAGAAAAATATCATATGGAGCCTGATCTGAACAAACCAATCAAGATAGACTTCAGCAATTCACTATGTCCTAAAACCTCCCTAGGTTTTGACTTCCCCAAACCCAGTGACAAAATTAAAGACAAGCAATTGCTTGAAGACATGGGGATTTATGCAAAGGTATGGTGCAAGAAATGTGATGCATACGGTCATCACACTGACTCTTCTTGGTTTGAAGAGGAAGTTTTTGAGGTTCCTGATGTGGTTTGTGGGTTTGATATGAAAGGATACAAGAAAATGTATCAAAGATATTTGAATGAAGAAAGAGGAAGTTCAGATGATGAAAAGAAAAGCTCAGTACTTGAAAAGAGACTGAAACAGATATTAAAGATCAAAGATGAACCAAGTGTATCTGGTAGACCTGCAAAGAACAGAAGGTCTAGTGACAAAGGTAAAGAGAAGATTAGACCTGGTGTTCTCAATGGAGATGAGAAATTTCTGATGAAGCAGGGCTATGAACCAAGAGGGTTCCGATGGAAAAGTAAGAAGGGGTTGTGTGAAAAGAAGAACTATGTGATTGAGCAGACTGAAGAATTAATTAAATCACAAGCTGTGAAGAATGGGTCAGATTCTGACACAGAAGAAGAATGTGAAATTGTGTGTGAAGACCCACTTCCAGTTCCAGTTCCAACTCCTGATAAATCGTCAAATGATACTGAATTATAAACTGATGCAGTTTGTGACTCAGATTCCAACAAATTCTGTTTTGTGTGTATGTGCAGGAACAGTCCTTGAACATCAATGATTTATGATACATGGACAGTGGATGTTCCAGGCACATGACCTTTGACAAGAGTGCACTGATCAACTATGAAAGAAAATATGAAGGGCCAGTTGCCTTTGGGAGTGATGAGAATGGTGGGAAGATAGTTGGAAGAGGAACACTCACCAATGGCAAGGTATCCTTTGAGAATGTTCTACATGTTGAAGGACTTCAATACAATCTGTTGAGCATTTCTCAAGTATGTTACAAAGGATACAAGGTAGCCTTCAATTATGAACATTGCCTGATTTTTGTAAGGCCCCGAATCCCAGGACCCCTACAGTTGGTATTCATACAAAATACTTAAACTCAAAAACAGTTCATTTCATTAAAACAACCAATTCATAGTATAATTCAGCGGAAAACCATAATTAATACAATAAGTTCCCAAAACCAATTTAAATATGTTTAATAAAACTTAAAAAAAAACGTTTAATAATGAAATCTATCATCCACGTATGCCCTTCACCGTCCAAGTAGCGTCATGCACGTCCAGGCGATAAGGGATCCTCCTCCTAACCTGAAACTCACACTAACATGTACACAAAGTTAGCTTGAGCTAAGTGAGTTCAAGTTTTAATAAATAACATCTATAATAATAATCATAATAGTCATTCCAAAGGTTTTAAACTATAAAAGGGGTACATCAGTTGGGCCATCTTCTTCGATAAATAATCATCCTTATATATGTATGTATATATATATATATACATAAATACATATAAACATCTTTATAGGTGCATCCATATATATAAATAAATATATATATATATATATATATATAACATCCAAGTAATAACATCAGGTTCGAGCAAACGTACAACCCAAACACGTAACATCTCATCAACATATGCAAACACAAAGTAGGCATACGTAACATCCGTAGTCGATAACGACTACTAATATCACCAAATATTGGCCATACAATAATATATACATACATACTATAACATCCCAAGGCCTACCATATACAAGCAAGCCTAAATAAAATAGTTTAAATGTTTCACCAAGCAAAATCGCTTAGGTGTGCATGCTAGCCCAAAAACTTAAAAAGAGTTAAAAGGGGCATCTTGAACTCACCTGAAACAAGACACGTATTCATCACGAGCTAGATGATCCCTAAGTAATCCCAAAACTCAAACACCTGTCGGTTTACATACAAACATTACAATCGACATCGAAAGGACTCGTTGGTCCTACGAGACGTTCTAACATGGTTTGAGTTACCTAAACCCTCGACCTCATCAAACTAAATCACAATATCCCCCAAGGCCTCACATTCACCAAAACGAACCATAGGTACTCCCGGGAATAAAGAATTCCCAATTTGCCCCTGGAAGCACTAAGTGACACTAACACGCGCGTTTTAGAGTCATTTAGGCCGTTAACATCCAACTCAGCCCCGTGTGGACCCAATATGATAAAATCACAGCTAACAAGTCCACACGACGCTATACGAGTCAAATGGGTCGGTAACTCGCAAGTACAACGCACCAACTATTCAATAAACGTAATTGCGAGTTGTACCGACCCGTTGGAGTAACCGACAACCAATTCAGCCCCAAAACTTATAAAAATGATTTTTCTACAGCCCGTACATCAAACCGAGTGATCCCGAGCTGAATTGGTCGTTTAATCACATCAACACTCACCTTAAACGCATCAAACTACAATTTTAGTCAACCGAACACTAACAATCTAACTACAACTAGTTGACCAATCTAACGAACACCAATGAACATGATTTTAAGTATGTTATACTAGACATACCTAGGAAGATTTTGGTGCAAAAACTTCAACCAAAACAGTCCCGAAACCGCTCAATTGGACAGCCACCCGGTTAACCTAAAACAAGTCGTTTATCGTTCAATACGCGTAATACAAAGATCAATTAAGGTGTAAAAGATACGGGGAATCATAAAATAATTCATTCTAGCCCCTCTAAATTGAATAATAAGGCATCTTGGAAGAAAAGTAAAATGAATTAACGTAACGGGATGACTAGAAATGCCAACGAAATATGCCGGTTAACTCCCGAGAAATATACATACTTTACATGCTTTAATTCTTTTAAACCGGAAATTAACGGGTGTTACAAGTCCACCCCCCTTACAATGGGATTCGTCCCCGAATCCCGATGCGACAGGAACAACTGCAAATAGAGTTTCATCATCTCGTTTTCGGACTCCCAAGTAGCCTCGGAACCCCTGTGGTACCTCCACTGCACCTTCACCTGCCTAACCACTTTATTTCTCAAACGCCTTTCCTGACGGTCAAGTATAGCAATAGGTTCCTCAACGTAGTTCGGCTTACTATCAACCTCAATATCATCAAGAGGCGCATGGGCCTCCTCATCCGCTAAACATTTCCTCAAATGGGACACTTGAAAAGTAGGATGAATCCCCGCGAGCTCCTCGGGAAATTCCAACCTATACGCTACCTCACCAACACGGGACAATATACGAAACGGACCAATAAACCTCGGAATAAGCTTCCTCCTCTTACGAAAACGAAAAATACCCTTCCAAGGAGAAACTTTCAACATAACCCGATCCCCAGCCTCAAACATAATAGGTCTTCGCCTTTTATCCGCACAGGACTTTTAACGATCCTGAGCGGCCTTCATAAAAGCCTTAATCTTATCGAGCTTCTCAGTCGTAGCCTCAACCACCTCCAAACTACCCTACTGTTTCTGACCAATGGAACCCCAACAAACTGGAGTCCTACACCTCCTACCATAAAACATCTCAAACGATGGCATTCCAATCGTGGCGTGATAACGGTTATTATACGAGAACTCGACTAACGGTAAGTCACGATCCCAAATACCACCAAAATCGATAACACAATCTCGGATTGACCATCCGTCTACAGGTGATAAGCAGTACTGATGAGGAGTTTGTTACCCATCTCCTCATGAAATTTCTTCCAAAACCTGGAGGTAAAACGTGTATCCCTATCCGAAACAATAGATACCGGCACCCCGTGCCTAGAAACGATATCACGAATAAATAAATCGGCCAGCTGCTCAGAATTAAATGTTTCTCGAATCGGCAAGAAATGAGAGCTCTTGGTCAATCTATCAACGATTACCCAAATGGTGTCATAACTACCCCTAGGAGTACTAGGCAGTTTAGTCACAAAATCCATCGTAAGATGCTCCCATTTCAACTCAGGAATTTCCAATGGTTGAAGTTTCCCGAACGGCTTCTAGTGCTCGGCCTTAACTTGTAGACACGTCAAACATTACTCCCACACTGATCCACCTCAAACTTCATCGCTGGCCACCAATAATTCTTTTTCAAGTCTTGGTACATCTTGTGTAAGGCCCCGAACACTGGGAACCCCACTGTAAACGGAAATACATCAGTTAGGTCATCACATTTAATAAATAATCATCCTTACGTATGAACATCTCTATACGTGCATTCCTATATATATATATATATATATATATATATATATATATATATATATATATAACATTCAATAATAACATTCAGGGCCGAGAAAACGTAAAACCCCAACACGTAACATTCCATTCAACGCATGCAAACACGAAGTAGGCATATGTAACATTCCGTAGTCAATAACGACTACAACATTCGCCAAATACTGGCCATACAATAATATATATACATACACACATTCTATAACATTTCAAGGCCTACCAATACTAGCAAGCCTATGCAAAATAGTTTAAAACATTTCATCAATCAAAATCGCTTAGGTGTGCATGCTAGCCAAAAACTTAAAAAGAGTTAAACGGGGCATCAAGAACTCACCTGAAATCAACCGAACACCTGCAACGAGCTAGGAAATTCATAAGTACACACTCACAAGTAAGGGCCTGTAAATTGTACACAACGCGTCACTAAACTAGACCGTAAGAACAAACTTGCCTAATGGGCCATTCAAGCCCAACACTTTGGCCCGAGGCCCAACCCATACCCAATTACTTTACCTCAGCCCCTAAAACCCTTCAATTAACCAAATCCACCCTACGATCATGGTCGGGGCTAACCATGATGCACAACTCACCCGTCGGCATGCAAATCGAGTCGATTACGCGCGTACTAAATCTTAAAAACCAATTGTCAAACCAATCAGCCCCATATGGACCAAATTCCCATATTAACCTTTTCATACATCATAAATATGTCACCCGAGTTGATAGGGTTGACGGTTCCTTTTTACAACACACAATTTAACGTTTAAACGACAATTCGCGCACCGCCGACTCGATTGACTAATCACCAACCTAATCAGTCCCGAGTACCAAAAACATAATTTTACCACAGCCCTTAAACCCCCCTAGGGCTTTACAAACTGATTCGGTTGGTCATTCAATCGATTAACGCATCAAACTCAACAATTGACGATTCTACACCCGATAAACCCTAGTTTTCGAACTAAAATCGATTGTCCGACCTAAACACCTTCAATGTATATGATTTTCACGTATGATGTACAACACATACCTAGGAGGATTTTGATGCAAAAACCTCACTCAAAACAGTCCCGGAAAAGCTTAATTGGACAGCCACCCGGTTAGCCTACAACAAGACGTTTTTTGATCAATACGCGCAATAAAAAGGTCAATTAACGTGTAAGAGACATAGGGAATCATAAAACCGACCTGGAATTGAAGTTTTTAAGGATCAAAGCTGGCTGGACAGAAGAATTTCGAGCAGGGGGGTCTCTCTTCCGATCGGCCGCTAGAAAGGGTTTTAGAGTTAGGTTAATTGTTTTATGATATAATAAAAATAGTTACATCCAAGTCCCTCCAAATTGAAATGAAGGCAAAATGGAAGGAAAAGTTATGTTTTTTAACATACCGGGATGACGTAAAGGCTTCCGAGAAACGTTGGTTAAGTCCCGAGAGTTATACATACCTTACACGCGCTAAATCATTACACCGGAAGTTGACAGGTGTTACAAATCCACCCCCCTTACAATGGGATTCGTCCCCAAATCCCGATGGGACAGGAACAACTGCGGATACAGTTTCATCATCTCATCTTCGGATTCCCAAGTAGCCTCGAACCCCTAAGGTGCCTCCACTACAATTTCACCTGCTTAACCACCTTGTTTCGCAAACGCCTTTCCTGACGGTCAAGTATAGCAATAGGCTCCTCCACGTAGTTCAACTTACTATCAAGCTCAATATCATCAAGAGGCACATGGGCCTCCTCATACGCTAAACACTTTCTCAAGTGGGACACATGGAAGGTAGGATGAATCCCCGCGAGCTCATCAGGCAATTCCAGCCTATACGCTACCTCACCAACACGGTACAATATACGGAGCGGACCAATGAACCTCGGACTAAGTTTCCCCTTCTTACAAAAACGAATAATGCCCTTCCAAGGAGAAACTTTCAACATAACCTGATCCCCAGCCTCGAACACAATAGGTCTTTGCGTTTTATCCGCATAAGACTTTTGTCGGTCCTGAGCAGCCTTCATAAACACTTTAATCATGTCGAGTTTCTTAGTCGTAGCCTCGACCACCTCCAAACTACCCAACTGCTTCTGACCAATGGAACCCCAACAAACTGGAGTCCTACACCTCCTACCATACAACATCTAAAACGGTGACATCCCAATCGTGGCGTGATAACAGTTATTATACGAGAACTCTACCAACGGTAAGTGACGATCCCAACTGCCACCAAAATCGATTACACAGGCCTGCAACATATCCTCAAGAGTCTGAATGGTCCTCTCGGACTGACCATCCATTTGCGGGTGATAAGCAGTACTGATGAGGAGTTTGGTACCCATCTCCTCGTGAAACTTTTTCCAAAACCTGGAGGTAAAACGCGTATCCCTATCCGAAACAATAGATACCGGCACCCTGTGCCTAGAAACGATCTCACGAATAAACACATCGGCCAACTGCTCGGAATTAAAAGTCTCTCGAATCGGCAAGAAATGAGCGCTCTTGGTTAATCTATCAACAATTACCCAAATTGTGTCATAATTACCCTTAGGAGTACGAGGCAATTTAGTCACAAAATCCATAGTAAGATGCTCCCACTTCCACTCAGGTATTTCTAAAGGTTGAAGCTTCCCGAACGGCTTTTGATGCTCGGCCTTAACTTGTAGACACGTCAAACACTTACTCACGTACTGAGCAACCTCAAACTTCATCGCAGGCCACCAATAATTTTTCTTCAAATCTTGGTACATCTTGGTCGCGCCCAGGTGAATAGAACAGCTCGAATTGTGTGCCTCATCCAAAATTTTATCTCTGAATCCCCCATACTTCGGTACCCATAAACGACCATCCTTATACTTCACCCCGTCACCGACGTCTTCCAACAATTTCTCCTGACCCCAAACACATTCTGACATAATCCATTCCACCTGCAAAGCCTCATTCTGAATGCTGGCTATTGGCTTCAAAATATCGGGTTTAAGGATAAGCTGGTAAGATTTTACACGAACCGGCTTCGGTCTCTCCTTCCGGCTCAACGCGTCAGCCACCACGTTAGCCTTACCTGGATGGTACATAATCTCCAAATCATAATCCTTAATCAACTCCAACCATCGACGCTGGCACATATTCAGTTCCTTTTGTTCGAAGAAATACTTTAAACTCTTATGATCGGTATAGATAACGCAAGGAACAAAGTACAAATGATGCCGCCACAACTTAAGCACAAACACAACGGCCGCAAGCTCCAAATCGTGAGTAGGATAATTCACCTTGTGAGGCTTTAATTGCCGCGAGGCATACGCAATGACTCGACCTCGCTGCATCAGAACACACCGAAGCCCCTGATAAGAGGCATTAGAATAAACCACCAGGTCATCGGTGCCATCGGGTAAAGCTAAAATCGAGGCATGCGTCAACCTGTTCTTCAACTCGAGAAAAGCCTCCTCCTGATCAGTACCCCAAACGAACTTAACACTCTTCATAGTCAACCTGGTTAGTAAAGAAGCAATTTTCGAAAAATCGGGAATAAAGCGGCGGTAATACCCCGCCAAACCCAGAAAGATACGGATTTCAGATGGAGACTTAGGAGACTCCCATTCATTCACGGCTTCCACCTTTGCAGGGTCAACCAGAATACCACTCGGGTTAATAACATGACCCAAGAATTGAACATCACGCAACCAGAAGGAACACTTAGAAAATTTTGCATACAATTTGTTCTTCCGCAGAGCCTCCAACACTTCCATGAGATGATCGGCGTGATCGGATTCACTTTTAGAGTACACAAGAATGTCGTCGATGAACACAATAACCGAACGATCGAGCATCGGCCTACACACCCGGTTCATAAGATCCATGAACGCAGCCGGTGCGTTGGTCAAAGCGAAAGACATCACAAGAAATTCATAATGCCCATAACGAGTGCGGAAGGCAGTCTTAGGAATATCTTCCTCCCGAATCTTCAAGTGATGATACCCGAACCTAAGGTCGATCTTCTAGAACCAACTAGCTCCTTGGAGCTGATCAAATAAATCGTCGATCCTTGGGAGAAGGTACCGATTTTTAACAGTGAGCTTGTTCAATTCACGATAGTCAATGCACATCCGCATGCTACCGTCCTTCTTTTTAACAAACAGGACCGGGGCACCCCAAGGTGACATGCTTGGTCGAATAAAGCCCTTATCTAGCAAGTCTTCCAACTGAGCCATAAGTTCCTTCATTTCATTCGGGGCTAGGCGGTAAGGGGCTCGGGCAACGGGTTTGGCGCCTAGTACAAGTTCTATCTGGAACTCGATCTCGTGATCCGGTGGCACATCTGACAAATCATCTGGAAATACATCCGGGAAATCCCGAACAATAGGAACATCACCGACGGTAGCCACCTCGGTATTTATGTTTATAGCATACGCCAGATACGCCTCGCACCCCCGCTGCATCAACTTTCCCGCCTTAAGCATGGATATAATATGTGGCGTCGCAACATTCCGATCACCGAAGAGAGTGATTTGGGTCCCATCTGGGGCCCTCAAACGAACAAGTTTCTGACCACAAATGATTTGAGCATCAACACTCGCGAGCCAATCCATTCCGAGCACCACATCGAAACAGCCAAGCGGCATCAAATGCAACCACACCGGAAATCTATACCCAGAAAACTCGACAGAACAACCCTGAATAGCCCTAGACACGGACACGGATTTTCCTACGCAACCTCAACCTCAAACACATCGACTACGCGCTCAGGTGATTTATTCAACGAGGAACAGAAAGCGGTAGACGCAAAATCTAAGTTAAATCCAAGTCATAAGTTAAGTCCTTTTTAGTTTTATTAATTAGTCTAATTTTAGTTTAAATCTTAGTTTATTAGTAAAACCCCTAAAAATAGTATAAATAAATAGTCACGTCTATAGTTGAGTCTAATTTATCTAGTTTACGTAATTTAAAGAGTCTCGTGGGTTCGATATCCGGA
The DNA here is from genome assembly GCF_021521415.1 of Bidens hawaiensis. NCBI lineage: Eukaryota > Viridiplantae > Streptophyta > Magnoliopsida > Asterales > Asteraceae > Bidens > Bidens hawaiensis. The sequence goes on along the minus strand of NW_027491074.1, from coordinate 916,287 downwards.
CTTACTTAGCTGTACTAGAGTTGACCGGTTCACTTGCCGGCTAGTAGTTTTAGTTAAGTTAGGTGTCTAGAATTTATTACTTAGTGTCTAGATTAGCGTATTTTTATATAACTACTTTTAGAACATCATTTCTAAATACAATGTACTTGTGAACAGAATAAACCATATGGATGATTTATACTTTGAGAGAAAGCATTCCATAGTGTTACTTAAGATGGTTAAGTAACAATATGTTAAGCATGTTACCTATAATGTGTTATTGTGTATGACACAATATAACTGTGTATGACATAGTATATGTGTATAACACGATGCAAGTGTGTATGACACAATATAAGTGTGTATGATACAGTATATGTGTATAACACAATATAAGTGTGTATGACACAATATATGTGTTACTTGAAAGGTAGTCTTACAAGCATGAATTTTTAGTGTCATGCATGTGTTTGGTAGTATGTATTTCGTATTTGGATCCGGGATTGGGTTTTGCATGTGTAAAATTGGTTTTAAACATATCAAATTAACAAGATTTAAAACATATATCCGCTTCTTTTTTCATAAAATTGGGATTTTATAACGTTGATAATCTTGTTAAAACCAAACAATGGCATCAAGAGCCGCTTATACGGATGCATGCTTCATTAGACCCAAAAATTTTCGGGTGTGTTGTGGGGTTTTACCATTTAGCCAAAAATTTTAGGGGTTTTGATTACCCCTTGTTTTTTCAAGATTATACTTTACATGCATGTGGTAATCTTGAATAATTAAGTCATTTGGATGATTGTATGTTTTGTTTGGACAAAACCCGAAACTTTCGTTTTCGTTATGCTATGGCCGAAAGTTTTAAGGGGTTAAGGGGAACCATTTTGGTCATTGTGTTATTGCATATTTGGATGTGTAATAGATGTTCATAACCTAGCCATGGCCTTGTGTTTGGTTAAATGTTTGTGTTGTGTTATTTATTCATTCAATATGGTTGTAATATTTATTTGGGTTGTGTAATATATTTATTCATTTCATTTGGTTTGTAATAATAAGTAGATTACATGCATTTCTTTTACTAGAAAAAATGTATTAGGATAATTTTTGTAAAAGAAGATGCAAGGAAGGAAGCCCAAATAAAGTGGATGGAGACCACAACATGGGGGTGAACACTTAGAGCATTTGGATGCGAGATCAAGTGGGAGTTCACCGACACAAGCTCATGTCCTTTTGAGTCCCTTAGGAGAGACCTTTTGGCACACTTGTCTTCGGTCAACAAGTGTAGTCAATATTAGGAGGCTATGGTTATGAACTTGTGGTTGTATGTTTTATGCTTGCATGGTTGATTAACTTTTGTTTGTGTTATTGCAATGTGGTTTGCTAACAACTTAAAATCAACAACTAGCATAAATTAGTTCCTTAGAAATCGTTAGGGAATAAAATTGGTTTTATTAAAGGCTAATGATTTCATAATAAAATGGGTTTTATTAATAAGAACATTGAAAATAGGTTTTTCAACTAAGTACCATACATTTGAATGCATGCAAATGGAAGGTACATAAAGGTTTTCCAATCTAGAATTTAGAAAACGAAAAAAATCCCTTTTATAAAATAAGTTGAACACCATCCTTTTATACAACACTCGAATCACTTGGGAAATCGATGTGGGATAAAGGTCACCTAACCGCATTGGAGGAAACTTGTGAGTTTGAGGTGGGTTTGCCATATTTGTGGGATAAAGGTCACATAACTACTTTTATGTGTAAACTCACATGTGTGTATAAGTAGGACAACTTAAATTGGAAACCATGTGAATAGGGTCATCGAAGCATGGCGTATAATGGTGTTGATGGGATTAAACATGCCAACTAAACATAAGATGTTTAACCAATCCCATAAAACTAGAAGTTGCATAGGGTTACAATCGTCAAACGTTGACTACCTTGTTAATTTAAATAGTAGGATAAAGGTCACCTAACTACTATTTGAATGTAACGTTGGGCTCTAGATTTTAATCATTAATTGTCTTGGAGACATAAAGGGTATTAACGATTAAAATTATTGATATCAAAAATACTAAAATTGAGCTTTGTTATATTTGTAGATTACCGCAATCAACAATCCACCTAACGTTATTATCCCACCTGTTAATAACCTATCACTAAGATCTATTCTCGACAAGGATCTTCTAAACTATACCAAATTTTGGATTGGTATTGAAACTTGAGAATCGTTCTCAAGCAAGAAAAGAAATACTATGTAATAGACGAGCCTATTCCCGATGAACCTAGCGTTGACGATGTCCAAGACCATAACGTTTGGGTTAAGCACAATGAGGATTCGGTGCAAGTTTCTTGCCTCATGTTGGGAACTATGATTCCCGAGATTCAAAAGGATTTTGAACTTCATGAGGCATACGACATGATCACCCAACTTAAGTAAATGTTCCTTATACGAGCTAGGGTGGAACGCTTTGAAACGGTTCAAGCGCTTCATGCATGTCGTATGGAAGAAACCCAATCGGTCTCATCTTATGTGCTTAAGATGAAAAGACACATTGATCGTCTCGAGCGCCTTAATTGTCCCGTCTCAAAGGAGTTAGCCACGGATTTGATCCTAAATGGGCTAACCAAGAAATTTGAGACTTTTGTAATGAATTACAATATGAATGGGTGGGACAAAAGCATTTGTGAGCTTCACGCAATGCTCAAGACGGCCGAGACGGGAATGGGTAAAAAGGTTTTAACCGTTCTTACGATTGAGGGAGGCAATAGGAAGAGGCATCACCCGGAACCCAAGGCAAAGGTTGCCAAAGGCAAGGGACAACTCATGGGTAAGTTCAAGGGAAAGGCTAAAGTGTAACCACCCAAACCAAAGAAGCTAAAGGTTAGCTTGGAGGATCCACGCTTTGGATGTGGGGAGATTAGGCATTGGATGAGGAATTTTCCAACCCGTCTCAAAGAGTTAAAAGCTAAGAGGGATGCGAGGAAAACCTTGGGTACAACTTTCATGATTCATGTTGATCTTAATATTATTTCCACTAACACATGGGTATTGTATACCAGATGTGGAACTCATATTTGCAATTTATTGCAGGGGTTCAAAGGAAATGAAGGATTTAAGAAAGGAGATATAAGTCTCTTCATGGGAAACGGAGCAAAGGTTGTTGTCGAAGCCCGAGGAGACTACACATTGAAGCTTCTAAATGGTTTGGAAGTTATTTTGAAAGACATTTTGTATGCTCCTAGTTTGACTAGGAGCATTATCTCCGATTATATATTAAGACAATGTGGTTTTGATTTAATATTTGTGGACAATGGTATTTGTGTTTTCATGAATGATGTATTTTATTTTAAAGCAATGCCGTCTAATGGCATTTATGAATTAGTTCATGATAACACATCGTTTGATAACATGTTGTACCAATCAAGCACCAAGAAACTCAAAATGATTTGAGTAAGACTTATCTTTGGCATTGTCGCCTTGGTCATATAAACAAAGATCGCATACATACACTTCAAAAGAATGGTCTTTTGGAATCAAGTGAAGATGATTCATTTGATAAGTGTGAGTCTTGTTTACTTGGAAAGATGACCGAGGACCCCTTTAGTGGAACAAATGAAGGGGCAAAAGACGTATTGGGTATCATACATTCGGATGTATGTGGTCCCTTTAAGGCAATGACAAGGAATGGTGAAAGATACTTCATTACCTTTATCGACGATTATAGTCGTTATGGGTATATGTATTTGTTAAGACACAAAGATGAAGCCTTTGAAATGTTCAAAGTCTTCCAAAATGAAGTACAAAATCAACTCGATAAAACCATCAAAGTACTTCGTTCGGATAGAGGAGGTGAATACCTAAGTGATGCTTTCCAAGAAGATCTTAGGAGTTGTGGGATCATCTCACAACTTACTCCACCCGGAACACCACAACACAATGATGTGTCTGAAAGGAGGAATCAAACTCTATTGGATATGGTTCGATCTATGATGGCTAGAAGCATATTGCCTCTATCATTTTGGGGTTTCGCTTTGCTCTCCGCGGCCCGTATTCTAAATATGGCCCCAACCAAGAAAGTGGACAAAACACCTTTTGAAATATGGAATGGAAGGGCTCCATCATTATCATATTTAAAGGTATGGGGTTGTGAGGCTTATGTCAAGAACAACACCCAAAACAAACTTGAAAGTTGATCCACTAAGTGTATCTTTGTAGGATATCCCAAGGACTCCATGGGATATTATTTCTACAACCCAACCGAGCAAAAGATGTTCATTGCTCGAAATGCCGAGTTCATGGAAACTAAGTTCCTTATGGAAGGTACTAGTAGAACGGTGGAACTCGATGAGGATCAAGAACCACAAGTCGATACACGTTTGATTAATACTAGCAATCAACAAGAGGTTGTTGAAAATGATCAAATGGTTGATCAAGACACACAAAACATTCGCAAGTCTGGTAGAATTAGTCATCCACCCGAAAGATATGGATTTTCATGGATGGATGCTATGTGGTAGATTCGGATGAACCCATCACATACCGTGATGCAATGTCACAACCCGATTGTGAAAAATGGCTTGAAGCCATGAACAAAGAGATGCAATCCATGCATGACAATCAAGTATTCGAATTGGTTGAACAACCTCTTAATTCCAAACCGGTTGGAAGTGAATGGGTTTTCAAGAAGAAAACCGATATGCATGGAAACTTGGATACTTATAAAGCAAGACATGTAGCAAAAGGTTTCACTCACAAGGGGTTGACTATGATGAAACTTTTTCTCCCGTAGCAATGCTAAAGTCTATTAGGATATTGTTTGTCATAGCCGCACATTATGTCTATCAGATATGGCAAATGTATGTCAAAACCGCCTTTCTAAATGGGCATCTTGAGGAAGATGTCTATATGGTTCAACTCGAAAGTTTTGTCGATCCACAACATCCTAACAAAGTATGCAAGTTAAAAAAACCAATCTAGATTGAAATAAGCATCTAGAAGTTGGAATCACCGCTTTGATGAAGAAGTTAAGAAATTTGGATTCATCAAAAATGGTGATGAAGCTTGTGTGTATAAGAAAGCTAGTGGGAGCATCATCACTTTCTTAGTATTGTATGTTGATGACAAACTACTATTTGGAAATGACATTCCAACCATGGAAGGTGTAAAAACATGGCTTGGAAGTTGTTTTTCCATCAAAGATCTTGGTGAAACCGCGTATATTTTGGGATAGATCAAGGCGGTTGATAGGTTTAAACCAAAGTGCATACATTGACAAAATTTTGAAGAGGTTCAAGATGGAGAACTCTAAGAGAAGTTTGGTACCTATTCAAAGAGGAACAATATTGAGTGCATCTCAATGTCCAAGCTCAAAGGATGAGCAAGAGAAAATGAATGGAATCCCATACGAATCGGCTATTGGATCCATCATGTATGCAATGGTATGCACTAGACCGGATGTGTCATGCGCTTTAAGCATGACAAGTAGATTCCAACATAATCCGGGAAGTAGCCATTGGATGGCGGTTAAGAGTATATTTAAATACCTTAGAAGGACTAGGGACATGTTTCTAATATACGGTTCGGGTGATGAGGAACTCATTGTAAAGGGTTACACAGATGCGAGTTTCCAAACCGATCGAGATGATTCTCGATCACAATCGGGATATGTTTTCATTATGAATGGTCGTGTAGTCTCTTGGAAGAGCTCAAAACAAGAAGTGGTAGCATTGTCCACCACGGAATCGGAATACATCGCCGCCTCATTAGCAGCTCAAGAAGCTGCGTGGATTAGAAAATTCATTGCCGACCTAGGGGTGGTCCGTACCATTCAGGACCCTCTAGAGATCTTTTGTGACAACGAGGGTGCGATTGCTCAAATCAAGGAACCTCGTGCACATCAAAAGACGAGGCACATTGAGCGAAGGTTCAACTACATAAGGGATGAAGTTGAAAAGGGAAAGATATGTATTCGCAAAGTTCGCACCGATCAAAACATTGTGGATCCACTCACGAAGCTCCTTCAAAGGCCAAAGCATGAAGGTCACACTTGTGCCTTAGGACTTCGATATTCTAGTGATTTGATATATCGAATTTTGTATTTGGATATCGGAACAATTGTTATTTTGACTCATTCATATGATTTTGGTTTATGATTATGACATTTTAAGTTATGTTCCATTTTAGCATGTTTAAATCCATGAATACGTTTCTTATTTTAAATGTCCGTAGTCGCTCATATTTATGGAAACAAATATGAAGGTAAGACTATTATGAACTTGGATTGGTGGATATTCATAAGGTATGAATATAGAGCAAGGGTTGCTGCCAAGGTTCATAGATATTTATAGGATATAAATATTGGACTGACCCGCTCTCAAATGTTACTAGATGGAATCTTTGTGATTGATCATAAGTAAATTTGAGTAAAGGCGAATATCATAGTATCCTCCGACCTGAGATACATATTCGGTCTTGATATTCACCGAATATTGTACTTTGACTTAGTTCTTCGCTGCTCTGAAACATGACTGTACATAAGTCTAAGATCAGGTACAGTACAAGATGATTGTGAGAGATGTATGTAATCAAGAGGGGATTTATCCCTCTTATTCGTTGAGAGTAAGATGTCTAAGGCCTGCTAAGTTAAATCAACAGAGAATGATCACCCTGTGTCTCTGGATTTGACATGACATCTGTGACAAAAGGATAAATGATAGATTCACCTAAATCATTTCAAGTAAGGGACTTGAAGGGGATGATGTTATTGAATGGCACTTCGTCATGCGTATTAGGGGTAGTAAACCGTAGTTAGGCGGTATTTGCTACTTGCATCAATCTTCTATGTATCTTGTGCAAGTGGGAGATTGTTGGACTCAGTATGTCCAAGACACATATTATAATTGATGTGGCTAGTATGTCATGATCCAAGTTGGGTCATACCAAATAACAAGCTAGACAAACACCAATTATATTTGTTTATATACGATATGATCATAAGTAAATAAATATTGACACTTATGTTATTTGGAAAGGGTTTCTAAATACAATGTACTTGTGAAAAGAATAAATCATATGGATGATTTAAACTTTGAGAGAAAGCATTCCATAGTGTTACTTAAGATGGTTAAGTAACAATATGTTAAGCATGTTACCTATAATGTGTTATTGTGTATGACACAATATAACTGTGTATGACACAGTATATGTGTATAACACGATGCAAGTGTGTATGACATAATATAAGTGTATAACACAATATAAGTGTGTATGACACAATATATGTGTATAACACAATGCAAGTGTGTATGACACAATATATGTGTATAACACAATGTAAGTTATATAACACAATATATTATATTATTATTTAAAATATTAGTGGGTACATATGCAAGGGACTCTATTGGGAATCTTGGGTGGTGCCTTTTATGACCTCCCAACTCTCTCTTTCTCTCTTGGGAGAATTACACAATACATAAAACTCTTCCTCTCTTTTCTCTCTTGGAGATTTTTCGGCCAAGGAAAGGAACCACAAGGAGGAAGATTTCAAGTGTAAAAATCCTAGCTAAGAGGTGTATTGTCGGAGGCTTGGTGTATGCTAGCTTGAGGAGCTTCCATATTCAAGTTCTCGCCTTTCAATCTTCATCTCCTTCATCCGGTTTTGCTACTGGACAGGTAGTCTTACATGCATGAATTTTTAGTGTCATGCTTGTGTTTGATAGTATGTATTTCGTATTTGGATCCGGGATTGGGTTTTGCATGTGTAAAATCGGTTTTATACATATCAAATTAACAAGATTTAAAACATATATCCGCTGCGTTTTTTATAAAATTGGGATTTTATGACTTTGATAATCTTATTAAAACCCAACAATTATTACTTTAATTCCGTCATTACGAGGTGTTATTATAGGATGTTAAGAACGTTCATAGTTAGCCGTCAGAGGAGAATGATTTTACCATCGTTTAATTGAGTTAAAAATGACGTTTTGTTGGGTTTAAAGGTCGCCGGAGCTCCTCGGCTCGCCGGTCGGAGAGGTGGCCATGTAATCGGGGAAGGGGGTTTTTATTATTTTATTATTATTTTGAATCATAATTTCATAATGGCCCCTCAACTCTAGTTGTTTATCACTTTGTTGGTGGAGACTCATACATATACACAAAGTGGGAGTGTCGGATGGGACGTACCTGCGCCGTCCATTGTTAATAAATGGCGGTATCATTATTATATTCTATACTTCCAGTAGCTTGGCGAACGGGGGTTCCTTAGTAGATTTGACATATGTCAAGCGAACTGGAATATCATGTATTAACTTTTCTTTACTTTCTGATTGAGACGATACATCTTGACTTGTGAATTTTACACTTTCCGTATATATATATATGCAAAACTTTATGAATTCTCACCAACATTATTGTTGACAAAATATATTATTTTAAACGTGTTGCAGGTTGAAGTTTAAGGATTAAAGACTAGATTAGTTGGACCATTAGGGTATTAGAAACACATCATAATGAAATTCAGAGTTTATTGTGTTGTTATTTGATTGTGTATTTGTGATATATTGAAATGAAATAAATATAATTATTGTCGCTTTAATAGCATTACGAGCTTATGAGTGATCTGTACGTTACACCCGGACAAATTCTGCTTAAAGCCGAGGTGTTACAAATTGGTATCAGAGCCGTAACAATAAGATAGGTAGTTAAACGTATCGGCCTATTATAGTTATAGCTTATTTTAGGGCCCAAACTTCATGTATGCTCTATGTGCTATGTGCCCGTACTTACAACTTCATTCATTTGCTTTTATTTATATTTATAATATTTCATAAATGTCGCCTGCACAAATGTCCACACATAAACTCCAAGGCTTAGGCCTGAACAAAGATTTTCAAAACAAAACAAACACAAAACTTTCAAATTGATTTTATTTCAATTTCCTGATATTTCTCATTCATAAAGACAAACATGGTGGGTATGTAGTAACTTTAGGGGGGACGTGATTGTTTTCCGAACTCTTGATACCAAGGTTATTGAAACCTAAGGATAAGCAATGCGTATAAATTCAATCAGACGCGGACCCGGTTGCTTACATGGAGAGTTCGGAAAGGGCATGAAACGTGACATTTGAGCCAAAACAAGGTACACCTCAGTACGTATTTACTGATTAAGCAAATAAACGCCTTTTGCGTAACAAGCGAACGATTAACCGAACGGGTCGGGTTATGACCCAGATATCTCGGGGGGCCATTTATAAGTGATATACGATCTATACAAGCTAAAATATTAGAAATATGGTCTTAGTTTGATAGCAAACAAGTTAAACGAAAACATGTTCATTTAACCACCCGCCATAGAATTAAACGCGAAAGATAGTTACAAACCAAGCATTGTATCATCCGTTAAGCCGAAAAAGACTTACCAAACACTTATTTGAAATGTTTTAAGCGATCGGCGAAAATATTTTTGATTTTTACAAACATATAGTATGTTTTTATAATTTTACACAAAACTAGCCGAAAAACACTCGTTTTCGCGTTGTTTAACGCACCCGATAAGTTTTTCGCGCCAAAAACCGAACCCGAACTAAATTTGGACCGGCCTTTTCGTATTTGGGCTTGAGAAATCAGAAACTTGGGCCAAAATGGGCCCAAGGTGGGCCCATGATGGTCCGATCGCAATCAGCAGCCCCCCCCCCCCCCTTGTTTATTTTTTCACATTTAAACTAGGTTCAAGCCATTTTAACATAATTTCTTGGAAACATCTGGACACCCCTTCTGTTTCAGCCAGAAAACTTCCAAAACCCTAAGGTAAGAGCTTAAATAAGTAGCTTTTTTACTTGTTTGAACTTGTTTAATACCATAAAAAATGTCTTGGTTACTAAAAATCATTCCTAACCGTGTAAAAATCCTAAAAATGGTCCATAAACATGTTTTGATCATACACATGGTAAGGAACCTGTTTTGATAATTTTTTTGGCCATAAACACGGATTAAAGGGTTGAAACGACGTTTTTACGGTTCAAAAGTTCGTTTTTGTGCACTAGCCGAAACCCTAACTTAAGGGCTGTTATTTTGATGAAATATTTCTTGGTTTGTGATATAGGACTTGTAACTAGCTTTCTTAGAAGCACAAGAACCTGAAAACTTGATTAAAAGGTCGGAAACGAGCCAAACCCGCTGAGGTAATGCCGAAACACTCGCTTACGGGCTATTTAGGTTAAGGTTGTGATGTGCATATTTTTAGGAGAAATTTTTCAGGGACATCAGGGACCATGTCAATGAGTCCCTGTTTAAATTTGGTAATTTTTCGACCATCCGAGAATATTTGGCGAATTTATTACCGAATTGGGACGTTTATTTGGGAAAAATAGCTAAAATACCTCAAAAATTATGAAATTTTTCTGGGAACTCAAATTTGATGTATTTTGGTCACATATGAATTTTGGGATCATTTGTAGAAGTTTAAAGGTGTTTTGTTTATTTGCGTTCGTGTGAATTTTTACAGCCGAATTTGGACCGAAAAGAATATCGCACGAGCTTTTTACATTCTGGAATTGATACAGGTTGTTTTGGGACATGATTTGAGTATTCAAGAATTTTTGGTGAATTTTTGGAAATTGTTTGGTGTAAACGGACGATTTTCAGACGAAATATAGCTGATAAAATGAATTTTTATAAATTAATAAATCAGTAAATAAATTCCAGAAATATTTTTATAAAAATCTACATATTTTAATTGATAAGTGATTAAATTTTCATAATTTAATGATTAACGATTAATTAATTATGCTAATTTGAATATTAAACAAATTCAGTTTTTATAAAAAACGGCAAGTTCGCGACTAGTGAATCTGCGGGAATATCAAAACACCAAGAGTGATCAAAAATCATATTTTTGGACTAGTTAAGTGAAAATGAACTTTTCTATGAGAAACTTGGACAATCCGGGTGGATTGTGCGCGTTTCTTCTCAAATCAAACTGAATAAGCGGAAACGGGCCCCGTGGCTAATCCGGGACCCCAGTATGTGATCTTTCTTTATAACTTAATCATTTTATTAACCAACACATTTACCCAAGCTTATTTTCCCATAACTGTTTTCTGAACGCGTAAACGAACAACTTGGTCCAGCTGGGAAAATGGGAATCTGAGCCAAGTTCAGTTTTAAGTATTAGACATTGAACAACATCACAACCTAAGCCTATTGCCACTTTCTGGGCGTTCCAGCTATACCCAGATTAGTTATACAGCCCAGTTTAGTATTGAGATTATAATAATATTAAAATATTAATATTATTATAATATTAATTATAGGAACTACTGATAGCGGACTGAACAAACCACGAGTTGATACAGTACGGAATATCTACAAAACCGTGAGTTTCATGACCCCACTTTTAAACTGTTTTACGAACTTTTGGGGTGAAAAGCATGTTTGCTTATATCTATATACTTATTTGAAACATGTGATGATGTGAATTATCTAAGTGCTAACACACGAAAGTCCCCACAATCACAGTGATTAACTTCGAGCCGGTGGCTTGTGAATAGTACTATTGGTTTGACAAACCCAAACGGAATCGGCCTGGTTGCCGTGTCACATAGCGCCGTTTGCACATGACCATATTTAAACATACAGGCTATGTAGTGTTAGACATAGCTACCGGGGCATGTTGTGGGCGGAAGGGGAGCCACAGTGGTTGATTGAGCTTGGGAAATGGAGGCACGCAGCACGAACAGTCCAGGCTTCACTGTAGCTTAGCATAATTACGTCACATACATCATTTACATACATACATACATACTTATTTCATAATTACAAGTGTTGACTTGTGAACACTCATTACTGTTTTCTTGAAACTCATGAAACTCACCAACTCTAGTAGTTGACTCGTTTTAAACTGCTTTTCAGGTGTACCTAAATCGGAATGATTGGGTGATCTGTTACTTGCCTGAAGTGTGTGGTTGATTCTATGTGAATAGAAGCAAGGGCGTTATTAGTAAGAATGTATAGTAAACGAACTAGTTTTGTTTGTATCGCTTAGACTGTTAAATAATGATAGAACAAAGAAATGTAATATATTGTAAATAAGTTTGTAATGTTTCTTTATAAACAATGTATTGATATCAGAGGTGTCTGTTACGTTCTCGTTTTACGCTTCCGCATTGTGCTAGTCGGGGTGTGACAGAAGTTGGTATCAGAGCCATTGGTTATAAAGGATTACGTTATCCCTTAGGGTACCTAAAATATAACCGTAGGCTCGATTAACTCTGGGAAATAATTAAATAATAAATTAATATTATATACTGATGGATGTCGGGATGAACTTGTAGGGCAAGTGAGTTATTGTGGTCCGGAACATAATAACAGACTTGCTTGTACGAGGGAATTCGGGGAGAAGTCGCGGAACGTGTGGTTAGGTAAAAGTGGCAACATATGTGTATAAGAGGTAATGTGAAAGTATATATATATATATATGTAACACTCATACGTGCTTATGTGAAACAAGGTATATGAATACGTGTACGTACGATACTGTTGATGACGGTACATTTTACTATGAATATTATATTCATTTATATTCAATATTGATTTAAATAATAATAATAATTAAAATCTTGATAAAGCTAATATTATATTCTAATATAATTAATATTAAATTTGGTTTAATTAATTAATCTCCTCAACAATAGTTAGTCATAGACTCATAGCAATAAATATTATCCTTATAACTAACCTTTGTGCAGAGTCATGTCAAGGAATAACGACTACGTACCGGAAGAAGAACCGGTGATATCTGTAGAGGAGGATCCCGAAGAAGAATCAGAGGAGGATCCAGATGAGGAGGATCCAGAGGAGGAGGATCCAGAAGAGGAGGATCCAAGAGGGGAGGACCCAGAAGAGGAACCGGAGGAGGAGGAGGAAGAGGTAGAAGAAGAAGTTATCTGTAGAGAACTACCCAGGAATGTGCCTGATCTATCCGGTTACAGATGCGATAGTTATCCACCCAGGTCACCACGTAGGGATCAAGGCGAAGTTAACAGTCAGTATCGTTCACCAGCTAGAGTAGCCAGATTACCCACTCCACCTATACACCTGTCGTCGAGAGACTTCAGCTACTGCACGAGTCCGGCAGACTGCTCGTATTCGGGTAACCCCGGTTGACCCTACCTCTATTCCATTCAGATCTACCCATGACCGGGGAGGACCTTCACGCCCTAGGGTAGATACTTCATCTTCTCGTTCATTGAGTATACCTACCCCTCGTCCTGACCTCCCAAACGCAGGAAACAACTCTTGGATGGCTGTCCTGACTGACCATGTGATAGACCACTCGATAGCCATAGCTAACATTAACCGGGAGAGGAGGGACGTAACTCAGTGCCTATCGACATTACAGCAGACGGTACTGAACTTGCAGCAGTCAGATGCCTACCACCACTGGTGTTTGGATAGGGTGACAGTTCGGCTGTGGAACTGTTACTGGGTGATTACGGTGCTGTTATTTTTATGTTTGTGGCTAGCCTATCGTCTGTATGGATAGATGCGGAATATTACAACTATGTGTACATGATCTTTTGATACCCCATGTATGTATATAGTAATTTCTTATGTTAATATGGGCACAACTTTGTACATTATTACAAGCACTGACCCTTATAGGGTTAAGTCTAATAGTTACTTAGTGACAGATTTTGATATATACATACAAGCACTGGCCTTTATCAGGCTAAGTATATGTACCTTTTATTATCAATGTACAGAACAATTTGTGAAATGTCAGTATGTTATTTGGTTTACCTGTACAACATTTATTGTGATTATTATTACATAGTGCCGTAGACTGGAATTAGTACTAATTGGCTTATATTTGTTTATCATTATAGAATGGCCCAAAGAAAGCAAACCCTATGACTGAGGCAGAAATAGCCGAAATGATTGCTCGGCAAATGCAGGCAGTAATCCCGCTTATTGTAACACAAGTAACTGCCGGCGTAAACGCAAATATTCAAACAAACCAACAGTAAAACAATAATGCTCCCCCAACCAACAATGAAACAGTTGCAAATAACAATCCCCCACCTAATGCAAATACCCCTACCAATGCAAATAATCCCCCACCGAACCCAAGCAATTGCAATAACAACCCTAATCCCCCTCGAAGGGAATATTCGATCAAAAACTTCATGGCCTGTAAACCGATTGATTTCAAGGGCACTGAAGGGCCAAATGGGTTAATCAAATGGATCGAAAAGACTGAATCTGTTCTCAATATTAGCAATTGTCCACCCGAAAACATTTTCAAGTATGTTGCTTCTACTTTCACTGATCACGCATTAATGTGGTGGAACACTACGGTACAGATAAAAGGTCAAGATACGGTGAATCGCATGACATGGGCTGAACTCAAAACACTGATGCTGGAACATTTCTGCCCAAGGAACAAAATTCAAAGATTAGAACACGAACTCTGGAGTTTGGAGATGAGAGGAGCGGATCATTTGGGATACACGAACCGCTCCAATGAATTGGCCCGCTTAGTACCATGGTTAGTAACTCCTGAAAATAAACGAGTTGAACGTTATATTTGGGGTTTAGCCCCGAAAGTGAGGAGTTTGGTGAACTCTGTGGGTCACACTTCGTTCGAGAATGCCGTGACTCAGGCCGGCATCGTAACTTTCGACTTGGTAAGAAGCGGAGTGTTGAGAATGGTCGGGGAATCATCAGGTATGAAACGAACTGACTATGGGACGAGAGCACAAGGAGGACAGTCAGAAATTATGCTATAACTGGTTCCGATACGAAGCAAGACAGGTATAAGGGACCCTTGCCAAAGTGTGACAAATGTAATTACCATCATGTAGGAGAGTGCAGATTACCGGTATGCCAAAAATGTGGTCGAACTGGGCATTATGCCCCTAATTGCAGAGCAGGTGTAGAGATTGTGAGCCGACCAGCCCAGACAATCCAACCCCGTCATCCCCAACTACCGAGACCACAACCAATTCGTCAACAACCAGCTCAGCAAAACTCAACTGTAGTGAATCGCCGTGCTTGTTTTGAATGTGGGAGCACGGAACATTTTAGAAGGGACTGCCCCAAGATGAATCGAGGAGCAATCACCGGTCGAAACCAAGAATCGACTTCAGGTGCGTCTCGGGGACGCGCGTTTGTTATTGGGTCAGGAGAAGCACGACAAGACCCGAACGTAGTAACAGGTACATTTACTGTTTCTGATCAATATGCTTCTGTGTTATTTGATACTGTTGCCGATAGAAGCTTTGTTTCCACTAGTTTTGTATCATTGGGTAACATGCCAGTTAGTGAACTAACAAATCCCTATACTATAGAGCTCGCTAACGGTAACTCTATAACTGTCAACCAAATAATCCAAAACTGTTCCATTATTCTTAATGACCACCCATTCCTTATTGACCTACTCCCAGTAGAGTTAGGAAGTTTTGATGTTATTGTTGGCATGGACTGGTTAACCAAGAATAAGGCAGAGATTGTGTGTAACGACAAGACAGTTACAATTCCCTTTTCGAATGGTGAGGTGATTGTAGTACAGGGAGAGAAGTCTGGTTCGATGTTACCTCTCGTGTCTCATCTCAAAAGTATTAAAATGTTTACGCCAAGGTTGTATGGCATTTTTGGCAAACGTGACTATAAAGAACCCTGATGAGAAACACATAGAAGAAATTCCCGTTGTACGTGAATACCCCGATGTCTTTCCTGACGATTTACCTGGATTACCACCGAACCGACAGGTTGAATTTCGTATTGACTTAATCCCAGGATCAGCCCCTATTGCTAAGGCACCTTACTGGTTGGCACCTTCGGAAATGCAAGAATTATCCAATCAGTTGCAGGAATTGTTAGATAAGGGTTTCATTCGTCCCAGTTATTCTCCTTGGGGAGCACCGGTATTATTCGTAAAGAAGAAAGATGGAAGTTTTAGAATGTGCATCGATTACCGGGAATTAAACAAAGTTACCATCAAGAACCGATACCCTCTTCCACGAATAGATGACTTGTTTGACCAACTCCAAGGGGCAAACTACTTCTCGAAAATTGACCTTCGATCCGGTTACCATCAAGTTAAAATCCAAGAGGAAGACGTGTCTAAAACGGCATTCCGAACTCGTTATAGCCACTACGAATTCTTAGTTATGCCGTTCGGACTGACTAATGCTCCCGCATTTTTCATGGACCTTATGAACCGAGTTTGTAAACCGTACCTCGACAAATTCGTTATCGTGTTTATTGATGACATTTTGATATATTCGAAAACCAAGGAGGAACACGAGCAGCAATTGCGAACTATCTTGGAGCTGTTGAAGCAGGAAAGGTTGTATGCCAAGCTGTCAAAATGTGAATTTTGGCTACAAGAAGTACAATTTCTAGGTCACGTTGTTAATCGACACGGTATCCATGCAGACCCGAGTAAGATTGAAGCCATCAAAAATTGGCAAGCCCCAAAGTCACCGAAAGAGATCCGCCAATTTTTGGGTTTAGCTGGGTATTATCGGCGTTTTATTGCTAACTTTTCCAGCATAGCCCAACCTTTAACTCTTTTGACTTAAAAAGATCGCGCTTACGTGTGGGGAGAAGAACAAGAAGCGGCTTTTCATTTGCTGAAACAGAAACTATGTCAAGCCCCGATACTGAGTCTTCCAGAGGGAACTGATGATCTGGTAGTTATTGTGATGCGTCCCGGAAAGGTTTAGGGTGCGTACTTATGCAAAGAAACAAAGTCATAGCATACGCTTCTCGACAATTAAAGGTGCACGAGAAGAATTATACCACCCATGATTTGGAACTAGGCGCGGTTATTTTTGCACTCAAGATCTGGAGGCACTATTTGTATGGCCCAAGTGTACAGTATACACCGACCACAAAAGCCTACAACATATTTTCGACCAGAAAGAACTAAATATGAGGTAGAGGAGATGGGTAGAATTGTTGAATGATTACGACTGTGAGATTCGATACCATCCGGGCAAGGCTAATATAGTAGCAAATGCTTTGAGCAGAAAAGACAGGATCAAACCACTACGGGTCCGAGCACTTAGAATGATCGTCCAAACCAGCCTCACCAAGCAAATTCGTATTGCTCAAAACGAAGCTCTGAAAGAAGATCACTTGGAAAATGAAAACTTGCATGGAACCGAACAAAACTTTGAAGAAAGAACTGACGAAATTCTATACTGCAAAAACCGAGTTTGGATTCCCACTTTCAGTAATCTGCGTGACCTGATCATGGATGAAGCCCATAAGTCCAAATACTCCATTCACCCAGGAACAGATAAGATGTACAAGGACTTGAAGGAGTATTATTGGTGGCCCGGTATGAAGAAGGATATAGCCACGTACGTCAGTAAATGTTTAACGTGTGCGAGAGTTAAGGCTGAATATCAAAAACCATCGGGAATGTTGCACCAACCGGAAATACCACAATGGAAATGGGAACAGATTACCATGGATTTTGTAACACATCTCCCAAAAACTTCCCGAGGAAACGATGCAATATGGGTGATAGTTGACCGACTAACCAAATCCGCACACTTACTTCCAATCCGAACCACTTATACAACCGAAAAACTTGCTCACATCTACATCAATGAAATTGTATCCCGGCACGGCTTACCCGTTTCTATTATTTCTGATCGCGATAGCCATTTCACCTCTCGTTTTTGGCAAGCCGTACAAGAAGCTTTGGGAACCCGAATTGACCTAAGTACCGCCTACCACCCCCAAACTGACGGTCAATCTGAACGAACCATTCAAACCTTAGAAGATCTGCTTCGCGCTTGTGTACTAGACTTTGGTGGAAATTGGGATCAACATCTTCCACTAGTTGAATTCTCATACAATAACAGCTATCACAGTAGCATTCAAGCGGCACCGTATGAAGCGCTGTACGGACGGAAATGTAGATCACCGTTGTGTTGGACTGAGGTTGGAGATACCCAAATTACACGATCTGACTTGATTCAAGAAACCACCGACAAAATCCGTAAAATCACAAGCAAATTGAAAATCGCCCGAGATCGACAGAAAAGCTACGCTGATGTTCGTAGAAAGTCGTTATCCTTTGAAATAGGCGACAAAGTTTTTCTGAAAGTATCCCCGTGGAAAGGCGTCATTCGATTCGGAAAAACCGGTAAACTAGCCCCGCGATACATTGGGCCATATGAAGTCATTTCTAAGATAGGTCCGGTAGCTTACCGACTGAAACTTCCTGTGGAGTTGAGTTCTATTCACGATGTCTTTCATGTTTCGAACATGAAAAAGTGTCTTACTAATGAAACCGAAATCGTGCCATTAAAAGACTTAAACATAAACGAAAAACTGAATTTCGTTGAAGAACCGGTGGAAATATTAGAGGGAAAAATAAAACAATTAAGACACAACAAAATCTCTCTAGTAAAAGTTCGGTGGAATTCACAAAGTGGACCTGAATTCACGTGGGAGCGGAAATCTGAATTCAAAAACAAATACCCGCACCTGTTTCCAAACAAAGACATAGTTGAATAATAGAATTTCGGGGACGAAAATTTCTAACGGGGGGAGAATGTGACATTTGAGCCAAAACAAGGTGCACCTCAGTACGTATTTACTGATTAAGCAAATAAACGCCTTTTGCGTAACAAGCGAACGATTAACCGAACGGGTCGGGTTATGACCCTGATATCTCAGGGGGCCATTTATAAGTGATATACGATCTATACAAGCTAAAATATTAGAAATATGGTCTTAGTTTGATAGCAAACAAGTTAAACGAAAACATGCTCGTTTAACCACCCGCCATAGAATTAAACGCTAAAGATAGTTACAAACCAAGCATTGTATCATCCGTTAAGCCGAAAAAGACTTACCAAACACTTATTTGAAATGTTTTAAGCGATCCGTGAAAATATTTTTGATTTTTACAAACATATAGTAGGTTTTTATAATTTTACACAAAACTAGCCGAAAAACACTCGTTTTCGCCTTGTTTAACGCACCCGATAAGTTTTTCATGCCAAAAACCGAACCCGAACTAAATTTGGACCGGGCTTTTCGTATTTGGGCTTGAGAAATCAGAAACTTGGGCCAAAATGGGCCCAAGGTGGGCCCATGATGGTCCGATCGCAATCAGCAGCCCCCTCCCCTGTTTATTCTTTCACATTTAAACTAGGTTCAAGCCATTTTAACATCATTTCTTGGAAAAATCTGTACACCCCTTCTGTTTCAGCCAGAAAACTTCCAAAACCCTAAGGTAAGAGCTTAAATAAGTAGCGTTTTTACTTGTTTGAACTTGTTTAATACCATAAAAACATGTCTTGGTTACTAAAAATCATTCCTAACCGTGTAAAAATCCTAAAAATGGTCCATAAACATGTTTTGATCATACATATGGTAAGGAACCTGTTTTGATAATTTTTTTGGCCATAAACACGGATTAAAGGGTTGAAACGACGTTTTTACGGTTCAAAAGTTCGTTTTGTGCACTAGCCGAAACCCTAACTTAAGGGCTGTTATGTTGATGAAATATTGCTTGGTTTGTGATATAGGACTTGTACCTAGCTTGCTTAGAAGCACAAGAACCTGAAAACTTGATTAAAAGGTCGGAAACGAGCCAAACCCGCTGAGGTAATGCCGAAACACTCGCTTACGGGCTATTTAGGTTAAGGTTGTGATGTGCATATTGTTAGGACTTGAAATATTTTCAGGGACATCAAGGACCATGTCAATGAGTCCCTGTTTAAATTTGGTAATTTTTCGACCATCCGAGAATATTTGGCGAATTTATTACCGAATTGGGACGTTTATTTGGGAAAAATAGCTAAAATACTTCAAAAATTATGAAATTTTTCTGAGAACTCATATTTGATGTATTTTGGTCACATATGAATTTTGGGATCATTTGAAGAAGTTTAAAGGTGTTTTGTTTATTTGCGTTCGTGTGAATTTTTACAGCCGAATTTGGGCCGAAAAGAATATCGCACGAGCTTTTTACATTCTGGAATTAATACAGGTTGTTTTGGGACATGATTTGAGTATTCAGGAATTTTTGGTGAATTTTTGGAAATTGTTTCGGGTAAACGGACGATTTTCAGACGAAATATAGTTGATAAAATGAATTTTTATAAATTAATAAATCAGTAAATAAATTCCAGAAATATTTTTATAAAAATATACATATTTTAATTGATAAGTGGTTAATTTTTCATAATTTAATGATTAACGATTAATTAATTATGCTAATCTGAATATTAAACAAATTCAGTTTTTATAAAAACCGGCAAGTTCGCGACTAGTGAATCTGCAGGAATATCAAAACACCAAGAGTGATCAAAAATCATATTTTTGGACTAGTTAAGTGAAAATGAACTTTTCTATGAGAAACCTGGACAATCCGGGTGGATTATGCGTGTTTCTTCTCAAATCAAACTGAATAAGCGGAAACGGGCCCCGTGGCTAATCCGGGACCCCAGTATGTGATCTTTTTTATAACTTAATCATTTTATTAACCAATACATTTACCCAAGCTTATTTTCCCATAACTGTTTTCTGAACGCGTAAACGAACAACTTGGTCCAGCTGGGAAAACGGGAATCTGAGCCAAGTTCAGTTTTAAGTATTAGACATTGAACAACATCACAACAAAAAGGGAATAATTTCTTTCTTCTTTCTGCCTTTCTTTCCCATGACGACTAGGAACTGGCAAATCAAAGCTATAGAGTCGATTACAAAAAGTACTAGTTTGAAAGGCTCGTTGGAATTGATCCGCTACTGGATTTACATTATACGCAACAGAAGCACCTGAAGTAGCATTAGCAACCCCCGCTGAAAGAATGAATGCCCGCTCATATAGATTCTATTTCGTGCGCTTACTTACGCTGTCCCCCCTCAGCTCACCCTAGCCCCCGGCCTTTTGCTCTTCTAACGTAAGCTCCAAGGCTTCACACCAAGTCTTCACTGACATAATATGCATGCTTAAGTAGGGTCAGGCAGAAACGTTGTTCTCATCAAGCCTATTGCCACTTTCTGGGCGTTCCAGCTACACCCAGATTAGTTATACAGTCCAGTTTAGTATTGAGATTATAATAATGTTAAAATATTAATATTATTATAATATTAATTATAGGAACTACTGATAGCGGACTGAACAAACCACGAGTTAATACAGTACGGAATATCTACAAAACCGTGAGTTTCATGACCCCACTCTTAAACTGTTTTACGAACTTTTGGGGTGAAAAGCATGTTTGCTTATATCTATATACTTATCTGAAACATGTGATGATGTGAATTATCTAAGTGCTAACACACGAAAGTCCCCACAATCACAGTGATTAACTTCGAGCCGGTGGCTTGTGAATACTACTATTGGTTTGAAAAACCCAAACCGAATCGGCCTGGTTGCCGTGTCACATAGCGCCGTTTGCACATGACCATATTTAAACATACAGGCTATGTAGTGTTAGACATAGCTACCTGGGCATGTTGTGGGTGGAAGGGGAGCCACAGTGGTTGATTGAGCTTGGGAAATGGAGGCACGCAGCACGAACAGTCCAGGCTTCACTGTAGCTTAGCATAATTACATCACATACATCATTTACATACATACATACTTATTTCATAATTACAAGTGTTGACTTGTGAACACTCATTACTGTTTTCTTGAAACTCGTGAAACTTACCAACTCTAGTAGTTGACCCGTTTTAAACTGCTTTTCAGGTGTACCTAAATCGGAATGATTGGGTGATTTGTTACTTGCCTGAAGTGTGTGGTTGATGCTATGTGAATAGAAGCAAGGGCGTTATTAGTAAGAATGTATAGTTAACGAACTAGTTTTGTTTGTATCGCTTAGACTGTTAAACAATGATAGAACAAAGAAATGTAATATATTGTAAATTAGTTTGTAATGTTTCTTTATAAACAATGTATTGATATCAGAGGTGTCTGTTACATTCCCGTTTTACGCTTCCGCTTTGTGCTAGTCGGGGTGTGACATGAAACCCTAGGCAAAATCGTACCACACCAAACGCCATACGAATCACAAATTTTATGTTTTCAAACGTGATCATGTCCTCTTTGTGATAAGGATATGGTTACACTCCTTAGGATGCCATTCAAGTCATGGTGATTCATGCGACGTACGACTCCGACCCTCAATGTTTTATAATGTGTTTTAACTAAAAGTCTGTCAAGTCATGGTGATACACGAATACCTAGCTTTTGGTTTGATTTAAATTCGAATTTTGATTTTTATGCTGGAACATAAGAGTCCATGGTGGTTCATGAAAACTCTAAGTTCCTCAGAACACTTATTATTATTATGGTTTTCATATTTTAACAAAATTTATCAAAGATTTCTTTATATACCATACACAAATACGAGACTCACGATTCTTATTACACTTGTTCACAGAATGTCTTCTCGTTACCTTAACTGTCATCCTTCCGGAACCTCTAGCCGCAAGATGGCTGCCTAGATCACTAAGCAACTGGCAGCGATCCTCCCTGATATAATGACCCAGATGCACCAGAACATCATGGCTAGCATTAACCCTGCTCTTCCCATGCTTCCAACTCCTATTGTGACCTTTAAGAATTTCACCGATGCTAAACCTACCGCCTTTGACGGAAATCAAGGTGCCACAGCCCTACTTCAGTGGTATGAAAAGATGGAGAGCATGTTTCTTAACATTGAGTGTCCTGATGATAATCAAACCCGATTCACTTCAAGTGTTTTCGAGAAAGGTCCTCTTACATGGTGGATCAAGGAAAAGTCGACCCACGGTGCTGAATCTACCATGGCCTTGCCATGGAACAAACTGAAAGACCTTATGACCCGATAGTTATGTCCTCCAAACGAACTCATGAACTTGGAGACCGATTTTTGGAATCTCAAGCAGGAAGGTGGTGAGCACAAAGCTTATACCTCCCGTTTCAATGAACTCAGTGTATTGGTACCTCATCTCGTTACCCCTGCTTCGCGTGCCATCGACAAGTACATCAGAGGATTACCGAGGCAAATTCAAGACAGTGTCTTCAGTAGTTCTCCTAAGGAACTCGGTGACGCAATAAACCTTGCTGCAACCTCACTGATAATCATGTCAAAGCCAGGAATTTGACAATGAAGGTTCGAAGAAAAACACCGAAAAATCACCTCCCGAACCAAAAGAAACCAAGCCTGAGTCATCCAAACCTGCCACACCAACCACAACAATAAACGCAAAAACTATGCCTTAACTAACACAAACTCAACCCAAACCCAAAATACCCAAGCCCAACCTAATAAAAAACCTTACACGGGGACACACCCTTTGTGTAACACGTGTAAATTTCACCACCCCACTACTGCTCAATTCCGAAGATGCTCCATCTGTGATAGTTTCGGTCACCTCACCAACATACGTCGAGCACCAATGCATACTCAACACAACCCCTTCATCCCACAACCCATTATTCAACCATTCCAACACCATATGCCCCACCACATGCCCCCACTTTCCTAATCATGCGAGCCTGCTATCATTGGGGTAGCCCAAACCATCTTCACAACGCATGGCCAAAACTCGTTTATCAAATCCAAACCTACCCATCCAAACCAACCAAGTCCAAATATATCAATCCCAAACCTTCTAACCACAAACCCAGGTCAATCAAGTCCAAGCAATGCAAGCCCAACCCATTCAAGCTATTAAAACCCAATTAAACCAAGCCGATCAAACTTAAGTTGGTCAAGCCAGCCAGGGTAAGCAAGAACGAGTATACATCAACGCCAATGAATTTCAGCTAAGAAATCATGGCACCTCCCCACACTAGTCCTTATACTCAAAGACCCACCAATCCTCGAGGAGACAAGCGTTGCGGACAACATTATTTTTCTTCCTTTCGCATATGTTATTTTTGTCTTTGTTCTTTTCATTTGAATAATGTCTCCATGTACTATAAATTTTCAATGATATTGATGAATTTTGTTTGCATTTGGTTGAACTGATTTAGTTAACTTTTAAATTGATTCAATCTAACGGTCTATGACCGGTCAACCCCAAATGTAAGCGTTAGTGGGAATCGGGACCATGTCCATGGTTATCTACTAGAAACCGCAATCACCCTTTTGACTACATATGATCGGTTTACTTTCAAGCCGAGGCTATGTATTTAACTAAAGACATATCTATCTAATAGGAGCCTCATGTACTTGTTTAATTTTCAATGATTTGATATTATACTTTCGATTTACCAATATCTCAATGCGGATGTCTCAAAAAAAAATAAACCCCTTCCTCTGGCGGTTAAATTTCCCCGAGGTTATTAATTCTAACATCTTTGCATCATTATTTCACTTTTCCAAATTCTTTGATAGTTTCTTGTGGTTATCATATGGTTTCATGAATTTTAGTCTTTCATGACCCCAATGTTTCATGTATTTAACTTATGATGAATATTTTTCATTTATCATAGTATCCTTAATATCAAGGGTTTTCTTTTGACTTTAATGCTCCATTAATTTATTTTATCTTTCAACCTTCTGTTTAGATATTCTTTGATTCTAGAATTTCGTTATTTAAATTTATTCAATTATTTTGTTGGCTATTGTTAACTTTGATATTACATTATTTATCTTGATATTTGACCTCAAGGACTTAATCATATTTTTGTTATTTCCAATCCTTATAGTTTATTCTTGATTTAAAAACTTTCACATAAGGATTTATCTTAACCCATACAATGGGACGGATTATGTTGACCATCCGACGATAAAGGTAATAATAGGTCGACACGTAATTATCTAAGTCCTCGCATGGAGACATAATAAGTACGTTGTATGCAATAACTCGAAACTTGGGATGATTTTGAAAGACGGGACAAATGCATCATGATGAGGGCATGGTGGATACGCCGCTTGTACATCCTATATGTAAGTGTCCTTATTATATTTCCATTTGTGGCGTCTTTTGGATCATTCAAAGATCGACGTTATTGTTTTTATTTAATTATATATTTGTAAAATTATTAAAACCTTTTAAAAAATCCTTATAGTAAATTTTACTTTTATTTTAATTTCGGGACGAAATTTCTAAAAGTTGTGAATCCTGTAACATTCGTTACTTTTAGAACCCGAAACCCCGACCTATTTTAAATTTTTGATTTTGTTTATATATATATATATATATATATATATATATGAGAACCCCTTTGAGTTTTAAGAACTCGAAAGAACTCAGTGTAACGATTTTTTTTTACACATGCGTAATATATGTAGGTTACATACACGTAAAAAAATTACATATTTTTTTACGCATCGAGTCGACATTTTACACATGTGTAACGGACGTAAAAGTTAGTGTAATCAGTTACATATTTATTCTCTCTCATACTTTTACTTTTTTGTCAGATTTAATCTCAACCACATATTCAAATTCATTTAATTAAATGTGTGGTCTAGAATGGGAGTTCTTAAGTTCTTACGACTCAACATGGTTCTCAAAATATCCTTTCCATATATATATATATATATATATATATATATATATATATATATATATATATATACTATTCTCAAGTTTCGTTTCACGTGTTTTATGTGACATTCGTCAATTTTGATTTGGAGTTGTGTTAGTAAACCCGACCCGTTGGTTCATTTCGATTTAAGTTTCTTTTTACTTGTCAGTAATAAATTATATTCTCGATGATTCAAGTATATTATTTGTTCACTTTCTATTATCTTAAGCTGATAACGAGACTCCGACAATTTATATCCTATTCTCGAACTTCACGGGTTCATTTCGTAAATATCCAATATTATTACAAATTTCATTTACAACATTTAATTAAATTCAAAGTTCAAGGGTGATAGTTGTAATTATAACTTTAATTCAGAATTAAAAACAAGCTAACGTTGAGGGGCCATTATGAAATTATGATTCAAAATAATAATATAATAATAAAATAATAAAAACCCAACCCTTCCCGCTCCCCTACCCTGGTTTCATGGCTACTTCTCCAGCCGGCGAGCCGAGGGGCTCCGGAGATCTTTAAACACAACAAAACGTCATTTTTAACTCAATTAAACGATAGTAAATTCTCCTCTAACGGCTAACTGTAAACGTCCTTAATATCTTATCATAACACCTTGTAATGAAGGAATTAATGGCCCCAACGGCCAGAATTATTAATAAAATGCAATAACAATCCTTAATCAACCAATGGCTAAATTATAACTATAAATAGACCCTCCAAGGTCGTGTAAACTTGCTCACAACATCCAATCATATAGAAAACCTTCCGAATACTATCAATTCCGTCCAAGAAACCTGTTTTCCGGTGAGTCTCGTTCCCCGTCAACCACGGACTTTTACAGGTAATTAGAATATGCATTCTCATCGTGTTCATCCATAAAACAAAAGCCCTAACTCAATTTTAACGAACATGGATCTAATTAATTGAATTGTAACTTAGGGTTAGGGATGAAGTTGATGATGAACTGATTAAGTCTTATTATGTTTTATAAATTTCTGTTTATGTTTAGTAACCAAATCCATGGTCTGGTCTATTGGTTAACCTAGTTGTGTATCAAGTGGCAAACCCGGGTTCGAACCTGGGTTATGGCAAATCTTTTTAGATATTTAATTTTATAACCCATTATATTTAAAATCATAATAAATCAAAAAAAATAATTAAAAATCATAATAAATCAAATATAAATAATTTTAACTTAAATAAATTTTTATAAATTGTATTGTATCTTTTTCATCTAAAAACCCAACTTGTACATTTTCTATGAGTTTCGTGAAACCCGTTAATGCTATTTTAAAACTTCCTTTCGTTAACTTTGTTTCTTTAGCTTCAAAGATACGTTGTCATGATATTTGCAAGATAAAATCTAACTTTTAAAACCAATGTTTTGATACATAATATAATTCTTATTTTCATAATAAACTCCTAATTGATTAATATTAAGATATTATTTAAATCGTTAATATATGTTAAAGCTTAAAATAATATTATAATATAAATGCCATAAAATGCTAATAAAATATAATATAATTAAAATAATACATATCCCCAACAAATAACTAGCTCTTATTATCCGATAGCTAGTATTTAAATGTTCGTATTTATTTTATTTATAGTTCGAGATATTCAGCTGCTTCGGTTTCGTTATTGTGCTTTCGGTTTATATTTCAAGTTATCTACGATTTCTAGGTGATTTTTTCATAACCCCCTTTTACTTTTACACGTTTTGGGGTGTAGTATGTTCCAAACTTTGTTTCATGTTTCAAACTAAAATTCACATGCGTGTCTTGTATTTATTTGTTTTCGCATCATATTACTTGTAAATTATGTGATTATATGCTAGTTGTTTATTGTTTTGTTGGTGGAGACCCATACACATAAACAAAGTGGGAGGGTCCAACGGGACGTACCTGCGCCGTCCATTGCTAATAAATGGCGGTATCATTATCATATTCTATACTTCAAGTAGCTCGGCGAACAGGGGTTCGTTAGTAGATTTGACATATGTCAAGCGAACAGGAATATCATGTATTTAATTTTCTTTTCTTTATGATTGAGACGATACGTCTTGACTTGTGAATTTTACGTTTTTCGTATTATATAAATGCAAAACTTTATTAATTCTCACCAACATTATTGTTGACAAAATATATTATTTTAAATGTGCTACAGGTTGAGTTTAAGGATTGAAGACTAGATTAGTTGGACCATTAGGGTATTAGAAACACATCATAATGAAATTCAGAGTTTATTGTATTGTTATTTGATTGTGTATTTGTGATGTATTGAAATGAAATAAACATAATTATTGTCGCTTTAATAGCATTACGAGCTTATGAGTGTTACATCATCCAAGGTCTAAGGTGTAGCAAGTTAATCCTTACCCAAGAAACAGGAAAACCCGTCTAGATTTTCAAGTAGTTCAAGATCGAAAACCAAGCCAATCTTAAAGGTACGCTGTAGATTAAAAGTTAGGTTTTTGTGTTAGATTGTGTGAGATTAAAAGATTTAGATGGATCGAGTCTTGCTAAAAAAAAAAAGAAAAGTGTGAACTTTAAAGTAAGAAAGTTACTTGGGTTTAGTCGGTTTGAACAAGTGTTGTTCGAGTCGTACCGAGCAAGGAAATGGAGTTGTTATAGCCCGAAACTTGTCCTAATGATAAACCGGGCATAACATGACGCAAGAAGTGGCAAAATAGAAACCAAATCGAGTCGAGCCAGAACCAAATAATCCGAATGGAAAATTCTAATAGAATGGGAGATTCGACTCGAATGGGAAATTTGACTCGAATGGGAGATTCGACTCGAATGGCAGATTCGACTCGAATGGCAGATTCGACTCAAATGGTTTGAGTCAAGCGTATTCAAGCCAGAAACCCCCTGTGTTCGTTAAGTAACCCGACTCTTTAAGATACCGTTAACCTATAAAAGATTGGTTCCTTAACTTATGCGTTCGGTTCGTTAACCGATAAAGTTTAGGTTCGTTAAAGTTATAAGTTTGGATCGTCAAGTAAAGTATAATATGAGATATTTAGAATAAATAATTAATATGTGCAATTATTAAACAGTTAACCGTGCTCAATTGAAGAAGGGTATTACTATTATTTCCGAGCGGAACCGACTACAGGTGAGTTCTAGCCCCTTTTTCCTTTAAACGTTTTGGGGCTGTATGCATACTCATATGTGAAAGAACAGACATATGCAATCTATTAATATATATATATATCTTGTAGGAACGTGTTTATATATTAATCTATTAATATATATTTGAATGTTTGAATGTTAGTTAATAAAACAGCGAGAGTTAGGGTGTAAGACCCCGAATCCCGGGAATCCTACAGTTGGTAATCACATCCACAATTTCACAAAAATTTAAAACCAAACAATTCATTTTATTTAAAAGTAGTTCAGAGTAAATAACAGCGGAAAAGTTTAAGTATTAAAAATCCCAAAACACAGGTACAGGCGTCCAAAATCAATTGTAAATAAAATATTCGTTTTATTTGAAATCCTTGACCAGAAATGCCTTCAGCCTTCCGAGTAGTCTCCAGAACGTCCAAGCGGTAGCATCCACTTCTTAACCTGAAAGTCAATCTAACATACACACAAAGTCAGCTTGAGCTGAATGAGTTCAAGTTTTCATAAACAATAATTCATACTTGCTTTCAAAATTATAGTTATATACAATAGAGAGGATAAAATAAAATAAATAATATAATTCACCAAGTAATACATTCATCGTCGAACACACGTACACGGGCCTCTCCACCACGAGTCAAGACTCGAGTAATATATTTGACCCAGACACGGTAAGACCTAAGCATGTGACACGAGCCTCCCCACCACGAGTCAAACCCGAGTAATATATTTGACTCGGTCACAGCTTACACATCCGAGCACGAGATACGGGCCTCTCCACCACGGGTACAACCCGAGTAATATATTTGACCCGATCTCGGCTCACACATCCGAGCACGTGATACAGGCCTCTTCACCACGGGTACAACCCGAGTAATATATTTGACCCGATCACGGCTCAACATCCAACTGGCCTTTTCACCACGAGATTTTAAAACCCGAGTAATATATTTGACCCGCCAAAATGATGATCACGTCACACGGGCCTCTCCACCACGGGTACAACCCGAGTAATATATTTGACCCGGCTGTGAATCACCATGCACACACACATCAATAAGCCTACTCACATCATTCTTAGTCACGAGAAACTAAATATCATCACACAATCGTAGGCTATAAGGTAACAAATACTCATACATACATGCATACCTCCATACATACATACATATATATAACTATATATATATATCATCCCATACGGGAACTAAGTAGATAGGTCTACTCATATTCAATTTCTACCAAGCCTACTAACATCCTTGAGTCTAGACCATTAATAATGTACGTAACCTTAAAGGATACAAGGCCATAAACGAGTCTAAAATATTCTAAAGCATATAAAATAATTTAAATATAACTTTCAAAGTGCCCAATCACGAGTCAGACCATGTAAAACCATTCAAGTCGTTGTAAACGGTAAAATTGTTTAAAATGGTATTTCGGTGTGTATGCTAGCCCAAAACGTAAAAAGAGTAAAAGGGGCATCATGAACTCACCTGAATCAATCGAACACCTACATCGAGCTAGGAAATCCCTAAGTGCACAATCACAAGCGAGGGCCTGTAAATTATACACAACGCGTTACTAAATTAGACCGCATGGACACACTTGCCTAATGGGCCGCTCAAGCCCAACACTTTGGCCCAAGGCCCAACACTTGGCCCAAGGCACTACCCAAACCCAATTACTTTACCTCAGCCCCTAAAACCATTCAACTAACCAAATCCACCCTACGATTATGGCCGGGGCTAACCATGACGCATAACTCACCCGTCGGTAATCAAATCGGGTCGAATACGAGCATAATAAATCTTAAGACCAATTGTCAAACGAATCATCCCCAAATGG
Source organism: Bidens hawaiensis (assembly GCF_021521415.1). Classification (NCBI taxonomy): domain Eukaryota; kingdom Viridiplantae; phylum Streptophyta; class Magnoliopsida; order Asterales; family Asteraceae; genus Bidens; species Bidens hawaiensis. Next base: position 885,784 of record NW_027491074.1, on the reverse strand, counting down.
ACTAAATTCCCATCTTAACATTTTCTTACATCATAATTATGTCACCCAAGTGGATAGGGTTGACGGTTCCTTTTTACAACTTTCAATTTAACATTTAAACGAAAATTCGTGCACCGCCGACTCGATTGACCAATCACCAACCAAAACAGCCCCGAGTAACAAAAATATAATTTTCCCACAGCCCTTAAACCCCCTAGGGCTGTACAAACTGATTCGGTCGGTCATCCGATCGCTTAACGCATCAAACTCAACAATTGCCTATCCTACACCCGATAAACCCTAGTTTTCGAACTAAAATCGATTGACCGAACTAAACACCTCCATTGGCCATGAAATTTTAGTATGATGTAAGTGACATACTGTGACATTTGAGCCAAAACAAGGTACACCTCAGTACGTATTTACCGATTAAGAAAATAAACGCGTTTTGCGTAATAAACGAACGATTAACCGAACGGGTCGGGTGATGACCCAGATATCTCGGGGGGCCATCTATAAGTGATATACGATCTATTCAAACTAAAACATTAGAAATATGGCTTTAGTTTGATAGCAAACAAGTTAAACGAAAACATGCTCGTTTAACTACCCGCTATAGATTTAAACGCAAAAGTTAGTTACAAACCAAGCATTGTATCATCCGTTGAGCCGAAAAAGACTTACCAAACACTTATTTGAAATATTTTAAGCGATCCGTGAAAATATTTTTGATTTTTACAAACGTATAGTATGTTTTTATAATTTTACACAAAACTAGCCGAAAAACACTTGTTTTCGCGCTGTTTAATGCACTCGATAAGTTTTTCACGCCAAAAACCGAACCCGAATTAAATTTGGACCGGGCTTTTCGTTTTTGGGCTTGAGAAATCAGAAACTTGGGCCAAAATGGGCCCAAAGTGGGCCCATGGACCTCCGATCGCAACAGCAAACCCCCCCTATTGATTCTTTCATATTAAAACTAGATACAAGATATTTTGGCCTCAATTTCTTGAAAACTCTGGACATAAACTCTGTTCTAGCCAAAAACAGCAAGAAAACCTAAGGTAAGAGCTTAAATAAGTAGCTTTTGAACTTGTTTAAACTTGTTTAATACCATAAAAACATGTCTTGGTTACTAAAAATCATTCCTAACCGTGTAAAAATCCTAAAAATGGTCCATAAACATGTTTTGATCATACACATGGTAAGGAACCTGTTTTGATAGTTTTTTTTGGCCATAAACACGGATTAAAGGGTTGAAACGGCGTTTTTACGGTTTAAAAGTTCGTTTTTGTGCACTAGCCGAAACCCTAACTTAAGGGCTGTTATGTTGAAGAAATATTGCTTGGTTTGTGATATAGTACTTGTACCTAGCTTTCCTAGAAGCACAAGAACCTGAAAACTTGATTAAAAAGTCGGAAACGAGCCAAACCCGCTAAGGTAATGCCGAAACACTCGCTTACAGGCTATTTAGGTTAAGGTTGTGATGTGCATATTGTTAGGACTTGAAATTTTGCAGGGACATCAGGGACCATGTCAATGAGTCTCTGTTCAAATTTGGTAATTTTTCGACAATCCGATAATATTTAGCGATTTTATTACCGAATTGGGACGTTTATTTGGGAAAAATAGCTAAAATACTTCAAAAATTATGAAATTTTTATGGGAACTCATATTTGATGTATTTTGATCACATATGAATTTTGGGATCATTTGGAGAAGTTTAAAGGTGTTTTGTTTATTTGCGTTCGTGTGAATTTTCATAGCCGAATTTGGGCCGAAAAGAATATCGCACGAACTTTTTACATTCTGGAATTGATACAGGTTGTTTTGGGACATGATTTGAGTATTCAGGAATTTTTTTGGAAATTTTGGAAATTGTTTGGGGTAAACGGACGATTTTCAGGCGAAATATAGTTGATAAAATGAATTTTTATAAATTAATAAATCAGTAAATAAATTCCAAAAATATTTTTATAAAAATCTACATATTTTAAGTGATAACTGGTTAAATTTTCATAATTTAATGATTAACGGTTAATTAATTATGCTAATCTGAATATTAAACAAATTCAGTTATTATAACAACCGACAAGTTCGCGACTAGTGAACCTGCGGGAAAATCAAAACACCAAGAGTGATCAAAAATCATATGTTTGGACTAATTAAGTGAAAATGAACTTTCCTATGAGAAACCTGGACAATCGGGGTGGATTGTGCGCGTTTCTTCTCAAATCAAACTGAATAAACGGAAACGGGCCCGTGGCTAATCCGGGACCCCAGTATGTGATCTTTCTTTATAACTTAATCATTTTATTAACCAATACATTTGCCCAAGCTTATTTTCCCATAACTGTTTTCTGAACGCGTAAACGAACAACTTGGCCCAGCTGGGAAAACGGGAATCTGAGCCAAGTTCAGTTTTAAGTATTAGACATTGAACAACATCACAACCTAAGCCTATTGCCACTTTCTGGGCGTTCCAACTATACCCAGATTATTTATACAGCCCAGGTTAGTATTGAGATTATAATAATATTAAAATATTAATATTATTATAATATTGATTATAGGAACTACTGATAGCGGACCGAACAAACCACGAGCTGATACAGTACTGATTATCTACTAAACCGTGAGTTTCATGACCCCACTTTTAAACTGTTTTACGAACTTTTGGGGTTAAAAGCATGTTTGATTACATATAAATATCTGAACATGTACTGATGTGAATTATCTAAGTGCTAAACCACGAAAGTCCCCACGATCACAGTGATTAACTTCGAGCCGGTGGCTTGTGAATAGTACTATTGGTTTGACAAACCCAAACGGAGCCGGCACGGGTTGCCGAGACACCAAAACCGTTTGCACCTGACCATAATTTTTACGAACCAGCTATGTAGTGTTAGACATAGCTACCAGGGCATGTTGTGGGCGGAAAGGGGCCACAGTGGTTGATTGAGCGTGGGAAATGGAGGCACGCAGCACGAACAGTCCAGGCTTCACTGTAGCTTAGCATAGTTACATCACATACATCATTTACATACATATATACTTATCTCATGATTACAAGTGCTGACTTGTGAATACTCATTACTGTTTTCTTGAAACTCGTGAAACTCACCAACTCTAGTAGTTGACCCGTTTTAAACTGCTTTTCAGGTGTACCTAAATCGGAATGATTGGGTGATCTGTCACATGCCTGAAGTGTGTGGGTGATGCTATGTGAATAGAAGCAAGGGTGTTAGTAGTAAGAATGTATAGTTAATGAACTAGTTCTGTTTATATCACCTAGACTGGAAAACAACGATAGAACAAAGAAATGTAATATATTGTAAATTAGTTTGTAATGTTTCTTTATAAACAATGTGTTGATATCAACGGTGTCTGTTAAATTCCCGTTTTACGCTTCCGCATTGTGCTAGTCGGGGTGTGACACATACCTAGTATGATTTTGGTGTAAAAAACCCTAATCAAAACAGCCCCTGAATTCCTCAATTGGACAGCCACCAAACAAGTCTACAACAAGTCGTTTAACAATCAATACGCGATGTATAAGGATGGTTTAAGGTGTAAAAGACTAGAGGGGACCTGGGACTAACCTGGAATTGGAGTTTTACGGCCTAATCACAGCTGCCAAAAAGAAAATCGGGGGTGCTTGGCTCTTGCTTTCAACCGATCGCAGGTTTGGGGGGGGGGGGCTAGGGTTAGGATTTTGATTATAATATAAAAAGTTACATTCTGGCCCTTCCACTTTATTAAGAGTTGAACTTGCACGAAAAGTTAAGCAAGATACATTTACGGGGTGGAAAGGAGCTCTTGGAAGAATGCCGGGTCAAGCCCGAAGGTGTACGCAATCACTACAACGCTAAAACTTTTATCGGAATTTACGGACGTTACATAGGGAACAACCCTACTAATGCTTGCGTAGAAGGATATATGAATATAAATGAGTAAGAATGCTATGTATAAAAGAATGTGTATACGTTCATGCGTAGAAACTTCGAGCCTCATGCACGCACAATAAGTTAGGATGGCAAATCCCTCTAACTTTATATGGCTCGGTTATGAGCAGGGAAAGATGGCTCGGTTAGGAGCAAAAATAGACGGCTCGGTTATGAGCAAGGATAGAAGGCTCGGTCATGAGCAAAAATAGGAGGCTCAGGTATGAGCAAGGATAGAAGGCTCGGTCATGAGCAAAAATAGGAGGCTCGGGTATGAGCAAGGAAAGATGGATCGGTTATGAGCAAGAGTAGGAAGACTTGGTTATAAGCAAAAATAGGAGGCTCGGTTATGAGCAAGCGCATACGAATATAGTTATGAATTGATTGGTAGACAGACATAGAGGAAGTAAATAAAGATTATAAACGTTATGCTATGTATAAATGTATGGAAGATGTGATGTATTTTCAAACCATACGTTATGAAAAGTAAAGAAACGTTTGAACTCACTCAGCGTATAGTTGATTTTTAGTATGCATGCAGGTATTGTGATGACGCGGCAAGCTTGAGGCGCGTACGAGGGTATCCATATTGAAGAATAGATAGAGAAGGAAGTTCTTATATAAAAAGTTTTAAATTTCCACTGCGGTGTTTTTAGACTTCCGCTATAACAAATTAAGTTTATGAGTAAATTCAACGCTAAATTAGGGTAACCAGGCTCGGGCCCTTACAGAATAATTTTCAGAATACAAAAATATTGAATTTAACATAATTAAATTGTTAAATTTGAAAAGAACATTTTCTAATTATTAGCTTATTTAACTATTTATTAGGATTTAAAAAGAATATTGATTTAAACCGTTATTAACATTCTATATATTATATTATTACGTCATAAGCACAAGTTTAAATAGCCTTTCATAAAAGAAAATATTAAGTTTACAAAATTTGAAAAACGGTTCACTATCTAAATACTCGTATAAAAACATTAAATTTTAGGGTATTCAAAAATCGGAACGGGTCGGGTTTTGGTTTCAAAAATTGACGAATACCACAATTTACAAAACCATACAATAAGAACACGAATTGTCAATTATCAATTATCTCATATAACTAACAAACGAGTCATAAAATATTCGGATTAAATGGGTCATGGGTTATAAGATTTAGTAAATGGATGCATTCAATAGGAGTTTTTTTTTTTTAATTTAATATAGAACTATTTTAATAGTAAGAAATTTTAAGGTTACAAGTTATTTATGGATATAGTCAAGTTAGATATTCATATAGATATATAGATATAAATTTTTGAACTTGATTATAAGTCGTTGTATAAGAAAAGGGTTATGTGTTAAAAATAATTTAATTTAATTACTTATAATTTAGATTGTTCATAAAAAATATTAAAAATAATAAATGATGTTTTAAAGATCCACCTTGACTATAGTAATGCATTTTAAGATAGTTAATGTATTGACTATGATTTAAAGATAGTTAATGTACTGACTATGTTTAGAAATATGTCTAATGGTCATATGATATAAGTTGATATTCAATATGAATTTAGAATTATATAAATGTGAATATAATCTAGGAAAGCTTGATATTTCATTTTATTTTTTTTTGAATTATTTAATTTTGAAAAAAATCAAAGAAGTGTTTGCTATATATGGGAGCAATAGGGTTCGACCAATAAGAAGAGGCCATGTGTCCAAAAACTCTATTGCTTTAATAGTATATATATATATATATATATAGTTTCAGGATCAAATAAATTTTATTCTTAACATGAAAATAGTAAGACCGATTTGTTGTTATTATTAGGTTTGTATTTATAATTGTTTGTTGTTACTTTTTGTTCGTATTTGCTGATTTCCGATTATGATACGTTATAAGTATTTGTTGATTTATGTTTTTTGTTATTATTAAGTTTTTTTTCGTGTTTTGTTATAAGTATTTGTTGTTATTATTTATTGTTGGTTTTGATTCTTTTGTTGTTTTTATTAGGTTTTTCTATTTGTTATTATAAACATTGCTTCTGTAGATTGGTATTGTGGTTGATATTGTTTCCTATTCTCTCATTTTTGGTATATTGGTATCGTTTACTATGTTATCATGTTAAGATTATTTTGTACACGAAAATTAGATAAAAACATGTATGCGGGCTGACTATTTACGTGTATGTAATGATCGATCCAAAGTATATGTAATCATTGATGACTACACTATTTACATAATTTTTTGAAAAGTTATTATTACATTGATGCAAATAGTCGCGTCATATAGGTTCTTTTTTTCATATATGCAATATGTTTAAAATAATTGGGTGAATGTAACAACTAATGGATGGATACATTTTCAAAGTCTAAGATGAAAATTGTTAACTAAGTTGTCTCCTAAATAGTTACCTCTTGTCCACTAAATAACATGTGGATTTGTAGTATAAATACTACCTCCACGGTAATGAGAAAGATGCACCATCTTGAATAAACTCAAGTGTTATACACATTTCTTACCACTCCTCTCTATATATCATAACATGTTATCAGCACGACTCACTTGTGTCTTAATCAAGAAAATCAACCAAGTAAGAAGATATCAATCATAAACAAGGAATACCCAAGATAATATTTTGAAAGATGCTTCACCCAGTTTTGATGCTAACCACCATAATGATGATAATCTTATTGTTCTTAATTTGTAATCTCCCACCTAAGGAGTTTGCTCTTTTCTTTTTCCTTTATCTATTTGTAGCTCTACCTTTGTAATTTCTTTCAATTTTAATAAGTATGTAATCCTAGTATTTATCAAATTTGTGTCTAGTAATAAATGACGAATATTGCAAAGCTTGAATTTTTAGCTCTCAAAAGTTCTGGTGAAAACTATATGCCATGGATAGCAAATGTCAAAAGACACCTCAAATCAATGGATGTGTTAGAGGCAATTAATGATACATTGGATGAAAAAAATAGAACAATAGCTGATGTCTTTATCCATAGATACATCGATGAAATGCTTCAGTTGGATATTTTAATTATGATGATCCAAGTGTTTTATGGAAAGAATTAAAAAGTAGATTTAATCATCAAAGGGATTCATTACTCCCTACTGCTAGAGCTGAATGGAACAATCTAAGGTTCAAGATTTTAAAAAAGTGAATGATTACACATATGCTCTATTAAATATATTTTCAAAGCTTGAATTTTGTGGACAAATTGTGTCTGAGAGAGATAAGTTAGAGAAAACTTACTCTACTTTTCATGCATCAAATATAAATGTGCAACAACAATTACGGTTGCAAAAATTTCAAACATACTTTATCTAAATAAAAATCTCATCGTAGTAGAGAAAAATAATGAGCTATTAATGAAAAAACCATCAAGCTCATTCCACGGGATCATTAGCCATACTAGAAGCAAATATTACTTATAATAATGATCATAAGAATTCTATACGTAAATGGTGACAAGGCCGTGGACGAGGCCGTGGTCGTGGCTGAAACTATTTCAATAAATCTCATTTTATTGGTCACAACCACAAATGGAATAATAATCGTGGACACGTTCGTGGTCATGGTCGTAGCCAAAGAGCTAATAATTACCACGCTAACTAGCAAAACAAGTTTAAAAATGATGCTAGTACACCCCAGAATGATGGAGGCTCATGTCTTAAATGTGGAAGTACTAATCATTGAGCAAAGACTTGTCGAACACCTTCACATCTATGTGAATTATATCAAGCATCTCTAAGAGGAAAAGAAAAGGAAGTGAATCATATCGACAAAATTGATGACATCGATATTGAGTTGAATACCTCAGACTTTGTCAATGAATCAGAACCCTGAAAGTGATATTATTAAATCATAATGATAATTATGTATTTCCTTTCACGTGTATGTCTTAACTATGTTTAATTACCTTTCCTTTCATGCAAAAATAAAAGTTTTTTCTAATAAATTTTGGAATGCATAATATATGTACTTACTATTTTTCTTTATATTCGAAGATTAAAATGAATTTCATCCCGGGAGAATGCCGGGTCAAGCCCGAAAGGTGTACATAACACTATAAGATTAAACCTTTTGTCGGAAATTAACGGGCGTTACACCACCTTCCCCACGTTTTTCCGTCAACCATATTCCGGCTACCGTCCGGCAACAGCAGCGGCGCCGGAAAAGCATAAAGTCGCATCAAACCAGTTTATTATCACAATTATTAACTCGTAACAGCCATAGACCTTAACATTAAACCCGCAATCATCGATAAAAAAATGAAGATTAACAACTAATTTACGCGTATTGATTCCATGAACACCGTTTAACCGCTGGAAATTACGCCAAACTCATTAACAAGTATTAAACACTAATCGTTTCAATTAAACTATAAATATAGCCGCAAACATTTGTCTAAACTCGCTCATCATCTCTAATCTCACTGAGATACACTCTTTAACCTCGTAATCTTTCTTCCAAACTCGGAACTCCGACCGTCATCGTTCCCCACCTTCCCGACACTATACGAGGTAAGTAAGATATGGTTCTGAATCATTTTAACTCACTAATCAAACGCCTAACATAAAATGAACAAATATAGAACGATTTAAGGGTATTGAAACCTGGGGTTTATGTGGGGAAGATGATAAAATTTGATATTAATATATATATACTTTCTGTTTTGGTTTTTAACAAATATCATGATATCTCAACTAGTTAAAACATATAGGTAACACTCACGGGACCCGAGTTCGAACCCGGGTTAGCACATTTGTTTTATTTATTTTTTTAAAGTATTATTTTCTTTATATTTTAAACCAAATAAATATTTAAAATGATTTTAAATCAAATAAAATTGTTTTAAAACTAAAAAAAATTAGTTTTAAGCTATTTTTTTTAATTATAATTAATCATGTTCAACTAAAACATAACTTTTTCGTTAACTTTAACCGTTAAAATTAGTTACGCTTCCATTACTTTAATTTATTAGCTAAACGTTAAGAAGATAATATTAAATCGTTAAAAAAATGGGTTTATAAATTCTGTTATAATAAATTTATAATTCATTAACTTTAAAATTTATTAAGTTTTTAATTCATTCAATTTTAGTTTCGTTAAACCCGGTAAGATTATTTTCCGTCAACTTTAAAATCCCTTTTCGTTAATATTTATATTTCTCTAGCGCAATCATTTCAAGGAAAGCGCCGTGCCTCGTAAATATTTAAATCCTCATATTAAAAATAATTTATTAGTTAAAATTAATATTTAGTTCGATAAAAATGCCGTTAAGGAATCCGTTACAAACTTAAAATTAAATTAATGCGTTAAAATATTAAAATACATACTAAAATAGTGCAACATATCTAAAACAAAAGTTAGCTAAATCCCGGTAGCTATTTTTGATTTTCTTTGCATTTTTCTTAATAGATTGGGATGTTCGGTTGCATCGGTTTCGTTATTGTGCTTTCAATTGACATTTCTTCGATTTTAAGGTGAATTTCTCACACCCTTTTTTTAAATGTTTTCATATCTTTGGTGGTAGTATATGTATCCTATCAAACTTCAAGATTTACAGATTCGCAGTTTTACTTACAAACTACAATTCGTATCATGGAATTGGGTGCTTACTTGCTTATTTGTTATATACGTGGATTTCAAGTGGTTGCCTCAATAAGTATAATCATAGACCACCCTTTGCACTCAGGTCCATTTGTATCGAGTGGAAAATGGACCTCATATCCGAGTACGTTGGTAGCCCCAACTGGAAATGACATTCGTTTATTCTTTACACTCAAGTCCATTGCATCGAGTGTAAAGAACCCTTACTTGCGCATTTCACTAGTTTCATGGGATCGTATGATTTTTATGTATTTATATAAACTTTGGGAACTCACCAACTATTCATATAGTTGACATTATTTTATACATATGCTACAGGTACAGTTAGTAGAAGATGACACACGGAGAAGACACTAGACTTAGGTTACTTAAACAAATGGACAAAGTGTTTATTGTATTTATTTTTCCTTGTATTCCTGTTTAAACTTGTGTATTTGGAGTATAAATGAATTAATGATAATATTGTCACTTAAATAGTGTCACATGTGTTTTGAACAATCTGTACGTCACACTCGGGCGTTTCCGCTTTAAGCCGGGGTGTTACAGATTGGTATCAAAGCCGTGGCTATAAGATAGGACATTAGATGTAGTGTTCTAGGTAGCTATAGCTTATTTGTTAAATGTCTAGGTTGCATGATAGAATTATGTGAGCCTCTACTTGATTGTTTAAACACACTTACTATTACTGTATTACTGTACTGCTGATTTCATTAATAACCTCGTGAACACAAGTACACACGCACAATTCCAAGTCTTAGGCCTAAAACTAGTTTTCTCAAAAGCAATTTCAAGCAATTTTCAAATTCGGTGATTCCGATATTTCATCTTCTTAAAGACCATGTCCCCTTTGTGATAAGGATATGGTTGCACTCATTAGGATGTCCCACAAGTCATGGTGGTTCATGCGACGTGTGACTCCGACCGTCAATGTTTTACAATGTGTTTTAACTAAAGTCTGACAAGTCGTGGTGATACACGAATAACCAGCTTTTGGTTCGATTTGATTATGCATTTTGATTTATACGTTTTAACTGAAAGTCTGTCAATTCATGGTGATACACGAATACCGAATTTTCGGTTCGATTTTATTATGCATTTTTTATTGTTATTGGAACATACAAGTTATGATAATTCATACAATGTGTGATTCCGAAGACTTAATTGTTCATATTTCAGTTTTGAAAAATCATTGGGTTATGTGAATAGTCGACTTTTAATTCGTTTTCTGAGTTTATATATTCATGGAAATTTCTGAAAGTTGTGCCATTACACGAATTGTCGAGTTTCGACCAGTTTCCTTTATTTATTATAATTCGAAAGGTCATGGTGATACATGAATCGTCGAATTTCATTCATTTCCTTTATTTATATATTCATTTACTGTTTTTGGTTTAAAATTGAAAATTCGAAAAGTCACGGTGATACATGAATAGTTGATTTTCAATCCTCAGTTATTTGTGTGCATTAAAATTAAGAATTCGAAAAGTCATGGCGATGCATGAATTGTCGATTTTCAATTCGTTTTCTTTATATAATCCGTTTATTATTATGGTTTTAATTTAAAATTTGAAAAGTTATTATGGTACATAAACACTCGATTTTCAATTCGATTTCATTACTTATTTTAGGTTTGTATTAATTCCATGTTTTTATTTCCAAATTTGATATATATTTGTTTATTCGAAAATATATGAGATTAGTATTATTGAAATGACAAAACTCATACCGACTCATGAGCATTTCGATTTCGATTTCAGATTTTGTTTCATATGATTGTATTTACGGATGGATTCCGATTTCAGAAATCTCTCATGTGACATTTCTTTTGATTTTCATATTTACGTTCCGTGTCACGTGAATTATTCACGCTTAGTTGCATGTCTTCACGTTCTCCTCGACGTCGCCCTTGAAACTCAAACACTAAAATGACAAACCCAAGCATCAGGTTATTGACCGTCGTAATCTCGGCCGTGATAAACCAAGATTTATCACTAACCACAACCATACGTTCAAACCCCAAAGCTATGCCCGAACCAATCCAGATCCGACCTAACTTTTGGAAACTAAAACCTAACTCAACTAAGATACTTACATGAGGACCCAACCTTTGTGTAGCACGTGTAAATCTACCACTCTGCTACCGCAATGCCGAAATACTCCAAATTATGATAAAATCGACCATCATCTTTTGCCAAGAACGTATACATATTTAACACCTATTTATTCCCACGACCTGTTAGCCAACCATTTATCCCCATCATGTGCTCGTGCTTCGATTCTGCTATCATTATGATGACCCAAGCACACCTATCATTCTCGAAAAAAGACTAACTTGTTTCCGCCATGCCATACTTTACCTCACATCCATTGTTCACTTAAAAGTTTATTCGATTTTCAACATCAATGTTTAATCTTTTCATAGTCATCAACTATGCTTAATTTTTTTTTAATAAATAAAATTTCCATGCATATTCTTCCACGCTTATTCTCAAATCTCGATTATTTTAATTAGTCAATTAATAAAAATATATATTCAAAAAGATATATATTGTCATACGAAGTATATTCAAGTTAATTTTTCTCCAAAAGAAATTTCATTTTAACCAAATGGGTTATTCCCTATATTATGACACTGATAAATATTATTGCCATTACTATTTGCTGATACACGACTTGGGCGTCTCGGTCTTTATTATATTGTTATTATACTACTAGATAATGTAAGGGGTATTTTGGTAATTACCCATTTTCTCTATTGTAAAGCTATTCGTTACCCCGTAACGAATAAGCTACATTCGTTATAAGTATAAGCCACATTCGTGAACCCTGCTTAACGAATGTGATAACGAATGAAAGGCATTCGTTAAAGACTAATGTAAACACGAATGAGTCTGTTCATTCGTTAGATATAACGTAACGAATGACACATTCGTTAAAGTTTAAGTTAACGAATTTGTCATCGTCTATATATACTTGTAAACATTATCAGTAATGTAACAGATCGATTATTATCACACTTTTGCCTCGTTACTAACCGTATTCATCCTAATCGTATTGAATACACAATGATAATCACGACGTCATCATCGATCTAGATCCATGTGCGCTCTCTCAAGTGGTATAAGAGCCACTAGATCGGATCTTCGTGATTAATCTTCCACATATTGTATTGATTCATCAGTAGTTTGATCAATTTCAATATGAATTGATATAACTCATCGTTTGATTGACTTCGGTGAATCAGAGGATATGTATAAGAGTAATTGAGTTCGTTTTAAGTGTAATTGGAATTAGAGTTAAAGTAAATTGACTGAAAATGGCGGATTGAGTAAGTGTGAATTGAGCTTGAATTTAGTGTTTACGTTAATGGCGGTTAACGTAAAGTTCGAATAGGTTTAATTGAGTCTGGATTTGGACGAGTTATGAGAACGGACTGGTATTGTGAGGTTCGGATTTGGATTACGAGTATTTTGATATAGGTTTTGTTGAATTCGGACTAGTTTGGAGATTTCTGGATTTAGGATTAATATTCAATATGGTTTGAATACTTGAAGGCTGATTCGTTATCAGTTTGAAGACTGATTCGTTAGTCTAATACCTGATTCGTTAAGGTTTGAAGGAGATTGAAGACAAATTCGTTAAACTGTCTAACTGATCATTCGTTACAGATTCATTCGTTGACCTTCATTCTTAGAAACAGTGTTCATTATTTGTTTAGTTCTTATTCGTTAGTCAAACATTCGTTCAACTCATTCGTTACCCAATCACATTCGCAATCCTCACTTGTTACCTTTTCAACATTCACATTCGTTACACATTTGTTAAACTTAATCATTCACATTCATTACACATTCGCATTGTCTCATTCGCTAAAACATTGCTTATTTGTGAACAGTGAACATAATCTTTATCATTTGACAGTTTTAGTCCTTTGACTATTAAACTTTGTTGAAAAATGAAACTGTGGAAGAGATGATCAGTCGGTTCTGTCATCTTGTTGTAGAAATGACTACTGTTAAACTAGAACCGACTGAGGTGGATAAGATTGGCACTTTGAAGAATGCATTACCACCTTCTTATTCAACTTTCTTACTTGTGCTGAAAGAGAAAGGTTATTTTCGTAACGATCAACTCACTTCTGAGCAATTCATAAACAAGTTAGAAGAAAGAGAATATGACTTGAAATGCCAAACCTCGTTGAAGGATAATCAGAATCAAAATCCTTCTCTCTATGGTGGTTCGTTACCAGCAAGTAATGCTTCAAGTTCAGTCCCGATCAACGCATTCTTCAAACAAACACCACAAGAAGAGTCTTCAAATGGTAATAGCTTGCCTAATGTATGTTTCATGGCGTCGGGTGTCAATTCAAGATCAGGTGCAAGTTCCTCAAGCTCTCCAACTAATGCAAATCTGAAGGAAGCAGAGCAGCAGTTTGCATTTTTAAGTGCGTTTATGCCATCTTACGAACAACTTGTTGGGAGTAAGATTGCAACTAGTGAATTAACATATGAGGATTATGACCAAAACGACCCTGATGATCTAGAGTTAATGGATTTGAAGTGGAATATGGAGATGATAGTACATAAAGTAAAACGGTTCATGTAAAGAACCGGAAAGGATCTATCGACTCTAAACAAGAGGGTTAGGTTCGACAAATTGAAAGTCAAATGCTACAATTGTGAAGACTTTGGTCATTTCGCCAAAGAATGTGATAAGCCGAGGAAAGAATACACAGGTCCTCGTAACGCTGAGAGATCTTCAAGAAAAAGTTCATCCGGAACTGATAAGAAGAAATCATCAGAAGGGGATCACAATAAGCCAGCTAACTCACAAGCTCTTGTTGCCAATGAAGGTTTGGATTGGTCTCAACGACTAATGGTAAACCAAGCAAACCTTGCTATGGTAGAACCGGTAGAACAGTTTGAAGATGCAAGCTGTGATAACTTATTAAAAGGGAGTGACATGTCTGATTCTGATCATATGTCACCTGACTAAACTGAATCTTTTGCTTGCATGGCAAAGATTGAAGAGGTATGTCCTAAATCTTCATTTAATGTATCTTTTAATGAATCACAGGAGACAGTAACTTCACAAATTGTTACCGAGTATACTGATTGTGTTGAACTCAAAGTCAAACTTGAGTCAGCTTTACAACATAACACTACACTCATGAACGAACTTTTCATGGTCAATGAATGCTTCAGACAAAAATCCAAATTGTTGGAGTAATCGACACTTAAAATTAAAATGTGAGCAATCATGACCTAAAAGCTGAAGTTAACTGTAAAATTGTGGTGGTTGAACAACATTTTCAAGAGATTCTCAAACTTCGAACCTGCATTACCAAGTTAGAGAATGAAATTTTGGAGTTAAAAAATAAACTTGGTAAATTTCGGGACTCCTCATTTCTCTTAAACGAAATTATTGAAGTCAATAATAATCATAAGAAAAATGGTAAAGCCGGATTGGGTTATGTTGAGATTCCTCCTCCATTCAAAGGAGATTACTGTAGATTCCTGTTGTAGAGCAATCTACAAACCCAAAAATGCCTGTTGTTGATTTAGTCAAATATGAAAATGTTGAAATATCAAAATCAACAATTCATGAACCGATTCATATTAGAAGTAATTCACTCTTTATTGATAATGAATTGGACGGCTCAATTGAAGAATTAATTGAACCATAAGTGATTGTCAAAAACAATAACATACCTTCTGAAAATCATATTCTGTGTGAACCTGAGGAATTCGAACAAGCTGTGTATGGTTCGAAGCCCTCGGGTGAATCCTTGAAATAGCCAAAAATATCTGTTAATGTAAAGAAATCAGACAAGCCTACTGTGTCTAATGAGGATTTGATTAAATTCATCAATCCACAACAAGAGTCAACAAAAGGAAAGGTGTTTAAAATAAAAGGCTTATCAAAAATGTTCTCTGACAAAGAAGTTCCATTGAATCTTCATAGGCCAGAAATGATTGAAAGCGTTTTTCAAGATGATACTTCAAATGTTGCCGATCTTGAACAAAGATTTCTTAAATCTAAATCTAAAAATGATCAAACGAAATCTATTGCAAATGGTTTTCAACCTATAAAGTTTGTGAAATCAAAGGAATTGGAGAATTCTTTGAAAACAACCAATCTTGAATTCTACAAACATAAAAAGGGATTAAACCATGAGGTTTCAAAGTCGGTAGCCGTTGAGAAACCAAAACTTGATATTCTTCAACCTTCACAAGATTGCAAGACAAGTGTTCCACCACCGAAAAGTTTAGACTCTCGTTTATGCTTTAAATGTGGTGAAACTGGTCACGTGGCTAAGAAATGCAAAGCCAAGGTTGAAAATATCAGGTTGTCATCTAAACAATCTGTTCCAATGGTTGAAAGTAATTATAAATCAAAAGAATCTCAAGTTGATGAATCTTTCATAATGTATTCCAGCGTTAACCCGAGGAAAGTGGTTCAGGTTGAAGTTCCTAATGTAATAACAAATTCGTTGACCGTGCTCAACCTATTTGTAAAAACACGGACTCGGGAATAATCCGTGACGGCTACCTGAAGAAGAAAACCAAGAAACCCGTCACATATTCTCAAGTACCAAATGCAAGTGTTAATTTAAACTTATCTCCGAAAATCTCAAAAGGAGAGCCCAAGACTAAGGCTTGGGCTGCCTTTTTGAACTAATCATTTTACGTTTTGTGCAGACTTCATCCAAGTCTGTATCAAGTCACAAGTGGATATTAGACAGTGGATGCTCTCGACATATTACCGGCAACCTTGTTCTTCTTAATAATGTCAAATATATACAGGGAGGTTATTTTGCATTCGCTGGTAATAATGGTGGAATGATCACAAAAGAGGGAGAGGTCTCAAATGGGATGATTACATTTGAGAGAGTTAATTATTGTGAAAAAGTAGATCACAATCTGTTAAGTGTCTCACAGATTTGTGATAAGAAATATGCTACTATTTTCACAGATAAGGAATGTGTTATCCTTCAACCGGGATACACTATTCCTGAAGAAATGGTTGTCATGCGATCACCTCGATCAAATGATATTTATATCCTCGACATGAGTATTAATGTAAACGTTTCACCCTCTGAAACGTGTTTTGTCTCCAAAGCTACGGAGAAACACTCATTTGACACGTGTTTTAATCTGAATCATTTGATAATTAGATGAAGTTCATTGGTTTTTGACTTTAGTTAATCTGAATTCTTTGGACTTTGACCATATTGTCAAAATTAACTTAATTTCCTGATTCGTTATAGTTTAACAAATAACTAAGACATTCGCTAGGTTAGCGAATGTGGTTATTTGTTTGGATAACGAATGACTCTCTTTCGTTTGTAATAACAAATAGGGTGTTGATTCGTTATATGTAACGATTAGGAGTTTAATGTAATAAATACTTAACGAATAAGATGATTCGTTATAACTAACGAATGTAACCGATTCGTTACACATAACTTTAGACGAATGAGACATTCGTTTAAGAATTCATTAACGAATGATTAGCTCATTCATTGGTTAGTAGAATATTTTTGAATATTTTACTAATATTTTATTCTTGATTGAACAGAATGGCTGACGAGATCGTTCAAAATCCATCTCCCGAGCAACAACCAGAGGTCCAGGATCCAGAACAAGTTGCTGAACCCGAGCAAGCTCCTGTGTTATTGTCGTGGGATAAAAAGCACAACATCTGTGCCTTTTTACACGATGATTTTGAATATTCGCCAATTTTTGGAGGGGTGATTAATTTTTTGATACCTTCCAGAATCTACAAGGCGATTTCGACACCGACTTTGGTTTACCAAAGTATTATACGTGCCTTATGGGATACAGCTCGTTTTAATGAAGCATGGAATCAGATAGAAGTTGTTATTCAAGAGAAACGAGTGGTTATCGATGTGGGAGTAATAAGAGATGTGCTGGGGTTTGTTGATACTATGGATGACAGGTGTGAGTTTGATTTGCGGGTTTTTTGGGAGGATTAGATACAAGGGTGACTTGGATAAGTCTATGTACAACAAGACGAACTTGTGCGAACAGTACAAGTATTTGATGCATGTGCTGATCCACTGCCTTGGTGGGCGAAAGGGTGGATATGATGAATGCCGTGTTATGCTGCAATCGGCATTTGTTGCTCTAGTTATCAATAAACCATTCAATTTCTCTGAACTGGTTTTCTATCACTTGAAGGAAAATCTCACGAGCCGACACAAGTTTTAATGTATCCGAGATTCCTGCAGCTCATTATTGACGAACTAAAGCACACATTATTTAAAGATCCAGCTAATCTGAATGACCTGATGAGATTAGAACATATGAATGCTGAGACGATGTGGCGATTACGTTCTTACCGTGGTCAAAGTATTCAAAATCGGCCAAGGTACAAGTGTTTGATTGGCCATCTTGCCAATATTGATTATGAAACGCCATCCAATGATCGTTGGGCTCATGATAATTCTGATTCTTAGCGTGAGGATGGTAATGGTGGTGATGGTGGTCAAGGCCCAAGCGCTGAGTTACGTATGCACAGAAGCATAAACGTAAAGGAAAAGAGCCGATGGTGGAAAAGGGGGAGAAACCGAAGAAGCAACGGGTAACACGGGGTTCGGGTATTGAGATACCAAACCAACCGTTTGAGAGACCGACTCCACCTGTATCTACTCCACCTTCAAATCCTACTTCTCCTACTGCTCAGATGATTCCGAGATCTCCTGTTGTTACTCGATCTCCCACTCCAGTTCATATGCCAGCTTCTCTAATACCTCCGACCATGACTTTGATGACTACATCTATGTCGGATCCGTACTTTGGAGATGTGTTACAGACTGTGCTGGCACGTATGTCTAGTCCTCAACCAACTAGTCCTACTTCTCCAGTCACTCCGACTTCGTTGCCAAGACCTGAGCAGTCGTTCATGACATTCAATCGTCCTGAGGGTCCTATGCAACCTGTCCATTTGAATTTTTATGGTATGTCCTCCCAAGCTTAGTGGTTTCACATGCTGAATCTGTTGCATCTACAACAAACTCAGATGCAAGTAGATCAAGCAGCTCATGAGCTAGCACAGCGGAATATGTTTAGGCATATTCAGTTCATTCAGAGAGAAAACAGGGAATTAAAAGCCCTGGTTGCTGCTCAGGGGGGAGAGATTAGACAAGCAAGACGAGATCATCCTCCAACTTACATGCAAAGATGATGAGTTGAAGAAGTTGAGGAATGATGATGAAGATCCGGATGAAGGGGGCATTGGTGATCAGAAACCGGGTGGTAGTAATACACCGTCGGCAGGTAATCAAGCTGGGACGAGTACTGGTGGTACTGAGGTTAGTAATTTGCAGATTGTGCCATATGAGGACTATACACGAGCAAAGCCGATCGATGTCATACCAGCAAATATGATTTTATTTGTGTGTATGACTGGGATTGTTTATAGTATGGTCAATGCTGATGAGATCGAAGAGGGTGAGTTTGAAGATCATTCGCTGACTAAATGTGACATTCGTCAATCTTTGTTCGTATTTGTATTTGGATTTGTTAACCTGACCCGTTGGGTCATTTCGTTGTATTATTGATTATCATGAATAAAATATTTTCGACGTTTGATGTCCGTTTGATCGTTATTATGTTTGGTTTATTTACAAAACCCCGATCTTTATCGTTAAATGAACTCACGAGTTAAATGCGTAATATAAAATTTAACTCCTACTTTTAATATAAAAGGAAAATTTAGGGGCCAAAAGAGTAATTCAAAGTTAAACTTTTCTTTAAACAGAATTCAAAGTTAAGGGTCTAAATTGAAACTTATTTAAATTAATAATATTATATCTAATATTCCCAACCCACCCGCCAGGCCCCTTCTCCCCCGATTTTCTGGCACTACCTCCGACAGCCGGAAAACGTGTTCTCGCCTTTAAAATCCTCATTTTGACCAAGTAAATTATGTTAGTTATTTTAATCACGTTTTTTAAATGTTAATCAACAAATTAATTGAATAAGCACGACCTTAATGGACAAATTCAATCCGTAATACTCGCCGGATTTCGGCCAAACTAAGTACACTCATTCCACGCTAACACACTCCAATTACAACTAAACTCGCTCACACCTCTCTCTCTCTCACTCCCAAACTCTCTAACTAATAATAATTTTAACGTTTAAAGTTCCATTTTCCGACGAAGTGGGTCTCGGTCACAACACATCGTCAATAGGTAATTTATATATGCATTTTAATAGTTTTTGATCACTAAACAAAACCCCTAACCTAAATCTTTCAAAGCCATAACATAACTAACTAATTGAAACCCTAGGATTTCAATGAAGAAGATGATCTTCATATATATATATATATATATATATATATATATATATATATAATTGTTTTCAAGTTTAAAATGAATATCTTAGCTGGTTCAACTGGTTGAGCTTCTGTCTTGTTAAACTCAAGACCTGGGTTTGAAACCTGGGTCATCCTTCTTTATTTTTTGGTAACTGTTTTGTTAATTAATTAAAAGTAAAATCATTAATAACTAATTATATATATATAATAAAAATCATGTTATTAACGAATATCATGTTTGGATCAGCTGGTTAATACTAGGTACTTACAGCGCATGGACGTGGGTTCGAAACCCGGGTCAGACTTATTTTTTAATATAAGCTGTAGTAATGTAACTATCCTTCATTAATTTATTTTATTATTTAAAAATCATAATAAAATCATAAAACTTTTTTTAAATATAATAAAAATTATTTAAATTAAATATAAAATATAGTTTACCATTTTTACACTTAAAAACCAAATTTTTTTTTCTGTTAACCGTAAATTAATAATCTTTGTTAATATTAAACGAAAACTATAATTAGTTAAAAATCATTTCGTTTAACGTTAAGTATAATTTCGATTGGTAAATGTTAGTTTAAGTTTTTCGAACATATAAGCTTGGTGTCCTTGCCATTAAAAGAATTATATCATAATAATAACCAAGTGTTCGTAAAAACATAAATATTAATATAATAACTAACAGATATAAAATTAGTAAAATATTAATTAACTCTCAATATAAGTTTACATGATAAATAACCTTGTTAGAATTTTCATTAATTTTCGCACTTATTCTTATTATAGATCGGTTGGATCGTTTACTCGGGTATCTTTGACACTTTCGTTTATTGTTAGTCTTTCGCTTCAACTTTTAAGGTGAGTTTTCACAACCCCTTTTTTATACGCTTTCATATTTTAGGGTGGCATATGTATTTATTATCAAACTTCAAGATTTACAACTTTTCATACAAACTACAATTCATATCGTGGACTTGTGTTCTTACGTGCTTATTTGTTATATACGTGGAATTCAAATGGTTGCCTCAATAAGTATGATCATACGCCCCCCCCCCCCCTTTTACATTCAGGTCCATTTGTATCGAGTGGAAAAGGGACCTCATATCCAAGTACGCTGGTAGCCCCAACCGGAAAGGACCTTCATTTGTTCTTTACACTTAGGTCCATTGCATTGAGTGTAAAGAGCCCTTATTTGGGCATTTTACGAGTTCAGGGAATTTTATGGTTTTTACGTATTTATATAAACTGTGGAAATCTCACCAGCTATATTTATAGCTGACCGTATTTTATACATATGTTACAGGTACCGTGATTAAGTATTGGAAGACGTTTAGTCCCTAAGTTATTCAAATAAACAAACTATTATTATGATTATGATTGTGTTACATGATGTATTGAAATGAATTAATGTTATTATGGTCACCTAATAGTGTCACGTGTGTTTGAGCAATCTGTACGTCACACTCAGGCGTTTCTGCTTTAGCCGGGGTGTTACAGCTTGGTATCAGAGCCGTGGCTATAAGATAGAGCATTAGACGTAATGTTCTAGGCAGCTATAGCTTAAATGTTTAATTGTTTAGGTTGCATGATTAGAAAAATTATGTGGGCCTTTATTTGATTGTTTGAACGCACTTACTATTACTGCACTGTTAAATTCGTTTACGCCTCATGTACACAATCACACACACAAGTCCAAGGCTTAGGCCTAAAATATAAAATTTTCTAAAGTTTTTTTTTCAAAGATTTACAAACAAGTTTTACTTGGGTTTTCCGATAATTTTCCTCATAAAGTGGGTTCTATGTGGCGGGTATGTAGTAACTGGAAGGGGGACATGCTTGTTTCCCGAACTCTTGACACCAAGGTTCATGAAACCTAAGGATAAGTAATGCGCATATATCCCAATCAGCCGCGGGACCTGATTGCTTACCTGGAGAGTTTGGGAAGGGCATGAAACTTATTAGGCCAAAGCATACCACACCAAATGCCATACGAATCACAACTTTATGTTTTCAAACGTGACCATGTCCCCTTTGTGATAAGGATATGGTTGCACTCCTCAGGACGTCATACAAGTCATGGTGGTTCATGCAACGTGTGACTCCGACCCTCAATGTTTTACAATGTGTTTTAATCAAAAGTTTGTCAAGTTGTGGTGATACACGAATACCCAGCTTTTGGTCCGATTTATTTTCGAAATTTCGAGTTTTGTGTTGGAACATGAGAGTCCATGGTGGTTCATGAAAACTCTAATTTCCTCACAACGCTTATTATTATCATGATTTTCATAGTTTAACAAACTTTATTCAAAGATTTCTTTTCGTTATATATCATGCACTATTCGAGTCTCACGATTTTCGTCACCTTGTTCTCAGAATGTCTTCCTGACACCCTAAGCACCGTTCATCTGGAACTTTTAGTCGCAAGATGACTTCTCAAATCACAAAACAACTGACTACGGGCCTACTGCGAAGCTTAAAGTATATATTATCAAGTGGGAACACGGTATTTATTACTTTAAGCGTCCACACGACCATTTGACTATGCCAAGATAGGATGTGAGAACTTTAGCCAACAGACCATTTGTTAATCGGGGAAAAGATCAATGGGTTGAGTGGTTCTATGAACATCTGCAAAATGAGAACATATTTGGTTTCAAATTCTTCAATCCGCAGGTGCCGACTCACAAATACATTGATGAGAATGATCCTCGCACCGGATGGAGAAAAATGACTTTGCAGGTCAAGCCGTCGAAGACTATGAAGAGGGCTCCAATAAAGATCCTCCCTCAGAGTCTATTCATTACGTTCAACATATGGTATTATGATAATCGGACAGGTGAAGCAGTAATTGTATTGGGCACCGGATCTAACACGAGTGTTATACGTATGATTGATCCGATGTGGCTTGTTAACTTATCGGAGTCTGACAACGATGCTTTATTTTAGAATTAGATCTGATTTGCTAACGTAAGCGATTATGATCTTGCGATGCAGTTTCAGCGGGTTGTTCGTGTCTGTTATGCGTTCAAGATTCATAGTTGCAATGACTGGAAGACGAAGATGTTCCAGAAGTAAAGTATAAAGAGATCGAGATGAGGGGGGGTTTGTTGATACACGACTTGGGCGTCTCGGTCTTTATTATATTATTATTATATTACTAGATAATGTAAGGGGTATTTTGGTAATTACCCATTCGCTCTATTGTAAAGCTATTCGTTTATCCATAACGAATAAGCTACATTTGTTATAAGTGTAAGCCACATTCGTTAACCCTGCTTAATGAATGTGACAACGAATGAAGGGCATTCGTTAAAGACTAATGTAAACACGAATGAGTATGTTCATTCGTTAGATATAATGTAACGAATGACACATTCGTTAAAGTTTAAGTTAACGAATGTGTCATCATCTATATATACTTGTAAACATTATCAGTAATGTAACAGATCGATTATTATCACACCTTTGCCTCGTTACTCTGCTGAAATCCTCTCAGAACACACACAAACACACACACACTAACAGTATTCATCCTAATCGTATTGAATACACAATGATAATCACGACGTCATCATCGATCTAGATCCATACGCGCTCTCTCACTATTCTTATCATCATTACCGCTATCAGTATTATTATTATTACTATCTATAACTTTATTATTATTATTATTATTATTAGTAATATTTAATTAATCAATCATTAATACTACCACCATTATTATGTTTATAATATTTTTCAATGATTAAAATAAATTATAAATAAAGTAAAACCATTTACTTCAAACAAATCGTAAGCCTGTAAGACTATTTTACTATCACTATAAAAGTTTTACAATCCTTAATAATATTCTCATAGGGCGCCGCCCAACAGAAAATCTTTTATACTAAAAGTTTTACAAAGCTTTCAAAGTTTTGACGCTAGCTAAGGATAGTTTTTAACACGCAAATTATTATTTTAATTTTCCTTGAGTTATAAAAGCATCATATTTTATAATAAATCTTTCCCAAGCCTAATGTATATCAACGATCATTTCATTTCTCTACTTTTTCAGGGCCAACGAATTTCAAACCATGACTCCGCCCCTATAACAACTTTCATACCACAGTCCATCTTCGAGAAGACAAGCGTCATAAACTACCCTTTTGTTTTACTTTTCTCTCCTCTTCACGTATATAGACCGTCCTGTTTGGATTTTGTCTAAATAGCTTTATGTGTCAAGTTCATTCGAAGGTAGCTTACAAAGTTTATACTAAGTTTGGTTATTCATTTTTGTGTGAGCTACTTTCATTCATAATCGCATTATCGAATCGATTTATTTAGTTGTTTCGTGTAACGCCCGTTAATTTTCGGTTCAAAGATTTAAAGTTTATAAAGTATGTATATTTCTCGGGAGTTATCCGGCGTCCCTCGAAGACCTTATCAGCTTTCCGATACATTAAATTATTTATCTTTTCAACCAAGATGTTGCTTCTTTAAAATTTGAGGGGCTAGAGTGTAAAATTTTTTATATCATAAACAAACCGTAACCCCTCCCCTCCCCTCCCCTCCCCTATGTTCGATCGGCAGCAGGCAAGCCCCCAAACCATTCGTTTTTCTTTTGTGCAGCCAAAATTAGGGGCTAAAACTTCAATTGAAGGTAAGTTCTATGTTTCCCCAAGTCTTTTACACCTTAATTGGTCGTTCTATCTCGCGTATTGATCGATAAACGGCTTGTTCTAGGCTAACCGGGTGGCTATCCAATTGAGCAATTCCGGGACTCTTTTGGTGGCGGTTTTTGCACCAACATCTTCCTAGGTATGTCTAGTATAACATACTTTAAAATCATGTCCATTGGTGTTCATTTGATTGGTCAACTAGTTGTAGATTGAAAACTAGTTTTCGGTTGTCTAGAATAGTGAATTGTTGCGTTTAACGCGAGGGATGAGGTAAGTGATGACCAATTTAGTTCGGATAGCTTCGGTTTAATGTACAGGCTGTTGGAAAATAATTTTTATAAGTATTGGGGCTGAATTGGTTGTTGGTTACTCAAATGGGACGGTACAACGTGTATTCGCTTTTATTGAATACTTAGTGCGTTGTACTTGCAAATTACTGACCCATTCGACCCGTATAGCGTCGTGTGGACTTGTGGGCTACGAATTTATCATTTTGGGTCCACACGGGACTGAGTTGGATGTTAATGTCCCAAACAACTCTTAAACGCGCGTATTAGTATCACCAAGTGCTTCCGGGGGTAATTTGGGAATTCTTTATTCCTGGGAGTATCTAAGGGTCGTGTTGGTAAATTTAAGGCCACGGGGGCTGTTATGATTGAGTTTGATGAGGTCGAGGCATTAGGTAACTCGAATAATGTTAGAACGTCTGGTAGGATAATCGAGTCCCTTCGGTGTCGTTAGTAATGATTGTATGTAAACCGACGGGCGTTGGAGTTGTGGGGATACTTAGGGGTTCTCTAGCTCGTGGTGAACTTGTCCCTTGTGTCAGGTGAGTTCATGATGCCCCTTTTTACTCTTTTTATGTTTTTGGGGTAGCATGCACACCTAAGTGATTTTGCTTGATGAACCGTTTAAATTATTTTGTATAGGCCTACTTGTAACGCCCGTTAATTTTCAGTTCAAAGATTTAAAGCTTGTAACGTATGTATATTTCTCGGGAGTTATCCGGCGTACCTCGATGACCTTATCACCTTTCCGGTACGTTAAATTATTTAACTTTTCAACCAAGATGTTACTTCTTTAAAATTGAGGGGCTAGAGTGTAAAATTTTTTATGTCATAAACAAACCCTAACCCCTCCCCTCTCCTATGTCCGATCGACAGCAGGCAAGCCCCCAAACCATTCATTTTTCTTTTGTGCAGCCAATATTAGGGTCTAAAACTTCAATTGAAGGTTAGTTCTATGTTTCCCCAAGTCTTTTACACCTTAATTGGTCATTCTATCTCGCTTATTGATCGATAAACGACTTGTTCTAGGCTAACCGGGTGGCTGTCCAATTGAACAATTCCGGGACTCTTTTGGTGGAGGTTTTTGCACCAACATCATCCTAGGTATGTCATGTATAACATATTTTACAATCATGTCCATTGGTGTTCGTTTGATTGGTCAACTAGTTGTAGATTGAAAACTAGTTTTCGGTTGTCTAGAATAGTGAATTGTTACGTTTAACGCGAGGGATGAGGTAAGTGATGCCCAATTCAGTTCGGATAGCGGTGGTTTAATGCACGGGCTATTGGAAAAAGATTTTTATAAGTATTGGGGCGGAATTGGTGGTCGGTTAGTCAAATGGGTCGGTACAACGCGTATTCATGTTTATTGAATAGTTAGTGCGTTGTACTTGCAAATTACTGACCCATTCGACCCGTGTAGGGTCGTGTGGACTTGTGGGCTGTGAATTTATCATTTTGGGTCCACACGGGGCTGAGTTGGATGTTAATGTACTAAACAACTCTTAAACGCGCGTGTTAGTATCACCAAGTGCTTTGGAGGGTAATTTGGGAATTCTTATTCCCGGGAGTATCTAAGGGTCGTGTTGGTAAATGTAACGCCCCGGGGGCTGTTATGATTGAGTTTGATGAGGTCGAGGCTTTAGGTAACTCGAACCATGTTAGAACGTCTCGTAGGATAATCAAGTCCTTTCGGTGTCGTTAGTAATGATTGTACGTAAACCGACAGGCGTTTGAGTTATGGGGATACTTAGGGGTTCTCTAGCTCGTGGTGAACTCGTGCCTTGTGTCAGGTGAGTTCATGATGCCCCTTTTTACTCTTTTTAAGTTTTTGGGCTAGCATGCACACCTAAGTGATTTTGCTTGATGAATCGTTTAAATTATTTTGTATGGGCCTACTTGTATAGGGTAGGCTTTGGGATGGTATTATTGTATGTCTGTATGTATGTTTAGACATGTATTATTGTATGGCCAATAATTGGCGATGTTAATTAGTCGTTATCGACTAAGGATGTTTACGTATGCCTACTTCGTGTTTGCATACGTTGGATGAGATATTACGTGTTTGGGTTGTAGGTGTGTTCGACCCTGATGTTATTACTTGGATGATAATTATAGGGATATAATTATATAGATGTATACATATAAGTATGAATACTTATTGTGATGATGGCTTAACAGTTTATATCCCGTTTTATTATAAAATTCTTGGAATGATTATTGTAAATGTCAATTACTAAAACTTGAACTCACTCAGCTCAAACTGACTTTGTGTGCATGTTAGTGTGAGTTTCAGGTTTAGAGGAGGATGCTTTACAGCTTGGACGTGCACGAGGCTACTTGGACGGTGGAGGGTATATTTAGTCGGAAGTTTTTAATAATGAACATTTTTCCTTTAAATTTTTACTAAATACATTGAAATTTGGTATTGGGCATAATTCCCGGGTTTTGGGAACTTGTTTTAATAATTTTGATTTTCAGCTGATTTATACTCTGAACTGGTTTTTGGAATAAAATGATTTGTTTGAGTTAAGTATTTTGTACGTTTCTTGTATGAATAGCAACTGTGGGATTTCCGGGATTCGGGGTCTTACAAGTTGCTTCTTCTAAAACCTGGAGGTAAAACGCGTATCCCTATCCGAAACAATAGATACCGGCACCACGTACCTAGAAACGATCTCACGAATAAACACATCTGCCAGATGCTCCAAATTAAAAGTTTCTCGAATCGGCAAGAAGTGAGCGCTCTTGGTCAATTTATCAACAATTACCCAAATGGTGTCATAGCTACCCCTAGGAGTACGAGGCAGTTTAGTCACAAATTCCATCGTAAGATGCTCCCACTTCCACTCTGGTATTTCCAGGAGTTGAAGTTTCCTGAAAGGCTTCTGGTGCTCGGCCTTAATTTAAAGACACGTCAAACACTTACTCACGTATTGAGCAACCTGATACTTCATTGCAGGCCACCAATAATTTTTCTTCAGATCTTAGTACATCTTGGTCGCGCCGGGATGAATGGAATAACGCGACTTGTGTGCTTCATCCAATATTTTACCCCTGAATCCCCCATACCTGGGTACCCATAAACGACCATCCTTATACTTCACCCCGTCACCGATGTCTTCCAACAGTTTTTCCTGGCCCCAAATACGCTCTGACATAATCCATTCCACCTGTAAAGCCTCATTCTGAACGTTGGCTATCTGTTTCAAAATATCGTGTTTGAGAATAAGCTAGGGATCGGGTTATGTTGAAAGTTTCTCCTTGGAAGGGTATTATTCGTTTTCGTAAGAGGGGGAAGCTTAGTCCGAGATTCATTGTTCTGTTCCGCATATTGTCCCGTGTTGGTGAGGTAGCGTATAGACAAGAATTGCCCGATGAGCTCGCGGGGATTCATTCTACTTTCCACGTGTCCCATTTGAGGAAATGTTTAGCAGATGAGGAGGCCCATGTGCCTCTTGATGACATAAAGCTTGATAGTAAAAGGCCCCGAACCCCGGGAACCCCACAGTTGGTAATCATATAAAACACTTAAGAAAATAATTAAACTTGGAAACGGTTTCTTTCATTAAAACAAACGTCTCAGAGTATAATTCAGCGCAAAACATAAATAATAAAATAAGTTCCCAAAACCCGGGAATTTTGCCCAATATCAACATAGTTATCTTTAAATAAAAACTTTTAATAATAAATGTTTAATAGTAAAACTTCAGTTCTCGTATGCCCTTCACCGTCCAAGTAGCTTCGTGCACGTCCAAGCGATAAGGCATTCTCTTCCTAACCTGAAACTCACACTAAAATGCATACAAAGTCAGCTTGAGCTGAGTGAGTTCAAGTTTTAAGTAAATACATCAGTAGTAATAGTTAAGATAGTCAAACCAAAAGTTTTAAAAAGTCACAGGGTACATCCATCAAATCCTCATTACCGAGAACTAAACATCCTCATACATACATATACAAAATGTATATATGTAGACATCCTTTCAATTACATCTCTATATATATCACAGTATATATATATATATAACATCCATGTATAACATCAGGGTCGAGCAAACGTACAACCCAAACATGTAACATCAGTGCATGCAAACACAAAGTAGGCACACACAACATCAGTAGTCGAAACGACTACAACATCGCCAGATATAGGCCAAGCAATAATGTATATACATATATATATATATTTAACATCCCAAGGCCTACCATATGCTAGCAAGCCTATATAAATCGTTTAAAACATTTAATCCAGTAGGAAAACACTTAGGTGTGCAGGCTAGCCCAAAAGTTAAAAGAGTTAAAAAGGGGCATCATGAACTCACCTGAAATCAAACGAACACCTGCAACGAGCTAGGAATTTCCTAAGTGCCCGATCACAAGCAAGGGCCTGTAAATTATACACAACACGTTACTAGACTAGACCGTAAGAACACTCTTACCTAATGGGCAGTTCAAGCCCAACACTTTGGCCCAATGCCCAACAACTTGGCGGAAGGCCCAACTCTTTGGCCCAAGGCCCAACACTTGGCCCGAGGCCCAACAACTTGGCCCAAGGCCCAAAACTTGGCCCAAGGCCCCCAACAACTTGGCCCAAGGCCCAACACTTGGCCCAAGGCCCAAGGACAATCAAATCGGGTCGAATGCGCGTGTAATAAACCTTAAAACCATTAATTAACGAATCAGCCCCGATTGGACCAAATTCATCTTTTCATTCATCAAGATTATGTCACCCGAGTTGATAGGGTTGACGGTTCCTTTTTACAAATCTTACTTTAACGTTTAAATGAAAATTCGCGCACCGCCGATTCGATTGACGAAGCACTAACCACAACAGCCCCGAGCATCAAAAAAATAAATTTTCCACAGCCCTTAAACCTCCCTAGGGCTGTACAAACTGATTCGCTCGGTCAAGCGATCAATTAACGCATCAAACTCAACAATTTGCAATTCTACACCCGATTAACCCTTGTTTCGAACTAAAATCGATTGACCGACCTAAACAACTCCAATGACCACGAAATTTTAATATGATGTGAATGCCATACCTGGGGATCTTTCTACACCAGAAACTCTAATTTTTATCCATGGGAAGTGGGTCAATTACACCTTGGTCGAAAATCTGCCCAACGAAAAGTTTCAGCAAAATTGAGCATCAAAATGATTAGGGGTGAATGAAAAGAGTGTTGGGGTTTGTAGTACATACCTTGAACTACTTCTAGGAGCTTGTAATCGATCAAAAAGTCGAAGCAAGGAAGGGAGGGGGTGGCTGGAAGTGGCCGATCGGACTGGGGTTGCACTAGGGTTTTTTTTTGTTTAGTGTTATATCATAAAACTTTTTCATTCTAGCCCCCGTAAAATAATAATAATGCAACTTGAAGAAATGTTAAGCGATTAGACGTACCGGGATGACGTAAAGGCTTCCGAGAAACGTCGGTTAAGTCCCGAGAGTTATACATACTCTACAAGCTTTAATTCTTGAAACCGGAGTTAACTGGCGTTACAAGTCCACCCTCCTTACAATGGGATTCGTCCCTGAATCACGATGCGACAGGAACAACTGCGGATAATGCTTCATCATCTCGTCTTCGGTCTCCCAAGTGGCCTTGGAACTCCTACGGTGTTTCCACTGCACCTTCACCTGTCTAACCACCTTATTCCTCAAATGCCTCTCCTGACGGTCAAGAATAGCAATCGGTTACTCAACGTAGTTCAGCTTACTGTCGAGCTCAATCTCATCAAGAGGCACATGGGCCTCACCATCCGCTAAGCATTTCCTCAGGTGGGACACATGGAAAGTGGGATGAATCCCCGCGAGCTCACCAGGCAGTTCCAGCCTATACGCTACCTCACCTACACGGGACACTATACGAAACGGACCAATGAACCTCGGACTAAGTTTCCCCCTCTTACGAAAACGAATAATGCCCTTCCAGGGAGAAACTTATAACATAACCCGGTCCCCCGCCTCAAACACAATAGGCCTTCGCCTCTTATCAGCATAAGACTTCTGACGATCCTGCGCGGCCTTCATAAATGCTTTAATCTTGTCAAGCTTCTCAGTCGTAGTCTCGACCACCTCTAAACTACCCAACTGCTTTTGACCAATGGAACCCCAACAGACTAGAGTCCTACACCTCCTACCATAGAACATCTCAAACGGTGGCATCCCAATCGTGGCGTGGTAAATGTTATTATACGAAAACTCCACCAACGGTAAGTGACGGTCCCAACTACCACCAAAGTCGATAACACAAGCCCGCAACATATCCTCGAGAGTCTGAATGGTCCTCTCGGACTGACCATCCGTCTGTGGGTGATAGGCAGTATTGATGAGGAGTTTGGTGCCCAGCTCCTCGTGAAACCTTTTCCAAAACCTGGAGGTGAAATGCGTATCCCTGTCCGAAACAATAGATACTGGCACCCCGTGCCTAGAGACAATCTCACGAATAAACACATCGGCCAGCTGCTCAGAATTAAAAGTCTCTCGAATCGGCAAGAAATGGGTGCTCTTGGTCAATCTATCCACGATTACCCAAATGGTGTCATAATTACCCCTAGGAGTACGTAGCAGTTTAGTCACGAAATACATAGTAAGATGCTCCCATTTCCACTCAGGTATTTCCAACAGCTAAAGTTTCCCAAATTGCTTCTGATGCTCGGCCTTAACTTGTAGACACGTCAAACACTAACTCACGTACTGAACCACCTCAAATTTCATCGTAGGCCACCAATAATTTTTCTTCAAGTCTTGGTACATCTTGGTCGTGCCCGGGTGAATAGAATAGCGCGAATTGTGCGCCTCATCCAAAATTTTATCTCTGAATCCACCATACCTCGGTACCCATAAACGACCATCCTTATACTTCACCCCGTCCCCGACGTCTTCCAACAGTTTCTCCTGACCCCAAACACGTTCTGACATAATCCATTCCACCTGCAACGCTTCATTCTGGACATTGGCTATTTGTTTCAAAATGTCGAGTTTGAGAAAAAGGTACCTTAAATGACATCCGCATCCTCTTTCGCTTCCTTCTTGGAGATGTTGAAGGCCCTCGCCCTGGCCTTCGGCTTCTCATCCATCTTCCCCCTCGAGGAAGTCCCCTGCCCGGACCCCCCCGCCTTACTGGAAGGACAGTTTGATGCCAAGTGACCCGAACCCTTACAGCGGAAACAGGTCAATGTCAGACACTCGAAATGAGGGTGTCCTACCGTATCACAACGAAAACAAGTGCCAGACCCAATCCTACATTCCCCCTTGTGCGGCTTCCCGCACTTCTTGCAATTACCGAACTCCACACCCCTTTTGAACTCAGGAGTCTCAGTTTTTACCCTTTTCTCAGACGGATTAAATTTGCTTCCCCCGGGCCGCTTGCCGTACGAATTTGAGTTCCATGTCTTCCTATTCTCGGGCGGCGGCAACTTCTCCCTCTGATCATACAGCGTACCTGCTAGAGTGACCACCGAGTGAAAATAGTTCATGTCGGTAGTCAACACACCCCTACGCATATCCACCGGAAGCCCTTCACGTACTTCTTAATCCTCTTGGTCTCGGGAGTAACCAAATCGGGACATAAACAAGCCATCTTGTTAAACTTTGCGGTATACTCCCGATGCGACATAGTACCAGCCTCCAAGGTCAAGAATTCTTGCTCTATCTTATCCAATTCATGCGGAGGACAAAACTGATCGAGAAACAATTTCTTCAACTCATCCCACGTCATCCTCCTAATCGAACGATCACCCATAGCTTACGCCAAGTTATCCCACCAACATAGTGCCTCAGAACGAAACGAGGCAGTAGCATAAGTCACCATATCATCCCCCTTGCACTTACTAACCCTCAGAACAGCCTCCATCTCTCTCACCCACTGATGTGCAGCCAATGCATCTTTAGTACCATCGAAAGAAGGGGGTCGCACTTCTTAACCCCATATGAGCAACCCTGAGTCGATACACTGACTGTCCGCACTTCATCTTCATCCCCACTCGGCACATACACTTCCTCTTCCTCTACGTCCTGTACCTCCGTACTCTTCCTCCCCTTATCCGAACCCTTACCAACCAATGACTCTTCCATGGCCCTAACGGCCTCAGCAACGATCTCAGGAATGGCGCTATGAAGCACCTGGTAAACCTCATCTGCGATAGCCGCGCGCATAGTAGGATCTAAGGAGGGGTTATCCCCCTCCTCATGAATCGGGGTGTCCTGCTGGGAAGTAGGAATCTCATTCTCGGCTTCGGCACGTGGCTTACGACCAAGACCACAACCACGAACACTAGAACCACCTCTCTTAGCTGCTCGAGTATTAACTATGACTTACTCCTACAAGGACAGATTTTAATATGGTCAGGTACAAGTGGCATTTAGTACATGTAAGGTAAGGGTAAACTGCTAATGATGTTGATCAAGTGTAATTAGTCGTTTACTTTACCCGCCCGTCCTAATCACCCCCTGCTCCTATCCACATTAGCCTTCTATCTAACACTTAAACAGTTAATCACATATTGGAAACTTTTAAATTTAAAGGAATGACTAAATAATTAAAAGTTACCTCTTGGCATGCAGCGACTCGCGGTGGGCATACTGGTCTCTTTTCTTACAGTTCAAGTCCAAGCATTCGGGGATGCTCGGATCCCTCGAACCAAGGCTCTGATACCAACTTGTAAGGCCCCGAACCTCGGGAACCCCACAGTTGGTAATCATACAAAACACTTAAGAAAATAATTAAACTTGAAAACTGTTTCTTTCATTAAAACAAACGTTTCAGAGTATAATTCAGCGCAAAACATAAATAATAAAATAAGTTCACAAAACCTGGGAATTTTGCCCAAAATCAACATAGTTATCTTTAAATAAAAACTTTTAATAATAAATGTTTAATAGTAAAACTTCAGTTCCCGTGTGCCCTTCACCGTCCAAGTAGCTTCGTGCACGTCCAAGCGATAATGCATCCTCTTCCTAACCTGAAACTCACACTAACATGCACACAAAGTCAGCTTGAGCTGAGTGAGTTCAAGTTTTAAGTAAATAACATCAGTAGTAATAGCTAAGATAGTCAAACCAAAAGTTTTAAAAAGTCACAGGGTACATCCATTAAATCCTCATTACCGAGAACTAAACATCCTCATACATACATATACAAAATGTATATGTAGACATCCTTTCAATTACATCTCTATATATATCACAGTATATATATATATATAACATCCACATATAACATCAGGGTCGAGAAAACGTAAAATCCAAACACGTAACATCAGTGCATGCAAACACAAAGTAGGCATACACAACATCAGTAGTCGAAACGACTACAACATCGCCAGATATAGGCCAAGCAATAATGTATATACATATATATATAGATTTAACATCCCAAGGCCTACCATATGCTAGCAAGCCTATATAAATCGTTTAAAACATTTAATCCAGTAGGAAAACACTTATGTGTGCATGCTAGCCCAAAAGTTAAAAGAGTTAAAAAGGGGCATCATGAACTCACCTGAAATCAAACGAACACCTGCAACGAGCTAGGAATTTCCTAAGTGCACGATCACAAGCAAGGGCCTGTAAATTATACACAACACGTTACTAGACTAGACCGTAAGAACACTCTTACCTAATGGGCCGTTCAAGCCGAACACTTTGGCCCAAGGCCCAACACTTGGCCCGAGGCCCAACAACTTGGCCCAAGGCCCAAAACTTGGCCCAAGTCCCCCAACAACTTGGTCCATGGCCCAACAACTTGGCCCAAGGCCCAAGGACAATCAAATCGGGTCGAATGCGCGTGTAATAAACCCTTAAAACCATTAATTAACGAATCAGCCCCGATTGGACCAAATTCCATTTTAAATCTTTTCATTCATCATGATTATGTTACCCGAGTTGATAGGGTTGACGCTTCCTTTTTACAACTCTTACTTTAACGTTTAAACGAAAATTCGCGCACCGCCGACTCGATTGACGAAGCACTAACCACAACAGCCCCGAGCATCAAAAAAATAATTTTTCCACAGCCCTTAAACCTCCCTAGGGCTGTACAAACTAATTCGGCCGCTCACGCGATCAATTAACGCATCAAACTCAACAATTTGCAATTCTACACCCAATAAACCCTAGTTTTCGAACTAAAATCGATTGACCGACCTAAACAACTCCAATGACCCGGAAATTTTAATATGATGTAAATGCCATACCTGGGGATCTTTCTACACCGGAAACTCTAATTTTTATCCATGGGAAGTGGGTCAATTACACCTTGGCCATAAATCTGCCAAAGGAAAAGTTTTGGCGAAATTGAGCATCAAAACGATTAGGGGTGAATGAAAAGAGTGTTGGGGTTTGTAGTACATACCTTGAACTACTTCTAGGAGCTTGGAATCGATCAAAAAGTCGAAGCAAGGAAGGGAGGGGGTGGCTGGAAGTGGACGATCGGACAGGAGCTGCACAAGGGTTTATTTTTTTTTTGTTTAGTGTTATGTCATAAAACTTTTTCATTCTAGCCCCCGGAAAATAATAATAATGCAACTTGGAAGAAATGTTAAGCGATTAGACGTACCGGGATGACGTAAAGGCTTCCGAGAAACGTCGGTTAAGTCCCGAGAGTTATACATACTCTACAAGCTTTAATTCTTGAAACCGGAATTAACGGGCATTACATAAACTAAACTACGTTGAAGAACCTATCGCTATTCTTGACCGTCTGGAAAGGTGTTTGAGGAATAAAGTGGTTAGGCAGGTGAAGGTGCAGTGGAGTCACCGTAGGGGTTCTGAGGCTACATGGGAGTCTGAAGAGGAAATGATGAAATTATATCCGCAATTGTTCCTGTCACATCGGGATTCGGGGACGAATCCCATTGTAAGGGGGGTGGACTTGTAATGCCCGTTAATTTTCGGTTCAAAGATTTAAAGCTTGTAAAGTATGTATATTTTTCGGGAGTTATCCGGCGTCCCTCGATGACCTTATCACCTTTCCGGTACGTTAAATTATTTAACTCTTCAACCAAGATGTTGCTTCTTTAAAATTTGAGAGGCTAGAGTGTAAAATTTTTTATATCATAAACAAACCCCAACCCCTCCCCTCTAGTATGTCCGATCGACAGCAGGCAAGCCCCCAAACCATTCATTTTTCTTTTGTGCAGCCAAGATTAGGGTCTAAAACTTCAATTGAAGGTTAGTTCTATGTTTCCCCAAGTCTTTTACACCTTAATTGGTCATTCTATCTCGCGTATTGATTGAAAAACGGCTTGTTGTAGGGTAACCGGGTGGCTGTCCAATTGAACAATTCCGAGACTCTTTTGGTGGAGGTTTTTGCACCAACATCTTCCTAGGTATGTCTAGTATAACATATTTTAAAATCATGTCCATTGGTGTACGTTTGATTGGTCAACTAGTTGTAGATTAAAAACTAGTTTTCGGTTGTCTAGAATAGTGAATTGTTGCGTTTAACGCGAGGGATGAAGTAAGTAATGAGCAATTCAGTTCGGATAGCTTCGGTTTAATGCACGGGCTGTTGGAAAATGATTTTTATAAGTATTGACGCTGAATTGGTTGTCAGATACTCAAATCGGTCAGTACAACGCGTTCACGTTTATTGAATAGTTAGTGCGTTGTACTTGCAAATTACCGACTCATTCGACCCATGTAGCGTCGTGTGGACTTGTGGTCTGTGAATTTATAATTTTGGGTCCACACGGGGCTGAGTTGGATGTTAATGTCCTAAACAATTCTTAAACGCGCGTGTTAGAATAACTAAGTGCTTCCGAGGGTAATTTGGAAATTCTTTATTCCCGGGAGTATCTAAGGGTCGTGTTGGTAAATGTAAGGCCCCGGGGGCTGTATGATTGATTTTGATGAGGTCGAGGCTTTAGGTAACTCGAACCATGTTAGAACTTCTCGTAGGATAATCGATTCCTTTCGGTGTCGTTAGTAATGATTGTATGTAAACTGACAGGCGCTTGAGTTGTGGGGATACTTAGGGGTTCTCTAGCTCGTGGTGAACTCATGCCTTGTGTCAGGTGAGTTCATGATGCCCCTTTTACTCTTTTTAAGTTTTTGGGCTAGCATGCACACCTAAGTGATTTTGCTTGATGAACCGTTTAAATTATTTTGTATGGGCCTACTTGTATAGGGTAGGCTTTGGGATGGTATTATTGTGTGTCTGTATGTATGTTTACACATGTGTTATTGTATGGCCAATAATTGGGGATGTTAATTAGTCGTTATCAACTAAGGATGTTTACGTATGCCTACTTCGTGTTTGCATACGTTGGATGAGATGTTACGTGCTAAGGTTGTAGGTGTGTTCGACCCTGATGTTATTACATGGATGATATTATAGAGATATAATTATATAGATGTATACATATAAGTATGAATACTTATTATGATGAGGGCTTAACTGTTTATATCCCGTGTTATTATAAAATTCTTAGAATGATTATTATAAATGTCAATTACTAAAACTTGAACTCACTCAGCTCAAACTGACTTTGTGTGCATGTTAGTGTGAGTTTCAGGTTAGGAGGAGGATGCTTTACCGGTTGGACGTGCACGAGGCTACTTGGCGGTGAAGGGCATATTTAGTCCGAAGTTTTTAATAATGAACATTTTTTCTTTAAATTTTTACTAAATACATTGAAATTTGGTTTTGGGCATAATTCCCGGGTTTTGGGAACTTGTTTTAATAATTTTGATTTTCAGCTGATTTGTACTCTAAACTGGTTTTTAGAATGAAACGATCACACGAATAAACACATCTGCCAGATGCTCCGAATTAAAAGTTTCTCGAATCGGCAAGAAGTGAGCGCTCTTGGTCAATCTATCAACGATTATCCAAATAGTGTCATAGCTACCCCTAGGAGTACGAGGCAGTTTAGTCACAAAATCCATCGTAAGATGCTCTCACTTCCACTCTGGTATTTCCAGGGTTTGAAGCTTCCCGAAAGGCTTCTGGTGCTCGGCCTTAACTTACAGACACGTCAAACACTTACTCACGTACTGAGCCACCTCATACTTCATCGCAGGCCACCAATAATTTTTCTTCAAGTCTTGTACATCTTGGTCGCGCCCGGATAAATGGAATAGCGCGACTTGTGTGCTTCATCCAATATTTTACCCCTTAATCCCCCATACCTGGGTACCCATAAACGACCATCCTTATACTTCACCCCGTCACCGACGTCTTCCAACAATTTTTCCTGACCCCAAATACGCTTTGAGATAAACGATTCCACCTGTAAAGCCTCATTCTGAACGTTGGCTATCTGTTTCAAAATATTGTGTTTGAGAATAAGCTGTGGATCGGGTTATGTTGAAAGTTTCTCCTTGGAAGTGTATTATTCGTTTCGTAAGAGGGGGAAGCTAAGTCCGAGGTTCATTGGTCCATTCCGCATATTGTCCCTTGTTGGTGAGTTAGCGTATAGACAAGAATTGCCCAATGAGCTCGCGGGGATTCATTCTACTTTCCACGTGTCCCATTTGAGGAAATTTTTAGCAGATGAGGAGGCCCATGTGCCTCTTGATGACATTGAGCTTGATAGTAAACTGAACTACGTTGAAGAACCTATCGCTATTCTAGACCGTCAGGAAAGGCGTTTGAGGAATAAAGTGGTTAGGCAGGTGAAGGTGCAGTGGAGTCACCGTAGGGGTTCTGAGGCTACTTGGGAGTCCGAAGACGAAATGATGAAACTCTATCCGTAGTTGTTCCTGTCGCAACGGGATTCGGGGACGAATCCCATTGTAAGGGGGTGGACTTGTAACGCCCGTTAATTTTCGGTTCAAAGATTTAAAGCTTGTAAAGTATGTATATTTCTCGGGAGTTATCCGGCATCCCTCGATGACCTTATCACCTTTCCGGTACGTTAAATTATTTAACCTTTCAACCAACATGTTGCTTCTTTAAAATTGAGGGGCTAGAGTGTAAAATTTTTTATGTCATAAACAAACCCTAACCCCTCCCCTCTCCTATGTCCGATCCACAGCAGGCAAGCCCCCAAACCATTCATTTTTCTTTTGTGCAGCCAAGATTTGGGTCTAAAACATCAATTGAAGGTTAGTTCTATGTTTCCCCAAGTCTTTTACACCTAAATTGGTCATTCTATCTCGCGTATTGATCGGTAAACGGCTTGTTGTAGGCTAACCGGGTGGCTGTCCAATTGAACAATTCCGGGACTCTTTTGGTGGAGGTTTTTGCACCAACATCTTCCTAGGTATGTCTAGTACAACATATTTTAAAATCATGTTCATTGGTGTTCGTTTGATTGGTCAACTAGTTGTAGATTGAAAATTAGTTTTAGGTTGTCTAGAATAGTGAATTGTTGCGTTAAACGCGAGGGATGAAGTAAGTAATGACCAATTCAGTTCGGATAGCTTCGGTTTAATGCACCGGCTGTTGGAAAATGAATTTTATAAGTATTGGGGCTGAATCCGTTGTAGGATACTCAAATGGTCGGTACAACGCGTATTCGCGTTTATTGAATAGTTAGTGCGTTGTACTTGCAAATTACCGACTCATTCGACCCGTGTAGCGTCGTGTGGACTTGTGGGCTGTGAATTTATCATTTTGGGTCCACACGGGGCTGAGTTGGATGTTAATGTCCTAAACAACTCTTAAACGCGCATATTAGTATCACCAAGTGCTTCCGAGGGTAATTTTGGAATTCTTTATTCCCGGGAGTATCTAAGGGTCGTGTTGGTAAATGTAAGGCCCCGGGGGCTGTTATGATTGACTTTGATTAGGTCGAGGCTTTTGGTAACTTGAACCATGTCAGAACGTCTCGTTGGATAATCGAGTCCTTTCGGTGTCATTAGTAATGATTGTATGTAAACCGACAGGCGTTTGAGTTGTGGGGATACTTAGGGGTTCTCTAGCTTGTGGTGAACTCGTGCCTTGTGTCAGGTGAGTTCATGATGCCCCTTTTTACTCTTTTTAAGTTTTTGGGCTAGCATGCACACCTAAGTGATTTTGCTTGATGAACCGTTTAAATTATTTTGTATGGGCCTACTTGTAGAGGGTAGGCTTTGGGATGGTATTATTGTATGTCTGTATGTATGTTTATACATGTATTATTTTATGGCCAATAGTTGGCGATGTTAATTAGTCGTTATCGAATAAGGATGTTTACGTATGCCTTCTTCATGTTTGCATACGTTGGATGAGATGTTACGTGTTTGGGTTGTAGGTGTGCTCGTTGGATGAGATATTATTACTTGGATGATAATTATAGGGATACAGTTATATAGATGTATACATATAAGTATGAATACTTATTGTGATGATGGCTTAACTGTTTATATCCCGTTTTATTATAAAATTCTTGGAATGATTATTGTAAATGTCAATTACTAAAACTTGAACTCACTCAGCTCAAACTGACTTTGTGTGCATGTTAGTGTGAGTTTCAGGTTAGGAGGAGGATGCTTTACTGCTTGGAGGTGCACGAGGCTACTTGGACGGTGAAGGGCATATTTAGTCGGAAGTTTTTAATAATGAACATTTTTTCTTTAATTTTTTGCTAAATACATTGAAGTTTGGTTTTGGGCATAATTCCCGGGTTTTGGGAACTTGTTTTAATAATTTTGATATTCAGCTAATTTATACTCTGAACTGGTTTTTGGAATGAAATGATTTGTTTGAGTTAAGTATTTTGTATGTTTCTTGTATGAATACCAACTGTGGTTTTGTGATATATATATATATATATATACACGCACACATTTCAAGTTTCGTTTAATGTATTTTATATGTTCATCGGTATTTATTGAATTGGTTAAATCGACCCGATTTATCGTTTACGCGTATTCTTGTTCATCTTTAATGTTATACTCACGATGATTTACGTTTATCGTTCGTTCGTTCGTTTTCTTTTCATTTAATTCAATAAACGAAACTCCGGGATTTAAATTCTTAATTAAACGATCTTCAAACAATACAAGAATGATTTAACAAAATTACTCAAGTATTCAAACTTTAATTTCATTGTTTTCAACCTATTAAAGTTAAAGGTTTAATTTGCAAATATATTAAATAAGGTTATAATGTAACTTGAAAGCTTTATGAAACTAGAAGGGTGTAATATGTAAATATATTTAAAATTTAATATATTATAATAATAAAATAAAAAAACAACCAGCCCTTTCCCACCTTCCCCACGTTTTTCCGTCAACCATATTCCAGCCACCGTCCAACGACAACAGCGGCGCCGGAAAGCAAAAGTCGCATCAAACCAGTTTATTATCACAATTATTAACTCGTAACGGCCATAGACCTTTACATTAAACCCGTAATCATCGATTTAACAACTAATTTGCGCGTTTTGATTCCGTGAACACCGTTTAACCGCCAGAAATTACGCCAAACTCATTAACAAGTATTAAAAACTAATCGTTTCAATTAAACTATAAATAGAGCCGCAAACATTCATCTAAACTCGCTCATCATCTCTAATCTCACTGAGATACATTCTTTAACCTCGTAATCTTTCTTCCAAACTCGGAACTCCGGCCGTTATCGTTCACCACCTTGCCGGCACTATACGAGGTAATTAAGATATGGTTTTGAATCATTTTAACTCACTAATCAAACGCCTAACTTAAAATGAACAAACATAGAACGGTTTAAGGGAATTGAAACCCAGGGTTTATGTGGGGAACATAATGAAATTTTGTATTAATATATATAATTTCTGTTTTGGTTCTTTTAACAAATATCATGGTATCTCAACTGGTTAAATCACATAGGTAACACTCACTGGACCCGGGTTTGAACCCAGGTTAGCGCATTTGTTTTATTTATTTTTTTTAAACTATCCTTTTCTTTATATATTAAACCAAATAAATATTTAAAATGATTTTAAATCAAATAAAATCGTTTTAAAACTAAACAAAATTATTTTTAAGCTAAATTTTTTTTAATTATAATTAATCATGTTCAACTAAAACATAACTTTTTCGTTAAATATAAACCGTTAAAATTAGTTACGCTTCCATTACTTTAATCTATTAGCTAAACGTTAAGTAGATAATATTAAATCGTTAAAAAATGAGTTTATAAATTCCGTTATAATAAATTTATAATTCATTAACTTTAAAATTTATTGAGTTTTTAATTCATTAAATTAGTTTCGTTAAACCCGGTAAGATTATTTTCCGTCAACTTTAAAATCCCTTTTCGTTAAAATCCCTTTTCGTTAATATTTATATTTCGCTAACGCACCACATCGAAACAGCCAAGCGGCATCAAGTACAACCGCACTGGAAATCTATACCCAGACAACTCGATAGAACAATCCTGAATAGCCCTAGACACGGAAACGGACTTTCCTACGGCGACCTCAACCTCAAACACATCGACTACGCGCTTGGGTGATTTATTCAACGAGGAACAGAAAGGAGTAGACACAAACTTCTACTGGCACCCGAATCAAATAAGACCGATGCCTGTAATTCATCAAGTAAAAAGGTATCTGGGATAACATTACGCTCCTGCTTAGCTAAACAGTTGCACATACATTCTTGAAGGAGAGAGGAATTTTAAGAGGTCAAGTACCAAGGAACCCAAAGTGACAGCATGTTACGCCTCAGCTAAACAATTAAGCTCAAAGCGTTCGAGAGGATGGGAAACGAACAAGATAATTTAGGGAATAAGATGAACTTTACCGCTAACGACTTGAGAGTTAGCCAAATCATATCCCTACAAAGACGGAACCCTAACGTAGTCAGACACAAGTGGTATTTAGAACATGGAAGGTAAGGGTAAACTGCTAATAACGTTGATCAAGTGTTATTAGTCGTTTACTTCACCGGCCCGTCCTAAGCACCCCCTGCCCCTAACCACATTAGCATTCTATCTAACACTTAAATAGTTAATCACATACTGGAAACTTTAAAATTCAAAGGAATGACTAAACAACTTAAAGTTACCTCTTGGCGTGCAGCTACTCGCGGTGGACATACTAGTCTCTTTTAATACAGTTCGAGTCCAAGCATTCGAGGATGCTCGGATTCCTCGAACCATGGCTCTGATACCAACTTGTAAGGCCCCGAACCCTGGGAACCCCACAGTTGGTATTCATACAAAACACTTATTAAAATAATTAAACTTGAAAATGGTTTCTTCCATTAAAACAAACGTCTCAGAGTGTAAATTTAGCGGAAAACATAAATCGTAAGATAAGTTCCCTAAAACCCGGGGATTTTGCCCAAAACCAATTTTAAATGTAATTTATAAAACTATTTAAAATCAAATTGTTCAAAGTACATTCTTCCATCCACTATGCCCTTCACCGTCCAAGTAGCTTCATGCATGTCTAAGCGATAATGCATCCTCTTCCTAACCTGAAACTCACACTAACATGCACACAAAGTCAGGTTGAGCTGAGTGAGTTCAAGTTTTAAGTAAATAATATCAGTAATAACAAATATGGTAGACATACCAAAAGTTTTTTAATTAAAAAGGGTGCATCCATTAAGTTATCGTTACCAAAGACTAAACATTCTCATACATACATATACCAAAGATATATATATATATAAACATCCTTTCAAGTACATCCCTATATATATAACAATATATATATATATATATATATATATATATATAACATCCACGTATAACATTCAGGTCGAACAAACGTACAACCCAAACACGTAACATCAACGCATGCAAACACAAAGTAGGCATACGCAACATCCGTAGTCGAAACGACTACAACTCTGCCAAATAGAGGCCAAACAATAATGTATATATGTATATATATGTATATATATTTTTAACATCCCAAGGCCTACCATATTCTAGCAAGCCTATATAAAATTGTTTAAAACATTCATCAAGTAAGAAAAACACTTAGGTGTGCATGCTAGCCCAAAACTTGAAAAGAGTGAAAAGGGGCATCATGAACTCACCTGACACCAGATGCAGATTCACCACGAGCTAGAGAATCTCTAAGAAATCCCAAAACTCAAACACCTGTCGATTTACATTCAATTAATACTAATGACATCAAGATGACTCGTTTATCCTACGATATGTTCTAACATGGTTCGAGTTACCTAAACTCTCAACCTCATCAAACTTACTCACAACAGCCCCCGAAGTCTCACATTCACCAATTCGACCCTTAGGTACTCCGGGGAATAAAGAATTCCCAAATTACCCCCGGAAGCACTAGTTGATACTAATACGCGCGTTTAAGAGTCGATTAGGCCATTAACATCCAGCTCAGCCCCATGTGGACCCAACATGATAAAATCACAGCCAACAAGTCCAAACGACGCTACACGAGTCAAATGGGTCGGTAACTCGCAAGTACAACGCACCAACTACTCAATAAACGCAATTGTGCGTTGTACCGACCCGTTGGAACCGACAACCAATTCAGCCCCATAACTTATAAAAATGAATTTTGAACAGCCTGTACATCAAACCAAGTGTCCCCCGAGCTAAATTGGTCGTTAATCACTTCAACCCTCGCGTTAAATGCACCAAACTACAATTCTAGTCAACCGAACACTAACAATCAAGCTACAACTAGTTAACCAATCTAACGAACACCAATGAACACAATACTTAAGTATGATATACAGGGCATACCTAGGAAGATTGGGGTGCAAAAACTCACTTCAAACAGCCCCGACAAGAACACAATTGAACATCCACCGGTTAAGCCTAAAACGAACTTATCGATCAATAACGAGTAAAACGTGTAGATTTTAGCATGCGAAAATGCATTTAATTACATAGGATAACCTTTGAAATAAATTATTAAATTTTTACCAGACTTTAATATATGTCTTATGTTTACAAAAATATTTTTATTATATTTTTCTATTGAACACAAAAATTATAAAAATTCCTCCAACACAGCAAGGTACGTGCAGCTATTTCAGTGCGCAACAAAATGGTTTTATTTTTATAAAATTCATTACCAAACCAAATTAAACGATTCCAATTGGGTTTGATTCTTAACTCAAAATATTAAGTTCCACAAGTCTAACCAACTAATTTGGACTTGTCGAAAAAGGGTTATGATGTGGGGAAAACAGACCAGAATCCGTCATCCCGCATCAGCTTTGACACTCGATCTTATAAAATCATAAAAACCATTCAAATCTTGTCCAAAAATTACATATTATACCTTTCTGGAAACTAGAC
The DNA here is from genome assembly GCF_021521415.1 of Bidens hawaiensis. Taxonomy (NCBI): domain Eukaryota; kingdom Viridiplantae; phylum Streptophyta; class Magnoliopsida; order Asterales; family Asteraceae; genus Bidens; species Bidens hawaiensis. The sequence continues at coordinate 840,798 of NW_027491074.1, read as the reverse complement.
TCAATGTAGAACATCATGGAAACAAGAATAGATCAAAAACAATGGATTATCATCGCGTTACAGACCCTACAATAAACATATACGAATCTGTCAGCAAACTGTTATCATCAAAACTCAACCTTAAAGACCAATAAGCGCGTTAATATGATCAATTAAGGTGTAAAAGACATGGGGAATCATAAGAACGACCTTGAATTGAAGTTTTTACGATTGAAATACGGTTGGACAGAAGATTTTCGAGCAGGGGGGGAGTCTTGAGTCCGATCGGCTGCGCTGAATAGGGTTAGGGTTAGGATTGTTTTGTTTTATAATTATAACAAAAGAAGTTACATCCAAGCCCCTCCAATTTGAAGTATAAGGCATTATGGAAGAAAAGTTAGATGGTTTAACGTACCGGGATGACGTAGAGGCTTCCGAGAAACGTCGGTTAAATCCCGAGAATAATACATACTTGACAAGCTTTTAACTCTTGGAACCGAAACTAACGGGCATTACACAGGTTGTAACTTAAAGTGTTATATTATTATGTAGCACCCGATGAAAATTTATTTTTTTTAATAGATTCGTACTCATTTATTGTTCAGTCTGTAACTCGATGAAAATTTAATTTTTTTGATCGATTCTTGTTTCCATGATTTTCTAATTTGAGTTTAGTTTCCAGAAAGGTATAATATGTAATTATTGGACGAGATTTGAATGCTTTTTATGATTTTATAAGATCGTGTGTCAAAGCTGATGCGGGGTGACGGATTCTGGCCTGTCTTCCCGACACCATAACTCTTTTTTGACAAGTCCAAATTGGTTGATTCTACTTCTAAAAGTTCATATTTTGAGTTAAGATTACAACCCAATTGGAATCGTTTAATTTAATTTGGTAATGATTTTTAAAAAAATAAAACACTTTTGCTGCGCACCGAAATAGCTCCACGTACCTTTCTGTGTTAGAGAAATTTTTATTATTTTTGTGTGAATTGGAAAAATATAATAAAAATAGTTTTAGATACCCAAGAAATTAATACAATTATGGAAAAAATTTCATAATTTATTCCTATGATTTTCCAATGTAATAAAATACATCTTCGCATGCTAAAATCTGCATGTTATACTAGTTATTGATCGATAAGCTCGTTTTAGGCTTAACTGGTGGCTGTCCGTTCAAGCATCTTACTTGGGAAAGACCCGGTGTGAGGAGGCCCGTGTTGCATGTTTATGTCCCAATGGGTCAAATATATTACTTGGGGAAGACCCGGGGTTTGGAGGCCCGTCGTTCTTCTAAACCGTGGTCGGGTCAAATATATTACTCGGGGAAGACCCGGGGTGAGGAGGCCTGCATCACGTGTTCAGGTTTGTTAAACCGTGACCGAGTCAAATATATTACTTGGGAAAGACCCAGGGTGAGGAGGCTCGTGTTGCATGATTTTTGTTTTATTAAACTGTGACCGAATCAAATATATTACTTGGGGACAACCCGGGGTGAGGAGGCTCGTGTTGCATAATTTTGTTGGTTTTTGTTAAACTGTGGGAGGGTCAAATATATTACTCAGGGAAAACCCGGGGAGAGGAGGCCCGTGTTGCGTGTTTGACCAATAGAAAAGTATTTATCTAATTAGTTATGATTTTCTCCAAACCTTTTTATATTGATTAAATAAATCTGATTTATGGATGTTACTTATAAAACTTGAACTCACTCAGCTCAAGCTGACTTTTTGTGTATGTTAGATTGATTTTCAGGTTAGGAGGAGGATGCTTACCGCTTGGATGTGATGGATGCTACTCGGAAAGTTGAAGGCATTTCTAGACGAGAACTTTAAAATAAAACAAACACTTTACGTTGTATTCGGTTTTGGGATTTTAATACTTAAAATTTTCTATTGTTTATCATTTGGTATTTTTCCCGGTTTTGGGGAATTTTTAATACTTATGAATTTTTCGCTGTTTATTAGTCTGAAATGCTCTTAATAAGATGAACTTGGTTGGGTTTTAAATTTTTGAGAATTTTGGACATGATTACCAACTGTAGGATTCCCAAGATTCGGGGCCTTACACTCCCTCCTCTGTCTCATCTTTTATATTAACAAGGACATGCAAAGGTTTTGGTTGGTTGGCTTGGTTGGTGCTTTGAAAGACCATCTAACGCACTCTCTCTCACATACCGAAGAAGCAAAATAGAAAATCCCTCTCTCCTTCTCTCTTGATTTCGGCCAACATAGAAAGGAGAAGAAGGAGGAGTTTTGAAGTGGAAAATCCTAGCAACACAAGGTGTTTGTTGGAGGCTTGAGGGTATACAAGCTTGAGGTTTTATCCTTTGAAGATGTGTCATTCAACCATCATCTCCTTCAACCTTCTTAACTCTTTGAAAGGTTGACATGCTTGAAATTCTTATGGTTGTTCGTGTTGGTAAGCATGTAGGTTCGTATATGGATTCGGGTTTTGGGTTTTACATATAAAATCGGTTTTATTTAATCTAAATAACAAGATTTAAAAACTATCTATCCGCTGCGTTTTTCATATAAAAGAGGTTATATGACTTTGATAATCTTGTTAAAACCCAACAATTACAACCATTAATTGAAGTTAAAACGCATTTTTTTTGTTACGCTTGGTGATCGCCGGAAAGATCCTCGTCGCCGGAATGGAGGACCGGAAATACGGGGACGGGGATGATTTACCGGTAAGTGATTAGAATGTAAAATACCGGTAAATAAGATACATTATTATCCGGTAAGTGATTAGAATAATGGAGGACCGGAAAGATACATTTATAATTTCACATTCTAATCACTAGTACGCGCCGGAAAGATCCTCATCGCTGGAATGGAGGACCGCTATACAGATTAGAATGTGAAATTATAAAATATTCTTAAACACAAATATGCCAAATAATTAATGAGAATGTGTATGGCAATTAACCCGAGCGTTACGACAGTGAGTTGACGCAAATTCCGTTTACCTAACATTATTTCAAAATTAAAGCCTTAGTACTCGTACCTGCAACTTTTAAAACTTAGTACCTGGTCTTTTATTTTAGAAAAACTTCATGGACTAATTTTGAAATTACGTTTTTAAGAAGCATAAGCAAATAAAATCTGAAAAATTCGATAAATCCGATAGATCAAATAGATCCTTATTTGGCTTACCGAAGCCAACCGATATATACTCCTGGTAGCCCACAAATGCCGATAGATATATCTAGCGATACTTCTGAAGGCATTTCGCGGAATTTTTCATTTGACAATCCGACCTACCTCCTTTTGGGGACATGGAGGTCCAAAGCAAAATAAAACAGGAATACAGTACAGATTCATCTAGTTGGATGAACTGCCATTCAGACCAAAGTATGTGGCACTTCGGGTCGCCACCACTAGGTTATCAAAATCCGCACATTGTAGCAGGACCGAGTCATAGGGTTACCATGCCCCATGAAAGAATACCATTTCAGGTACCGACCCATCACTTTGGTGAATCTGAGGTTCCTTACTTCCCACTGAATCAAGGGCCTATACCAACAATATCTAAGCAAGTAAATGAAATTCGGTAGGAAGCTCGACTGGTAGAGGAATTCTACACAACAAATATTTCCGATGAGGAAATGCAAGCCTATGTGGTGAATCCGCATTTATATCCAAATGAAACAGCCTATCTTTTTCCGTCAGCATCCGCACCAGTGGGATATCCAAACCAACCAAACGCTCATATGTGTGTCTGAGATTGGAGATAACCAATTATTAGGACTCGAAATTGTCCAAAGAACGACTAACCAAGTGATTTAAATTAGGAAATGATTGAAAGCAGCACGAGATAGACAAAAGAGCTATGCTGATATACGGCGAAAACCGTTGGAATTTCAAGAAGGAGATAAAGTGTTGCTGAAAGTATCACCTCGGAAAGGCATTGTCCGTTTTGGTAAAAAAGGAAAACTAAGTCCACGTTTTGTCGGACCATTCAAAATTCTTGAAAGAATAGGTCTTGTAGCTTATCGTTTAGAGCTACCAGAAGAGATGCAAGGAATTCATGACGTGTTTCATGTATCGAATTTACGTAAATGTTTAGCTGATGAAACACTCATAATGCCTCTAAAAGACGCGCAAGTGAATGAGAAACTTAAGTTTGTAGATGAACCAATACAAATCGAGGACAGTCAAACAAAGTTCCTTAAGCGTAAAAGATTGAAATTGGTTAAAGTTAGATGGAATTCTCGACGTGGTCCAGAATTTACATGGGAACTTGAATCAGAAATGAAAAAGAAATACCCGCATCTATTCCAATAAATCTCGAGGACGAGATTTTTCTAAAGTGGGGAGAATGTAACACCATGAAAATACCCTATCTAATTTTGAGCTAAAAATGTCAATTCTGAAAGTTAAAGGGTCAAAAATGAAAATTTTGATTTTCCTATTTCTTCGCGTGACGCGAAATTGAAACTGAACTACTTCGCGCTACACGAAGTAGCTGGAACTGAAACCGAGGTAAAGGGAGTTTCGCGGTACTCGAAGCAGTACTTCGCGCTACGCGAAGCCTCGTTATCTAATACACATGTCCAACTACGTGTCAACACGTGGCACGTTCTCGCAAGATACGTGGCCTGACATGTCAGACTATTGCTTCGCGCAACGCGAACGGTGGAGGTTTGTCCTTCGCATGACGCGAAGGAGGTCAAAATCGACTATAAATAGGGCAGCTATGGGTTTGAACTAACTCATCCCAAAACACCTCACATTTCACACACTTATCCTAGGAATTCGTGCCTAGAGTCTTCCTCGTTCCGAAGGCTTGTTTTCGCGAGGTTTACGCAAGAAGTGAGGTTCCAAGGCCCTGTTAATGACCTGCTGCCTTATTAAGCAAAGTCCTACTGACGAGTTATCGATCTTTTCTTGTTCTCATTCTCGAGTCATTGCTTAAGGTAGGATTATGCTTTAGTCACTTATTGCATAGCTATTTAGAACCTAGTTAAGAGTATAGTTTTTAAACTGTAAATGATTTCCAAATAATGTTTGTACTAAATTAATGACGTTACTTTGGGGATGTAGTAATTGGAAGGGGGATATCATTAGTAGAATCTTGTTGCCTAAGATAAGTAATTCGTACAAATCCCAATCAACCACGGGACCCGTTTACTTACCTGGAGAAGTTTGCCAATGTGATAGAACTTATTAGGCCAAATCATGCTATACCAAACGTCTTATATAAACATAAGTATATTTTCATAAAACGACTATAACTCTATCAAGGTTAAATCAGACTTAAAGTTTGCTGAGTTAAATCAGACCTAAGTTCTGCTGATTAACCAAGAAACACCATCAAGGTATTTATGCAAACCTATTACAAATATAGGTTAACAATATACTGAAAAGAAAAGGTTCTGAACAACACCGAACTGACAACAACAGCTGAATATGTTAAACCTTTTACCAACTGAACTGATTTTACTCTTGTAGTAAACAGGTTGTTTATTGCAAAGAGTCTGATAAATGTTTGCATGAGATTACTTATCTCTAAAATCGTTATAATACAAAATAGATAATAAAAAAGCAACTTAGACTGAATACACATGTGTCTGGATCCATACATCTGACTAATTGGCATACAAAACCAAGTCAGTCATAACCAGTTCTCCAACAGGGTCCATAGCCTAGGGGAGGAATGTCTCCGAACATGGGCTATGTAACTCGGGGAACCTTTGAATTGTGTGTGTAGGAAAGTGGTACAAATCTCGGGAATGACAGGCGTTCCTGCTGAGATTGTGAAACAGAAAACTATGTTTGTATTTAACGACTGTTATAAATTATTTTATTGAGTCAACGTTTCACCAACACATAGTTGACGTATTTTCCAACCCTTGCAGGTAATTAATTGCTGATATCAACAGACAACGATTAGGAGTCATGAAGATAGAAGATCGCTCAAGATTGTTCAATTTTGAATATAATCTTTGTAATAATAATACAACAATATTTTGTAACCGACTACTCGGGTATTTAAATCCCGAGTAAATTTTCAATGTAAATTTATGTCACACCCGGCCCTGAGCGGCGGAAACAGCCGGGCGCGCGCGAGTGGGGATTGATAATTAAGCACGGGCCATTGCAAACATTCAAGGTAAGATTTTCATTGCGCATGAAAAGTTTAATACAAATACATTACATTGTTTAAAAATTACATAAAAACATCCAAGTATAAAAACTGTTGAAGATTTCCACGCCATATCCCCTTGCGCGGCGGGAACAACCATGCGCATCGAAGGGATAGAACTAAAATCTTCCAAAAAGCTAGTTTTAGATGTTCAGCGTGAGGTGCTCTAAGTGTGACTCCATGCGCTACCTAGTTATCTCCTGAAAGACACGTAAAACATTTGAATCAGTATAAACTGAGTGAGTTCACAAGTTTTAGTAACTTGATAAATCGTATTGCATCATAATCTTGATAAAAATCATTCTGAAACATAATTCTGATAGCATCATTAAAACACATGCTTGGTAAAACATAGTTCTTATCAACACATTCTGATAAAATCGTTCCGCGGGTTACGCGCGAACATTTCTGGGAACTGTGCTCGTCTGTGTAAGTGGCGCTGCCACTACGAGCGAAATAAGTAATACCGTCCCGCGGGTTGCGCGTGGACATTTCTGAAAAGCCGTGCTCGTCTGTGTAAGTGGCGCTGCCACTACGAGCGAATAATACTGTAATACCGTCCCGCGGGTTACGCGCGGACGTTGTGCCGGAAAACAAGGCGCTCGTCTGCGTAAGAGGAGCGACCTCTACAAGCGGGCTCAAATCCATAGTACTGCCCCATGACCATACTAGGCACTCGTCTGTGTAAGAGGTGCGACCCCTACGAGTGGGCGGATCAAACCAGCAGTCCCTACCCTTAGAGTTCCAATGGTAAAGTGATCACTTACTCGAATTCTGGCGCACATACATCGTAAACCATAGATAACCGTTTGCATTGCTCATCATGAAACATAATTTAAACACAATCGTTTGCATAACTTGTAAGTATAACATGATAAATCGTAATTTAAGTACGTGTCCCTCGCCCCGAAAACAGTTTAAGAATAGTGAAAACAGTGAAAATAGGGGCTGTGAGACTCACCTGTGGTTCTTGTTAAGGGATTAATCGAGATTCGGGTTTTCTTGGTGTTGGCCTTTGAATTGAAGGTCTAGAATACGATTAAGAAGTATATATATTAAGATCAAGAAATAGGAGAATATAAGGGTTGGAAGGTAGATCTCAAGGTTATATTCTCGGCTTACCTAGTAACAGGATCGGAAATGAAAACAACGGATGCTTGGGAGATGATTAGTGCAAGTTTGCAGTTCTTAAGAGAGAAGTTTGAAGTGTGTTTGGGTGATAACTTAGGTTACATATTTATAGTCAAACTCAAGGGAACACAATCCCTTGCTTTAGGGGATTGTAATCTTTTCATATCTAGGTGTAATGATGATAAAGTATGGAAATTATTATTATTTATTTAAGAGTGGAGTAGTGGATAAAAGATTTTGATTTGATTTGGTCAGGACATGCAGGTCTGGGGTTGGTGAGAATAGGGTGGCTGACAGTTGACTTTTCATGTTACAGTGTGCTTTTTCAGGTACTTTTGTCAGTGTACAGTAAAAAGTGGAAAATCTCTGAAACACGCTACTGTTTCCTTTTGGGCGGGAGTAATCTCCTTACGTCTGGAGAATAGACTAAGTGTTCTGTGCGTATCACTTTGTGCGCATAGCTTTCTGCGTGAAGGACATTTCTTTGCTGCGGGTAGGCACGTAACCTTCTCGCAGTTAGGGACATTGAGTTTCATTTGTAGATTCTCCAGGTGGTCTTGGTATTTCAACATAGTGATCAGTTATGTTGAAGTCAATTCCATCTTGGAGCTTCAGACAAACTAGCTCTCAATGTTCCCGCCATGCGGGGAGGTTAGTTCCCTTCCGCACGCGCATAAACGATTTAGGATGCACCCGCCTTAGCATCATGCGGGATGGTCAACCCATTAGACAACATAACGTTAAGGTACATGAAAACATAAAGCCAAAACATTCGCGCATGGCGCATATAACATATGCCCACGCTGGTTCTTAACATGGCGCGCTCGCGCAGGGCGCACATAACAAATGCACGCGCTGACTAACATGGCGCGCTCGCGCAGGGCGCACATAACAAATGCACGCGCTGATTCTGACATAGCGCGCTCGCGCAAGGCGCACATAACATAATTACCTAATATTTAGGTTGATTACTTGGTTTAAGGGATTGGGAATTTACCGGGTGTCACAATTTATATTTTATAAAAGTCTTTCGTTAAAATAAACCCGCTACTCTTATATATTTATAAAACAGGTACCAACTGATAGTCATGCCCCTAGGCCCTGGACCAGGGTGTGACACCACTATGGTCGACCATTCCGGCATGTTGTCCAAATTTAACGATTCAGAAAAGCTAATTAATTCTCTGATTCAATTTTTTATTTTAAGTTTTTGTATGTTATTTCGATTTTTATGATTCTAATTTCAACAAGATTGAAGATCTGTTTGTTACTTTATATTTAGTGAGCTTTATGCACTTTATGTTACAAACAATAATAAGGTAGCGTTTGGTATGTAGGAATGTAAAACCCCTGCTAAAGCGGAATACGCCCGGGTGTGACGTACAGATCACTCATAAGCTCATAACGCCATTAAAGCGACAATAAGTATATTTATTTCATTTCAATACATCACAAATACACAATCAAATAATTATACAATAAACTTTGAATTTCGTTTCTAGTAATCTAATGGTCCAACTACTCTAGTTTTCAATCCTTAAACTTCAACCTGCAGCACGTTGAAAATAATATATTTTGTCAACAATAATGCTGGTGAGAATTCATATAGTTTTTGCATATATATAATAAGAAAAGAGTAAAACTTCAAAAGTCAAGATGTATCGTCTCAATCATAAAGCAAAAGAAAAGTAAATACATGATATTCCCGTTCGCTTGACATAAGTCAAATCTACTAAGAAACCCCCATTCGCCGAGCTACTTGGAGTATAGAATAATGATAATGATACCGCCATTTAAAAATGGACGGCGCAGGTACGTCCCGTCGGACCCTCCCACTATGAGTATGTGTATCCACCAACAAAAACAGTAAACAACTAACACATAATAACACAGTTTACAAGCAATATGATACAAAACAAATACATACAAGACACACATGTGAATTTTAGTTTGACACAAGAAAACCAAGTTTGGACGTGCTACACCCAAAACGTGTAAAAGTAAAAAGGGGTAATGAAAACTCACCTCAAATGTGAAGATAAACTTGTAATAAAAGCCGATAGCACAATAACGAAACCGAAGTGATCGAAAATGCGTTTAAAGAATCCGAAACGTTTGAGCATCTCGAACTATAAATAAATACAAATAATTTAAAGACTAACTAAAGGAATTGATGAAAACAATAATTTAGATAAAGGTATTTTAATATATTTTTATTAGCTTTTTTATGGAAAATTAATATATAATATTATATTTGAGTTTAACGAAATTTTTAGCGATGTTTATTATTTAAGTTATAATTTTAACACTCAATGAGAGTTACGATATTAAAATGTACGTTAGCGTATTAAAAGTATTAACGAAGTACAATAATAATATAATATTAATCGAGTTTCACGAACTTAGCGGGGACAAAAAAAATTAGTTTTTTAAAGAAAAATTGATAATTTAATTTGTAAATATTTTTATTTAACTTAAACTATTTATATTTGATTTTATAGTTATTTACCAAATTTAGTTTGGTTTAAATAACAAAGGAAAAGTGATTAAAAAAAATACAAGACAAAACAGGCTGACCCGGGTTCGAACCCGGATCCTATGGGCCACACTCACAAGTCTAAACCAGTTGAACTATCATGTTTATTTGTAAATACATAGAAACAGACTTATATATACTTTAACCCCAAGTTCATCATCTTCCCTATTGAAACCCTAGGTTTTAATTCCTTGAAACTGATTGATGTTTGTTTATTTTATGTTGGGGTTTTGAGTAATGGTGAAAAAACGAAACAAAAACATATAATTATTACCTGCAATTGTTAAAGAATGACGGTGAACCACGGGTTGGCCAGAATCGGATTTGGTTGAATAAACTTGCGGTATTGAGTGTATTTTATGTTGAGCTGATGGTGGGTACGGGTTTTAGAGTGGAGTTAGGAACCTATTTATAGGTTTAATTGTAACGAATGATGTTTAGACATCATAATTGCATTTTTATGAATTGGCCAGCCGTTTAGCGATGTTCACGGGCTTAAATCTCGTTATTGGGTTGTTAATATTAGGAGTGTTTTTCGGGTTTGTTTTTCGGGTTTTGGGTTTTTTGGGTCGGGTTCTTCGGGTTTCAAAGTTTTAAATCTTAACCCGAAACCCAACCCAAATCTCTCACGGGTTTTTCGGGTTCGGGTTTTTTCGGGTTGGGTTAATCGGGTTTCGAGTATCCTAGAAAATGAAACAAAAAACAAAAAAAAGTTAAAAAAATTCATTGCTAAAATTAAAACAACATATTATTCTTTGCTCGTAATCAAATAATCAAATAATAAAACAACATAATTTGGTAAAGTCATAAAACAATTCAAAAGAAGAGTAAAACTAAGTAACTAACTTGAACCATAATCGTCTTCAATCAGACATGATTTGGTTGTTCGATCATGGTTGATATTAGTAATAAACGTAAAACATAAATTAACAATAAACAATCGATCTATAATAGTTGGAATGACAACAGTCGATTAGGCTCAGATTCTGATAACTTCTAAGCCTATTATACCTAAAAATATATTTAATTTCAAAACTAAAAGTTTATTCGGGTTGACCCGAAACTTATAAATCAAACCCGAGAACCAACCCAAATTACTTCGGTTCAGGTTCGGGTTAGTCTTTTCTCAGGTTCGGGTTTTTTGGGTCGGGTTAATTCGGGTTTGGGTACGGGTTTTTTCGGGTTGGGTTTCGGGTTTCGGGTAAAAATGACAGCCCTAGTCGCTATGAGGTTTAAACGATTATTATGGGTCGTTGGTTTGGTCTAAGCGAGTTATGAGTCGTTAATTTAGTTTTAATACGCGTTTTAAACTAGATTAGGGTTGTCGGAAATTTCTGCACTTCGCTGGAGCTTGGCCGGAGTTGGGAACAGAGAAACGGGGCTGACGGGGGGTTTTGGGCTGGGAATTATATAAATTAATATAATTTTAATAATTTTCACTTTATCCCCCTTAACTTACTAGATATATTAAAACAAGTTTAAAATATAAAGTACATATTAAACCTTGATCTATGAGATATGTTAAAAGTTATATTAGAAATTTAAACACTTTGATAATTTCGTATTATAACTGTATTGTTTGCAACTTGTTTAAATAAAGACCTTAAAAATCTCGAAAGTTCGATAATCGATTTAAATGAATATGAAAGATGAACGAGCAACGAAAATTAATTAATAAAAAATTATAAACTAAAATCGAAAATTCAAAATGGGTCGGATTTTTTCGGGTTTGAAAAGTAACGAACGTTACAAGGAATGACAGTAGGAATGAAATGATTCATTACGTGGGAATGAAAAAGGTGGTGTTTGGTAGCTCAAGGAAATGATTTATTATTTCTATTTCATTTCTACAAATTTTTTGGATACCAAACAATAAAAATTAATAATTGATTTCATTCATATATGTTAACCAAACAAGACAAAGGAATGGTAATGATCAATTTCATTACCTTGTCCATTCCATTCCTTCTCCCATTCTATTCCCTCTTCATTTCATTACCTCCAACCAAACATACCCTAAGGGCCCGTTCATTTCACGGACTTTTTTTAAAGGATTTGGAATTGGAATGGAATGGAATGTTTGAGAATTCCTTTCATGTGTTTGATTGGTTAATATGTATTGGAATTGGAATCTTCTTCATTCTCGTTTTTTTTTTTTTTTTTGAAGAACGAGGACAACGAAGGAAACGTTTTAGTTTTTTTACATTTTTTGTTTTTGATTTATATTTTGAGTTATGATTTTTTTATTAATTTTTTTGAATTTTTTTTGGAGGGGTTTTTATTTTCCATAACAATCCTTTAAAATAGGTGGGATTTTGAAATTTTGAAATCCCATGAAATGTGGGATTTGATGGGATTTAGTTTCCATTCCTATTCTTTCATTTAATGAAACGAACATATCAATTCATGGGATTTAAAATCACATTCCTTAAAATTCTTTCCAACTCCTTAAAACGAACAGGACCTAACAGTATGGACTTGAGGTTTTTGAAAAAATAATAATGCATATTCAAAACATTCTTTGTGAAGCATATCCATGAATGTTGTAGTGTTATTTATTTCAAGTTTTGTTTAAAGTCAACTTACTATTTTTATGTTCAATGCGTTGTTAACCCCTAATATGTTGGTTTTTAAGTTTGAGTTTGGTGTTTAATTTAAATCGTGCTGTGTTTTAAATCTGATTTATGGGTTGGTTCTTATAAGTGCCCTATTTTTATTTAGCTGATGCATGTTTTTGTAGCTATGTAGGTATTGGTATGAACTGATAGAACTTAATTTTGTAAAATAGTCAAACATGTATTATTTAACAAAAGTTTGATAAATAATTTACGAAAATGTCGGCTCCTGTTGCTGATAAATAATTTGGAACATATTATTTGATTCCTAATTTGCCACCATGATATCATGGCAGTATGCTACCCTTTCTTTGTGTGTTAATGATTTTCAGTGTTTTAATCTACTACCCTTTCTTTGGGTGTTAATGATTTTTAACGTTTTAATCTGTCACAAATAAGTTATTAACATGGGAAAATGATCACCTGCAAAAACAACCGTCTCAACCTTTATGCAAGAACGGTTATATAACAAATGCATATTGTATGTTTATATAATATAACATTTTATGCCTAGATTTCACTTAAAACAATTAAACTTTATTGTGCTATGCATGGTTCTGCAACTACATATGTAGCTTGTGAGGGGGCAGGATGGCGATGGTCAGCCATCGTCGAGGTTTAAACGAAAAGCAAATGGGCGAGAAGGCATTGGGAGCGCGCGAAGCCGCGATGACATAAGCTTTTCAAGAACGGTTGGCATATGAAATACTGTTAACTTCTTTATTGTTTGGTATAAATATTTGTTGTTTATCTTTTGTTTAGTCTTATATGCATATAACCATAAACTTGTACCAATAATGGTTATTTTTTTGTTCTAATCTTGTAGGTTAGCAAAGCGTTTAGTTGTACCATTGAGTATGAATAACAATCATATGAGGTAAGTTAATTGTTACGTTTCCCAATACATTACGTCACATTTTATACATTTAACATGTAAACTTAGTCGAAAATAAATCTAACTAATTATCATCTTCAAATAAATGCAATTAGTGGTTAAACCCTACACAAGGTTTTTACATTCTTTTGCAAGATGTACAAGAAAAAAAATACTCACGAAAATTGTATATAAAACCATTATATAATTGTGCGTACACAAAAACTTTTTTTAAATAATATGATTTTGGTAAATGTAGGATGCTCATCGTTCTTTGGCCTTTCACTTTTAAGTCAACTTCTTGTTCTGGTTAGTGTCGAATAACTACGACTCTCACTTAGTTCAGCTCATGTTAATGTAAACGGGTCGAAATCACATGTGTTCATGTATGTTTAACTTTTATGATATCGCCCTTTGTTTTTACAATATATGTATTTTGATTTTTGAAAGAATGTTTGGCTCTTTAGACTAAAGGGAGTGGATGTCTTTTTGCTTCTCAATTTACAGTGGCATATCAGCATGTAAACGGGTCGAAACCACATGTGTTCATGTATGTTTAACGTTTATCATAAATCTTTAAAAAATTTATTAACGAATACACTACAAAATGAATGGAATATCATAACGTACCTGATATTGGGATTGCTTTGATGAACCTAGTGGATTAGTACAAAACATATGATTCAAAACGAATTAATGTTTAAATGAGTGTCTTGCATTTATAACACGATGAGGCTTATAGAATGTTATGGAATTATTTTAAAATGAATTTCAATAGTTACAGTAAAAATGAAAAGTATATTTCATGATCTTTTAACTTAATTATAAAAAATGAAGACAACATCCACAATTCAAATGTACGTAATCAAAAGGTTTCCTTTAATTAATTTAGAAAGCAATCAAATAAACAATGTAAGTTAGGAATAAGTTACGTGTTAAATTTATTAGTAATAATAATAAGTTAATTCATAAATAAATAAAATTGATATTATTTTAATTTATTTTTGAATTATTTAATTGTGAAAAAAATCTAAGAATACTTGATTTATATTGAAGTAATATGGATGTACCAATCAAAAAAGACCATTTGTCTAAAATCTCTGTTTCTTTAAAAGTATACTTTATATTAGATTCATCTAACATCAATATTCTAGATTAGTTCTACATCATCTATATTCTCTCTCTATTGCCATCTTCACAAACATCCTCCATCTCTCTCTCTCTCTAATTCACCAAAGACTTTTCATATCTTCTTGAATCGAAAATTTTTTGTTAAAATGAAATGAAAAAAGAAAAAGTTTTAATGCTTACAACGGCATTTTGAGCGGTGGAATCTCTACAACCACCTTGCCACTGGGCGGCCCCAACGACACCGGTACGGTGTTTGCCGCTGGCACCGCTTGCCATGTCATCTATTGAGCGGCAAAGCTAGGCTCATACCGTACAGTCTTGTATTAAGATAATATTAGCATTTATATAAGTCGGTTATATTAATTTTAATAGGCTAATGACTTTGATGCCACAAACATAGAAATCAATCTTTCTAACCTTTGAACAGTGAACACACTATTTGTTGTATTATTTATGTAAATTTTATTTAACTTTCCTACACTTGCCAAACTCATAAAAATGTGTCATATTCGTTTTATAACAAATCAACTATTTAACTTATAATATGGAAACAAGCTAGCAGTAGTTTATTAGCCTTATACAAACATAATTGCTCAAATAAATGGTTGACTGTACTATGCTCTTTATTCGAAAGCACAATAATTGTATATTTAATACTTGATACAGATGGAAATAACAGGGTACCAACAAAATCGTTTGAGAATCCTCTCTGGTTTAAAATGGGGCTCGCTTCAAGTACCACTCTTCACTAACTTGGCATCTCAAAACAGGTAATAGGTAACAATTGTTAAATTCTACAATAAATACCACAAGCTAGAGGCACGGTTGGAAATGGGCGAAGTTGAAGATGATTTTATATAATGTGTAATTTATTTGTTTTCAATGCACAACTAAACTCTTATCTCAAAAAAAGTTGAATTGAGGTGCCAAAACAGTAAAAGCATGTCAGCCCAATTGGTTTCACAAACGGATGTCTTTTGGTTATGTACCAAGAAATGGGAATGTGATGTTTTCTATTTTAGAAGTTTGTATTGAAAATCGTTAATTGCAAGCTTTTTGCTTATAAATTGGATGATGTTTTTAGAGATTTAGTTGATTGTTTGTTTTGTTTGTATAAAGTTGGCTGAAGAGCTAAGTAGAGCAAGCTACACAATTGATAAAGTTGATGCAACTACATTTCTTTTCCTCTTTGCAAATTTTGTGGTGGTTTGTTTCATTACTTAAAATCAATTCTTCATTAATTTGCTTGTGGTTTTCAGTTTAATCGGGTTTGTTTGGTTACGGGCTTTAAAGGTTATCATTTTCAGTTCAAATTGGGGCCGTTTGATTACGAGAAGATTTTTTAAGTTTTTTTTGTTTGTTTTTAAATCCAATATGCTACTAGAAATGATGTAACTGAAAGTAAGAGAAATACAATACGGTATTTTTTTTATTATTCCATTTGACATGCTATTTATTATAAGAATTATTTGCAAATTTTTTTATTATATGATTTTAATTGTTCAACCCGTGTATTACACGGGTGCCCAACCTAGTGTTGTAATAAAACCAAATTGACACCAAATATGATATCAGTCTGATCATATAGAATACTGTCAATTTACTCGTTAAGGAATTGAACTCAAAACGAAACTTGACCCGTAATTGAGCAAAAAATCAAAACTACCCCAGATATTATTATTTGCCCGTGACAGCGTCTGACCCGAAACAATTTGACTCGTATTTAGGACAATAACAACAGTGAACTGATAATACCCAAACTGCCCTTGTTCGGTCAAAACTCAATAATGCTTTACTTCCTCGACCAAACTTGTGGTGGTTGGTTGCATTGAAATCAAATTGCACACTAAATGCTTAGGATAAATTGGGCCCAAAATACAGCAAATCAGATTGACAAAAAGTTCATAATTAAATCAAATTTGAAAGAAAATAGAAAATAGTTTAAATAAGGTTAAGATCACTTTTGACGATTTAAAAAGTCAAACTGCAGATCTATTTTAGTCATATTACAAAGGGTCACAGAGAGAACTACCATAAAGCCACATAAAATATCATAAGTTGTAAAATATTGTTTTGTTTACATAATTAACTTAATATTATTTGATCATGAAAACCACACGGGTTAGAGAACCCACCTCTCTGAACCGGTGATTTCGAACTTTAAAAAGGACAAACGATAATATGAATATAAACCTTACTCTTTATTTAAACGTGCCGCAGTTGAAAACTTTACTAAGATTATTGCGATGAATAAAGTATAAGGACAGAAGAGCACACTCTGAAAGCTTGTGGCAAACACAATACAAAATTATCATTGCACATCCGTCATCCCAGATGCTTTCCCTTTTGCCCTAGCATTTGGTTGAATTGACGGGTTCTTCAGCTTGCACGCGGTTAAGCATGTCAACAACACACACAAGATGTTTTCCCTTTTGCCCTAACATTTGGTATCATAGCAAAAGAAAACTGAAAAGCTTATAATATCAAAAACTGTATAATATTTATATAAAGAATTATATAAGTAAATATATATATAATAAACTAAACCTCAAGCTTGTGGATGGCTTTAGCAATATGCCGAAGAGATGTATCAGCATCCGCAAGGCATTCCTGTTTAAATAAAAAAAATAACACAAAATTAACAAATATAAAGCCACATAACTAAAAGTTTAATAATAATATTCTCTAGACCTATAAACAAACCAAGCATTGGGTAAACAAATAAATGAGAATGTAATATTTTGATACGTAAAAAATAAAAGCCTAAACGTTAGTGTTTAAAATCCTACCTGAGTCCCACGCAAATAGATGTTGGAGTTGGACTAACCCCTTTCTTTCACCTTTTGACACGGCAAAACGATGCGCCGAAAACTGCATTTTATGACTGTAAATAAATACAATAATAGATAACATTTAATGTTCACCCCATCAACTTTGCTTGCTGTAAATATCTATCTAACCATAGTAGATAAAAATTAGAGTATCTATTTGTTCACAGATAGCCTTTTGTATAATTTGCTAACGGGTCAAACTGTTTTTAGTCCAAGGGCAATTTCGGAAGTTCTAAATCTGGAGTACGGATCACAACAGAATTTATAACCAAGGGCAATTCTGTCATTTTAAAAAACTTGAGAATACATAAGCTGACATAAAAAATCACAACCAAAAAAAAATAACAGACTATAGCCTAATAACCACATTCGCGTAATATAATTTATAAATTTAATGTTACAAATCAATTATAGTTCGTTCGACATTCTAAAAAGACAGTTGCATAAAAAAAATAAAAAATAAAATAAAAAAAGGACAAAGCACAAAGTTAAAACGTTTATTGATATGGCTTTAAGATGTTGTAAGGCGCACTAACCGTTAAACTAAACGAAGACCTGCAACTTCCCACACGATTTTCTCCAAAGCAACGATCGTGTAAGCCTGATGCATAAGTTACAGGAAATTCATTGGCACAGAATGCCATCATACGTTCGCATAAAACAAAAATTACATATTTAATTAAAATGTCTATTGTTTACATCCTTCTTATTAAATGTTTCCAAACATATCTCCAGATATCATCACCAATCAGATAGCCAGCAATATGCCTGTCTAATATGCATATTACATGCTGGTCTTCTTTTAATATAACCATTTTCATTTACCAACCTTTAGACATAGAAGCAAACCCTCAACTCCCCATATATCTTATAACCGGTGGCTAGATAATTTAAAGCAGCTTTTCTAGTTCACCATCTGATTCTGAAGTTAAACTGACAATAATTTGCAACGATTTTAGCTGCTCAATTATCTTCAATAACCTCTCTAGGTGTCTTAAATCCAAGTCCATTACTCTTCCAGAATCTGTATCCACCCTTCCCACTCTTCTTCGTACTTAAGTGCGACAGAAATCATCTTCCAAATGTTGCATGAGCATAAAAGTAATTATCTCATTACCAACATCAGCAAACTTGCAATACTAACAAAAGCTTAATTAAAGAGAAAAATAGGAAAAAAATATATATGGTGTTTTATAGCTAAATTATGGAGATGGGGGGAACCAGCTGTGAATACTCTTTAAGATCCCGTAATTTGTTTAGACAGGATGTAAAAATCAATATACAAAACTAAACAACATTAGCTAGTAGCTCATAAGAGAGTGCATCATTAACCAGTAGGCAACCTTGGCCATATTCTTCACATTTGATCTAGATTCATCTTCATCTAAAACAGAAACATAGACACATTTGTACATTAATGCGAAATAGATATACCAACATACTAAGCAAATTGACTTACATATCAATAAAGTGGCATTAGGTTATAAAGTTATGAAAGGTTCACATTACACTTTAGAAACTAAGTACAAAAGTGGCATAAACCAACAAAAACTACACATGCATTCCATCTTGCATATAGAAGTACCTAAAATTCAAAACTCCAAACTCGAAACATTTAGGTTGGAAGATGACCCATAATCAGCTAGGCTTCTAAACTCATCCAGATTGATTGGTTCATATCAACATCATCACAAACCATAAGTCTCCTTTCTAGACCACCACCAAGTGTTACAATGATCCCCTATTAACCGAAAGTGATGCTCCAACGCTAGAACAACTATCGCCCTTGATCAGCAACGAAGAACTAAACCCCATCATACCAGTCCCCAAATCAAACTCCAACATATGATCCTCCAACTGATACCCCCCTAAAATCATTGAACCAATCATATCCATACCGCCATCCACGAACCCCAAACACATGACCGAATCACTCACTTCCACCATCGAATTCCCCCCTCGAATCCTCCACTTCACCAATTCACTCTGCAGCACCAATTCGATCTCCGGCACCACCGCCTGAGGTGTAAAACACACCCCAAAGGGAGCCACCGGAGACACCAAAGTCATGTTCATCGAAGTCGCAGCCGTAGCGAAAGCTTTTGTGAAAATCCCATACACCATAGTCTTGATAACAGTGTAAGGAAGCGTCGTACTTACTTCCACCCCTCCAATGGGCTGTCCAAGGCCTAATCTCCTACCATTGACTTTAACTGAATTAACATGAACGTAGTACCCATCTGACTCCGACATCAAGGGCGTGTACGAATACGATAAAGAGTTGGAAATCCCTGCGCCGGACATTACAAACCCGTCCGATGAAGACAAACAGACCGAAAACTTTCTGGGTAAGTCAAAATTATTAACCATCTGTGACTGAAACCCAATCTTTGACCTTCCGAAACCCAAAACGCCTTTGGCACCCTTCACCAGGCCTTTCAGTGAAGATTCCAGCGAACACGAAAACAAAAACTTACCCACCGTACCATCAACAGAGATAACATCCTCAGCCAGATCCCCAACGCTGGTCTCCCCGGTGATGGGGTTTTGATGGTGGACATCACAATAAGTTTGACTTTGACTTTGACCACCGGATTTCGCCGTCAAGCATTGGAGCGAACCGTGGGTTATTAATTCTCGAGACGGTGGGCAGTTTACCCATAGTGATGGACCGGAGAGATGAACGACGAGTTTGATCGGAATTTGAGGATCTCCGATGCGTAATTGGGTTGTGTACTGGTGGGTTTGTGGATCTTTTGTGAGTTTGAGAAGAAAGCCACGGGTAGATTGGAATATTGTGAGAAGAAAGAGAATGATAAGAGGTTGAAGAGCAGCCATTGTATTGTGGATAGACGCGGCGGGAGGTGTGTGTGTGTGTGTGTGTGTGTGTGTGTGTGTGTGTGTGTGTGTGTTATAAGAGGAATATCCACATGTGGAAATCGATTAAACTAACGTTGAAGATAACGTGACTTTGTGGGTGGATATTATTTAATTGGCTAGCTTTAGTGACACACATCATGTTCATTGCTCTTATCCTTTTGCTTCTTTTTCAATTACAAAGAATTCTGCCACTTGTTTATACAAAATTATTCTTTTGATATTTTATATTTTAAATCACGTGCGATAGAATTGGTGTTTAGAGGAAAAGTTAATTGTAATTACGTTCTTTGTGATGAATAAAAATGCATGTTTCTAACTCTTTGGTGGTTTTTCACATATATTAGGTATGTGGTGGTACTTTTTCGCAATCGGATTGTTGTCGTGAACTCAAACTTTGTTTTTTTATGAAAAGAACGTTATACCCTTGCAATTTACAATCCTAGACCTTAGGTTTGTTAAAAGATTTCCCTCCAAATTAAAATAATAACAAAATCGTGCACCATGGGTTTAAAACATGGGTCTAGCCATACTAACTACAACAAACGTAACCAACTGGACCAAAATGATTGTTGATAAAAGCTTGGTTATGTTTATTCAAATACACAAACCACAAATTCATCCCAAATTATATATATAGATAAATATCAAATGTTGGTGCCATAACTCCCTTAAAAACCAACTGTTTTAATATTTCAGATTTTAGTTTCAACAATGAAGCAAGTGTGTTAGTGATGGTATGTTGGCCAAGGTGTGTTTTGCTAAATTCTTTGATGGCAGGTTGCTAGGGTTCAAATCCTTGTGACTGCACGTATTCATCATTTTTCTATTCTATTTATTGTTTTAATTTTGGTGGGGTGTGGCTTCACATTTTTTAAAGGCCTTTTAATTTAGATTCTTTTTTCAAGTTTTTTTTCGTATAATAATTTGAGAAAATTGAGTTTTAGATTTAGTTTCGGTATTGTAACGAATTTAAGCGACGACAACTAAAAACGCAACGCGTCGTCACCACAACACCCGCGTTATTGTTTATTTAGTTTCGATATCGTAACAAACCTAGCCAATAATGGAATTAGTTTTTATGTTTACTTCTAGTATGATAACGAACCTAATTGTTACCGACTGAATGCATGTCGGCTCGCCGCAACGCACGTGTGTGTTTTGTTTTTTTTAATTATGTCAATTTTTCGAAATTACCTCGTCACCGCAACACCCGTGTTATTGTTTAACAAACCTAGCCAATACTGAAATTATTTTTTATGTTTATTTATGGTACGATAACGAACCTAATCATTACCGACCAAATGTATGTCGACTCGCCGCAACGCCCGTTTTTGTTTTGTTTTGTTTTTTTTAATATTTCAAATATTTGAAATTATTTTTTGGGTTTAGTTCCAGTGTTGTGGTGAACCTATAGATACTGACCGAAATTTCGTCACAATGCCTGTAATTTGTCAACCTAATAAACGTCATTTTACTTATATTAGCTATGTTTAATAATTTATTTTTCTATCAGATACTGACCATGTATGTGCCGCTTTCATTATAAGTTGTACGTGTGCTGACACTATTTTGGACGTTCGCATATAATTTTTTGTTTTAGTGAAGGTGTCATGACAAACTTAACTGCACCTGACCGAATTTGCGTCAGGCCGCCGCAACGCGGCGAGGTTCAAACCTAGTTAGTATAATTGAAAACTTTGTTGCCACAAAGGATTATATTTCTGTTTTTTATATATAGTAATGGTTTTGATACTTATCATATATATTGGTGTTGGCTGGATGGTTATGTTGATAAGTGTAAGTGTAAGAACCGTTTGAAACCCAAGTTCAAACCTCTAATACCGCAGATGTCTTTGTTTACCTTTTAAGTGTGTTATTTTTTATGTTAAATCTCTAATGGTGCATAAGTCTTTATTTCAGTTTTTTAAGTGTTTTATTTATGTTTTTTGTGTATCTTAAAATGGTTTGTCTTTCAATATAACTTTGGTGTGGATCGGATAGTTGTATTGTTAAACGAGAGAATTGGTGTTTAGAAGAAAAGTTAATGGTAATTACGGTCTTTGTGATGAATCAAAATGCATGTTTCAACTCTTTGGTGGTATTTTCAGATATATGAGTCATGTGGTGGTATTTTTTCGCAATCGGGTTGTCGTCGTGAACTTGTTTTTCTACAAAAAGAACATTATACCTTTACAATTTACAACTCCATTGTTTTAAATACATGCAATTTGGACCCTTGGCTTGTTAAAAGTTTTCCCTCCAAATTAAAATAATAACAAAATGGTGCACCATGGGTTTCAAACCTGGGTCTAGCCATACTAACTACAACAAACGTAACCAACTGGAGTAAAATGATTGTTGATAAAAGCTTGGTTATGTTTATTCAAATACACAAACCACATATTCATCCCAAATTGAAATTAATCACAAATTGAAACTTAATATCAATCAATCGAACATGAAACCACATATCCTAAACAAGAAACAACGTTTTCACCAAAACTTCCCAACAAATTAAACAATCTACAAACAAAATACCAATTCATGCTGCTCATCAAAGGACTCAGGCTCAGCTTTAGCTTTGGAAGCCCTAGCACGCTTCATTTGTCCGCACAGGATACTCAACCTCCTTACTCTCTTCCTACTTCAGCTCCAACTATGGCTCCTGTTGTGGCTATTCAGTAACGGCGGTGGTGGCGGCTGCGATGGAGGTGGAAGCTTCGTCCTTAGGGTTAACCGCGGCAGCGACATTACGCTTGGTACCTTTCTTGATTGTCTTGAGTGATTGAGCGCAAATTCTACAACACAAACCCAGATTCAAATTCCAATCATCAGCTCATTACCAAGAACGAAGGAAATTGGATTTGATTTGTGAGATTTGGGGATTTAGTGTAACGTCCAAATTTTTGTTAAATAATGAATGACGGAAAGTTTTGTTATTTAACTGTGTGTCGTTAAGTTAGTCGTGTGTTAAGTGTTTGGGAGTAGGATTTGGGAATGGGTGGTGGGACCCGTGAAACCCCCTCTATATAAGCCCAACCACTTCTTCTTTTCCTTTCTTTTTCTCAACACACAAACACACACATTCAAGAAACACACACATACACTCTCTCTAGCACTCGGATTTAAAATCCAAGCCAAAGAAGGGTGGAATCTCGTGTTTAACATCGTCAAGCAACAAGAATCACGTCGAGATCCTCGAGTTGTCAAGATCTTAACTCGAACCCGCAAGCAAAAGGTGGGTTTTAGTTTAAAATGGTTAAGTTTTGTGATTAGAATCGGCATGCAAACAGTTATAATGATAGATCGGGTTGTGAAATGTAAGAAAAATATAAACTTGGTAAGTTATAACCTCTCGAGTGCACTTTGTGATAAAAAGGTGGTGTTTGGACTTTGAGAGATGGGTTCAGGATCAGGTGCATGGGGTTAGAATGTGTCAAAAGTTGGGAAAGAGTAAAAATCAGGTCCTGAGGAAGAGCCACGAAGTAAAATGGCTTAAAAATGGTAAAAGTGAAGAAAGGCATGCATTTCACTTCGCTCAGCCATGAGAAGCGAAACAGGCATTTCGCTTCGCTTAGCCATGCGAAGTGAAATGCTTCCATGTGAAGCGAAACAGTTTCATGCGATGTGAAAAGCTTCCATGCGAAGCGAAACAGTTTCATGCGAAGCGAAACGCTTCCATGCGAAATTTTATAGAATTCATTTTCTGATGCATTTTTGTTAAAGGACTGTTAATGAAAATAAAATTTTTCCGAGCTGACATGGCAGCTAACCCTAGCCAGGGGCGTTGCCCCTTGGACCCTGCTAGGGGCTGCCGCCCCTAGACCCCGCTACCAGGGGCGCTGCCCCCGGACCCCCGTTAGTTGAGGGTGTCATTGACTTAGATATAAGAAGTAGTAGTAATGGATATTTGACACTCGTAATGCGTTATACAGTTAGCTGCACAGCTAAAGAAGGGCATTACTATTAACGTGCGAGAGAAACCGACTTCAGGTGAGTTTCTAGCCCCTTTATCCGTTATGTTTTTGGGGCTGTGTGCATACTCCTTTGTGATAGTTGTTAATACACCTAACTTAAATGGTAAGTGTATGATATGTGTTTGTTATATGTATGACTAAGTATTGAATGTTATTATGGAATGTTTATACAAATGAATATGTACATAAACGTATATCCATGACCAGAAGATATGTAAAGTATGTATGAATGAAAATGAATGTATGAACGAGTGACGTGACAGGTATGGTTATTGGAGACAAAGGGACCAGACCCTAAAAATATCTGAGACAGAAGGGACCAAACCCTGATAATATCTGAGATAAAAGGGACCAGACCCTGATAATATCTGAGACAGAAGGGACCAGACTCTAATAATATCTGAGACAGAAGGGACCAGACCCTAATAATATCTGTGATGGTAGAGATAGAATAGCCTATGGTAAATTACAAGGCTTTATGAAAGAAAGTAGGTAAGCGTGTGTGCATGTATATAACGTTTGTATGAAAGAAGTAAGAGTAAATAAGATATGAATACATATCTTCGGATGCGTATGAGTAAGGATATGAATGTATTGTATGTTAAATGATTAACTAGAACTCACTCAGCGTAGCTGACTTTTACTATGCACGCAGGCAAATAGATTGAGGTAGCTGACTTGAGGAGGGACACATGACATGGACAGAAGAGATTGGCATCTACGAAGAAGTGTCAAGACTGTTTTAATTAATTATTTATGAAAAGACAATTTGTATGTTAAGACAAGAATGAATGTTTTGTAATGTGATGTTTGAAGTATTTAATTATTCCGCGAAGTATTTAATTTACTCTGATTTAGAACTGGGGTTATGAGTAAATCCAACACCAAAGTAGGGTTACCGGGAACGGGGCCTTACATTTAGGTTTTTTTTAGAGGTGGTTTGCAGGTGGTGATTGAGTGGCGTTAAGGTGGAGGTAGTGGTTGTTGGCTGGTGGGTTAGGATTTCAAAGTTTGAAGATTGAAGAAGATGATGTGAGTTGCATATTTGCATGGAGTCTTTCCTACAAAACAGGCCTCGCCACGGGGGTCAAAACTGCAAATAAGTCTTATTATTATAATTATTTTTATTATTAGGCGTGAAACGACGACTTTACCCTTGGATTTAATGGTCAACCAAATGTTTGACTGGATGAAAAACCCAAATTGCAAAAAAAAAAAAAAAAAGAAAAAAGAACTATACAGGGCCCATATATACGAAAATGTCACCACGGGGTTGCAACCGGTGTTTTGGGCATCATCATGGGGGCCATGATTGCAATTAACTCCTAGAAGAATTTAATTTTCTTTTTCATTATGTCTAGAAAAAGGGATGTGATCCTCATACACCACCCCCCCAGATGACTGGCATGCCTATACGGGCTATATAGGCTACACGTGACTGTGTACGGAGGGGACAAAAAAAACAACTCTTTGTAGCCTATACGATCGTATAGATCTATACGAGTTGTACAGTTATTTAATTGCTCCTATAGCACCTAGTACACCATAAATCCTGTACGCGTCATATAGGGCTATACGACCGTATTTTGAGGTACACTTTTATTTTTATGTATGTGGACTAGATGTTTATCAGTATGTTTTGGCCAAATATTTTGTTAGTTACTTAATAATTGAATGATTATTGTGTATGGACAATTGTTGTAAGGCCCCATTCCCGGTAACCCCACTTGGGCATTGGATTTACTCATAAACACAGTCCTAAAATCAGAGTTAAATAAAACTTTCGCGGAATAATTAAAACTTCATGCATTTCATTACAAAACATCAAATCATGTCTTAACATACAAGTTGTCTTTTAATAAACATTAACATAAATGACACGTGAATCTTCCGTCTTTGATGCCAGTCTTTATCCATTTGCCACGTGTCCCACCTCAAGCAACCCGCCTCATTCTACTTACCTGCGTGCATACTAAAATTCAGCTACGCTGAGTAAGTTCCAGTTAATCAGTTAACATATATTACATTCATATCCTTACTCATACGTGTCCGAAGATACGTATTCATACGTTACCTGTTATTACCTCTTTCATACATACTTTATATACATGCATACGTACTTACATACTTTCTTTCATAAACCCTATGGTATACCATAAACTATTCTATCCTATACATCACAGATATTATAAGGGTCTGGTCCCTAACATCTTAGATATTGTAAGGGTCTGGTCCCTAACATCTCAAATATTATGAGGGTCTGGTCCCTATCATCTCAGATAATATGAGGGTCTGGTCTCTATCATCTCAGATATTGTAAGGGTCTGGTCCCTTCTGTCTCGAATAACCATACATTTATCATACGTGCATACTTTACATATCTTCTAGTTATAAATACATACATACTTATTCATACAATTATTATGTAATAATACATTCAATACACCACCATACATTCAAGTAAGTGTATTATCTATCACATAGGAGTATGCACACAGCCCCGAAACATAACAGATAAAGGGGGCTAGAACTCACCTGGAGTCGGTTTCTCTCGCCGTTAATGGTAACGCCCTTCCTTAGTTATGCACGGCTAACTGTACAATACATTATGCGTGTCAATTATCCAATACTACTACTACCTACATCTAAGTTAATGAAACCCTCAACTAACGGGGGTCCTGGGGCAGCGCCCCTGGTAGCGGGGTCTAGGGGCGGCAGCCCCTAGCAGTGTCCAAGGAGCAGAGCCCTTGGCTGAGGTTGAGCTGATGATACCCAGACCCTCATAATGTCCATAACGAGTACGGAAGGCAGTCTTAGGGATATCCTCCTCCCGAATTTTCAACTGATGATACCCAGACCTAAGGTCGATCTTCGAGAACCAACTTGCTCCTTGGAGCTGATCAAATGAGTCGTCGATCCTTGGTAGAGGGTACCAATTCTTCACAGTTAGTTTATTCAATTCACGGTAGTCGATGCACATCTGCATGCTACCGTCCTTCTTCTTTACAAATAGGACCGGGCACCCCAAGGTGAGATGCTCGGTCGAATGAAGCCCTTGTCGAGCAAGTCTTCCAGGTCAGCTCGGAAAAATTTTATTTTCATTAACGGTCCTTTACCAAAAATGCATCAGAAAATGAATCGCATGAAATTTCGCATGGAATTTCGCATGGGATTTCGCTTTGCATGGAATTTCACATCAGAAAATGGATTTCAAGAAATTTCACACGGGCATTTCGCATGAGAATTTCGCTTTGCATGGGTTGTTTCTCTTCGCTTGGCGTGCGATGCGAAATTCTTGGATTTCGCATGGCATGCGATGCGAAGCTCTTTTTATGCGAAAAAACCCCTTTTAACTTCGTTTTTACCATTTTAAGGCGATTTTCCTCCAAGACTCTTCCTTAGGACCTGATTATACTCATTTATGGGTTTCGGGTTGTACCAACTTTGTATACCCGTGTTCTATGAGGTCCGAACATCACCTTTTTGTTCTAAAACACACCCGTAAGGTTAAAACTCAACAAGTTTATGTTTTTCTTACATTTCACAACCCGATCTATCATTTTATCTGTTTGCATGTCGATTCTACCACAAAACTTAACCTTTTAAACCAAAGCTCACCTTTTGCTTGCGGGTTCGAGTTCAGATCCAGACAATACGTAGATCTGGACGTGTTCTTGCTATTTGAAGACTCTTGTACACAAAATCTTCCTTACTTTAACCCGGATTTGGGTTCGGGTCTTGAGAGAGAGTATGTGTGTGTTCTAGGGTGTGTTTGTGTGTTTTGGGAAGAAATGGTGAAAGGATGGGGGGAATGGCCTTATATAGAAGGCTATGGGCCCCACCACCCACTTCCTTTACCAAACCTAATCCTTATCCAAATATAAACACGCACACAATTAAACGAACGACACACACGTAACAATAAATTCTCTTTTATTTAGTTATCTGAAAACACGGATGTTACAATTGTAAAGCATAACATTATACAATCTTAAACGGAGGTTCTTGGGGTACAGCTACAAATTACCTAACCAGGTATGCTATGAAAATTTGTAAGACCCCGAATCCCGGGAATCCCACAGTTGGTATTCATACTCTACTTACAAAAATACTTAAACTCAAAAACAGTTCATTCCATTAAAATAACCAATTCAGAGTATAATTCAGCGGAAAATCATAATTATTAAAAAAGTTCCCAAAACCAAGGAATTATGCCCAAAACCAAATTTCAATGTATTTAATAAAACTTTAAAAGAAAAATGTTCATTATTAAAACTTCCGACTAAGTATGCCCTCCACCGTCCAAGTAGCTTCGTGCACGTCCAAGCGCTAATACATCATCCTCCTAACCTGCAACTCACACTAACATGCACACAAAGTCAGCTTGAGCTGAGTGAGTTCAAGTTTTAATATTTGACATCTAAAATTATAATAATCATAATAATTCCAAGAGTTTTAAAATAAAACGGGATACAACAGTTAGGCCATCATCAATAATAAGTAATTATACTTATATGTATATATAAACATCCATATAATTATATCCCTATAGATATCATCCAAGTAATAACATCAGGGTTGAGCACACGTACAACCCAAACACGTAACATCTCATCCAACGTATGCAAACACAAAGTAGGCATACGTAAACATTGATGTGCTAAAAGTAGTTATTAATTTGTTAACCAAAATAAACGCTAATCTAGACACTAAGTAATAAATCTATACTCTTAACTTAACTAAAACTACTAACCGGCAAGTGAACCGGTCAATTCTTGTACAGCTAAGTAAGTCCGGATATCGAACCCACGAGACTCTTTAAATTACGCAAACTTGCTAATTAGACTCAACTAATATTGACACGACTATTTGTTTATATTATTGGGGGGTTTTACTAAAAACTTATATTAAACTAATATTAAATTAATCACTAAGACTTAAAGACGACTTAAACCTAGACTTAATTCAAATGATGACAAGCAATCACCTAGGCTAGAATCCCTAATGTATCAATTGTCAATTAATTGGAAAATGCATGTTATGGAACTGGTATCATAAAATAGTCACTTAAAGAAAACCCGAACAGGACCCCTGACCCTTCTCAAGAAGACACCTATGGATCTCTACTAAGTTCTTCAAAACACCAGTTTAATAAGACTCGCTTAAGATCGCTAATTATTTTATGACAAGTACCTCTATAAGAAATCCTACCTTACAGCGCGGAAATCAAAGGTAGTTTAAAGTATTCACTAGACTAGATAGACAAGGCTGAAAAATCAAACATAGACGGACTCCTTACGAAAAACTAAATCTAGCAATCTTAAACAACCAAGACTTATCATATAATCTATCACCTCTTAGCTATTTAGATTAGCAGCATACTTAGGTCTATTTGATTTATTAATATTGTTCCTATGGCTTTATTGCAAATCAACCATAAACTAGTCAAAAACACACAGTAGATGACCTAACAGAATCCTATTATATGACAGACAATCACCAAGGAAACTGTGGAACAATAAAACCTGTCAAACAATCCTAAGCACACATATGCATCGAATAAATAACAAGAAACCTCTTACTTAATCATAAACCATAACAAACGCAAAGTCCAAACTAAAATCCAACGTCAACAAAAGTTCATCATAAACCTAGGTGGCTTAGGTGTTTAGCCAACAACCATACTCAAGAACAAACCAAAATAAATAAGTTCAAAAACTGAATTCATAAAGAAAACAATAAAATCAAACCAAATAATAATGATGTTTGGATGAGTAGGCGTTGAACCCAAACGCTCTCTGCTCGATAACTCCCGAGCAGAGAGCAATTTGTAAGAAAGTAAGTTGGAAGTAGGCGTTGAACCCAAACGCTCTCTGGTCTCTGCTCGATAATTCCCGAGCAGGGTTTTGTGTTATAATAAAAAATGTTATACTTTAGTCCTTAGAGTTGGAAGTATACAGCAAGTTGTAAGAAAGTAAATGGATTTAATGTACCAGAAAGATGACAAGGTGATCGAGGAACGCCATATAACTCCTGAGAAATATACATACTTTACAAGCTTTGCATCCTTTGACCGAAAAATAATGGGCGTTACAAGTCCACCCCCCTTACAGTGGGATTCGTCCCCAAATCCCGATGCGACAGGAACAACTGCGGATGGAGTTCCATCATGTCGTCTTCGGACTCCCAAGTAGCGTCGGAACCCCTACGGTGTCTCCACTGCACCTTCACCTGCCTAACCACTTTATTCCTCAAACGCCTTTCCTGACGGTCAAGAATAGCGATAGGTTCTTCAACGTAGTTCAGTTTACTATCAAGCTCAATGTCATCAAGAGGCACATGGGCCTCCTCATCTGCTAAACATTTCCTCAAATGAGACACGTGGAAAGTAAGATGAATCCTCGCGAGCTCATCGGGCAATTCCAGTCTATATGCTACCTCACCAACACGGGACAATATACGGAACGGACTTATGAACCTTGGACTAAGGTTCCCCCTCTTACGAAAACGAATGATGCCCTTCCAAGGAAAAACTTTTAACATAAATCGATCACCAGCCTCGAACACAATAGGTCTTCGCCTTTTATCCGCATAGGACTTTTGACGATCCTGAGCGGGCTTCATAAAAGCCTTAATCTTATCAAGCTTCTCCGTCGTAGCCTCAACCACCTCCAAACTACCCAACTGTTTCTGTCAAATGGAACCCCAACAGACCGAGTCCTACACCTCCTACCATACAACATCTCAAACAGTGGCATCCCAATCGTGGCGTGGTAACTGTTATTATAAGAAAATTCAACCAACGGCAAATGGCGGTCCCAACTACCACCAAAATCGATAACACTAGCTCACAACATATCCTCGAGAGTCTGAATGGTCCTTTCGGATTGACCATCCGTATGCGGGTGATAAGCAGTACTGATGAGAAGTTTGGTACCCATCTCCTCATGAAACGTTTTCCAGTACCTGGAGGTAAAACGTGTATCCCTATCCAAAACAATAGATACCGGCACCCCGTGCCTAGAAACAATCTCACGAATAAACACATCGGCCAGCTGCTCAGAATTAAAAGTTTCTCGAATTGGCAAGAAATGAGCGCTCTTGGTCAATATATCAAAGATTACCCAGATGGTGTCGTAATTACCCCTAGGAGTACGAGGCAGTTTAGTCACAAAATTCATCGTAAGATGCTCCCACTTCCACTCAGGTATTTCCAGGGGTTGAAGTTTCCCGAAAGGCTTCTGGTGCTCGGCCTTAACTTGTAGACACGTCAAACACTTGCTCACGTACTGAGCCGCCTCATACTTCATTGCAGGCCACTAATAATTTTTCTTCAGGTCTTGGTACATCTTGGTCGCGCCCAGATGAATGGAATAGCGCGACTTGTGTGCTTCATCCAATATTTTATCCCTGAATCCACCATACCTGGGTACCCATAAACGACCATCCTTATACTTCACCCCGTCACCGACGTCTTCCAACAATTTTCCTGACTCCAAATCCGCTCTGACATAATCCATTCCACCTGTAAAGCCTCATTCTGAACGTTGGCTATTTGCTTCAAGATATTGGGTTTGAGAATAAGCTGGTAAGATTTCACCCGGATAGGTTTCGGTCTCTCCTTCTGGCTCAACGCGTCGGCTACCACGTTAGCCTTACCGGGATGGTACATAATCTCCAGATCATAATCCTTAATCAACTCCAACCATCGACGCTGCCGCATATTCATTTCCTTTTGTTCGAAGAAATACTTTAAGTTCTTATGATCGGTATAGATAACACAAGGGACACCGTACAAATAATGCCTCCACAACTTAAGCGCAAACACAACCGCCGCCAGTTCCAAATCATGAGTAGGATAATTCACCTCATGAGGCTTTAACTGCCGTGAGGCATAAGCGATGACTCGTCCTCGCTGCATCAGAGCACCCCCAAGCCCCTAGTAAGAGGCATCAAAATAAAAAACCAGATCGTTAGTGCCATTGGGTAATGCTAAAATCGGAGCATGCGTCAACCTGTTCTTTAATTTGAGAAAAGCCTCCTCCTGCTCGGTACCCCAAACAAACTTAACACTCTTCTTGGTCAACTTGGTCAATGATGAAGCAATTTTCGAAAAGTCAGGAATGAAGCGGCGGTAATACCCCGCCAAGCCCAGAAAGCTACGGATTTCGGACGGAGACTTAAGAGATTTCCATTCGTTTACGGCTTCCACCTTTGCAGGGTCAACCAAAATACCACACGGGTTAATAACATGACCAAAGAACTGAACCTCGCGTAACCAAAAAGAACACTTAGAAAATTTCGTGTACAACTTATTCTTTCGCAGAGCTTCTAAAACTTCTGTGAGATGATCGGCGTGATCGGATTCACTTTTGGAATACACCAGAATGTCGTCGATAAACACAATAACCGAACGAGCGAGAATCAGCCTACACACCCGGTTCATAAGATCCATGAACGCAGCCGGTGCGTTGGTCAAACCAAAAGACATCACTAGGAATTCATAACGTCCTTAACGAGTACGGAAGGCAGTCTTAGGGATATCCTCCTCCCAAATTTCAACTGATGATACCCAGACCTAAGGTCGATCTTCGAGAACCAACTAGCTCTTTGGAGCTGATCAAATAAGTCGTCGATCCTTGGTAGAGGGTACCGATTCTTCACAGTGAGTTTATTCAATTCACGGTAGTCGATGCACATCCGCATGCTACCATCCTTCTTCTTTACAGACAGGACCGGGGCACCCCAAGGTGAGATGCTCGGTCGAATGAAGCCCTTGTCGAGCAAGTCTTCCAATTGAGCCATAAGTTCTTTCATTTCATTCGGTGCTAGACGGTAAGGGGCTCGAGCAACGGGTTTTGCGCCCGGCACAAGGTCTATCTGGAACTCGACCTTGCGATCCGGCGGCACATCTAACAAATCATCTGGAAATACATCCGGAAGTCCCAAAACAATAGGAACATCACCGACGGTAGCCACCTCAGTATCACGTTTATAGCATACGCCAGATACGCCCCGCACCCCCGCTGCATCAATTTTCCCGCCTTAAGCATAGATATGATATGTGGCGTCGCACCATTCCGATCACCGAAGACCGTAATTTGGGTCCCATCCGGGGCCCTTAGACGTACAAGTTTTTGACCACAAACGATCTGAGCATCAACACTTGCGAGCCAATCCATCCCAAGCACCACATCGAAACAACCAAGCGGCATTAAGTACAGCTGCACCGGAAATCTATACCCAGACAACTCGATGGAACAACCCTGGATAGCCCTAGACACGGAAACGGACTTTCCTACGGCGACATCAACCTCAAACACATCGACTACGCGCTTGGGTGATTTATTCAAGGAGGAACAGAGAGCGGTAGACACGAAACTTCTACTGGCACCCGAATCAAATAAGACCGATGCCAGTAATTCATCAAGTAAAAAGGTACCTAGGATAATATTACACTACTGCTTAGCTACATGATCACACATACGATCCCGAAAGGATGAGAAATTATAACGGTAGAATATATAGATGAATGAGGAAAAAGTACCTGAAACAACGTCCGCATCCTCATTCGCCTCTCTCTTAGAGATGTTGAAGGCCCTCGCTCTGACCTTCGGCTTCTCTTCCACTTTCCTCCTCGAGGAAGTCCCCTGACCGGACCCCCCTACCTTGCTAGTAGGACAGTTTGATGCCAAGTGGCAGGCACCCTTACAGCGGAAACAAGTCAACGTCGGACACTCGAAATGGGGGTGTCCAACCTTATCACATCGAAAACAGGAACCAGACCCAAGCTTACATTCCCCCCTTGTGCGGTTTCCCGCACTTCTTGCAATTACAAAATGCCACGTCCATTTTAAAATCCGAAGTCTCAGTCTTTGCCCTCTTCTCAGCCAAATTAAAGTTGTTTCCCCTGGGTCGTTTACCGTACGAATTTGACTTCCAAGTCTTCCTAGTCTCGGTCGGCGGCAACTTCTCCCTCTAATCATATAATGCGCCCGCTAGGGTAACCACCGAGTGAAAAGAGCTCATGTCGGTGGTCACCACACCCCTACGAATATCCACCGGAAGACCCTTCACATACTTCTTAATCCTCTTAGCTTCAGGAGTAACCAGATCAGGACATAATCGAGCTATCTTATTAAACTTTGTGGTATACTCCCGATGCGTCAAACTATCCGCCTCCAAGGTTATGAATTCCTGTTCAATCTTATCCAATTCATGCGGAGGACAAAACTGATCAAGAACCACTTTCTTCAACTCATCCCATGTCATCCTCCTAATAGTACGATCACCCATAGCCTGCGCCAGATTATCCCACCAACACAGTGCCTCAGAACGAAACGAGGCAGTAGCATAAGTCACCATGTCATCCCCCTTACATTTACTAACCCTCAGAATGGCCTCCATCTCCCTCACCCACTGATGTGCTGCCAACGCATCCTTAGTACCATCGAAAGAAGGAGGATCACACTACTTAAAGTCTCCATACGAACAACCCCGGGTAGATACACTAATAGTCCGTACATCGTCTTCATCCCCACTCGGCACATACACCTCCTCCTCATCCTTGACCTGTGTCTCCTTACCCCTCCTTTCCTTATCCGAACCCTTACCAACCAATGACTCCTCCATGGCCCTAACGGCCTCAACAACGATCTCGGGTATAGCGTCATGGAGCACCTGGTAAACCTCATCCGCGATTGCCACGCGCATAGCAGGATCTAAGGCGGGGTTATCCCCCTCCTCATGAATCGGGGTTTCTTCCTGCTGGGGAGTAGGATTCTCACTCTCGGCTTCGGCACTTGGCTTACGACCACGACCACGAACACTAGGACCACCTCTCTTAGCAGCACGAGTATTAACCATGACTTATCCCTATAAAGACAGAATTTTAACAATGGTCATGTACAAGTGGCACTTAGAACATGTAAGGTAAGGGCAAACTGCTAAGGACGTTGATCAAGTGTAATTAGTCGTTTACTTTACCCGCCCGTCCTAATCACCCCCTGCCCCTAACCACATTAGCATTCTATCTAACACTTAAAAAATTAATCATATACTGAAAAATTTAAAATCCAAAGGAATGACTAACAATTAAAGTTACCTCTTGGCGTGCAGCTACTCGCGGTGGGCATACTAGTCTCTTCCCTTACAGTTCGAGTCCAAGCATTCGGGGATGCTCGGATCCCTCGAACCATGGCTCTGATACCAACTTGTAAGACCCCGAATCCTGGGAATCCCACAGTTGATATTCATACAAGAAACTTACAAAAATACTTAAACTCAAAAATAGTTCATTCCATTAAAATATCCAATTATAATTCAGCGGAAAATCATAATTATTAAAAAAGTTCCCAAAACCCGGGAATTATGCCCAAAACCAAATTTCAATGTATTTAATAAAACTTTAAAAGAAAAATGTTCATTATTAAAACTTCCGACTAAGTATGCCCTCCACCGTCCAAGTAGCTTGTCGGACCGGTGCGGGACACGGTTTCCCAACGATTCACGGGGCAACGTGTTAGAGTGCGGAATCCTCTAACACGGCGATTCGGTGGTGATCAACAACGCACGGTTACGATTCCTAAGACGGTTTGACACCTAGGGACGGAGGAAAAGACCGACACGACGAAGATGGGCAGAGAGGATTTTCGGCAGTAGCAGGTTCGTGACTGTGTGTAATGTGTGCTCTCCCTTGTGAAATTTCCTAAGTTTCGTTTATATATCGTATACTGATTCGATCGAATGAGTATCTCATTCGATCGAATGAGTCCTGGTTCGATCGAATCAGTCACTGATTCGATCGAATCAGTTTCTTTTGACATTTTCAGTCCGTTAACTTGGTTTCACGATCGTTATTTTCATATCGAACCATCCTGATAGAACTGGGGACATACACATGACATTTCATGTCCTAACAAACTCCCCCTTGGAGCCAGTTCTATTTACTTATAATCAATCGAGTTCTCTTGCTCGATCGTAACTCCCCCTTGGAGTTATCTCACTCTCTCTTTTCTCAAAGCTAGTGGTGCGCACGTTGCATCCACGAACTCCTTTCTTCATGAAGTTCTCTCAAGATCAAATGGTTCAGTCAGTCAGACTTACCATAGGTTCCGCAAATCCTGAGAAGCTGTCAATTGGAATTTTAGATAAACATTTAAGCACAATCTATCACAATGTTCCAAAACAAATTACATTCAACTCAAGAACAAATACAATCAGAAGATTAAACCTTGAATTACAACAAGAAACAAAATAAACATGACAATTAAGCTTCAGTTTCTTGTGCATACTTCTTCTGTTGCTCTTTCCAGTTTGATCCTGCATGTATGTCATAGGCAAAGCAAATCCTAATGACATTTCTATACGTTAATGCTTGCTCTCTGTCTTCGGGGGCATAAAGAATCTCTGTCTTGTATAGTGTATAGACATCCTCCCGTGACAAGTTTGTGAGCCACATAGGATCAAATATGCGAATTGTGCTCCAATTTCCATTGTCGTTGAGCACGATAACTGCTTCATGCAGTCTTCCATCATAGTACCAATGCCTGAATGCTTTGTAGAAGTCCTGCTTCATCTTTCTTAGAGGAATCTTCTTCATCGTGAGTGGTGGCATGTACTTCAAGATAATCATTGGCCTGTTGGTGATCGGATCGATCTCCTTTTTACTTGTATATCTCTTTGGCCTCTGTGGAGTGATCATCTTCCATTTTGAGTTGTATTCCTTTCGCAATACACTCTGATAGTACGTGGCAAATGGAGATGAACTGGCGTAAAGCATATCAAGATAGTTCAGACGGTTTAGATCATAAGTAGGAAGAGTCTTCAAGTCAGTGATACGTTGAAAGTACTCAACCCCTTTTTCTCTCTTGATAGCAATGCAATTAAGATCCTTCAGACACGCCCAAGCAATAATCTCTCCTGAAGTTCTACGACCCTTCATCTTATAAGACGTTGTGTGAGGAATGGTCGGCTTTGCTTGTCGTCTGGACCTTATCTTCTCAAGAATAGCGTTGAAAGCTTTCTTGCATTCTTCTGTTTTCTCAACGAATTCGGCTTGATCTGCTTCAGAAGGCTGTTTCATTGTGTTTGACCTTTTCTCAGCCTTCTTCTGTATTTCCTCCTCTGTTACATTTTGGAAGAAACTTGCAGAGTTAGGAAGATTGTCAGTTTGAGACGTGTAGTATTCTGGATATTCTTCCTGTGTCAAGTCTTCCATTTCAACTTCATCAAATTGAGAGGGATCAGCGGCCGTAGATGATGTTGAGTCAGGTGTAGCAGCCAAAGAAGATGTTTGTTCTGTTGAAGGCAAAGCCAGATACTTGCCTGTTTCTTCATTGTATAGCTCAAACATTTGTTCCAGTTCTTCTTCTGTGAAATTGTGTGAAATTTCACCTTCTTCCAAGTCTCCACTTGCGAAGTTTTGCTGCTCATATGGATTGTCCAGTAAAAACGTGAAATATTCCGCTGCTGTTTTTGATTGCAGCGGTTGGACATTAAACGGATCAGCATCACCTGGTTGATTAAAAACCACAATGTAACACAAATTTTAAATAAACATATGTAATATCATAAACATGAAATACAATACCATTACATATGAAACTAAGTTTACACACAAATCATTAATTAAAAAGATTTAACATTTAAGTCCTCACTACATTCACTCAAATTCCTCTTAAATACCTTCACCTCCATCATCAGAAGAGTCCAGTTCGTCTGTGTCCACATCGACATTGGTTGGACCTTCCAGACGAAGAACATCTCCTTTCAGCTCGGTCACTTTTGCTTCAAGGCTTAGATTTGACTCTTTCAGCTTGTTGATCGAAGATCCTTGTTCAGCGACAGTAGCATTTAGCTGACTGTTTTCAAGCCTGAGCATTTCGTTCTCAGCTTGAAGTTTAGCAATCTGCTCATCTCTGAGTCGATTCTGTTCTTCTTGCTCTGTCTTGAACAATAACATCTTCATCATAGCCTTGTGAAGATCAGCAATTTCAGATGCAACCTTTTGAGGTATAGACATTTCCGGTTGAGGTTGAGGAGTAGGTTGTGGTGCTGACTGCGGTGTTGGTGGCTGTGCTGGTTGAGCAGGAGGGGCAGCAGAAGTCCCAACTGATGGTACCATTGAAGGACGTGGTTGATCGGAAAATAAACTCCGATACTTTCTTGTAACCTTCTTCTTCTGCCTCTTTGCAGGCCTTTCTTCAGTCGCATCTATCTCAGCCGGTTGTTTCTCGGCTCTAACTTCTTCACCAGCCTCCAGATCCTCAACATTTAAATACCAATCAGCCTGTTTTTCCTCTTCTGTCCTTGTGTCTTCCGGGACCGCCACCTCCTCAGTGTCAGAATCGTCGCTGGATTCCTGATACGGTAAATTCTCGACGTCTGAATCACTGGCAGCATTTCTCCACTTCCTCTTCGGAGGGGCCCTGTAGGACGGATTGACTATATGCCCGAAGCATCGTTTGAGTGGTGGCCTGGTGGGACGTTCTTTGTAGGATTTGAGACGGTTGAGAGTCTCATTCTTCATGTGGTCCAGTTTCACCACATCACCTTCATTTTCTTTCAGTAGACCCGGTGCTTGAGTATCAACTATCATCTGAACGAACCTCGGGTACTGAAGAAACTTCTCGCTCTTCCCTTGTTTCAACGTGATGTTTTCCACCATATGACCAAACGTCATTTGAGAGAAGTTGTAGGGGCGGTTCATCACCAGAGCAGCTACGGTGAACTGCATGCTTTCCCTCAGCTTGTCAAAGCTAGTTCGTTGAGGCCCCAAGCAATGCATCACCACGTGTGCCAGATACTTGAATTCGGGGCACAGGTTGGCTTTGTGAAGCAGACCGGCATTGAGATCGCCGTCATACTTCATTCTTGCGAAACATCCTCTAGTTGCCGCAGGATGTAATGATGTAGGGTCTGATTCTAAGTCTACAAAGCCGCAGACTTCTCGGATTACCTGGGCAGATATTACGATGGCATGCCCTCTGACCGTGGAGCGAATAACCGACGGCACGACTGTTTTGTCGTGCGTGGCATTCCTCCAGAACTCTTGTTGAATTGACATTATAGGCTCAACGATCCTCGAGATAGGTCCAGAAATCCTTGACCTCTTCAGAAATTTGATAACTGTTGCAAAATCCTTCCCGTGGCTAGACTTTTCGTCCAGGAAAGCCACGATATTGTGCTTGATAGACGTTTTGAATGGAGCAACCACTTCTGCAACTTCAGCCATTGAATCTGTAAACTTAAACGTGTTAGAACGAACAGATATCGAAACGACTGAATGCGTTTAAAATTTTCAAATTTTCTGGACTAGTTCGATCGAACGAGCAACACATTCGATCGGGTGAGCTATTCATTCGATCGAATGAGATCTGGTTCGATAACAGACAATCGAATGAGATAGATCTTATCATTTACTTCTGATTCGATCGAACTACTAATCGAATAAGTCACATTCGATCGAATAAGGAACTCGTTCGATCGAATAGACTGATTCGACTCATTCAAGCAGAAGCCCAGAAATGAAGAACACCCGAACCCGGAAAACCAAAACGACCAAAAACCCGATCAAAACACGGTTAAAAACAAGTAAAACTTACATTTTTGTAATCTACGTGAAGAACACCCGAAGCCCAGTTTTGTCTGTTATCATAGTACCCCCTGGATTTGACATTTTGGGGTGTAGTTTGTCTAGGAGGGTGTTTTGGGAAATTATGTTTTTCATTAACGTTACCCTCCTTTACAAACTGGGTACTATGTTCCACATAGACTTTCTCAGATTTAGGATTAAACTTTTTCTTCTGAGAATTTCTTGTTGTTGTTGCCTTTGACTTAGATGGTGGTGGGCCCGACTTAGTTGTGGAACCTAAGTCTGTGACAACAACATTTTGTTTGGACTCAGGAGCCGGGTCAATGACTTCTTTTCCCTTAGACTTAGAAATTTGGTTTGTGTCCTCGGGTATATAATCATTTGATTCATCATCCGGCACAGCTCCTGGTGTGCTTGCAAATTGATTCAGGATCGGGGGTGGGACATAGTTATATCCCACGCCTTTTTCCTTTTTGCCTCGGAACTCAGGAATGATGTGTTCTAATAAATAAGATGAATTTGAGTAACTTTTTAATTTGAAATTCAATGATTCAAAATCAGCTTTCAAGTTTTCCAATTCCTTTTTCAAAACATTATTCTTATTTATGTGAAAATTGATAGAATCTTGTTGATTCAGAACACATATTTCCAGTTCCTTGTTCTGACGCTTAAGGCTATCAATCTTTTCTTTAAAAGCAGACTCTTTCTGCTTCCAAGCCTTATTCTGTGCAAGCGCGTCAGTCAGTTCCATTAAAGATCTTGAGGCTGCTTGTTTGTAAGCCTCGAGATCTTCAATTCTCTCTTTTAGAGATTGAATTTCTTGTTCATACAATTCACATTTTAAACATTTAACATTTTCTGGTTTGGGAGTTGATGGGTTAGAACTTACCTTGGCATTTGATGTCTCTGCCATGAATGCAAAGCAAAGATTCCCAGCTTTTTCCAGAAACGATGCAGAAGTTGCTTTAGACTCTACTTCGTTGACTTCTTCAACTTTAGCAGCCTCTGCGGGAATTGTCGAACATGGAGATATTTGAGGAACATTTGACTCTTTATCGTGATCCTCCTTAATCTCCAAAGATACCACTTCAACCTCAGGTTCTTCTTCATGGACTTCAGCAGCTGGTTCATCGACAATATATTCTTCATTGATCGAGGAAACAACAGACTCGGTTTCAGAGTTTCCATCTACTATTGTGACATCAGCCATGTTGATGCTGAAGTTCCATGTCTCGCCTTCATCCCCTTGAACTGCAAGAGCAGTTTCATTGTTGATGTTGACGTTGTTTGCTGCGGTTTGATTTTGAGGGACCAGTTGTCTCTCAAGGTTGACAGTTGCAGCAGCTGCAGCAGGAGTGGATGATGATGAAGTGGTTCGGAAGGGATATTGGTGACCTTCCCTTCTTGGCTTCGAACACTCCTTGGCAAAGTGACCAAGTTCGCCACAGTTGTAGCATTTTACTTTGTTTTTATCAAAGCCGAACTTGGATTTGTTGTTTATTGAGAGGGCCTGACCTGTTTTCTTCGTCCACTTTCTGGCCCTTCGGAACGCACTGCCAAGAGCCCACATAATGTCTATGCGTTCCATATCATCTTCGTCAAGCTGTTCATAGTCATCACTGTCCAGATGACTATTTCCTAGCTTACCCGCCACCATTAAACTGTAGGACTCAATTATCGTGCCTAGAGTTGCCATGTGTTCTTTGGCAACCTCCACTGTTACTGTTCCCAAGCCTTCAGTATTCAACGTTGCTTTCTCCGTTGACTTGGGTCCGGAGTTAGTACTTGAATTTCCAGAAGTTGATGATGGGACGGAAGATCTCGTTTCAGTCCCCTTTGATTGATTTGACGTTGAGGAGACAAAAGCAGTCTTCATCGGAGCATGATCAGTTGAATCTGACATAGGAGGTTTTGACATATAGAGTGATTTGTCAGAAGTTGATCTCGGTTTTCTGGAGGAGGCTCTTAGTTCAGCCTCTTCTTGTCTGATTTCTTTAATAAAATCAGACAGGAGAATCGTCTCCAGCTGATGACTTCTTCTCATTACTGTCAGGAAGGTGTTCCAGCTGGTTGGAAGTCCTTGAGCAAGACATCTAACCTTTTCAGTCCCTGTTGTTTTGACATTATAGGACTTGAGTTCTGACATTAGATGATAGAATCTCGACCGTAACGATTCAATGTCTTCTCCCGATTCTGGACCAAACAAATCAAATTCACGCTTGAGCTCCCGTGCGTGAATTTCTCTAAGTGAGTCAGATCCTTCACATCGTTCAACCAGTGCGTTCCAAAGAGTTGACGCTGTTGTAAACTGGTTAAACTGATGGAAGAGATCGCTTGAAAGTGCTTGTGACAGTAACGAGAAGGCTTTCTTCTCAGCATCAAAGGCTATCCTTTGATCTTCAGACAGCCTAAAGTAACTCAAAGTCTCACCATCATCATTTGTCGGATGCACCCAAGTTGTCTGAACAGCTTCCCAAAGTCCAGGATTCACACCTGTTATATGAATTTGAAATCTTGTCTTCCAGGTTGTAAAATCGTTTAAAGTCATTAGCTTTGGTGGCTTGTTATAGCTTCCCGATTCAGAGTCACTTTCGAGAATCGATTGAATCCTCTTGTTGGTACTCGAACTTGCAGCC
Organism: Bidens hawaiensis; assembly: GCF_021521415.1. NCBI lineage: Eukaryota > Viridiplantae > Streptophyta > Magnoliopsida > Asterales > Asteraceae > Bidens > Bidens hawaiensis. Next base: position 798,463 of record NW_027491074.1, on the reverse strand, counting down.
ATCTTTGTTTCTTTGCTTTAACGTTGAACTGTTGATCGAATGGGTTTGATTCGATCGGATGAGTGACCTATTCGATCGAATGTGTTTTGGTTCGATCGAATGTCTCTCTGAAATGCTGATCTGTAAGTTATTCGATCGAAATTGAATCTGGTTCGATCGAATGGGTTGAGAGGTGTGATCGAAAGAGTTTCTGGTTCAATCGAACGGGTTCTGACAGTCGAATAAGACAAAGATCGAATCGGCGGATCGAATAAAAGACTTATTCGATCGAATGGTGACTAATTCGATCGAATGAACAAATCTGGTTCGATCGAATGAACTAGGAGTAATTCTCGGCGGGAAAAACTGATTCGGTCAAAGTTCAAACTTGTTCGATCGAATAGGAAGGCTATTCGATCGAATGAGTTCCAAAAATAGACTGGTTCGATCGAAATTTCTGGAAATTCTAAAATTAGAAGATTTTGACGGATTTTCGAATTTTGAATCAAAAACACGAATTTTGAAAGATCAAGAGGCAAATTAAGATCGAAATATGACTTTTAACACAAAAACAACTTAAGACCAACCAAAAAAACAGATCAAAACCACCAAAAATACGAAGAACACGAAGAACGCGAAGAACGTTCTTGACGAAACTCGAACTTTTAACACACAATTCTAAGATCAAAACACCAAAATATGACAATTTTAACAGTTTTTGACAAGAACACGACGAACACCAAGATCAAAAACACCAAAAATTCGGAATTTTCCGGCAAAAATTACGATTTTCGCGAGAAAAACACGAATTTCACCACGAATCTAACGTGAATCAAGAACCAAAGGCTCTGATACCACTTTGTCGGACCGGTGCGGGACACGGTTTCCCAACGATTCACGGGGCAACGTGTTAGAGTGCGGAATCCTCTAACACGGCGATTCGGTGGTGATCAACAACGCACGGTTACGATTCCTAAGACGGTTTGACACCTAGGGACGGAGGAAAAGACCGACACGACGAAGATGGGCAGAGAGGATTTTCGGCAGTAGCAGGTTCGTGACTGTGTGTAATGTGTGCTCTCCCTTGTGAAATTTCCTAAGTTTCGTTTATATATCGTATACTGATTCGATCGAATGAGTATCTCATTCGATCGAATGAGTCCTGGTTCGATCGAATCAGTCACTGATTCGATCGAATCAGTTTCTTTTGACATTTTCAGTCCGTTAACTTGGTTTCACGATCGTTATTTTCATATCGAACCATCCTGATAGAACTGGGGACATACACATGACATTTCATGTCCTAACAAAGCTTCGTGAACGCCCAAGCGGTATTGCATCCTCCTCCTAACCTGAAACTCACACTAACATGTACACAAAGTCAGCTTGAGCTGAGCGAGTTCAAGTTTTAATAAATGACATCTAAAATTATAATAATCATAATCATTCCAAGAGTTTTAAAATAAAACGGGATACAACAGTTAGGCCATCATCAATAATAAGTAATCATACTTATATGTATATATAAACATCCATATAATTATATCCCTATAGATATCATCCAAGTAATAACATCAGGGTCGAGCACACGTACAACCCAAACACGTAACATCTCATCCAACGTATGCAAACACAAAGTAGGCATACGTAAACATCCTTAGTCGATAACGACTAAATAACATCACCAATTATTGGCCATACAATAATACATGTACAAACATACAATAACATCATCCCAAGGCCTACCCTATAGAAGTAAGCCCATACAAAATAATTTAAACGGTTCATCAAGCAAAATCACTTAGGTGTGCATACTAGCCCAAAAACTTAAAAGAGTAAAAAGGGGCATCATGAACTCACCTGACTCAAGGCATGAATTCACCATGAGCTAGAGAACCCCTAAGTACCCCCCAACTCAAACGCCTGTTGGTTTACATACAATCAATACTAACGACACCGAAAGGACTCGTTTATCCTACGAGACGTTCTAACACGGTTTGAGTTACCTAAAGCCTCGACCTCATCAAAATCATTCATAAAAGCCCCCGGTGCCTTACATTTACCAACCCAACCCTTAGATACTACCGGGAATAAAGAATTCCCAAATTACCCCCGGAAACACTAGGTGATACTAACACGCGCGTTTAAGAGTTGTTTAGGAGACTAACATCCAACTCAGCCCCGTGTGGACCCATTATGATAAATTCACAGCCAACGAGTCCACACGACGCTACTCGAGTCGAATGGGTCAGTAATTCGCAAGTACAACGCACTAACTATTTAATAAACGCGAATACGAGTTGTACCGACCCATTTGAGTAACCGATAACCAATTTAGCCCCGATACTTATAAAAATCATTTTCCAACAGCCCGTACATTAAACCGAAGCTATCCAAACTGAATTGGTCATCACTCATACCTCGCGTTAAACGCAACAATCTACCATACTAGCCAACCGAAAACACTCTTTCAAACTACAACTAGTTGACCAATCAAACGAACACCAATTGACATGATTTTAAAGTATGTTATACTACACATACCTAGAAATATTTTGGTGCAAAAACCTCAACCAAAACAGTCCCAAAACCGCTCAATTGGATAGCCACCCGGTTAACCTAAAACAAGCTATTTATCGATCAATACGAGAGATATAATGACCAATTAAGGTGTAAAAAACTTGGGAGAACATAGAACTAACCTTTAGAAAGGGTTTTGTGTTATAATAAAAAAATTTATAATAAAAAATTTTATTATAAAAAGTGTTATAATAAAAAAATGTTATAATATAACTAACCCTAGTCTCCCCCCCCCCCCCCCCCCCCGCAGAAAGGAGGGGGTGGGGGCTAGGGTTTTGTGTTATAATAAAAAATGTTACACTTTAGTTCTTAGAGTTGGAAGTATACAGCAAGTTGTAAGAAAGTAAATGGATTTAACGTACCGGAAAGATGATAAGGTCATCGAGGAACGCCGGATAACTCCCGAGAAATATACATACTTTACAAGCTTTGCATCTTTGGACCAAAAAATAACGGGCGTTACAAAATTAAAATAGACAATTTATCCTATTATATTATTCAACCTTTCAGTACTTTTGTAACACCTGTTAGCTCCGGTTTGAAGAACTAAAGCTTGTAGAGTATGTATAACTCTCGGGACTTAACCGACATTTCTCGGAAGCCTTCACGTCATCCCGGTACATTAAAGAACATAAATTTTCCTCCCGTTTTGCCATACACATCAATCTGGAGGGACTAGAGTGTAACATCTTATGTTATAACACAACAAACCCTAGCCCCCCTAAAGCTGTTTGCGATCGGCAGCTTCATCAAGGCCAAGACCCACGTTTTTTTTCTTTTGCAGCCAATTCTAAGCCTTAGAACTTCAATTCAAGGTATGTACTAGGATTCCCCAAGTCTTTTTCACGTTAATTGACCCTCATATTGCGCGTATTAATCGAAAACATCTTGTTGTAGACTAACTGGGTGGCTGCCCAATTGAGCGTTTCCGGGGCTGTTTCGAGTGAGGTTTTCTCATCAAAATCCCACTAGGTAAGTCATGTACATCATATTAAAATTTCGTGGTCATTGGAGGTGTTTAGGTCGGTCAATCGATTTTAGTTCGAAAACTAGGGTTTATCGGGTGTAGAATTGCAAATTGTTGAGTTTGATGCGTTAGTTGATCGGGTGACCGACCGATTCAGTTTGTGCAGCCCTAGGGGGGGTTTAAGGGCTGTGGAAAAATTATCTTTTTGGTGCTCGGGGCTGTCGTGGTTAATGCTTCGTCAATAGAGTCGGCGGTGCGCGAATTTTCGTTTAAATGTTAAAGTAAGTGTTGTAAAAAGGAACCGTCAACCCTATCTACTCGGGTGACATAATTATGATGAATTAAAAGAGTTAAAATGGAGTTTGGTCCATTCGGGGCTGGTTCGTTAATAAACGGTTTTAAGGTTTATTGCACGCGCATTCGAACCGATTTGACTATCTTTGGGCCTTGGGCCAAGTATTTGGCCTTGGGCCAAGTTGTTGGGCCTTGGGGCAAGTTGTTGGGCTTTGGGCCAAGTATTGGGCCTTCGGCCAAGTTTTTGGGCCTTGGGCCAAAGTGTTGGGCTTGTACGGCCCATTAGGCTAGAGTGTTCCTACAGTCTAGTTTAGTAACGCGTAATGTATAATTTACAGGCCCTTGCTTGTGATTTTGCCCTTAGGAACTTCCTAGCTCGTTGCAAGTATTCGATCGATCTCAGGTGAGTTCTTGATGCCCCATTTAACTCTTTTTAAGTTTTGGGCTAGCATGCACACCTAAGTGTTTTTCTTACTTGATGAAATGTTTTGAATGGTTTTACATAAGCTTGCTAGTATTGGTAGGCCTTGGAATGTTATAGAATGTGTATGTATATATATATTTATATATATTTAGAATGGCCAATATTTGGCGAATGTTGTAGTCGTCTCGACTACTGAATGTTGCGGATGCCTACCTTGTGTTTGTATGCGCCGAATGTTACGTGTTTGGGTTGTACGTTTGCTCGACCCTAAATGTTTGTAGTCGTTTCGACTATTGAATGTTGCGTATGCCTACTTTGTGTTTGCATGCGCTGAATGTTACGTGTTTGGGTTGTACGTTTTCTCAGCCCTGAATGTTATTTATTGAATGTTATATATATATATATATTGATATATATAGGAATGCACGTATAGAGATGCTTATACGTAAGAATGACCATTTATCGAATGTGGTGACCTAACCGATGTATTTCCATTTACCATTTTAAAACCGTTGGAAGGATTATTTACAAATTTTGTTACTTATTTAAAACTTGAATTCACTTAGCTCAAGCTGACTTTGTGTGCATGTTAGTGTAAGTTTCAGGATTTGGAAGAGGATGCCTTATCGCTTGGACGTGCACGGAGCTACTTGGATGGTGAAGGGCAAACTGAAAGAAAGAATTGTTATGAATATTTTATTTCAAGGAAACTTATAAAAGTTATATTTACTTTGGATTTTGGGCAAAATTCCCGGGTTTCGGGAACTTATTTCATAATTCATGTTTTCCGCAAAATTGATACTCTGATACGTTGGTTTTAATGGAAGAAACGGTTTTTAAGTTTATTTAATTTTACGAGTGTTATGAATGATTACCAACTGTGGGGTTCCTGGGGTTCGGGACCTTACAACTTTATTCATCCTAAAAAGTAAATAAATAAATAAATAGAAAATTTTTTTCTATATGGCCCATATAGGCCTATACAGCAGTACTTTACTTGTTTAAAAAAAATAAATAAATAAATAAATAAATAAATAAATAAAATAATTATCTATGCGGGCCGTACAGGCTTGTACCACCGTTTAGACCTATACAGCCCGTATAGGGCTATGCGAGACAATAGAAACAATGATCGACAATGTTTGGCACAAACGAACACAACTCAGGTGTTATACTACCCATATACTTTTTTCTATTCTTTGATTTATCTTCCATTAACTTGGGTGCATGAGGTTTTTTATTTTCTTTTGAGGATTTCTTTGGACTATTAAACTTCTATTTAATCTTCTTCACTTTAATATTGAATAGATGTTTTAGTTGAGTTCTTATAAGCTTTTCAATATCAAACTCGGTCCACCCCTTTCTTGCAAGAAGTTTATTTGTTCAGCCATATTATTGGTGATCTGGCTCTTGAACTTCTTTCTTTATCTTCTTTTCTTTTTTTATATTATCTTCCTCCAATCTCTTTTCAATCTTTTCTTTGACAAATTTATGAGTTTTGCTTGATTAATGTCTGAGTTTCTTTGACTTTTTTTATGTTTTGAAGACTCACCAGCCTTCTTCTTGGTTCTCGAAACAATTCTTTCCACATGCTTCTTAATTTCTTCATTAGTTATGCCATTATCATGTTCTGGATCATAAATATTTCTAATCGAGAATTCCTCTTTTACTATTTACTTTTCTTAGCTCAGCAACTCTTCTCTCCTCTTTTTCTTCTTTCTTCTTAATGAAATAATCATGATCTTGATCACTAAGATCCTTATTTCATTGAAATTCATTCCATAGCCAAGCAAAGTTTTGATTCTTGCATTTAGCCTCCGTTTCTCATCAAGACTCTTCTGAATGTTTTTCATTTGCTCCTCAGTAATTGTGACATGAGGGCTTGTTTCCTTTTCAGCTTCAGCTTCAGCTTCAGCTTTAGGCTTATCAGCCATATCTTCAAAAGTATCATCCAAATCATCTTTAGACAAACTGTCTTGAGCACTAATCTTGGGCTCATCAAGCTTAGGCTCATATTCTTTCTTCTTGAATAATTTCTTCAGAAATGTCTTTCTCTTTAATGTATCTTGCAACATATTTGACTCTTCCTTTCTTCCCTGTTTGTGTTAAAGGTTCATGTGTTTTCTCTTTTGTCTCTTATGATTGTTCAGGAATAGAAGACTTTGGTGGAGATTAAATAATTAGTTCTTGAATAGTTAGTTCAGCTGTTTGGATCTTTTTCTTCTTTCTAGCATAGGAAACAATTTCATCAGCCCAAACTCTCTTTTCATACACAAATCTTCAACCTTCTTCTTTGGTTCACCATTCTTCAAATCAATCAAAGATTCAATTATATCTAGAGGAATTTCTTCCTCACCTTCCATCTCAGCTTCCTCTCTTAACTGTTTCTCCATGTTTGCTTGTTGAAGGAGGATTCTTTGTCCTTCAATATTTTTTCTCAGATACAAGAAAGTAGATTAAATGTTGATACAATTTATGTCGTTTCGGTCTTTGTTTAGAATGTTTTGGTCTTTATTAAGTCTAAGGACTAGTTTGAGTTTTATGTATAGTTCATTCACTAAGTCTGTTTAGGGAATGAGACTATTTTGTTAAGCCCATACGATAGGTTGTTAGCGTTAGGAATTAGATTATATAAGGCCATTTGCTTGGATTTTATAGCGAATGTTGTAGCGAAAGGAGTCCATTCGCTAAGTATGTTTAGCGAATGGGCTGAGGTCTATATATAATTCTATAACTTATTTCTAATTAACGATTTTGATATTTTACGAACTAGTATCTTGTTATTCTGCCCGATTTCTCTCTCAAAACACACACAAACACACAGTGATCCCTAATCTGACCTAATAAACTATAATCATACGACTAGATCCTGATAAGCTCATATGAACATGAAATCAATTGTTCTCAAGTGGTATTAGAGCTATATAACTGTCTGATTAGTTGATTCATGAATTGAATTTGGTTTATCAAGGTGTCTTGAATCGATTTTGATACTCGGACAAGTATGGTCTGGTTTTTGATCAATTCGCTCAAATCAGTTGTTGAATTGATTGAATTATGAATTGAGGATTGATATGTTAGATGTTAATTGGATTGGGGTTGATTCATGTGACATTCGTGACAAAATCGAGTATGCCTTAGTATTTTTTTATCGAATAAGCAATTAGCCGCTTATTGCATAACAAGCAAACGAATAACCGAACGGGTCTATTTATGACCCGGATATCGGGGAGGGGGGGGGGGGAATCTATAAGTGATATACGTTTAATACAAGCCAAAATATTAATATTATGGCCTAGTACGATAGCAAACCAGTTAAACAAAAACATGCTAGTTTAACTATCCGCTATGGGTTTAAACGCGAAAGAGAGTTACAAAAAAGCATTGTATCATCCGTTAAGCCAAAAAAGATTTACAAAATACTTAGTGGGAATGTTTTAAGTGATCCGTGAAAATATTTTTGATTTTTACAAACAAGTAGTATGTTTTTATAAATTTATACAAAAATGGCAGAAAAACGAATGTTTTCACACTATTTGTTGTACTTGATATATTTTCCACGCCAAAAACCGAACTGTAACATTTGTTAAATTTCGGATCAAAAAACCCGACCCATTTTAAAAATTTTATTTATTATCGGTCTATTGTTATTTTTATCAATCATTTATTTTACTTCACGACGCTCTATATATATATATGTATATATATATATAATAATCTAACTATCAAAGAATTGTCAAAACAACCCCTAAACTAAACTTTAACCACCTTTGCACCCTTAGGGACCAGATTGCAATTAACTTTCAAAATAATCTATTCTTTCTTCTTTCCCCTTCACGACCGTAATACCCCACTCTTTGCTTGGACCTTAATTCACGGGGTAATCAATATAATTAATAACACCAAGTCAATCCCCGTCAAAACAACGATTCTACCAACGATCTAATTTTAGGAATCATGTGAATTTGTCAGCTAACGCATTCAATCACGAGCCACGGCTGAAACGAACTCCATTACCCTATATATACTCAATGAAAACACAATTAAACTTGCACACATATTCACCCTAATCCCACGATATAAACCCCTAACCTAATTCCAGTAAAGAAGCCGTGTAAAACCATATCTGAATTCAAGCTTGAGCCGTGAATCATTGTAGCCAATAACAACTTTAACGGTAATCTTTATATGCATTACACTCGCGCTTAACCGATGATTAAAAGCCCTAAATCAATTTTGACAAACAATGATCCTTAAACGATTTCTTGTTCTGGGGTTTGATTTGGGGAAATTATAAGAACTGGTTTTCATATTTAAATTATCAAATTCATTACTTATACAAGTTTAAGCACTGGCCTGATGGCCAGCGCATGTTGGTTAAGATGTGGACTGGCCTGGGGTGCGGGGTCGAACCTACCTAGGCCCGGCTTGCTTAATTTTTTTTATTCTTTGATCTTTTTATCATTTTAATTATAATATAATACTTAAGGAACATTATTTTTAACAAACCGAAACTCGAGATATTAATTTTTGGACTTTTAAACCTTTTCCCGACATCTACTTATTATACAAATTCATGTATTCATATGTATACATAGATGTATTTTTATTGTTACATAACTGGAATTCCAATAAACTTGTATATACATTCGTCGTATGAACCGAACTTTGTTCATTGATCAAAACTCATTTGTTTTTCGTTTAACTTTCCCGTTAATAGATTTATACCTATCTTATTTATTTAATAATAATAATAATAATAATAATAATAATAATAATAATAATAATAATAATAATAAACCAAGGTTCAAATAATTTATCCCGCTAATAAACCTACATGTGTATAATATATATATTCTCCTCATATATATTTAAAATAAACCGAATTAGTAAACGCTTGAATAATATAGTTTATAATTTTTCCCGTTATCATAAATCATGAGCAACATTTATGGTTTTATTTATCAATGTAAAATAATAATAATATTAATACTAATAATAAATGTAATAATAATAAAATAGCGTAAATCCATAAAGTCTCCAAATTCCTTTTAAACCGATTAGTAACTATTATATTGCGTTGTATTATTTTTATTTGTTTATACTCTCTAGCTATATTATTTACAAATAGTAAATGTAATAATATTATTAAGTAAATAAAATAATCTAAACCCTAAAACGACTTCAAAACTTTCCAACTTATTATCAACCACAATAATGATGATCAAACTAATAAGATCCCATCAAATCTCAATTCATTTTGTATTATAAATTTTTGTTTGTTTATTAATATTATTGTTAATAAATAGGACCTATTGTGACGTATCCCAAGAAGCGTGACAAAGCCTATGTTAACTCCTTATCATCCTTTCACCCACATTAATCCATTCGGTAAAGTAAGTAATTCACATCCCCCTTTTTACCGTTTTACATTTTGGGGCGTTATGCGTTCACAATTCAAATACTTAATTTCACACTACAATTCCCTTATTTGTGTTATATGATATTGCTCAATTAGTTATACGTGCAAATGTGACTATGTGTTTATTTTATGTTTTGGTGGTTGATATCTCATCCTCATCCTCATCCTCATACTCATTAGTATGATCATACGCCGTCGGAGTAGCTCATTATCTATGTGATTCGAGTGAAAAGACAATTTTTATATTTATTGTTATGCTAGATGTAGTAGTTCATATTTATCGCAAAACCTTGATTACTTGCTCAACTTTATGTTGACAAACAATATATTTTCACGCATGGCGCACGTAGCTATATTGGATGAAACAAGAGATTAAAGAGAAGATTGGACTTTAGGTTGCATGAGTAATAAAGACTGATTTTGTTCTTATTTATTTAAGTTGTAATGCTATTTAATTCGAGACAATGTTTGTGTTTTTACGTACTTAAATTATATGAAATAAATAATTTAAATACTGACACGTGCATTTACTTTAGTGTCTTTTAAAGCTATGATACAATTATGTTGCGCCCTGACATATTCCGCCTTAGGTTGGGGTGTGACACGAACCCGAAATAAATTTGTACTCAGTACTTCACGATCGAGCACGCAAATCGAGGCAAGCTAATTAAATTGGAGCCCAAGGGAGGGGGGGGGCCTAGGCTGCGGCCGCAAAAGGGGTCCCCCAAGCTTTCCTTTCCTTTATTATATAATATTACATGATTTTTTTAACTCATACTTTGATGAAGATCTGATTATACTCTCTGCTATTCAACGAAACTCAAAAAAACTCAAGGTAATTTCATATTTTTTTATCCATTTTAACATGTTTTACTTCGGATTAATCTCATATCAATATAGTATAATTGCTAAAAATCACTCCTAACCATGTGAAAGTCCTAAAAATGGTCCAAAAACATGTTTTGATCATACACATGGTTAGAATCATACTCTTTTTTGGCCATACACACGGATTAGAGGGTTTAAACGATGTTTTTACTGTTTAAAAGTTCGGTTTAAAGCCCTAACTGAAACCCTAAGTTTTGAGGTTTATTTGTTAATGGTACATGCTTGGTTTGTGATATAGGACCTGTACTTAGCTTATATAGAAGCACAAGAACCTGGAAATTGGATAAGGAGAGCGAAAACGGGTGAAAACCGCAAAGGTAACGTCGAATTGCTCGATTACGGACTGCTTACGATTCGATTATGATGTGCATATCGTTAGGTTATAAAATTTTTCAAGAACAACTGGGATCATATGAGTGAGTCCCTGTCCAAATTTGGTAATTTTTCGACCATCCGAGAATATTTGGCGAATTTATTACCGATTTGGGGCGTTTATTTGGGAAAAATATTTAAAATTCTTGAAAAATTATGAAATTATGTGGGGAACTCAGATTTGATATAATATGATCACATATGAAATTTGGGATCATTTGGAAAACCCTTAGTAAGTTTTGTGGATTCACGTTTATTCGAGATTTCATAGTCGTTTTTGGCTTGAAAAGGGTATTTGGCAAGGTTGTTAGTGTCTGGAAATTGAAAAGGTGGATTTGGGGAATATTTCAATCACTCAAGAATTTTGGCAGATTTTTTGGAATTTTTTTGGTATAAACGGACAATTTTCGGGCGAAATATAACATATAAAATGATTTTTATTAATTCATAAATCAATAAATAATTCCAGAAATATTTTTTTGAAAATAAAAATATTTTAATTGATAAGTGATAAAATTTTCATAATTTAAAGATTAACGGATAATTAATTGTGCTAATTCAAAAAATAAGCAAATTTAATTATGATAAAAGCTGACGAGTTCGTGATTAACGAACCTGTTGGAATATCAGAACAACAAGAGTGATCAAAAATCGTATTTTTGGGTTAATTAAATAAAAACAAAATTTTTGTGCGAAATTCGGATAATTTGAATAGATTGTGCGCATTTTTCTCCAGATCAAACTGAATAAACGGTAACGAGCCTCGCAGCGAATCTAGACCACTAAAGTGTGATATTTCTTTATAACTTAATCATTTTATCAACCAACACGTTTACCCAAGCTTACATCCCATAATTGTTTTCTAAACGAATAAACGAACAACTTGGCCCAGCTGGTAAAACGGGAAAACTGTGCCAAGTTCGTTTTGAGTATTATGCATTGAACAACATCACAATCTAAGCCTATTAACACTTCCTGGGTGTAACAGCTATACCCAGACTAGCTATACAGCCTAGTTTAGTATAATGATTATAAAAATATTAAAATATTAATATTATTATAATATTCATTATAGGGACTAGTGATACAAGTTATACGAACTACGAGCCGACGCTGTACTGAATCTCGATTAAATCGTGAGTTTCATGACCCCACTTTAAACTGTTTTTACGAAATTTTAGGGTGAAAAACATGCTGATACATACCTATATACCTAAAATTGTTTGATGATGGGAATTATTTAAGTGCTAACACACGAAAGTCCCTACGAACACAATGATTAACTTCGAGCCGGCGGCTAGTGAATAGTACTATTGGTTTTACAAACGTAAACGGAATCGGCCTGGTTGCTGTTTCACACATAACGCCGTTTTCACATGACCATTGTTGGGACTTATATTTTAGACCGACGCATCGAATTATTACTATTATGGGTGAAAAATAATTAATATTTTTGGTCTCAACCAAGGGTGGATGGCTTGAAGACCAAGACATGCTAGACTCGTATAAATAGATGTTATTGTTAATTTGTCTAGTATGAGTGTATTGTGTATTGTGTGAGATCTAGGGTTTTATCTCTTAGAGAGAGCCGCCGCCTCTAGGATGAACTCTTCTAGAGGTGGCAAATCTTTATTGTATGTATGTGTGTTTGTATGAGTGCTCAACCTCCTCAGAAAATTGGAATCTTCTCAACCTCCTCAGAAAATGGCTAAGTATGGACTTCGAGCAAGCCTAGACGATCGAGCATGGTTTTACTACTTCGAGCAAGGTCTTCAGAACCTTAAATGGTTAATTCTTCTAAGTGTTAAGACTTCGAGCAAGCTACACTTCAATGAGAAAGAGTATTCTTCTATCGAGCATGGATTGCAAATCGAGCAAACAGCTTGATCATACAAGTTTTAACCATGTGTTACGAGCACAGGATAATCGAGTACATGGGGACAAGCATGGATGCAATAAGAAGATGTCACGTTATCAAAGCAAGGACTTCGAGCACAATTCAGTTCCTGAGCAAGATTTACATCTGAGCATGATAAAGATTGCTGAATAAGAAAATCTGAAGACATCAAGAAGAATGAGCTTGCTCGATGGACTAGTTCGAGCAAAGCATGGACCAGTCAAGAAGAATGAAGTCTGCTGGAAGGGAATATCTTCACTAAAGATATTCTAAGTAAAGTATGCTCAAGGACACTCATCGAGCATACCTAGCATAGTGAGTTTGCTCGAGTAAGAGTGTTACCTTGCTCGTGGACTCAACACTTGTATTATTATGTATTTCATTATGTAATGTTTAGGAACTTCTAGAAGGAATATCAGGGTCTATAAATAGGGGTCCTAGGATACCTTTTAGGACACGGATATCCAGACGGAATTACAGGCTGACACACACTGAATACGAAAAACATTCCAAAGAATATTCCCTTTGTTTTGTCGTACATCCGCTGCCGCCATCACACGAAACCCTAAACATTCCTTTCACTGTTTCATTAATGAATCATTTAATAAAGTGAATCTTTGTCTTTGAATGAGCATTTATTGATTATCTATTATTGTTTTGTGTTTGCTATTTACACTCCTTCGTTCCCACTCGTTGGATATCCTGATTCCGCCGGGATATTCAACAAGCCTTTTGGGTATTCGAGTCGTTGTGGTCTTGTCAACCTTTTAGAAGGTTTCACCCAACTCACAGTCCTGACAAGTGGTTTCAGAGCTTGAGTAAGCTCGCTGAAGGCCACGGGACTGAAGGTGTGTGATAAAGCTTGAAGCTTTACTCTGTTTTACTGCTACAAATCTCAGATCTGATAAAAATGGAAGACCAGGAAGTTTCTACCAACAAGATTCCAAGGTTGCTTGGACAGGAAAACTTCATCAAATGCAAGGTGCTCTTCGAAGCAGCCGTGAACTACAACGACCCAGAACTTTAGACTTCCATTACCGAAGGAAACTATGTCCCCTCAACATCTCCAAACAATAATGCCACCGTTGAGCTAAAAATGAAGAAACGGGATGATAAGGCTTTGTCAATGCTGAAGTTAGGGCTTTCTTGGGAAATTTTGACAACTGTAAGTCATCATAAGACCGTAAAGGGTATGTATGATGCAGTTATCGAAATGTTTGAAGAGAATACTAAACTTAGAGACATCACGAAAGACAGACTGAAGCAGCAACTTGACAGGTTCAAGTTTAAAGACGGAGAAAGATTGAAATCAGTCTTGCAGAGGTTTATGACGATTGTAAACGACATAAGAACAACTGATTTACAAATCTCTTTGACGTGATAAAAGTAGATATTAATTTATTAACTAAATAAACTCTAATCTAGACACTAAGTAATAATTCTAGACTCTTAACTTAACTAAAACTACTAACCGGCAAGTGAACCGGTCGACTCTAGTACAACTAAGTAAGTCCGGATATCGAACCCACGAGACTCTTTGATTTACGTAAACTAGCTAATTAGACTCAACTACAAACATGACTATTTATTTCTTATTATTTATTAAAGAGGGGGGGGGGGGGGGTTTACTAAAAACTAAAATTAAACTAATTAATAAAACTAAAGATGACTCAACTTAGATCTTAGACTTAATGCAGATGATGATGGAAAACCACCTAGGCTAGAATCCCTAAAGTTTTAGTTATCACTTAATCGGAAAATGCTTGTTATGGAACTGGGATCATAAAATATTCACTTAAAAGAAAACCCGAACAGGACCCCGACCCTTCTCAAGAAGTGACCTATGGATTTCTATTAAGTTCTTAAAAACACCAATTTTAATATTAAACTTCCTTACGGTTATCTAATTAATTATGAACAAGTACCTTGAAAACGAAATCCTACCTTACAGCACGGAAATCAAAGGCAGTTTAATAAATTCATTCGACATTAATAGACAAAGTTGAAAAGTCAAACCTAGACGGACTCCTTACGAAGAACTAAATCTAGCAATCTTAATCAACCAAGACCTATCAAATAACCTATCACCTTACAGCTTTTTAGGTTAGTAGCACACTTTTATTTATTTGATTAATAATATTGTTTCTATGATCTTATTATAAATCAATCACAAACTAGTCAAGAACACACATAAATGACCTAACAGAATCTACGAAACAATCATCAAAGACTCTGTGAAACAATAAAATTCACCAAATAAAACCAAGCACACATATGCGTCAAATAAATAATATTAAACTTTTTACTTATTCATAAACCCATAACGAAAAGCAATTCCCAAATAAAATAAAAACGTAAATCAAAGGTTCATCATAAGCCTAGGCGGTCTAAGGGTTTAGCTAACAACCATATTCAAGACCAAAAGATAATAAACAGGTTCAAACAATAAATTCATGACGAAAATAATAATTTCAAACCGAATAATAATAATGTTTGGATGAGTAGGTGTTGAACCCAAACGCTTTTTGCTCGAACCAAGGCTTGCTCCTTCTCTTTTCTTCTTTCTTTGCGTGACCCCCTCTGATAGCCGTAGGGTTCTCCCTTTTCTTCTTTCGAACTCCAAATATATATATAGAAGATGGTTTTTTTAGTTACCGACATCGAGTTTCTTTCTTTACTTAATGGGCTGCTAAACCTATTTAATTGGGCTCGCATTCATCAATTTAATAGGACTTTATTTTTTGTAATGGAGACATGGAGCCCACTAGATTAATTAGTCAATGCAAATTAATTCCACATGTTTCGTTTGGAGATTGAGCCACGTTTACTTTCACTTTCCCTCACCTGCATTAGAATATGAACAAATTCATATATTATATATTATTATATATGCATTATATTTAAATGGAATTATAGTATGTGAATAAAAATAATATTCTTACAAACTTGTATAGAGCAATTTTCATGGATTGTAATAAAAAATAGCATTTATAAAATATATTTGGATATCCACTCGAATATTCACTCGTTGATTACAAGCTTAGCAAAAGTACTTCGTTTTAGCTCGTTTATTCATAAAACAATTAAAACGCATATATGAGCCAACTAAGAATAATATTCAATAGAAACCTAGCTCAACGCACTAAAAAATATAAAAAATATTTATATAATTATATATATTTTTTAGACCACATCACTCTGACTTTGAGCTGAACTAAAAGCTTTTATCATCACTATCCGGGGAATGGTACACTGCCAGCAAGTTTATCAAAGAAAAGGCCAGTTTTCCCATTTTCAAGTTAGATGATGTGATTGCCTTTCTCAAGGCTGCTGAGCATGAGATGATAGAGAACCATATGATTAGAGAGGACAAGCCAAGCTTTCAAGTGAACAATGCTCTTGTAGCACCAATGAGCAACCTCTCAATCAAGAACCAGTAGCCTATCATTGAGGAACCATCAGACACAAGTTCAACTTGCAGTGGCCAATCCAGATTCAATGTTCAGCTGATTGAAGATGACACCCCCTCTGCAGCAAATGGGCAGTCAACATTCTTGCTGAATAATAATGCTCAAGGAACAGATTATCAAGCATTGTTCTCTATGTTTACTGAGTCATACCATGCTTTTGTCGCCAAGAACCTGATTAACATAAGTATTGTTCAGGAAGATCTTGAACAAATTGATGCTGATGATTTGGAAGACATGGACATAAAATGGCAAGCAGCTATGTTGGTAGTAAGAAGCAAAAGGTTGTATAACAAGACTGGCAGAACAAGTTTCAATGGACCAAATGAAAGAATTGGGTTTGACAAATCAAAAGCCATCTGTTATAACTGTCAACAACCAGGACACTTTGCTAGAGAGTGTAACATGCTAAAGCAAGTTGGCAATCAAGTTAGCCAGAATCAATTCTATCAGAACCAGAACCAGAACTTCCAGCAGAGAAATCAGATTTCCAACCAAAACCCCTATCAAAATCAGAACAGAACCCAGCAACAAACATTTCAACCATAAAGAAACCATCAAATGCAGGTTCACTCAAATCAGATCAGAACAAATCAAAACAATGTGAACCAGTAGAGAGATCAAGGAAATGTGGCTGTTACCAGGGTGCCACAGGATGGAGAATTTGATTGGAGTAATCATGCAGCTGAAATGGAGAAGGAAAATGTTGCATTTATGGCTAAAGTGCATAACAAGGCTGAATCCTCAAATGCTCAGGTACAATCTGATATCTCAATTTCTGATCTTCTTATTACAATTGATGAATTAAATCAGGAGATTGGAAAGTGGAAAACTGAGTGTGGAAAAAAGGAAGTCTTCTTAAATGTCGATGAAGCAAGTGAAGCAACCTATGAAAGTCAAATCAAGGGGCTTGAAGAGGATTGTATGATGGCATACCAAACCTAACCAAGAATGACAATTGAAATTGAAGGGTTGAAGTAGATGTATGAAGAAGAGAAGATGAAGAATGTTGAATTGCTAATTCAAATGGAATTCTTGAAGAACCTTGTTTCTACAGGCAATATTGTGGGTTATGTTAATAAAATGACTGATGAAGAGAAGTATAAAAAGGTGCCACCACCTTTTTGTGATAGATACCCACTGAAGGTAGACAAGGAGAACAGAAGTGAGTATCTTAAACAATTCAAGAATGTTTTTGATGATAAGGCTGAGTTTGCTAAACAATACGCTAATTTGACTGTGGATGAGAATGTAGAGTTTGCAGTAAAGCAGAGTGAGGGGCAAGAGATTGAGAAAAGTGAAAAGAAAGAAGGTAAGAAGAAGAAGTGGAGTGAGTACTCCAGTGAAGACAGTAACTGCAGTTGTGGAAGCTCTAAGTCATCTAAGAGCAAGAAGAAGAAAAGCTCAAGCAAAATGAAAAGTGATAAGATTCCTCTTCTACCAAATATTACTCCAAAGTTGAAAAAGCACAATGAGAAGATGAGAAGAGAACATGTAGTTTTTGACATATGTGCAAGACCACAGCCTGTTATCAAGAAA
Organism: Bidens hawaiensis; assembly: GCF_021521415.1. Taxonomy (NCBI): domain Eukaryota; kingdom Viridiplantae; phylum Streptophyta; class Magnoliopsida; order Asterales; family Asteraceae; genus Bidens; species Bidens hawaiensis. Next base: position 780,634 of record NW_027491074.1, on the reverse strand, counting down.
AGAACAGAAGAAACTGTGAAATCTTCCTATGATCAGTCACATCCACAAATATCCAGTTTTCTCTAACCATGAGTTATTTAATATTGGGGATGTTGATTATGTGTCAATGAGAAGAAATTCAAGAGAAGAAGAAGGAAGCTCATCAAGAACTCCCTCCAAGCTGAAGAAAATTGTGTTTGTCAAAGAAAAGTATCCACAAACAACTAACATCAGTGAGCCAATCAAGATGGGTTTCTCTAACACTCTGTGTCCAAAGACCTCTTTAGGCTTTGACTTTCCCAAACCCAGTGACAAAATCAAAGACCAACAATTGCTTGAAGATATGGGAAATTTTGCCAAAGTATGGTGCAAGAAATGTGATGCCTATGGACATCACATTGATTCTTGCTAGATTCTTCAGGACACATTTGACATTCCTGATGTAGTGAGTGGATTTGATATGAAGAGTTACAAAGAAATGTATGAGAAATACTTGAGTGGAAATAGAAAACCATTTGGTAGTAAGGAACAAAGGCAGATCCTAGAAAAGAAACTACAGACCACTTTGAAAATCAAGTAAAATGCGAAAGAGTCACATAAAACTGAGAAGAACAAAAGGTCAACTGATAAGGGAAAAGCAAAGATAAGACCAGGAGTTCTTAATGGTGATGAGAAGTTTTTGTTAAAACAGGGATTTGAACCAAGAGGGTTCCAATGGAAGACTAAGAAGGATGTAATTGAAAAGAGGAACTATGTGATTGAGCAGACTGAAGAATTAATCAAATCACAAGTTGTGAAGAATGGATCAGATTCTGACACAGATGAAGAATGTGAAATTGTGTATGAAGATCCACTTCCAGTTCCAGTTCCAACTCCTGATGAATCTTCCACTGACACTGAATTACACACTGATGCAGTTTGTAAATCAGATTCCAACTAATTCTGTTTTATGTGTATGTGCAGGAACAGTCCTTGAATAACAATGATTTATGGTACATGGACAGTGGCTGTTCCAGGCACATAACATGTGACAAGACTGCACTGATAAATTATGAAAGAAAATACGAAGGGCCAGTTGCCTTTGGGAGTGATGAGAATGGAGGGAAGATAGTTGGAAGAGGAACACTCACAAATGGCAAGGTATCATTTGAGAATGTTCTACATGTTGAAGGACTTCAATACAATCTATTGAGCATTTCTCAAGTATGTGACAAAGGATACAAGGTAGCCTTTAATGATGAACATTGCCTGATTTTGAAGCCTGAGTTTGTGATTCCAACTGAAATGATAATGATGATGGCTCCAAGAAATGGCAACCTCTATGAACTGAGAATGAACACTGCGACTTCAAGAGGTGGTTCATGCTTTGTATCCAAAGCAACTAAAAATGAAACCAAGCTATGGCATAGGAAGATGTGCCATGTAAACTTAAAGAACATGAACAAACTTGTAAAAGGTGAACATGTTGTTGGCCTTCCCACAAGAGAGTTCAAATTGGAAGAAAAATACACATCTTGCGTAAAAGGAAAACAACATAAATCCTCACATAAAAGAAAAATGATAAACACCATTGATGAGGTATTGGAACTGTTACACATGGATCTATTTGGTCCTGTAAGTGTTCCAAGTATTGGAAAGAAGAGATACTACCTGGTGATCACTGATGATAATTCAAGATTTTCTTGGGTATACTTTATGGGCAGCAAGGATGAAACCCCAGACCTGATCAGATCCTATGTGCTAAAGATGGAAAATCAGCTTGAAAGGAAGGTGAAGGTCATTAGAAGTGATAATGGGACAAAATTCAAGAATGGAATTATGGATGAATTCTGCACTTTTAAGGGGATTTTTTAACAATACAGTGCACCAAGAACTTCTGAACAAAATGGTGTTTTAGAAAGAAGAAACTGAACATTAATAGAAGCTGCAAGGACCATGATTGCTGATGCCAATCTGCCAGTCACCTTCTGGGCAGAAGCAATCAACACTGCATGTTATGTGCAGAACAGGGTTCTATTAAACAAGGATCAAAATAAGACTCCATATAAGGTTATCTTCATAAAAAAGCCTTATGTGAAGTTCTTAAAGCCTTTTGGATGCAGATGCTCACTCCTAAACATAAAGGACTATTTGAACAAATTCCAGTCCAAATCAGTGGAATGCTTCTTTGTGGGCTACTCATCTCATTCAAAGGCCTACAGAGTTCATGTGAAGGAGCACATGGTGGTCATTGAGTCATTAGACATTGATTTTCAATGAAAATCATTTTAACAATGTTGATGGTCCCAAATGGCTGTTTGATTTAGAGAAAATGATCAAGTCATTCAAAATCTACAATGAAGATATGGATGACAGTATGTACAGAACCAGCTTTGAAGAAAATGGAAAAGATAAACAAGTTGATCTGGACAAACTGTGGACATCAGTTGCTCCTGAAGCAAATGGATTTAATTTTGGTTAAGCACCCATGGAGTAGCTGATGTTGAAAGGACTGGACAGGAGGCTGCAGTTGAAGTCTCAAATGAAGGTCCAAGTGATGTTGAAAGTGAACCTATTCAAAGTCGACAACCTGCTCAGAATGAAAGGATACATCAATTTGAAGATAGGTTTCAATCTTGATTAACTCATTGCAATTTGGAGTAAATGAAGCATCAACATCTGAAATCAATCAAACTCAAGAATCTGATGAAAGTCAAGAAAGAATTGAAGATGAATCTACTGTGTTAAACATGACAAATCTAGAGACATAAGTGTCTGCACAACAAGTTGTGGAGACTTCCTCTGTCGAAAGAAATCACCCTGCAGAGAACATCACAGGAGACATAAATGAAAGAGTTACCAGAAGCTCATATGAAAAGGCCAACATCTGCCTGTATGCCTGCTTCTTATCCCAAGTTGAACCAAAGAACATCAATCAAACATTAAAGGACAATAGCTGGGTAGAAGCCATGCAGGAAGAATTAGCCCAGTTCAGAGACTTGCATGTATGGGACTTGGTGGACAAGCCTAGAGGCAAGTATGCTATTTGAAAAAAATGGGTATTCAGGAACAAAAAGGATGAAAGGGGGATAGTGATCAAGAACAAAGCAAGATTGGTAGCTCTAGGATGCTTACAGGAAGAAGGAGTGGACTTTGAAGAAGTCTTTGCTCCAGTTGCAAGACTAGAAGCTAGCAGGATCTTTCTGGCATATGCAGCATCAATGAACATTAAAGCCTTATCAACTTGAAGTAAAATCTGCATTCTTGAATGGAAAGATAGATGAAGAAGTTTATGTCACTCAACCTCCTGGATTTGAAGACCCAGTTCATCCAAACAAGGTTTACAAGCTCAGCAAAGCACTTTATGGACTACATCAAGCACCAAGAGCCTGGTATGATGAGCTGTCAAACCATTTGTTGGAAAATGGTTTATGCAGAGGAGCCATTGACAAGACTTTATTCTATAAAAGAAGAAACAAAGATCTGCTATTGCTTCAAGTGTACGTGGATGACATTGTCTTTGGCTCTACATATGAACAAATGTGCAAAGAGTTTGAGCAAGTGATGAAGTCCAAGTACAAAATGAGTTCAATGGGGGAAATGAATTTCTTCCTTGGACTTCAGGTGCAAAAGAAAGCGGATGGAATCTTCATAAATCAATCAAAATATGTACAAGAGATTCTTAACAAATTCAAGTGCCAAGACTTCAAGACAGTGTCCACACCAATGGACACACATGAGAAAATGGTATCTGATGAAAAGGGGTAGCCAGTGGACCAGCATGAATATAGGGCCAAAATAGAATCACTGATGTATCTTACAGCATCTAGGCCAGATATTATGTTTGCTGTGTGTGTCTGTGCAAGATTTCAAGCTAACCCTAAGGTTTCACATATGCTAGCAGTGAAGAGGATATTCAGATACTTGAAAGAAAAACCAGATTTGGGGATTTGGTATCCAAAGAATCCTTCCTTTGACTTGATGGCCTACACAGATAGTGACTATGATGGTTGCAACATGAGTAGAAAATCAACTTCTAGAGGATGCCAGTTTCTAGGGAACAGGCTGGTGTCTTGGCAATGCAAGAAGCGAACTATAGTGTCAATTTCTACTGCTAAAGCTGAGTATATTGCTGCATCTGCCTGCTATGCACAGGTTCTATGGATTCAAAATCAACTGCTAGACTATGGTCTGAATTTCTTACTTACACCTATTTTAATTGATAATACTGCTGCTATGTTTATTGTTAAGAATCCAGTCCAACATTCTAAAACTAAGCACATTGAAATTAGACATCATTTCATTAGGGACTGTCAGGAAAAAGGCTTAATAGAGATGAAAAGGGTAGATACATTTGATAATTTGGCTGATTTGTTCACCAAACCTCTAGATAAAACCAGGTTTCATTTTCTGTTAAAGTGCCTAGGAATGATTAATGTTGATGAGGTCTGATTTAGGATGTGTGCTTAAGTGAGATGCTAATTGATTATCTGTTTAACTCACTTTGAATGTTTGCATGATGATTTGCTATGCTTAATTGATTATTCTAATTGCGTGAATCATGTATGTGACTGAATTGTGTGAAAATCTTGTTGAAATTTGTTGCTATTATGGTTTACAGATTTTGGTACTTTGATCTGCGCATGAATGATGTATTTCTGTGATTCTAAGTACTTCGAGCATGAAGCTGTGCTTGATAGTGTGCTTGTTGCTCCTCGAGCACAGGAAAAGGCTCTTATAAGACTATTCTAAGTCATTCCAGCACTGATGTCATAGCTCAGCTGCTCGAGCACAAAATTTGGCCTTGAAAACTTCTCCAAGTATTTCGACCATAGCCCTGTGTTGCATGGTGTGTTTAATGCTCTTCGAGAACAAACAAACCATACTTGAGGTCTCTCAAGTATCTCGAGCACAAATGATGTGTTACTTATGGTCGAGCATGGACATGTGTTTTGGAAAACTTAAGTTGTTCAAGCACTAGTATACTGCTCGAGCATTCAGCTAAGTCTCTCGAGCACAATCTTTGAAATGATAAATCCTAAGGTTGCTCGTGACTTTCGAGTATGCTCGATGAACTTCTGAGCATGCTCGACAGACTCATGTGATTATCTGAATGAGTTCCACCGTTTGAATGAACGTGTTTTGATACTGTGAGAATGTGTGCATGCTAAAATAGGCTTAAATGACAACACTATTTTTTTTAAATCATTGTTTCTGAATTAAACTTTCAAAAGGAAATGGTTTTTAAAATGGTAAAAGTTTTTGACCAAGCAACACTGTTTTCGGTGAATATTTCATAAGAGACATGATAATATTATCCACGTTCCAAGCTCCAAAGAAGCTAGAAACTGTTTTTTTTTGTGGAAATTGAATCCAACCGGAAATGGGAAATGATAGAAAACTGTTTAAGATAAGTAACCCATGGATTATAAGTTCAAAGGGCTTTGAGTACAGTCATTGGCAAAGTATGGTAGCCTTCTATATTCTGTAGTTGTAATATGTGATATACAGTTAAATTTGCTATGTATGATGTGGTGAAACATTGGAAAATAAGGTATGTTCTATAGCATATCTCTCCGAATGATAGGCAGAAAGGTGATTATCCGATCATACACGAGTCTGTTGGTGTTTCTGGTCAATTAGAATATCTATTAAGTATTTGAGCAGAAATAAATTATTGATATATGGCGAACCTCTCAAAAGAAAAGAAAAAGAAAGAGATTGAAAAGTATAAAAAGATCAAAAGTATAATATATATATATATATATATAAATAAGTTATCTGATTTCATTACTTAAGGGGCACTAAGGGAACTACAGGGGTGGGGCATATAATTAAGTCCTAAACACCCTGAATGTAAGGCATGTAAGTCCGGATGGCATGTAAGTCCAACGTTCAACCTTACAGTCTGTTATCAAAGACAAAAATATAAATAAGTAACTGCTCTATTATACAAAAATTAATTTTGACCAGGGCATCAGGGCGTCGGAGTCAATTCGGGGTGATTTGGAGAAAGCTAAATGCATTTTGAGAAGAGATTAGAGGCAATCTGAAGCTATAGTGTTAACCATTCCTATCTTAAGTTCTAATTGTATCATTAAATGTATCACAGAAAGCAATGACAATTATGCTAAGTATACGTGCTGTCAACCTGACTTAAGTCATAATAACACTGACCATGAAGTGGTGTGATTGTTGTCTTAAATAGTCTGATCCCATGTTGAGATCTTTCCAAATAATTTAAAATGAATTTTATTTTGAACTGGATTTTGATCTCTTATTTCACCTTAAACCAACAGTTTAGGTAAGCTCATCATATTGAAATAATCATTTTTTATTCGAGTAGAAGAACTAAGATTACTAAGCATGATAACATTGTCTGAAGCATCTTATTTGACTTGTATGAATCATTAAGTGTTTTGAGCATGACTCTTACTTTCAAGCATACTAAAACTTGTTGTTAAGTGTTTCGAGCATGCATCTTGCTTACGAGCACCTGAAATGACGTGAACAGTAATATATGTGTGTCGAGCATGATTGCATTCTTGTTTGTCAAAAGTATTGAGAGTTCGAGCATAAACGTGCGCTATGTGTGTCGGCATGTGAGTTCGAGCTTAAGCAACTGGATCATTTTGTTAAGTGGTTCGGGCAAATTTGTGGACTAGACACTTAGGTTGTGAGTTCGAGTTCAGGCATATGAATGATTTAATATGCTAAGGCTTTCGAGCATAAGGGTACCTCGAGCACAATTGAGTTTTTGTAATCTAAGTTAGTCGGGCAAAGGCTCTAACACTTACAAATGCATCTCGAGCATAGGCCATTGTCATGACATCTCTCTAAATATCTTGAGAATGATGCATAGTCAAGTAAGGTTCGATTACTGGTGTGTCTCAGAAATTTGTATTTAATGAACTTTTATAAGTAGAGTCGAGCACACTGCAACTCGAGTTTGACTTATCACTCGAGCAGATACTACGATAATCACTAGAAATCTGGCTAAGGCGTTGAGCACAAATTTGTTCGAGCACACGTTCACCTGTGTACTAGTAATCAAGGACAATATTTCCAAGTACATCGAGCAAGGGCTGTACTATGTACTCGAGTATAGTTGGATACAGCTGTTAATTTGGCTGTATACTCGAGCAAAGGAGGTACATTAAATTTGAAATTAAATGACAACTGTCGTGTGCTAGACGACAAAATGAGGTACTGTACCACCCAAACGTTAGGTATAAAAAGAGGACTTAGAAACTTTTTCACATATTTCTTCATCCACCTCTTAAACCTAGACGAAAAACCCCTTTGCTCGTGCTATTTCTTACTTGCTCGATTACACAATTTTTACTTTGATTACAGCCATTAGCTCTGTTTCGACTTCGGTAAGACATCGTTATTTGATTATCTTCGCACCGATATTGAGATTAGGTTTTTCGATTAACTTACGGACTAACTGTTTACTTGTTTTTGCAGGTACGCAGATTACTACGGAACAAGACTAATGGCCCTAAAAGTTGAAAAGAGGCACAATATGTGCGCTCAGTTAGAGCTCGACGAGGAAAATATGGAGTTGGAAATAATGATAAATTTTCTAAGAAAATCAAATTTAAGAATGGCACTGACAGAAAACCCCACAATCTACAGGAACCATCTTATAGACTTTTGGGAGTCAGCAACTTATGTCAATGATGTGAATGGGAAAAGGATCGAGGCATCTGTTTTAAACAATGACATTGAGATAACAGAAGCATCTATACGAGCTGGTTTGGAACTAAACGATGACTTTAATGCTCAACCATCTTACTCGGTCCCAAGGTTATTAAGAGTCTTTCAAGAGACTATGGGATATCAAGGGGATGTAAAGGAGGGACAATTTCAGAAAGGGAGTTTTCCTTTGATCTACCGGTTCCTAATTCACCATGTGATCCAGTCCTTATCTCCTCGGAGAGGGACTTGGACTTTATTAAGTAGTGAGCTTGGAACTCTCACAGTAGCCATACTCTACCAGCAACCCTTCAACATTTCTAGACTTATTTTTCAAGGGTTGGCATTGTGACATTTGAGCCAAAACAAGGTACACCTCAGTACGTATTTACCGATTAAGCAAATAAACGCCTTTTGCGTATCAAACGAACGAGTAACCGAACAGGTCGGGTTATGACCCAGATATCCCGGGGGGCCATCTATAAGTGTTATACGTTTAATATAAGCTAAAATATTAGTAATATGGCCCTAGTTTGATAGCAAACAAGTTAAACGAAAACATGCTCGTTTAACTACCCGCTATAGATTTAAACGCGAAAGATAGTTACAAACCAAACATTGTATCATCCGATAAGCCGAAAAAGACTTACCAAACACTTATTTGAAATGTTTTAAGCGATACGTGAAAATATTTTTGATTTTTACAAACGTATAGTATGTTTTTATAATTTTACACAAAACTAGCCGAAAAACACTCGTTTTCGCGCTGTTTGTCGCACCCGATAAGTTTTTAGCGCCAAAAACCGAACCCAAAATAAATTTGGGGTCGGTATTTCATGTTTGGGCACGCAAAATGAGACTGATGGGCCAACAGTGGGCCCAAAGGGGGCCCAACAAGCCCAGCCCGCCAAAGTTGAATAATTTTTTTTTATTATTAATTTGGTATTTCTTTAAATATAAAACAATTCTAAGATATTTTGTAACATCCCTTTCATGAAATCTCTGGACACAAGCTGCTCTCCATCAAAAGACAGCAAGAAACTAGGTAAAAATGTCATAAATAATCGATTTTCAGCTCGTTTAAACTCGATTAATACCATATAAACATAGCTTGATTGCCAAAAATCATTCCTAACCATGTAAAAACCCTAAAAATGGTCCATATACATGTTTTAATCATACATATGGTGAGGAACCAGGTTTAATAGTTTTTTTTGGCCATAAACAGGGATTAAAGGGTTGAAACGGCGTTTTTACGGTTCAAAAGTTCGTTTTTGTGCACTAGCCGAAACCCTAAGTTAAAGGGCTGTTCTATTGATCAAACTTGCTTGGTTTGTGATATAGGACTTGTATCTAGCCAACCTAGGAGCACAAGAACTTGAAAAGTTGATTAGAAAGGCGGAAACGAACCAAAACCGCTAAGGTAATGCCAAAACACTCGCTTACGTGCTGTTTAGGTTAAGATTGTGATGTGCATAATGTTAGGCAATGAAATTTTTCAGGGTCATCAGGCACCATGTCATTGAGTCCCTGTTCAAATTTGGTAATTTTTCGACCATTTGAGAATATTTGGCGAATTTATGACCGAATTGGAACGTTTATTTGGGAAAAATATCTAAAAAACTTCAAAAATTATAAAATTTTTTTGGGAACTCAGATTTGATGTATTTTGATCACATATGAATTTTGGGATCATTTGGAGAAGTTTAAAGGTGATTTGTGTATATGCGTCCGTGTGAATTTTTATAGCCGAATTTGGGCCGAAAAGAATATTGCACGAGCTTTTTACATTCTGGAATTGATACAGGTTGTTTTGGGACATAATTTGAGTATTCAGGAATTTTTGGGAATTTTTGGAAATTGTATGGGATAAACGGACGATTTTCAGGCGAAATATTGCTGATAAAATGAATTTTTATAAATTAATAAATCAGTAAATAGTTCCAGAAATATTTTTATAAAAATCTACATATTTTAATTGATAAGTAGCAAAATTTTTATAATTTAATAATTAACGGTTAATTAATTATGCTGACTTGAAGATTAAACAAATTCAGTTTTTATAAAAACCGGTAAGTTCGCGATTAACGAACCTGCGGGAATATCAAAACACCGAGAGTGATCAAAAATCATATTTTTGGATTAATTTAGTAAAAAAAAACTTTTCTATGAGAAACCTGGACAATCCAGATAGATTGTGCGCGTTTCTTCTTAAATCAAACTGAATAAATGGAAACGAGCCCCGTGGCCAATCCGGGACCCCAGTATGTGATCCTTCTTTATAACTTAATCATTTTATTAACCAATACATTTACCCAAGCTTACTTCCCCATAAGTGTTTTCTGAATGCGTAAACGAACAACTTGGCCCAGCTGGGAAAACAGGAATCTGAGCCAAGTTCGGTTTTAAGTATTAGACATTGAACAACATCACAACCTAAGCCTATTGCCACTTTCTGGGTGTTCCAGCTATACCTAGATTAGTTATACAGCCCAGTTTAGTATTGAGATTATAATAATATTAAAATATTAATATTATTATAATATTGATTATAGGAAACCGTGATTGCAAGTTATACAAACTTCGAACCGACGTGCTACTGATTATCTACTAAACAGTGAGTTTCATGACCCCACTCTTTAAACAGTTTTACGAACTTTTGGGGTGAAAAGCATGTTTGATTACATATACATACCTGAAACATGTATTAATGTGAATTATCTAAGTGCTAACACACGAAAGTCCCCACGAGCACAGTGATTAACTTCGAGCCGGTGGCTTGTGAATAGTACTATTGGTTTGACAAACCCAAATGGAATCGGCCTGGTTGCCGTGTCACATAGCGCCGTTTGCACATGACCATATTTATACAAACAGGCTATGTAGTGTTAGACATAGCTACCGGGGCATGTTGTGGGCGGAAGGGGAGCCATAGTGGTTGATTGAGCGTGGGAAATGGATGCACGCAGCACATACAGTCAAGGCTTCACTGTAGCTTAGCATAAGTACATCATTTACATACGTACATACTTATATCATGATTGCAAGTATTAACTTGTGAATGTTCATAACTGTTTTCCTGAAACTCGTGTAACTCACCAACTCTAGTAGTTGACCCGTTTTAAACTGCTTTTCAGGCGTACCTAAATTGGAATGATTTAGTGATCTGTTACTTGCCCAAGGTGTGTGGTTGATGCTATGTGAATAGAAGCAAGGAAGTTAGTAGTAATATTGTATAGTTAACGAACTAGTTTTGTTTGTATCATCTAGATTGTAAAACAACGATAGAACAATGAATTGTAATATATTGTAAATTAGTTTGTAATGTTTTTTTTATAAACAATGTGTTGATACCAGAGGTGTCTGTTGCATTCCCGTTTTACGCTTCCGCATTGTGCTAGTCGGGGTGTGACAGGCATCAAATGCAGAGAAGCAAGTCAATCAAAGATTTCTCATGTATCCACGTTTTCTACAGATCCTAATAAACATAACTCTACCTGAAATTCAAAGGACAGGGCAGATTTTGAGGTTGCAAGATCCAAATATCTGCAAATGCATGAAAGATGCTAAGAGTAAGTTTATTGATAATGATGAATGAGATGTGCTCCCATGGTTTCTTGTACCAGCACTGGGTGCTATAAATGTTCCACAGACCCCGGGAAGTAGTGTTTCTTAGGAAGATAATGACGGAGATGACAATGCTGCAGATGATGATGATCATAGTGATGATGGGAACGATGGTCCAGATGATGGAAATGACATGATGATTGATACTGATGATTATGCACATGAGATAATTGAGGAGAATGTGCCTTTAATTGAACAAGTTGCATATGAGGCAGTTAATGTAGAGGTGGAGATCCATGAGGAGGTAGATGAACCAATTGTGAGTTCGAACAATCAAGCCACAGAGCAAGTAGATGATGATACGTTTATAACAAGTGTTGTATCTGATGTTGCTGCCACCATCCAAATGATAACTCCACCAGACTCTCCACCACCTGAGACTTACCACGATGACACAGACTTTGTGGAGCTAGATGATGCTAATGATAATATTCCCTCTTCACTAGCCACCACTAAACCTGCTCTATCTGACACTGAACCAACCAATAACATTCCTGTACCCACACCACCTACATCTCCACTACACGATCCACTCCATTCCTCACAACCTCAACCTTCCCAACCCATTCAAGATCACCCTTCTAGTAAAGCTCAACCAACCCCATCCTCTGAACCATATGCGGTCCCATCTCCTGAAACTGCTGATTCTGAACCATTCTCTGAACCCGCCTCTAAGCCAAATCAAGACACTCCAACTTCAAGCCCAAACCTATATGATATTGTTTGTGAGAATGCCAAACTTGTGTTTGAAAACATAATGTTGAGAGAACAAAATGCCATACTGACTACCAGGAACTCGGCATTGGAAGCTGCACTAAATGAAGCTCTATTGAAAACTCGAACCCTAGAGGGGCAGTCTGAGGTTGAGAAGACCTCAGATGCACCAAAACAGGGGGAGAATACTGATGGTGCAGAGAGTTTGAGGGTAATTGGTGAATTATATGAAAGTTCTGAAGAGGCGGCTATGGAGGTTGGACCATCAAATGCTTTAAACATGATCAATCAAGCATATGATGAGGGAGATCCGGATGTTGAAGGGGAGGATAAAGAGGAAGAAGAAACCAAAGAAGAAATCTTGAGAAGAAAAGCAAAGGGAAAGGGGGTTGCACTTACTGATGATGATCTACATCCCCTGCCTCAACATATAGTTCAATCTGATGATATTCTGTATAAAGAAAATGTAATTGATCCAGACGTTGAAGAAGCTGAATCTGTAAAGACAGCCATAAACTTAATGAATGAAGATTTAGAGGCTTTGGAGAGAGAAGAGGAGGAGGAAATCCCTCAGGAAGTGCTTGAAGCACTTATAAACATGAAAGAGAAAGAATAGGTAGATGAGAGGAGACTGAAAGAGGCAGATGAAGCAATAAAGGCTACACTTGATGCTTTGAGAGAAAGAATGAATGTTGATGAATCTGAAAAGGACGAAACTGAAGAACCTGTGATAGCTAAACAGGAAGAGCCTGAAATATCTGAACCAGAAATCCCTGAAACTGAACCCAACAACATTGAAGTGGGAATAGATAATGAACAAGAGACTGGTTTGGGATGGAGGGATGAGCCTGAGAAGGATGAAGCACCAAAGATACCATGGAATGTTTATGTCAAATTCATTTCTCAATTGGTGATGCTTAGTACACATTATGATATCTTACTAAATCCTGATGAGTTCAGTCCAGAAACCGTAGCTGCAGCCAGGAGGGCTCAAGAGGAGCAAAGAAAAGAACAGTGGGAAAAAAGCCAATTCTTGCTGACAGACACATCTGAACCTATCATACAGGAAGTTGGTGATAAAGACAACTATGAATCAGAAGAGTCTATGACATCAGAGTCAGTTGATGTGGAGATTATACTAGAAGGACCAAAAGTTGAAACACATCAACCTAAAACTCCCACTCCATCTAAATCAAATTTGAAAAGAAAAGACACAGCTGAAATAGAAACATCAAAGTCCAAGAGACAAAAATCAGTGAAGAAAATGGTGTACAAATTACGATTGGAAAAACTGTAAGAAATAAAGAGAGCTCAATCGGAAAGAAGTGAAGAACCTATGATTGAGGCTCTCCATGATCTTGAAGAAACTGTTGATTTATAAGCTGAAAATGAAGATAATGAGGAGTCAAAGGAGACTGAAATGGAAAATGAAGATAAAGATTATCTGATCAGTTTGGGATATGACTTAAGGCACCTTCAAAGACTAACAAAAGAAGACATAGCCAGAGAAGCTGAAGGGTGGAGGATGAGGAAATCTAGAAGAGAAACCTTGATGAAAGCCGGTCACAAGGCTGAATTCCTAAACTTGAAATCCTTTGATTCAATAGACAGACTTTAAAGAAATACTCTTGTAAGTGATGTTGCAGACTACGTGAAGAAGATATCAAGGAAGAAGAATGAAGGGGAGAAAGTGTTAACGGAGTTGGATAGTAGCAAGAAAAGGACTGAGAAGAAAGCAAGTGATGAAGCAGAGTATGAACCTTTGAAAGCCAAACACAATGATATAAAATTTCTTCAATTGTATGGATACAGCTACAATTTCTCGATAAACCTCTCTCCTAAAGAACTGAAAAGAAAAATTCAATTTGTAAAAGCCTCTCACAAAGACGAGAAAAGTCAGGAAGAGTATGAAAGAGAACAAGAGCTAAAGTTGAGATTGGCTAGAGAAAGACAAGAAGCTAAGAAGAAGGAAGAAGAGGCAAAGAAGTGGTTTGAAGATCCTCAGAGAGTGAAAATTTTGAAAGAAATAGTAATGGGAAAGGGCATGACGGAAGAACAATTCAACAATATGGATCATGAACAAATTTTGGAAATTTACAATGGAGCAGAGATTGTATTTGGAAACTCAGAGAAGACTATAAGAAGAAAGGATGAGAGCTGAAGAAGAAGTGAGAGCTGAAATTGTAACACCCCGTAACCGCAGCAGAAACGTAAACGGGATGCAACAGACACGTCTGATATCAACAACATTGCTTATAAAGAAAACACCACTACATTAATTCACATCATATTACATTGTTCCGAGTTTAGTTACCGTCTAGGCGTTACACATAGGTTTTACCAACAGTACATTAACATATTTAATACAAAATGATCACTAAGCTTCCACAAAAAGCACGCATCATCAAGCATGTAGCACTTATTCCAGTTTGGGAGTACCTAGAAAGCATGTAAAGAAAACGGGTCAACTACGAATAGTTGGTGAGTTTCACTAATTTAAACAACAGTGACAAATCATTATAATAATCATATATTAGCGATGTAATTATGCTGAGCCCACAAGTGAAACCTCTGACTATCCACACACAACCCCGTGGCATACTCCGCCCACGAACCTGCCCCAAACCGCTATGTCTAACATTACATAGCAAAATATATAACAACAAAATAGACATGTGCAACTGGCTGGGAAACATCAGCAAATCCATGCCGGACCAGTTGGGTTTGTCCGACCAATAGTACTATCCACACTCTACCGGCTTTCAGTTAATCACTCGTGTTCCGGGGCCTTACAATGTTAGCAACTCAGAGAATTACCATCTTAGTACATTTCCGTACGATTCCCGTACAATAAAATATATATAAATCCACGCAAATCCATGCGTTCCGTATGTACTTAAACATTTTAGTAACAACATGCTTTCCGCCCCGGGAAAATATTTAAAAACAATTCAGGAAAAAGGGGCTCGTGAAACTCACCTTGTGAATTGTTATCAATGAGCGTCGGATAATACAAAGTCCCGATGAACTACCGGCCTAGATACGACCTAGCACGTAATAGACTGCTTTAATATCGCACAGATATTATTATTGAACAAATCGGTTTATGCAGTGTGTTCACCCGACATGTTAGATTTATGATTATTGTGTAAAAAAAATCGTTGGTGATTTTCTTTTAGCTTCCTTAACCTTGTAGTTGTAACAAATACATGGTCCCCCTTTATATTTATCATGATACTTGATCGACTAAACAATTACATATCACTTTATATATTTATTAGCCAACACATATTTTGTCGTTACGTTTTTAAAAACAATATATCCTTCCTCCAAGAAGATATCGTTTTGTTATGTACGTACACTTTTGTAATTATACATGCTTCTAATATACATACATATATATATATATATATATATATATATATATATATATATATTTGTAAGTCACCTATTTATTCCCATAATACATTCAATGTATGTGTACATACATATATTTTTAAGAAAATGTGTCGGTTTTAAATGAAAACCTTTGAAAACCATATATCATTTAATAAAATAAGTTTATGATCATCATTTTCCCGATGCGCAAAATACTTTAGCAAAAATACCCCAAAATTTTGTATAAAGTAATAACTTTAACCAAACTAATATTAACTAATGTTTACAGGTAAACTTTTTATATAATATCTTATACAAAATTATATATACTTTATGTCCAGCTCCCACCAATAACATAGTATATATTTTCAACAAAACTTACTTTATCTTTGTAACACTAACTTGGCGATAACTTTTAATTAGTGTGTTTAACCATGTAATTAGTCAGTTAACGAACCTTTAATCATATCCTTTTGTATTTGTATCATCTTTTGTATATCCAACTTCCCAAGTAATTAACCTTTCATTCATTAGGGGTATGTTTATGAACAATTTAGACAGAGTGAGTTTTTTTTTAACAACTTTATAGTCTCGTTAGTGTATCTCTAGTTTTGTTGACTCATAATTAGCCATTTATATGTGGGTGAACATCATTACTACATAAATACAACGTATAGTGACATAAAGAATTTATTAAGGATGAGTTTTGCTCACTTAGTTTTAGGATTAGGATAGAGAGGGATTAGAGGATCTTGATCTCGTTTCTCTCCACATTAAGCTCGTTTAACATTCCGGTAAGAATCTCCTACGCCATCATGTTTTTAAACACAATGAGATATAGAGATTAGTTTTCTAGGTATGTGTCTTTGTTTTTAAATATGAGAGAGAGAGTGAACGTGAGGAGTATGGTTCTTACCCGAAGGGATAGATTCTAGAAAGAAAATAAAGTGATAGGCGATGGTGTTGTTTCCGGACTTCAGGCGTGGTGGTTCGCGGTGACCGCTAGAGGGTGGAGTTGGTTGATAGCGTGACGGTAGTGCGTTGCGGTGACGTTACGGTGATGTTCCGGTGGAGATGGTCTGTGGTGAAGGTGGCTGAGGTGATAATGGAGCTATAACCGTGAAGTAGGGGAGGGTGACGGAGATGGTTTTGGCGGTTAAAGGTGGCGTTTGGCTGGTGCCTCAAAACCGAGAGTAGAGAGTGAGTGAGTGTGTGTTTGTATAAGTTGGTTTGGTTCCTTCATTTATAAACACCTCCCGTATAACTATATGGAAGAGACATGAAGTGACTATTGCATGGTTGATATTATAAACTAATCAAGACATGATGAATGAGGTTGAGTGAAGCAATGTTCAAAAATCTCAAGAGGGGGGGGGGGGGGGGACTGTTTTGGCCGTGGATAAAGGGAAAGGTTGGATTATGGCATGGCTAGATATTGTCTCTAAATCTTTGACTTCCGTAAAGTTTGCTAGACTTTGGTGTTATATATATTGTTTCTTATTTATTTTGGATCATAAACAATTATGTGGTGTTGTTGTATTTCAAAAGTAACTGATTGGTATGGAGGCTAGGAACTTGTGGGTTGGTGATAAGAAAAGTTATATCACCTTGTTTATTAATTACTTCTTAACCATAGATTAGTTACTCAAGTATGTTTAATTTGGTAAAATTAAGGTTTAATAGCCTATATTACATATACCACTTAATCATATTATATGCACATTATCATGTGTTTAGGTGTTTAGTTGCCATGCGTATATTACGTATACACTTGCGTACTTGTATGTATATATCTCATTACTCATAGTTAATTATTTATGAGACATGCATTTATTAGAGTATAAATATATAATATTCAAAAGTAATATTATTACTTTGTTTATTAATATATACCATGTTATTACGTTTAACGAATATGTTTCCTCTGAAAATACAGTTAGTATTTTTTATTCAGTGTTATCATTTTATTACTAACGTCCGCATTCATCGGACAAGTTCCGTAAGAACGAGTATTTAGATTAAAAAAATCCTTATATTCTTTGTGTCATGCATGTCCGGCCTATGCTAGAGTCGATGTGATTAACTTAACAAAATTTAATCATGTGGGAATTAACGTTAATATATCATGATTAAGCTTCGTACGGAAAATGTCCTATTTAGAGGAGTGTCACAGAAATGATGAGCGCTCTTCACAAGAAAGGAGTCATTATGTCAAGGTTGCTGATACAAACTGATGAAACTATCAAAAGATGGTATGAAGAAGAGGGGCTGCATCAAACAAAAACAAACACACAAGGTAGCTCGAGCAGAATCCCAAGGTCTGAGAGTGTGAGGCCTGTGCCACCAAGGAACTTAAACTTGCCCACACATCTCTACTTCGACAAAAGATCAAAGACCTTAAGGGTTATAACTGAGGAAAAAGAGGAAACACTCATAATATTCAGAGATGACTTGAGGAAGTTTTCAGAAGAACAACTGAAGAAGATGGCTGAACTTACACTGTATGACAATCAAATCAGAAGTCAGCCATCTGGTCAGCAAAGAAATGATCTCTCAATATTTATCAAAGAGCAAGCAGAAAGGGGGTTCCCATTCTTGCAACAAAGGAGAAGAGAAATAAGAAGCGAAGCAGAGAGGGAGAAGAGGAACAAGAGGATTAGTGAAGTGCACATCTCATAACTCTCCCTCTTTGATTCAAAGAAACGAAAAGGAAGACCTTGAAAGAGTGCTTGGCGATGAGGGAAGTGATGCAGGAACCACACTCGATGGTACAACAATTTAGGAGAATCACGTACATAACGTGCAATCAGCATAATGATTCAATCACTTTGAGAAGCGAGTCGGGAATACCCATTGATGTGATAAGACAAGATGAAGATCTCAAGTTTATGCATCCACAGGACGTTCAGGACTTGATCACTGCAAAATTTCCATTTGACTCCTCTGATTCCGTAGAGCTAGACATGATTAAACAGAAGGCAGCCTACGTAAAGAAAATGAAAGAAAATGCCGATGCGGAGAGGAGGAGAAGAAGATAGCAGAATGGAGCTCAAAGAGAATCAATTTGTTTCTGTTTATCTTTGTATTTTTGTTTAATTTGTATTTGATGTAAAAGAACTTTAATTTGTAATGCCCTAGTGGCAGAATTCCTACTTATGTAATGAAATGACATGTTCTCAAATGATATATTTTTGATGTCTGATACATGTGTAACTCTATGCAGGTATGTTTTGGTGCATCTGAGCTTGTTCCAATCTAGTGGGAGATTGTTGGGTTGGATTTATGATAAGGAAGATTGGAATCTTCTAAACCTCCTCAGAAAATGGCTAAGTATGGACTTCGAGCAAGCCTAGACGATCGAGCATGGTTTTACTACTTCGAGCAAGGTCTTCAGAACCTTAAATGGTTAATTATTCTAAGTGTTAAGGCTTCGAGCAAGCTACACTTCAACGAGCAAGAGTATTCTTCTATCGAGCATGGATTGCAAATCGAGCAAACAGCTTGATCATAAAAGTTTTTACCAAGTGTTACGAGCACAAGATGATCGAGCACATGGGGACAAGCATGGATGCAATAAGAAGATGTCACGTGATCAAAGCAATGACTTCGAGCACAAGTCAGTTCCCGAGCAAGATTTAAATCCGAGCATGATAAAGATTACTGGATAAGATAAGCTGAACATATCAAGAAGAATGAGCTTGCTCGACGGACTAGTTCGAGCAAAGCATGGACCAGTCAAGAAGAATGAAGTCTGCTTGAAGGAAATATCTTCACTGAAGATATTCTATGTAAAGTATGCTCGAGGACACTCATCGAGCATACCTAGCATAGTGAGTTTACTCGAGCAAGATTGTTACCTTGCTCGAGGACCCGACACTTGTATTATTTTGTATTTCATTATGTAATGGTTAGGAACTTCTAGAAGGAATGTCAGGGTCTATAAATAGGGGTCCTAGGATACCTTTTAGGACACGGATTTCCTGACGGAATTATAGGCTGGCACACACTGAATACGAAAAACATTCCAAAGAATATTCTCTTTGTTTTTTCGTACATCCGCTGCCGCTGTCACACGAAAACCTAGACATTCCTTTCGCTGTTTCATTAATGAATCATTTAATACAGTGAATCTTTGTCTTTGAATGAGCATTTATTGATTATCTATTATTGTTTTGTGTTTGCTATTTACATTCCTTCGTTCCCACTTGTTGGATATCCTGATTCTGCCGGGATATTCAACAGGCCTTTTGGGTATTCGAGTCGGTGTGTTTTGTCAACCTTTTAGAAGGTTTCACCCAACTCACGGTCCTGGCAGTAATCGATCCAGGCTCTCTCCCAAACACCACTCATCCATCCAAAACACCTTTCAAGAGTTAATAAGATTCGATCCTAGCTCAGATCCGAGCTCCACCGTTAATAACGACCATTATTCACGTTTCCGCACCGGGGCTCGGGTCTTTTCAGTTGGTATCAGAGCAGGGTTGCCGAATCGTTCAGAATAACCGCTGAATCTGATTCATCTCGCTCTTGAATCCACCATGGATGTTAAACCGATGTGGTTTGTTGAAAAATTTTAGGGTTTTAAAATTATTTGATGATTTGGGTAAAATTTATGTGGATTGACGTTTGGGTTGATGACTAGTTCGGAGATTCAACATCAATTTCATGTTTATTTGGTCATATCGGTCCAGATATGATTTAATAGTGTTTTAGCTCGTTTTGGGGCAAAACTGCTATTGAAGATGATTTTCAAATATGTAACGGCTGTTGATAGATTGAAGATAGATGGTTGATATCGAGATGAGTGGGATATTGCTACAACGATTATTTTCAGATGAAGAAGCTTGGTTCTTGATATGAAAATTAGGGTTTTATGTAACAGCCAACTTTTTGTTAAATAATAAATGACGGAAAGTTTTGTTATTAACTGTGTGTCGTTAAGTTAGTCGTTTGTTAAATGTTTGGATAAGGATTTGAAATGGGAATGGGAGTGGGTGGTGGGACCCATACCCCATTATATAAACCCAACCCACCCACAATTTCACCATTTGGTTCTCCTCCCCACACACTAAAAACACACACACACTTTTCTCTCAAACACCCGGATCCAATCCGATCAAAAGAAGGGTGGAATCTCGTGTTTAACATCGTCAAGCAACAAGAATCACGTCCAGATCCGGCATGCAAACAGATATAATAATAGATCGGGTTGTGAAATGTAAGAAAAATATAAAGTTGGTAAGTTATAACCTCTTGGGTGCACTTTAAGATAAAAAGGTGGTGTTTGGACTTTGAGAGATGGGTTCAGGATTAGGTGCATGGGGTCAGAATGTGTCGAAAGTTGGGAAAGAGTAAAAATCAGGTCCTGAGGAGGAGCCACGAAGTAAAATGGCTTTAAAATGGAAAAAGCGAAGAAAGGAAGGCATTTCGCTTCGCTCAGCTATGAGAAGCGAAACAGGCATTTCGTTTCGCTCAGCCATGCGAAGCGAAATTCTCCCGTGCGAAATTTTATAAAATTCATTTTCTCAGATCGGGTTACCATCAACTGAAGGTGAAAGAGGCGGACATCCCTAAGACAGCATTTCGGACGCTGTACGGACACTATGAGTTCCTTGTGATGTCGTTTGGTTTAACCAACGCTCCCGCGGCATTTATGGACGTGATAAACAGGGTATGTCGGCCGATGTTAGATAAGACGGTTATCGTTTTCATTGACGATATATTAATTTATTCAAAGACCGAGTCTGACCATGCTGAGCACCTGAGGGAAGTATTGGAAGTTTTGAAGGAAGAGAAATTGTATGCAAAGTTCTCAAAGTGCGCATTTTGGTTGCGAGAGGTGCAGTTCCTAGGTCATATAATAAATTCAGAAGGGATTACTGTGGACCCAGCCAAGGTCGAGCGATAAAGAATTGGAAGACTCCGCGAAACCCAACCGAGATACGCAGTTTCCTAGGGTTAGCTGGCTATTATAGGAGATTCATTCCAGGCTTCTCTAAGATAGCCGCACCGTTGACAGGTATTACCCAAAGGACGGTGGTGTTCTATTGGGGTAGATGGCAAAAAGTGGCGTTTGAAGAACTAAAGAATAGGCTCATGCAAGCTCCAATCCTTGTTCTGCCCGATAGAAAAGAAGATTTGGTAGTTTGCACTGATGCTTCATATCAGGGGTTAACTTGCGTGTTGATGCAATGAGGGAAGGTTATAGCTTACGCGTCTAGGCAATTGAAAGTTCACGAATGTAGGTACCCGACGCATGACCTTGAGCTAGCCGCTATAGTACATGCTCTTAAGATCTGGAGACACTACTTGTATGGTACCAAGTGTACTATATACACGGACCACAAGAGTTTGAAATACTTATTTGAGCAGAAAGAGCTGAACATGAGGCAGAGAAGGTGGTTAGAACTGATAAAGGATTATGATTGTGACATCAAGTATTACCCGGGAAAGGCTAATGTGGTTGCTGGCGCCTTGAGCCGGAAGAACGCAGAAGTTATCGCGATAGTAAAGTCTTATAAGCTGATAATCAATTCAGATTTCTTTGAAGAAATCAGCAAGGTTCAGTCAGAAGTGTTGGTAGATGAATGGTTGATGAAGAAAAAAAGGATTTTTGGGCAGCAGAACGAGTTGATAGATAACACTCATGGCGTAAAGAACAGGTTTGACCGGATGTGGATTCCACGACATGGGAAACTTAGAGGTCGAATACTAGATGAGGCCCATAAGTCCCGTTACTCGATCAATCCAGGATCCACCAAGATGTACCAAGACTTGAAGAAAGACTATTGGTGGCTGGGTATGAAGAATGAAGTAGTAGATTATGTCAGTAAGTGTTTAACCTGCCTACAGGTTAAGGCCGAACATCAGAAACCGTATGGAAAGATGCAGCCGTTGGAGATACCGGAATGGAAGTGGGAACACATCACCATGGATTTCATAACTAAGCTACCGTGTACAGCTAGAAGTCATGATACCATATGGGTGATTGTGGACCGCTTGACGAAGAGTGCTTACTTTTTACCTATACGAGAGGCTATCTCGTCAGAAGTGTTGGCAAACGTGTTCGTCAAAGAAGTGGTTACAAAGCATGGGGTGCCGTTATCAATTGTGTCAGACAGGGATACCCGCTTTACTTCAAGATTCTGGAAGAAGTTCCACGAAGCCATGGGAACAAGACTAAACATTAGCACGGCGTATCACCCTCAAACAGATGGACAGTCCGATAGGACTATCCAAACCCTTGAGGATATGCTACGTGCTTGTGTCTTAGACTTTGGAGGAAGCTGGGATGATCATCTGCACTTGGCAGAATTTTCTTACAACAACAGCTATCATTCAAGTATCGGCATGCCTCCTTTCGAAATGCTGTATGGAAAACGTTGTAGAACTCCTGTATGTTGGGGAGAGATTGGTCAAAAGGAGATTGGTTGTCTGGAAGTTGTGCAAGAAACCTCCTCGAGATTCGATCAGATCAAGGCAAGAATGAAAGCTGCTCAAGACCGCTAGAAGTCATATGCGGATAAGCGGAGACGGCCCATTGAGTTTGATGTTGGAGACCACGTGATGCTTAAGGTATCGCCCTGGAAAGGGATCATTCGTTTCAGAAAGAGAGGAAAGTTGAGTCCGAGATACATTGGACCGTTCAAGATCGTGGCCCGTGTGGGCGAAGTGGCTTACAAGCTTGATCTACCTGACGAGCTAGAAGGAATTCACTCTACCTTTCATGTTTCTCACTTGAGAAAATGTCTAGCTGACGACACATCCCATGTGCTGCTACTGGACATCGAGGTGGACGAACAGCTAAACTATGTCGAGCAGCCCATTGAAATAGTCGACCGCAAGGAGAAGTAGCTTCGTCGTAAGGTTATTCCCCTAGTAAAAGTGATATGGAAGCACCGTAAGGGATCGGATGCCACTTGGGAAGTTGAAGAAGAGATGCGCAAGTTTTACCCGCTTTTGTTTAGTAGTAATGGTTAGGTTTCGGGGACGAAACCTCTTTTAAGGAGAGTAGTCCCCGAAACCTCTTTTAAGGAGAGTAGACTTGTAACATCCAACTTTTTGTTAAATAATAAACGACGGAAAGTTTTGTTATTAACTGTGTTTCGTTAAGTTATTCGTTTGTTAAATGTTTGGATAAGGATTTGAAATGGGAATGGAGAGTGGGTGGTGGGACCCATACCCCACTATATAAACCCAACCCACCCACCATTTCACCATTTGGTTCTCCTCCTCACACACTAAAAACACACACACACTTCTTCTCTCAAACACCCGGATCCAATCCGAGCAAAAGAAAGGTGGAATCTCGTGTTTAACATCGTCAAGCAACAAGAATCACGTCCAGATCCTCAAGTTGTCAAGATCTGAACTCGAACCCGCAAACAAAAAGGTGGGTTTTTGTCACAACCCGTTAAGCGAATTGCGGAAGCGTAAAATGGAAATGCAACAGATACAACTGGTATCAAATACATTGTTCATAAAGAAACATTACTAACTAATTTACAATATATTATATCGTTCTAACATCTTTTACAAACTAGGTTATACAAACAAACCGGTTCTTCAATTACTTTACTTCTAACTCAAATGCCCATGACATCAATCACCACTCAGACATGTAACGCACAGGAAATTACTTCTCATACCTGATTACCTGAAAAGCATGTTAAAACAGGTCAACTACGAATAGTTGGTGAGTTTCATAAGTTTAACGAAATCAGTTCTGCATACCACACAGTCATAGTTTGTATGTACGCGCGTATGTAAAAATATGTATTTACGTTTGTATAAATATGTACAGCCATATCCTTGTGTGTGCATATGCACACAAGTAAGTTTATAATATAAATTCGAAATTTCGGTAAAATCGTGATTGTTTGTTCGTACTACCTGTTTCCAATTTTCGTGTTTAACCAACCACTGTGGACCCCCTTCCTCCCACAACGGTTCCACATAAACTCAACCACTGTGGCCCCCCTTCCGCCCACAACGGTTCCGCGTTAACATCTACCACTGTGGTCCCCTTCCACCCACAATGATTCCACGTAAACTCAAACATTATATAGTGTACACGCAAATAATTAGTATATTCTACACATAGTATTTCCTACGGCTAATCACATAGCATGTATATAGACACACATACACATATAGTATTTATCCCGTATCACCAAATACCGTGGCTCCCCATTCGCCCACAATACGCATAATCACATTATTTTCTTAACATTCATGTCATAATCAAGTTAGTTCGTTTAATAATTTGCAGCAGAACTTGGCTCATAGGCCATACTCAACTTTAGTTTATAAGTTGCAGCAGAACTTGGCTCATAGGCCATACTCAACTTTACTTTATAAGTTGCAGCAGAACTTGGCTCATAGGCCATACTCAACTTTAGTTTAGTAAGTTGCAGCAGAACTTGGCTCATAGGCCATACTTAACTTAAGTTTATAAGTTGCAGCAGAACTTGGCTCATAGGCCATACTCAACTTTAGTTTATTACTATTGTGGCTCCCCTTCTGCCCACAATAGCCCCATAATCATCACAGACCACGTTATCCCCATGGCCATTACAGACCACGTTGTCTCCCAAATTAGTTATGTTTAACATTACATAACGTGTTTGTATAAACATGCTGTCATGTGTAATTTCATTATGTTTTGCAATTCGTATTATCTTCACTCAATATATCAATCAACGATAATGATCATCTTTCATCAGCACGTAGTCAATCATTATGTTTGTAGGGACTTTTCATATATAAATGTTCAGATATTTTATATTCTGATCCGTTTTCAGATAGATAACGTGTATAAACATGCTTTCCACCCCAAAAGTTCGTAAAATGTTTTAAAGAGTGGGGTCATGAAACTCATAGTTTTGTAGGCACTCAGTGCGAGGTCAGCTCGGGGTTCGTTTCCTTTGCTATCACTTAGTCCCTATAGTTCATATTATAATAATATTAATATTTTAATATTATTATAATCTCAGTACTAAACTGGGCTGTATAACTAATCTGGGTATAGCCGGAATGCCCAGAAAGTGGCAATAGGCTTAGGTTGTGATGTTGTTCAATGTCTAATACTTAAAACCGAACTTGGCTCAGATTCCCGTTTTCCCAGCTGGGCCAAGTTGTTCGTTTACGCGTTCAGAAAACAGTTATCGGAAAATAAGCTTGGGTAAATGTATTGGTTAATAAAATGATTAAGTTATAAAGAAGGATCACATACTGGGGTCTCGGATTAGCCACGGGGCCCGTTTCCGTTTATTCAGTTTGATTTGAGAAGAAACGCGCACAATCCACCCGGATTGTCTAGGTTTCTCAAAGAAAAGTTCGTTTTTACTTAATTAATCTGAAAATATGTTTTTTGATCACTCTTGGTGTTTTGATATTCCTGCAGGTTCGCTAGTCGCGAACTTGCCGGTTTGTATAAAAACTGAATTTGTTTAATCTTTAAATTAACATAATTAATTAACCGTTAATCATTAAATTATGAAAATTTAACCACTTATCAATTAAAATATGTAGATTTTTATAAAAATATTTCTGGAATTATTTACTGATTTATTAATTTATAAAAATTCATTTTGTCAGCTATATTTCGCCTGAAAATCGTCCGTTTACCCCAAACAATTTCCAAAAATTGCACAAAAATTCCTGAATGCTCAAATCATGTCCCAAATCAACCTGTATCAATTCCAAAATGTAAAAAGCTCGTGCGATATTCTTTTCGACCCAAATTCGGCTATAAAAATTCACACGAATGCATATACACAAAACACCCCTTTAGACTTCTCCAAATGATCTCAAAATTCATATGTGATCAAAAAACATTAAATCTGAGTTCCCAGAAAAATTTCATAATTTTTGTAGCATTTTAACTATTTTTCCCCATT
The DNA here is from genome assembly GCF_021521415.1 of Bidens hawaiensis. NCBI lineage: Eukaryota > Viridiplantae > Streptophyta > Magnoliopsida > Asterales > Asteraceae > Bidens > Bidens hawaiensis. The sequence continues at coordinate 754,355 of NW_027491074.1, read as the reverse complement.
AAACGTCCCAATTCGGTAATAAATTCGCCAAATATTATCGGATGGTCGAAAAATTACCAAATTTGAACAGGGACTCATTGACATGGTCCCTGATGTTCCTGAAAAATTTCAATCCCTAACAATATGCACATAACAACCTTAACCTAAACAGCCCGTAATCGAGTAAATCGGTATTACCTTTGCGGTTTTGGTTCATTTTCGCTCTCTTAATCCAATTTTCGGGTTCTTGTGCTTCTATATAAGTTAGGTACAGGTCCTATATCACAAACCAAGCAATTTTTCATCAACATAACAGCCATTAACTTAGGGTTTCGGCTAGTGCACAAAAACAAACTTTTTAACCGTAAAAACGTCGTTTCAACCCTTTAATACATGTTTATGGCCAAAAAAACTATCAAACCAGGTTCCTTACCATGTTTATGATCAAAATATGTTTATGGACCATTTTTAGGGTTTTTACATGGTTAGGAATGATTTTTGGCAATCAAGACATGTTTATATGTTGTTAAACGAGTTTAAACGAGCCGAAAATCGATTATTTAAGACATTCTTACCTAGTTTCTTGCTGGTTATGGCAGGAGAACAGCTTGTGTCCAGAAATTTCAGGAATGTGATGTTGTAAAATATCTCAAAACTAGTTTATATGTGAAAGGAAAAGAAAAGGGGTAAAAGTCTTCTTTGGCGGGCTGGGCTCGTTGGGTCCCCTTTTGGGCCCATTTGGCCCACTTTTCTTGATTTACGTGCTCGAACATGAAATGCCGAGTCCAAATTTATTTCGGGTTCAGTTTTTGGCATGAAAAACTTATCGGGTGCGACAAACAGCGCGAAAACGAGTGTTTTTCGGCTAGTTTTGAGTAAAATTATAAAAACATACTATATATTTGTAAAAATCAAAAATATTTTCACGGATCGCTTAAAACATTTCAAATAAGCGTTTGGTAAGTCTTTTTCAGCTTAACGGATGATACAATGCTTGGTTTGTAACTATCTTTCGCGTTTAAATCTATAGCGGGTAGTTAAACGAGCATGTTTTCGTTTAACTTGTTTGCTATCGAACTAAGGCCATATTACTAATACTTTAGCTTGCATAGATCGTATATCACTTATAGATGGCACCCCGGGATATCCGGATCATAACCAGACTCGTTTGGTTATTCGTTTGTTCGTTACGCAATAAGCGGTTAAACGCTTATTCGAGTTTGTAAGTACTAAGGTGTATCCGGTTTTGTCACGGATGTCATAGTATTAGTTTAAAAATGGTTAAGTTTTATGGTTAGAACCGGCATGGAAACAGATATAATAATAGATCGGGTTGTGAAATGTAAGAAAAATATAAAGTTGGTAAGTTATAACCTCTTGGGTGCACTTTAAGATAAAAAGGTGGTATTTGGACTTTGAGAGATGGGTTCAAGATCAGGTGCATGGGGTCAGAATGTGTCGAAGGTTGGGAAAGAGTAAAAATCAGGTCCTGAGGAGGAGCCACGAAGTAAAATGGCTTTAAAATGGAAAAAGCGAAGAAAGGAAGACATTTCGCTTCGCTCAGCCATGCGAAGCGAAACAGGCCAAACGTTTGGCATTTCGCTTCGCTCAGTCATGTGAAGCGAAACGCTTCCACGCGAAGCGAAACAGTTTCATGCCAAACGAAACGCTTCCATGCGAAGCGAAACAGTCCCTTGCGAAGCGAAATTCTTCCATGCGAAATTTTATAAAATTCATTTTCTGATGCATTTTTGTTAAAGGACTGTTAATGAAAATAAAATTTTTCATTAACAGCCAGGGGCGCTGCCCCTTCGACCCTGCTAGGGGCTGCCGCCCCTAGACCCCGCTACCAAGGGCGCTGCCCCCGGACCCCCGTTAGTTGAGGGTTTTATTGACTTAGATATAAGAAGTAGTAGTAATGGATATTTGACACTCGTAATGCGTTATACAGTTAGCCGTGCACAGCTAAAGAAGGGCATTACTATTAACGGCGAGAGAAACCGACTTCAGGTGAGTTTCTAGCCCCTTTGTCCGTTATGTTTTTGGGGCTATGTGCATACTTCTTTGTGATAGTTGTTAATACACTTAACTTAAATGGTAAGTGTATGATATGTGTATGTTATATGTACGACTAAGTATTGAATGTTATTATGGATTGTTTATACGAATGAATATGTACATATACGTATATCCATGACCAGAAGATATGTAACGTATGCATGAATGAAAATGAATGTATGAACGAGTGACGCGACAGGTATGAGACAAAGGGACTAGACCCTAAAAATATCTAAGACAGAAGGGACCAGACCCTGATAATATCTGAGACAGAAGGGACTAGACCCTGATAATAACTGAGACAGAAGGGACCAGAACCTAATAGTATCTAAGACAGAAGGGACCAGACCCTAATAATATCTGTGATGGTAGAGATAGAATAGCCTATGGTAAATTACAAGGCTTTATGAAAGAAAGTAGGTAAGCGTGTGTGCATGTATATAAAGTTTGTATGAAAGAAGTAAGAGTAAATAAGGTATGAATACGTATCTTCGGATGCGTATGAGTAAGGATATGAATGTATTGTATGATAAATGATTAACTAGAACTCACTCAGCGTAGCTGACTTTTAGTATGCACGCAGGCAAATAGACTGAGGCAGCTGGCTTGAGGAGGGACACATGGCATGGACGGAAGAGATTGGCATCTACGAAGAAGTGTCAAGAATTTTTTAATTAATTATTTTTGAAAAGACAATTTGCATGTTAAGACAAGAATGAATGTTTTGTAATATGATGTATGAAGTTTTAAATTATTCAGCGAAAGTTTTAATTAACTCTGATTTTAGGACTGTGTTTATGAGTAAATCCTACACCAAAGTAGGGTTACCAGGAACGGGGCTTTACATTTTATGTGCGCATAATTGTTTCTGATATGAGTGTGTTGCTTGAACAGTAAAAGGAATATTGAAGAACATTGTTGCTGGTACAATCTGATATGTAGAAGTCAAGAATAAACAGGTACTAGGAGCAATCTAATCATTATTTGTAGCAGCAGATGGAAAATGCAGAGTGAATATTCATATAGGTTCTGTATTGGAAAATCATTGATTTATGATGCAGAAGAAAGGTCTGTTGTTTGAGCATCGATTTGTTTACCCGAAAGGTATCTTATCTATTGCTCGAGCATAATGGTTAAGTCTGTCATGAAGTATTACGAGCACAAGGAAATGTTTCTACTGTTCAAGCGTCGAAATGTTTACCCGAAAGGTATCTTATCTATTGCTCGACCACAATGGACAAGTCCTGAACTGTCATGAAGTATTACGAGCACAAGGAAATGTTTCTACTATTCGAGCGTCGATATGTTTACCCGAAAGGTACCTTATCTATTGCTCGAGCACAGTAGACAAGTCCGGAACTTTCATGAAGTCTTTCGAGAACAACGGAATGATTCTGCTGTTCGAGCATCGATATGTTTACTCAAAAGGTAGCTTATCAATTGCTCGAGCATTCAAAGTCGAGCACATCAAGTTTGGATTCGAGCACATGAACCTCGGGCACATCCTTGTTTATCTCAACAATCTATCTTTTGGTGTCGAGCACACTTTGTTTTACTTGGGCAAACCTTCTTCGAGCACACTTTGGCTCCTGAGCATGCCCATGAAAAGAGAAGAAAAAACACAAGTATTTTCGAGCAAGGTCTCGAGCATGGTCTCGAGCATGCTCGATGAAAGACAGAAAAAAACTAGGTATTTTCGAGCATGGTCTCGAGCATGCTCGATGACAGACAGAAAAAGACTAAGTATTTTCGAGCAAGGTCTCGAGCATGCTCGAGTAAAGACAGAAGCATGCTCGAGTAACGACAGAGAAATACAAGTGTTTTCTAGAGCAAGGGCCTAGAGCAAGCCCTCGAGCATGCTCGAGCAAAAAAAAAAAATTTTTGTATGCTCGTGAAGGGACTTTGACTTATGTGCGCTCATGAATGAATTACACTTAAGATTTTTGGCGCTGTTGACCGTTTGACCAAGCTGATCTTTACGAAAGATATATACCAGGGGTATTTTGGTAAATTTTATCCAATCATCACCAAGCAAAAGGAAATCAAAGCCTTATCAATTTTTCACAAACTTCATCAAAGAGCTTTATAAGAACAAGTGTTGACCAAGCTTACGGATTTAATCCCTTATGAGTGTCAACCAACATAATGTTTTGTTTATCTTTGTTTATTAAAGAGTCTACATTCTTGATAAGGATGGTCAAGGTTGTTTCACCCATACTTGATTTGAAGACACAATTTTTAAAGACAATTGCAACGAAATTGGGGGAGTAAAAATTCCTGAATTTCATTGCAAATTGCTTTCTTCAAATCAAGTGAAGAGACTCAAGTTAAGGAAAAGTTGATCAAGATCAATAATCCAAGATTCTTTAGAGATGTTTCATTGTTTGTGAGTCTTCTGATTTCCTAGTACGGTTGAGAAGATAGAGTCATCACTAGTAACATGGTGAACGGATGATCAGTAGAGTTTAACCTCCTATAAAAACAGTCACTTGACAATCAAGAACAGGTTATGGTTGACTTGAATGCTATCTTGATTTAGGGAGAGGTTTGAAGATGACTTACAAGGGAAGAAACGGGTTTGAAGAATGGAAGATTATTTAATGATCACATTGAGTTTATTTTCTTTTTGTGATGACCTTGTTACTTGAAGTTGATCTTTAAAGTTCAAAGCCTCGTTCATATGCCCATACAACTATATCCAAAAGTGATATAAGAGAGATGATTTGAAATGAACAATGGGAGAAGCTTAACGTGAGGGGGAGAAGCTCAACGAAAAACAACGGGTTTTTGAGGTGATCATGGAAGAAATTCGATGGCATCGGTCTAAGGGGGATATTGTTGGGACTTATATTATAGACCGACGCATCGAATTATTATTATCATGGGTGAAAAATAATTAATATTTTTGGTCTCAACCAAGGGTGGATAGTTTGAAGACCAAGACGTGCTAAACTAGTATAAATAGATGTATTTGTTAATTTGTCTAGTATGAGTGTATTGTGTATTGTGTGAGATCTAGGGTTTTATCTCTTAGAGAGAGCCGCCGCCTCCAGGATGAGCTCTCCTGGAGGTGGCTGATCTTTATTGTATGTATGTGTGTATGTATGAGTGCCCTGCATGACAATCTTTTGAATAATGAAATCATACTACCACTTCTTTATTTGTGTTTCGATTACATGTATTTGTTCATCCAGTCTATTGTTCATTGTAATCGATTCAGGCTCTCTCCCAAACACCACTCATCCGTCCAAAACACCTTTCAAGAGTTAATACGATTCGATCCTAGCTCAGATCCGAGCTCCACCGTTAATAACGACCATTATTCACGCTTCCGCACCGGGGCACGGGTCTTGTCAACCATAATGATACAAACACCCTATGTTGTGTTAGACATAGCTACTCGGGGCACGTTGTGGGCGGAAGGGGGGCCACAGTGGTTGATTGTGCGTGGGAAATGGTGGCACGCAGCACGAATAGTCAAGGCTTCATTGTAGCTTAGCATAATCACATCATAAACATACAAACAAACGTACTACATACATACGTACTTGCGTATTTACAAACTTTGATTGTTATACGCAGAACTGATTTCTTGAAACTCGTGAAACACACCAACTATTTGTAGTTGATCGATTTTAACATGTTTTTCAGGTATACCGGACTTGGACTAGAAAGTTAATGTACTACGTGATTGACTTGCGATCAATGCTGGGTGAATTGATGCAAGTGTGCTAATAAGAAGTAAAGCCACTTAACGGGTTGGATTAAGTTTATGTCACCTAGTTGAAAACGAATTTAGTTCGATGTAAAAATATTGTAAATTAGATTGTATTGTTCTTTATAAACAATGTGCTTGATACCAGAGGTGTCTGTTACATTTTCGTTTTACGCTTCCGCAATTTGCTAAATAGGGTGTGACAGAAGTTGGAACCAGAGCCATTGGTTATAAAGGATTAGGTTATCCCTTAGGATGCCTAAAATATAACCATAGGCTTGATTAACTCTGGGAAAAATAAATAATCAATTAATATTATATGCTGGTGGATGCCGGGATGAACTCGAAGGGCAAGTATGTTATTATGGTCCGAAACATAATAACAGACTTGCTTGTACGAGGGAATTCCGGGAGAAATCGCGGGATATACCAATAGGTAAAAATGGCAACATATTTGTATAAAAATGGTAATATTATATATATATGTATATGTAACATGCATACGTGCTTATCTGGAATAAGGTGTATGAATACGTGTACGTATTGTACTATTGATAATAGTAAATTTTATTGTGGGATTATAGTCAATGTTAACTCTTATTGTAATTAAAATTTTAATTTATTAAAACTAATGTTATATTTTATCATAAATAATATTGTACCTGGTCATAACAAATAAAATATTTTGGTTTACGTAATAATATTCTCTACTCTGAATCCTGTTATCGAAAAATATTATTTTTATGACAAATTGTTGAATCGAAAGATGCCGAGATCGGTAGCCTCATATCGAATGAAGAACCGGTGTTACCTATAAGCAAGAATTTTGATAAAGCTTTATCGAGGTCAAATTGAATCTTATTGTATGATCGAACCACAAACAGAGCGTAAATTCAAGGCCCATAAACGAACCGTGGAAGGTGTGATCTACATACGATCATCTCAAGGGAACAAAATACTTCTTGATTCGGGCCTAATCTTTATCTCATATACCAGTTTCTAACAGTAAACTGAACTATTTTCTAGTCATTTTCCACTCCATTGTTCAAAAATAAACACTACTCCTAAGAAAATACCTAATAAAGAGTACGCTTTATCAAATTATAAATATATAACTATCCTATTGAATTTTCAATAATATAACAAACCTTGACCACCTGCATATATCATACACCAGCTATAAGAATGATAATTTCTTTATACCTCACCAGTACCACCGACCTTGATGAACGCTCCTTAACTAATAAATTCATTAAATCTATTGGTTCGGATTTTTGATAAGGAAGATTGGAATCTTCTCAAGCTCCTCAGAAAACGGCTAAGTATGGAATACGAGCAAGCCCAACGATCGAGCATGGTCTTTGCTACTTCGAGCAAGGTTCTGAACCTTAAATGGTTGATTCTTCTAAGTGTTGAAGGCTTCGAGCAAGCTACACTTCAATGAGCAAGAGTATTCTTCGATCGAGCATGGATTGCCAATCGAGCAAACAGCTTGATCATACATGTTCCAGCCAAATGTTACGAGCACAGGATGATCGAGCACATGGGGACGAGCATGGATGCAATAAGAGGATCACGTGAATCTAAGCAAAGACTTCAAGCACAGTTCAGTTACCGAGCAAGATTTACATCCGAGCATGCCAAAGATTGCTGAATAAGAAAAGCTGAAGACATCAAGAAGAATGAGCTTGCTCGATGGACTAGTTCGAGCAAAGAATGGACAAGTCAAGAGGAATGAGGCTTACTTGAAGGGATTATGTATTCTTCGAAAGAGAATATATTCTAAGTAAAGTCTGCTCAAAGACACTCATCGAGCACACCTAGTATTAGGAAGTTTGCTCGAGCAAGGTATGTACCTTGCTCGGGGACTGAAACACTTGTATTAGATTTATCTTTCATTATGTAATGACTAGGACTTATAGAAGGAAAGTCAGAGTCTATAAATAGAAGTCCTGGGGTACCTTTAGGGTACAGATTTTGAGACGGAATTGGCAGGCATTCACCGATTATGAAAAACGGCCGCCGTCACACAAAACCCTAGACATTCCATTCACTGTACCTTTGATATAGTGAATCTTTGTCTCTGAATAAGCCTTTACAGATTATCATTTACTATTTCGTGTTTGATATCTGTTCACAATTCCTCATTCTCAATCATTGAATATCTTGATTCCGCCGGGATATTCAATTAGTCTTTTGAGTATTTGAGTCGGTGTGTTCTTGTCAAACCTTTGCTAAGGTTTCACCCGACGGACGGTCCTGACAAGTGGTATCAGAGCTTGAGTAAGCTCACTGAAGACCACGGGACTGAGGATTTGTGAAGAAGCTTGAAGATTCACTGTGATTTGCTGCTGTGAAACTCAGATCTAGTGAAATGGAAGACCAAGAAGTGTCAACCAACAAGATTCCAAGGTTGCTTGGACAAGAGAACTTCATAAAATGGAAGGTGCTATTTGAAGCTGCAGTGAACTACAATGATCCAGAACTTTGGATGGCTATCACTGAAGGGAACTATACTCCTTCAGCAGCTCCAAACAATAATGTTGCGGTTGATTTGAGAATGAAAAAGAGGGATGATAAAGCACTGTCAATGCTAAAGTTGGGGCTTTCATGGGAAATTTAAACCACTGTAAATCATCATAAAAATGCAAAGGATATGTATGATGTAGTGATTGAAATGTTTGAAGGAAACACTGAGCTGAGAGACATTAAGAAAGACCGACTAAAGCAGCATTTGGACAGATTTAAGTTTAAAGAAGGAGAAAGGTTGAAGTTAGTGTTACAAAGATTCATGACCATTGTAAATGAAATTTGGACCACTGATTTGCAGATTTCCGATTTTGAGCTTAACAAGAAGCTTTTGTCATCTCTATCTGGCGAGTGGTATATTGCCAGCAAGTTCATCAAAGAGAAGGCCAACTTTCCTAACTTAAAGTTAGATGATGTGATAGCTTTCCTCAAGGCTGCTGAACATGAAATGATTGAAAACCATATGATTCGAGAGGACAAGCCAAGCTTTCAAGTGAACAATGCTCTTGTGGCACCCATGAGCAATCTCTCAGTCAAGAATCAACAGCCTATCATTGAGGAACCTTCAGAAGCAAACTCATCTTGTAACAGTCAGTCAAGATTCAAGGTGCAGCTGATTGAAGATGAAAATCAATCAACTGGAAATGGGCAGTCTACTTTCACACAACATAATCCAACTCAAGGAACAGATTACCAGGCATTATTCTCAATGTTCACTAAGTCTTACCATGCCTTTGTGGCCTAGAATCTGATAAACACAAGCATCGTGCAAGAAGACTTAGAACAGATAGATGCTGATGATTTAGAAGATATAGACATCAAATGGCAAGCTGCTATGTTGGCAGTAAGAAGCAAAAGGTTGTATAACAGAACTGGCAAAACCAGTTTCAATGGACCAAATGAAAGGATTGGATTTGACAAATCCAAAGCCATCTGTTATAACTGTCAACAACCGGGACACTTTGCAAGGGAATGCAACATGCCAAGGCAGTCTGGGAATCAAGTTAACCAGAATCAGTTCTATCAGAATCATAACCAAAACTTTCAGCAGCAAAGGAATCAAATGCCCAACCAAAATCCCTATCAAAATCAGAATAGAACCCAGTATCAAACATTTCAACCTCAGAGAAATAATCAGATGCAGCTTCACACAAATCAAAACAGACCATCTCAAAATGGTGTGAACCAGCAAAGGGATCAAGGGAATGTAGCTGTTACTAGGGTGGCTCAGGATGGGGAGTTTGACTGGAGTAATCATGCTGCTGAGATGGAAAGGGAAAATGTCGCATTCATGGCCAAAATAAATGACAAGGCTGAATCCTCCAACACTCAGGTAAATTCTGAAACTTCTATTTCTGATCTTCTTGCTAAAATTGATGAATTAAATCAGGGGGTTGGAAAATGGAAAACTGAATGTGGAAGGAAGGATGTCTTTCTGAATGTGTATGCGGATAGTGAAGCTACATATGAAAGTCAAATCAAGGGATTGGAGGATGATTGTATGGTATCATAACAAGTTCAATCCAGAACAAGAATTGAGATAGAGGGACTAAAGAATATGTTTGCTGATGAAAAACTCAAGAATACATAATTATTGATTGAAATGGAGTTTTTGAAAAATCTTGTCTCTACAGGAAACATTATTGGTCATGTTGACAAAATGATAGAAGAAGAGAAGTACAAGAAGGTAGCACCACCTTTTTGTGACAGCTATCCTTTGAAAGTTGATAAAGAGAGCAGAAGTGAGTATCTCAAAAAGTTCAAAAATGCGTTTGATGATAAGCCTTAATTTATCAAGCAGTATGATGATGTGACTGTAGATCAGGATGGAGAATTTGTGATGAAACAACCAGATAAGTCAGACACTGTGATTGATGAAGAGCCTCAAGGAGTGAAAAAGAAGTGGAGTGAATACTCCAGTGAAGAAAGCAATTGTAGCTATGGAAGCTCTAAGTCATCAAAGGGGAAGAAGAAGAAAAGAACAAATAAGAAGAAAAGTGACAAAATTCCTCTTCTTCCACCTATGACATCATACGTAAGAAAGCACCATGAAAGAATGAGAAGAGAGCATGTTCCATTTGATATATGTGCTAGATCACAGCCAGTCATCAAGAAAAGAACAGACCCACAACCAGTCATCAAGAAGAAAACAGAACAACCAAGAAAATCTTCTTATGATCAGAGTCATACACCAATCTACCCAGTCTTCTCTAATCATGAATTGTTTGATGTTGGTGATGTGGATTATGCTCCAAGAAGAAGACATTCAAAAGAAGAAGAGGGAAGTTCTTCAAGATTGCCATCCAAGCTGAAGAAAATCGTTTTTGTCAAAGAAAAATATCCACAAGCAATGGATCTCAGCAAGCCAATCAAGATGGATTTCTCCAACACTTTGAATCCAAAGACTTCTTTAAGATTTGACTTCCCTAAACCAAGTGACAAGATCAAGGACAAGAAACTTCTTGAAGATTTGGGAAGCTTTGCTAAAGTGTTCTGCACGAAATGTGATGCATATGGGCATCACACTGACTCTTGCTGGTTCTTGAGGATATTTTTGAAATTCCAGATGTGGTTAGTGGCTATGACATGAAAAGCTACAAAGAAATGTATGAGAGATACTTGAATGGAAATAAAAACCCATCTGAAGATAAGAACCATCAGCCTATGTTGGAACAAAGGCTCAAAATGACTGTGAAGATCAAAGAAGATGACCAAATCCTGACAACAACAGACAAGAACAAAAGGTCACCAAATGAAGAAAAAGCAAAAAGGAGACCAGGTGTTCTAAATGGTGATGAGAAGTTTCTTTTGAAACAATGATTTGAACCAAGAGGATTCAAGTGGAAGGCAAAGAAGGAAGTAGAAGAAGGGAAGGATAAGGTGATTGAGGAAGTTGTTGGTTGCACTAAAGTGTCTGCAGTGCACAGTGGATCAGAATACGACACTGATGAAGATTGTGAAGTCGTATATGAAGATCCACCACCAGTTCCAATCCAAACTTCTGATGCATCCTCCACTATCTCTGAACTACAAACTGATGAAGTTTGTAACTCAGAATCAAACTGATTCCTTTTGTGTATGTGCAGGAACAGTCCATGAGTAGCAATGATTTACGGTATATGGACAGTGGATGTTCAAGGCACATGACATGTGACAAGTCTGCATTGATTAATTATGTGAAGAAATATGAGGGACCAGTTGCATTTGGGAGTGATGAAAATGGAGGAAAAATTGTTGGAAAGGGAACACTCACAAATGGCAAAGTATCTTTTGAGAATGTTCTACATGTTGAAGGACTACAGTACAATTTGCTGAGCAAATACTCAAGTGTGTGACAAGGGATAAAAGGTTGCCTTCAATGATGAACATTGCCTGATTTTGAAGCCAGAGTTTGTGATTCCAACTGAAATGATTATGATGATGGCTCCAAGGAATGGCAACCTCTATGAACTGAGAATGAATACTGCAACTTCAAGAGGTGGTTCATGCTTTGTATCAAAGGCAACTGAGAATGAAACTGTGCTATGGCACAGGAAGATGTGTCATGTAAATTTGAAGAACATGAACAAACTAGTGAAAGGTGAACATGTTGTTGGCCTTCCCCTAAGAGAGTTCAAGCTAGAAGAAAAATGCACATCTTGCCTAAAGGGAAAACAACACAAATCCTCACATAAGAGCAAACTGATAAACACAATAGATGAGGTCATGGAATTACTTCACATGGACTTGTTTGGTCCAGTGAGTGTTCCAAGTGTTGGGAAGAAGAGATACTGCTTAGTGATAACTGATGATTGTTCAAGATTCACTTGGGTATATTTCATGGGCACCAAGGATGAAACACCAAATTTGATCAAATCCTATGTACTCAAGATGGAAAATCAACTTGACAGAAAAGTAAAGGTAATTAGAAATGACAATGGGTCAGAATTCAAGAATGACATTATGAGTGAATTTTGCACTTCTAAGGGTATTTTCCAGCAGTATAGTGCTCCTAGAACCCCTGAACAAAATGGTGTTGCAGAAAGGAGAAATAGAAATTTAATTGAAGCTACAAGGACCATGATTGCTGATGCCAACCTTCCTGTTACCTTCTGGGCAAAAGCAATAAATACTGCATGTTATGTGCAGAACAGGGCTCTACTTAACAAGGCTCAAAACAAGACCCCATATGAAATTCTCTACCAGAGAAAGCCTTATGTGAAGTTCTTGAAGCGTTTTGGATGTAAATGCTCACTATTGAACACTAAGGACTACTTGAACAAATTCCAGTCCAAATCTCTGGAATGTTTCTTTGTGGGCTATTCATCTCATTCAAAAGCTTATAGATGTGAAAGAGCACATGGTGATCATTGAATCATCTGACATCATCTTCAATGAAAACTAGTTCAACAATACTGATGGTCCAAAATGGCTATTTGATCTTGAGAAAATGATTAAATCATTTAAAATCTGTAGTGAAGACATGGATGATAGTATGTACAGAACCAGCTTTGAAAGATAAAGAAAAAGCAAAACAAGTTGATTTGGACAAACTATGGACATCAGTTGCTCATGAAGCAAATGGTTTTGAATTTGGTAGAAATATCTAAGAGGAAGATGATGTAGAGAGAGTTGGACAAGAGGCTGCAGTTGAAATCTCAAATGAAGGTCCAAGTGTTATTGAAAGTGAGCCCATCCAAAGTCAACAACCCTCTCAGACTGAAGAAATGTCTCAGTTGCAGAACCTATTTGACTCATTGCAGCAAGGAGGAAATGATGCATCTACATCAGGACTCAGTCATGTTCAAAACTCCACTAAGAATCAAGTCAGATCTGAAGATGAATCTGCTGAGATGAATATGACAAATCTAGAAGCAGAAGTGTTTGTACCACCAGTTGTTCAAACTACCTATGTTGATAGAAATCACCCTGCAGAGAACATAATTAGAGATTTACATGAAAGAGTTACCAGAAATGCATCTGAAAGAGCAAATATCTGCTTGTATGAATGTTTTCTATCCCAAGTTGAACCAAAGAATATCAATCAAGCTTTAAAGGACAACAGCTGGGTGGAAGCTATGCAGGAGGAATTAGCTCAGTTCAGAGACTTACATGTGTGGGACTTGGTGGACAAGCCCAGAGGCAAGTATGCAATTGGTACAAAATGGGTTTTTTAGAAACAAGAAGGATGAAAGGGGGATAGTGATTAAGAACAAAGCTAGATTGGTGGCTCTAGGGTGTCTACAAGAAGGAGTAGATTTTGAAGAAGTATTTGCTCCTGTTGCAAGACTAGAGGCTATCAGGATTTTTCTAGCATATGCAGCATCAATGAACATTAAAGTCTATTATCTTTTTGTAAAATCTGCATTTCTGAATGGAAAGATAGATGAAGAAGTTTATGTCACTCAACCTCCTGGATTTGAAGATCCAATTCATCCAAACAAAGTCTACAAGCTTAGCAAGGCACTTTATGGACTACATCAGGCACCAAGAGCCTGGTATGATGAGGTTTCTAACCATCTGTTAGAACATGGTTTTTGTAGAGGAGCCATAGACAAGACTTTGTTTTACAAAAGAAAGGGAAAAGATATGCTACTGTTGCAAGTTTATGTGGATGACATCATTTTTGGCTCAACAAATGAACAAATGTCCAAAGATTTTGAGCAAGTGATGAAGTCCAAATACCAAGTGAGCTCAATGGGAGAAATGAATTTCTTCCTTGGATTGCAAGTGCAACAGAAGACAGATGGAATTTTCATCAATCAATCAAAATATGTGCAAGAGATTCTCACCAAGTTCAAGTGCCAAGACTTCAAGACAGTGTCAACTCCAATGGACGCACATGAGAAAATGATACCTGATGAAAAGGGGGAGCCAGGGGACCAGCATGAATATAGGGCCAAGATAGGATCATTTTTGTATCTCACAGCATCTAGGCCAGATATTATGTTTGCTGTGTGTGTCTGTGCAAGGTTTCAAGCAAATCCCAAGGTGTCACATATGCTAGCAGTGAAAAGAATATTTAGATACTTGAAAGGAAAACCAGACTTGGGAATTTGGTATCCAAAGAACTCGTCCTTTGATTTGATGGCTTACACTGACAGTGACTATGATGCTTGCAACATGAGTCGAAAATCAACTTCAGGAGGATGTCAATTTCTTGGAAACTGACTCGTGTCATGGCAATGCAAGAAACAAACCACAGTGTCAATCTCTACTGCTGAAGCGGAGTATATTGCTGCATCTGCTTGCTGTGCACAGGTTCTGTGGATTCAAAACCAACTGCTGGATTATGGTATGAATTTCTTACTCACACCTATTTTAATTGATAGTACTGCTGCTATGTTTATTGTTAAGAATCCAGTCCAACATTCTAAAACTAAGCACATTGAAATTAGACATCATTTCATTAGGGATTGTCAGGAAAAAGGGCTTATAGAAATGAAAAGGGTAGACACATCTGATAATTTGGCTGATTTGTTCAACAAACCATTAGATAAAACCAGGTTTCACTTTCTGTTAAAATGCCTAGGAATGATTAATGCTGATGAGGTTTAATTTAGGATGTGTGCTTAAGTGAGTTGCTTACTGATGATCAATGTTACTCACTTTGAATGTTTGCATGATGAGATTGCTATGCTTGAATGATTACTCAAATTGCATGAATCATGTTTGTGACTATTCTTGTGTGGAATTTATGTTAATCTTGAGAATTATAGCTGTTAGTACTTTGATTTGTGCTTGCATGATGAATTTTTATGATTCTAAGTACTTTGAGCATGAATATGTGCTTGATGATGTGCTTACTGCTCTTCGAGCACAAGCATAGGCTTCAGTGAGACTATTCTAAGTCACTCGAGCACATATGTCATTGCTCAACTGCTCGAGCATGGAAGTAGTCTTGAAAACTTTTACAAGTGTTTCGAGCATGCTTCTATGGAAGATGGGTGTTTAATGCTCTTCGAGCACAAACAATCCATACTTGGAAGTTCAGGATAAACTTATTCCTTGTAACTTACTGCTCAAGCACAAAGTTAAGTCTCTCGAGCACAATCATTAAACTGATTTACTTCTAAGGTTGCTTGATAGATTTTCGATCATGCTCGATGAAGTTCTGAGCATGCTCGACAGACTTAAGTGATGCTTTGTTGTTTTCTATGCTAACTGAAAGTCTGTGTTTTGATTCTGTGAAAGTGTGTGCTTCATTCCAAATGCTTAAATGACAACACCATCTTTAAAACGCTGTTCATCAACTGAATTTTCAAAAGGAAAATGGTTTTTAAATGGTAAAGAGTTTTTGATTAAGCAACATGGTTTTGGTGATCATACAAGAGAGATGATAACATTATCCAAGTTCCTAATCAGGAATGAAAAGTGTTTTTTGAAGTGGAGATTGAATCCAACTAATATGGGAAATGATAGTATATTGTCTAATCTCCTAACTCATGGATTATAGGCTTAAAAGATTTCTGTTCAGCAAACTAACAATTTGTGTAGCTTCTTCTCATGAGTGTAGTGATCTATGTGATACAAACACTATAATCATGCTAAGTTTGATGTGGTGATTCATTTAAAAACTAAGGTATGTTTCCTTGCACATCTCTCCGAATGATAGGCAGAAAGGCAATTATCCAATCATACATGAGCCTGTTGATGTTTTGGTCTACCAAAAACAGTTTATCAAATTATGAGCAGCCACTAAATAGCTATATATATATATATATATATATATATATATATATATATATTTGAAAGTTCATAAACAGAAAATGAAGCAAATGAAAAAGCGTGAAAAAGAAGATGATATATACTTTAAAATCATTAATGATAAATAAATGTATCATGACCTTAAGAGGCACTAAAATAACTACAAGAGTGGGGCATTCAAATAAGTCCTAAACACTCTGAATGAAAGGCATGTAAGTCCGGATGGCCTGTAAGTCCAACGTTCAACCTTATGGTCTGATATCTATGTATGTTATAATTAAATAAACTACTCAGACAAATACAAATTATTTTTAACCAACGCATCAGGGGGTTGAAGTCAATTCGGGGTGATTTGGAGAAAGCTAAATACGCTTTGAGAAGAGATAAGGAGCAACTAAAGTCTAAAATGTGACCCTTCTTATTCAAGCAACAAATTGAATCTTTAAATATATCACAAAAAGTCATAAGAATCATGCTAAGAGCATACACCTAATGTCAGCCTGACTTAACTCATAATACGGCTGAAAATGAAGTGGTGTGACAGTTATTGGACAATCTGATCCCATGTTGAGATCTTTCCAATGAATTGACATAACTTTTTGAACTGGATTTTGATCTCTTGTTCACCTCAAACCCAAGTTTGAGCAAACGGATTTGTAATCTTAATTATTGGGAAGTTTGAGTGTGATTTTTTTTTAACTTCTAGGCAAATGATTTTGACTTCACCATTGTTATTTGTGTTTGTTCTCAGTATTTTCGAGTATGATCTAGGAATTAGACTGTACTTCGAGCTTACTTTTGATGTGTTGTTATCTTTGATCTTCTAGCACGAAGATATACTTTGTTATTTTACTAAGTATCTTCGAGCATGATTGCTTATGTAAGTATGAGTTCAAGTCTACGAGCACGAGAACTGAATGATAGGAAACATCTAAGTATTTCGAGCAAGGTCTGTGCTAGCTATCTTAGTGAGCGCTTAGAGATGATTGAGTTAGAATTTCGAGAAGAGGAAAGATGATTCTATTGCTAAGAAATTTTCGAGCACACTAGGGTACCAGTTTCTATGCTCGAATGCGGGATTAGGAGAGATTTAGTTAAGGTTTTCGAGCACTGTACTTCGAGCACACAGAAATGCATCTCGAGCATAGGGAACTGATGATATATTTTTAATTATACTCGAGCAAGCATTCTACCATGTCTTTGTGTACAGGGGGAGCAAGTTTTTATTTTGGCTGTATACTCGAGCAAGGGTGGTACATGTAAATTTGAAATTAAATGACAACTGTCGTGTGCTAGACGACAAACCAAGGTACTGTACCACCAAATCGTTAGGTATAAAAAGGAGACTTAGAAAGTTTTTCACACATCTTTCTCTAATTAACCCTAGACGAAAACCCTCTTGCTCGTGCTATCTTCCCCTTGCTCGCTGTTCTATTACTTGTTAATTTCTCTTCGATTATAGCCATTAGCTCTGTTTCGATTTCGGTAAGACATCGCAGGTCGATAATCGTCGCACCGATTTTGAAATTAGGGTTTCCAATTGACCAAATTGACTAATTGTTTACTTGTTTTGTAGGTACGCATATTACTAAGGAACAGGTTAATTGGGGACGCCATTAATCATCAATCTATTCTCCTATATTAGTTCTGCAACTTTGTGTACTGATAAACCTTCTTGTTTTTGCAGAACTGATGGCTTTCAAATTCGAAAAACGGCATAATATGTGTGCTCGATTGGAGATAGACGATGACAACCGTGAGTTGGAGCCAATGATAAACTTTTTGATAAACTCCAATTTGAGGGTGGCTTTAACTACCTACCCCACAATATACAGAAATCATATTTCAGATTTTTAGGGGTCTGCAACACATGTCAATGATGTCAATGGGGAAAGACTTGAGGCGTCGATTCTAAATCATGACATTGAGATAACTGAAGCCTCAATCAGAGCTGCTCTGGAACTTACTGACAATCTTGAGGATCAGCCGTCTTACTCCATCCCAATGTTACTGAGAGTTTTTCAAGAGACTATGGGATATCAGGGAGGAGTAAAGGAGAGACAGTTTC
Organism: Bidens hawaiensis; assembly: GCF_021521415.1. Lineage (NCBI taxonomy): Eukaryota > Viridiplantae > Streptophyta > Magnoliopsida > Asterales > Asteraceae > Bidens > Bidens hawaiensis. The sequence goes on along the minus strand of NW_027491074.1, from coordinate 736,320 downwards.
AAAAGGGGAGTTTTCCGTTAATCTACAGATTTTTTTAATTCGTCACGTTATTCAGTCTTTATCTCCACGATGAGGGACCCGGACTTTGTTGAGCAGAGAGCTTGGGACTCTCACTGTCGCCATCCTTTATCAACAACCCTTCAACATTTCACGACTTATTTTTCAAGGGATGATCTCCAATGCAAAGAAGAATGTTACTCAACGATTTCTGATGTATCCAAGGTTTCTTCAAATATTAATAAACAGAGCCTTACCAGACATTCAAAGAACGGGGCAGATTTTAAAGTTGCAAGACTCAAACATATGCAAACGTATGAAGGATGCTCAGAGTAACTTCATTGAGAATGATGACTGGGATGTACTCCCATGGTTATTCGTACCTGCACTGGGTGCCATTGATGTACCGAGGACTCCTGGCAACAGTGATGAGGAAGTTGATGATGGTGATGATATTGATAATGATGATGATGGTGCCGATGGAGGAGATGCGATGGTTATTGATAATGCTACTGATGCACATGTGGTAGTTGACGAGACTGTGTATGAAATTGGTCAAGAAGCTCATGAGCCAACTGATAATGATGATATTCGTTCTTCACCCGTCTCAACTAAGCCAACTGAACAAGACATACCTATCTATCCTCAATCTACTACAGAACCAACTGAACCTACTCTCCCAACCCAAATCCCAGAATCATACACAGTTCTATCCCCTGAAACTGAAGATACTGAACCATTCTCTGAACCAGCTCCAAAACCTACTGCTGAAACCCCACCATAAGTCCAAATATTTATGATATTGTATGTGAAAATGCCAAACTGGAGTTTGAGAACATCATGCTGAGAGAGAAGAATGCCATTTTGGCTGTGAAGAACTCGGCTCTGGAAGCTGCATTAAAGGAGGCTTTATTGAAAATTCAAAATCTTGAGGGGCAGTCTGAGGTTGAGAAGACCTCAGATGCACCAAAACAGGGGGAGAATCTTGATGTTTAAGAGGAGGTTGGACCATCTGATGCACTGAACATGATCAATCAGATCTATGATGATGAGTCAGAAGTTGAGGGGGAGAAAACTAGAGAAGATGAAACTGAAAAAGAAAATTTAAAGAGGAAAGAAAAGGGCAAGGGGGTTGCACTTACAGACGATGATTTACACCCCCTGCCTCAACACACAACTCAGTCTGATTACATTTTGTTTAAAGAAAATGTAGTTGATCAAGACATGGCTGAGGCTGAATCCGTGAAAACAGCTATAGAGTTGATGAATGAAGAGTTGGAAGCTCTGGAAAGAGAATAGTTGAATCAAAAGGAGGAGGAAATTCCTCAGGAGGTCATAGCAGCCTTGATTATAATGAAAGATAAAGAGGAGGATGATGAGAGGAGATTAAGAGAAGCTGATGAAGCAATCAAGGCTACAATTGATGCCTTGAAAGAAAATTTGAATGTTGATCAACAAGAACCTGAACAAGAAAAGGCTGCAGAGCCTTTGATCACTGAGCCTGAAGAACCTGAGATAAATGAGCCAAAAATTAGTTTGGGACCAGTTAGTCAAGAAAAGGATGAAACAATCGAAGTCTCAGCAAGCACAATGGTTAAACTGATTATAATGAAGGATCTTACACTGATTCTGAATAATCCAGAGAGACATCACCCAGAGATTGTGATGGCAGCAAGAAAGGCTCAACGAGACTTTATAAATCTGAGCAAAAGAGAATCAAGATCTGAAGAACATGTTAAACCAAGTGAACCCATCATTCAAGAGGTCACTGAAGAAACTGAAGAAACTCATAGAAATGAAGATGTTATTGAAGAATCTGAGTCTGTGGATGAGGAGATAATTATTGAAGAACTAGAAACAGAAGTGGAGCAGCCGGATACATCCACTCCAACTCAATCAAGTTTGAAAAGGAAAGACACAACTGATATTGAGACACCAAAATCCAAAAGACAAAAATCTGCGAAGAAAATGGTGTATAAGATGAGGAGAGACAAGCTAGAAGAAAGAAGAAGAGCTCAATCCAAACAAAATGATGAACCAATGATTGAGGCTCTTCATAACCTTGAAGAAGTGGTGGACTTGGATGGTGAAAGTGAAGATGAAGAAGAATTGAAGGAAGCTGAAAAGATAAATGAAGATGTTGAATATTTGATCAGTTTGGGTTATGATCCTCTGTATGTTCAAAGACTATCAAAAGAGGATGTGGCAAAAGAAGCTTAGGGTTGGAGAGTAAGGAAAGGAAAAAAGAGAAGTATTGATAAAGGCTGGTCACAAGCCTGCATTCCTGAACTTACAACCCTTTGACAAGATTGATAGTTTATATAAAAGGGCTCTCATGGAGGATCTAACTGAGTATGTGAGAAAGGTGTCTAAGAGAAAGGAAGAGAAAGAAAAGGTATTTACAGAATCTGAAAGCAGCAAGAGAAGAACAGAGAAGAAGGCAAAGGATGAAACAAAGTATGAATCCTTGAAAGCAAAACATAAGGATATCAAATTCCTTCAGCTGTATGGCTACAGCTACAACTTCTTGATAAATCTCTCTCCTGAAGAACTGAAAAGAAGAATTCAACAGATTAAAGACTCTCACAAAGATCAAGAAAGTCGAGAAAAGTTTGAAAGAGAGCATGAGTTAAAAATGAGATTACAGAAGGAAAGGGAGGAAAAAGAAAAGAAAGATCAAGAAGAAAAGAGGTGGTTTGAGGACCCTCAAAGGATGGAAATGTTAAAGAAAATTGTGATGGAGAAAGGGATATCAGAAGAACAGTTTCAGAACCTGCCTCTTGCTGAGCTAATGGAAATATACCATAGAGAGCAGAGGATGTATCTTGAAACACTGAGGAAATTGCAGGAAGACAGAAGGAGGGCAGAACAAGAAGTTCATCCAGAAATGATGAATGCCCTCCACAAAAAGGGAGTAAAAATGTCAAGACTGTTAATGCAAACAGAAGATACAATAAAGAAATAGTATGTTGAAGAGGGTCTTGATAAGATTAAGAAAGTTGAAATGGGGAGCTCAAGCAGAACCCAGAGGTCAGAGAGTGTGAGGCCTGTGCAGCCAAGAAACTTGAATTTGCCCACACATCTCTATTTTGACAGAAGATCGAAGACCTTAAGGGTTGTGACTGAAGATGAAGCAGAACATCTCATCATCTTCAGAGATGATTTGAGAAACTTTACAACAGAACAACTGACCAAGATGGCTGAGCTGACTTTATATGACAATCAAGTAAGGAGTCAACCATCTGGTCAACTGAGGAATGATCTTTCAAAGTTTTTGAAGGAACAAACAGAAAAGGAATTCCCATTTCTACAGCAGAAGAAGAGACAGATCAAGATCCAATCAGAAAAGGAGAAGAGGAGGAAGAGAATCAGTGAAGTTCACATATCTGAGCTTTCCCTCTCTGAATCAAAGAAACAAAGAACTCTAGCAAGCAGCTCTCATCAGAAAAGGAAGACCTTAAAAGAGTGCTTGGCTACGAGAGAAGTGATGAAGGAACCCAACTCAAGAATGCAACAATTTGGAAGAATCACATACATAACGTACAATCAAAATGATGATTCGACCACTTTGAGAAATGAGTCAGGGATACCTATTGCAGTCATAAGGGAGGATGGAGATCTGCATTATATGCATCCACAAGACTTACAAGATTTAATTAGTGCAAGATTTCCAAGTGATGCCTCTGACTCCTCAGAACTTGACATGCTGAAGCAAAGAGCTGCATATGTGAAGAAACTAAAAGAAAGAGCTGAAGCCAAGAACAGAGGAAGAAGATAACAGAATGGAGCTAATGAATGATTGATTTTTATTTTTGTTTATCTTTGTATTTTGTTTGAGCTGTAAAAATTTAGTTTGTAATGCCCATGTGGCAGAATTCCAATTATGTAATGAAATGATATGTTATTAAATGATTTATCTAGAACTGATACATGTGTAACTCTATGCAGGTATGTTTTGGTGCATTTGAGCTTGTTCTAACCTAGGGAGAGATTGTTGGGTCGGATTGTTGATAAGGAAGATTGGAATCTTCTCAACCTCCTCAGAAAACGGCTAAGTATGGAATACGAGCAAGCCCAGACGATCGAGCATGGTCTTTACTACTTCGAGCAAGGTTCTGAACCATAAATGTTTGATTCTTCTAAGTGTTGAAGGCTTCGAGCAAGCTACACTTCAACGAGCAAGAGTATTCTTCTATCGAGCATGGATTGCCAATCGAGCAAACAGCTTGATCATACATGTTCCAGCCAAATTTTACGAGCACATGATGATCGAGCACATGGGGAAGAGCATGGATGCAATAAGAGGATGTCACGTGAATCTAAGCAAAGACATCGAACACAGTTCAGTTACCGAGCAAGATTTACATCCGAGCATGCTAAAGATTGCTGAATAAGAAAAGCTGAAGGCATCAAGAAGAATGAGCTTGCTCGATGGACTAGTTCGAGCAAAGCATGGACAAGTCAAGAGGAATGTAGCTTACTTGAAGGGAATATGTATTCTTCGAAAGAGAATATATTCTAAGTAAAGTCTGCTCGAAGACACTCATCGAGCACACCTAGTATAGGAAGTTTGCTCGAGCAAGGTATGTACCTTGCTCGAGGACTGAAACACTTGTATTAGATTTATCTTTCATTATGTAATGACTAGGAGTTATAGAAGGAAAGTCAGAGTCTATAAATAGAGATCCTAGGGTACCTTTAGGGTACAGATTTCAAGACGGAATTGGCAGGCACTCACTGATTACGAAAAACGGCCACCGTCACACAAAACCCTAGACATTCCATTCACTGTACCTTTGACGTATCATTAAATATAGTGAATCTTTGTCTCTGAATAAGCCTATACTGATTATCATTTACTGTTTTGTGTTTGATATCTATTCACAATTCCTCATTCTCAATCATTGAATATCCTGATTCCGCCGGGATATTCAATCGGTCTTTTGAGTATTTGAGTCGGTGTGTTCTTGTCAAACCTTTGCTAAGGTTTCACCCGAGGGACGGTCCTAACAAAATCATCTGTGTACGAGTATCTCCAACCACTGCTACATTGTTGCCACTCCGATCGATTTATCATTGAAAAGATACCTCAGGCTTGCGGACCAATGATGTGCCTTGGCTTGCTGAGGACAAACTTACTCCCAACTAACAAATCACCATTTTTAGTAGACTCAGCATGCTTTCGGGTACCGAATGACCTGATGAAAGAATATTCTATCGTTACAAGCATCTAAAGGTCAAGGGGATTATACAAATGCCTCCTGATTATAACATACTGTTTAAACTGTGGAAACGTTATACGAACGTTTACGAGCCAAGATCTAGTCGCAATACCGATACGATAACATCGTGTTCAATACGTTATGAATCAATACATTATGATGGATGATGAATACATTAGAGAACGAATACATTATGGAGAGAATGCGGCAACATAACGTTACAGGGAATAAATATGGCACAGAACTCTATGCAAATCTACTATGGAAGGCCTATTTATAGGCATGCCACATTCGTTATACTGTATTAACGAATGAGGCCTGTCATTCGTTAACTGGACTAACGAATGAGCTCTTTCCATATCCCATTCGCTAAACATGCTTTGAGGAATGGACATACATTAACGAATGAGCATCCATTTCGTTACACTGTAGTAACGAATGGGCTCCTAACTTAACGGATGAACCTAGTCTTTAACGAACGAGGCCTCATTTGCTAAACATACTTAGCGAATGAGCCGTTATACATTAAGTGTAAATACTAAACTACCCCTATCCTATTCGAACAACAGCGGACACCAAATCCGTGCAGTTACATAAACTCATAACAGACAAATGTCTACTCAAGGGAGAGGCAGGGTAAAACAGCTGCCCAAAGATGGAATTATATCGGAATGATTGTTGTGCAAGTTGTGAACTATTCATAAGGATTATAATATGTGCTCGGACAGAGAATGATAGTATGGTACCGTTGCGTATAGTTTCGATACTCCATGCAAGCATATGGTAGTGTGCTATGTTGGTATGGAGGACGATTTGGATCTTTTATTACAAACATTGACCCTTACATGGTTAAAATTACTTGCCACTTGGTGACAAATTTCGACGTATACATGCAAACAACGGCGTTATTAGGCTAAATCTATGTACTATCCTTGGTATATGGATACAGGATTCGATGTATGTGTTGGGTCGGATTTATAAGGAAGATTGGAATCTTCTCAACCTCCTCAGAAAAAGGCTAAGTATAGACTTCGAGCAAGCCTAGATGATCGAGCATGGTTTTACTACTTTGAGCAAGGTCTTCAAAACTTTAAATGGTTAATTCTTCTAAGTGTTAAGACTTCGAGTAAGCTACACTTCAACGAGCAAGAGTGTTCTTCTATCGAGCATGGATTTCCAATCAAGCAAACAGCTTGATCATACAAGTTTTAACCAAGTGTTACGAGCACAGGAGGATCGAGCACATGGGGACAAGCATGGATGAAATAAGAAGATGTCACGTGATCAAAGCAAGGACTTCGAGCACAGTTCAGTTCCCGAGCATGCTAAAGATTGGTGAATAAGAAAAGTTGAAGACATCAAGAAGAATGTGCTTGCTCGATGGACTAGTTCGAGCAAAGCATGGACTAGTCATGAGGGATGAAGTCTGCTGGAAGGGAATATCTTCACAGAAGATATTTTAAGTAAAGTATGCATGAGGACATTCAACGAGCATACCTAGAATAGTGAGTTTGCTCGAGCAAGATTGTTACCTTGCTCGAGGACTCAACACTTGTATTATTTTGTATTTCATTATGTAGTGATTAGGAACTTCTAGATGGAATGTCAGGGTGTATAAATAGGGGTCCTGGGTTTCCATTTAGGGCACGGATTTACACACGGATTTATACACGGAATACGAGAAACATTGTAAAAGGAATATTCTATTTGTTTCCTCGTATATCCACCGCCACCGCCGTCACACACGAAACCCTAGACATTCCTTTCACTGTTCCATTAATGATATATTAAATACAGTGAATCTTTGTCTTTGATGTGCCTTTATTGATTATCTATTATTGTTTTGTGTTTGTTATTTTCACTCCTTCGTTCCCACTCGTTGGATATCCTGATTCCGCGGGGATATTCAACAGGCCTTTGGGTAATCGAGTCGGTGTGTTCTTGTCAACCTTTTATAAGGTTTCACCGGACTCACGGTCCTGACAAGTGGTATCAGAGCTTGTGTAAGCTCGCTGAAGGCCACAGGACTGAGGGTGTGTGATAAAGCTTGAAGCTTTACTCTGTTTTACTGCTACAAATCTTAGATCTGATAAAAATGGAAGACCAGGAAGTATCTACCAACAAGATTCCAAAGTTGCTTGGACAAGAAAACTGTTGGGTTTTAACAAGATTATCAAAGTGATAACATCCCAATTTTACCAAAAACGAAGCGGATATAAGTTTTAAATCTTGTTAATTTGATATGTATAAAACCAATTTTATACATGAAAAAACCAAGCCCGGATCCAAATACGAAATACATACTATCAAACACATGCATGTCACTATGAGTCCATGCATGTAAGGATACCTTTCAAGAGAATCAAATCTAGGTGAAGGAGAGGATGGTTGGAAGGCAAGAACTTCAAAGGGAAGGTCCTCAAGCTTGCATACCCCAAGCCTCCGACAATACACCTTGATTAGCTAGGATTTTACACTTGAAAGCACCTCCTTCTTGCTCCTTCTTTTGGCCGAAATCACCAAGAGAGAAAATGAGAGTTGAGAGGATCTTTCCTCTATTGCTTGTTACTTGTGTTGTTGTGTAATGTTAAGAGAAAAGAAAGAAAGAAATGAAATACTCTTTCAAAGTAGCCACCACCCAATTCCACCAATGAAATTACTTGCATGTACCCATTAAGTAATGTTTATTAATAAAATAATACAAGAGTAAGCAAGAGGGGGGGGGGGGGGCAGCCCCTTCCTTCTCTTTATTATTATTATTATTAATTTTCTTTCTAAATATATTTCCATCAAATGGAAGGTGCTCTTCGAAGCAGCTATGAACAACAACGACCCAGAGCTATGGACTTCCATTACTGAAGGAAATTATGTTCCTTCAACAGCTCCGAACAATAATGCCACTGTTGAGCTGAAAATGAAGAAACGAGACGACAAGGCTTTGTCTATGCAGAAGTTAGGGCTTTCTTGGGAAATTTTGACAACTGTCAATCATCATAAGACCGCAAAGGGTATGTATGATGCAGTTATCGAAATGTTTCAAGGGAATACTGAATTAAGAGACATCAAGAAAGACAGACTGAAGCAGCAACTTGACAGGTTCAAGTTTAAAGAAGGAGAAAGATTAAAATCAGTCTTGCAAAGGTTATGACTATTGTAAATGACATAAGGACCACTGATTTGCAGATCTCTGACTTTGATCTGAACAAAAAACTTTTATCATCTTTGTTTGGAGAATGGTACACTACCAGCAAGTTTATCAAAGAAAAGGCCAGTTTTCCCAACTTCAAGTTGGATGATGTGATTGCCTTTCTCAAGGCTACAGAACATGAGATGATAGAAAACCATATGATTAGGGAGGACAAGCCAAGTTTTCAAGTGAACAATGCCTTTGTAGCACCTATGGGCAACCTCTCATTCAAGAACCATTAGACATAAGTTCAACTTGCAGTGGCCAATCAAGATTCAATGTTCAGCTGATTGAAGATGACACTCCCTCTGCAGCAAATGGGCAGTCAACATTTTTGTAGAACAATAATGCTCAAGGAACAGATTATCAAGCATTGTTCTCTATGTTTACTGAGTCATACCATGCTTTTTTCGCCAAGAACCTGATTAACACATGTATTGTGCAGGAATTTCTTGAGCAAATCGATGCTGATGATTTGGAAGACATGGACATAAAATGGTAGGCGGCTATGTTGGCTGCGAGAAGCAAAAGGTTGTATAACAGAATAGGAAGAACGAGTTTTAATACACCAAATGAAAGAATTGGCTTTGACAAATCAAAACCATATGTTATAACTGTCAACAACCAGGACATTTTGCTAGAAAGTGTAACATGCCTAAGAAAGTTGGCAATCAAGTGAACCAGAATCAATTCTACCAGAACCAGAATCAGAACTTCCAGCACCAGTGAAATCAGATCACCAACCAAAACCCCTATCAAAATCCAAACAGACCCCAGCAACAAACATTTCAACCACAAAGAAACAGTCAAATGCAGGTTCACTCAAATCAGAACAAAGTGAACCAGCTGAGAGATCATGGAAATGTTGCTGTAACCAGGGTGCCACAGGATGGGGAATTTGATTGGAGCAACCATGCAGCTGAAATGGAGAATGCAAATGTTGCATTTATGGCCAAAGTGCACGATAAGCCTGAATCCTCAAATTCTCATGTACAATCTGATGTTTCAATTTCTGATCTTCTTATTACTATTGAAAAACTAAATCAGGAGATTGGAAAGTGGAAAACTGAGTGTGGGAGAAAGGAAGCCTTCTTGAATGTGTATGAAATAAGTGAAGCAACCTATGAAAGTCAAATCAAGGGGCTTGAAGAGGATTGTATGATGGCATACCAAACTCAATCAAGAATGACAATTGAAATTGAAGGGTTGAAGAAGATGTTTGCAGAAGAGAAGATGAAGAATGCTGAATTGTTGATTCAAATGGAATTCTTGAAGAACCTTGTTTCTACAGGTAATATAGTGGGTTATGTTGATAAAATGACTTAGGAAGAGAAGTATAAAAAGGTGCCACCACCTTTTTGTGACAGCTATCCACTGAAAGCAGAAAAGGAAAGCAGAAGTGAGTATCTTAAATAATTCAAGAATGTTTTTGATGATAAGGCTGAGTTTGTAAAAGCAATATGCTGATGTGTTTGTGGAAAAGGACGGAGAGTTTGCAGCAAAGCAGAGTGAGGAACCAGAGACTGAGAAGAATGAAAACAAGGAAGGTGAGAAAAAGAATTGGAGTGAGTAATCCAGTGAATAGAGTAACTGCAGCTGTGGAAGCTCAAAGTCATCTAAGGGCAAAAAGAGAAGAGAATCAAGCAAAAAGAAAAGTGAAAAGATTACTCTTCTACTAAAGATGACTCCAAAGATGAAAAAGCACTATCAGAATATTAGAAGAGAACATGTGGTGTTTTACATCTGTGCAAGACCACAGCCTGAAATCAAGAAAAGAACAGAAGAAACTGTGAAATCTTCCTGTGATCAGTCACATCCTCCAATCTATCCAGTCTTCTCAAACCATGAAATTTTTAACATTGGAGATGTGGAGTATGTTCCAATGAGAAGATCTGTTGGAAAAGAAAAGGGAAGCAGTTTAAGAACCCATTCCAAGTTCAAGCATGTTGTATTTGTCAAAGAAAAATATCATCTGGAGCCTGATCTGAACAAACCAATTAAGATGGACTTCAGCAATTCACTATTTCCTAAAACCTCCCTAGGCTTTGATTTTCCCAAACCCAGTGACAAAATTAAAGACAAGCAATTGCTTGAAGATATGGGGAGCTATGCAAAGATCTGGGGCAAGAAGTGTGATGCATATGGTCATCGCACTGACTCTTGTTGGTTTGAAGAGGAAGAATTTGAAGTTCCTGGTGTGGTTTGTGGGTTTGATATGAAAGGATACAAGAAAATGTATCAAAGATATAAATGAATAAAAAGGCAGTTCAGATGATGAAAAGAAAGGTCAGTGCTTGAGAAGAGACTGAAACAAGTCTTAAAGGTCAAAGATGAACCAATTGCCTCTAGCAAACCTACAAAGAACAAAAGGTCTAGTGACAAAGGAAAAGAGAAGATTAGACCTGGTGTTCTTAATGGAGATGAGAAATTTCTAATGAAGCAGGGCTTTTGTTAGAACCGTGAATTAAGTGAAACCTTCTAAAGGTTGACAAGAACACACCGAATCGAATACCCAAAAGGTCTGTTGAATATCCCGGCGGAATCAGGATATCCAACGAGTGGGAATGAAAGAGTGTGAATAATAAACACAAAACAGTAATAGATTATCAAAAAATGCTCATTCAAAGACAAAGATTCATTGTATTAAATACATCATTAATGGAACAGTGAATGGAATGTCTAGGGTTTCGTGTGACGGCGGCGGCGGTTATACGAGGAAAACAAAAGAATATTCTTTGGAATGTTTTTCATATTCAGTGTGTGCCAGCCTATATTCCGTTTGGAAATCCGTGTCCTAAAAGGTATCCTAGGACCCCAAATTTGATTGAGATGGAGTGGGAGTGTTAGGCTGATGTACTTCAGCTTCTACTCCTTCCAATATAATTTCCTCATCAACTGACTCTGAGGTCATGGAATCTTATGATTCAAGGTTATCTTCATTACCAATCTCTTCTATGATTGGTTCAGATGTGTCTGTCAGCAAGAATTGGCTTTTCTCACATTGTTCTTTTCTTTGCTCTTCTTGAGCCCTCCTGGCTGCAACCACAGTTGCTGAACTGTATTCTTCAGGATGTAGAAGAATATCAAAATGTGTTCTGAGCAGTACCAATTGAGCAATAAATTTGACATATATATTCAATGGCATCTTTGGTGTCTCAGGTTCTTCTCTTATGCCCAGACCCTTTCCTTGCTCATTGTCTTTATCTATTTCAACCTCAACAGATTCAGTTTCAGGCATTTCAGGTTCAATTATTTCATGCTCTTCCTGTTCAACTATCACAGGTTTTTCAGTTTTGTCCTGTTCTTGTTCATCAATGTTCATATTTTCTCTCAAGGCATCAAGTGCAGCCTTTATTGCTTCATCAGCCTCTTTCATCCTCCTCTCATCTGCCTCTTCTCTTTCTTTCATGTTTATAAGTGCTTCAAGCACTTCCTGAGAGATTTCCTCCTCCTCTTCTTTCTCCAAAGCATCTAACTCTTCTCTCTCTAGAGCCTCCAACTCTTCATTCATTAAATTTATTGCAGTTTTCACAGACTCAGCTTCTGCCACATCTGGATCAACTACATTTTCTCTGTGCAATAAGTCATCAGATTGAACTGTATGTTGGGGGAGGGGATGTAAATCATCATCAGTAAATGCAATCCCCTTTCCCTTTTCTTTTCTTTTCAGGATTTCTTCTTCAGTTTCCTTTTCTTCCTTATTCTCCGCCTCATCCTCTGAATCTTCATCATCATATGCTTGATTTATCATGTTTAAAGCATTCGATGGTCCAACTTCCACACCTTCTTCATCAGAGCTTTCATACATCTCGCCAATCACCTTTGAGCTCCCTACACCTTCAGGTTTCTCCCCCTTTTTTGGTGCATCTGAGGTCTTCTCAACCTCATACTGCCTCTTTAGGGTTCTAATCTTTAACAGAGCTTCATTCAGTGCAACTTCCAATGCCGAGTTCCTTGTAGCCAAAATGGCATTCTGCTCTTTCAACTTTATGTTTTCAAACTCAAGCCTGGCATTCTCACAAATAATATCATATTAGTTAGGGTTTGATGGTGGGGTTTCATGAGTCGGCTTTGGGGCAGGTTCAGAGAATGGCTCAGACTCAGCAGTTTCTGGAGATGGAACTTTATATGGTTCAGAAGATGGGATTAATTGAGATGGTGGGGTAGTATCAGTAACAGGTTGGTCTTGTACTTGGGAAGTTGGTGGTGTGGGAATGTGTATGTCTTGCAGTGGAGATGTAGGTGGGGTAGGGACAGGAGTGTTATCAGTAGATTCAGTATTAGATAGGGCAGGTTAGTTGGTGCTAGCTGGTGAGGAGGTGATTTGTCATTTCCATCATTCACCTCAATGGAATCTGTGCCATCATGATAAACTGTAGGTGGTGGTGAGTCAGGTGGAGTTATCTTGTTAACTGTTTCTGCAACATTTGTTACAACCTGAGCTACAAAAACATCATCATCCATTGGCTCTGCAGCTCAGTTGACTACACCCTCATCCTGTGCATCTATCTCCTCCTGCACCTCTACTTCTGCATGAACTGCCTCTTGTGCAACTTGTTCAAGCAAAGGCATATGTCCCTTAATAATCTCTTGTGCATCAACATTACCAATGACCACACCATGTACACCCTCCAGACCATTGTCCCCATCATCACCTTGATCATCATCATCTGCACCATCATCTTTATCATTATCACTATTCCCAGGGGTTCTCGGCACATTTATGGCACCTAGTGCTGGCACGAGCAACCATGGGAGTACATCCCAGTTATCATTGTCCACAAATTTGATCTGAGCATCTTTCATTCTTTTGCAAATATTTGGATCCAGAAGCCTCAACACTTCACCGGTTCTTTGAAGATCAGGCAAAACTCTGTCTATCAAAATCTGCAGAAACCTCGGATACATAAGGAATCTTTGACCTTCTGCCTTCTCTGCATTGGAAACTAACCCTTGAAAGATAAGTCTTGAAACATTAAAGGGTTGCCTGTAGAGTATTGCCACCGTGAGAGTCCCAAGCTCTCCTTAATAAAGTCCAGGTCCCTCTCCGAGGAGATAAGGACTGGATCACGTGATGGATCAGGAACCTGTAGATCAGGGGAAAACTTCCCTTATGAAATTGCCCCTCCTTAACTCCTCCCTTGTAGCCCATAGTCTCTTGAAAGACTCTTAGTAGCCTTGGGGCCGAGTAAGATGGCTAAGCCCCAAAATTATCATTCAGGTCTAATGCAGTCCTGATTGAGGCTTCTATTATCTTAATTTCATGATTCAGAACTGTCGCTTCAATTCGGTCTCCGTTAACATCATTTACAAATGTTGCTGAACCCCAAAAATCTGAAATATGATTCCTGTATATTGTGGGATTTTCAGTTAATGCCACTCGCAGATTAGAGTTGCTTAGAAAATTTATCATTGGCTCCAACTTTCGGTTGTCATCATCTATCTCCAACTGAGCACACATATTATGTCGTTTTTCGAATTTCAAAGCCATCAGTTCTGGAAAAACAAGTAGAGTTGTCATTACACAAAGTTGCAGAACTAATATATGAGAATAGATAGATGATTAATGGCGTCTCAATAACCTGTTCCGTAGTAATATGCGTACATGCAAAAACAAGTAAACAATTGGTCCAAAAATCAATTGAAAAACCCTAATTTCCAAATCGGTGCAAAGATAATCGAATAACAATTAGTCCAAAAATCCCCCTAATTGAAAAACCCGAAGTTGAAACAGAGCTAATGGCTGTAATCGAAGTAAGAATTGTGTAAATGAGCAAGTAAGAAATAGCACGAGCAAAGGGTTTTTTTGTCTAGGTTTAAGAGGAAGATGAAATATGTGAAAAGGTTTCTAAGTCCCCCTTTTATACCTAACGTTTGGGTGGTACAGTACCTCATTTTGTCGTCTAGCACACAACAGTTGTCATTTAATTTCAAATTTATTGTACCTCCTTTGCTCGAGTATACAGCCAAATTAACAGCTGTATCCAACTATACTCTAGCACACAGTACAACCTTTGCTCGATGTACTTGGGAATATTTGTCCTTGATTACTAGTACACAGGTGAACGTATGCTCGAATAAGTTGTGCTCAATGCCTTTAGCCATATTTTTAATGAATTTCATAGTGCCTGCTCGAGTGATAAGTTGTACTCGGGATGCAGTGTGCTCGACTATACTTATAAAAATTCACTAAATACAATTTACTGACACACCAGTAATCTAACCTTACTCGACTATGCATCATGCTCGAGATACTTAGAATTATATCATGACAGTGTCCTATTCTCGAGATGCATGTGTTAGAGCCTTAGCTTGACTAACTTGGATTACAAAAGCTCAATTGTGCTCGAGGTACCCTTAAGCTCGAAAGCCTTAGCATATTAAATCATTCCTATTCATGTACTCGAACTCACAACCTAAGTGTCTAGTCGACAAATTTGCTCGAACAACTTAACAAAGTGATACAGTTGCCTAAGCTCGAACTCTTATGCCTACACACCTAGCGCACTTCTATGCTTGAATAAATACTTGAAAAACAATAACGCAATCATGCTCGACACACATACATTACTATTCACTTCGTTTCAGGTTCTCATAAGCAGGATGCATGCTCGAAACACTTAACAAATTTTCAGTATGAAAAGTAAGAGTCATGCTCGAAACACTAACAAATTCATTATGCTTAAAAGTAAGAGACATGCTCGAAAAACTTAATGATTCATACAAGTCACATAAGATTATTCACACAATGTTATCATGCTTAGTAATCTTAGTTCTTTTGCTCGAATCAAAAATGATCAATTTAATTTGATGAGCTGACCTAAACAGTTAGTTTAAGGTGAAATAAGAGATAAAAATCCAGTTCAAAATAAAATCATTTTAGATTATTTGGAAAGATCTCAACATGGGATCAGACTATTTAATACAACAATCACACCACTTCATGGTCAGTGTTATTATGACTCAAGTCAGGTTGACAGCAGGTATACTTAGCATATGGTCGTTGCTTTCTGTGATACATTTAGGATTCAATTAGAGCATAAGTTAGGAGTGGTTATCACTATAGCGTCACATTGCCTCTAATCTCTTCTCAAAGCGTATTTAGCTTTCTCTAAATCACCCGGAATTGACTCCGACCCCCTGATGCCCTGGTCAAAATTAATTTTTGTATAATAGAGCAGTTACTTATTTATATTTTTCTTTTTTGATAACAGAATGTAAGGTTGAACGTTGGACTTACATGCCATCCGGACATACATGCCTTACATTCAGGGTGTTTAGGACTTACTTGTATGCCCCACCCCTGTAGTTTATCTTAGTGCCCCTTAAGTCATGAAATCAGATAACTTATTTATATATATATCATACTTTTGATCTTTTTATACTTTCCAATCTCTTTCTTTTTCTTTTCTTTTGAGAGGTTTGCCATATATAAATAATTTAATTCTGCTCAAGTACTTAATAGATATTCCTATATACCAGAAACACCAACGGGCTCGTGTATGATTGGATAATAACCTTTCTGCCTATCATTCGGAGAGATATGCTAGAGAACATACCTTATTTTTCAATGTTTCACCACATCATACTTAGCAAATTTTAGTGTATATCACATATTACAACTACAGACTATGGAAAGCTATCGTACTTTTCCAATGACTGTACTCAAAGCCTTTTGAACTTATAATCCACGGGTTAGTTATTTTCAACAGTTTTCTATCATTTCCCACTTAGGTTGGATTCAATCTCCATAGAAAGTAGTTTCTAGCTTCTTTGAAGCTGGGAACTTGGATAATATTATCATCTCTCTTATGAAACATTCACCGAAAACAGTGTTGCTTAGTCAAAAAGTTTTACCATTTTAAAAACCAATTCCTTTTTAATGTTCAATCAAGAAATATTGATTTTTTAATAACAGTGTTGTCATTTAAGTGTATTTTAACAAGCACACATTGTCACAATATCAAAACACATTCATTCAAACAATAGAAATCATTCATATAATCATAAGTCTGTCGAGCATGCTCAGAAGTTCATCAAGCATACACGAAAGTCATTCGAGCAAACTCTAGATTTATCATTACTGATATTGTGCTGGAGAGATTTAGCTGAGTGCTCGAGCAGTATACTTGTGCTTGAAAGTTTTCCAGAACACATGTCTATGCTCTACCATAAGTAACACATCATTTGTGCTCGAGTTACTTGAGAAAGTTCAAGTATGGTTTGTTTATGCTCGAAGAGCGTTAAACACACCATGCAACACAGAGTTATGCTCGAAATACTTGGAAAGTTTTCAAGGCCAAATTCTGTGCTCGAGCAGCTGAGCTATGACATCTGTGCTCGAATGACTTAGAATAGTCTTTCAAGAGCCTTTGCTTGTGCTCGAAGAGCAACAGCCACACTATCAAGCACAGATTCATGCTCGAAGTACTTAGAATCACAGAAATACATCATTCATGGACATATCAAAGTACCAAATGCTGTAAACAACAATAGCAAGATAATTCACCAATATTTTCACACAATTTAGTCACATACATGATTAATGCAATTAGAATAATCATATAAGCATAGCAAATCATCATGCAAACATTCAAAGTGAGTAACATAGATAATCAGTTAGCACCTCACTTAAGCATACATCCTAAATCAAACCTCATCAGCATTTATCATTCCTAGGCACTTTAACAGAAAATGAAACCTGGTTTTATCTAAAGGTTTGGTGAACAAATCAGCCAAATTATCAGATGTATCTACTATTTTCATTTCTATTAAAACCATTTTCCTGACAGTCCCTAATGAAATGATGTCTAATTTCAATGTGCTTAGTCTTAGAATGTTGTACTGGATTCTTAACAATAAACATAGCAGCAGTAGTATCAATTAAAATAGGTGTAGGTAAGAAATTCAAATCATAATCCAGCAGTTGATTTTGAATCCACAGAACCTGTGCACAGCAAGCAGATGCTGCAATATATTCAGCTTCAGCAGTTGAAATTGACATTATAGTTTGCTTCTTGCATTGCCAAGACACCAGCCTGTTCTCAAGAAACTGGCATCCTCCAGAAGTTGATTTTCTACTCAAGTTGCAACCATCATAGTCACTATCTATGTAGGCCATCAAGTCAAAGGAAGGGTTCTTTGAATACCAAATCCTCAATTGTGGTTTTCCCTTCAAATATCTGAATATTCTCTTCACTGCTAGCATATGTGACACCTTAGGGTTAGCTTGAAATCTTGCACAGACAAACATAGCAAACATAATATCTGTCCTAGATGCTGTAAGATACATCAATGATCCAATCTTGGCCCTATCAATGAATTAAATAATCAATCAAATTCAATTAGAATTTTGATTTATTCAATTAGAATTTTGATTTATACAATAAAAATACCCGATCAACCAAGAATCGGTAATGTTTAATTTAAAACGGATTTTTACATTAAAAATACAACTGATACCAGTTGTAAATTCATTAAGCACGATTAACTTAAAAATTTTGGGGATCAATTTTTTTCTTTTGAATTATTCACTAGCTTGGTAAATCGAAACTAAAGCAGAAATGAAAAAGAAATAAAAACTTTTTGGATTTTCTAAAATTTTCAATTAAAAAACGACAAACAAGAATATAAAACTATACTAATAAAGCAGTACATATTTTTGTGAGTAGAACAGGGAATCATATTGGCGAAAATGTCACTAAGTAACACTTCAATTTCGATGATTATTATACACGTAACCCAACGATGATTGCAGATATAATTGTCCTCTTAAACTTTTCACAGACTTGTCGGAAACTTTATGATATGCTTTAATTTGGTTCAATTAGGCACAAAACCATATGTGGACCCCATCAATCAGATATAACATTTCTATCTCTTATACAGTGAATATCACATGTACGTTTTTCTTAGTTTTTCCAAATTTTGATTAACTGTGACTCATGCATAAATAATAAAAAGAAAATAAAGCAGAATGTCAAATTTTCCCTTAAGATCAACGCAGATAAGGTTCCATTTCAAAAAAAAAAAAAGATAAAAATAAGTTGAAGTTGCATAAAATCTTAACTCTCAATTCAGATAATCCCGTATTATCGCGCGGAGAAAGTCCAAGATGTTATATGAAACACTAAGAAAATAAAGCAGAATACTCAAATATTAACCCTCGGGTCGGATAATCTTATCGCGCAGGAGAGGATCCAATATTTGAATAAAATAAAGAAAAAATAAAGTAGAATTTCTTTGCAAAATAAAATAAAAACAAGGCAGAATTTTCTTCAAAAATGAAAGCATGCATACACAGTAATCATTTTGACTTTTGACTTTTCTTAAATCAGATATAGTATCAATCTTTCAAGATGTAATTCCACTAGGTTCTGCATTCATTGTGTTTATATCTTATCAGTTCCTATATAGTCTGTCAAGCCTATCTTCGCATATCATATCGCTAGCCTTACGGTAATTTTTAATCTAGTTTATGCATGTACTAGATCAATCCCGTTAACGTACTATCATTTTCCCTTTACTTTAACACTTATTTTGAGGAGCATTTTTCATTGTTTTTGAAATTTTTCAATATTCGAATGTTTTTGGAGTTTTTAATTTTCTCTGTACAAATTGAAAACACAATATTTTTGGTTTATATATTTTCCCCCCCTAAAAATGACAAAAATCTAAACAAACAAGAAATAAAATGATTTAACCAAGCTTTTGAATATCTGTTAAAGTTTTTAAACCATTTATACCCAACAGATATTTAAAACGTGTTTTGTCAAACGCTTTGGTATAAAGGTCAGCCTTTTGAAAATCCATGTGAATTTTATCAATTGATATTAATTTATTTTCAAAAAAATCACGTATGAATTGATAACGGATTTCAATTTGTTTGGTTTTCGAATGGTGAACCAGATTTTTGGTGATTGAAATTGAAGCAGAATTATCAATATAAATGGGAGCAGTAAGAAACTTAAAACCGTAATCCCGTAAGTGTTGCTGGATCCAGAGAACCTGTGAGCAGCAACTCGAGGCCGCCACATACTCCGCTTCGGCTGTTGAAGTTAAGACCGTTGTCTGCTTCTTACACTGCCAGGAAACAAGCTGGTTTCCTAAAAATTGACATCCCGCTATTGTAGACTTGAAGTTGATTTTGCATCCTCCATAGTCCGAATCAATGAAAGCGGTGAGGTCGAACTTATCGTCTTTCGGGTACCATAACCCGATGTCTGGATCTCCCCTCAGATAATGCAAGATACACTTTACTGCCGCTAGGTGAGTCACTCGGGGACTCGATTGGTACCTAGCACACAAACAAACAACAAACATAATATCAGGTCGCGATGCAGTCAAATACATGAGAGAACCAATCATGGCTCAGTATAGGGTTGGATCAACGGGATCCTCCAATTCATCCGGCGATAAATTATGACCCATGGGAAGAGGTGTCGAAGGAATTTTGCCGTCAGATATCTTGAATCGGCTCAAGACATCATTTACATATTTCGTCTGATGGATAAAGATCCCGGAATCAGACTGGTGAACTTGCAATCCTAAGAAAAGTTCATCTCTCCCATCGAGCTCATCTCGAATTTGGTTTGCATCGAACCAAAAATTATGTCGTCCACATAGATTTGGATGAGGAGCAAATCATCACCCACTTTTTTATAGAATAACGTACAATCCACAGTCCCCCTCGTGAATCCACTTTCAATCAGTTGGTCAGCCAACGCACTGTACCAGGCTCTCAGGGCCTGGTGTAAACCATAAAGAGCCTTGTTTAATCGGTAAACACACTCTGGAAAGTCTGGATCCTCGAAACCAGGAGGCTGCTTCACATACACTTCTTCATGAATAGCCCCGTTCAAGAACGCCGATTTCACGTCCATTTGATAAACCTTAAAGTTTTTATAGGCTGCATAGGTAAGTAAAATATATATAGCCTCCAGTCGTGCTACCGGAGCATATACTTCAGTATAGTCTATGCCTTCTTGTTGATTGTAACCAAGAACGACCAATCATGCCTTGTTCCTCACGATTACCCCACGATCGTCCTTTTTTCACTTAAAAACCCATTTGGTCGAAATAGCCTTTTTCACACGGTCGGGTTTATTTATTAAGTCCCATACACCCAGCCGAACAAACTGTTGCAGCTCCTCCTGCATAGCCTCAACCCAAGACAGTTCCTTAATTGCCATTGTAACACTTGTCGGTTCTATCTGTGATAGGAAACAGGTGTATTGTGCAATACTGAGGATACCTGAAGAGTGCAAATCTGCATAAGCACAAACTATTGAATCCTCGGTAGGAGATACATTAACATCAACTTGATCATCACATACATTAGATAATTGGTGTCTTGTGCGAACCCCATCGTTCACATCACCAATTATCTGTTCCTGCGGATGGCTCGAATGAATCCTTAAGGAAGGATTGGTAGGGACAAATACGTTATCACCCAAATTGGTGATATTTTCCTCCGCTGAGTCTAAGGAGACAGTCGGTGAATCATCACTACTTAGAATTGGCTCAGTTATCTCTGGAGATTCATCTAACATAACGGACGATGAATCCACAAAATCAGCATCATCGGAAGATTCAGAAACTTCGTTCGACGTTTCTGATACATTAGATGATTCATTTACATAAAATGAAGAACACATTGGATTCGGAAGACATTGTTCCTCCAAATAAGATCTAATGAGATCTTCAGGGACTTCTTCAATCATTGAAGTAAACGAATTAAATAATCCATCGTAATCGAACATCTAGTCGGGACCAGTACCAGTTGGCGGAGTGGTATAACTTTGACAATCAACGTGATACCATTCTTCCTCACAACCCGAAGAGATATTAAAGACCCGTTTCTTAGGAGAATTGTATCCCAAGAAATACCCCTCAAAGGCTTTTTCATCAAACTTTCCAGCCTCTCTCTTCAAAACAGTACATGGACACCCGAACGGTTCCAAATACTTTAAGTTCGGTTTACGATTGTTTAGAAGCTCATAACTCTTCTTCTAGAGCTTCTTTAATGTTTGTACGCGATTCAGAGTATAGCATGCTGTGTTCACAGCTTCGTTCCAGAATTGAACAGGTAGCTTCGAATCCGCGAGCATCGTTCTTGCAGCTTCAATCAACGTACGATTGTTTCTTTCAGAAACACCATTCTGTTGAGGAACATAAGGTGCACTGAATTCCCTATGAATTCCTTTCTGTATGCAGAAGAAATCCAATACATTATTCCCGAATTCAGTTCTGTTGTCACTACGAATTCGTCTCACTTTTAGTTTGTAAAGTGATTCGATCTTAGTAATTAGATTCTGAATTAAGAAAGGTGTTTGATCTTTCGATCCCAAAAATAACACCCATGAGTAACGTGAGAAGTCAACAGTCACCACTAAGCAGTACCAATCTCCAGCAATACTGGCATGATTTACTGGACCGAAGAGATCCATATGAAGTCGTTCCAGAGGAGTAGCAATTGTGTTAAGTGACTTGCTTGGATGTGATTTCTTCTTTTGTTTCCCCTTCTTGCACGCGACGTAGTGATCATTGAACTTGAAATTCTTGAGGGACACACCATCCACTAAATTATTTGTAATAAGAAAGTTCATCTTGCGTATGTGAGTGTGTCCCATGCGTCGATGCCAAAGAATAGAATCTTTTTCAGTCGCTTTTGACACGAAACAAGTCGTTGAGGGTGAAACAGATACATCATAACTCATATCCAGTACTTAAATATCATTTGATCGAGGTGATCTCATGACAACCATATCTTCAGGAATTGTATATCCCAGTTGAAGGATAATACATTCCTTGTCTGTGAAAATGGTGGTAAACTTTTTATCACATATCTGCGAAACACTTAGCAGATTATGATCCACCTTCTCACAATAATTTACTTTTTCAAACGTTACAATCCTGTTAGACTCTTCTCCCTCCTTTGTAATCATTCCCCCTTTGTTACCGGCAAACGCAACATAACCTCCTTGAATGTCTTTAACATTCATCAAAAGATTTAGGTTGCCAGTTATATGCCTAGAACATCCGCTATCCAAAATCCACTTGTGTGTAGACCCTGAACTGGATGAACTCTGCATAAACAAGTAAATGATTAGTTCAAAAAGGCAGCCCAAGCCTCAGTCTTGGGCTCTCTTTTTGATACTTTAGGAGAAACATTTAAATTAATGCTGACATTCGGGACTTGAGAATATGTGACAGTTTTTTTCTTTAAGTATCCATCACGTATTCTTCCCGAATCAGTATTTGAACAAATTGGTTGAGCACGTTCAACACATTTGTTTGCTACATTATCCGAATCAACCCGAATAACTTTCTTTAGATTAATATTCCAATACATTATAGCACATTCATCAACATGATTTTCTTTTATGTTTGGAAACAAAATAGGCTTTCGAGTTGATGAATTTTTGATATCATCTATCTTTGTTTTAGACTTTTTGGAGACATGGCCCGGTTCAACACACTTGAAACATAATTTAGAGTCCAAAGATTTTGGTGGTGAAACACAGGTAGTCTTTGATAGCAAAGATTGACGAATATCATTTTTGGGTTTCTCAAATGTAACATTCTTCGGTGTTTCATGTTTTAAACACTTTTTATTCTTATAAAATTCAAGATTTGTTGAATTCGAAGAATTCTCCAAACCCGATGATTTTACAAATCTAATAGGTTTAAACGCATCATTTTTATGTTTTGCATGAGCTTTAACCAATTTTGATTGAATGAATTTTTGTTCAAGTTTGGTGATCTTTGAGGTATCATCTTGATATACGCATTCAATCATTTCAGGTTTAAGAAGGTTCAAAGGAACTTCCTTGTCTGAGAACACTTTTGATAAACCGTTTAATTTAAATACTTTCCCATTTGAAGAAACCGACTGAGGATTGATAAATATCATCAAATCCTCATTAGTTACAGTCGGTTTATTTGACATCTTCGATTTAGGAGTTACATTAGACTTTTTCACTGAACCACCCAATAACTTTGAGTCATAAACTTGCTTGCTCAAACTCTTCGGGTTCACACAGAATGTGATTGTCAACTGGTATATCTTTGTTTTTGACAATTTCATCTGGTTCAGTCAGCTACTCAATTGAACCATCCAATTCATTTACTTTTAACATGAATTGGTTAACGAGTAGTTTCAGTTGTATCAACATTCTCAGATTTAACAGTAGGCATATCTGAACATTTTTCCACATCGGGAATGCTACTATAATCTTGCTTAAAAGGAGGAGGAATTTCGATATATCCCAAACCTGTTTTTCCATGTGAATGGTTAACTTCGATTATTTCATTTAAAAGAAATGAAGAATCTCTAAATTTTCCAAGCGTATTTTTAAGTTCCATTACTTCCTTTTCAATATTGGAAATACAAGTTTGGAGTTGAAGAATCTCCTTAAAATGTTGATCAACTTCGATGATCTTACACTGAACCTTAGCTTTAAGATCATGATTGCTTTCAAACAGTTTTTGAATTTTAAGAGTTGATTGCTCTAGCAATTTTGTTTTCTGTTTATAGCATTCATTGATCATAAAGTGATCTTTTGTGAGAGTACTGTTCTGATTTAAGGCTGCTTCAAGTTTGACTTTGAATACAGCACATGCAGCACAATAAATCACTTCAGATGAAGGTTCAGATACATTAGTTTGAGGTTTAGGACATACCTCATCAATCTTAGCCATACATGCATTAGATTCAACTTGATCAGGAATTGAATCGGTTTCAGAAGACAGACTGTTATTAGTATCTGTCTCAGAATCCGATGAATCACTTTCCTTAGATACATTATCACTGCTTGCATCTTCAATTTCTCTACTGGTTCAACGATTGCCATATTAGCTTGATTTCCCAACAGACATTGAGACCAATCAACAGCTTCATTAACAACCAGAACTTGAGTAGCAGGAGACTTATCTTGTTCGCCACCAGATACAGTCGTTTTACTCTTATCCCCACCAGATGAATTCTTTCCTGAAGATCTATCTGAATTACGTGGCCCAGAATATTCTTTTCTTAGCTTATCACATTCTTTGGCAAAATGGCCAAAGTCCCTGCAATTATAACATTTCACGTTCAGTTTATCAAATCTGACCCTTTTATTCAAAGCAGGAAGATCTTTCCCATTTCGCTGCATGAATCTCTTGACTTTTCGAACGATCATAGCCATGTTCCACTTGAGATCCATTAATTCAAGATCATCTAGGTCAATTTGATCATAATCTTCATCTGTTAATTCACTTGTGGCAATCTTGCTTCCAACAAGTTGTTCATATGAAGTCACGAAAGCACACAAGAATGCAAATTGTTGTTCAGCCTCTTATAGATTTACTTTAGGCAAGCTTGATGATGGAGCACTTGGGTTTGCATTAGCTCCATTGGCCATAAAGCATAGATTAGGAGAACAGTTTACATTAGGATTTTCTTCTTGAGCTTGGGCAAAGAAAGCATTGATTGGTACAGAACTTGAAGAATGATTTGCTGGCAAAGCACCCCCATAGAGTGAATGGTTTTGAGTTGAAGATTGCTGGTTTTGATTATTTTTCAACAAGTTTTGACATTTAATATCAAATTCCCTTTCTTCAATCTTGTTGATGAATTGCACAGCAGTGAGCTCGGTGTTTCGAAAGAAACCGTTTTCTTTCAATATAAACAGGAAAGTTGAATATGAAGGAGGTAAAGCATTCTTCATTGTATCAATCTTATCTGTTTCAGTTGGCTCAAGATTAAAACTTGACATCTTCACAATCAGATGACTAAATCGGTTAATCATCTCTTCAACTGTCTCGTTTTTCATCAAAATAAAATTTCTAAATTGAAATTTTACGAGAGTCTTCTTACTCTCAAGAGTGTTCCCCAAACTTCTTGTTTTCAAAGTTGTGAACAAAGAAGCACAAATCTTAATTGTACTATATTGATGAAAAATTTGTTCTGGTAATGCCATAGTAAGAGTTAAGTAAGCTTTAGTTTCACTCTCAAAATCTTTCAACCCTTGAGTTTCATAATCTTTGAATTCCTTTGGTGTCCATCCCATGTTGTCACTGCCTACCAAAGGTGCTGCATACACATCGTTGAGAAAACGCACACTACTTGGATGCAAAAATCCCAAGTGAGCATGGAACCTTGGTTCCCAGCGAGCAAAATCTGACAATTTTAATAATTTGGGACATTTGTTGTGACTTCCAATTTCATTATCCATGGTTAGCATCTCTTGTAATAATACATTCTGAGAGGCTAATGCATAGTAAGACATGTTTTGCGAAGCCATGATCACACTTGTTAAAACTTCAAGGACTAAACTTGTAAAACTGTAAACTTAGACTTACTGTTCACACGAATGTGATCACAGTGACGAATGAGATGATTAACAAATGAATAAATATTCGTTAATACCTTACACCAATGAACTGATTAACGAATGGATGATTAACAAATGAATTGATATTCGTTGAATTGCACGAAAGAGAAATTTTTGAATGAGTGCAACGAATGTGTGAACGAATGGGCTCTTAGCGAATAAGGTTTTAAGCGAAAAGAGCTGAATAACGAATGTGAGAGATTAACAAATGAGTCTGTAAATTTTAGCGAATAAGCAGTTAATTCTTAATGAATGAGCAGTTAAGATTTAACGAATCAGTATTCATTTGTAACGAATCAGTATTCATTTGTAGCGAATCAGTGTTCATCAGCGACGAATAAGAACTCATATTTTTCAAACTTTCACAAACTCAGATCTTGTCTAAACTAGTCCGAAGCTCCTGAACATGATATCTATCAACTTATAGACTAAATCTAAACACGTCCGTGATCACAAACGATTCCAGACCTATCACTTATCCTCAATAAACTCAAAAACCAATTCAAACTAAGTACAGATGAAAGATTCATCAACTAATCTTCAATTCGTCCTGAAATTAACCAGAAACCTCCATTACCGAATCAATTTTACCTTAATCAATCCTTTAATACAGTTAGAACAGTGCTAATGATAGTCAATTATGATCCTCTGTTTCACCGGAATTCAAATTCATCATGAAACAAATAATTTCAAGTTCAATTATACGATTAATCTACACAAAAGCAACGAAGATCAGATCCTGTGTCTCTGATACCTCTTGTGAGAGCTTACGACGGATCTAGATCTTGTGATTACATCAATGCTCATGTTGATTCTATATACGATTAGTCTATGGTTACGTTAGTAAGTGTAGTGTGTGTATTGAGATGACAATCGGATAGAGTAACGAGAGGATAGATGGAAATAATCAGAACTGTTTTATTAGAATAGATTACAGGGGTATATATAGGAAGATGACCCTATTCATTAAGTTAAGCTTAACGAATAGGTCATTCGTTACAGTTACTTTAATGAATAAACATGCTTATTCGTTAGTACATTAAATGATAGCGAATGGCCCTCATTCGTTAAACATAGTTAACGAATGAGCTTACATTTAGACGAATGTGTTACATTCGTTACGGAGTAACGAATGTAACTTACAATAGAGCGAATGGCCTTTTTATCATAATTACATTAAAACCCCTATACTTTAATCTATTACATTAATAACCCTGATCAAGATCGAGACGTACAAAGCATGTATCAACATGTTGGTAAACTATGGCCGGGTCAAATATATTACTTGGGGAAGACCCAGGGTGAGGAGGCCCGTGTTGCATGTTTATGTCCCGGCGGGACAAATATATTACTTAGCGAAGACCTGGGGTGAGGAGGCCCGCCGTTCTGCTAAACCGTGGTCGGGTCAAATATATTACTTGGGGAAGACTCGGGTTGAGGAGGCCCGTATCACGTGTTTAGGTTTGTTAAACCTTGACCGAGTCAAATATACTACTTGGGGAAGACCCGGGGTGAGGAGGCTCGTGTTGCATGATGTTTGTTTTATTAAACTGTGACAAAGTCAAATATATTACCTGGGGATGACCCAGGGTGAGGAGGCTCGTGTTGCATGATTTTGTTGGTTTTTGTTAAACCGTGGCCGGGTCAAATATATTACTCGGGGAAGACCCGGGGAGAGGAGGCCCGTGTTGCGTGTGTGACCAAGAGAAAAGTTGTAAGACCCCAAATCCCGGGAATCCTACAGTTGGTATTCATACAAAATGCTTACAAAGATACTTAACTCAAAAACAGTTCATTCCATCAAAATAACCAATTCAGAGTATGATTTAGCGAAAAATCATGATTAATAAAACAAGTTCCCGAAACCCGGGAAATATGTCCAAAACCAATCTTGAAATGTATTTAATAAAATGTTTAAAAAAATGTTTATTATTATTAAAACTTCCAACTAAGCATGCCCTCCACTGTCCAAGTAGCTTCGTGCACATCCAAGCGGTAATGTATCCATCCCCTAACCTGAAACTCACACTAACATGCACACAAAGTCAGCTTGAGCTGAGTGAGTTCAAGTTTTAATAAATAAAATCTGTAAGAATAATCATAATAGTCATCCCGAGAGTTTTAAAATAAACGGGATACAACAGTTAGGCCAAATAAACGGGATATAACAGTTAGGCGATCATCAACAATAAGTAATCTTCCTTATATATATGTATAAACATCTTTATAATTATATATAAACATCCTTATAATTATATATAAACATCCTTATAATTATATCCCTACATATATATCATCCAAGCAATAACATCATGGTCGAGCACACGTACAACCCAAACACGTAAGATCTCATCCAAGTAATAACATCAGGGTCGAGCACACGTACAACCTAAACACGTAACATCTCATCCAACATATGCAAACACGAAGTAGGCATACGTAAACATCCGTAGTCGATAGCGACTACTAAACATTGCCAAATATTGGCCATACAATAATATATGTACAAACATACTTACATCATACAATAATATCATCTCAAGGCCTACCCTATACAAGTATGCCCATCCAAAATAATTTAAACAATTCATCAAGCAAAATCGCTTGCGTGTGCATGCTAGCCCAAAATCTTAAAAGAGTAAAAAGGGGGCATCATGAACTCAATTGACACAAGGCATGAGTTCACCACGAGCTAGAGAACAACTAAGTATCCCCAAAACTCAGACGCCTGTCGGTTTACATACATACATTACTAATGAAATCGAAAGGACTCGTTTATCCTACGAGACGTTCTAACATGGTTCGAGTTACCTAAAGCCTCGACCTAATCAAACTCAATCATAACAGTCTCCGGGGCCTTACATCCACCAACACGACCCTTAGATACTCCCGGGAATAAAGAATTCCCAAATTACCCCCGGAAGCACTAAGTGATACTGACACGTGCGTATAAGAGTCGTTTAGGCAATCAACATCCAAATCAGCCCCGTGTGGACCCCATATGAAAATTTCACAGCCGACAAATACACACGACGCTACACGAGTCAAATGGGTCGGTAACTCACAAGTACAACGCACTAACTATTCAATAAACGCAATTGCGCGTTGTACCGACCCGTTTGAGTAACCGACAACCAATTCAGCCCCAATATTAATAAAAATCATTTTCCAACATCCCGTACACTAAACCGAGGCTATCCGAACTGAATTGGTTATCACTTACTTCATATCTCCCGTTAAACGCAACAATCTACCATTCTAGCCAACCGAAAACAATCTTTCAAACTACAACTAGTTGACCAATCTAACGAACACCAATGAACATGATTTTAAAGTATGTTATACTAGACATACCTAGGAAGATGTTGGTGCAAAAACCTCAACCAAAATAGTCCCGGAATTGCTCAATTGGACAGCCACCCGGTTACCCTAAAACAAGCCATTTATCGATCAATAAACGAGTTATAATGACCAATTAAGGTGTAAAAGACTTGTAGGAACATGGGACTAACCTTCAATTGAAGTTTTACGCCCTAATCTTGGCTGCACAAAAGAAAATCGGATGGTTTGGGGCTGGAGGAAGCTGCCGATCGGACCTATGAGGGAGGGGTTAGGGTTTTTTGTTTATGATATAAAATCTTACACTCTAGCCCCTCCAAAATATAAATAAGTGACATCTTGGTTGAAAAGTTAAATAAATTAACGTGCCAGAAGGATGATAAGGTTTCCAGAGAATGTTGGTTAAATGTCGAGAAATATACATACTTTACAAGCCTTAACTCTTTAAACAGAAATTACGGGCGTTACAAAAGTGTTTATCTAATTACTTATGATTTTCTCCAAATATTTTTATATTTATTCAATAAATCTGATTTATGGGTGTTACTTATAAAACTTGAACTCACTTAGCTCAAGCTAACTTTGTGTGTATGCTAGATTGATTTTCATGTTCAGAGGAGGATGCTTACCGCTTGGACGTGCTGGATGCTACTCAGAGAGTTGAAGGCATTTCTAGATGAGAACTTTAAAATAAAACAAACACTTTACTTTATATTAGGTTTTGGGATTTTAATACTTTACTTTAAAATAAAACAAACACTTTACTTTATATTCGGTTTTGGGATTTTAATACTTTACTTTAAAATAAAACAAACTCTTTACTTCTTCCATTGTTTATCATTTGGTATTTTTCCCGGTTTTTGGGGAATTTTTGATACTTATGAGTTTTCCGCTGTTTATTACTCTGAAATGCTCTCAATAAGATGAACTTGTTTGGTTTTAAATTTTTGAGAATTTTTCGATATGATGACCAACTGTAGGATTCCCGGGTTTCGGAGTCTTACACTCAATTTCATTTTTTGCTTTATCAGTCTAATCTCACGTAGCTCGCGAGCGACTCAGCCCATTTATACATTTGTAATCATAGGCGTTGAGAGGTGACAATAACAGTCCTATTATTCCTGTGTTACGTCATTGTATGGTGACATCATCAAAAAAGAGTCATTCGAGTAACGTGTCGAATGTCGAGAAGGTAACTACAATTGAACTAATTAGGTAGAATATAATTAAATTGAAAAGGATAAGTATGTTCTAACTGCAATTTCATTTTTTGTAGGAAGTAAGAAGTTCCAAAAGAAAAGCCATTGAAAACAAACCGAGACTTTTTACATCCAAATTTAAACTTCCAAAGTTAAAAATCTGAAATCTCATTTGGGCTATATTAGTATGTTAATATGAAGTTCATAATTCATTTTAACTTTTAGATGTTAATTTGTGCTCTTTTGTAGAGTTTGTTTTCAAATACAAGCTATTGGCTCGGTCAAAAGATAACATTACAGGTTGCTTAATGTTTATCCTGTTTGGTTTGAGGTTTGTATGGCATGTACAGATTTGGTTTGTTGTGGTTTTTTTATTTTTTTTATTCTTATTTTTTTTGTATGTTGTTGTTTTGTTATTGTTTGAAGATAGGGTAACAATTGTACTACAATTTTTCTGAACATACATGTTTTTCGCTATGGTATTATTTTGTGTACTCTTTTTTAAGGAAAGAAACCGACATTGAAGGTATGCTGTAACAATTGGGTAAGAAAATTGCACTGGTATTTTTAGAAATAAGTCCTTTATTTTTTTAACTAAAGAGAGCATTTTGGTAGAAAAACTTTAAATTAATTTATAAATATTTGAATAGCAAGAATAATATAAGTTGAAAAGGAATTGAAATGGATAAGTATGCTAGCTATTCTGTCAAAAGGGCACAGGGCACGCATCTAGGTGAATAAGGTGGCATTTGCCCTAGGCATTTAGAAGGTCCATATCTTATTAAACAATGACCGAGGTTTAACATGAACCATTACACTAAGTATTTATTAAAACCATTCTTATTAGCTGGTTGAACCGGCTATACCGGATTCCAAACAGGCCGTTGGTAGTTAGAACCCGATTGTATTAATCAGTTGTTCATTTACATGGCCCACTAATCAAGCCCATTTAAATGCCCTTCTCGCCCCACCACAATATGCTAAATAGTTACTGATTGAATACTCATTGCATCGCCTTCGCATCGCAAAGCAAACTCACACCAATTGCATCTCCAGTGGGTCCCCATCGCAACGCGCGAGTACACTTACTAACAAATAAATGACATTTTTGTTTAAATTTATGGATC
Source organism: Bidens hawaiensis (assembly GCF_021521415.1). Lineage (NCBI taxonomy): Eukaryota > Viridiplantae > Streptophyta > Magnoliopsida > Asterales > Asteraceae > Bidens > Bidens hawaiensis. The sequence continues at coordinate 704,874 of NW_027491074.1, read as the reverse complement.
GAAAAAATATAGAGGGCAACCCCGTTGTCTACATTTAGTGCCACGTAACACCAAAAAGGTTTTGATTTAAGAAGCCTTAAAATGCTGTAAATATACAATGAGTTAGTTTATACATCGTAAATATATATATCTTTACATATTTATCTTAACATATTACATTGACGCATGCAAATTTACATGGACCTAGCTTTGGCATATTCACTACACAAAAACAACTTGCTTCCTCCATGACGTATATAGTTTTCTCAAGCGACCAACATTTTCCACATGTGTCCACATACATTTCTAAGACCACCCTTAAAATTTGAGATGATTACATGAGCATGACAAATTAATTATCAAAGGTTTACTGTACCCACCTTACATTTTTTTTACATTAAACATTTAATATATGTATATGATTATGTTTTAATGGCATATGATATTATTATTATTAATAATTTTTTCGGGTTTTTAATGTGTTGATTTCTTGTTTTTTATTCCGTTGCGCATATATATTAATTAATTGGATTAATCATTATTTGTTATATTTATTGAACCGGGTTTTAATAAAAAATTTTTAAGTGATAATCACTAGAACCCAACACGTTATTGATTGATGCTACATGATTTTGTTCCCTCAATTTCTTCCATTTGTTGTGATAAAAATTTGTTTAAAAGCATTGTTGCGCGAATGTTTATTTCGCTGAAACTTAAGAGAAACTAATGTGTAAGCGTGTGTGTTTTAGGATGATAAATAGATATGTGATTAACATGTCGTTTTGATTATAGTCATTTTATATAACTGATATGGTAAAAAAAACATAAACCATAGATTTGTCTAATAGAGATTCATATAAATCTTGCTTTCCTAATTCTGTTTACACTAACCCGTTTCATAAGAATTCGGTTTAAGCATAAAACTATGTCAATAAACCATTTAACCAACTAAAAGTTAGGTTACTATATATATATATATATATATATATATATATATATATATATATATATATATATATATATATATATATATATATATATATATATAGTGATATAATAATAATAATAATAATAATAATAATAAAGCTTATAACATAACCTCCTAAAAATAACTTCTAGTACTTTAGGATTTATCATCTGATCCATCACTTATTTCATTGATTACTATGCGTTTACAACGATTGATGTCCTCACCACATTCGACCTTAATTACTACCGTTGGCCCCACCCCCTTCACCGTCCTCATTAACCTAAAGCTTTGGAACCTAGTCAATTTTTTTAAGCTTCTTGATAAGCGTGGTTGCATCAAGAGGATATCCTAATACGGTCACCTTCCCTAGCACTGAATCCTTGTCCACTTTAATGTTCACTTGGCAAACACCTAGATAGAGAACCAATTTTAATTACGTATAATAATAAATTAAATGTTGAAGAACAAATTCCAAAAGGTTGGTGAAATTTCAACACAACACGTACCGCTAACTTTGTTAAGTTTTTTTCTTGACTTCCTTCATACAATCATAGTGAAAATTCACTTTCAAGATATAAGTCTATAGTCACATGCATGCAAACGTACAACCATAATTAGAAAATTATTCAGCAACAATGAAATCAAAATTAAATTTACAAAGCAACAAGTTTGAATTTAAAAACAGAAAAATGGAGATAGATAAATGAAAATATGAAGATTTCGTTGAAGCATGCATGCATACATATATATCCATTACTAAATTCATAAACGTAAGAAATCACTAATTTTCTAGTGAAGTAGGTAAAACGAATTGTTTGAATATACCTAAATCTCCAAGTTCTCTTCGTTATTGATGATTATAAAGCACGGTTTACAAATCTAATAACACTGACATACAGATCGATCGAGGGATGATTTATAATTTCCAAAAAAAGAGATTTATGAGTGTAGGTGTCTAATTCTAACTTCTTCGGTCTAATATTTCAAAGATTAGAAGAGGGTGAGGTGCGGCTTTATTTCAATGTAAGACTTAATATTTATAAGCCGAATTCAAGAATTGGCTGGGCTACTTTATTGGCCACGATTTTAATTTTTAGTTTTAAGTTCATTTATACATATATTTACATATATATATAATAAATTAATTTTATTATATAAAACAAACTGACCACTTCCAAATATATCTAACTAATAGAGGGCAAAGGGTTTGATTGAGGTTTAATTGGTTTAGGTTTTATCATGTTTCAACGTACCGATTTCAAGCTAGTTTTAATTTTTAAGTTACAACCCTAAGAACTGATTATGTATACATAATTAAGTAAAAATTAATACTTATAAATGAAAATTGTTGGAATTAGTTCTTGGAAATATACTGACTTACACAAATTTAATTGTGAAAGATATACGGGGTTATGACAAATATTTAACAAGCTAATTCTAAGAGTTATATTGAGTTAAAACTTTTATTAAAAGATTATGTAAAAATTAATACTTATAAATGGAAATCATTGGAATTAGTTCTCGAAAATATATTGACTTACACCAATTTAATTCTGAATGATATGTTGGTAATTTTGTATTAGAAACTGTAACAAGAAAATTGAAATTGTAAACAGTAAAGGTGAACTGGGCTTGTGTTTAACACAATTCCGTTAAATAGATTCGTGGTCTCTTCATTTTGTTTCCAACCCGATGTGGGACAAGTTTTACCACTTTCATTTTTAAGACATTTATTCACACATATATACCCAAAACTTCCAAGAAGATATATATGGTTATAACAAATATTTAGCAAGTTAATTCTAAGAGATATATTGAGTTAAAAATTTTATTAAAAGATTTCTAACAACTTAAGTCTAAGAGATATTAAGTTAAAACTTCTATTAAAAGATTTTATTTAATAAACTTAAATTGATATCTATTATAAATGATTTAAGCTTTAATGAAGTAACACATGGTTGGAAAAATTTGGAGTTAAATAAGAGAGGATAGGGGTGTGCAACAAATCGGAAAAACCGATCCAAACATTCTTTGTTGAAGCTATGTCATTTCGATGATAACACGCTATCAGAGCTTCAAATTCAGACAACCAATCCATCCCCAATACTACATCGAATCCTCCTAAGGTCATCACATACAGGGTAGCAGGAATTCATGTCCTTCTAACTCTATCTTACAACTCTTAACCATTCTCATAGTTCTAACCGAGGTCTTACTAGCGGTTTCTACCATAAGAGTTTTAGATATATCAATCAATCAATCAATCATGCCCAGTAAAATCCCACCGACAGCAAAGCTATAAGTAGGGTCTGGGGAGGGTGGGATGTAGGCACACCGTACCTCTATCCAAAGGAATAAAGAGGTGGCTTCCAGAGAGACCCTCGGCTCTAAAGTTTTAGATACACGACAACAAATCGTCTTAGCTGTCTTACAAAACGAAGTAGCTACAAAACTCCTATTCGCAACCGAATCAAGAAATACTAAAGCAGAAATACCATTTACTAAGAATGTACCTGTCATAACATGAGGGATCTGCTTGGCTTGTTCTTTGGTTAGCATGAAGGCTCTGGTCTTTGGCCTAGACTGATCAGCACCCTTCTTATCACTTTCTCCAGCTTCACCCTTAGTGCACTCCCTTAACATATGAGCCTTCTTACCACATTTGTAACATGCGGGTTTTGCATTGCATTCATTGGCGTAATGGCCCACCTTTCCATGTTTGCAACAGGCATTAACTAGTACCCCACTTGCACTTACCACGATGTATTTGGACACATGTCTTACAGGGCATTCTCTCCCACACCCTCTGCTTCTTATCCTTGGGATTCCACATCTGAGTATCAGGTCGCTTAGAAGGACCCACTTATTTTCTTTCTTCTCTTCCACCACCACCCCGTCCACCGTCAGGTCATCATAAACCATCTCCGCAAGGTTGATATCGGAATCTAAAGTAGCAAGTCTACTTGCCTTGACAAGTGTGTGGACATTCTGTGGAAGTCCTCTAATGTAGCACTTGGTCCTATTCGCTTCAGTATTTACCATGTTAGGGACAAGCCTTAACATGCAATTAAACTCAATGGTGAGTCGTGGTGTGTCATATTTCCCTCCTTCAAATTTAGGAACTTCATCTCCGCCCATTCAACCTCAGCATCAGCACAAAACCGCTTCATGACCATCTCCTTCAAGTCATTTCACTTCATAGCTTTGATTTATGCAGGGGTATTCCTCTGCTCAACGGTTCCAACCAAATCATAGCCTCTTCACCAAACAACTTAGTGGCAGATTCCATCGCTTGATCGGGACGACACTCGCTAATTCGGATAACCTTGTCCATTGCGGTTATCCATTGGAGAGTAGTGATTGTATCGCCCACACCGGTCAAATTTGGTGGGTCATAACCCTTGAACGACTTGTAGTTGCACCCACCTCCACCCCTCTTTCCATCACCAACTTTCACAGACCAAAATTCACTCGACTCTTCCTTCACAGTCTCATCATCCTTCTTACTACTTTTCCCTGTCTTCGTAGTGGTTCTTCCACGGCTCTTAGCAGACTTATCATGTTGAAGATTCTTCACTGCTACTGCATGAGTTATGGCAGCTTGAATAGCATGATCGAGCTGATACCCTTCATCTTTCATAGTCATACTTCTTTCATCACCGGTTTCAGTGATCGATTCTTTGGGGGGTACTTGGTTAACACGTGGCCTACCACAGCGCCTTGTGTGCCCCCTTGCCCACCAACCTCTCTTCCTCTATCCAATGAAATTCTATAAGAAAAACACAAACTTCATCACTTCAGGAACTATTTAATACAAGAATAGTAAGACTGCGGGTAATAATAGTGGCCATCTGTGATTAGCTTCTCATGTTACTCTTCGTGTCCTATGCACTTCCCTTTGTGAGTCCACTTGTACTTGGTTTTACATATAACAGTTAGGATATGAAACATTTCACATCATCACATATAAACAAATATTTCTATTTCTAGAAATTAAGCTAACTTCTTACTCATTCTTACATTATACATGAAATAAATCACGTATTAAGTTTGCTCGAGTGACACATGGCTTTCTTGGACTGACATCTTCTATATTTTCTTCCTTAAGTCCCATTCTCTGTTCTAGTCTAAGCATATAGGATGCTTATTCTCTTGAACTTATGCTCTGATACCAACTTGTAAGGCCCCGAGCCCGAGTGCCCTACATTCGGTGCCAGATTTACTCATAATCATAGTTCAAAATATCTGAGTTAATTAAAACTTTTGCGAAAATATAATAGTCAACCATTCCTTACAAACCATACAGTACACGTCTTAAAACATAACGAATAGTCTCAACAATAAACATAAATGACACATGATTCTTCCTTCTTTCGATGCCAGTCTTCCCTTGAATGCCACGTGTCCCATCTCAAGCAACCTGTCTCATCCTACTCACTTGCATGCATACTAACAGTCAGCTACGCTGAGTGAGTTCTAGTAAATCAGGCAATATACAATTCATTCATTTGCTTAAAAATACGTATCCGAAGATACGTATTATATACTTATCCTGCTTAGCTTTCTTTCTTACATATTTGCATATATATATTCATTCATTCTTTTATATATTTCATACTTTCTTTCTTTATAATTTCATACTTACATAACTTCATTCTTTCATGCTTTAACTTATTTAGTTCATAAATAATATTTCTACGTTCTTAAAGAGCATTTAGCATTACATACCTCGGATGTTGTTAGGGTCCGGTGCCCTACGTACCTCGGATATTATTAGGGTCCGCTACCCTTCATACCTCGGATATTATTAGGGTCTGGCGCCCTTCATACCTCAGATATTGTTAAAGTCCGACGCCCTACATACCTCGGATATTAATAGGGTGCGGTACCCTACTTCTCGTTCCTTACACAATACATATTTTACTTATCCTTATACATACATACATACATACATACATATATATTTATGTATATATATATTCACATATATCCACGTACTTACTCGTATCAATTTCTGTATTATTTAAACATAATTCATAAATAGTAACGTAGAATACACATTGGAGTATACACATAGCTCCAAAAATATAACAGAGAAAGGGGCTAGAACTCACCTAAAGTCGGTTCCTCTCGGAGTTAATGGTGATACCTCTCTTCAATTGGGGCACGACTGAGTGTTAAACAAGTTACATGTATTAATTTTCTAGTTCTAACTATCTCATACTTCTAAGTTAATGAAACCCTTAATGAACGGGGGTCCGGGGGCAGCGCCCCTGGCAGCGGGGTCTAGGGGCGGCATCCCCCTAGCAAGGTTCCATAGGGTAGAGCGCCTGGCTAGGGTCAACTTGACCTTTACCATAAACTTAAGCAGAAAATGCCTTTTATTCCAATTCTAATCCATGTTCAAACGAGTCGAACCACTTAACGGGGGGGGGGGGGGGGGGGGGGTCGGGCAGTTATATAAAAATTCATAAATCTGTCGGCTCAAATGATTTCCATTCGAGTCGATCTACTTGGCTCGAATGGATTCCATTCGAATCGAGCTTCTTGGATCGAATGGTTTCCATTCGCGTTGAAATACTCGGCTCGAATGGATTTCATTTGAGTCAAGCCACTCAGCTCGAATGGTTTCCACTCGAGCCGAGTCCTATTTGTCTTGGCTCGAAACTGTTTTCTATTGAGTTTTTCCATTACTGTCATACCCGCACACCCCAATATGCCCGCTTTACTGCTTGAACAAGTTTTGGGTTATAACAACTCCATTTTCTTGCTCGATATGGCCCGAACATCACTTGTTCATACCGTCTAAAACCAAGTAACTTTCTTACTACAAAGTTTACATTTTTCTTGCTTAACAAGAACTGATTCACCTTAATCTTTAGTCTAAGACATACCTTTTTAGAACTTGTATAGGTTTGGGTCTTGGATCTCATGTGAATCTAGACGAGTCTCTCTGTTTCTTGATGTTACTTGAACAAGAAATTTTTTGTTTATCTTCAATGAAATAAGGGTAAGAGAGGGTTTGTGTGTCTGAAGGTAGGAGATTAATAATGGGAATGTTTAGGTTTTTTCGGAGATTTATGAGCTTAAATACTCCAAACTCTTAAACCTTAGGCCCGTAACCACTCTCAAGTTCATACAAAGATCCTAAGCCTACGACTATGCCCCATTATTATTAACAGAATTAAATAACAATGCACAATAAATAATAAAAATTTTTGTATTTATTAGTTTTGAAAATACGAATGTTACACCAAAACAATTGCTAGCATAATGTTCTTTAACATGCGCCATTTGATACACTACGCGTCTGTAATTGATAGATCCATCTATCAATTTGAAAGGATGAATTGATCCGATAAAGATTGATGTTTGGAATAATCAATTGCGTTTATATTTGATAGAAACATCTATCAATTTTTTTTCAAATATGTAATCTAAGACTTGATGCAAAATATAAATTCATTAGTGGCTGAAAAAAATTAACAATCAATTTCCCCTAATATTAAAAATATAGTATCAAATGTCTCTAATCATATTACAATAACACCTATATTTACCAGCTTGTGTTACAGAGAGACGGACAAGCGATTAACCCGGCACACCTTAGTATTCACATATCGAATAAGAGATTAACCGCTTATTGCGGAACGAATGAACAGATAACCAAGCGGGTATGGTTATGACCCAGATATTCTAGGGGGGCATCTGTAAGTGATATACGTTTAATATAAGCTAACATATTGATTTTATGGCCTTAGTACAATAGCAAACCAGTTAAACGGAAACATACTCATTTAACTACTCGCTATGACTTTAAACGCGGAAGATAGTTCCAAAACAAGCATTGTATCATCCGTTAAGCCGAAAAAGACTTACAAAACACTTATTTAAAATGTTTTAAGCGATCCGTGAAAATATTTTTTATTTTTACAAACAAATACTATGTTTCTAAATTTAAAAGAAATTAGCCAAAAATCGCTTGTTTTCGCTCTGTTTGTTGCATCCGATATATTTTTCGCGCCAAAAACCGAACCCGAAATAAATTTGGACTCATCATTTAATGTTCACGCACACAAAACGAGGCAAATGGGGCCAAAATGGAGCCTAAGGGGGGCCCTAACTTCTGGCCCGCCAAGGAGGAGTTTTCCACCCTTAATTCTTTTTATTGTTTAAACAAGTTAAGAGAAATTTTAACACCCCTTTCTTGCAACTTCTGGACCAGAAACCCCTATTCTTCAATACCCCCTACAAACCCGAAGGTCATTTAGCATTTTTGATCATTTTTCAACTTGTTTAAACATGTTTAATTACCAACAAACATAATTTGCTTACCAAAAAATACTTCAAACCATGCAATACTTCTAAAAATAGTTCAACACATATTTTGATAATAAAAATGGTTGGAAAGTAGAATTGATAGTTTTTTTCTTTTTTTTGCCATAAACACGTATTAGAGAGTTTAAATCGTGTTTTTACGGTTCAAAAGTTCCGTTTAAAATCCTATCAAAAACGCTATGTTTCAAGGCTGATTTCTTGGTGATACAAACTTGGTTTTGTGATACAACTAGAAGGCTAAGAACCCGAAAAAGTGAGTAAAGGGTTGAAATAGTCGAAAACCGCAAAGGTATTTCCGAAATACTCATTTAGGGGCTATTTAGGATTAGATTGTGACGTGCTTGTTATTCGCTTGTGACATTTTGCAGGGACATCTGTGACCATATGAATGAGACTCTGTACAAATTTGGTAATATTTCAACCATTCGAGAATATTTGGCGATTTTATTACCGTTTATGGAGGTTCATTTGGGAAAAAAATAGTTAAAATACTTGAAAAATTATGATATTTTGTGGAGTACTCAGGTATAGCATAATGTGATCACATATAAAATTTGGGGTCATTTGGAGAACCCTAGCTATGATTACCAGATTCGTGTTTATTTGAGTTTTTATAGTCGCTTTTGACTTGAAAAGATAACTTGGATAGATTTTTAGGTTTTGGGAATTTTACAAGATATTTTGGAAGCCATTTGACTCACTTAGGAAATTTATCGGATTTTCAGAAATCGTTTGGTATAAACGGATGATTTTCGGGTTAAAAAAACATATAAAACGAATTTTTGTAAATTAATAAATCAATAAATAATTCCAGAAACATTTTTATAAAAATCTACATATTTTAATTAGTAAGTGTGTAAATTTTCATAATTTAATGATAAACGAATAATTAGTTCTGCTAATTTGAAAGTTAAAAAAATTCCATTATGATAAAAAAAACCAACAAGTTTGTGATTTACGAACCTGTTGGAATATCAGAACACCAAGAGTGACCAAGAATCTTATTTTCGGATTAATTGAGTAAAACCATACTTTTTGTGAGAAATCCGGATAGTTTGGAGATTTGTGCCTGTTTTTCTCTAAGCCAGACTAAATAAATAGAAACGAGCCCCGTAGCGAATCCAGACATCTAATCTTTGATATTTCTTTATAAATTTAGTCATTTTATCAACCGACATGTTTACCTGAGTTTATATACTCATACCTTTTTTCTACAGGCATAAACGATCAACTTGGCCTAGTATGTGAAATGGTGAAATTGAGCCAAGTTCGGTTTTAAACATAAAACATTGAACAATGTCACAATCTAAGCCTATTGACATGTTCTGGGCATGACAGCCAGGCCCAGACTAGATATACAGCCCAGTTTAGTATGGAGATTATAATAATGTTAAAATATTAGTATTATTATAATATTGTTTATAGTACTATTAATTATATGCATGACCCTATATATGATATACTCAATTGAGTATGGCGCCATCGCCATGGTTCTACTGCAATTGAATAAATTAAATTGAGTATGGCTGAAATGCCAAGTTTTATTGCAATTTAATAAACTAAGTTGAGTATGGCCTATGTGCCAAGTTCTGCTGCAACTAGACAAACTAACTTGATTATGGCATGAATGCCAAGAATCTACTGTAATTATACATGTTGTGGGCGCAAGGGGGGCCATAGTGATTAATTGTGTGTGGGAAATACTATACACACACACACACACATTATGTTGTGCTTGACATGGTTACTTGGATCATATTGTTAGTGGAAGGGGGGCCACAGTGGTTGATTTTACATGGGAATAACGTGGTCTGTGATGGCCATGGGATAATGTTGTCCGTAATGGCTATGAGAACAACATGGGCAGTGGAGGCCACGAGATTGACGTGGGCAGTGGAGGCCACGTGGTACGAACAAACAGTCAAGGCTTTACTATAACTTAGCATAATTATATATATTGACGCGTACACGCTATGTAATATTAGACGTAATTACTTGAGACAGGTTGTGGGGGGAAGGGGGCCATAGTGGTTGTTTTTACGTGGGAAAAGGAGGCACGTAGCACGAACAAACATTCACGATCTCACTGTAGTTTTTCATATTTACATCATAAAATATAAACATACATATGTACATACAAACGTATAGATGTACATGCATACAAACGTAGATACATATTTACATATGCGCGCACATACAAACAATGATTTTGTGGTACGCATAACTGATTTCATTTAAACTTATGAAACTCACCAGCTACACGTATTTGACCCTTTTTTAACATGCTTTTCAGGTGCACAGATACTTGAAGTAGATTGCTTGTGTGCTACGTGTTTGGATTGTGATCGAGACTATGTGAATAGATGTAACTATACTAGTAAGAAGCAAAGAAGTTAAAGGACTGGCTTGGATTTGTATCACCTAGTTTGTAAAAGAAATTATAACTATGTAGTATATTGTTATTTAGTTAGCAATGTTTCTTTATCAACAATGTATTCGATACTAGCCGTATCTGTTACATTATCGTTTTACACTCCCGCAAATTGCTTAACGGGGTGTGACATTACTCTATAAAATTAAAAGAAAAACTAAAATACTAAAGGAGAGGCCAAGCTACTTAGTTATCGGATTTTTGGTGTAATAAAGTATAAGAAAAAAAAAGTGAATACGGTACCTGCTGAGACATTGACTGATTAGATTAAGGAGCAGCTGTGGAAGGAAACAACGACCAGCAGCCGTTGCCGCCTCACGCGAAGAATGATGTGAACCATAGCCTGAGCCCTCTGGGAAAAATAAACTTTGAAATCCAATCATCGCTCCAATTCGCCTTTGAGTAGAAGGAAAGCGAAAGCGAAAGTGATTGAAATAAGCCGTGCATTCAAAGCTAGGGTTAACATATGGGATTGATTCAATCAATTGATTGACTACCTTGAATCAGATGAGAGAGTGAGAACCTATGTGGCTTCAATCGATGTTGGCTTCAATTAGCATCTTCAATGATGCGTTTAAATTTAATAAGAGAATGATAATGCTTCAACTATTATGCATCTCAATCAATAGGGGGAGAGAAAACGATTGGCGTAAAGAGGAAGAGTAGAAGTAATTGAAAGAGCAATCAATCAAACCCGCATGAAATTGAATGTTCAATTGAAACCGGTGAAGGGAGCATTAATATACCGGTGTCTCACCGAATATTGATCAATTACCATTCTGTCCTCCTAAAATGTTTTATATATAATATAAATATAGATATCAATTTAAGTTTCTTAAAAAAATCTTTAAATATAAGTTTTAACTCAATATATCTCTTAGACTTAACTTGTTCGAAATATTTTAATAGAAGCTTTAAGTTAATATATCTTTTAGAATTAACTTGTTAAATATTTTTTATAACCTTATATATCTTGTTGGATGTTTTGGGTATATATGTGTGTGAACGAATGTCTTAAAAATGAAAGTGGTAAAACTTGTCCCACATCGGTTTGGGATCAAAATGAAGAGACCGTAAATCTGTTTAAGGGAATTGTGATAAACAATAGCCTGATTAACAGTTATCATTTACTGTTTCAATTTTCTTGTTTCAAATTCTAATATAGGATTACTAGCTTGTCTTTCAGAATTAAATTGGTGTAAGTCAATATATTTTTGAGAATTAATTCCAACGATTTCCATTTATAAGTATTAATTTTTACATAATCTTTTAATACAAGTTTTAACTGAATATAACTCTTAGAATTAACTTGTTAAATATTTGTTACAACTCCATATATCTTTTACAATTAAATTTGTATTCTCAATATATTTCCAAGAACTAATTCCAACGATTTTCATTGATAAGTATTAATTTTTACATAATTGTGTATTACATACAAGAAAGTTGTCGTTCCAGAAAAAAAAATAAAAAAGGTATTACATAATCAGTTCTTAGGGTTGTAACGTACACATTAAAGGTAGCTTGAAATCGGTACGTTGAAACACGATAAAACCCAAACCAATTAAACCTCTTTCAAACCCTTTACCTCTATTTGTGAGATATATTTTGGAAGAGGTCAGATTGGTTTCATATAATAAAATTTATTTAACGTGTGTGTATATATATATATATATATATATATATATATAAAAGAAATTAAAATTAAAAATTAAAATCGAAGCCAATTAAGTAGCCTAGCCAAATCTTGAAGTTGGCTTATAAATATGAAGTCGAATCCTGAAATAAAACCACAACTCATCCTCTTCTAATATTTGAAATATTAGACCTAAGAAGTTAGAATTAGACGCCTACACTCATAACTCTCTCTGTTTGGAAATTATAAATCATCCATCGATCGATCTGTCTGTCAGTGTTATTAGATTTGTAAACCGTGCTTCATAATCATGATTAACGAAGAGAACTTGAATATTGAGGTATATTCAATCAATTCGTTTTCCCTACTTCACTAGTAAATTAGTGATTTCTTACGTTCATGAATTAAGTAATAGATATATATGTATGCATGCATGCTTCAACGAAATCTTCATATTTTCATTTATCTCCAGTTTTTTTGTTTTTAAATTCAAACTTGTTGCTTTGTAAATTTAATTTTGATTTCATTGTTGCTGAATAATTTTCTAATTATGGTTGTACATTTGCATGTATGTGACTACAGACCTGTATCCTGAAAGTGAATTTTCACTGTGATAATTGTATGAAGGAAGTCAAGAAAAAACTTAACAAAGTTAGCGGTACGTGTTGTGCAGAAATTTCACCAACCCGTTGGCAATTGTTCTTCAACATTTAATTTATTATTGTACAAAATTAACATTGGTTCTCTATCTAGGTGTTTGCCAAGTGAACATTGAAGTGGACAAGGATTCAGTGGTAGGGAAGGTGACCGTATCAGGAAATCGTCTTGATGCAAATACGCTTATCAAGAAGCTTAAAAACATTAACAAGGTTGCAAAGCTTTGGGTAGATGAGGACGCTGAAGGGGGTGAGGCTAGCGGTAGTAATTAAGGTTGAAGGTGGTGAGGACGTCAATCGTTGTAAAGGCATAGTAATCAATCAAATAAGTGATGGATCAGATGATGAATCCTAAAGTACTAGAAGTTATTTTTAGCAGGTTAAGTTATTATTATTATTATTATTATTATTATTATTATTATTATTATTATTATTATTATTATTATTATATTGTTATGTATTAAAATGTCACAATATATATAGTTACCTAACTTTTAGTTGGTTAAATGGTTGATTTACCTAGTTTTATGCTTAAACCGAATTCTTATGAAATGGGAAAGTGTGAACATAATTAGGAAAGCAAGATTTATTTGAATCTTTATTAGACAAATCTACGGTTTATGATTTTTTTATCTTATCAATCATATAAAATGACTCTAATCAAAATGACATGTTGATCAAATATCTATTGATCATCCTAAAACACACACTTACACATTAGTTTCTACAAAATAAACATTCGTGCAACAAAGATTTTTAACAAATTGGTATCCCAACAAATGGAAGAAACTGAGGGAAGAAAACGAGTAACCAACAAATGGAAGCATCAATCGACAACGTGTTGGGTTACAGTGGTCATTGGTTAAAAATTATTTATTAAAACCCGATTCAATAAATATAACAAATAATAATTAATCCAATTAATTAATATATATGCGGAACGGAATAAAAACAAGTAACCAACACTTTAAAAACCCGAAAAAATAATAATAATAATAATATCATATGCTACTAAAATATAAGCATATACATATATTAATGTTAAATGTTAAAAAAATGTAAGGTGGGTAGAGTTAACTAAAAAGTTAACCTAGTTAACTAGAAAATGTAATGCTATAAAATGGGTTAAAGGTTGTGTTTTATATACTAGCTAGATTATAGGGGCTAACATGTTTAAAATCAAACTAAAACATATAAAATTGGATTAAAACACACACACATGTGTGTGTGTGTTAATCATCAAGGAGTAGTACAAGAAGGGAAAACCTTGTTCATAAAATTCCTCAAATTGAAAGGCAAATTGGGTGATAAAACCTTGCATGTGAGTAAGGTTATATTCATCTCAACTTGGTGATCATAAGATATGTTTTAATAATCAAATATGACAATTATAGTAACAGAGGACAAGTAGAATGCTTGCAATTTGTAAAGCCTTTGTGATCATGTGATGAAAACGATAGCATATGTATGTTTAAAATAGCATAACTGTTGAAATTGTGAAGTATTTGGCACATATCATTTTTTGATTTGTGTCCAAGTCTTCTATGAGGTGGATTTTAACCCTAAGGTGAAGAACCCCAATTTTATGAATAAAATATAGTGTATTAGCTTATTTTGGATTTGGCTTTTACATGTAAATTGATTCTTGTGAGTTTCAATGAAACTATGATTATATGGGTTTGTAAAAGTTATAAAATTTACCTACAAATGATTACTCAATATCGCGCCTATAAGGTGTTTGATGAAATGCTTGAATGTGAAATATAATGTCAAGCATGCCATAACGAGACATATATGATCTCTTTGGGTAAGAGTGGACATGTCAATGAAAAAGGGTTAAAAGTGAAAAAAGGAAGTGATCCTAATGTGTAACCAGTTTGTAAATTGTAGCCAACTCGAGTGACAACCTGTTAGATCGAACCAGAAGGGACACAAAGCTTAAAGAGAAACTTAAATTTACGTAGCTAGTTAGCACGCTAATTTATGTTAAATTATATGCCAATGTAGTTATCTTGATATAATGCTTAATAATAAGATATTAAGTTCACATCAATGGAAAATAAACTTAAAAAGGAGTTAAAACAAAGGGTTTTGTCAAAACCGACGCGTAAATGACTCATGGAGTCATAACGACGAAGGTGACACCCTAAGTAAGAGAATGCGGCCATGACCATGGGGATTAATTCCAACGATTTCCATTTATAAGTATTAATTTTTACATAATCTTTTAATACAAGTTTTAACTGAATATAACTCTTAGAATTAACTTGTTAAATATTTGTTACAACTCCATATATCTTTTACAATTAATTACGCGAAATCACTAAACATAACTTCCTTTATTCATCATTAAAATTTTAGGATGTTACAGAATAGTAAGACTGCGGGTAATAACAGTGGCCATCTGTGATTAGCTTCTCATGTTACTCTTCGTGTCCTATGCACTTCCCTTTGTGAGTCCACTTGTACTTGGTTTTAAATATAACAGTTAGGATATGAAACATTTCACATCATCACATATAAACAAATATTTCTATTTCTAGAAATTAAGCTAACTTCTTACTCATTCTTACATTATACATGAAATAAATCACGTATTAAGTTTGCTCGAGTGACACATGGCTTTCTTGGACTGACATCTTCTATATTTTCTTCCTTAAGTCCCATTCTCTGTTCTAGTCTAAGCATATAGGATGCTTATTCTCTTGAACTTATGCTCTGATACCAACTTGTAAGGCCCCGAGCCCAAGTGCCCTACATTCGGTGCCAGATTTACTCATAATCATAGTTCAAACTATCTGAGTTAATTAAAACTTTTGCGAAAATATAATAGTCAACCATTCCTTACAAACCATACAGTACACGTCTTAAAACATAACGAATAGTCTCAACAATAAACATAAATGACACATGATTCTTCCTTCTTTCGATGCCAGTCTTCCCTTGAATGCCACGTGTCCCATCTCAAGCAACCTGTCTCATCCTACTCACTTGCATGCATACTAACAGTCAGCTACGCTGAGTGAGTTCTAGTAAATCAGGCAATATACAATTCATTCATTTGCTTAAAAATACGTATCCGAAGATACGTATTATATACTTATCCTGCTTAGCTTTCTTTCTTACATATTTGCATAGATATATTCTTTCATTCTTTTATATATTTCATACTTTCTTTCTTTATAATTTCAAACTTACATAACTTCATTCTTTCATGCTTTAACTTATTTAGTTCATAAATACTATTTCTACGTTCTTAAAGAGCATTTAGCCCTACATACCTCGGATGTTGTTAGGGTCCGGTGCCCTACGTACCTCGGATATTATTAGGGTCCGCTACCCTTCATACCTCGGATATTATTAGGGTCTGGCGCCCTTCATACCTCAGATATTGTTAAAGTCCGACGCCCTACATACCTCGGATATTAATAGGGTGCGGTACCCTACTTCTCGTTCCTTACACAATACATATTTTACTTATCCTTATACATACATACATACATACATATATATTTATGTATATATATATTCACATATATCCACGTACTTACTCGTATCAATTTCTGTATTATTTAAACATAATTCATAAATAGTAACGTAGAATACACATTGGAGTATACACATAGCTCCAAAAATATAACAGAGAAAGGGGCTAGAACTCACCTAAAGTCGGTTCCTCTCGGAGTTAATGGTGATACCTCTCTTCAATTGGGGCACTACTGAGTGTTAAACAAGTTACATGTATTAATTTTCTAGTTCTAACTATCTCATACTTCTAAGTTAATGAAACCCTTAATGAACGGGGGTCCGGGGGCAGCGCCCCTGGCAGCGGGGTCTAGGGGCGGCATCCCCCTAGCAAGGTTCCATAGGGTAGAGCCCCTGGCTAGGGTCAACTTGACCTTTACCATAAACTTAAGCAGAAAATGCCTTTTATTCCAATTCTAATCCATGTTCAAACGAGTCGAATCACTTAACGGGGGGGGGGGGGGGGGGGGTCGGGCAGTTATATAAAAATTCATAAATCTGTCGGCTCAAATGATTTCCATTCGAGTCGAGCTACTTGGCTCGAATGGATTCCATTCGAATCGAGCTTCTTGGATCGAATGGTTTCCATTCGCGTTGAAATACTCGGCTCGAATGGATTTCATTTGAGTCAAGCCACTCAGCTCGAATGGTTTCCACTCGAGCCGAGTCCTATTTGTCTTGGCTCAAAACTGTTTTCTATTGAGTTTTTCCATTACTGTTATACCCGCACACCCCAATATGCCCGCTTTACTGCTTGAACAAGTTTTGGGTTATAACAACTCCATTTTCTTGCTCGATATGGCCCGAACATCACTTGTTCATACCGTCTAAAACCAAGTAACTTTCTTACTACAAAGTTTACATTTTTCTTGCTTAACAAGAACTGATTTACCTTAATCTTTAGTCTAAGACATACCTTTTTAGAACTTGTATAGGTTTGGATCTTGGATCTCATGTGAATCTAGACGAGTCTCTCTGTTTCTTGATGTTACTTGAACAAGAAATTTTTTGTTTATCTTCAATGAAATAAGGGTCAGAGAGGGTTTGTGTGTCTGAAGGTAGGAGATTAATAATGGGAATGTTTAGGTTTTTTCGGAGATTTATGAGCTTAAATACTCCAAACTCTTAAACCTTAGGCCCGTGACCACTCTCAAGTTCATACATAGATCCTAAGCCTACGACTATGCCCCATTATTATTAACAGAATTAAATAACAATGCACAATAAATAATAAAAATTTTTGTATTTATTAGTTTTGAAAATACGAATGTTACACCAAAACAATTGCTAGCATAATGTTCTTTAACATGCGCCATTCGATACACTACGCGTCTGTAATTGATAGATCCATCTATCAATTTGAAAGGATGAATTGATCCGATAAAGATTGATGTTTGGAATAATCAATTGCGTTTATATTTGATAGAAACATCTATCAATTTTTTTTCAAATATGTAATCTAAGACTTGATGCAAAATATAAATTCATTAGTGGCTGAAAAAAATTAACAATCAATTTCCCCTAATATTAAAAATATAGTATCAAATGTCTCTAATCATATTACAATAACACCTATATTTACCAGCTTGTGTTACAGAGAGACGGACAAGCGATTAACCAGGCACACCTTAGTATTCACATATCGAATAAGAGATTAACCGCTTATTGCGGAACGAATGAACGGATAACCAAGCGGGTATGGTTATGACCCAGATATTCTAGGGGGGCATCTGTAAGTGATATACGTTTAATATAAGCTAACATATTGATTTTATGGCCTTAGTACAATAGCAAACCAGTTAAACGGAAACATACTCATTTAACTACTCGCTATGACTTTAAACGCGGAAGATAGTTCCAAAACAAGCATTGTATCATCCGTTAATCCGAAAAAGACTTACAAAACACTTATTTAAAATGTTTTAAGCGATCCGTGAAAATATTTTTTATTTTTACAAACAAATACTATGTTTCTAAATTTACAAGAAATTAGCCAAAAATCGCTTGTTTTCGCTCTGTTTGTTGCATCCGATATATTTTTCGCGCCAAAAACCGAACCCGAAATAAATTTGGACTCATCATTTAATGTTCACGCACACAAAACGAGGCAAATGGGGCCAAAATGGAGCCTAAGGGGGGCCCTAACTTCTGGCCCGCCAAGGAGGAGTTTTCCACCCTTAATTCTTTTTATTGTTTAAACAAGTTAAGAGAAATTTTAAATTTTAACACCCCTTTCTTGCAATTTATAGACCAGAAACCCCTATTCTTCAATACCCCCTACAAACCCGAAGGTCATTTAGCATTTTTGATCATTTTTCAACTTGTTTAAACATGTTTAATTACCAACAAACATAATTTGCTTACCAAAAAATACTTCTAACCATGCAATACTTCTAAAAATAGTTCAACACATATTTTGATAATAAAAATGGTTGGAAAGTAGAATTGATAGTTTTTTTTTTTTTTTTTTTTTTTGCCATAAACACGTATTAGAGAGTTTAAATCGTGTTTTTACGGTTCAAAAGTTCCGTTTAAAATCCTATCAAAAACGCTATGTTTCAAGGCTGATTTCTTGGTGATACAAACTTGGTTTTGTGATACAACTAGAAGGCTAAGAACCCAAAAAAGTGAGTAAAGGGTTGAAATAGTCGAAAACCGCAAAGGTATTTCCGAAATACTCATTTAGGGGCTATTTAGGATTAGATTGTGACGTGCTTGTTATTCACTTGTGACATTTTGCAGGGAAATCTGTGACCATATGAATGAGACTCTGTACAAATTTGGTAATATTTCAACCATTCGAGAATATTTGGCGATTTTATTACCGTTTAGGGAGGTTCATTTGGGAAAAAAATAGTTAAAATACTTGAAAAATTATGAAATTTTGTGGAGTACTCAGGTATAGCATAATGTGATCACATATAAAATTTGGGGTCATTTGGAGCACCCTAGCTATGATTACCAGATTCGCATTTATTTGAGTTTTTATAGTCGCTTTTGGCTTGAAAAGATAACTTGGATAGATTTTTAGGTTTTGGGAATTTTACAAGATACTTTGGAAGCCATTTGACTCACTTAGGAAATTTATCGGATTTTTCAGAAATCGTTTGGTATAAACGGATGATTTTCGGGTTAAAAAACATATAAAAAGAATTTTTGTAAATTAATAAATCAATAAATAATTCCAGAAACATTTTTATAAAAATCTACATATTTTAATTAGTAAGTGTGTAAATTTTCATAATTTAATGATAAACAAATAATTAGTTGTGCTAATTTGAAAGTTAAACAAATTCCATTATGATAAAAAAACCAACAAGTTTGTGATTTACGAACCTGTTGGAATATCAGAACACCAAGAGTGACCAAGAATCTTATTTTCGGATTAATTGAGTAAAACCATACTTTTTGTGAGTAATCCGGATAGTTTGGAGATTTGTGCCTGTTTTTCTCTAAGCCAGACTAAATAAATAGAAACGAGCCCCGTAGCGAATCCAGACATCTAATCTATGATATTTCTTTATAAATTTAGTCATTTTATCAACCGACATGTTTACCTGAGTTTATATACTCATACCTTTTTTCTACAGGCATAAACGATCAACTTGGCCTAGTAGGTGAAATGGTGAAATTGAGCCAAGTTCGGTTTTAAACATAAAACATTGAACAATGTCACAATCTAAGCCTATTGACATGTTCTGGGCATGACAGCCAGACCCAGACTAGATATACAGCCCAGTTTAGTATGGAGATTATAATAATGTTAAAATATTAATATTATTATAATATTGTTTATAGTACTATTAATTATATGCATGACCCTATATATGTTATACTCAATTGAGTATGGCGCGATCACCGTGGTTCTACTGCAATTGAATTAATTAAATTGAGTATGGCTGAAATGCCAAGTTTTATTGCAATTTAATAAACTAAGTTGAGTATGGCCTATGTGCCAAGTTCTGCTGCAACTAGACAAACTAACATGAATGCCAAGAATCTACTGTAATTATACATGTTGTGGGCGCAAGGGGGCCATAGTGATTAATTGTGTGTGGGAAATACTATACACACACACACACACACATATTATGTTGTGCTTGACATGGTTACTTGGATCATATTGTTAGTGGAAGGGGGGCCACAGTGGTTGATTTTACATGGGAATCACATGGTCTGTGATGGCCATGGGATAATGTTGTCCGTAATGGCTATGAGAACAACATGGGCAGTGGAGGCCACGAGATTGACGTGGGCAGTGGAGGCCACGTGGTACGAACAAACAGTCAAGGCTTTACTATAACTTAGCATAATTATATATATTGACGCGTACACGCTATGTAATATTAGACGTAATTACTTGAGACAGGTTGTGGGGGGAAGGGGGCCATAGTGGTTGTTTTTACGTGGGAAAAGGACGCACGTAGCACGAACAAACATTCACAATCTCACTGTAGTTTTCATATTTATATCATAAAATATAAACATACATATGTACATACAAACGTATAGATGTACATGCATACAAACGTAGATACATATTTACATATGCGCGCACATACAAACAATGATTTTGTGGTACGCATAACTGATTTCATTTAAACTTATGAAACTCACCAGCTACACGTATTTGACCCTTTTTTAACATGCTTTTCAGGTGCACAGATACTTGAAGTAGATTGCTTGTGTGCTACGTGTTTGGATTGTGATCGAGACTATGTGAATAGATGTAACTATACTAGTAAGAAGCAAAGAAGTTAAAGGACTGGCTTGGATTTGTATCACCTAGTTTGTAAAAGAAATTATAACTATGTAGTATATTGTTATTTAGTTAGTAATGTTTATTTATCAACAATGTATTCGATACTAGCCGTATCTGTTACATTATCGTTTTACACTCCCGCAAATTGCTTAACGGGGTGTGACATTACTCTATTAAATTAAAAGAAAAACTAAAATACTAAAGGAGAGGCCAAGCTACTTAGTTATCGGATTTTTGGTGTAATAAAGTAGAAGAAAAAAAAAGTGAATACGGTACCTGCTGAGACATCGACTGATTAGATTAAGGAGCAGCTGTGGAAGGAAACAACGACCAGCAGCCGTTGCCGCCTCACGCGAAGAACGATGTGAACCATAGCCTGAGCCCTCTAGGAAAAATAAACTTTGAAATCCAATCATCGCTCCAATTCGCCTTTGAGTAGAAGGAAAGCGAAAGCGAAAATGATTGAAATAAGCCGTGCATTCAAAGCTAGGGTTAACATATGGGATTGATTCAATCAATTGATTGACTACCTTGAATCAGATGAGATAGTGAGAACCTATGTGGCTTCAATCGATGTTGGCTTCAATTAGCATCTTCAATGATGCGTTTAAATTTAATAAGAGAATGATAATGCTTCAACTATTATGCATCTCAATCAATAGGGGGAGAGAAAACGATTGGCGTAAAGAGGAAGAGTAGAAGTAATTGAAAGAGCAATCAATCAAACCCGCATGAAATTGAATGTTCAATTGAAACCGGTGAAGGGAGCATTAATATACCGGTGTCTCACCGAATATTGATCAATTACCATTCTGTCCTCCTAAAATGTTTTATATATAATATAAATATAGATATCAATTTAAGTTTCTTACAAATAATCTTTAAATATAAGTTTTAACTCAATATATCTCTTAGACTTAACTTGTTCGAAATATTTTAATAGAAGTTTTAACTTAATATATCTTTTAGAATTAACTTGTTAAATATTTTTTATAACCTTATATATCTTGTTGGATGTTTTGGGTATATATGTGTGTCAACGAATGTCTTAAAAATGAAAGTGGTAAAACTTGTCCCACATCGGTTTGGGATCAAAATGAAGAGACCGTAAATCTGTTTAAGGGAATTGTGATAAACAATAGCCTGATTAACAGTTATCATTTACTGTTTCAATTTTCTTGTTTCAGATTCTAATATAGGATTACTAGCTTGTCTTTCAGAATTAAATTGGTGTAAGTCAATATATTTTTGAGAATTAATTCCAACGATTTCCATTTATAAGTATTAATTTTTACATAATCTTTTAATACAAGTTTTAATTGAATATAACTCTTAGAATTAACTTGTTAAATATTTGTTACAACTCCATATATCTTTTACAATTAAATTTGTATTCTCAATATATTTCCAAGAACTAATTCCAACGATTTTCATTGATAAGTATTAATTTTTACATAATTGTGTATTACATACAAGAAAGTTGTCGTTCCAGAAAAAAAAAATAAAAAAGGTATTACATAATCAGTTCTTAGGGTTGTAACGTACACATTAAAGGTAGCTTGAAATCGGTACGTTGAAACACGATAAAACCCAAACCAATTAAACCTCTTTCAAACCCTTTACCTCTATTTGTGAGATATATTTTGGAAGAGGTCAGATTGGTTTCATATAATAAAATTAATTTAACGTGTGTGTGTATATATATATATATATACATATATATATAAAAGAAATTAAAATTAAAAATTAAAATCGAAGCCAATTAAGTAGCCTAGCCAAATCTTGAAGTTGGCTTATAAATATGAAGTCGAATCCTGAAATAAAACCACAACTCATCCTCTTCTAATATTTGAAATATTAGACCGAAGAAGTTAGAATTAGACGCCTACACTCATAACTCTCTCTGTTTGGAAATTATAAATCATCCATCGATCGATCTGTCTGTCAGTGTTATTAGATTTGTAAACCGTGCTTCATAATCATGATTAACGAAGAGAACTTGAATATTGAGGTATATTCAATCAATTCGTTTTCCCTACTTCACTAGTATATTAGTGATTTCTTACGTTCATGAATTAAGTAATAGATATATATGTATGCATGCATGCTTCAACGAAATCTTCATATTTTCATTTATCTATCTCCAGTTTTTTTGTTTTTAAATTCAAACTTGTTGCTTTGTAAATTTAATTTTGATTTCATTGTTGCTGAATAATTTTCTAATTATGGTTGTACATTTGCATGTATGTGACTACAGACCTGTATCCTGAAAGTGAATTTTCACTGTGATAATTGTATGAAGGAAGTCAAGAAAAAACTTAACAAAGTTAGCGGTACGTGTTGTGCAGAAATTTCACCAACCCTTTGGCAATTGTTCTTCAACATTTAATTTATTATTATACAAAATTAACATTGGTTCTCTATCTAGGTGTTTGCCAAGTGAACATTGAAGTGGACAAGGATTCAGTGGTAGGGAAGGTGACCGTATCAGGAAATCGTCTTGATGCAAATACGCTTATCAAGAAGCTTAAAAACATTAACAAGGTTGCAAAGCTTTGGGTAGATGAGGACGCTGAAGGGGGTGAGGCTAGCGGTAGTAATTAAGGTTGAAGGTGGTGAGGACGTCAATCGTTGTAAAGGCATAGTAATCAATCAAATAAGTGATGGATCAGATGATGAATCCTAAAGTACTAGAAGTTATTTTTAGCAGGTTAAGTTATTATTATTATTATTATTATTATTATTATTATTATATTGTTATGTATTAAAATGTCACAATATATATAGTTACCTAACTTTTAGTTGGTTAAATGGTTGATTTACCTAGTTTTATGCTTAAACCGAATTCTTATGAAATGGGAAAGTGTGAACATAATTAGGAAAGCAA
Source organism: Bidens hawaiensis (assembly GCF_021521415.1). Classification (NCBI taxonomy): domain Eukaryota; kingdom Viridiplantae; phylum Streptophyta; class Magnoliopsida; order Asterales; family Asteraceae; genus Bidens; species Bidens hawaiensis. Next base: position 680,690 of record NW_027491074.1, on the reverse strand, counting down.
GATTTATTTGAATCTTTATTAGACAAATCTACGGTTTATGATTTTTTTATCTTATCAATCATATAAAATGACTCTAATCAAAATGACATGTTGATCAAATATCTATTGATCATCCTAAAACACACACACTTACACATTAGTTTCTACAAAATAAACATTCGTGCAACAAAGATTTTTAACAAATTGGTATCCCAACAAATGGAAGAAACTGAGGAAAGAAAACGAGTAACCAACAAATGGAAGCATCAATCGACAACGTGTTGGGTTACAGTGGTCATTGGTTAAAAATTATTTATTAAAACCCGATTCAATAAATATAACAAATAATAATTAATCCAATTAATTAATATATATGCGGAACGGAATAAAAACAAGTAACCAACACTTTAAAAACCCGAAAAAAAAATAATAATAATAATATCATATGCTACTAAAATATAAGCATATACATATATTAATGTTAAATGTTAAAAAAATGTAAGGTGGGTAGAGTTAACTAAAAAGTTAACCTAGTTAACTAGAAAATGTAATGCTATAAAATGGGTTAAAGGTTGTGTTTTATATACTAGCTAGATTATAGGGGCTAACATGTTTAAAATCAAACTAAAACATATAAAATTGGATTAAAACACACACACATGTGTGTGTGTGTTAATCATCAAGGAGTAGTACAAGAAGGGAAAACCTTGTTCATAAAATTCCTCAAATTGAAAGGCAAATTGGGTGATAAAACCTTGCATGTGAGTAAGGTTATATTCATCTCAACTTGGTGATCATAAGATATGTTTTAATAATCAAATATGACAATTATAGTAACAGAGGACAAGTAGAATGCTTGCAATTTGTAAAGCCTTTGTGATCATGTGATGAAAACGATAGCATATGTATGTTTAAAATAGCATAACTGTTGAAATTGTGAAGTATTTGGCACATATCATTTTTTGATTTGTGTCCAAGTCTTCTATGAGGTGGATTTTAACCCTAAGGTGAAGAACCCCAATTTTATGAATAAAATATAGTGTATTAGCATATTTTGGATTTGGCTTTTACATGTAAATTGATTCTTGTGAGTTTCAATGAAACTAAGATTATATGGGTTTGTAAAAGTTAAAAAATTTACCTACAAATGATTACTCAATATCGCGCCTATAAGGTGTTTGATGAAATGCTTGAATGAGAAATATAATGTCAAGCATGCCATAACGAGACATATATGATCTCTTTGGGTAAGAGTGGACATGTCAATGAAAAGGGGTTAAAAGTGAAAAAAAGGAAGTGATCCTAATGTGTAACCAGTTTGTAAATTGTAGCCAACTCGAGTGACAACCTGTTAGATCGAACCAGAAGGGACACAAAGCTTTAAGGGAAACTTAAATTTACGTAGCTAGTTAGCACGCTAATTTATGTTAAATTATATGCCAATGTAGTTATCTTGATATAATGCTTAATAATAAGATATTAAGTTCACATCAATGGATAATAAACAATGGAAAATAAACTTAAAAAGGAGTTAAAACAAAGGGTTTTGTCAAAACCGACGCGTAAATGACTCATGGAGTCATAACGACGAAGGTGACACCCTAAGTAAGAGAATGCGGCCATGACCATGGGGATTAATTCCAACGATTTCCATTTATAAGTATTAATTTTTACATAATCTTTTAATACAAGTTTTAACTGAATATAACTCTTAGAATTAACTTGTTAAATATTTGTTACAACTCCATATATCTTTTACAATTAAATTTGTATTCTCAATATATTTCCAAGAACTAATTCCAACGATTTTCATTGATAAGTATTAATTTTTACATAATTGTGTATTACATACAAGAAAGTTGTCGTTCCAGAAAAAAAATAAAAAAGGTATTACATAATCAGTTCTTAGGGTTGTAACGTACACATTAAAGGTAGCTTGAAATCGGTACGTTGAAACACGATAAAACCCAAACCAATTAAACCTCTTTCAAACCCTTTACCTCTATTTGTGAGATATATTTTGGAAGAGGTCAGATTGGTTTCATATAATAAAATTAATTTAACGTGTGTGTGTGTATATATATACATATATATATATATATATATATATATATATAAAAGAAATTAAAATTAAAAATTAAAATCGAAGCCAATTAAGTAGCCTAGCCAAATCTGTTTAAGGGAATTGTGATAAACAATAGCCTGATTAACAGTTATCATTTACTGTTTCAATTTTCTTGTTTCAGATTCTAATATAGGATTACTAGCTTGTCTTTCAGAATTAAATTGGTGTAAGTCAATATATTTTTGAGAATTAATTCCAACGATTTCCATTTATAAGTATTAATTTTTACATAATCTTTTAATACAAGTTTTAACTGAATATAACTCTTAGAATTAACTTGTTAAATATTCGTTACAACTCCATATATCTTTTACAATTAAATTTGTATTCTCAATATATTTCCAAGAACTAATTCCAACGATTTTCATTGATAAGTATTAATTTTTACATAATTGTGTATTACATACAAGAAAGTTGTCGTTCCAGAAAAAAAAATAAAAAAGGTATTACATAATCAGTTCTTAGGGTTGTAACGTACACATTAAAGGTAGCTTGAAATCGGTACGTTGAAACACGATAAAACCCAAACCAATTAAACCTCTTTCAAACCCTTTACCTCTATTTGTGAGATATATTTTGGAAGAGGTCAGATTGGTTTCATATAATAAAATTAATTTAACGTGTGTGTGTGTATATATATATATATATATATATAAAAGAAATTAAAATTAAAAATTAAAATCGAAGCCAATTAAGTAGCCTAGCCAAATCTTGAAGTTGGCTTATAAATATGAAGTCGAATCCTGAAATAAAACCACACCTCATCCTCTTCTAATATTTGAAATATTATACCGAAGAAGTTAGAATTAGACGCCTACACTCATAACTCTCTCTGTTTGGAAATTATAAATCATCCATCGATCGATCTGTCTGTCAGTGTTATTAGATTTGTAAACCGTGCTTCATAATCATGATTAACAAAGAGAACTTGAATATTGAGGTATATTCAATCAATTCGTTTTCCCTACTTCACTAGTAAATTAGTGATTTCTTACGTTCATGAATTAAGTAATAGATATATATGTATGCATGCATGCTTCAACGAAATCTTCATATTTTCATTTATCTATCTCCAGTTTTTTTGTTTTTAAATTCAAACTTGTTGCTTTGTAAATTTAATTTTGATTTCATTGTTGCTGAATAATTTTCTAATTATGGTTGTACATTTGCATGTATGTGACTACAGACCTGTATCCTGAAAGTGAATTTTCACTGTGATAATTGTATGAAGGAAGTCAAGAAAAAACTTAACAAAGTTAGCGGTACGTGTTGTGCAGAAATTTCACCAACCCTTTGGCAATTGTTCTTCAACATTTAATTTATTATTATACAAAATTAACATTGGTTCTCTATCTAGGTGTTTTCCAAGTGAACATTGAAGTGGACAAGGATTCAGTGGTAGGGAAGGTGACCGTATCAGGAAATCGTCTTGATGCAAATACGCTTATCAAGAAGCTTAAAAACATTAACAAGGTTGCAAAGCTTTGGGTAGATGAGGACGCTGAAGGGGGTGAGGCTAGCGGTAGTAATTAAGGTTGAAGGTGGTGAGGACGTCAATCGTTGTAAAGGCATAGTAATCAATCAAATAAGTGATGGATCAGATGATGAATCCTAAAGTACTAGAAGTTATTTTTAGCAGGTTAAATTATTATTATTATTATTATTATTATTATTATTATTATTATTATTATTATATTGTTATGTATTAAAATGTCACAATGTATATAGTTACCTAACTTTTAGTTGGTTAAATGGTTGATTTACCTAGTTTTATGCTTAAACCGAATTCTTATGAAATGGGAAAGTGTGAACATAATTAGGAAAGCAAGATTTATTTGAATCTTTATTAGACAAATCTACGGTTTATGATTTTTTTATCTTATCAATCATATAAAATGACTCTAATCAAAATGACATGTTGATCAAATATCTATTGATCATCCTAAAACACACACACTTACACATTAGTTTCTACAAAATAAACATTCGTGCAACAAAGATTTTTAACAAATTGGTATCCCAACAAATGGAAGAAACTGAGGAAAGAAAACGAGTAACCAACAAATGGAAGCATCAATCGACAACGTGTTGGGTTACAGTGGTCATTGGTTAAAAATTATTTATTAAAACCCGATTCAATAAATATAACAAATAATAATTAATCCAATTAATTAATATATATGCGGAACGGAATAAAAACAAGTAACCAACACTTTAAAAACCCGAAAAAAAAATAATAATAATAATATCATATGCTACTAAAATATAAGCATATACATATATTAATGTTAAATGTTAAAAAAATGTAAGGTGGGTAGAGTTAACTAAAAAGTTAACCTAGTTAACTAGAAAATGTAATGCTATAAAATGGGTTAAAGGTTGTGTTTTATATACTAGCTAGATTATAGGGGCTAACATGTTTAAAATCAAACTAAAACATATAAAATTGGATTAAAACACACACACATGTGTGTGTGTGTTAATCATCAAGGAGTAGTACAAGAAGGGAAAACCTTGTTCATAAAATTCCTCAAATTGAAAGGCAAATTGGGTGATAAAACCTTGCATGTGAGTAAGGTTATATTCATCTCAACTTGGTGATCATAAGATATGTTTTAATAATCAAATATGACAATTATAGTAACAGAGGACAAGTAGAATGCTTGCAATTTGTAAAGCCTTTGTGATCATGTGATGAAAACGATAGCATATGTATGTTTAAAATAGCATAACTGTTGAAATTGTGAAGTATTTGGCACATATCATTTTTTGATTTGTGTCCAAGTCTTCTATGAGGTGGATTTTAACCCTAAGGTGAAGAACCCCAATTTTATGAATAAAATATAGTGTATTAGCATATTTTGGATTTGGCTTTTACATGTAAATTGATTCTTGTGAGTTTCAATGAAACTAAGATTATATGGGTTTGTAAAAGTTAAAAAATTTACCTACAAATGATTACTCAATATCGCGCCTATAAGGTGTTTGATGAAATGCTTGAATGAGAAATATAATGTCAAGCATGCCATAACGAGACATATATGATCTCTTTGGGTAAGAGTGGACATGTCAATGAAAAGGGGTTAAAAGTGAAAAAAAGGAAGTGATCCTAATGTGTAACCAGTTTGTAAATTGTAGCCAACTCGAGTGACAACCTGTTAGATCGAACCAGAAGGGACACAAAGCTTTAAGGGAAACTTAAATTTACGTAGCTAGTTAGCACGCTAATTTATGTTAAATTATATGCCAATGTAGTTATCTTGATATAATGCTTAATAATAAGATATTAAGTTCACATCAATGGATAATAAACAATGGAAAATAAACTTAAAAAGGAGTTAAAACAAAGGGTTTTGTCAAAACCGACGCGTAAATGACTCATGGAGTCATAACGACGAAGGTGACACCCTAAGTAAGAGAATGCGGCCATGACCATGGGGAATTGGACTATAGAATCGGATTCATTCATCGGCGATAGATATCACAATAATGAATTAAGCAGGCCATCTATTGTCTGTATGGCCTTGGTCTGACATCATCATTTTAAACCAAGGCATAAATGACGATGGAGTCATAGAAGCTGAGGTGGGATCATATACCAAACATAAAGTGTGTTATGATTGGAAGAATTAAGATAAATCTTAAGAGATTAAGAGAATTAATTAATGACGGATATAGCTTAACGGGCCAAATATTTTGGTTTAAAACCCATGATTAAGAATGAATATAAAACAATAATTTGTAATCCGATTGATTTCGTGGGTTTGGAATAAGATTTGAGGGTTTAAAGTTGTAAAACAGCATAAATTACGCCCCCTGGCGTAAACTACAATCGGGCCTGAATTTTATATAAAAAAACAGAGAAATTTTAATATTTTTATGTTAAAGATTTTGATGGTTTGTTATACGTTTATGTTACTACACGTTTATGGTGCTATCAAGCAGGTAACTAAATCTCATGGCACGCCAAACGAAGATCAAGTCAAGGAGTGAACCGAACACATGAGTCGTCTTTGTTGCTTCTGCATTTTTTTGTAGTCAAGTAGTATGTTATGCACGAACGGTTAAGACATTCGCTATTGTCGATGTTTATTTTTTGAAAATTGTGACCACCTAACATATATATATAAATGTCATAAAGTTCTTACAGACCACTTTCAATTAATATCCTTAACGTCAGCGGTGCTCTAGCTACACATGGCTTACCCCAACTAGTTATGACACTTTAAAATCATTAACCAAAACATCTTGGAACATACTTTTGCAAGACAATCAACTTATGGTAATTTTTATCATCTATCCTTTCTGTGTAAAACATCAATTGAACAATGAGACATTGATGAGATTCAATCTCACGTGGCATTCAATTATTATTGTTTTCGATCTAGAATCAAAGTGGTCCAAGAAAACAGACAATAAATTTAGCTGTGGCCTCACACTTCACTAGTTTGAACCAACGAGGGCGACATGATGTCTAACTGTTACCTAACTGTAAGAGTACAGAATCTCATCTTGACTACATACAACTCCGACTTAATTTCATAACTACTCCCAACCAATGCCTTTATGACCGGTAGTTACGCGACAGAAGTTGACACTGATAAAAGAATAGTCTTCGCTAACCGAAAGCTCTAGTATGAATCTCAAGTCTAAGGATACTAAATGAATATACCTAAATCAAAAACATCTTATGACTAAGATCCATGAAGTTGATTAGATGCGAACTTCATTCACAATGAGGTTTATGAGTTTGGAAGTCAACTCCTTCAGTCCAAAGTAAGAATAGTCGTAATTCAGAGTCGTTCCCACGAGTCTGACTGACTACAGATAATTTAGAATACAATATTCATGGATAAACATATTAAAATTAAACACAGTTATAATATTCAATATATGCATTTAACCATTAAATCATAGTTGAACTCAAAGTATAAGTATTTAAATATTCGTACATCCAAATACTAAATCAAAACATATAGATAGCTAATCTAAGACCGATAGCATCCCTGTGTTAATCATGTTTGTCCTGAGTTATCAGCTTAGTGAACGGGTCTACTAGGTTTTAATCTGTGTCTACTTTGTTTATTATGTTGTATGTTCGTTCTAGTATTGCTCGTATAAGGTGGGACTTCCTCAAACTATTCTTGGCTCTATGATGAGATCTGGGCTCTTTGCCTTGAGCAAGGGCACCTGTGTTATCACGGAACACCTCGATTAGTTTCTGAATACTTCGAACCACATCATGGTCGGTGATGAACTTCTTCATCCTAGAAGCTTCCTTTGCAGCATTTGATGTAGCTAAATATTTAGATTCGATGGTAAAATCTGCCACCACTTCTGCTTGTAGCTTTTCTAAGAAACAACTACTCCATTAAGAGTGTATACGAATCCTGATTGTTAGAGAGAATCATCTCAGTCACTTTAGAAGCTATCGTCAGTGTTAAACCTTACAATAAGCTTCTCTTCAAATCCTCAAAACACTAGGAACACATATTTGGTTCATACCTTAGAATGTTCTTTACTACAATCCAATGGGCAATGCCAGGACTTTGTTGAAAATTGCTGGTCATGCTTAATTCATACGAGATGTCAGGTCTAGTGCAAAGCATAGTGTACGTGACAGAACCAATAACTGAAGCATATGGAATTGCTTGCATATGCTTAGTTTCAATGTCCGTCGACAGAGATTGTGATTTGTTAAAGACGGTTCCTTTAGCAATGGGAACTCCACCCTTTTTGAGTTCTCCATCGAAAAGTGTGTCACACTTTGTCTGTACTTTGACTAAGCTCTAGAGGCCGCTAAGATCTATCTCACTAGATATTAATTCCTAGAATATAAGCAGCTTCTTCAACATCCTTCGTTGCGAAGCAAGATCCCAACTAGTGCTTCGCTTCTTCAACTATAGAGATGTTGTTTCCAATAATCACTATATCATCTACATACAATATGAGAAATGATATAGTATTCCCACTAGCCGTACTGTAAACACAAGGCTCGTCTTCATTTTTTATGAAACCAAACTCTATGATTTTCTCGTCAAAATGAAGATTCAAGCTACAAGATGCATGTTTAAGTCCATAAATAGACTTATTTAGTTTGCACACCCTATTAGGATATTTTGATTTGGAAAAACCTTCAGGATGAACCATATAGACATCTTCAGAGAGGTTCCCACTTAGAAAAGTGCTTTTAACATCCATTTACCAAATCTCATAGTCATAGTACGCGACTATGGCAAGTAATATTCTTATCAACTAGATCATTGAAATGGGCGAGAAGGTTTCATCATAGTCAATACCCTAAGTTTGAGTAAAGCCTTTCGCAACTTGCCGTTATTAATAGGTCTGTACATTTCCATTCATGCTGGCTTTTTTTTTGTTTTTTTGAAAATCTACTTGATTCCCGACATGATTATCACACATAGATTGCATCTCAGTGTTCATGGCTTCTGCCAATTTCTCAAATTCCGAATCCAAGAGAGCAGAGTTATTGTTAGTAGGTTCATTATTAGACTCACCTACTAATAGGACTTCTGGACCATTTAGAAGGTTTGATAGAACCGAGCCCCGGTGCGGAAGCGTGAATAATGGTCGTTATTAACGGTGGAGCTCGGATCTGAGCAAGGATCGAATCGTATTCACTCTTGAATGGTATATGGACATGTAATCGAAACACAAATAAAGAAGTGGTAGCATGATTTCATTAGTCAAGGATTGTCATACAAAGCACTCATACATACAATAAAGATCAGCCACCTCCAGGAGAGCTCATCCCGGAGGCGGCGGCTCTCTCCTAGGGATAAAACCCTATATCTCAACAAATACAAAATACACTCCTGCTAGACAAATTAGTAAATACATCTATTTATACTAGTCTAGCATGTCTTGGTCTTCAAATCATCCACCCTTGGTTGAGACCAAAAATATTAATTATTTTTCACCCATAATTATAATAATTCGATGCGTCGGTCTAAAATATAAGTCCCAACAATCTCCCCCTTAGACGGATGCCATCGAATTTCAACTCTATGTGATCAGCAAATAATCTTCCATTCTTCAAATCCATTTCTTTCCTTGTAAGTCATCTTCAAACCTTTCCTTTGCTAGGTATGCTCGATGAGTGTCTTCGAGCAGATTTTACTTGGAATATATTCTCTTTCGAAGAATACATATTCCCTTTGAGTAAGCTTCATTCCTCTTGACTTGTTCAAGCTTTGCTCGAATAAGTCCATCGAGCAAACTCATTCTTCTTGATGTCTTCAGCTTTTCTTATTCAGCAATCTTTATCATGCTCGGATGTAAATCTTGCTCGGTAACTGAAATGTGCTCGAAGTCTTTGCTTTGATTCACGTGACATCCTCTTATTGCATGCATGCTCGTCCCCATGTGCTCGATCATCCTGTGCTCGTAACACTTGGCTGGAATTTGTATGATCATGCTGTTTGCTCGATTGGCAATCCATACTCGATAGAAGAATACCCTTGCTCGTTGAAGTGTAGCTTGCTCGAAGCCTTCAACACTTCGAAGAATCAACCATTAAAGATTCAGAACCTTGCTCGAAGTAGTAAATCATGCTCGATCGTACCATACTCACAAACAATGAAACATCTCTAAAGAATCTTGGATTATTGATCAACTTTTCCTTAACTTGAGTCTTTTCACTTGATTTGAAACAAGCAATTTGCAATGAAATTCAGGAATTTTAAGTCCCCCAATTTCGTTGCAATTGTCTTTGAAAATTGTGTCTTCAAATCAAGTATGGGTGAAAACATGACACTCTTCAATATCAACAATCTTTGTGGTTGATAGTTGACGTTTGACTTGGTCAACTTATGAAATGATCCGGAAAAATCAATCATCTTGATCTTGTAAGCACCTTGTTGAAGTTGTGAAGTTTAGGTGAATTTTGCCGAATTTTTGCTCAAAAATCTTCAAAAATGACCAAAATGCCCCTCGTTGACCCAAAAAGGTCAACAGCTGAGTTGACCAGAAAAGTCACTTCCAAACAGTCACTCAAACTTGGGCAAACATTTTTCGTTAAAAGCACATGGTCAAAAAGTCAACGGATAAGCCAATATTAAGTATTTTCTCCATCTTGGCCCGTTTGACTTTAGAAAGTCACCTCAATCAAAAGATCCAAAAGTTTCTTCAAAAACTTGTAATTCAATCACGAGCATGGATTATCGGTTCACGAGCACACATAAGTCAAAGTCCCTTCACGAGCATACTACCAATTTTATTTTATTTATTTATTTATTTTTTTACTACTCGAGCATGGACCATGCTCGAGAAAACACTTAGTATTTTTCTTTTGTTACTCGAGCATGCTGGAGGGCTTGCTCGAAGCCTTGCTCGAAAATACTTGTCTTTTTCTCTGTCATCGAGCATGCTCGAGACATGCTCGAAAACACTTGTCTTTTTCTTCTCTTTTCATGGGCATGCTCAGGAGCCAAAGTGTGCTCGAAAACACTTGTCTTTTTCTTCTCTTTTCATGGGCATGCTCAGGAGCCAAAGTGTGCTCGAAGAGGGTTTGCTCAAGTAAAACAAGGTGTGCTCGACACCAAAGTGTGCTCGAAAGCACTTGTATTTTTCTTAATGATCAGGAGCAAAATTGTGCTCGAAGAATAACAAACACAACAAGCACAGTTTCATGCTCGAAATACTTGGAAAGTTTTTCAAGACATGACTGAGCTCGAGCACCTGACATGACATTTGTGCTCGACTTTGCATGCTCGAGCAATCAATAAGCTACCTTTCGAGTAACCATATCGATGCATGTGCTCGAATCCAAACTTGATGTGCTCGAAAAAGGATTATATGCTCGGGGTAAAAGCTTAAATTTTTCTGCACACATACTACTCGTTTCAGCTTCAAAATCATCAATTTCAGCACTAAAGTAAGCATTTTCAGCACCAAATTCAGCAACAGCAGCACTAAAATCAGCAACATCAACATCTCGTTAACAGCACTTTATAATCAGCAAACACTCACCTCGTTAACAGCATGTTTTAATCAGCAATTTCAGCACATTATAACAGCAATTTTCAGCACGTTAACAGCACTTTTAACAACAATTTTGGCCCGTTAACAACAAATTTTCAGCAGCAATTGCTCATGAACTGCAACATATCAGCAGCAACTTGTTCTAGACCAGCTGTGAATTTACCATTCTGCCCCTAACTGCACTTGCTCATTTAACCAGATTATTTAAGCAGCAAACAGCCCAAAATACCCCTGCAAAAATCGTCAACAGCAGCAAACTTTTCTGCACGTTAACAGTCTTAAACAATAAATTCCAGCATGTTGACAGCACTTTTTAACAGCAAGTTCAGCATGTTAACAGCGCGTTTTAACTGCAATTTCAGCAAGTAAATTTGCAGTACAATCAGTTCATTAGCAGCACTTGTTAACAGAAAATTTAGCCCATTAATGGCACATTTTAACAGCAACAAATCAGCCCATATGCTCTTATAAATCATGCAGCAGCAAACGAAGATTGCAGCAACAGTAAACATACCAACAGCAAGATGCTCGTGTAAAACACTGTGCATTAGCAGCAAAATACCGAAACTACCCTCCAGCAGCATTTTAATCAATATTTTGCCCCTATGGCAGCTACATGTATTCGTTAAAAGCAACTAGTCATGACCATTATATCTGCTTGCTGCAACGGCATTGTACAATCTGCATAGTCCTTTTGTACCAGCTGCAACTTATAATTTAACTGCTCGGGAACTGTTTGTGCAGCAGCAGCAGACAATAATATTTGCAACAGCAGTGAAATTACATAATTGCCCTTGCACTCCTCTTTGAGCATATAAACTGTTCGAGAAATAAACTTTCTGCAGCAACACAAACTGTTCGAGAATAAAACATTCAGCAGCAGCAACTGTTCGTGTATTTGCTCATATGCTGAATAAAGCATCTGCTCGAGTAGGCTTGTAACTTCAGAAACTGTATTTAAATACTTGTGAATAATCATTACATCAGCAACATTTCAGCAGTAACTGCAACTATCCATCTGCTCGGGAATTCATTCTCACATATGCTCGAACACATAATGAAATCAGCAACCAAAAACAACTTCTTTGAACACACAATCTGTTTGTGAATGAATCTGCTGCAACTGATTCTAACTATTTTGCTCCTGCAGCATCAGCATATTATGACTGAAAGTAATGACCATTTTGCCCATAATAATTCATGCAGCAGCAGATTAACAGTTCTGACTCGTAAGTGTTCGTGAAAAAATAGATCAGCAACAGCAGCAACTGTTCGCTCATATGCATATCAGCAGCACACACTCATATCGCTTATGCTCGTGAAGAAACAAAATAAACATGTAAAAGTTGCATTACCAGCTGTACATATTGCAGCAACATCTGTTCCAGAGAGTATATTACCAAACTGCCCATTTAATCAATTGTACACCAGCAGCAGCAACTCGTATCTGCAATTTGTACGAATACATATTCCATCAGCAACTGATTGCACCTGGTGCTGTTCGAGAACTTAACTTCATATCAGCAAATTTATGACTAAGCATATCAGCAGCAACAACCTCCATTAATCTAAAACGAACCGAAAACTGTAGATCTGGACGAATTTGAACTTATAAACGTGAAATTGATGTTGAATCTCCGAACTAATCATCAACCCAAGCATCAATTCACATAAATCATCTCCAAATCATCAAACTTCATCCAAATCCATGCAAAAACCCACAAAAACTTCAACAAACTTCAAGTTTAACGTCCATGGCAGATTCAAGAGCGAATTGAATCAAATTCAGCGGTTAGTCTGAACGATTCGGTAACCCGCTCTGATACCACTTGATAGAAACGAGCCCCGGTGCGGAAGCGTGAATAATGGTCATTATTAACGGTGGAGCTCGGATCTGAGCAAGGATCGAATCGTATTCACTCTTGAATGGTATATGGACATGTAATCGAAACACAAATAAAGAAGTGGTAGTATGATTTCATTAGTCAAGGATTGTCATACAAAGCACTCATACATACAATAAAGATCAGCCACCTCCGGGAGAGCTCATCCTGGAGGCGGTGGCTCTCTCCTAGGGATAAAACCCTAGATCTCACCAAATACAAAATATCCTCCTGCTAGACAAATTAGTAAATACATCTATTTATACTAGTCTAGCATGTCTTAGTCTTCAAGCCATCCACCCTTGGTTGAGACCAAAAATATTAATTATTTTTCACCCATAATTATAATAATTCGATGCGTCGGTCTAAAATATAAGTCCCAACAAGGTTCATCATTATTGTCTGTTTGAACGTCTATCTCATAAATACATTTCAAATTTTAGCCTCAAAATAAAATGAGATTAGCTAAGTAGGAAAAAATAGAAATATTATAAAATGCGTAGTTAAACCTTGTTCAAAGAGTAATGAAACAAAAAGTTATCTAAGGTAACTGCAAGGCCAGATGGACACACAAACGATAAGTGTTGGTTGCAAGAACTGGGACTCTCTTCCAATCACTAACTATGGGTTTCATGTCACCATTTTTAAGTTTCTTCCATTTTCAGGTTTTTGCAAGATGTTCATGATGTGATAGCCACATCCGGTATCAAGTGCCCATGTCTTGCCAGAAACAGTGAAAAGTTCAATAACATAAATAGAAATCCGTTAAGAGGAGCATTCACCAATGACCGTCTTGTAATGTCTGTAAATTTCCGACAAAAGGCTTAACCTTGTAGTGTTGTGTGCACCTTTCGGGCTTGACCCGGCATTCTTTTGAGAGCTTCTTGCCACCCTCGTAAACGTATTTTACTTAACTTTTCTTACAAGTTCAACGATTAGTAAAGTGGAGGGGGCCAGAATGTTATTTTGTTATTATATTTTATATATATAAAAAAAAAAACTAAACCCTAACCCTAACCCATCACCGATCGGCGCCACCCCCCTCCCCCTCTCTTCTCGATTTCCGTGCAAGACCAGCCCGTTTCCGGCCATCCAAACTTAAATTCCAGGTCGGTTCTATCTTGGTATAACTCTTTTTCACCATTAAACCCTCTGTTGAACACGGATAGAGTTGCGTTTTAATTATAACAATTTCTGACAGATTCGTACTCGTTTATTGCTCGGTCTGTAACTCGATGAAAATATATTGTTTTTGATCGATTCTTGCTTCTTTGATGTGCTAATTTGAGTCTAGTTTCCAGAAAGGTATAATACGTAATTTTTGGACGAGATTTGAATACTTTTTATGATTTTATAAGATCGAGTGTCAAAGCTGATGCGGGATGACGAATTCTGGTCTGTCTTCCCGACATCATAACCCTTTTTTGACAAGTCTAAATTGGTTGGTTTTACTTCTGGAAGTTAATATTTTGAGTTAGGAACCAAACCCAATTGGAATCGTTTAATTTGGCTGGGTAATGAATTTTATAAAAATAAAACCATTTTGTTGCGCACTGAAATAGCTGCACATACCTTTCTGTGTTGGAGAAATTTTTATGATTTTTTTGTCCACTAGAAAAATATAATAAAAATATTTTTATAAACTTAAGATATTTATGCAACTCTGGTAAAAATTTAATAATTTAATTCCATGATTTTCCTATGTAATAAAATACATATTTTCATGCTAAAATCTGCATGTTATATTTGTTATTGATCGATAAGTTCGTTTTAGGCTTAACCGGTGGCTGCCCTTTCTCGCATCTTTCGGGGCTGTTATAATTGAAGTTCGTGCTCCATCATCTTCTTAGGTATGTCTAGTGTAATATACTTTAGTATCATGAATTTTGACATTCGTTAGATTGGTCAACTGTGATGACGTGAAAACTAGGTTTCGGTTGTCTAGTTTGTCAATTGTTGCGTCTGGCGCGTGGTTTGAGGGAATTAACAACCAATTCGGATGTTGTAGCCTCGGTATGATTTGTTGGCTGTGAAAAACTATATTTTTATGCTATTGGGGCTGAATTGGTTGTCGGTTACTCAAACGGGTCGGTACGGCGAAAATTCGCGTTTATTGGTATTTTGTGCATCGTGCTTGCGAATTACTGACCCATCCAACTCGTGTAGCGTCGTGTGGACTTGTTGGCCTAAATTTGGTCCACAAGGGGCTGAGTCGGTATCTAAGTGCATAAACAACCCGTTAACGACTTTCGGGGGTAAATTGGGAACCCCTTGTCCCCGGGATTAACTAAGGGTGGTTTTGGTAAATACATGGCCTCGGGGGTTGATGTAATTGAATTGGTAATGTCAAGGCTTTAGGTCAATCAAATCATGTTAGAACGTCTCGTAGGATAAACAAGTCGGTACGTTTAGTTAGTAATCTTTATGTGCAATCCGACATGCTTGTAAACTTTGGATTGGCTTTGAAGTTCTCAAACTCTTTGGTGTTTGTGTGGCTCGTTTCAGGTGAGTTCATGAAGCCCCTTTTTAACCTTTTTACGTTTTGGGCTAGCATACACACCTTATTATGATTTTAACCGATTTTATTCGTTTAAACTATTGGGTTGGTATTGTATGATCTTGTTTGTGGTTGTGCCTTTATGAAGACATGTGTAAATTATATTTTATGCCTTAGGATATTTTAGACTCGTTACAGGGTCATATATCCCTTAAGGTTATACATATTACTTGGGCTCTAAGCCTCGAGGTTGCTATTAGGCATAGTATTAATTCCTAGTACGAAACGATTTTTCCTGATGAAACGTTTAAACTATTTTATATAGACTTGCTAGTATATGGTAGGCCATGGGATGTTAAATATATATATATATATATATATATATATATATATATATACATATATATACATTATTGTTTGGCCTATATTTGGCGGAGTTGTAGTCGTTTCGACTACGGATGTTGCGCATGCCTACTTCGGGTTTGCATACGGATGGATGGTGATCTTGGCCGGGCCAAACTATACGACTTAGGTTCTTAAATCCTGTGGCGGGCCCTGAAAAGCCTGTGAGGGGGGAGGCTCATGTGGCATGATCATCATCGGATGTTACGTGTTTGGGTTGTACGTGTGCTCGACCCTGAACGTTATACATATGGATGTTATAGATGGTGATCTTGGCCGGGCCAAACTATACGACTCAGGTTCTTAAATCCTATGGCAGGCCCTGAAAAGCCCGTGAGGGGGGAGGCTCGTGTGGCATGATCATCATCGGATGTTACGTGTTTGGGTTGTACGTGTGCTCGACCTGAATGTTATACTTGGATGTTATATATATAGGGATGTACTTGGAAGGATGTTGATATATATATCTTTTGTATATGTATGTATGAGAATGTTTAGTCTTCGGTAACGATGACCTAATGGATGCACTCTTTTTACTTTAAAAACTTTTGGTATGTCTACCATATTTGTTATTACTGATATTGTTTACTTAAAACTTAAACTCACTCAGCTCAAGCTGACTTTGTGTGTATGTTAGTGTGAGTTTCAGGGTTTAGAGGAGGATGCTTACCGCTTGGACGTGCTCCAGACTACCTGGACGGTTGAAGGCATAACTAGTCGGAGATTAATACGCAAACTGTTTTCTTTTTTATTTATTACTTTAAACATTTAAATTATGGTTTTGGGAACTTTTTAGTACTTGTGATTTTCCGCTGTTTATCACTCTGAACCGAATTTTAATAAGATGAAATGGTTTGACTTCAAATTTTTGAGAATTTTTGGATATGGTTACCAACTGTAGGATTTCCGGGATTCGGGGTCTTACACGTCTTTTGTCTCAACTTGGCCAGTTACATTTTACTGCCCCATCTTGGTGCATTCAAAGCACTGGCACTCTTCATGATGAGGTAGTGGTGGGGTTGTAACTTTCTTACTAGTGTTGGTGGCAGATATGAAATCAACAATAACCTTTTTCTTGCCTTTGCTGTCAAAACCCATTTTCTTGGGTTAGGCTTCTTGACAATTGTAGATTTGAATATAAGAACTTTATTAGTTTAATTTTGAATATTCGTCACTGTCATAACCCATATATTCATATCGAAATTCATCATGAACTGGTCGTAAGAGCTATGGAGAGATTTTAAAATCCGCTACCATTCCATACGGAAAGGGATAATCAAGTTTGGTCAATGTACCCTTTTATTTTAAGCACATGAGAACTAAAAAAGAGCTTATTTTCCATCTGAAGAACTAGTCTCAAATTTTAGTGTTATTCGAGAAAGGTGGTGTCATTCAACATTTCTTTCTAAAGTACATGCTTGAGAGAGAAGGATGAATTATTAGAAGATATGTGATTAAATAAGCAAAAGAAATATATATAGTATTTTCAATGCTGTATTCCTTTTATTATTGACCCCATTACATGAATATAATAGGAATTTGAGAATACGGTTTCTAGTTAGTAATGGCAGCTATAGCATATAATGATATAAATGGTTAGGCAGACTGACAACGATTGCCAATTGTGGATAAAACACAATTCTCGGGTATGAGGTCGCTAAGACAACTCTTATGCATTGATATATTTAGCCTCATCTATGCTCAATTTTAGTCTCCAGGAAGCTGTAGCATGTAACAAGAGAGAAAAGTAATAGTCGTCCTAGTACATGTACGTGTGGAAGGACCAGTTGTAGCAATGAAATCCTTGCAATTTGGAGGGATAAACTACGCACCAAGTGTAGTGTTGTAGCTCTAAACAGTTGATGTTTCGCATTTTGCCCCAAGAGTAGCCTGTAGTAGGCTGGCATGGACTATTGATTTAAAATTGGATTTAATTTTAATATTCGCTGAATAGAGCAAAAGCCAATTTTACTGAATTTAATCGAGACAAGTTGATGAACCTTTTCATCTCTCAGGACTCTTTAGTTTTAAATAACCTATTTAAACTAAGTGTATCACGATTCATTTAACAAATTTTAACTTAATAGAATTCTATTGAGTTATTAAGTTTTGGAAAATTAAATTCAGTTTAATTTACAGAACTTAATTGGTTATTATTTGTTCTTAAAACGAACTTGATTTAACGACAAAAGTTTATAAGTTGTGAAACTGTTTTAGAACTTGTTTTAATATGATTATTTTAATATTTTAAAAACTCCTTTTAAAATTATGTTGGTATTTGGTTGGTTATGTTATAATGATTATTAGATACAAGCAAGCCCTATAGCAAGATAAATATGTAAACCTATATGGTCAAAAAATTGTTCGATCTTGCTAGAGCCTAAAAGCAAGACCAAACGGGGGGTCACAATACACAAACAACCAAAAGGATGAACTTCAGTGCATTTAGTCGTCTCGAGCAATGTCGTCTGTGTAAGGCTATTGTCAAAATAAAGGAGATTGCAACTTAGTAAACATGGGACGACACCATTACCTAATTTGATGTTGGGGCTTTCGTTTTCACCGGTTCTCATAATTCTAGTCAGAATAATGGTCATAACCAAAGGTATAATCTCTAACCTCAATCCGGCTATCAAGGTCGCGGCGAGGTTCTTTCTGCAGAGTTTGTGGTGGTCTGATATTCAGAGGTAGAGGACATGGCACACAATCACAACAACCGTCACAGTGACCAACTCAATGGAATAATGGTACGTCTAATTTTTATAATTGGAATAACACCCCATGGACTCCCCCCACTATCATCCTACCCATCCAACAACCTAGATTTTCTAATAAAGCCTAAGCCCACAGACCTTGGAATAATGGTGCATTTAGTCACCCTTCGGCCCACTTTGCTGGAAATAATACTAATAGGCCTACCCCAATCCCCATTCCTTATGCTGAATTACGATAGCCCCACACCATCACCTCAGCCCATACTAAACCATGCACATGTGCCCAGCCCAAACCCACATGTCGAACCAAGTTTACAATTTCACTGATTGCAGTCCGAGTAAATTGGCGCATGCTATGCAACAAGCTCACATGGCTATTAACGACCCTTATTGGTACATGGACTCTCGGGCATCCTCTCAACTAACTAAGGACTCAAGTAAACTTTCACCTCATCTATCGTGTATCCCTAAATAAACTATTTTTTTTGTAGGTAGTGGTCATCATATCCCAATTATTGGATCAAGACACACCACCCAAACATACCTATTCAAACCTATAATTTAAATAATATCCTTCTTACAACTCGTTAAAAATCCACTATCTGTTTGTAAATTTACTATATATAATCGGCATTTATCGAATTTGAGCCGTTTGGTTTTTCTGTGAAGGATCTCAACAATAGGTCAATTTGTTTTCGCCACAATAGTATGAGAGACTTTTATCCTTTCACTCCACCAGCACAATCTGTCGCCTTGCTCACGATCACTACTGACAATTGGCACAATCGCTTAGAACATCCCGGCGATACTATCTTAAACTTACTTCATAGTCGTTTTCTATTTTTTGTAATCAACCTTCTGGCTTTCCTTTATGTAACTCATGTCAATTGCCAAAGAATAAAAGATTATCGTTTTATGATTCCATGTCTATTACTTATAAACCATTTGATATAATATACTATGATCTATGGACCTCTCTAGTTTCTAGTAAATATGACTATAAATACTATATGGTTTTGATTGAACCTGATTGAGGAAGATTGGAATCTTCTTAACCTCCTCAGAAAACAGCTAAGTATGGACTTCGAGTAAGCCTAGACGATCGAGCATGGTTTTACTACTTCGAGCAAGGTCTTCAGAACATTAAATGGTTGATTCTTCTAAGTGTTAAGGCTTCAAGCAAGCTACACTTCAACGAGCATGAGTATTCTTCTATCGAGCATGGAATGCCAATCGAGCAAACAACTTAATCATACAAGTTTTAACCAAGTGTTGCGAGCACAGGATGATCGAGCATATGGGGACAAGCATGGATGCAATAAAAAGATGTCACGTGATCAAAGCAAGGACTTCTAGCACAGTTCAGTTCCCCGAGCAAGACTTACATCCGAGCATGCTAAAGATTGCTCAATAAGTCTAAGGACAAGACTGAAGACATCAAGAAGAATGAGCTTACTCGATGGACTAGTTCGAGCAAAGCGAGGATTGGTCAAGAGGAATGAAGCTTGCTGGAGGAGAATATCTTCACTGAAGATATTCTAAGTAAAGTATTGTGACATTTGAGCCAAAACAAGGTACACCTCAGTACGTATTTACCGATTAAGCAAATAAACGCCTTTTGCGTAATAAACGAACGATTAACCGAACGGGTCGGGTTATGACCCAGATATCTCGGTGGGCCATTTATAAGTGATATACGATCTATACAAGCTAAAATATTAGAAATATGGTCTTAGTTTGATAGCAAACAAGTTAAACGAAAACATGCTCGTTTAACTACCCGCTATAGATTTAAACGCGAAAGATAGTTACAAACCAAGCATTGTATCATCCGTTAAGCCGAAAAAGACTTACCAAACACTTATTTGAAATGTTTTAAGTGATCCGTGAAAATATTTTTGAATTTTACAAACATATAGTATGTTTTTATAATTTTACACAAAACTAGCCGAAAACACTCGTTTTCGCGCTGTTTAACGCACCCGATAAGTTTTTCGTGCCAAAAACCGAAACCCTAAGTTAAGGGCTGTTATGTTGATGAAATATTGCTTGGTTTCTGATATAGGACTTGTACCTAGCTTGCTTAGAAGCACAAGAACCTGAAAACTTGATTAAAAGGTCGGAAACGAGCCAAACCCGCTAAGGTATTGCCGAAACACTCGCTTACGGGCTATTTAGGTTAAGGTTGTGATGTGCATATTTTTAGGACTTGAAATTTTGCAGGGACATCAGGGACCATGTCAATAAGTCCCTGTTTAAATTTGGTAATTTTTCGACCATCCGAGAATATTTGTCGAATTTATTACCGAATTGGGACGTTTATTTGGGAAAAATAGCTAAAATACTTCAAAAATTATGAAATTTTTCTGGGAACTCAGATTTTATGTATTTTGATCACATATGAATTTTGGGATCATTTGGAGAAGTTTAAAGGTGTTTTGTTTATTTGAGTTCGTGTGAATTTTTACTGCCGAATTTGGGCTGAAAAGAATATCGCACAAGCTTTTTACATTCTGGAATTGATACAGGTTGTTTTGGGGCATGATTTGAGTATTCAGGAATTTTTGGTGAATTTTTGGAAATTGTTTGGGGTAAACGGATGATTTTCAGGCGAAATATAGCTGATAAAATGAATTTTTATAAATTAATAAATTAGTAAATAAATTCCAGAAATATTTTTATTAAAATCTACATATTTTAATTGATAAGTGGATAAATTTTCATAATTTGATGATTAACGGTAAATTAATTATGCTAATCTGAATATTAAACAAATTCAGTTTTATAACAACCGGCAAGTTCGCGACTAGTGAACCTGCGGGAAAATCAAAACACCAAGAGTAATCAAAAATCATATGTTTAGACTAATTAAGTGAAAATGAACCTTTCTATGAGAAACCTGGACAATCCGGGTGGATTGTGCGCGTTTCTTCTCAAATCAAACTGAATAAACGGAAACGGGCCCCGTGGCTAATCCGGGACCCCAGTATGTGATCTTTCTTTATAACTTAATCATGTTATTAACCAATACATTTACCCAAGTTTATTTTCCCATAACTGCTTTCTGAACGCGTAAACGAGCAACTTGGCCCAGCTGGGAAAACGGGAGTCTGAGCCAAGTTCGGTTTTAAGTATTAGACATTGAACAACATCACAACCTAAGCCTATTGCCACTTTCTGGGCGTTCCAGCTACATCCAGATTAGTTATACAGCCCAGTTTAGTATTGGGATTATAATAATATTAAAATATTAATATTATTATAATATTGATTATAGGAACTACTGATAGCGGACGGAACAAACCACGAGCTGATACAGTACTGATTATCTACTAAGCCGTGAGTTTCATGACCCCAATTTAAAACTGTTTTACGAACTTTTGGGGTGAAAAGCATGTTTGATTACATATACATACCTGAAACATGTACTGATGTGAATTATCTAAGTGTGAATTATCTAAGTGCTAACACACGAAAGTACCCACGATCACAGTGATTAACTTCGAGCCGGTGGCTTGTGAATAGTACTATTGGTTTGACAAACCCAAACGGAATCGGCGTGGTTGCCGTGTCACATAGCGCCGTTTGCACATGACCATATTTATACAAACAGGCTATGTAGTGTTAGACATAGCTACCGGGGCATGTTGTGGGCGGAAAGGGGCCACAGTGGTTGATTGAGCGTGGGAAATGGAGGCACGCAGCACGAACAGTCCAGGCTTCACTGTAGCTTAAATTACATCACATTCATCATTTACATTCAATACATACTTATTTTATGATTACAAGTGCTGAATTGTAAATACTCATTACTGTTTTCTTGAAACTCGTGAAACTCACCAACTCTAATAGTTGACCCGTTTTAAACTGCTTTTCAGGTGTACCTAAATCGGAATGATTGGGTGATCTGTCACTTGCCTGAAGTGTGTGGTTGATGCTATGTGAATAGAAGCAAAGACGTTAGTAGTAAGAACGTTTAGTTAACGAACTAGTTTTGTTTGTACCACCTAGACTGTAAAACAATGATAGAACGAAGAAATGTAATATAATGTAAATTAGTTTGTAATGTTTCTTTATAAACAATGTGTTGATACCAGAGGTGTCTGTTACATTCCCGTTTTACGCTTCCGCATTGTGCTAGTCGGGGTGTGACAAGTATGCTCGAAGACACTCATTGAGCAAACCTAGCGTAGTGAGTATGCTCGAGCAAGATTGTTACCTTGCTCAAGGACTCAACACTTGTATCATTTTGTCTTTCATTATGTAATGATTAGGAACTTCTATAAGGAATGTTAGGGTCTATAAATATGGTCCTAGGTTTCCATTTAGGGCACGGATAACGACGCACACAATATGAGAAACATTCTAAAAGAATATTCTATTTGTTTCCTTGTACAGCTACCACCGCCGTCATACACGAAACCCTAGAGAATATTCTAAAATAGGGTCCTAGGTTTCCTTTCACTGTTGTATTAAATGATATATTAAATGCAGTGAATCTTTGTCTTTAATTGTGTTCTTATTAACCATTTATTATCGTTTCGTGTCCGATATATCACACCTTCGTTCCCACTTGTTGAATATCTTGATTCCGCCGGGTTATTCAATAGGCCTTTGGGTTACAGAGTCGTCGTGTTCTTGTCAACCTTTTTCTAATGTTTCACCTGACTCGCGGTCCTAACAAGTGATATCAGAGCTATGGAAGCTCGTTGAAGGCCACGGGACTGAAGGTTCCTGAAAAAGCTTGAAGCTTTACTCTGCTTTTCTATTGCGAAATCCCAGATCTACTGAAATGGATGACCAAGAAGTCTCCACCAACAAGATTCCTAGATTGCTTGGACAAGAAAATTTCATCATATGGAATGTGCTCTTCGAAGCAGCTGTAAACTACAACGACCCAGAGCTTTGGACTTCTATCACTGACGAAAACTATGTTCCTTCGATGCCACCGTTGAGCTTAAGATGAAAAAGAGAGATGACAAAGCACTATCTATGTTGAAGTCAGGTCTGTCTTGGGAGATACTGACAACCGTCAACCATCACAAAACTGCTAAAGAAATGTGTGATGCAGTTATTGATATGTTTGAAGGAAATACTGAACTGAGAGATATCAAGAAAGATAGACTGAAGCAATAGCTTGATAGGTTCAAGTTTAAAGATGTAGAAATACTGAAATCAGTCCTGCAAAGGTTCATGGTAATGACATAAGAACAACTGGAGAGTGGTACACAGCCAGCAAATTCATCAAGGAAAATGTGAGTTTCCCCAATTTTAAGTTGGATGATGTAATTGCATTTCACAAGGCTGCGAAACATGAGATTATCGAAAACCACATGATTAGGGAAGATAAGCCTAGTTTTCAAGGGAACAATGCTCTAGTAGCTCCTATGGGAAATCTATCAATCAAGAACCAGCAGCCTATTGTTGAAGAGCCATCTGAGACAAATTCAACTTGTGGTGGTTAGCCAAGATTTAATGTTCAGCTAATAGAAGATATTATGTGACCTCAACAGCAAGTGCTCAGTCAACATATGTGCAGAACAACACAAATCAAGGAACAGACTACCAAGCTTTGTTCCCCATGTTTACTGAGTCATACCATGACCTTGTGGCCAAGAATCTGATAAACACTAGCATTGTGCAGGAAAATCTCGAACAAATAGATACTAATGATTTAGAGGATATGGACATAAAGTGGCAGGCAGCCATGTTGGCTGTAAAAAGCAAGAGATTATACAACCGAACTGGAAGATCAAGCTTCAATGGACCAAACGAGATAATAGGTTTTGACAAATATAAAGCAATCTGCTACAACTGTCAACAACCAGGACACTTTGCAAGAGAGTGTAACATTCCCAAGCAAGCTGGTAACCAAGTGAATCAGAATCAATTTTATCAAAATCAGAATTAGAACTTCCATCATCAAAGAAATCGGATCACTAACCAAAACCCCTATAAAAACCAAAACAGAACTGAGCAACAACCCTTTCAGCCTCAAAGGAACAACCAACTGCATATTCACACTAATCAGAACAGAGTTAATCAGAACAATGTGAATCAGGTTAGGAATCAAGGGAATGTTGTAGTGACTAGAGTGCCTCAGGATGGGGAGTTTGATTGGAGCACCCACGCAGCTGAGATTGAGAAGGCGAATGTTGCCTTTATAGCTAAAGTGCAGGACAAGCCAGAATCTTCAAATGCGCAGGTACATTCTGATATTTCAATTTCTGATCTTCTTCTTAAAATTGATGAACTCAATCAGGAAATTGGAAAGTGGAAAACTGAATGTGGAAGAAAGGAAGCATTCTTAAATATGTATGAAGCCAGTGAAGCAACTTATGAAAATCAAATCAAAGGGCTTGGAGAAGACTGTATGCAAGCATACAGAACCCAATAAAAAATGACCGTTGAAACTGAGGGTTTGAAGAAAATATATGCTGAAGAGAATTTGAAAAATGTAGAATTATTGATTCAAATGGAATTCTTGAAAAAACTTGTGTCTACAGGAAATATAGTGGGGTTTGTTGATAAAACGACTGAGGAAGAGAAGTACAAAAAAGTGCCATCACCTTTCTGTGACAGCTATCCACTAAAGGTAGACAAGGAAAGCAGGAGTGAATATTTAAAACAATTCAAGAATGATTTTGATGATAAGACAGATTTTGTATAACAGTTTGATAATGTGATTGTGAATGAGAAATGAGAGTTTCCAGTGAAGGAGATTGAGAAATCAGAAGTAAAGAAAGCTGTCAAGATGGAAAGTGAGAAGAAAAAGTGAAGTGAATACTCCAGCGAAGAAAGTAACTGCAGTTGTGGGTGCACAAAATCATCTAAGGGCAAGAAGAAAGAGGGGTCAAGCAAGAAGAAAAATGAAAAGATTCCTCTTCTACCAAGGATGACTCTAAAGTTGAAGAAACACTATGAAAAGATAAGAAAAGAACATGTGGTGTTTGACATTTGTGGAAGACCACATAATGAAATCAAAGGAAGAAATGAAGTGGCAAAGAAGTCTTCTTATGATCAGTCCCATCCTCCAATCTATCCAGTCTTCTCAAACCATGAACTATTTAACATTGGAGATGTGGAATATGTTCCAATGAGAAGATTTGTTGCAGAAGAAGGAGGAAGCTGTTCAAGAACCCCATCCAAATTAAAGCCTATAGTGTTTGTTAAAGAGAAATATCATCTGGAGCCTGATCTGAACAAACCAATCAAAATGGACTTCAACAACTCTCTTTGTCAAAAAACATCACTAGGCTTTGATTTTCCCAAACCAAGTGACAGAATTAAAGATCAACAATTACTTAAAGACATGGGGAGCTATGGAAAGGTTTGGTGCAAGAAGTGTGATGCCTATGGCCGTCACACTTACTCTTGATGGTTTGAAGAGGAAGAGTTTGTGGTTCCGGATGTGGTGTGTGTATTTGACATGAAATTATACAAGGAGATGTATCAAAGATACCTAAATGAAGAAAAGAAAAATTCAAGTGATGAAGAGAATGGATCAGGCTTGGAGAAGAGACTGAAACAAGTGTTGAAGATCAAGGATGATCCAAAGGTATCAAGCAAACCTTTAAAGAACAATAGGTCAACTGATAAAGGAAAGGCAAAGATAAGACCTGGTGTTCTGAATTGCGATGAAAAATTCTTAATGAAGCAGAGTTATGAACCAAGAGGGTTCAATGGAAGACTAAGAAGGAGTTGACTGAAAAGAAAGACTGTGTGATTGAGCAAACTAAAAACATAACCATATCACAAGTTGTGAAAGTTGGGTTAGAATCAGACTCAGAAGAAGAATGTGAAGTTGTCTTTGAAGACCTACTTCCAGTTCCAATTCCAACTCCTGATGAATCTTCACCTGAAACTAAATTACAAACTGATGCAGTTTGTAACTCAGAATCCAACTGATTCCTTTTTGTGTGTATGTGCAGGAACAGTCCTTGAACAGTAATGACTTATGGTACATAGACAATGGATGTTCCAGGCACATGACCTGTGACAAGAGTGCACTTATCAACTGTGAAAGAAAATATGAAAAGCCAGTTGCTTTTAGGAGTTATGAAAATGGAGGGAAGATTGTTGGAAGAGGAACACTCACCAATGGCAAGGTATCCTTTGAGAATGTGCTGCATGTTGAAGGACTACAATACAATCTACTAAGCATTTCTCAAGTCTGTGACAAAGGATACAAGGTGGCCTTAAATGATGAACACTGCCTGATTCTGAAGTCTGAGTTTGTGATTCCAACTGAGATTATCAGGATGATGGCTCCAAGAAATGGCAACCTCCATGAACTGAGAATGAATATAGCTACATCTAGAGGTGGTTCATGCTTTGTTTCCAAAGCCACTGAAAATGAAACCAAACTGTGGCATAGGAAGATGTGTCATGTCAACCTGAAGAACATGAACAAGCTAGTAAAAGGTGAACATGTTGTTGGCCTTCCCACAAGAGAATTCAAGCTTGAAGAAAAATGCACATCTTGCCTCAAAGGGAAACAACATAAATCCTCACATAAGTGCAAAATGATAAACACCATTGATGAGGTTTTGGAACTACTTCACATGGATCTGTTTGGTCCAGTGAGTGTTCCAAGTATTGGAAAGAAGAGATACTACCTAGTGATCACAGATGATTAATCAAGATTTACTTGGGTATACTCTATGGGCAGCAAAGATGAAACCCCAGAATTGATCAGAACCTATGTGCTGAAAATGGAAAATAAACTTGAAAGAAAAGTGAAAGTCATTAGTAGTGACAATGGGACAGAATTCAAGAATGGAATAATGGAAGAATTCTGCACTTCTAAAGGGATATTTCAACAATACAGTGCACCTAGAACTCCTGAGCAAAATGGGGCGGCAGAAAGAAGAAATAGAACACTAATTGAAGCTGCAAGGACCATGATTGCTGATACAAATCTGCCAGTCACTTTCTAGGCAGAAGCAATCAACACTACATGTTATGTGAAGAACAGGGTTCTACTAAACAAGGCTCAAAATAAGACTCCATATGAGGTTACAGAGTCTATGTGAAGGAGCACATGGTGGTCATTGAGTCTTCAGACATAATATTCAATGAAAACCACTTTAACAATGTTGAAGGTCCCAAATGGTCTTTCAAAATTTATAATGAAGATATGGATGACAGCATGTTGTTTTTCCCGATGATGATCGATGAACTCAAAATGATCAACGAAACCGAAAACGCACGAACCTAGTTTCGGTGCTAATCGATGAACAAAAACCATCGAGCACGAAGAAGATATGTAAATAATAACTCGTTGAAGCTCTATTATCAAATTCGGTAGAGTTTCGTTACAATATGTATCTCGTAAGAAAATCGGATGTGTAACTTGTAACTGTCTAAAAACTAATCCTATTTATATACATGCACACATTCGTTAATGCTAACTACCCATTCGTTAGCCCATTTGATCATCTCATTCGTGTCATATGCATGCTCCCGTTCGTTAATCTTAAGCTCATTCCCATTCGTTATGTTGACTTGATGTGCACATTCGTTAGACATGAGCTTGTCTACATGCTTCCTCACATTCGTACTTGTTTCCTTCATTCGTTACCCCTGCATGCATCACCCTTTTCATGCACTTCATTCAATAGTCTTGATCTCATTAGTTATCTTTTCATATTCTAATTACCTAGACAAAGCGACTCATCGGTTCAACTCCCAGCACTTGTCACATTTCATGTATTAACAAACTCTCCCTTAACAATTGCTAGAGTTCGTTTAACTTTTATTCTTTGTAACTTTCAGTTAGTCTTCACATGTGTCTTTATACATATAATGCCATGAAGAAAATGCACTAACAAACTCCCCCTTGGCATTAACTGTACGTCTACAATCTTGATCAGCAGCAAGCTTGTACACACGATCAGCATCTTCACTCCCCTATAACTCCAACACTCTGCTATACCATAAATTCACCATCTTGAGAAGATTCAAGGATTGAATAATCATCACTCTTTCAAAACTACATTCAATCAACACATTCCATCAATAAACTGTAAAGTTTATCTAGATTTAGCATTTGAGCACAAAATGTATGAACAACAATGTGTAATGGTGAACACAATTTTTGTAACACGGCAAAACATTTGAAAACGTGTATCGCTTGTCGGAAGATCAAAAAATAAATTGGAAAGAAAATCTTTTTGACTTTTACAAAATTTAAGCTAAATCACACCCAAAATATTTTTGATTTTTTAAAATTTTATATCAAAATACACCTAAAATCTTTTTGTATTTTTCTCAAAATAACGAAAAGAAATTAAAACAGTAAATATAAGCAGCACATATTTTTGTGAGAAAGATCACGATATGGGATCATAAAGTAGAAAATTAAAATTTTCCCTTAAGATCGGTATTACTACACGCAGATAAGGTTCCACTTTACCAAAATAAAAAGAAAAAAATAAGTTGAAGTTGTACAAGCCTTAACCCCCAGTTCGATACATGACTTTCATACATTTGTGCTTATAGTATACGTGGAGGAGATCCAAGGCTTGTACAAAATACCAAGAAAAATGAAGCAGAATATTCAAATATTAACCCTCAGGTCGGATAATCTTATCGTGCATGAGAGGATCCAATATTTGAATAAAAATAAAAAAAAATTAAGTTGAATTTCTTTGCAAAATTAAAGATAAAACAAAGCAGAATTTTCATCAAAAATGAACGCATGCACACACAGCAATCTTAAAACCTTTTGATACTTAATAAAGATATTAACTATGCATCAAGATGTAACACCACTAGATTTGGGAAGCATTTAGGTTTATATCTTTTCAGCACTTGTACGATCTGTTAGCCTATCATACACATCATGAAATTGATCTTACGGCACTTTTTAGTCTAGTTTATTCATGTGTTATGTCCGCTTTGACAAAAAATGAAAACGATCTTCCAACATGGATAACTCTTTTGAAGATCTTGGTCACCAAAAAGAAATCTTGCATTTTAAAAATATGAATGGTGAACAAGTTTGCCGATCGAAAAGTTTATGAATTTTAAATCTTTGCAAGTAACAATCAAATCAATCTAACAAAACCAATATGCCGAGACAATCCACTATCAACAAATCTGATTTGGCAACAATCCATATAACTTTGATAGATCTTCTTGGATATCCCTGCATAAAAACTAGATAATTTAATGAGAAACTGGAACCCATACCATAGTCTTAGGTCTGCAAGTATCCTCAACGTGATCAGCAATAGCTGACGGAATCTTTGGTTTCCAAACTGGTAACAGTTTATCAGCTTGTTGTCTCAAAATTTTAACATCGTAAGA
This sequence comes from Bidens hawaiensis, assembly GCF_021521415.1. NCBI lineage: Eukaryota > Viridiplantae > Streptophyta > Magnoliopsida > Asterales > Asteraceae > Bidens > Bidens hawaiensis. The sequence continues at coordinate 650,774 of NW_027491074.1, read as the reverse complement.
ACTGTGAGACATTTTAGGAGATTTTAACAATGAATTAAGATAAACTCTTTGTTGTTTAGCTTTTCGTTCAAGTGTCTCAAATTGCCCAAAAGTTAATGAAACCTTGTTAATAGCATTTGGAAATTTGAGTGTTCACCTGTAAGGACAATCAACAATCAAATGTCCTTTGACATTGCAATAAAAACATTTTCTCATTTCAACCCATGTTGAAGATGATTTTGTTACAAGCTTAGATGCGGGGGGTTGAATTTTCTCACTTTTCTTCTTTTAAAAAAATTCAAGATTAGAACACTATGCAAAATTTTCCAATACATCAGAACCAGTAGATTTGACAAATTTGTTTTGTTGAAATAAAACTGGTTTGGATTCCTTTTGGGGTTTTGTTTTTTTCTTTTTCATTTCCCCAATAGGCATCACTGATGCATCACAATTAAGAGAAACCGAATGATCACAATCATAAACATATTCAACACTCTCAGGTTTAACAAGAGCTATCGGAAAGAGCTCATCAGCAAACATCTTGTCAACACCTTTTAATTTATAAACCTTCCAGTTTTTACCCTGAACACTCGGTTTTGAAAATGATTTGATATCTTTTCAGAAGCAACCTTCTTCTCACATGTCCTTGGTGTAACAATTGTTTTTGGTTTACCAGTTTTTGATTTCTCAGCAGTTTGTGGTTCACAAAGAATATGATTTTCAATAGGTATGTTTTCATTTTTGTGAATCACCACTAGTTCAACCACATCTTCAATAAGAACATCATTATTAGTATGAAAAAAAACTGGATTGCTTTGAATATGAGATTTTGGAGTTAAACAATTTGTTTCTTTCTTAACTGCAGTTTTTGTATCAACTGGTTTAAATTTCTCCTCATTGATTATTTTAACCTTACTAACAGTCACAGGAGGATCAACTGTCAGTGGATAGTCAATGTCCACTTCATTTAGATCAACCATGTCTGGTCGCATGATGTAATCGTTTCGAAGAGGAGGAATTTCAACAAACCCTAATCCAGCTTTACCACCCTTTTGGTGATTGCTGTTAATTTCAATGATTTCATTGAGTAAAAAGGATGAATTTATGAATTTATCCAGTTTATTCTTTAACTCCAGCACCTCATTTTCAAGCACAGTTATTTTGGTTCTTAATTCCAAAATTTTTTGAAATTGTTTTTTGATGATTAATAATTTGCACTCAAAATTTGCTTTCAAGTCATGGTTACTAATAGACAAGGCATCAATCTTATCTTTAGTTTTTTGAATATTTTCAACCACTTGTCGATAGTTATCACGAATACATGTTAAAACAATCGATTTTATGAGGTTCATCAACAATAGATGAATTTACATTATTAGCACAAGTTTCACAAATAAATGATTCAGATGGTTTAGAAGATACCTCAGGTGATGTTGGCACGAAATCATAAGATTCATAAAGATTATAAGGAAGAATCACCTGGGTAGGCATGATAATTTCCATTGCATTTTGATCTTTATCAACATTCATTGATGGGGTGGTCTTGGATATCTCATCTGTAAGCATAGACCAACCATTATCAACATGAGCTTTCTTCAATTCCAATAACCACCCTTCATCCATTTCAAAATCAAAAGATTCCACTTCAATTCCAATAACCACCCTTCATCCATTTCAAAATCAAAAGATTCCACTGATGAAATCTCATCAGATAAAGAAGGCTCTTGATTAGCTTTAGATGAGCTTTGACATTCTAGTTCACACTTCCTCAATTTTTCTACAAAATCTATACATTTGAGATCTGACGTTTTGAAATACCCATTTTCTGTGAGACCCATCAAGTTAGTTGAGTAGAAAGGAGGTAATGCATTCTTAAATTTGTCAATTTGATCACATTCACTCGGCTCCATTTTCAAATTGGACATTTCAGCAATCAATTGATGGAACCGATTCAGCATATCTTCCACAGTCTCATATTTAAGCAGTGAATAGTTTCTGAATCGAAACTTCAACAAGGTTTTCTTGCTTTCAAGTGTGTTTCCAAAACTTGTTGCCTTTAGTTGAGCAAACAGAGTAGCACACATTTTAATTTGGTTAAACTGATGAAAGATGTTTTCAGATAATGCCATAGTAAGAGTGGAATATGCCTTCGTCTCATTTTCAAGATTCTTTTTCTCATCAATATCATAAAACTTGAACTCCTTTTCAGTAATTCCTGAAGTATCACTGCCAACAGCTGGATTTTTACAAACATCTTTCAAATTACGAACACATAGTGTGAGACCCAATCACAGAATCATTTGTGTTTTGAGAAGCTAAGGAATAAAAGCTTGTCATTTCGAAAAGCTTAAAAAACAAGCGAGCAGTTGTAAAAACGTTATAGAAATGTTTACGAGCCAGGGATCTAGTCTCAAATCGATACGTTAACTCGTGTTCATTCAATACGTTAATGGAGATCGATACATTAAGCCTAGAGAGAACCCACAACATAACGTTACATAAACATAAATAAGCACATATCTCTATGCATTCTAACTATAGAAGGCCTATTTATAGGCTGGGCTCATTCGTTATAACTGTAGTAACGAATGAGACCTCTCATTCGTTAACAAGGTTAACGAATATGGTCTTTCCATAACCCCATTCGCTAAACACCCTTAGCGAACGGGTATACCTTAAAAAATTGAGCCACCATTCGTTAGACTGTAGTAACGAATGGGCTCTTACATTAACGAATAGCCTAGTCTCTAACGAATGAGGCCTCATTCGCTAAACATCCTTAGCGAATGAGCCTTTATACATTAAGTGTAAAGACTAAACTATCCCTAGCCCATTCGAACAGCTGCGGACACCAAATCCGTGCACTTACACATGTATAGAACCAGCTTTGAAGACAAAGGAAAACAAAAACAAGTTGATCTAGACAAGCTATGGTCATCTGTTGCTACTATTCCAAATGGATTTAATTTGAGAGAAGAAACCAAGAAGCTGCTGAAGTTGAGATGAGTGGACAAGATGCTGTAGTTGAACTCTCTAATGAAGGTCTAAGTGACGTGGAGAGTGAACCCACTCAAATTCAACAACCCACTCAGCCTGAAGGGACAAATCAATTTGAAGACAGGTTTCAGTCTTTGTTTGACTCCCTGCAAATTGGGTCAAATGAAGCATCATCATCAGAAATTAATCAACTTCAAGAAGCTAGTGAAAGTCAAGAAAGAACTGAAAGTGAAACTACTGAGTTAAATATGACCAATCTTGAGAGAGAAGTGTTTGCAAAACAATTTGTGCAGACTACCTATGTTGTAAGAAATCACCCTGCAGAGGATATCATAGGAGACTTCCATGAGAGTGTGACTAGAAGCTCTTCTAAAAAAGCAAACATCTGCCTGTATGCCTGCTTTCTATCCCATGTTGAACCAAAGAACATCAATCAAACTTTAAAGGACAACAGCTGGGTAGAAGCTATGTAGGAAGAGTTAGCCCAATTCAGAGACTTACATGTATGGGACTTAGTTGACAAGCCCAGAGGCAAGTAAGCTATTGGAACAAAATGGGTGTTAGGAACAAGAAAGATGAAAGGGGAATAGTGATCAAGAACAAAGCAGGATTGGTGGCTCTAGGATGCTTACAAGAAGAAGGAGTGGACTTTGAAAAAGTTTTTGCTCTGGTTGCAAGATTAGAGGCTGTCAGGATCTTTCTTGCATATGCAGCATCAATGAATATTAGACTATATCAACTTGATGTGAAGTCTGCATTTTTAAATGGAAAGATAGATGAAGAAGTTTATGTCACTAAACCTCCAGGATTGGAAGATCCAGTTCACCCCTACAAGGTTTACAAACTCAGCAAAGCATTGTATGGACTGCATCAAGCACCGAGGGCATGGTATGATGAGTTGTCAAACCATCTGTTCGACAATGGCTTCTATAGAGGAGCTATTGACAAGACTTTGTTCTACAAAAGATGGAACAAGGATCTGCTGCTGTTGCAAGTGTATGTGGATGACATTATCTTTGGCTCTACAAATGAACAAATGTGCAAGGAGTTTGAGCAAGTGATGAAATCCAAGTACAAGATGAGCTCAATGGGGGAAATGAATTTCTTCCTTGGACTTCAGGTGCAATAGAAAGCTGATGGAATTTTAATTAATCAATCAAAGTATGTACAGGAGATTCTTAACAAATTAAAGTGCCAAGACTTCAAGACAGTGTTTACACCAATGGACATACATGAGAAAATGGTACCTGATGAGAAGGGGGAGCCGGTGGACCAATATGAATATAGGGCCAAGATAGGATCACTAATCTATCTTACAACATCTAGGCCAGATATTATGTTTGCAATGTGTGTCTGCGCTAGATTCCAAGCTAACCACAAGGTCTTACATATGCTAGCAGTTAAGAGAATCTTCAGATATCTCAAGGGAAAACCAGATTTGGGGATTTGGTATCCAAAGAACCCTTCCTTTTACTTGATGGCCTACACATATAGTGACTATGATGGTTGCAACATGAGTAGAAAATCAACCTCAAGAGGATGCCAGTTTCTAAGGAACATGCTGGTGTCTTGGGAATGCAAGAAGCAAACTACATTGTTAATCTCTACTGCTGAAGCTGAGTACATTGCTGCATCTACCTGCTATGCACAGGTTCTATGGATTCAGATTCAACTGTTGGATTATGGTATGAATTTCTTACTTACTCTTATTTTAATTGATAATACTGCTGCTATATTCATTGTTAAGAATCCAGTCCAACACTTTAAGACTAAGCACATTGAAATTAGACATCATTTCATTAGGGAATATCAGGAAAAAGGTTTAATAGAAATGAAAAGGGTAGACACATCTAATAATTTGGCTGATTTATTCACCAAACCTTTAGATAAAACCAGGTTTCATTTTCTGTTAAAATGCCTAGGAATGATAAATGCAGATGAAGTTTGATTTAGGATGTGTGCTTAAGTGAGATACTTACTGATTATACTTGTTATTCACTGTGAGTTCAAGTTTTAAGTAAATAATATCAGTAGTAATAGTTATGATAGTCATACCAAAAGTTTTAAAAAGTAAAAGGGTGCATCCATCAAATCATCATTACCGAAAACTAAACATCCTCAAACATACATATACAAAATGTATATGTAAACATCCTTTCAATTACATCCCTATATATATATAACAGTATATATATATATATAACATCCATGTATAACATCAGGGTCGAGCAAACCTACAACCCAAACACGTAACATCAGTGCATGTCAAAACAAAGTAGGCATACACAACTTCAGTAGTCGAAACGACTACAACATCGTCAAATATTGGCCAAGCAATAATGTATATACATATATACATATTTAACATCCCAAAGCCTACCATATACTAGCAAGCGTATATAAATTCGTTTAAAAACATTTCATCATGTAAGAAAACACTTAGGTGTGCATGCTAGCCCAAAAGTAAAAAGAGTAAAAAGGGCATCACGAACTCACCTGAAATCAATCGAACACCTGCAACGAGCTAAGAAACCCCTAAATGCATAATCACAAGCAAGGGCCTATAAATTATACACAACGCGTTACTAAATTAGACCGTAAGAACACTCTTGCCTAATGGGCCGTTCAAGCCCAACACTTTGGCCTAAGGCCCAACAACTTGGCCAATCGAGTTGAATACGTGCGAAATGAACCATAGAACAAATTGTTAAACGAAACAGCCCCAAATGGGCCAAATTCCCATTTTAATCCTTTCATTCATCATAATTACGTCACCCGATTTGATAGGGTTGACGGTTCCTTTTTACAACTCTCACTTTAACATTTACACGAAAGTTCGGGCACCACCGACTCGATTGACAAAGCACTAACCAAAAAAGCCCCGAGCATCAAAAAAATAATTTTTTCCACAGCCCTTAAACCCCCCTAAGGCTGTACAAACTGATTCGGTCAGTCACCCGATCAATTAACGCATCAAACTCAACAATTTGCAAATCTACACCCGATAAACCCTAGTTTTCGAACTAAAATCGATTGACCGACCTAAACACCTCCAATGACCACGAAATTTTAATATGATGTAAATGCCATACATGGGGATCTTTCTACACTGGAAACTCTAATATTTATCCACGGGAAGTGGGTCTATTACGCCTTGGCCGAAAATCTATCCAATGAGAAGTATCGTCAAAATTAAGCATCAAAACGATTAGGGGTGAGCAAAAAGAGTGTTGGGGATTGTAGTACATACCTTGAACTACTTCTAAGAGCTTGGAATCGATCAAAAAGTCGAAGAAATGAAAGGGTGGAGGGGCTGGAATCGCCCGATCGCTGCTGCTGCTGAACTAGGGTTTAGGTTTTTTTGTTCAGTGTTATATCATAAAAGTTTTTCATTCTAGCCCCCGGAAAATAATAATAATGCAACTTGGAAGAAATGTTAAGTGCTGAGACGTACCGGGATGACGTAAAGGCTTCTGAGGAACGTCGGATAAATCCCGAGAATTATATATACTCTACAATCCTTAATTCTTGAAACCGGAATTAACGGGCGTTACAAGTCCACCCCCCTTACAATGGGATTCATCCCCGAATCCCGATGTGACAGGAACAACTGCGGATAATGCTTCATCATATCGCCTTCGGACTCCCAAGTGGCCTCAGAACCCTTACGGTGTTTCCACTGCACCTTCACCTGTCTAACCACCTTATTTTTCAAACGCTTCTCCTGACGGTCAAGAATAGCAATCGGTTGCTCAACGTAGTTCAGCTTACTATCGAGTTCGATATCATCAAGAGGCACATGGGCCTCTTCATCCGCTAGGCATTTCCTCAGATGGGACACGTGAAAAGTAGGATGAATCCCCGTGAGCTCCTCGGGCAATTCCAGCCTATATGCTACCTCACCGACTCGGGCCAATATACGGAACGGGCCAATAAACCTCGGACTGAGCTTCCCCCTCTTATGAAAATGAATAATGCCCTTCTAGGGAGAAACTTTTAACATAACCCGATCCCCAGCCTCAAACACAATAGGCCTTCGCCTTTTATCTGCATAAGACTTCTGACGATCCTGCGCGGCCTTCATAAATGCTTTAATCTTGTCGAGCTTCTCATTCGTAGCCTCGACCACCTCTAAACTACCCAACTGCTTTTGACCAATGGAACCCCAACAGACTGGAGTCCTACACCTCCTACCATACAACATCTCAAACGGTGGCATCCCAATCGTGGCTCGATAACTGTTATTATACGAAAACTCCACCAACGGTAAGTGACGGTCCCAACTACCACCAAAGTCGATAACACAAGCCCGCAACATATCCTCGAGAGTCTAAATGTTCCTCTCGGAGTGACCATCCGTCTGCGGGTGATAAGGAGTACTGATGAGGAGTTTGGTGCCCATCTCCTCGTGAAACCTTTTCCGAAACCTGGAGGTGAAACGCGTATCCCTATCCGAAACAATAGATACCGGCACCCCGTGCCTAGAGACGATCTCACGAATAAACACATCGGCCAGCTGCTCAGAATTAAAAGTCTCTCGAATCAGCAAGAAACGGGCGCTCTTGGTCAATCTATCCACGATTACCCAAATGGTGTCATAATTACCCCTAGGAGTACGAGGCAGTTTAGTCACGAAATCCATAGTAAGATGCTCCCATTTCCACTCAGGTATTTCCAACGGCTGAAATTTCCTAAATGGCTTCTGATGCTCGGCCTTAACTTGTAGACACGTCAAACACTTACTCACGTATTGAGCCACCTCAAATTTCATCGCCAAGCCACCAATAATTTTTCTTCAAGTCTTGGTACATCTTGGTCACGCCCGTGTGAATAGAATAGCGCCACTTGTGTGCCTCATCCAAAATTTTATCTCTGAATCCCCATACCTCGGTACCCATAAACGACCATCCTTATACTTCACCCTATCACCGACGTCTTCCAACTATTTCTCCTAACCCCAAACACGTTCTGACTTAATCCATTCCACCTACAACGCTTCATTATGGGCGTTGGCTATTTGTTTCAAAATGTCGGGTTTGAGAATAAGCTGGTAGGATTTCACATGAATCGGCTTCGGTCTCTCTTTCCGGCTCAACGCGTCGGCCACCACGTTAGCCTTACCGGGGTGGTACATAATATCCAAATCATAATCCTTACTCAACTCCAACCATCGTCGTTTGCGCATATTCAGTTCCTTTTGTTCAAAGAAATATTTTAAACTCTTATGGTCGGTATAAATAACGCAAGGAACACCGTACAAATAATGTCTCCACAACTTAAGCGCAAACACCACCGCCGACAGATCCAAATCGTGGGTAGGATAATTCTCCTCATGAGGCTTCAACTGCCGTGAGGCATAAGCGATGACTCGACCTCGCTGCATCAAAACACACCCAAGCCCCTGATAAGAGGCATCAGAATACACCACCAAATCATCGGTGCCATCAGGTAAAGCTAAGATCGGGGCATGCGTCAAGCTGTTCTTCAGTTCGAGAAAAGCCTCTTCCTGTTCCGTACCCCAAACAAACTTAACACTCTTCTTAGTCAGCTTGGTCAGTGAAGAAGCAATTTTCGAAAAATCGGGAATAAAGCGGCGGTAAAACCCCACCTAACCAAGAAACTACGGATTTCAGTTGGAGACTTAGGAGACTCCTATTCATTCATGACTTCCACCTTTGCAGGGTCAACCAGAATACCACTCGGGTTAATAACATGGCCTAAGAATTGAACCTCATGTAACCAGAAGGAACACTTAAAAAATTTCGCATACAATTTGTTCTTTCGAAGAGCCTCCAACACTTCCCTGAGATGACCGGCGTGATCGGATTCACTTTTAGAGTACACAAGAATGTCGTCAATGAACAAAATAACCGAACGATCGAGCATCGGTCTACACACCCGGTTCATAAGATCCATGAACGCAGCTGGTGCGTTGGTCAAACCGAAAGACATCACCTGAAATTCGTAATGTCCATAATGAGTGCAGAAGGCAGTCTTAGGAATATCTTCCTCCCGAATCTTCAGCTGATGATACCCGGACCTAAGGTCGATCTTCTAGAACCAATTAGCCCCTTGAATTTGATCAAATAAGTCGTCGATCCTCTGGAGCGGGTACTGATTTTTAACAGTGAGCTTATTCAACTCACGGTAGTCAATGCACATTCGCATGCTACCGTCCTTCTACTTAACAAACAAGACCGGGGCACCCCAAGGCAAGATGCTCGGTCGAATAAAGCCCTTATCGAGCAAGTCTTCCAACTGAGCCATAAGTTCCTTCATTTCATTCAGCGCTAGGCGGTAAGGAGCTTGGGCAACGGGCTTGGCGCCCGGTACAAGGTCTATCTGGAACTCGACCTCGCGATCCGGCGGCACATCTGACAAATCATCAGGAAATACATCCGGGAAATCCCAAACAATAGGAACATCACCGACGGTATCCACCTCGGTATTCACATTCATAGCATACGCCAGATACGCCCCGCACCCCCGCTGCATCAACTTTCCCGCCTTAAGCATGGATATAATATGTGGCGTCGCAACATTCGATCACCGAAGACCGTAATTCGAGTTCCATCCAGGACCCTTAGACGAATGAGTTTCTGACCACAAATGATCTGAGCATCAACATTCGCGAGCCAATCCATCCCGAGCACCACATCGAAACAACCGAGCGGCATCAAATACAATTGCACTGGAAATCTATAACCAGACAACTCGATGGAACAACCCTGAATAGCCCTAGACACGGACACGGATTTTCCTACGGCGACCTCAACCTCAAACCCATCGACTACGCGCTCGGGTGATTTATTCAACAAGGAACAGAAAGCGGTAGACACAAAACTCCTACTAGCGCCCGAATCAAATAGAACTGAAGCCTGTAACTCATCAAGTAGGAAAGTACCTGGGATGATATTATACTACCGCTTAGCTACACGGTCAACACATAAAATTTCAAAGGAACAGAAATTATAACGGTGGAATGAAAGCTAAATAAGGAAAAAGTACCTGAAACGACATCCGCATCCTCTTTCGCTTCCTTCTTGGAGATGTCGAAGGCCCTCGCCCTGGCCTTCGGCTTCTCATCCATCTTCCCCCTCGAGAAAGTCCCCTGCCCGGATCCCCCGCCTTACTGGAAGGACAGTTTGATGCCAAATGACCCGAACCCTTACAGCGGAAACAGGTCAATGTCGGACACTCGAAATGGGGGTGTCCTACCTTATCACAACAAAAACAAGTGTCAGACCCAATCCTACATTCCCCCTTGTGCTGCTTCCCGCACTTCATGCAATTATCGAACTCCGCACCCCTTTTAAACTCAGAAGTCTCAGTCTTTACCCTTTTCACAGACGGATTAAAATTGCTTCCCACGGGCGTTTACCGTACGAATTTGAGTTCCATGCCTTCCTATTCTCAGGCGGGGGTAACTTCTCCCTCTGATCATACAGCGTGTCTGCTAGAGTGACCACCGAGTGAAAAGAGTTCATGTCGGTAGTCAACACACCCCTACGAATATCCATCGGAAGCTCCTTCACGTACTTCTTAATCCTCTTGGTTTCGGGAGTAACCAAATCGGGACATAAACGAGCCATCTTGTTAAACTTGGTGGCATACTCCCGATGCGACATAGTACCAGCCTCCAAGGTTAAGAATTCCTGTTCTATCTTATCCAATTCATGCGGAGGAAAAAACAGATTGAGAACCAATTTCTTCGACTCATCCCACGTCATCCAACTAATCGAATGATCACCCACCACTTGCGCCAAGTTATCTCACCAACATAATGCCTCAGATCGAAACGAGGCGGTAGCATAAGTGACCATGTCATCCCCCTTGCACTTACTAACCCTTAGAATGGCCTCCATCTCTATCACCCACTGATGCGCTGCCAAAGCGTCTTTAGTACCATCCAAGGAAGGGGGTCGCACTTCTTAAAGTCACCATACGAGCAACCCCGGGTCGATACACTAACTGTCTGCACCTCATCTTCATCCCCACTCGGCACATACACTTTCTTTTCCTCTTTGACCTGTACCTGCGTACTCTTTTTTCCCCTATCTGAACCCTTACCAACCAGTGACTCCTCCATGGCCCTGAAGGCCTCAGCAACGATCTCAGGAATGGCGCTATGGAGCACCTGGTAAACCTCATCTGCGATAGCCGCGCGCATAGCAGGATCTAATGCGGGGTTATCCCCCTCCTCATGATTCGGGGTGTCCTGCTGGGAAGTAGGAATCTCACTCTTGGCTTCGGCACGTGGCTTACGACCACAACTACGACCACGAACACTACAGGAACCTCTCTTAGCTGCTCGAGTATTAACCATGACTTATCCCTACGAAGACAAAATTTTAACATGGTCAACTACAAGTGGTAATTAGAACATGTAAGGTAAGGGTAAACTGCTAATGACGTTGATCAAGTGTAATTAGTCGTTTACTTTACCCGTCCGTCCTAACCACCCCTGCCCCTAACCTCGTTAGCCTTCCATCTAACACTTAAACAGTTAATCATATACCGGGAACTTTTAAATTTAAAGTAATAAATTAAAAGTTACCTCTTGGTGTGCAGCTACTCGCGGTGGGCATACTGCTCTTTTTTCTTACAGTTCAAGTCCAAGCATTCGGAAATGCTCGGATCCCTCGAACCAAGGCTCTGATACCAACTTTTAAGGCCCCGAACCCCGGGAACCCCACAGTTGGTATTCGTTCAAAACACTAGTAAAATAATTAAACTTTCATTAAAATAAGCATCACAGAGTATAATTCGGCGTAAAACGTAAATAAGTAAATAAGTTCCCTAAACCCGGGAATTTTGCACAAAATCAACATAATTATCTTTAAATAAAAACTTTTAAAAATAAATGTTTAATAATAAACCTTCAATTCCCGTATGCCCTTCACCGTCCAAGTAACTTCGTGCACGTCCAAGCGATAAGGCATCCTCTTCCTATCCTGAAACTCACACTAATATGCACCCAAAGTCAGCTTGAGCTGAGTGAGTTCAAGTTTTAAGTAAATAATATCAGTAGTAATAGTAATGATAGTCATACCAAAAGTTTTAAAAAGTAAAAGGGTGCATCCATCAAATCATCATTACCGAAAACTAAACATCCTCATACATACATATACAAAATGTATATGTAAACATCCTTTCAATTACATCCCCATATATATAACAGTATATATATATAACATCCACGTATAACATCAGGGTCGAGTAAATGTACAACCCAAACACTTAACATCAGTGCATGCAAACACAAAGTAGGCATACACAACATCAGTAGTTGAAACGACTACAACATCGCCAAATATAGGCCAAACAATAATGTATATACATATAGATATTTAACATCCCAAGGCCTACCATATACTAGCAAGCCTATATAAATTCGTTTAAAAACATATCATCATGTAAGAAAACACTTAGGTTTGCATGCTAGCCCAAAAGTAAAAAGAGTAAAAAGGGCATCATGAACTCACCTGAAATCAATCGAACACCTGCAACGAGCTAGGATACCCCTAAGTGCACAATCACAAGTAAGGGCCTGTAAATTATACACAACGCGTTACTAAACTAGACCATAAGAACACTCTTCCCTAATGGGCCGTTCAAGCCCAACACTTTGGCCCAAGGCCCAACAACTTGGCCCAAGGCCCAACACTTGGCCCAAGGCCCAACAACTTGGCAAATCGAGTCGAATACGTGAGAAATTAACCATAGAACAAATTGTAAAATGAAACAGCCCCAAATGGGCCAAATTTCCATTTTAATCCTTTCATTCATCCTAATTATGTCACCCGAGTTGATAGGGTTGACGTTTCCTTTTTACAACTCTCACTTTAACATTTAAACGAAAGTTCGCGCACCGCCGACTCGATTGACGAAGCACTAACCAAAACAGCCCCGAGCATCAAAAAAATAATTTTTTCCGCAGCCCTTAAACCCCCCTAGGGCTGTACAAACTGATTCGGTCGGTCACCCGATCAATTAACGCATCAAACTCAACAATTTGCAAATCTACACCCGATAAACCCTAGTTTTCGAACTAAAATCGATTGACCGACCTAAACACCTCCAATGACCACGAAATTTTAATATGATGTAAATGCCATACCTGGGGATCTTTCTACACCGGAAACTCTAATATTTATCCATGGGAAGTGGGTCAATTACGCCTTGGCCGAAAATCTATCCAATGAGAAGTATCGGCAAAAATAGGCATCAAAACGATTAGGGGTGAGCAAAAAGAGTGTTGGGGATTGTAGTACATACCTTGAACTACTTCTAAGAGCTTGGAATCGATCAAAAAGTCGAAGCAATGAAAGGGGTAGGTGTTGGAATCGGCCGATCGCTGCTGCTGCTGAACTAGGGTTTAGGTTTTTTTGTATATTGTTATATCATAAAACTTTTTCATTCTAGCCCCCGAAAAATAATAATAATGCGACTTGGAAGAAATGTTAAGCGATGAGACGTACCGAAATAACGTAAAGGCTTCTGAGGAACTTTGGATAAATCCCGAGAATTATACATTCTCTACAATCCTTAATTCTTGAAACCGGAATTAACGGGCGTTACAGCTACTATGATCTATGCTTGCATGATATATTTCTGTGTTTTTAAGTACTTCGAGCATGACTGTGCTTGGTGCTCCTCGAGCACAAGCAAGAGTACTTGGAACATATTTCTAAGTCTTTCGAGCACATATGTCATAGCTCAGTTGCTCGAGCATAGATTCTTGTCTTGAAAACTTTCCAAGTATTTCGAGCATGACTCTGTGTTTAATGGTGTGTTTGGTGCTCTTCGAGCACAAACAAACCATACTTGAGATTTCTCAAGTAATTCGAGCACAATTTTGTGTTACTACTAGTCAAGCATGGACATGTGCTTTGGAAAACCGTCTAAGTATTCCAAGCACAGGTCTACTGCTCGAGCATGGAGTTAGTTTTCGAGCACAAGCACTGAAATGAAAGATTTTAAGGTTGCTCGGTAGACTTTTAGAGTATGCTCGATGAATTTCTGAGCATGCTCGACAGACTTACGTGCTGATTTGTTTGTTCTGTGCAGTCTAAATAAATGTGTTAGACATTGGTTAAGTTTGTGCTTGTTAAATATGCTTATGTGACATCACAGTTTTCAGAATCAATCATTAAAATGAATTTTCAAAAGAAATGATTTTTGAAAATGTGAAATATTTTAACTGAGCAAACACTGTTTTTGGGTGATCTCATAAGAGATATGATAAGATTATCCAGTTATAAGCTTTAAAGAAGCTTAAAGGTTTTTTGGATAGAAATAGTATCCAACCTTTGGGAAGTGATAGAAAACTGTTTAAGACAACTAATCCATGGATTATAAGTTTAAAAGGATTTGAGTACAGTCATTGGCACTGTATGGTAGCTTTCCATAATCTGTAGTTGTCATATGTGATATAAATCTAAATCTGCTAAGTCTGATGTGGTGAACCATTATAAGATAAGGCATGCCCTCTAGCATATCTCTCTGAATGATAGGCAGAAAGGTTATTATCCAATCATACACGAGCCTGTTGGTGTTTTCGGTTTAACAAAATATTTACAAAATATTTGAGCAGATATAAATTATTGCTATATAGAAAAATTCTTCAGAAGAAAATAAAACGAAAAATAAAGTTATTGAAAAGTATAAAAAGCTCAAAAATATTATAAAGAAATAAGTAAGATATAAGTTAACTGATATCATGACTTAAGGGGCACTAAGGGAACTACAGGGGAGGGGCATCTAAATAAGTCCTAAACTCCCTGAATATAAGGCATGTAAGTCCGGATGGCATGTAAGTCCAACGTTCAACCTTATAGTCTGTTATCTAAACAAATATATATAAATAAATAAATTGCTCACTATACTAAAAGAAATTTGACCAAGGCATCTGGGGGTTGAAGTCAATTCGGGGTGATTTGGAGAAAGCTATTCGAGCACACTGTTTCTAGTATACTAATGCTCGAGCATTATATTCCAAGTACGTCAAGCAAGTTTTGTACCGTATACTCGAGTATAGTGGGAGCCAGCTATTGTTTTGGCTGTATGCTCGAGCTAGGGAGGTACATTAAATTTGGATTTAATGACAATTGTCATGCACTAGACGACAAAAGGAGGAACTGTACCACCCAAACGTTAGGTATAAAAGGGGGACTTAGAAACTTTTTCACACATTTCTTCTTTTTTCTTTTAAACCTAGACGCAAACCCCTCTTGCTCATGCTTTTTCCTGCTTGCTTGCATACTCTTTTACTTGCTCAATTATACTTCGAATACAGCCGTTAGCTCTGTTTCGACTTCGGTAAGACATCATTATTCGATAATCGTCACACCGATTTTGAAATTAGGGTTTCTAATTGATTTACGAACTAATTGTTTACTTGTTTTGGCAGGTACGCATATTACTATGGAACAGGTTATTGAAGAAGCTATTATCGTCTATCTATCCTCGAATATTAGTTTTGCAACTTTGTGTACTGACATATTTTCTTATTTTGCAGAACTGATGGCCTTAAAATTCTAGAAGAAGCACAATATGTATGCTCAGTTAGTGCTTGATGATGATAACAGAGAGTTGGAACACATGATCAATTTTCTAAGAAACTCTAACTTAAGAGTAGCTCTTACCGAGAGCCCCACACTTTACAGGAACCATATCTCGGATTTTTGGTGGTCAACTACTTATATCAATGACGTTAATAGGCAGAGGATTGAGGCCTCTGTCCTAAATCATGAAGTTGAGATCACAAAAGCCTCCTAAATCGTTGGACCTAAATGACAATTTTAATGCTCAGCTATCTTACTCGGTCCCAAAATTATTAAGAGTCTTTCAAGAGACTATGGGTTATCAAGGCGGTGTGAAGGAGGGATAGTTCCAAAAGGGGAGTTTTCCACTGATATATCGCTTCCTGATCCACCATGTCATCCAGTTTTTATCTACAAGGAGAGGGACTTGGACACTCCTAAGCAGGGAATTGGGCACTCTTACTGTAGCGATTTTATATCAACAGCCCTTCAATATATCAAGATTTATCTTCCAAGGATTAATGTCAAATGCAGGGAAGGAATTACATTAAAGGTTCCTGATGTATCCAAGGTTCCTACAAATTTTGATAAACCAATTTTTACCAGATCTTCAACGGACAGGAGAGATTTTGAGATTACAAAATCCCAATATCTGCAAGAGAATGAAAGACGTAAAGAGCAAGTTTGAAGACTATAATGATTGGGATGTTCTCCCATGGTTACTTGTGCCGGCTCTAGGTGCTATTGATGTGCCTAGCACCACTGGTAACAGTGATAATGAAGAGGATGATGATGTAGATAATGATGGTGCAGATGATGATAACGATCAGAACAATGAAGGGGACAATGGTCCAGATGGTGATAATGCCATGGTTGTGGGTCATAATGATGACACTCAAGAGGCTGTTGGTGATGTGCCTATGATTGAACAATCTACTAATGAAGGAGATGATGTAGAACTAGAGATTATTGAAGAAACAAATGAACCAGTTCAGGGTCCGAGCAATAGAGCAACAGAGGCTATGGATAATGATGTATTTGTAGCAAATGTCATATCAAATGTTGTTGATACCGTTAACAAGATAACTCCACCAGATTCACCACCACCTGAGACATACAATGATACCACAGACTCTATTGAAGTTGATGATGGCAATAACAATGTCTCTTCCTCACCTGCTATAACTGAACCGGCCTTATCTGATACAGAACCAATCAATGACACTCATGTCCCTTCACCACCAACATCACCACTTACTGTACCTATCATTATCACACCTGTTTCCCAACCTGATCAAGATACTCATCTTCCAACTCCACCATCTTCCCCACTACAAGACAAACATGCTACTACCACTACTTAGCCATGTAACGCCCGTAAATTTTGTTAATCGGCTCGATCGTTTATAAATGTTGGTCAAAAAGCCGGGGTTTCATTTTTCTAATTTAGAGCTTTGTAATACATTTTAAAAGTCCGTTTGTCCATCCTTTTTCCCAAAACATCCCCTCTTACGACTTAAAGTATTATATTAGTATGTAGCACCCGACATTTTCGTTTATCGGCATGCACGTTGTAGAGTTTGTATATTTATCGGGTTTGAACCTGCTTACTTCGGGGACCTCCTTGTCATACCCGTAAGTTGAAATAATTGACTTTCCACCCAAGTTGCTACATACTTCATACTGGAGGGACTAGAGTGTAATTTATTTTATATCATAATATTAAAAAAGAAAAACCCTTACCCTAACTCTATTCCCAGCAGCCGATCGGCCTCAAGACCCCCCCTGCTCGTTTTTCTTCTGCCCGCCAAGTTTCAGCAGTAAAAACTTCAATTCAAGGTCGGTTTTATGATTCCCTATGTCTTTTACACCTTAATTGATCATATTAACGCGCTTATTGGTCGTTAAGGTTGAGTTTTGATGATAACAGTTTGCTGACAGATTCAGATACGTTTATTGTAGGGTCTGTAACACGATGATAATCCATTGTTTTTGATTGATTCTGGATTCCATGATGTTCTAATTTGAGTCTAGTTTCCAGAAAGGTATAATACGTAATTTTTGGACGATATTTGTATGGATTTTATGAATTTATAAAATCGAGTGTCGAAGCTGATGCGGGATGACGGATTCTGGTCTGTCTTCCCGACGTCATAAACTTTTTTTGACAAGTCCAAATTGGTTGGCTCCACTTCTGGAAATTAGTATTTTGAGTTAGGAACCAAACCCAATTGGAATCGTTTAATTTGGTTTGGTAATGAATTTTATAAAAATAAAACCATTTTGTTACGCACTGAAATAACTGCACGTACCTTACTGTGTTGGAGGAATTTTTATAATTTTTTGTTCAAAAGAAAATTATATTAAAAATATTTTTATAAACCTAAGACATTTATTAAAGTCTGGTAAAAATTTAATAATTTATTTCAAAGGTTATCCTATTAATTAAATGCATCTTCGCATGCTAAAATCTACACGTTTTACTCGTTATTAATCAATAAGTTCGTTTTAGGCTTAACCGGTGATTTGGTTAGTTGAAAGGTTTTAGGGACTGAGGTAAAGTAATTGGGTATGGGTTGGGCCTTGGGCCAAGTGTTGGGCCTTGGGCCAACGTGTTGGGCTTTGGGCCAAAGTGTTGGGCCTTGGGCCAAAGTGTTGGGCTTGAGCGGCCCATTAAGCAAGAGTGTTCTTACGGTCCAGTTTAGTAACGCGTTGTGTACTATTTACAGGCCCTTACTTGTGAGTGTGCACTTAGGGATTTCCTAGCTCGTTGCTGGTGTTCGATCGATTTCAGGTGAGTTCATGATGCCCCTTTTTACTCTTTTAACTTTTGGGCTAGCATGCACACCTAAGTGTTTTCTTACTAGATGAAATGTTTTAAACGATTTTATATAGGCTTGCTAGAATAGGGTAGGCCTTGGAATGTTAACTTATATACATATATATAAATTATTTTTTGGCCTCTATTTGGCGAACGTTGTAGTCGTTTCGACTACTGAATGTTGTGCATGCCTACTTTGTGTTTGCATGCGCTGAATGTTACGTGTTTGGGTTGTACGTTTGCCTGACCCTGAATGTTATACGTGAATGTTATATATATGTTGTTATACTTATATGGATGTATTTAAAGGATGTTTACATATGTATGAGAATGTCTAGTCTTCGGTAAAGATGACTTAGTGAATGTACTCTTTATTTTTACCTTAAAAATTTTGGTATGATTATCATAATTTCCATTACTGATAATATTTATTTAAAACTTGAACCCACTCAGCTCAAGCTAACTATGTGTGCATGTTAGTGTGAGTTTCAGGTTAGGAAGAGGATGCCTTATCGCTTGGACGTGCACGGAGTTACTTGGACGGTGAAGGGCATACTGGAATGAAGAATTGTTTATGAACATTTTATTTCAAAGGACTTATAAAAGTTATACTTAATTTGGTTTTGGGCAAAATTCCCGGGTTTCGAGAACTTGTTTCATTTTTCATGTTTTCCGCTAAATTGACACTCTGATATGTTCGTTTTAATGGAAGAAACGGTTTTCAAGTTTAACTATTTCATTAAGTATTTAGAATGAATACCAACTGTGGGGTTCCCGGGATTCAGGGTTTTACAAGTTGGTATCAGAGCCATGGTTCGAGGGATCCGAGCATTCCCGAATGCTTGGACTCGAACTGTAAAAGAAAAGACTAGAAATGCCAACCGCGAGTAGCTGCACGTCAAGAGGTAATTTTAATTGTTTAGTCATTCTTATAAGTTTTAGAATTTCATTATGTTTATAATTGATTACGTGTTAGATGGTATGCTAATATGGTTAGGGGCAGGGGGTGCTTAGGATGGGTGGGTAAAGTACACAATTAATAATACCTGATCAACGTTATTAGCAGTTTACCGTTACCTACCATGTTCTAAACGCTACATGTGCTTGACTGTGTTAGGGTTCTGTCTTTGTAGGGATAGGATATGGCTAATGCTCGTGTCATTAGCGTTAAAGTTCCTCTCGTTCCTTAAATTCTCCCGTTCATTTCTTATCCTCTCGAACGCTTTGCGTGTAATTGTTTAGCTGAGGCTTAGCATACTATCACTCTAGGTTTCCTTACTACTTGTTGAGCTTTAAGCTTCGTTTCTGTTTGACTCAGGCGCTAGTAAAGGTTTTTTTGCTATCGTCCTCTTGTGCGGTTAGATGATTAGGTTTCGTCTCCATCCGCATCCGTTCCTGTTGTGACGGGATTCGGGGACGAATCCCATTGTAAGGAGGGTGGACTTGTAATGCCCGTAAATTTTGTTAATCGGCTCGATCGTTTATAAATGTTGGTCAAAAAGCCGGGGTTTCATCTTTCTAATTTAGAGCCTTGTAATATGTTTTAAAAGTCCGTTTGTCCATCCTTTTTCCCAAAACATCCCCTCTTACAACTTAAAGTATTATATTAGTATGTAGCACCGGACATTTTCGTTTATCGGTATGCACGTTGTAGAGTTTGTATATTTATCGGGTTTGAACAGGCTTACTTCGGGGACCTCCTTGTCATAACCGAAAGTTGAATTAATTGACTTTCCACCCAAGTTGCTACACACTTCATACTGGAGGGACTAGAGTGTAATTTATTTTATATCATAATATTAAAAAAGAAAAACCATTACCCTAAATCTATTCCCAGCAACTGATCGGCCTCAAGACCCCCCCTGCTCGTTTTTCTTCTGCCCAGCCAAGTTTCAGCAGTAAAAACTTCAATTCAAGGTTGGTTTTATGATTTCCTATGTCTTTTACAACTTAATTGATCATATTAACGCGCTTATTGGTCGTTAAGGTTGAGTTTTGATGATAACAGTTTGCTGACAGATTCGGATACGTTTATTGTAGGGTCTGTAACGCGATGATAATCCATTGTTTTTGATCGATTCTTGATTCCATGATGTTGTACTTTGAGTCTAGTTTCTAGAAAGGTATAATACGTAATTTTTGGTCGGGATTTGAATGGGTTTTATGAATTTATAAAAGTGAGTGTCAAAGCTGATGCGGGATGATGGATTCTGGTCTGTCTCCCGACATCATAACCTTTTTTCGACAGGTCCAAATTGGTTGGTTCCACTTCTGGAAGGTAGGATTTTGAGTTAGGAACCAAACCCAATTGGAATCGTTTAATTTGGTTCGGTAGTGAATTTTATAAAAATAAAACCATTTTGTTGCGCACTGAAATAGCTGCACGTACCTTGCTATGTTGGAAGAATTTTTATAATTTTGTGTCCAATAGAAATATATAATAAAATATTTTGATAAACCTAAGACATTTATTAAACTCTGGTAAAAATTTAATAATTTATTTCATAGGTTATCCTATGTAATTAAATGCATCTTCGCATGCTAAAATCTACACGTTTTACTCGTTATTAACCGATAAGTTCGTTTTAGGCTTAACCGGTGATTTGGTTAGTGGAAAGGTTTTAGGGGCTGAGGTAAAGTAATTGGGTATAGGTTGGGCCTTGGGCCAAGTTGTTGGGCCTTGGGCCAAGGTGTTGGGCCTTGGGCCAAAGTCTTGGGCCTTGGGCCAAAGTGTTGGGTTTGAACGGCCTATTAAGCAAGAGGGTTCTTACGGTCTAGTTTAGTAACGCGTTGTGTACTATTTACAGGCCCTTACTTGTGAGTGTGCACTTAGGGATTTCCTAGTTCGTTGCAGGTGTTCTATCGATTTCAGGTGAGTTCATGATGCCCCTTTTTACTCTTTTAACTTTTGGGCTAGCATGCACACCTAAGTGTTTTCTTACTGGATGAAATGTTTTAAACGATTTTATATAGGCTTGCTAGAATAGGGTAGGCCTTGGAATGTTAACTTATATACATATATATAAATTATTGTTTGGCCTCTATTTGGCGAATGTTGTAGTCGTTTCGACTACTGAATGTTTTGCATGCCTACTTTGTGTTTGCATGCGCTGAATGTTACGTGTTTGGGTTGTACGTTTGCTCGACCCTGAATGTTATACGTGAATGTTATATATATGTTGTTATACTTATATGGATGTATTTAAAGGATGTTTACATATGTATGAGAATGTCTAGTCTTCGGTAAAGATGACTTAGTGAATGTACTCTTTATTTTTACCTTAAAAACTTTTGGTATGATTATCATAATTTCCATTACTGATAATATTTATTTAAAACTTGAACTCACTCAGCTCAAGCTGACTTTGTGTGCATGTTAGTGTGAGTTTCAGGTTAGGAAGAGGATGCCTTATCGCTTGGACGTGCACGGAGTTACTTGGACGGTGAAGGGCATACTGGAATGAAGAATTGTTTATGAACATTTTATTTCAAAGGACTTACAAAAGTTATACTTAATTTGGTTTTGGGCATAATTCCCGGGTTTCGGGAACTTTTTTCATTTTTTATGTTCTCCGCAAAATTGACACTCTGATATGTTCATTTTAATGGAAGAAACGGTTTTCAAGTTTAACTATTTCATTAAGTATTTAGAATGAATACCAACTGTGGGGTTCCCGGGATTTGGGGTTTTACAAGCCAACACAATCGATTACCACATAACCTAAGCAATATAGAGTACCATCTCTAGAAACAGCTGAGTTTGAACCCTTTTCTGAACCTGCCCCAAAGACAACTCAGGAAACTCCACCTTCAAGCCCAAATCTTTATGACATCAATTGTGAAAATGCCAATCTTGAATTTGAAAATATCATGCTGAAGGAAAGGAATGTTGTTTTGATATCAAGGAACAAAGCTTTGAGGCTGCGTTGAATGAAGCATTATTGAAAATTCGAACCCTAGAGGGGCCTTCTGAGGTTGAGAAGACCTCAGATGCACCAAAACAGGGTGGGAAATATGAAGAAGCAGAGGGATTAAAAGTGATTGGAGAGTTGTATGCTAGCTCAGATGAAGAGGTTGTAGAAGTTGGTACATCAAATGCACTGAACATGATAAATCAAGAATATGAGGATGGAGAGTCTGATGATGAGGGGGAGAATGACAGTGAAGATGAAACAGAAGGGGACAAGTTAAAAAGGAAGCAAAAAGTGAAAGGGATTGCTTATACAGATGATGATTTACATCCCAAGTCCCAACACAAAGTTCAATCTGGTGATGACATACTTCTCAAAGACAATGTAATTGATTAGGTATGATTACATTAAGTGTGTGTAGTGTGTGTTTTGAGAGGACAATTGGACAGAGTAACGATATTTAGAGAGAATAATATGAACTTGTTACATTAATGAATATCCACATTCGTTAAGTTAACACTTAAAGAATGTGTCATTCATTACATTAAAACTTACGAATGACTCATTCATTCGTTAATACACTTAAACATTACGAATAGCCCAACATTCATTATCTCATTCGTTAAACAGGATTAACGAATGAGCTTATATTAATACGAATCTGTTACATTTGTTAGAGGTTAACGAATGTAACTAACAAGAGAGCGAATAACATTATATTACATTAAACCCCCTATATAATAAGACAATTACATTAACAGACAAATAAAGACCAGGACGTACAAAATATGTATCAACAAACTCCCCCTCACCTCAAGCTCTTTATTCTTCAATGCTGGAACATCTTCGTCTTCCAGTCCACGCAACTACGAATCTTGTATGCATAACAGACACGAACAACCTTTTGAAACTGCATAGCAAGTTCGTAGTCGCTTACGTTAGCGAATCTGATCTGCCTAGTAAATAAAGCATTGTTGTTAGACTCAGATAAGTTAACTACCCACATCGTCAAGAACACGTATAACACTTGTGTTTGACCCGCTGCCCAATACGATAACCGCTTCACCTGTTCGATTGTCATAATACCAATAATTAAATGAGGTGAACAGAATCTGTGGTAATATCTTCATTGGTGCCCTCTTCATCGTCTTTGGCAGCTTTACCAGTACAATCATCTTCCTCTAGCATGTGCGTTGATCAATCTCGTCTATGTACTTGTGAGTCGGCACCTGTGGCTTGAAGAACTTGAAACCATAACGGGTTTCATGAAGTAGACGCTCATAGAACCAACTAGCCCACTGATCTTTTCCACGATTAACAAATGGTCAATTAGCTAGTGTTCTCACATCCCATCTCGGCATAGATAATATATTGTATGGGCGCTTGAAATAATAAATACCGTGTTCCCACTTTACGATATATACCTTAAGCTCGGAGTCAAACTGCAAAGCAATCAAATCACCTTTCACATCTTTGATGGGCTTATACTTCTTAATTTTATATGCTGATGCTCGAGCCTTGACCAATCTGACTTCTTCTTGCTCATGATAACGAAAGGCCTCGAACATCTTGTTCAAACATACCCTCCAAAGCACGTTTCCATTTTCTTTCTTTTGCTGTCAAATGACTAGTCTCTGCCGCTTTATTCCATTTCTCAATCTCCTCTCTCAAATGACGCTCTGTTAAATCAAAATGTTCTGTAGTAAAGAACGGAATACCCGAGTCATTGTTGTTGTCAATGTGGAACTCAGGGTACTCTCAACCTCCACTTCATCATATTCAGGCATATTCCCACATGGAATGGTTGGATTATTACTTTCTTCAAAATCTATGTAAACATACACACTTTTTCCCAATTCCTCAATCTCCTGTTCATTTAGATCTAGAAGCAGGGAAATTTGTTCTTTGGTCAACGAATGATCAACAAACTCACCTTCTTCGATCTCGTCAGCATTCACAATACTCCTCACTATCCCATCCATACCAACAAAAACAATTATATTCTTAGGAATCACATCTATCGGTTAAGCCTGAGAATAGTCCTTGTACGGTATAATCTGCAAATTTCTACCCTTATCACCTCTAGTACCACCCGCACTACCAGTTTTATCACCAGAAGACGATGTACCACTGCCCGGTTGCTGATCACCACCCAAACCAGTACCATTACCATCCTCATCTTCATCATCATTCCTCAACTTCTTCAACTCATCTTCTTTACACGTGAGCTGGAGGATTATTTCGTCCTGTTTATCCAACCACTCCCCCTGAGCAGCAACCAGGGCTCTCAATTCCCTGTTCTCCTTCTACATAAACTGAATATGTCTAAACATATTCCTCTGAGAAAGTTCGTGAGCTGCTTGGTCAGACTGCATCTGGTTTTGCTGTAGATGTAGCAGATTCAACAACTGGAACATCTGACCTTGAGGAGACATATGGTAGAATTTCGGATGCAAAAGTTGCATAGGACCCTTAGGACAATTGAATGACATAAATGAATGCTCAGGTCTCGGCAACGCTGTTGGAGTAACTGGTGTTGTAGGAGTAGTCGGCTATGGAGTAGTAGACATGCGAGCCAACACAGTCTTGATAACATCACCAAAATACGGATCCGACATAGCTGTAGTCGTCAACGTCATATTCGGAGGTACAGGTGAGACAAGCATATGCATAGAAGTGGTAGATATAGTAACAACTGGAGTTGTAGATCTCGAAATGTGTTGTAATATCGGAGAAGTAGGAACAAGAGCTGAAATAAATACTGGTGCAGATACAGGTGGAGTAGAATGCTCAAACGGTTGACTTGGTATCTCAACACCTGAGCCTCGTCTAACCCGTTGCTTCTTTGGCTTCTCCCCTTTTTCTTTCATAGGTTCCTTACCCTTACGTTTACGCTTCTGCTCATAAGTTAACTCAGCCTGTGGTCCCGGACCACCATCACCGTCATTTCCACCATCACCACCTTCACTCTCCAAGCCTGAATCATCATGAGCCCAACGATCGATAGGTGGTGCGACATAATCAATGTTCGCGAGATGACCGATCAATCTATTAAAATTTGGTAGATCTTGAATGCTTTGACCACGGTAAGACCTCAATCGTCTCATCGTCTTCACATTCATATGATCAAGCTTCAACACATCATCTTGATTCTTTAATAATTTAAGCTACAAGTCATTGATCATCATCTACAGGAATCTGGGATACATAAGGTACTTGTGACGGCTAGTGAGATTTTCATTCAAATGTTAATAAACCAATTTAGAGAAATTGAATGGTTTCTTCAACACTATAGCAACAAAAGCAGATTGTAACATGACTCAGCACTCATCAAATCCACCTTTGCGTCCACCGAGACAATGTATCAACATGTGAAGCAGATACTTGTATTGCTCACACAAGTGTGCTTTGTTGTACATCGACTTGCCCAAATCACTGTTATACTTTACCCTACCAAACAACCCGCGAATCAAACGCCGATAAAATTCACATCTATCATCCACCGTATCATGAAAACCCAATGAATCTCTAATAACACCAACATCAATCACTACTCGTTTATCCTGAATCATCGCCTCTATCTGATTCTCGGACTCGTTGTATCTAGCGGTATTCCAAAAGGCTCGAATAATTCTATGATAAACAACAGTATGAGTAGAGATGGCGTTGTATGTCCTTGAACGTGTCAAGAAATTAATCATGCCTCCAATGATCAACGAGTCTTCAAAGTTCGGCTCTAGATAGTCACAGATGTTATGGCTCTTGTTCCAAGATAATAACACTGGAGCTTATTCAGGTTCGACTTGATCTTGAGCTTGAGGCTGTTGTTCAGGGTTAGCCTCAGGATTTTTTTCTGGAACAGGGTTTTGAATAATCTCGTCTGCCATTTCTATTAAAATAAATATAAACATTAGTAAACTATTCATCAATTATATTCTGATTAATGAATGAATATCTCATTCGTTATAATGGATGAGACATTCGTTATACATTAAATGTCTTTAATTCGTTATACTTAACAAATTTTATTTTGAATACTTTAACGAATCAACTTAGATTCGTTATCTCTGTTCGTTAAAAGCAAGAATCTCCCATTTGCTACTATACCGAATCATATAGTCATTCGTTAACAAGTTAACGAATCAGACCATCATTCGTTACAACCATAGCGAATCTGACTTGATTAATTAGTTTGACAAAAAGAAGTCACATTTACAATTGATTTTGACTTAATGAAGTCAAAAATGACGATTCCCAAATCATAAACCATTTATCTTCTATAACATTTACCAATTAACTTCAACAAACATGATCGAAAACCTGTTTAGAATATTAAACAAACATCATCTGTCATAATGTTGATTCAATTACAGGTTTTATAGTTTGTTAACTGTTCGATTAAATTCAATTTTTCAATGAATCTGTTAACCACTTAAACATCAATGAAATGTCATGAATGTCCTATGATTGTGATCATCCATACCTGTAGAACAAGAAAATGTTAACCAATTGTAATAACAAGCAGGCACACGATTTTGCAAAATTTTTGCAAGAGTTTGTTTATAGAGACAATGAAATAGGAACAGGCGAATGAAAGGCCATTCGTCTGTCCTTGGGATTATAAATGCCAATTATTTCATGAATTCCGAGGTCATTTTTTCAAATTTGAACTAACGAATGGCCTCATTCGTTAACTTATAATCCAATTCGTTCAAGAGTTTAGACAAATAAGATTTCCATTCGTTAAATCTGTTTGCGAACAATACTTTAACTCTTACATTCGTTAAATTTATAAGGAATCTGGGAGTCATTCATCAAAATTTTAACGAATCATACATTAAATTTCTCCATTCATTAAACGTTTAAGCGAATGTCTTTATAACGAATGAGAAACTCATTCGTTATGTTTAAATAACGAATGGCTTTACATTCGTTAAAACAATTAACGAATCACCAAAATTCCTTAACGAATGATATGCAATCTCATTAAGGAATTAAATAATATTAAAACCATTTAGGGTTTTTAATGAATTAAATAATCAATTAAGGCCATTAACGATCCAATTAAGCCCATTAACGTTCTAATTGGAGTACATTAAAATACCCGATCTAATCCAAGATCGGTATTGTTTAACTTAAATGGATTTTTATGTTAAACATCAACTGAACAGCTGATAATACGTTAAACACGATTAACTTAAAATTTCGGGGTAAAATTTCTTTTCCTTTGATTTTGAATTGATTCTCAAGCTCGTTAAATCAAAAATAAAGCAGAAAGATTTTTTTTTTTTTTATTTTGCAACTTTTTCAAACAAACAAACAAAATAAAGCAGTAGAACTAGGCTATTAAAGCAATACATATTTTTGTGAGTCGAGCAGGGAATCATATTGATCAAAATTTTCGTCCATCACAGTTTTATTTTCAGCATTTATTATGACTGATGTTAAGTCGATTATTGGTATTGTTGCCCACTTAAATCTTCGAACAAATTTTTCAGAACTTTCGGAGATATACTTAAAAGATTCAATTAAACACAATTCATATGTGGGGCCCACCTTATCAGACATAATTTTGATATCTCTTATACAGTGAATTTCATATGTACGTTTTTC
The DNA here is from genome assembly GCF_021521415.1 of Bidens hawaiensis. Classification (NCBI taxonomy): domain Eukaryota; kingdom Viridiplantae; phylum Streptophyta; class Magnoliopsida; order Asterales; family Asteraceae; genus Bidens; species Bidens hawaiensis. The sequence goes on along the minus strand of NW_027491074.1, from coordinate 622,908 downwards.
TTTAACTTGATTAATTTTGACTCATGCAAAAATAACAAATAGAAAATAAAGCAGAAAGTTAAAATTTTCCTTTAAGATCGGTATTACTACACGCAGATAAGGTTCCATTTAACAAAATAAAAAGATAAAAATAAGTTGAAATTGCACAGGCCTTAATCCCTAGTTCGTTACATGAGTTTCACACTTTTGTGCTTATAGTATACGCGGAGGAGATCGAAGGCTTGTACGAAACATCAAGAAAAATAAAGTAGAATACTCAAATCTTAACCGTCAGGTCGGATAATCTTATCGCGCAGGAGAGGATCCAAGATTTGAATAAAAATAAAGAAAAAATGAAGTTGAATTTCTTTGCAAAATGAAATACAAAACAAATCAGAATTTTCTTCAAAAATGAAAGCATGTACACACAGTAATCTTAAAACCTTTGATACTTAAACCAGATATTTAACTATGCATCAAGATGTAATCCCACTAGATTTGGCTTGTATTTTATCTTTATATCTCTTACTAGTTCTTACTCGTTTGTCAAAAGACCTACCAATACATCGATACAATTAAACATTAAGTATTTTATTGCTTACTTTTTACTGGATTTAGGATCAATTGACCAGCGTACTATCATTTTCCCTTTTTGCTTCAAAACTCATTTTGAGGAGCATTTTTCAATCTTTTTGGAATTTTCAATTTTTAAATGTTTTTGGGGTTCTTAATTTTTCTATACAAACATAAAACACAATATTTTTGGATTTTCAATTTTCTCCCCCTAAAAACAACTAAAATATAACTAAAACAAGAAAAATGAAAATAAAATGATTTAACCAAGCTTTTGAATATCTTTTAAAATTTTTAAACCATTTATACCCAGCAAATATTGAAACCATGTTTTATCAAAGGCATGGTTATAAAGGTCAGCCTTTTGAAAATCCGTATGTATCTTTTCAATATCAATTAGTTTCTTTTCGAAACAGTCATGAATAAAATGATATCGGATTTCAATATGTTTTGTTTTTAAATGGTGAACCGGATTTTTGGTGATAGATATAACGGCCGAATTATCAATAAAAATAGGAGTAGTAAGAAACTTCAAACCGTAATCCAGCAGATGCTGCTGGATCCAGAGAACTTATGGACAGCAACTAGAGGCCGCCACATACTCCGCTTCGGCTGTTGAAGTTGAGACCGTTGTCTGCTTCTTACACTGCCAGGAAACAAGTCGGTTTCCTAAGAATTGACAACCCGCTGTTGTAGACTTGAAATTGATCTTGCATCCTTCATAGTCCGAATCAGTATAAGGGGTGAGATCAAACTTATCGTCCTTGGGGTACCACAACCCGATGTCGAGATTGCCCCTCAGATAATGTAAGATCCGCCTAACTGCTGCCAGATGAGTCACTCGGGGAATCGATTGGTACCTGGCACACAAACAAATAGCAAACGTAATATCAGGACTAGAAGCAGTCAAATACATCAAAGATCTAATCATAGCTCGGTATAGGGTCGGATCAACGGTATCCTCCAATTCATCTGGTGATAAATTGTCACCCACAGGAAGAGGTGTCGAAGGGATTTTGCCGTCGGATATCTTGAATCGGCTCAAGACATCGTTCACGTATTTGGTGTAATGGATAAAGATCCCGGAATCAGACTGGTGAACTTGCAATCCCAAGTAAAAGCTTATCTCCCCCATCGAACTCATTTCGAACTTAATCTGCATTGTCTTCTCGAATTCTTTGCAAAGGCTGTCGTTTATCGAACGTAAAAATAATGTCGTCCACATAAATTTGGATGTGGAGCAGATCATCACCAGCATTCTTGTAACATAACGTACAGTCCACAGTCCCTCTCTTGAATCCATTATCGATTAAATGGTCAGCCAATGTGCTGTACCAGGCTCTCGGGGCCTGATGTAAACCATAAAGAGCCTTGTTTAATCGGTAAACATGCTCTAGATAGTTAGGATCCCCAAAACCAGGAGGCTGCTTCACATGCACTTCTTCATGGATCTCGCCGTTCAAGAAAGACGATTTCATATCCATCTGAAAAACCTTAAAGTTTTTAAAGGTTGCATAGCCAAGAAAGATACGTATAGCTTCCAGTCGTGCCACATGAGCATATAATTCAGTGTAGTCAATGACTTCTTGATGATTATAACCTAATACGACCAATCATGCCTTGTTTCTCACGATTAGCCAACGGTCGTCTTTCTTGCACTTAAAACTCATTTTGTCAGTATCGCTGGTTTGACGCGATCGGGTTTATCAATTAAATCCCATACACCCAGTATCACGAACTGTTGCAACTCCTCTTGCATAGCCACCCAAGAAGGTTCCTTGAGTGCCATTGTGACACTTGTCGGTTCGATCTGGGATAAAAAGCAGGTGTATTGTTCAATATTGAGAATCCCCGATGAGTGCAAATCCGCATAAGCACATACAATCGGATCATCTATAGGAGATACATTACAACCAACTACATCTTCACATACATTAGCAAATTGGTTTCTCGTGCGAACCCCATCGTGTGAATGCTTCGTGTGAATCCTTAAGGAATGATTAGCAGGTACAGATACGTTATCACCCAGATTGGTGACATTTTCCTCCACCGTGTCTAAAGAGACCCTTGGTGAGTCATCATCAATCAGAAGAGGCTCGTTTGTTTCTGGAGCATCATCTAATTGAACTGAAGATGAATCAACAAAATTAGCATCATCAGAAGACTCATAAACATCGTTCGATGACTCTGATACGTTAGGAGAATCATCTACATCAACCAAAGAAGAATTAGGAATTGGAAGACATCATTCTTCCAAATATGATCGAACTAAATCTTCAGGCACTTCTTCAACCACTGATGTAAACGAATTAAATAACCCGTCGTAATCAAATATCCAATCGGGACCCGTACCAGTTGGAGGTGTGGTATAACTTTGACAATCAACGTGATACCATTCTTCCACAAAACCCGAAAAGATATTGAAGATCTGCTTCTTAGGAGAATTGTATCCCAAAAAGTAACCTTCAAATGCCTTATCTTCAAATTTCCCGGTATCTCTCTTCAAAGCAGTACACAGACACCCGAACGGTTCCAAATACTTTAAGTTCGGTTTACGATTATTCAGAAGTTCGTAACTTGTCTTCTTGAACTTCTTTACCTGTAGTACACGATTCAGTGTATAACATGCCGTATTCACAACTTCGATCCAGAATTGAACGGGAAGCTTAGAATCAGCAAGCATCGTTCTCGCAGCTTCAATCAACGTACGATTCTTCCGTTCAGATACACAGTTTTGTTGAGGAACATACAGCGCACCCAATGAATTCCCTTCTGAACACAAAAGAAATCCAATACATTATTCCTGAATTCAGTTCCGTTATCACTACGAATTCGTCTCACTTTCAGTTTGTAAAGTGATTCGTTCTTCGTGATAAGATTTTGAATCAACACAGGCATCTGATCTTTCGACCCTATAAATAACACCTATGAATATCGTGAAAAGTCATCCTTCACGACTAAGCAATAAAAATCACCCGCGATGCAATCACGATTCACAGGACCAAATAAATCCATATGAAGTCGTTCTAGTGGTGTGATAATCAAATTAATCGATTTACACGGGTGCGACTTCTTCTTTTGTTTCCCTTTCTTGCAAGCGACGCAATGATCATTAAACTTGAAGTTCTTAAGGGTTACACCATCCACCAAATCATTTGAAACTAAATGATTCATTTTGTGCACATGGATGTGTCCCATACGTCGATACCAAAGTATCGAGTATTTCTCCGTGGCTCTGGAGATAAAACACGTTTATGAGGGAGAAACGTTTACATTAAGGTTCATGTCTAGGACATAAATATCATTCGATCGAGGTGATCTCATGATAACACATTCGTTGTTTGTGAAAACTGTGGTATAGTGTTTATCACAGATTTGTGAAACACTCAACAAATTGTGATCCACTTTTTCACAATAATTTACCTTTTCAAACGTCACTTTCCCGTTTGAAACTTCTCCTTCTTTCGTAATCATTCCCCCGTTGTTACCTGCAAACGCTATATATCCTCCCTGAATATCTCTAACATTTTTGAGGAGATCAAGGTTGCTGGTAATATGCCGAGAACATCCACTATCCAGTATCCACTTGTGACTCAAAACGGACCTGGATGAACTCTGCAAAAAAAGGAAAAAAGATTAGTTCAAAAACGCAGAGGCTTGGGCTCTCCTTTAGAATTTTCGGAGACTCACTTAAATTAACACTGACATTCGGGACTTGAGAATAGGAGACGAGTTTCTTGATTTTCTTCTTTAAGTAACCATCATGTATTAATCCAGAATCATTATTTTTACAACTTGGTTGAGCATGGTCAACAAATTTGGTTGATAAATTAAAAGTTTCAACCCGAACGACTTTCTTCGGATTAACATTCGAATACATTATGACACATTCATCAACTTGATTTTCATTTAAGTTATGATTCATATCAGTCTTTTGAGTTGATGATTGTTTGATATTGTCTACCTTTGCTCTATATCTCTTTGAAACATGACCAGGTTCCCCACCTTTGAAACATAAACGAGAGTCTAAAGATTTTGGTGGTGATGTACTTGTCTTGTTTGTTTGAAAAGATCGATGAGTATCAACCTTGGGTTTCCCAAACGTTACCGACTTTTAAACTTCATAGTGTAAACCATTTTTGGTCTTATAAAATTAAAGATTTGTAGAATTCGAGGAATTCTCCAAACCTGACGATTTTACAAATTTAATGGGTTTGAAAACATTATTGATTGGTTTCGCTTAAACATTAGTAAATTTCAATAGATAGAATTTCTGTTCAAGTTAGGTAACTTTTGAAGTGTCATCCTGAAAGAAACTTTCAATCATTTCGGGTTTTAGAAGGTTCAAAGGAACTTCCTTATCTAAAAAGACTTTGGATAAACCATTTAATTTAAAAACTTTCCCACTTGAAGAATCAGACCGAGGATTGATGATCTTCATCACCTCCTCATCAGTCACAGTCGGTTTGTCAGACTTCTTCGCTTTTGGAATTACATAGGATGTTTCACTGAATCACCCGAAGACTTTGAACCATAGACAGCTTGTTCAAACTCTTCGGGTTCACACAGAATGTGATTGTCAGCAGGTACATTATCGTTTTTGACAATCTCGTCTAGTTCAGACAACTCCTCAATAGAACCGTCCAATTCATTTTTGGTAAACACAGAATTACTTTTAATATGAATCGGTTCTTGAGTTGTTTTGGTTGATTCAACATTTTCAGATCAATAGTAGGCATTTTTGAAAATTTTTCAACATTAGGAATGCTACTGTAATCTCCTTTAAGAGGACGAGGAATCTCGACGTACCCTAAACCCGCTTTCCCATTTTCTGTTGAGAATTATTAACTTCGATAATCTCATTTAAAAGAAACGAGGAATCTCGAAATTTCCATGTTTGTTTTTAATTTCCAAAACTTCATTTTCTAAATTTGATATGCAGGTTCGGAGTCGGAGAATCTCCTTAAAATGTTGTTCAACAAAAATTATCTTACATTGGATCTCAGTTTTGAGATAATGATTGCTTTTTGACAGATTTTTAATTTTTAATGTAGATTGTTCCAATAATTTGGATTTCTGTCGATAGCACTCATTAATCATGAAATGTTCTTTTATGATTGTATTGTTCTGATGTAAAGCTGACTCAAGTTTGACTTTGAGTTCAGCACATTCAGTACACACATTCACAACAGCTGAAGATTCAGATACGTTAATTTGAGGCTTTGGACATACCTCTTCAATCTTAGCTATGCAGGCATAAGATTCAGTTTGCTCTGGAACCGAATATGCTGATTCGGTTTGCACAGATGAGCTCTGGTCAAATCAGATTCTGAATCTGATATGTCAGTTTCCTAGGATAGATTATCTCAACTAGCATCTTCAAATGTTTCAACTGGTTCAAGCACAACAAGGTTGTCTTTATTTCCCAAAAGCCTTTGAGACCAGTCTACACCTTCATTTACCACAAGAGCTTGAGTAGTTGGAGACTTATCCTGCTCACCCTTTGATGAACTCTTCTTGCTCTTATCACTACCAGATGAATTCTTTCCCGAAGGTCTATCAGAATTGCGAGACCCTGAATACTCCTTTCTCGGTTTATCGCATTCTTTGGCAAAATGGCCAAATTCCCCACAATTATAACTCTTAACCTTCAGTTTATCAAAACCAACCCGCTTATTCAGTGTGGGCAGATCCTTTCCCTTCCTTTGCATGAATCTCTTCACCGTTCTCCCAATCATTGCCATGTTCCACTTGAGATCCATTAGTTCAAGATCATCGGGATCAATCTGATCATAGTCTTCATCTGTCAAATCACTGGTGGCTATCTTGCTTCCAACAAGTTGTTCATAGAAGTCATGAATGCACACACAAATGCAAATTGTTGTTCGGCTTCTTGAAGATTAACTTTAGGTAAACTTGAAGTTGTTGCATTTGAACCATAATTGGCACCAGTCGCCATGAAACATACGTTAGGTGAACCATTTACATTAGTCACCTCTTTTTGTGCTTGAGTAAAGAAAGCTGTGATTGGGACAGAATTTGAAGAATTTTTTGCAGGCATTGCACCACCATAAAGAGAAGGATTCTGGTTTTGATTATCCTTCAAAGAATTCTAGCATTTCAAATCAAATTCTCTTTCCTCTATCTTGTTAATAAACTGGACTGTTGTGAGCTCGGCATTACGAAAATAACCGTTCTCTTTCAATACCAAGAGGAAAGTAGAATATGAGGAAAGTAGAGTATCAATCTTGTCAGTCTCTGTCGGCTCAGGATTCACACTAGCCATTTCCACAACAAGATGACTAAATCGGTTAATCATCTCTTCAACCGTCTCGCTTTCCAGCAATGTAAAATTTCAAATTTGAAATTTTACAAAAGTCTTCTTACTCTAAAGCGTGTTTCCCAAGCTTCTAGTATTCAGTGTTGCAAACAAAGATGCACACGTCTTGATCGTGATGTATTGGTGAAAGATTTTCTCGGGTAAAGCCATAATGAGAGTTGAGTAAGCTTTTGTCTCACTTTCAAAGTCTTTGATTTCTTGTGCCTTATAATGCTTATGTTCCTTCGGAGTCCAACCCGGTGTATCACTACCAACAAGTGGTGCTATATAAACATTATCGAGAAACCGAACAGAGCTTCGATGAACCGATCCCAAATGAGCATGAAATCTCGGTTCCCACCGAACAAATTCTGACAACTTCAGGAGCTTAGGACACTTGTTATGACTGCCAATCTCGTTGTCCATTGTAAGCATTTGTTGCATTAAAGCATACTAGGATGCTAATGCATAGTACGATGCATTCTGTGAAGCCATGAGTTAACAAGTTTTGAAAATTAAAGGACTAAAGTTGTCAAAATTTAAACTTATATTTACTATTCAAACGAATCAGCATAGCGAATGTGAGGTATAACGAGTAAGAAATAGTAACGAATAAGAGATGGTAACGAATGAGAGATATTCGTTAATGATTCAAGCAAATGTGAATTGTAACAATTGAGACTAACGAAAGTGGATAGCGAATGAGACACCACTCAAACGAGTGAAAGGTTTAGCGATTGAGTTGAACGAATATGCTTAGCAAATGTGTTTCACGAATGACGAATGAATAGCGAATGGTGTTTAACGAAAGATTATTTGTAGAATAACGAATCAGAAATCGTATCTTCAATCATTCAAACATTCAAACTTAATCCAAAATTGTCTAGAATCAACGAAACTTATATTAAACGATCCGTAATACAAATCCGAACATCAGTACGTCAGTCCGTAATCACAACCACTTCAATCCGGACCTCAAATGTCCAAATAACCAACCGCCACGAATATCCAATTCAAACTTCAATTAACTAACAATTGAATCAATCACTTAACCAATTCGCTTCAATTCAACCTTAAACCTCCATAATTCATTGTAGATTACCTTATTAACAATCCTAATTACAGTTATCTCAATCCACTTACACTCAATTCTAAGCTTTGTTTTATCATAACTCAAACAGAATTCAAATTCATGTCAATTCATACTTCAATAGACCCACTGAAAAATGAATTGATACACTTATGCAATGAATAAAATCAAAGATCAGATCACAAGCTCTAATACCACTTGATTGAGTTGAGTAGGCTTTTGTCTCATTTTCGTGTTGGTTTGATCGCTTAAGTTTAAATCCGAGACTTTTTAAAACTTTAACATTTTTCACCAATTTATATCTACCCTATTAAATTATCACATTAAATCCTTTCAATGTGACCTTGGTGGGGAATTCGATAAAAATGACTTCAAGTCCGTTGCAGACAAACATGGATTAGTATTTCGGTTCTCGTGTCCTCAAACATCACAACAAAATGGTCAGTTGGAACGAATGATTCATCGCTTGAACGATATCAAACCTACCATTCTTAATCAAGCCCACCTTCCGCCTTATTTTTGCGTAGAGGCTCTTCACACCGCTACTTACCTCCATAGCATCTTACCCACCAAACGACTTCACTATCTATCCCCCCCCCCCACCATTTTGCCCTATATCTTCATCATATAACTTACGATCATCTTCGCGTATTCGGTTGTGCATGCTATCCTAATCTATCGACCACCACTCACAAACGCCATCCACAGTTCATTAGTTGCATTTTTTTAGGTTATCCGGAAGATCAACGAGGTTATCAATGTTATGATCCTACCTCGGGTCGGGTTTTTATTTCTCATCACGTAGTGTTCGACGAGACTGTCTTCTCGTACTCTTAGTTACTATAGAAACTTATTCGTTTCTTGAAGACGAACCCACTACCACCCATTACTTTCAATTCGCTCCATTTGTTGCGCCTAACGCACAAGTCTAACCACCAATATCTACCAATTCTCCTAGCTCACCTACAACATAGCCACCACTGCCTGCCAAGTCAACCACTTCCACGCCTCTCATGATGATGTGTGTTCATGTCGGCATAACAAAACTCGTGTCTCGTCTTAACCTACACATCGACTCCATCCTAGCCATTTCTCCAATTCCTAAAACCCATATTGAGGCCCGCTTCAATCCAAATTGGCTTGATGCCATGATTCATAGGATTTGGTTCCTCAACCTACTGACCACCCAGTTTTATGTTGAATGTGGTTATTTCAACATAAGTTCAAGTCCAATGACATTATTGAAAGATATAAAGTGCGCTTCGTAGTTAACGGTAAATCTCAATGGTCAGTGTTGATTGTGATGACACATTTAGTCTGGTTTTTAATCCGAAAAAGTTTCGCACCGTGCTAAGTATTGCAGTCTCTCGTTCCTGGACTATTCATCAGTAGGATGTTAAAAATGCTTTTTTACACGGAGATCTTCAGTAAACAGTTTTTATACGTCAATCGCCCATGTTCGTAAATCCCGCTGCCCCATATCATGTATGTTCTATTAAGAAGTCACTGTATGGATTGACGAAGGAACCTCGTGCATGGTATACTCGGTTTTCTACGTTTATTACTTCTCAGGGTTTTGCTTTACAGTACATGTGATAATTCATTAGTTATTTACACTTATGGGAATCAACAAGCATTTTTACTTCTGTATGTTGATGATATTGTCGTCATAGCTTCTGAGCCAACCTTAACACTAACAATTATTAACAGGCTATCTCAGGAATTTGGAATGACCGACTTTGGTAGTCTTCATCTGTGGCGTTTGAGACAAAATCAGGTATCCCTTAGTATTTACATATAGAATAAACGATTAATCGTTTATTGCGTAACGAACAAACGAATAACTAAACGAGTCTGGTTATGACCTGGATATCTCGGGGGGCATCTATAAGTGATATACGTATTATAAGTTAACATATTGATAATATAGCCTTAGTATAATAGCAAACCAGTTAAACTAAAAGATACTTGTTTTACTACCCGCTATGACTTTCAATGCAAAAGTTAGTTTCAAAACAAGCATTGTATTATCCTTTACGTAGAAAAAGACCTACAAAACACTTATTTAAGATGTTTTAAGCGATCCATGAAAATATTTTGGATTTTTAAAACCAAATAGTATGTTTTTCTAAATTTACAAGAAATTGGCCGAAAAACACTCGTTTTCGCGCAGTTTGTCGTACCCGATATATTATTCATGCCAAAACCCGATCCCGAAAGATTTCACGTTCAGGCATGCAAAATGAGACAAATAGCTGGGCCAAAATGGGTCCTAAGGGGCCCCCTGACTTCCGGCCTTTAATAAGGACCACCCCCTTAATTGTCTTCATATTTAAGTAAGCTATTGAGATATTTTTCTTGTTCATATAAACATAAAAACCTGGACAAAACTTCTGGCCTCTTTCAACTCCAAAAACCCTAAGGTAATTATCAATTTTGATCCATTTCAAGCTTGTTTAATAAAAGTTTTTCCGTAAAAATTGAACTATGATTATCAAAAATCAATCCAAACCATGCAAAATCGTAAAAAGTTGTCCAAAAGCATGTTTTGATTCTAAAAATGGTTAAAAATTATAATAAAACACTTTTTTGCCCATAAAAATGGATAAGGAGGTTTAAATCGCGTTTTTATGGTTCAAAAACTCGGTTTGAAACCCTAACCAAAACCCTATGTTTCAAGGCTGGAGTACTGATAATAAATGCTTGATTTTGTGATATAGGACATGTAGTTACTCTAGCTAGAAGACCAAGAACTAGGACAAGTGACAAAAAGTGTAGAAACAATTGAAAACCGCAAAGGTATTACCGAAACACTCGTTTAGGGGCTGTTTAGGATTATATTATGACGTACTTGTTGTTAGCTTTTGAAACTTTGCAGGGACAATAGAAATCATATGGATGGGACCCTTTCTAAATTTGGTAATTTTTTGATAAACCGAGAATATTTGGCAAATCTATTACCGTTAGTTAGCGTTTATTTGTGAAAAATACTTATACTACTTGAAAAATTATGAAATTTTGTGAAGAACTCAGATAATGAACCAAATGATCATATATAAATTTTGGGGTTAATTAGAGATACCTATATATGGTTTATGGATTTGCGTTTATTCGAGTTTCATGAATGTTTTTAACTCAAAAAGGTAATCTAGCAAAATTGTTAGGTTCTGGAAAATTTACGGGGTATTTTGAAAGTTATTTGAATCCCTCAGAAAAATTATCGGATTCTTTGGAAATCTTTGGGTATAAACAGATGAGTTACCATTTAAAAATAATAGAAAAAATAAATTTTCATAATTTAATAAATAAGCAAATATTTCTAGAAATATTGTTATAAAAATCTACACATATAACTTAGTAAGTGTATACATTTTCGTAAATAAATGACACACAGATAATTAATTATGCTAATTTAAAAGTTAAACAAATTCGACTCTGATAAAAAACGACAGTTTTGTAGTTATCGAACCTTCTAGGATACCAGAACATCGAGAGTGATCAAATATCATAATTTTTAGTTAATTGAATAAAACCGAACATTTTGTAGATATACGGAAATTTTGGGTGAATTGTCCGCATTTTTCTCTAAACCAAACTGAATAAACGGAAATGAGCCCTATAGGGAATCCAGATATTTAAACTATGATTTTTATTTATAAATTTAGTAATTTTATAAACCGATACATTTACCCCAAGTTTATGTGGTCACATCTGTTTTCTAAACGAGTAAACGATCAACTTGGCAAAGCACGCGAAACAGTAAAACTGAGCCAAGTTTGATTTTAAACATTATTCATTGAATAACGTCACAATCTAAGACTATTGACATGTTATGGGCGTGACAGCTATACGTAGACTAGATATACAGCCCAGTTTAGTATGGAGACTATAATAATAATAAAATATTAATATTAGATAATATTTATTATAGGAACCGAGTGATAGCAAGCACAACGAACCACGAGCTGATATCGTACTAAGTACCTACTAAATAGCGTGTTTCATGACCCATCTTTCTAAACTGTTTTATGAACTTTTAGGGGTGAAAAGCATGTTGTTTATAATTTTATATATGAAAATATGTGATGATGAGAATTATCTAAGTGGTAAAACACTAAAGTCCCCCCAATCAAAGTGATTAACTTCGAGCTGGTGGCTTATGAATAGTACTATTGGTTTGACAAACCCAAACGGAATCAGCTAGCACGCCGTGACAGACCTCAAACCGTTTGTATATGCCCATAATCATACAAACATGAAATGTAGTGTTAGACATAGATACTTGGGGCATTTTGTAGGAGGAAATGGGGACACAGTGGTTGATTGTGTGTGGGAAATGGAGGCACGCAAGACGAACGAACAATCAAGGCTTCACTATAGCTTAGCATAATTACATCACATACATACATACACGAGTACATATAAACTATGATTTTTATGCTTACGCATAACTAATTTTTTTAAAGTTGTGAATCTAACCACCTATTTGTAGTTAACCTGCTTTAAAATGCTTTTCAGGTGTATCAAATTTGGAATATGAATGATGATGTGCTACCTGTTTTGGACTGTGGTTGTGTTGTGTGAATAAATACAAGTGTACTAGTAATGAGTGGAACAGTTTAATGACCTGGGTTTCGTTTTGTATCACCTAGCTTGTAAACGAATATAGAACAATGTAATATAATGTAAATTAGTTTGTAATTTTTCTTTACAAACAATATTGTTGATACCAGAGGTGTTTGTTGCATTCCCATTTTACGATTCCGCATTTGCTAGTCGGGGTGTGACCGAAGTTTGTATCAGAGCCATTGTAGAAGAAAGAGTTTGACAGTTTCACACAAGTCAAGGGTAAATAATTTTATCAGTTAATTGAGAGATACTGTCATTTAGTAAATGAGATGAAAAGAATGGGAATTGATAAACCCGAGTATGAGTACATCGACAGATTAGCTGATGCTCTCCCTGAGGAATTAGGTACATTTATCATGATAAAAAAATCAAACACTGTTGCCTATGCCAGACTAAATCTTGCACGTTTCATTGAAAAATTGGAAGCTCAAGAGTTAGAATTAAGGAAGAAGCAGAAAATGAAAAGTTCGGCTGTATCTCAAGACATTGGATTGTACTATAAGAGCTCCCATTCTGTTGTTACTACAAGCCTAAAGATTCAAACATCATTCTGTACTGAGTCTAGTGGACAAGCTATTGTAGGAAATGTGTCAGCTACTCCTCAATATAGTAGTAGTTACTCTGGCACTGTCCCGGTCAATCAAGCACCACAAAGTTCTCATCAAATAAATCCTGATGTTCTACATTACAATATTGCTATTAATATCAAGAACACTAGTGAAATGACTTTTGAGAACATCAAGGAACATATGAATTTCATTATATCTGTATTGGAATCCTATGAGTGTCTCATTGCTAGAAGGATTGGAAATTACAACATGATAAAAGAGGATTAAAATCAGATTGATCCAGAGGAAATGGAGATGATAGATATCCGTTGGTGTATGGCGAGTGTCATCAGAAGGGCACAACGATTCAACAAAATTATTGGGAAAAACATTTTAGTGGGGTCGCCAACAAAATTAGGATTTGATAAATCAAAGGTGAGATGCTTTTGATGTAAAGAGAAGGGGCACTTTAAGCATGACTACACAAGAAAGGTGGTGGATAATAATGGAGCCAATCCATTTGGAAGGGACTACTACAAACAAGCCATTTATCACCGACCTTCACAAAATGTTGCTGAATCATCTAATGGGAAAAGCAATACACAAGCTTCAACTTCTCAACCCAAAGCTTATAATGCATCACAAGCTAATGAAGGATTTAACTAGAATTCTATTTTTCAGGCTAATGTTGCTGAATTGGTTAAAGAAGAGGCTGTTATAGTCAAAGAGTTCTCTGGAGAAGTACAAGTTAACGATTGAGCTGGTTAAGAATGAGTCGGTTGAGTTGGTCAAAGAACATGATCTGGGTATAATGGATAATGCTGTGAAAGAGGTTATTAAGGATGAAATGGTAAAAGAGGTGATGGACGATAAACGATTTGATAAGCTGATGATGCCGAGGACGACTTGCCACATACTTATGCCAAAATCCATCCTGTACCTTTTGATTATCTTCAGTCCTTATTTCCACCTCACATAATTGAAAGCTTTACCAGTTGGTTCAATGGAGAAGAGGTGCCACATAGAAAAATTGACTTTGGCAAGGAAGAAGAGGATGATTGACTAAAATGGAAGTCAAGGAACTCAAGGAACTAGAAGTTGATGGTTTAATTGAAGATATCATAGATGAGGATTTTGAATACTCAAGTGCAGAGAATCTACCGACTGAACAAGAACTAATGGCTAGTCAGGAAAAATCATCTTCTTTTGTTTGAGAACAATCTGAATTACGATGTGAAGAATGTGATTTTAAAAGTTTTGAGCTTAAACAAGTCAAGAAGCAATATGATACTGTTTTCTTGACGTAGAGTATGTAAAAGAGGCATAGGACAAGTTTCAAAAGTGTGAGAAAAAGCTTTGGGAGAAAATCCTACGGGATGAGAAAACCATCCTGATGCTCAAGCACACTGTTGAAGATAAACATATTACAATCAATAGGTACATTGGTTAAAATGCAGCTTTGAAACTTGAGTTGCAAACACTCAAGATTGAGACTGAACGCATATAATTAAAATTAATAAGTTATTCTGCATCATCATATGTTCTCGATCATATTATGCCGAAGACTTCATCAAGTGTTAAAGCTGAGGATGATGTGATTGAGAACATCAAGCCTAATGTGGACTATCATGCAGTTCCGCCACCTATTTAGAATGCCTGTATTCCAAAGAAACCAGAAGGTTTCAAAAAGGCGTTGAACGTGGAAATTTCAACTCCACTGCATGATTCCACAAATAAATTTCATGAATCTGTTGTTGTCTTTGAATCTGCTGATATTCATAGTTCTAAGTGCGATAGTGAAACTGGTGTGACTGTTGCAGAAACAGTTTTATCTGAAAAACTTGTTAAGGTTAATCATTCAGATAGTGTAGGAACTAATGACTGTAAGATATTTGCTAAAACGAGTTTTTGTCATAAGCTATCTCATGGAGTTAAAAACTTCAAGAAAATTGTGTTTGTGGGAGGTGCCACTTCTGAATCTGAAAAAGAGGCCATTTTGAGAAACTAGTCTAATCAACAATTCCATAGACTGAAGGACGAACGAGAACGTGCTGAAACAACACCTCTGGTAAATAACTTTGTAGATCGGAGGAGATGTTTTAACTATAATGAAATTCTGCATGTATTTAATGCATGTCCCAATCGTTTGAAACACGATCATGTTTAGCAACAGAAGTTCATCTAAAAAAAACCTGGTTTGGGACAGGTTGAAAAATATAAAACTGTGTTAAAATCCTAGCCTGTTAGGATTTTAAAACGGTAAGATGATGTAAAGTGTTTGTGAGAAGCGTGAATTTCCAAATCAACAGCATCCACTTTTTTTATTAAGAAGAAATCGTCGGGTCAAAATTTGGTGGCCAAAATCAGAAGACAAGCCACCAAGTTTTGAAGATGATAAAATGTAACAACCCGACTTTTCGATTCATTAACACTATATTTTATTACTGAAAGTTCGATAATCTAATGGGACTAATAAACGATTAGCGTGTCAATCCCATTAGATTATTAATAATTACGTTATTTATTGATATGTATATTTCAGAAGGAGCACATCCGGTGCATATTGATATGTATATCTAATGGGACTAATGGGACGATTAGCGTGTCAATCCCATTAGATTATTAATAATTACGTTATTTATTGATATGTATATTTCAGAAGGAGCACATCCGGTGCATATATGACATCGTTAATAATATTCATAGAGACACGCGATATTAAAACAATATTAAAAAGTGAGACGTTGTTGTGGTAAATAACCACCAGCCAAGTGCGAGAAATGATGTACGTTATTAGTATCAAATGAATCAAATTGTTTAAAATAATTAAACAACAATTAACGGTTCAATTAAGTTTCGACAAAAAGATTAAGTCACGTTTATATATAATACGAAACATAAATATAAGTGTTATCACTGTTTTCTTTTAATGAAGTCATTTTTAATATTGACTCGAAAACGAGACGCCAACGCCAAGCGTTTAAACAAGTTACTATACGCGATGCCCACCCAAAAACCCTAGCTATAAATGCACACTTGTAACACTCTCCTCCTCATTGGTTCCAAAAACCTCCAACCCTAGACAAGAGAGGCGCTGTTTTCTGGCCACCCCCTTCCCCACCACCACAAAAAAAAATCCAGTAATATGAGAGGGTGTAGATGAGCGTCGGTGTACGGCGACTAGTGATGGTGGCGTATGGCAGACTCTTGTGAACACCGTAACCTTCCCCTACGTCTCTTTCCCTTCTTTTCTGGTCACAAGACATCATATAAAGCCCCATTGATTTTCCGGTGACCTTGTTATGGACTGCACTTGAAGGGTGGATAAATGGTGAAAAGTTGTGGTGGTTGTGTTCGGTTGTGGCTGGGGTCATTTTTACGGCGATAATGGGTGACGGTGGTTAGGATTTCACCTAGATCCGCATCTCCGGTGGCTATGGAGGTTATATCTACAAGTGAATGACTAAGATCTGCTACACATTGTGACATATTATGGCAGATCGACGAGGTGCGTGAGATTACCATAGATGATGGCGGCAACTGGTTTCAAGCGGCCGTTAGGGTTCCGATTTAATGTCACACCCCGACTAGCACAATGCGGAAGTGTAAAACGGGAATGTAACAGACACCTCTGGTATCAACAACATTGTTTATAAAGAAACATTACAAACTAATTTACATTATATTACATTAATTTATCTTTGTGTTCAAACTAGGTGTTACAACAAAATACATTCGTTAAACTATTCTATTCGTACTAATAACCTTGCGTCTATTCACATAGCATCGAGCACGTTCCACGATAGGTAGCATGACATCACTTTATTCCAACTTTGGTAATCCTGAAAAGCAGTTTAAAATGGGTCAACTACTGGAGTTGGTGAGTTTCACGAGTTTCAAGAAAGCAGTTACGAATATTTACAAGTTAACACTTGTAATCATGATATAAGTATGTATGTATGTAAATGATGTAATTATGCTAAGCTACAGTGAAGCCTTGACTGTATGTGCTGCGTGCATCCATTTCCCACGCTCAATCAACCACCATGGCTCCCCTTCCGCCCACAACATGCCCCGGTAGCTATGTCTAACTCTACATTGCCTGTATATATAAATATGGTCATGTGCCAACGGCGCTACGTGACACGGCAACCAGGACGATTCCGTTTGGGTTTGTCAAACCAATAGTACTATTCACAAGCCACCGGCTCGAAGTTAATCACTGTGATCGTGGGGACTTTCGTGTGTTAGCACTTAGATAATTCACATCATTACAAGTTTCAGATATGTATACGTAATTAAACATGCTTTTCACCCCAAAAGTTCGTAAAACTGTTTAAAGAGTGGAGTCACTTTTTAGTAGGTAATCAGCATTGTCTCAACTCGTGGTTTGTCTGATTTGCTATCACTAGTTCCTATAATCAATATTATAATAATATTAGTATTTTAATATTATTATAATCTCAATACTAAACTGGGCTGTATAACTAATCTGGGTATAGCTGGAACGTCCAGAAAGTGGCAATAGGCTTAGGTTGTGATGTTGTTCAATGTCTAGTACTTAAAACCAAACCTGGCTTAGTTTCTCCGTTTTCCCAGTTGGGCCAAGTTGTTCGTTTACGCGTTCAGAAAACAGTTATGGGGAAATAAGATTGGGTAAATGTGTTGGTAGATAAAATGATTAAGTTATAAAGAAAGATCATACATTGGGGTCCCGGATTAGCTAGGGGGCCCGTTTCCGTTTATTCGGTTTAATTTGAGAAGAAACGCGCACAATCTATCCATATTGTCCAGGTTTCTCATAAAAAGGTTCGTTTTTACTTAATTAATCCAAAAACATGAATTTTGTTCACTTTTCGTGTTTTGATATTCCCGCAGGTTCGCTAATCACGAACTTGCCGGTTTTTATTAAAATTGAATTTGTTTAATATTCAAATTAGCATAATTAATTAACCGTTAATCATTAATTTATAAAAATTTATCCACTTATCAATTAAAATATTTATATTTTTATAAAAATATTTTTGGAATTATTTACTGCTTTATTAATTTATAAAAATTCATTTTACTTGCTATATTTAGCTTGAAAATTGTCTGTTTATCCCAAACGATTTCCAAAAATTCCACAAAAATTCCTTGATGTTCAAATTATATCTCAAAAGCATTTGTGTCAATTCCAGAATGTAAAAAGCTTGTTCAATACTCTTTTCGGTCCAAATTCGGCTATAAAATCTCATACGAATGCACATGCACAAAACATGCTTAGACTTTTCCAAATGATCCCAAACATCATATGTGATCATAATATACCAATTATGAGTTCCCAACCAAAGTTCATAATTTTTCAAGAAATTTAACTATTTTTTCCAATTACACATCCCAATTCAGTAATAAATTCGCCAAATATTCTCGGGAGGTCGAAAAATTACCAAATTTGAACAGGCACTCAATGATATGGTCCCTGATTTCCCTGCAAAATTTCAATACCTAAAAATATGTACATCACAACCTTAACCTAAACAGCCCGTAAACGAGTGATTCGGCATTACCTTAGCGGGTTTGGCTCGTTTTTTCCTTTCTAATCAAGGTTTCAAGCTCTTGTGATTATTTTTAGGCTAGATACAAGTCCTATATCACAAACCAAACAAGTTTTTATCAACATAACAGCCCTTGACTTAGGGTTTCGGCTAGGGTGTAAAAACGAGCTAGTTAACCGTAAAAATGCCGTTTCAACCCTCTAATCCATGTTTATGGCCAAAATAAACTATCAAATCAGATTCCTTACTATGTGTATGATCAAAAAATGTTTATGGACCATTTTTAGTTTTACATGGTTAGGAATGGTTTTTGGCAATTGAACTATGTTTATATAATATTAAACATGATTAATCTATGAATTAAATGATAAAATTTGAAAATCACCTTGGTTTTTTTGAAGGCTGACGAGTGAAGGTGTGTTTCCAGAATTTTCGCTAAGCTAACTTCAAAATATCTTATGGTCTTTAAAAAATGAAATCATAGCTTAAGGGGGCGGGGCGGGGTAAACCCCTTGGCGGTCGCAAGCTTGGCCCCCCCTTTGGCTTTATTTTTTTTAATTATCTTAATTTTCATGTCAAAATGCGAGATTCTAAGTCCAATATTATTTCGGGTTCAGTTTTTGGCGCGAAAAATATATCGGGTGCGACAAACAATGTGAAAACGAGTGTTTTTCGGCTATTTTTGTGTAAATTTATAAAAACATAGTATACGTTTGTAAAATTCAAAAATATTTTCAAGAATAGCTTAAAACATTTCAAATAAGTGCTTGGTAAGTCTTTTTCAGCTTAACGGATGATACAATGCTTGGTTTGAAGCTATCTTTCGCGTTTAAATCTATAGCGGGTATTTAAACGAGCATGTTTTCGTTTAACTTGTTTGCTATCGAACTAAGGCCATAAAACTAATATTTTAGCTTATATTAATCGTATATCACTGATAGATGGCCCCCCGGGATATCTGGGTCACAACCCGACCCGTTCGTTTAATCGTTCGTTCGTTACGTAAAAAGCGTTAATTTGCTTAATCGATAAATACGTATTGAGGTGTACCTTGTTTTGGCTCAAATGTCACATTCTCCCCTGGTTAGAGAATTTCGTCACCGAAATTCAATTATTCAACTTTGTCCTTGTTTGGAAATAGGTGTGTGTATTTCTTTTTAAACTCGGATTTTCGCTCCCACGTGAATTCGGGTCCCTGTTATGAATTCCACCGAACTTTGACCAGATAGATTTTGTTATGTCTTAATTGTTTTATTTTCCCCTCTAATATTTCCACCGGTTCTTCAACGAAGTTTAGTTTTTCGTTTACGTTTAAGTCTTTTAATTGCACTATTTCGGTTTTGTTGGTAAGGCACTTTTTCAGGTTTGATACGTGAAAGACATCATGAATAGAACTTAACTCCGGAGGTAATTTTAGCCGGTAGGCTACCGGACCGATCTTAGAAATGACTTCATACGGCCCAATGTATCGCGGAGCTATTTTACCGAATCGAATGACGCCTTTCCACGGGGATACATTGAGGAATAATTTATCACCTACTTCAAAAGATAACAGTTTCCTACGAACATTAGCGTAGCTTTTCGGTCGATCTCGGGCTATTTTCAATTTATTAGTAATTTTACGGATTTTGTCGGTGGTTTATTGAATCAAGTTAGATCGAGTAGTTTGAGTATCTCCGACTTCAGTCCAGCACAGGGGTGATCTACATTTCCGACCGTACAACGCTTCATATGGTGCCGCTTGAATGCTACTATGATAGCTATTCTTATACGAAAATTCGACCAGTGGAAGATGCTGGTCCCAGTTCTCACCGAAATCTAGTACACAAGCGCGTATCAAATCTTCTAAGGTTTGAATGGTTCGTTCGGATTGGCCGTTAGTTTGGGGGTGGTAGGCGGTGCTTAGATCAATTCAGGTTCCCAAGGCTTCTTGTACGGCTTGCCAGAAACGAGAGGTGAAATGGCTATCACGATCAGAGATGATTGAAACGGGTACGCCGTTTCGGGATATGATTTCATTTATGTAAATGTGAGAAAGTTTTTCGGTTGTGTAAGTGGTACGAATTAGAAGAAAGTGTGCGGATTTGGTTAGTCGGTCAACTATTACCCATATTGCATAGTTTCCTCCGGAAGTTTTAGGGAGGTGTGTTACAAAATCCATGGTAATTTGTTCCCATTTCCATTGTGGTATTTCCAGTTGGTGCAACATTCTCGAAGGTTTCTGATATTCGGCCTTAACCCACGCACAAGTTAAACATTTTTACCGACATACGTGACTATATCCTTCTTCATACCGGGCCACCAATAATACTCCTTCAAGTCCTTGTACATCTTATATGTTCCTGGGTGGATGGAATACTTTGATTTATAGGCTTCGTCCATGATAAAATCCCAAAAATTGTTAAGAGTGTGAATCCAAACTCGGTTTTTGAAGTATAAAATTTCATCAGTTCTTTCTTCAAAGTTTTGCTCGTTTTCATGTAAATCATCATTTTCCAAATGATCTTCTTTTAAGGCTTTGTTTTGAGCAATACGGATTTGTTCGGTAAGGCTGGTTTGGACAATCATTCCAAGTGCTCGGACCCGTAGTGGTTTGATTCTGTCTTTTCTACTTAAGGCATCTGCTACTATATTAGCCTTGCCCGGATGGTATCGAATCTCACAGTCATAATCGTTCAGCAGTTCTACCCATCTCCTCTGTCTCATGTTTAGTTCTTTCTGGTCGAAAATGTGCTGTAGGCTCTTGTGGTCGGTGTATACTGTACATTTGGTGCCATACAAATAGTGTAGGTTCCCGGACGGATCTTACACGGGATATCGCTATCTACGTAGGTGCGGAATCCCTGCGTAGGTAGTTACGAGCATAGAATACGTAAAACAATCACACGCGATACAAACGAACACGTTATATAATATAACTTGAAACACGTCTATTACAGACTCTATCTCTCGTCTATGGACTTACTGAATTACACGTGATTAACCAAAAACTATATCTCTTAACCGTAAACCCGTAGGCTATATAAATACACGACAACTTCGCCTCAGGCGAAGTTGTCAGTAACTTCGCTCGTTGAACAAGTTCTCCTAGGCGAACTTGTCGACAACTTCGCTTGTTCAACAAGTTCGCCTAAGCGAACTTGTTGACAACTTCGCTTACATACATAAACATAAACTTAAACATAATTACATTACAGACTCGATTACAAACGCTAGACTATGAACTACTGACATTTATGTACCAACAGACTCCCCCTTGGCAGTAGCTTCATATCTTGATCTTCAAAGCTTGTGTCTTGTAATCTCTTGTCTTCTCTCTTCATCTCTTCAAGCATGCACTCCCTGTCTAACACATACAGAAACCAACTTCTGGTACTTCTTAACTTCCTCTTTCCAAGCAGGAATGTAGAAAATCTTCTTAGCATGTAGTACCTGCAAGTCAGCTTGAGACAGATTGACTAAGTGCATAGGATCATACACTCTCATGATCTCTTGCTCATCTTCATCCTCCATGACCGCTTCAGCAGTTTCACAATCCACGTACCACCACTTCAAGTCTTTCAAGACGTTCTTGGGCATCACCTTCATCGGCACTTCTTTTAAATGACGGACTGGTTTATACTTCATAACCATCCATGGTTTGCCGTCTGCCCTCATCCCTCTATCTTTGTCTTCTACTAATTTCCCTTTCTGAGGCTTCAGAAGTTCAAACTTTTTATCTTTAATGGCCTCCTTCCAAACAATTTTCCCAATTACTCTCGCCATGTTATCATCACTTCTGTTTATCAGCCCCAGTCTTGCTAAGTCTTTCACCTCACACTCCGGTAAGGTATTCAGGGATCTTAACATCTTCTTGAAGTACTGAATGCCGTCGTAACGTTTGATCACAAATAGTTTCAACTCTTCATCGTACAACCAGCATATGATTCCCTTCTTTGATTCTGCATATCCCTTTATATTATACGACTTTTTGAACATCGTCGGTACTGCTGGCTTCTTCGTCTTTACAAACCACCGAGCGCAGCCTTCCTTCCAGTTTGGCTGATCTTCCCACTCAGTGTTGTCAACCACAGCATCTTCACATATAGTCGACTGTTCAACCACAGGGATCTCATGCTCTACATTTTCTTCAACAATCTCTCCTTCTTCTATCACATTCTCAACTACAATTTCTGCACCAATCTTTTCGATCTCATCGATTGGCAGAACATCATCATCATTTATCAACTCATCATCCTCTAACATATCGTCTATCTCTTTCAGCGCATCAATCATATCATCAACAATCTCAACATCTTCAACCACATCCACATCATCACCAACAGCAACCACATCATCACCAGCGGCAGACTCCCCCTCAGCTGTGGAAGCCCCAAGAGCTATAGTAGTTCTTGGCAACTCACCACCTGCACCTTCCGGTGCATTGGGATCATCATCTGGATCATTTCTTCTTTTCGTCCTCAGCTCGTCGCCTCTACATCTCATCTCCCCCTGAGATGCCAAGAATACCTTCAAGGCATCTATAACTTTCCCGTGCTCAACCAGGAGGGATGCCTGCAGTTGATTTGCTTCCACTAGGCTTTGAATAGTCTTGGACTGCTCAGCTACAATCCGCTCTAGTGAAGCTATTCGTTCCGAGTCTGAAGTGGGCGTGACCGCATGTGTTACCGTACCCGATAACCCTGCAGTAGTGGTGACCGTAGACTCGACAAATCGTGCTACTACCACCGATGGAGTAAGCGTTTGAGGTGGTAGAGACACAATTGCTAGAGTCGACGTCTGGACGGCCGTAATCGATGGAATGTCAGCCGAAGATGTAGCCACTACGGGAACAACCGTAGCGCTTGTACTCGATACCTGCACAGAGGTAGGAACAATGGACATACCAGACAGGGCAGGTGGAGCAAAACATACCAACCGTGAAGTATCTCCAGCTCCTACACCCATACCTGTCCTTTCCCTTCGTGAACGCTTTCTCACCAGCTGCACAGCTTCTTCTTCATCATCTTCCTCGTCGTCGTCGTCAACAGTTCTCTTTTGTTTCCCAACTGTTCTCTCATGCGTTACCATCATCCTTCTAGCCTCTTCCATCACATCATCAAAATCAGCTTGTGGACCCGAGACTTGAATATTCTATTGTGGATCAACTCGGTCCATATCAAACAATCCTTGCCCGCCGAACATGGCGTCAAGGTCAATCTTTGCAGCTGACACAGCAGCAGATACAGCAGGCGCAGCTGATACAGCCTGGGTTGCTGCCGCCTGTTGTGGTCTTGGGTCTCTGAACTCGTCCCCTGCCGTAGGCACATACTCCGGGTTTATAAGGTACTCAAAGAGCGGAGTATGCCTGGGACGCAGCTCAGGCTTGCTTCGTGCGCTGGAAGTGCGACACTGTGCAAAGATACGTTTTGTCACACTTTCCACGTATCGAATAGGGCGTCGTTGAGGCAGCGTCGGAGCCACATGATTGAAAATCATCTGTAGGAATCGTGAATACATTATAAACCGCTCACGCGCCACAGCCCTTCGTTGCCTATCGATCTCGTAAAAGATCATCTGGCTGAAAGAATATCTTTTATTATAAGTCAACGCAGTCATAGCAGACTGCATTGTCGCACCCATACCATCAGTGCCTGCCTTCCGTCCTGACATACATACGATCATGACGTGCATAAGGAAGCGCCACTGATCTAAAAGGAATCCCTTCCTCCGTTGTGTGTCCCCTAAGGGACCAGAATACCCCATCCTGAGGAACGCCCCATCACGGAATGGCGCAACAAACTCCGTTGGGTCATCCCTCGTCTCTACACCAAACCGCAACGCCACCCGTATTTGTTCAGAAGAAAACTGAACAACTTGACCGTTTACGGTGGCTCGCATAACCGGGGGCTCAACCCGGCAATCGTACTCTACCGTCTGCCAAAAGTCTTCAATATTCGGTAGGGAAATAGGCAGGGTAGTTGTTATTGCGTGATATATCCGGGAGCGCAGGAGAAAAGTAATTATCTCCCTGTAGTCCTCCACGCCCTTTGCATCTGGGTCAAGTGTTATGAACTGGTTATGAGCTGGGAAGAATTGTCTGTGATCATCACCGTCATCACCTGCATCTCCTGCACTTCCAACAGCAGCCATATCTGCACTAAACGAACCAAGTTAGATAAACGTTTAAGTTGTACACAAGTTCGTTTGATTACCAGGAGCGAAGTTGTGATCAAACCTGTATAGGCGAAGTTAAAGGTGAGGCGAAGTTGGGAACAACTTCGCTTCATCTATAAGTTCGTCTAATTAATGTTAAGTAAAATGGTCTGGGCGAAGTTAGTGATAACTTCGCCTCTTCACAACATCGCCTCAGGCGAAGATAAGGGTTAGGCGAAGTTGCGGATAACTTCGCCTCAGGCGAAATTAATCGTCAGGCGAAGTTGCGGATAACTTCGCCGAAACCCTAACTTCGCCTGAACTGAATCGGCGACTGTTAGCATTCCAAACATCCGGAAATCCGATGTTTCGGTAAAATTGACGATGAAGAACTCAATAACACTTGATATTAAGGTTATGTGGACGAAAAGTTTGTCCATGAACACATTAAACACAAGTTATAAAAGTCGGTTTTGAATCCGACGGACCAAGATCTCGAAGCGGTCGACATAAAGTTTGATAAACAAGAAAAAAACAGCTAACACGATGTACCGATAACACATACCGTGAAACGGTAACTGAAACTGAGAACAAAGAAAGAAATCGAAATCGAAAAGATCAAGTTCGCTGAAATATCGGAGAACAAGTTCGCTGTATATTGTAAATAATGAAAATTTACTGTTTGAAATCCTTATATAGGGTCAGAGTTGGTCAAGCGAAGTTACGGATAACTTCGCCTAGGCGAAGTTATCCACAAGTTTGCCTGATTCAACAACTTCGCCTTTATTTTCATAACCAAACCTTATAATTTTGAACAATTTGAATTAACTCTTTAAAACTTCCCGACATGATCAATTCTCAGTAACCAGTTAAAAAATAATACAACTACAAAACTAAGAAAAAATTATAAAATTTTAACGAATAAGGGATCAAATTTCAGTCTAGTCAGGGACCACCATGTTTTAGAAAAGATCCTAACGGAATCATACTAACTCCGTGACTGTCACATAGATCCGTGTTTAGCTGTATTATGACATAGAGAAACAGGTTGTACACATGTAAATAACTTAAAGTGGTTTTCATCGTTTCTGTGATACGAGTTAAGTTCAATTAAGCTCAAAAAATAAGTGGGCAACAACTCAGAGATTTTGATGCCTCCTATCTATTCTCAAAGCGTATTTGGCTTTCCCCAAGTCACCCCGAATTGACTTCGACCCATAGTGTCTGATTAACTTGTAAGTATTCTTTGTCTGCTTCCCGTACTCATTCTTACTCCATGATTGAGAAGTCTCGATATCTTGAACTCTCGAATGTTACAATAACTCATAAGTACTAAATTTTTTTTTTTATTTATTTATTTTTTTTTTAACAAACATACTTATAGACTTCGGAGTAATAGACAACTGCAAGTCCCGAATCTGGATCACTGCAGTGTCTTGAAACGCCTTCTTCACGGGAATCAGAACACTTACGGGCTCGCGTATGACTAGGTAATCACTTTTCTGCCTATCATGCGGAAAGATATAAACGAAGACATGAAAAACTCTTAAGTAGTTTCCACGTAAAATCAAGTATATTTAGTTTGTATCACATATACTTTTACACACCATTAAGAATTTACCTTGACATACAATGACTGTTCTAATGCCTTTTAAGCTTAAGAACTTCACTAGTTAAGCACACAAAATTAGTATAAACATCATTTTCCAAGGTTGGATCAATTTCCTGTTAAACATAGCAAATGAACTTCTTACGAAGTATTAGACTTGAAAAGTAATTTCATTTCCCTAAAAAATTTTGACTTCAATCGCCCCGATCACGTCAAAGTCTTCAGGTAAACGGCAATCCTGAAGATCCAATGGATCAACTGGACCGACCACATACAAGTATGTGTCCTTCTAACTAAGTATGAACGACTAATTTTCAGCGACCGAAAGAAAACACATCATAACCGCCCCGGTCACTTTCAGTCATCTGGTTAATGGCGACCCTCATTCTCTACAAGTAGAAACGAGGACCAAAACATATCCGAGGATATGTCCATCAAACTGAGGTAATCGACTAATTTTAAGCAATAGTGACGTTTTTTTTTTTTTTTAAATAAACACAAAAAACATGGTTACTCGGGATTGATCATCCCGTTCAGCTCAATTAGGTTTTGAAATCTGGATTTATCAAACGCTTTTGTAAATAAATCAGCGAAACTTTCTAGCGTATCGACCTTTTCGACCTTAATCAGTTTCTTCTCAGCACAATCCCGTATGAAATGATGACGAATGTCAATATGTTTAGTTTTACTATGTTTCACGGGATTGTTAACTACTGAGATGGCAGCAGTGTTATCAATAAAAATAGGAGTGAGTAAGAAATTCAGACCATAGTCGCGCAATTGTTGCTGAATCCACAAAACCTGAGAGCAGCAGTTGGATGCTGCCATATATTCAGCTTCGCATGTAGAGATTGCGACTGAAGTCTGTTTCTTGCACTGCCAGGAAACTAATTTTCCACCGAGAAACTGACATCCTCCTGTTGTCGACTTCCGACTCTGATTGCACCCTCCATAATCAGAATCTGTATAAGCAACCAGTTCCACGTCTCCTCCCTTCGGGTACCACAACCCTAGCTTTGGCTTGCCTTTGAGATACCGCAGAATCCTCTTCACACCCTTCATGTGAGATTCCTTTGGGTTTGCCTGAAAACGAGCACAAAGACAAACAGCAAACATTATATCAGGCCTAGAAGCAGTCAAATACATCAAAGAACCTATTATAGCCCGATACTGAGTTGGGTCCACATCTGCGTCACCGTCTATTTCAGCTCCCAACTTGTGGATGACGCAAATTGGAGTGTCAAATGGAGAACAGTCCTCCATCTTGAAGCGCTTGAGGACATCATGAACATATTTTGTTTGATGAATGAACATCCCATCCTTCTTTTGATCAACCTGCAATCCTAAAAAGAACGTTAGTTCACCCATAGCACTCATCTCAAATCTTTTCTTCATGACGGCCTCAAATTCCTGACACATGGAGACTCTTGATGCAGCAAATATGATGTCATCCACGTAGACTTGAACTAGCAGGAAGTCACTTCCATCTCTCTTCACAAACAGTGTGCTGTCAATCAAACCCCTTTCAAAACCATTCTCTAGCAAGTAGTCCGATAACGTTGAATACCAGGCACGAGGTGCCTGATGTAATCCATACAACGCCTTGCTCAACTTGTACACGTGATCAGGAAAGTCTGGGTTAGGAAAACCCGGAGGTTGCTCAACATACACAACCTCATCAACTTTCCCATTGAGGAACGCACTCTTCACGTCCAACTGAAACACTTTCATCTTCTTAAAAGCAGCAAACGCCAAAAACAATCTTATCGCTTCCAACCTGGCCACCGGAGCGAACACTTCATTATAATCTATCCCGTCTTGTTGATTAAAACCTTTAACGACCAACCTCGCCTTGTTTCTTATAATAATCCCCTTTTCATATCTCTTGCACTTAAACACCCATTTTGTGCCTATCGCATGCACATTCCTTGGTTTTTCAACCAAAGTCCAAACTTCCAACTTCTTAAATTGAGCCAACTCTTCTTGCATGGCCTCGAACCACGAGCTGTCCTTAAGAGCCATTTGATAATTTTTCGGTTCAATCTGGCTAATAAAGCATGAGTACAAACATTCGTTCATTATACCCGTTTCCTTAATGCTTGTATAAACACAGGTGTGCTCATTCAAGCTACTTCTGGTTTGTACACCGGAGGACACATCACCTATAACATTCTCCAAAGGGTGTTCTTTGTGAATTCTCGTGGTCGGAACAGCACCGACATGCAAATTATCTTCTAAATTAGAAGAGAGCTCATCAATGGTTGTTTCTGGCTGAGAGTGAAATGGATTGATAAACTCTTCTTCAGGAGAGACAGCAGGGGAACCGATAGAATTTGATGAGGAAGGTTGACAATCATCAAATAGCTGTCTATGTGCCAAATTTTCCTCCTCATCTAGAATCATCTTCGTAGCAACACGTTCTTCTTCTTCTGTACAAAACAAATCAGGTATGATAAAAGACTTGAAGAGCCTATCATAGTCGAAAATCCCAGGAGGTCTGATGCTCGGTCTTGGCGATCTGTAACTCGTAATGTCGGTGTTACATACCACCTCAACCTTGCCGTTCGTTGTATTAAAGACACGCCTGTTGGGAGTCCCAACTTCATAGCCGACTAAGATTCCTTCATCGGCTGCTTCACCAAACTTTGAATGTGCCTTTAAAATTGAACACGGGGACCCGAAAGCTTCAAGTCCATTGGGCTTTCTCCCATGCATAAGCTCGTAGCATGTTTTATTAAGTCTTTTTACCGTTAAAACTCTATTCAGTACATAGCAAGCTGTAGAAACAGCTTCAGCCCAGAACACCACCGGAAGCTTCGAATCAGCCAGCATAGTTCTGGCTCCTTCAATTAAAGTTCTATTCTTCCTTTCAGCCACTCCATTCTGTTGCGGAGTATACGGAGCGCTGAATTGGTGTTCAATCCCTCTTGACAGACAGAAGATCTCCATTTCAAAATTTTTAAACTCGGAACCATTGTCACTTCTGATGAACTTCACTCGTTTATCCATAATGTTCTCAACTTTGGTAATCAGATTCTTCACCATTTGAGCCGTTTCGTCCTTTGATTTCAGGAAGTATACCCACGAGTATCGTGAGTAGTCATCAGTGATCACCAAGCAATAAGTTGTACCACCTAGACTTCTTACATTCACAGGACCGAAGAGATCCATGTGAAGCAGCTCTAGTGTACTGGCAATTGAATTTACTTGGTGAGATGGGACTTCTTGTGCTGCTTTCCCTTTTTGCACGCAAGACATTTGTCTTCAAAATTGAAACTTTTTAAGGGAACACCTAACACAAGCCCATGTCTGACAATATGGTTCATCTTCCGAAGATGAATGTGCCCCATTCTCCTGTGCCACAGTTCAGATTCCGATTCGCTTGCTTTCGTCAAAAGGCACGATTCTTCCGTTGACATTTCAGTTGAACTTAAATCCATCATATACGTATTTCGATCACGTGGAGCCTTCATTACTATCCACTCCTCTGGTATTTGAAAACCAGGCTTCAACACAATCGCATCAGTCTTCGTGAAGTGTACGGTATAATCTTTATCACAAATCTGCGACACACTCAGCAGATTGTGCTTCAGTTCTTCAACAAAGTTCACATTTTCTAACGTCATCTTCCCGTTAGTTACCATACCCCTTCCTGTTATTTTGCCTCCACTCTCACCGGCAAAACTGACTCTTGCTCCTTGAACAGGTTTTAAATCTTGTAACAAATCCTTGTTACCAGTCATGTGCCGGGAACAGCCGCTGTCCACAACCCAAAGATTATTGGACGCCCTGTTCAACTGTTCCTGCACAAACATAAGAGATTATTAAAATTTGGGGACCCAAGACCTCTTGGTCTTGGGTCGATTAACCTTCTTAACAGAACTCACACACCTTGGCTGACCAAAGTTAGCATTAGAAAAATTTCCACGAGTCCTAACAGGATACCTCCTTGGAGACTGATAGTGAGGCCAACCAAACCGACGTACATTAAGAGAATCAAAAGAATTATAGCATTTGGTTTGGTTATTAGTAGTGTAAAAACAAGATGTGTTTCTTTGAAAACCTGTATTATCTCTCAAATTTGAATGGTTTTCATTTTTAACATTTAAACGATTACCAAAAACCTTAGTCTCAGTTTTCGAGGGCCTCACCTCTCTTAAACGCTGCTTCAGAGGGCAATCAGCAACAAGGTGCCCTGTTTGATTACATCTAAAACAACACCTATGTTCAGCTTTCTTTTCAGCAGATGTTTTAGATGTGGAGGCAGTATTACCAACCGTACGTCTCACATAAGGTGGGACATATGGGTTGAGTGGAGTACTCCTTTTAGTTGATTTAACTTTTTCTCCACTAGTGGGTAACACTTCCTTCTCTTTTGTCTTACCCGATTCGGATGACTTATCCGAATCAGATGAGACTGGACTTGAAATAGAAATTTTAACTTTTGAGACAGGCGAACTTGTTTCGCCTTTACTAACTTCCGGTACTTTACCAGTTTCCTTAGCAGGACCTGTCTGATCAGCTACAAAATTAACAGATTCATGAACACTAGGATTGAAAGTATAATTATGGTTATAAAGTGGTGGAACCTCATGGTAACCAATTCCTCCCCTCTTAGGTGAGGAACCTTGATCACTAACGAGGTGATCAAGAATAGCAGAGGAATTCCGGAATTGCTCCAGTTTCCCATTTAGTTCCACCACTTTTACCTGGTGATCAGCAATCTGTTTTTCTTTCTCAGCGATTAACTTGGTTTTCTCTTCTAAAACCTCGTAGCTTAGATCGATCACATCAATTTTCTCAGCTAATTTTGTTTTAAAACTTTTAACGTCTTTTTCACAAGCTTTAATTTTTATTTTATAATTATTTTCTCTTGTCTTTGTGAAGTGATGATCTTCTTTCAAGGTTTTAAATTCGGCATCCAACTTAACATACTGATCAGTAATTGTAGCAAGCTGTTCAGACAAGTTCTCACATTTAGTACAGACAGGTTTAGTACATACGTCGGAGTTCTGGTCATTAGCCATGAATGCTTTTTCATTTTCAGCAGCTTTCATACATTCTTCAGCTGCAACCTTCGCCGTGTGTGCCTGCTCAAAGAGTTCTCCAGAGAACATGTTCCAGTTGTATTCACCAGCATCAGACATCATGGCATTATTCCCATTGTTATTTCCACTTTGCTGTGTAGTCCTCCCCTGACTACGTTCTACACGTGCATTAGTGCACTCCTTTGCAAAGTGTCCATTTTGTTGACAATTGTAACACCTCACCCTTGACTTATCAAATCCTGGCTTTCCACCTATGAACTTTCTGCCAGTCTTCTTCATGAAACGCTTCACTCTTCTGACTATCATCGCCATCTGCCACTGCAGATCCATCTCCTCCAGATCATCAGGATCGATCTTGTCATAGTCTTCTTCCAAAGCAGCAGGGTCCACAATCTTCCCTTGTATGTAGTTCTCGTAAGAAGCAATAAAAGATGCATAGAGTGCAAACTGCTCTTCAGCAGATTTGACACTCATGGGCATCTTAGAGTAGTTATTGCTTGAAGCACTGGGAGAGAAACTACTCTTGGATGCTTGAGGTTTCGAAGCACTTGATCCTCCAGTAACAAAGCAAACATCACCGTTCATGTTTACTGACACATTTCCTTCATGAGAAGAGTTAGAACCTGACTCTCCTTTGGAGTAGTAAGCAGCAGATTCAGACTTCGAACTTGAGCCTGAGTTAACTTTGGCACCATACATACCAGGGTCTTGAACCTGATCCGTTGGTGTCTCTTTACGAACCATATTAAGCTCAAAGGTTCTGAGCTTGTTTACTGCTGTCTCCAAGTCATAATCAGGAAAGTCTTTGTCTTCCCTCATTAGAACAGTGTACATTTCCCACTTCGGTGGGAGAGCATCGAGAAGCTTCTCAACTATTTCCTCCTCTCTGTAAGCAATAGAATAGTTGTTCAGCTCTGTCATTAGATGACAATATCGGGTGATAATATTATCGAGCGATTCGTTCTTCAAATACTTGAAGACAGAGAATTGAGCCTTTAACAGCTTAATCTTCGAGGCACGAATACCCACGTTCCCTTCGAATCTATTCTCAAGAGCATCCCAAAGCTCTCGTGCAGAAGTGTACTTCCTGAATGTATGGAGAATCTCTTGAGGAAGAGCCATAGTAATTGCAGCATGGGCCTTGCTCTCGGCCTCATACATCTTTTTCTCTTCTTCCTCCATCTTGCTGTACTTCTTTACCACATCCCGACCTTCGTATTCCATTGTCGGTGGAATATATCCATCCTGGATGCACACCCACATCTTTGCATCCTGGTATTTAATATACTGAATGAACCTATCCTTCCACGCCACAAAGTCGGTTCCTTTCATCAACCTTGGGGCCTTCGTAGCCGACCCCGCTTCAACTTCCATTTTGACTAACTCTGAGATGTTAATCGGCGACATCTTCTCGAAAACAAGAAACACCCGAAAAAACAAAAATTCTTCCAAACAGTACTATAGGCGAAGTTAAGGATAACTTCGCTTAAGTGTTAACTTCGCTGGAAAATCCCTAAATTCGCGTGACTTGGCGAAGTTGAGAATAACTTCGCTTAAGGTAAGCGAACTTAGGAGGTAAGCGAAGTTGAGGTTAACTTCGCTTAGGCGAACTTATGAGGTAGGCGAAATTGTGGTTAACTTCGCTCAACCTTATATCTTCGCCGAAACCCTACTTCCAGCGTCGGCAACTTCGCCTGAAGAACAACAACTTCGCCCGAAGAACACTGAAAATATTCAGATCTGTTTTCGACGATTTAGCAGTTTCCGGTCGGTGTGACGGCTTGAATATGACTGTATAAGGTGAGTATAACACAATATCAACGAAAACGCGTCCCGCGAATAGGTCAAACGAGACGTTTTCTACACCCGCGTGAAATCCTGAACCACACAATCGAGCCAAAGCTCTGATACCAATTGTAGGTTCCCGGACGGATCTTACACGGGATATCGCTATCTACGTAGGTGCGGAATCCCTGCGTAGGTAGTTACGAGCGTAGAATACGTAAAACAATCACACGCGATACAAACGAACACGTTATATAATATAACTTGAAACACGTCTATTACAGACTCTATCTCTCGTCTATGGACTTACTGAATTACACGTGATTAACCAAAAACTATATCTCTTAACCGTAAACCCGTAGGCTATATAAATACACGACAACTTCGCCTCAGGCGAAGTTGTCAGTAACTTCGCTCGTTGAACAAGTTCGCCTAGGCGAACTTGTCGACAACTTCGCTTGTTCAACAAGTTTGCCTAAGCGAACTTGTTGACAACTTCGCTTACATACATAAACATAAACTTAAACATAATTACATTACAGACTCGATTACAAACGCTAGACTATGAACTACTGACATTTATGTACCAACAAATAGTGCCTCCAGATCTTAAGTGCGAAAATAACCGCGCCCAGTTCCAAGTCATGGGTGGTGTAATTCTTCTCGTGCACCTTTAATTGTCGAGAAGCGTATGCTATGACTTTGTTTCTTTGCATAAGTATGCATCCTAAACCTTTTCGGGAAGCGTCACAATAATTGACGGATTTCTTTCGGTGACTTCGGGGCTTACCAGATCATCAGTTCCTTCTAGAAGACTCAGTATTGGGGCTTGACATAGTTTCTGTTTCAGCAATTGAAAGGTTGGACTATGCTAGCAAAGTTAGCAATAAAGCGCCGATAATACCCAACTAATCCCAAAAATTGACGGATTTCTTTCGGTGACTTTGGGGATTGCCAATTTTTGATGGCTTCAATCTTACTCGGATCTACATGGATTCCGTGTCGATTAACAACATGTCCTAAAAATTGAACCTCTTGTAGCCAGAATTCACATTTTGAAAATTTGGCATACAACTTTTTCTGCCTCAACAACTCCATAATGGTTCCTAAGTGTTGATTGTGGTCCTCTTTGGTTTCTGAATATATCAAAATGTCATCAATAAACACGATAACATTTGTCGAGGTATGGTTTACAAACTCGATTCATAAGATCCATGAAAACTGCGGGAGCATTAGTCAGTCCGAACGGCATAACTAAGAATTCGTAGTGGCCATAACGAGTTCGGAACGCCGTTTTAGACACATCTTCCTCTTGAATTCTAACTTGATGGTAACTAGATTGAATGTCAATTTTCGAGAAATAGTTTGCCCCTTGAAGTTGGTCGAACAAGTCGTCTATTTGTGGAAGAGGGTATCGGTTTTTTATGGTAACTTTGTTTAATTCCCGGTAATCGATGCACATTCTAAAACTTCCATCTTTATTCTTCATGAATAGTACCAGTGCTCCCTAAGGAGAATAACTAGGACGTATGAAAACCTTATCTAACAACTCCTGTAACTGGTTGGATAATTCTTGCATTTAAGAGGGTGCCAGTCGATAAGGTGCCTTAGCAATAGGGGCTGATCCTGGGATTAAGTCAATATGGAATTCAACCTGTCGGTTCGGTGGTAATCCAGGTAGATCATCGAGAAAGATATCGGGGTATTCACGTACAACGGGGATATCTTCATTGTGTTTTTCCTCAGGGTTCTTTATTGTCGCGTTTGCCAAAAATGCCATACAACCTTGGCGTAAACATTTCAACACTTTGAGATGAGACACGAGAGGTAATATCAAACCGAACTTATCTCCCTATACCACAATCATTTCACCATCCGATAGGGGAATTTTAACTCTCTTGTCATTACACAAATCTCTGCCTTATACTTGGTTAACCAGCCCATGCCGACTATAATATCGAAACTTCCTAACTCTACTAGGAGTAGGTCAATAAGGAATGGATGGTCATTTAGAATATTGGAACAGTTTTGGATTATTTGGTTGATAGTTATAGAGTTATCGTTAGCGAGTTCTATAGTATAGGGATTTGTTACTTCACTAACTGGCATATTTCCCAAGGATTTTAAACTAGTGGAAACAAAGCTTCTATCGGCACCCGTGTCAAATAATACAGAAGCATATTGATCAGAGACTATAAATGTACCTGTCACCATGTTCGGGTCTTGTCGTGCTACTCTTGAACCAATAACAAACGCGCGTCCCCTAGGCGCATTTGAAGTCGATGCTTGGTTCGGTCTAGCAATTGCCCTTGGATTCAACTTGGGGCAATTTCTTCTAATATGTTATGTACTATCGCATTCATAACAGACACGGTAGGTTGTTGCGGCTGAAGTCTGTTGGATAGGTTGTTGGCAGATTGGCTGAGGTCTAGGTGGCTGTGGACGACGAGGTTGAGTTTCTTGGTTTGATCGGTTCACAATTTTTGCACCTGCTCTATAATTAGGGGCATAATGCCCAGTTCTGCTACATTTCTGGCATACTAGCAGTCTGCATTCTCCCACATGATGGTAATTACATTTATCGCACTTTGGCAAGGGTCCCTTATACCTGTCTTGCTTCGTATCTGAACCAGTTATAGTATAATTTCTTATTGTCGGACGTGCACATTTGCTTGATTATCCTCCTTGTGCTCTCGTCCCGTAGTCAGTTCATTTCATACCCACTAATTCTCCGTTCATTCTCAATACTCCGCTGCTTACCAAATCAAAAGTCACAATTCCGGCTTGAGTAACGGCATTTTCAAATGACGTGTGACCTACAGAGTTTACCAGACTCCTCACTTCTGGGGCTAAACCCCAAATATGACGTTTGATTCATTTGTCTTCAGGAGTTACTAACCAGGGTACTAAGCGAGTCAGTTCGTTAAGGCGGTTTGTATACCCCAAATGATCCGGTCCTTTCATTTCTAAGCTCCAAAGTTCATGTTCTAACCTTTGTATTTCATTCTTTGGGCAAAAATGTTCTAGCATCAATGTTTTGAGTTCAGCCCATGTCATGTGATTATCCGTATCTTGACCTTTTATTTGCACCGTAGTATTCCACCACATTAATGCGTGATCAGTAAATGTAGAGGCAACATACTTGACAATGTTTTCGGGTGGACAATTGCTGATATTGAGGACAGATTTAGTCTTCTCGATCCATTTGATCAACCCGTTTGGCCCTTCGGTGCCTTTGAATTCGATCGATTTACAGGCCATAAAGTTTTTGATAGAGTATTCTCTCCGAGGGGGATTAGGGTTGTTATTGTTAATTTTTGGGTTCAGTGGAGGATTATTGTTGTTGACATTATTTGCATCAGGTGGGGGATTACTTGCATTGGGAGGGGCATTTGTAATAGGCGGGGGATTATTATTTGTGACAGTTTTAGTGTTGATTGGGGGAGCATTATTGATTGGTTGTTGGTTTGTTTGTATATTTGCATTTACACCAGCAGTTACTTGTGTTACAATAAGTGGAATCACTGCCTACATTTGCCAAGCAATCATCTCGGCAATTTCTGCTTCAGTCATAGGGATTGCTTTCTTTGTGGCCATTCTATAATGATAATCAAATATAAGCCAATTAATACTAATTTCAATACATGGCACATTGTAACAATAATCACCATAAAAGTTGTCAGATAACATACTGGTATTTCACAACTGTTCTGTACATTGATAACAAAAGGTACATAGACTTAGCCTGATAAAGGCAGTGCTTGCCTGTATATATCAAAATCTGTCACTAAGTGACTGCTAGACTTAACCTTGTAAGGGTCAGTGCTTGTAATAATACATAAAATCATAGTCCATGTCAGCATAACATACTACTATATACATACATGGAGTGTCAACAGTTCACATATACTAGTCCGTAACATCCTACATCTCTCCATACAAACAATGGACTAACCATAAAAATAAAAACAACAACACCGTGATCACCCAGTAACAGCTCCACAGTCAGACTGTCACCCTATCCAAACACCAACGGTGGTAGGCATCTGACTGCTGCAAGTTCAGAACTATCTGCTGCAATGTCAATAAGCACTTGGTCACGTCTCTCCTCCACTGGTTAATGTTAGCTATGGCTATCAAGTGGTCTATCACACGGTCTGTCAGGACAGCCATCAAATACTTGTTTCCTACGTTTGGGAGATCAAGGCCAGAGGTAGGTATACTCAGCGAACGGGAAGATGATGTATCTATCAAAGGACGTGAAGGTCCTCCCCGATAGTCGGTAGATCTGAATGGAATTGAGGTAGGGTCAATTCGGGTTACCCAAATTCGAGCAGTCTGTCGGACTCGTGCAGTAGTTGAAGTCGTCGGGGACAGATGAATAGGCGGAGTAGGTGATCTGGCTACTCTAGCAGGTGAATGGTACTGACTAGTAACTTCGTCTTGGCC
The DNA here is from genome assembly GCF_021521415.1 of Bidens hawaiensis. Classification (NCBI taxonomy): domain Eukaryota; kingdom Viridiplantae; phylum Streptophyta; class Magnoliopsida; order Asterales; family Asteraceae; genus Bidens; species Bidens hawaiensis. Next base: position 585,207 of record NW_027491074.1, on the reverse strand, counting down.
TCTGCGTTGTGACCTGGGTGGGTAACTATCGCATCTGTAGCCGGACAGGTTTGGCACATTATTGGGTAGCTCTCTACAAATTATTTCTTCTTCAACCTCTTCCTCATCCTCCTCCGGATCTTCCTCCGGATCCTCTTCTGGGTCCTCCTCTGGATCCTCCTCTTCAACAGATATTACCGGTTCTTCTTCGGGTACATAGTCGTTATTCCTTCCCATGCCTCTGCACAAAGGTTAGTTATAAGAATAATATTATTACTAGGGTGAACTATTGTCGGGAAGGTTAGTTAATTAAGCCAAATTTAATATTAATTATATTTCAATATAATATTAGTTTTCTTAAAATTTTAATTATAACTAGAAGTAATATTGAATATTGTTAATACATGTTTTGTACGTCTCGATCTTTATCTGGGTTATTAATGTAATAGATTAATGTAAATATGCCTAAATGTAAGGCACATTCGTTACCCTGTAACGAATGTGTCACATTCGTCTAATGTATGTCCCATTCATAAACCCAGATTAACGAATGGAACATAACGAATGTTGGCCATTCGCTGTCTTTAATGTAATAACGAATAAGGATGTTTATTCGTTAAGTAAGTGTAACGAATGACTCATTCATTAAGTCTATCTTAACGAATGAGGTCTTCTTCCTATTTAAACCCCTGTATCTATTCATTAAAAAAACAGTTTTGATTATTCCTTGATTCTCTCTCGTTACTCTGTCCATTTATCCTCTCAATACACACATCATACATATTAACGTATACAACACTAATCGTATCCTAATCAGCAAATGCATCGTTATTATCTACAGATCTAGATTGTTTTAAGCTCTAACAAGTGGTATCAGAGCATAGGGATCTGATCTACCACGCTATTAGTTGATTTAAGTATTATAATTGAGTTCAATTGATTCGTTACATGAGTAATTGATGGAGTTTGAAGTTCAATTGACGATTTGTGAAACAGAGACTGATTTGAATGAAGAATTGAACAAGTCTGACATTTGTATGTTAGTTCGGACTAGGTAAATGAGGTTTGGATTTGGTTTAGACACCGTTTTATAAAGGTTTAAGGTGATTTAAGTTTGATTCGGACGGATTTGAAGTTTGAAATTGGTGTTCTGACCTGATGAAGATTCTTTCGTTATGATGAATACTCATTCGTTAAGATGAATACTGATTCGTTAAGGCTCTAACTGCCCGTTCGTTCAATTCTAAACGGCTCCTTCGTTAAAGTTTCAACATCATTCGCTAAACCCCATTCTCTAAAACTCATTCGTTGAGCCTTTAACGAATATCACACATGCGTTAAAATAATTCTCATTTAACGAATATCACTCATTTGTTAAAGCAATTCGTTAAGTAATTTTCTCATTCGTTACAGAGTCCATTCGTGTGAACAGTAAACAATTAACTTTGAAGATTTGACAAAATTTCCCCTTGAAGTTTAAAAAGTTGTTTCCTCAGGGCTTCGCAAAACGCGTCTTACTATGTGTTAGCCTCTCTGAACGTATTATTGCAATAGATGCTAACCATGGATAATGAAATCGGAAGTCATAACAAATGTCCCAAATTGTTAAAATTGTCAGACTTTGCTCGCTGGGAACCAAGGTTCCGTGCTCCTTTGGGATCTGTGCATCCTAGTAGTGTACGGTTTCTCGACGATGTGTGTGCAGCACCATTGATTGGAAGTGACAATATGGGGTGGACTCTGAAAGCATTCAAAGATTATGAGACTCAAGAGTTAAAAGATTTTGAGAGTGAAACTAAAGCGTACTCAACTCTCACCATGGCATTACCAGAACAGATTTTTCATCAATATAGTACCATCAAGATCTGTGCTTCTTTGTTCACAACTTTGAAAACGAGAAGTTTGGGAAACACTCTTGAGAGTAAGAAGACTCTTGTAAAATTTCAATTTAGAAATTTTATTTTGATGAAAAACGAGATAGTTGAAGAGATGATTAACCGATTTAGTCATCTGATTGTGGAGATGTCCAGTGTCAATCTTGAGCCAACGGAAACAGATAAGATTGATACAATGAAGAATGCGTTACCTTCTTCATATTCGACTTTCTTACTTGTATTGAAAGAAAACGGTTTCTTTCAAAACACTGAGCTTACGGCTGTGCAATTTATCAACAAGATCGAAGAAAGGGAGTTTGATATCAAATGTCAAAACTCATTGAAAGAAACTCAAAACCAGCATTCTTCAACACAAAACCCTTTACTTTATGGAGGTGCTTTGCCTGCAAATCATTCTTCAAGTTCTGTGCCTATCAATGCGTTCTTTGCTCAATCTCAAGACGATCCTAATGTAAACTGTTCTCCTAATGTATGTTTTATGGATAAAGGAGAGAATGCAAACTCAAATGCTCATCCATCAAGCTTGTCTAAAGTAAATCTGCAAGAAGCTGAACAACAGTTCGCATTTGTGTGTGCGTTCATGACTTCTTATGAACAACTTGTTGGAAGCAAGATTGCTATAAGCGAACTGACAGATGTACATTATGATCGAATCGACCTGGATAATCTTGAATTAATGGACCTTAAATGGAACATGGCTTTGATCGTTCGTAAAGTCAAGAAGTTTATGCAACGAACTGGGAAAGATCTCCCTACGTTGAATAAAAGGGTCGGATTTGACAAACTGAAGGTGAAATGTTACAATTGCGGGGATTTTGGCCATTTTTCCAAAGAATGTGATAAGCTAAGAAAGGAATATTCTGGGCCACGCAATTCTGAACGTTCTTCAGGAAAGAATTCATCTGGTGGGGATAAGAGTAAAACGACTGCATCTGGTGACCAAGATAAATCTCTTGCTACTCAAGCTCTAGTGGTTAATGAAAGTTGTTGATTGGTCTCAACGTCTGTTGGGAAATCAAGCAAATGTGGCTATTGTTGAACCAGTAGAGAAATTCAAAGATGCTAGCAGTGATAATGTATCTGAGGGAACTGATTTTTCTGATTCTGAGACAGATACTGATCAAAACCTGTCTTCTCGAACTGAATCAATCCCTGATCAAGTTGAATCTTATGCATTGATGAGGTATGTGTTTAACCTCAAACTAATGTATCTGAATCTTTAACTAAAGTGACTGATTGTGCTGAATGTGCTGTATTTAAAGCCAAACTTGAAACTGCCTTAAATCAGAACAATACTGTCACAAAAGATCACTTTATGATCAATGAATGCTACAAACAGAAAACAAAATTGCTAGAGCAATCAACTATTAAAATTCAAAAACTATCTGAAAGAAATCATGATCTTAAAGCTAAGGTTCAGTGTAAGATCATCGAAGTTGATCAACATTTTAAGGAGATTTTTCGACTCCGAACTTTTATTTCCAATCTCGAAAATGAAGTAATCGAACTTAAAAATAAGCTTGTAAAATTCAGAGATTCTTCATTTCTTTTAAATGAAATAATCGAAGTTAACCATTCACATAAGAAAAATGGAAAACAAGGTTTGGGATATGTCATAATTCCACGTCCTTTTAAGAATGATTACAGTAGCATTCCCGATGTGGAAAAATGTTCAGATATGTCTACTGTTAAATCTGAAAATATTGTTACAACTGAAACTACTCGTGAACCAATTCACGTGAAAAGTAAAAATGTTTTCACCAAAAATGAATTGGATGGTTCAATCGAGGAGTTGACTGAACCAAATGAGATTGTCAAACAAAGATATACCAGTTGACAATCACATTCTGTGTGAATCTGAAGATTTTGAATAAGCAGTGTATGATTCAAAGTCCTTGGGTGTTTCATCAAACCCTTCAGAAATTCCTAACGTAATTTCTAAGGTAACATCTAATGTATCTCAATCAGACAAGCCTTCGGTGTCTGATGAGGAGTTAACGAGATTCATTAATCCTAAACCAAAAGCTTCAAGTGGAAAGATTTTTAAATTAAAGGGTTTATCAAAAATGTTCTCAGACAAGGAAGTTCCTTTGAACCTTCTTAAACCTGAAATGATTGAAAGTGTATATCAAGATGATACTTCAAAAGTTACCGAACTTGAACAAAAATTTTTTCAATCAAAAACTGCTAATGTTCAAGTGAAATCTCAACGTAATGTTTTCAAGCACATTAAATTTGTCAAATCTTCAGAATTGGAAAATTCTTCGAATTCAACAAATCTTGAATTTTATAAAAAAAAAATAGGTTTAAAACATGAAGTTCCAATGTCGGTAACGTTTGAGAAAACCAAAGATGATATTCGTCAATCTTTGCTGTCAAAGACTACCTGTGCTTCACCATCAAAATCTTTGGACTCTCGATTATGTTTCAAGTGTGGTGAACCTGGTCATGTTTCCTAAAAGTGTAAAACAAAGATAGATGATATCAAAAGTCCATTAACTCGAAAGACTGATTTGTTTCCACACATAACAGAAAATCAAGTTGATGAGTGTGTTATAATGTATTCGAATGTTAATCCGAAGAAAGTTATTCGGATTGATTTGGTTAATTTATCAACAAATGTGTTGACCATGCTCAACCTATTTGTTGAAACACTGATTCGGGTAGAATATGTGATGGCTACTTAAAGAAGAAAAACAGTACCGAATACAAGTGTTAAGTTATCATATTCTTTGAAAGTCTCAAAGGGAGAGCCCAAGACTGAAGCTTGGGCTGGCTTTTTGAACTAATCATTTTACTTATTTGTGCAGGGCACATCTAGGTCCGTGTCCAATTACAAATGGATATTGGATAGTGGATGTTCTCGGCATATCACCGGCAACCTAGATCTTCTGAATAACGTCAAAGATATTCAATGGGGTTATGTTGCGTTTGCTGGTAACCGTGGTGGAATGATTATGAAAGAGGGAGAAGTTTCAAACGGGAAAGTGACATTTGAAAAGGTTAATTATTGTGAAAAGGTGGATCATAATCTGTTGAGCGTGTCACAGATTTGTGATAAGAAATTTACCACTATTTTCACTGACAAGGAATGTGTCATCCTTCAGCCGGGATACACGATTCCTGAAGACATGGTTGTCATGCGATCACCTCGATAAAATGATATTTATATACTTGACATGAGTTATGATGTGCCAGTTTCACCCTCAGCTACTTGCTTCGTATCAAAAGATACTGAAAAAGATTCTATTCTTTGGTATTGACGTATGGGACACATTCACTTACGAAAGATGAACTTTCTTATGGCAAATGAGTTAGTGGATGTTGTGTCCCTCAATCACTTCAAGTTCAATGATCACTGCGTCGCGTGCAAGAAAGGGAAACAAAAGAAGAAATCACATCCAAGCAAGTCACTAAATACGATCTTTACTCCTCTAGAACGAATTCATATGGGTCTCTTCGGTCCGGTGAACCATGCCAGTATTGCTGGTGATTTTTACTGTTTGGTAGTGACGGATGATTTCTCACAGTACTCATGGGTGTTATTTATGGGATCGAAGGATCAGACTCCTGTCTTAATTCAGAATCTTATCACAAAGATCGAATCACTTTACAAACTGAAAGTGAGACGAATTCGTAGTGACAACGGAACTGAACTCAGGAATAATATATTGGATTTCTTTTTCATTCAGAAAGGAATTCATCGGGAATTCAGTGCACCTTATGTTCCTCAACATAATGGTGTTTCTGAAAGAAAGAATCATACGCTGATTGAAACTGCAAGAACGATCCTTGCTGATTCAAAGCTACCTGTTCAATTCTGGAACAAAGCTGTGAATACCACATGCTACACACTGAATCGTGTACTAACTGTAAAGAAGACGAGTTACGAGCTTCTAAATAATCGTAAGCCGAACTTAAAATATTTGGAGCCATTCGGGTGTCCGTGTACTGTTTTGAAGAGAGATGCTGGAAAGTTCGATGAGAAAGCTTTTGAGGGTTATTTCTTGGGATACAACTCTCCTAAGAAGCGGATATTCAATATCTCTTCAGGTTGTGTGGAAAAATGGTATCACGTTGATTGCCAAAGTTATACAACTCCACCAAATGGTAGGGGTCCAGATTGGATGTTCGATTACGATGGGTTATTTAATTCGTTTACGTCAGTGGTTGAAGAAGTACATGAAGATCTTATTAGATGTCTTCCGATGTCAAGGTCTTCTTCGGTTGATGTGAATGACTCTCCTAACGTATCAGAGACATCGAACGACGTTTCTGAATCTTCCGATGATGCTGATTTTGTGGACTCGTCGTCTGTTATGTTAGATGAAGCTCTAGAGAGAACTGAGCTAATTCTTATTAGTGATGATTCACCGACTGTCTCTTTGCGAAAATATTACCAATTTGGGTAATAACGTATATGTCTCTGCCAATCCTTCCTTAAGGATTCATTCGAGTCATCCGCAGGAACAGATAATTGGTGATGTGAACGATGGGGTTCGCACAAGACACCAATTAGCTAATGTAAGTGATGGTCAAGTTGATTGTAATGTATCTCCTACCAAGGATTCGATAGTTTGTGCTTATGCGGGTTTGCACTCTTCGGGTATCCTTAGTATCGCACAATACACCTGCTTCCTATCACAGATAGAACCGACAAGTGTCGCAATGGCACTCAAGGAACCGTCATGGGTTGAAGCTATGCAGGAGGAGCTGCAACAGTTTATACCGACTGGGTATGGGACTTGATAGATAAACCCGATCGCGTAAAGAAGGCGATTCCAACTAAATGGGTCTTTAAGTGCAAAAAGGACGACCACGGGGTAATCGTGAGAAACAAGGCACGATCGGTCGTACTTGGATATAATCGACAAGAAGGCATAGATTACACTGAAGTATATGCTCCGGTGGCACGACTAGAGGCTATACGTATCTTTCTTGCCTATGCAACCTATAAGAATTTTAAGGTTTATCAAATGGATGTGAAATCGGCATTCTTAAATGGAGCTATTCATGAAGAAGTATACGTGAAGCAGCCTCCTGGTTTCGAGGATCCAGACTTTCCCGAGCGTGTTTATCGGTTAAACAAGGCTCTTTATGGTTTACATCAGGCCCTAAGAGCCTGGTACAGCACGTTGGCTGACCATTTGCTAGAGAGTGGATTCACAAGAGGGACTATGGATTGTACGTTATTTTATAAGAACGTGGGTGATGATTTGCTCCTTCGTCCAAATCTATGTGGATGACATAATCTTTGGTTCGAGGAACGACAGCTTGTGTAAAGATTTTGAAAAGACGATGCAAACCAAATTCGAGATGAGCTCGATGAGAGAGATGAACTTTTTTTTAGGATTGCAAGTTCATCAGTCTGATTCCGGGATTTTTATCCATCAGACAAAATATGTTAACGATGTCTTGAGCCGATTCAAGATATTTGACGGCAAAATTCCTTCGACACCTCTTCACGTAGGTCACAATTTATCACCGGATTAATTGGAGGATATCGTTGATCCTACCCTATATCGTGCTATAATTGGTTCTGTCATGTATTTGACTGCATCACGACCTGATATTATGTTTGCTGTTTGTTTGTGTGCTAGGTACGAATCGAGTCTCCGAGTGACTCACCTGGTGGCAGTAAAGCGCATCTTACATTATCTGAGGGGAAATCCAGACATCGGGTTATGGTACCCCAAAGACGATAAGTTCGATCTCACCGCGTTTACTGATTCGGACTACGGAGGATGCAAAATCAACTTCAAGTCTACATCAGCGGGTTATCAATTTTAGGAAACCGGCTTGTTTCCTGGCAGTGTAAGAAGCAGACAACGGTCTCAACTTCAACAGCCGAAGCGGAGTATGTGGCGGCCTCGAGTTGTTGCTCACAGGTTCTATGGATCCAGCAACACTTGCGGGATTACGGTTTGAAGATTGTTACTACTCCCATTTATATTGATAATTCTGCTACAACCTCAATCACTAAAAATCCAGTTCACCATTCGAAAACCAAACATATTGAAATCCGCTATCACTTCATACGTGATTATTTTGAAAAGAAATTAATATAAATTGATAAAATTCACACGGATTTTCAAAAGGCTGATCTTTATACCAAAGCACTTGAACAAACACGTTTTCAATATCTGCTGGGTATAAATGGTTTAAAAACATTACAGGATATTCAAAAGCTTGGTTAAATCATTTTATTTATGATTTTATTTTCAATTTCTGATGTTTTTAGGGGGAGAAATATATAAAATCCAAAAATATTGTGTTTTTAGTTTTGTACAGAGAAAATTAAAAACTCCAATGTCACACCCCGACTAGCACAATGCGGAAACGTAAAACGGGAATGTAACAGACACCTATTGTATCAACACATTGTTTATAAAGCAACATTACAAACTAATTCACAATATATTACATTTCCTTGTTCTATCATCATTTTACAGTCTAGGTGATACAAACCAAACTAGTTCATTAACTATACGATCTTACTACTAACTTCCTTGCTTTTATTCACATAGAATCAACCACACACCTTGGGCAAGTAACAGATCACCAAATCATTCCGATTTAGGTACACCTGAAAAGCAGCTTAAAACTGGTCAACTACTAGAGTTGGTGAGTTTCACGAGTTTCAAGAAAACAGTCATGAGTATTCACAAGTTAACACTTGTAATCATGAAATAAGTATGTACGTATGTAAATGATGTAATTATGCTAAGCTAAAGTGAAGCCTTGACTGTATGTGCTGCGTGCATCCATTTCCCACGCTCAATCAACCACTGTGGCTCCCCTTCCGCCCACAGCATGCCCCGTTAGCTATGTCTAACACTACATAGCCTGTTTGTATAAATATGGTCATGTGCATACGGCGCTATGTGACACGGCAACCAGGCCGATTCCGTCTGGGTTTGTCAAACCAATAGTATTATTCACAAGCCACCGGCTCGAAGTTAATCACTGTGATCCTGGGGACTTTCGTGTGTTAGCATTTAGATAATTCACATCAATACATGTTTCAGGTATGTATATGTAATCAAACATGCTTTTCACCCCAAAAGTTCGTAAACAAGTTTAGAAGTGAACTCACTGTTTAGTAGATAATCTGTAGCACGTCGGTTCAAGGTTTGTATAACTTACAATGACGGTTTCCTATAATCAGTATTATAATAATATTAATAATTTAATATTATTATAATCTCCATACTAAACTGGGCTGTATAACTAATCTTGGTATAGCTGGAACGCCCAGAAAGTGGCAATAGGCTTAGGTTGTTAAGGTCGCCTAGGCGAAACAACCTAGGATTAACAACATCGAACATCGAGTATAAGATATAGAATCCAAACACACCTTGAATACTAACTGAAATAAAAAAAATAAGTGGATGTAAATCGGATAAGTTCGCTGAGATTATCGAGAATAAGTTCGCTGAGAATTCAAATAATGAACTGATGACCTTTGAAAATCCTTATATAGGGGCGAAGTTATACAGGCGAAGTTACGGTTAACTTCGCCTAGGCGAAGTTATTCACAAGTTCGCCTGTTTAACAATATCGCCTATATTTACAAAATCAACCCTTATAATTTGAACATTTTGCAATTAACGTTTAAAACTTCCCTTTAAGAATTAACTAACATGATCAAGTCCAAGTAACCTTTTATAATAGCATACAACTACATAAAAAGAAAACTTTTAACAATTAAAGTATAAGGGATCAAATTTCAGTCTCTACAGGGACTGCTACGTTTTAGAAAAGATCCGAACAGGAATCATACTAACAACGTGACTGTCACATAGATCCGTGTTTAGCTGTATTATGACATAAGGAAACAGGGTGTAAGCAGGTAATATACTTAAGATGGTTTTCATCGTTTCTGTGATACGAGTTAGATTCAATTATGCCTCAAAATTTAAGTGGGCAACAACTCAGAGATTATGACTTCGACCCGAATTGACTTCGACCCTTAGTGTCTGATTAAGTTTGTAATTACTCTTCATCTCCTTCCCGTTCTCTTTCTTACTCCATGATTAAGAAGTCTTGATATGTTGAACTCTAGAATATTTCAATAACTCATAAGTTTTTTTTTTTTTTTTTTTTTTTTTTTTTTTTTTTATGATAAACATTTACATAGACTTCAGAGTAGTAACCAACTGCAAGTCCCGAATCTGGATCACTGCAGTTTCTTGAAACGCTATCTTCACGGGAATCAGAACACTTACGGGCTCGTGTATGACTGGGTAATCGCTTTTCTGCCTATCATTCGGAAAGATATATATGAAGACATGCAAAACTCGTAAGGAGTTTCCACGTAAAATCAAGTAGTTTTAGTTTGTATCACATCTACTTTTACGCACCATAAAAAGTTACCATGACATACAATGACTGTCCTAAAGTCGTTTAAGCCTAATAACTTCACTAGTTAAGCACACAGAATCAGTATATCTATCATTTTCCAAGGTTGGATCAATTTTCTGATTAACATAGCAAACGTACTTCTTACGAAGTAGTAGACTTGAAAAATAATTTCATTTCCCAAAAATTTTTTGACTTCATTCGCCCTAATCAAATCAAGTCTTCAGGTGAACGGCTATCCCGAAGATCCAATGGATCAGCTGGACCGACCACATACAAGTATGTGTCCTTCTAACTAAGTATGATCGACTAATTTTAAACGAAAGAAAGAAAACTCATCATAAACCGCCCCGGTCACTTTCAGTCCTTTGGTTAATGGCTATCCTCAAATTCTACAAGTAGAAAATGAGGACCAAAACATATCCAAAGACAAGTCCTTCAAACTGAGGTAACCGACATATTTTTAAGCGATAGTGATTTTTTTTTTTTTTTTTAATATAACTTGAAAAGCATGGTTACTCGGGATTGATCATCCCATTCAACTCAATAAGGTTTTGAAATCTCGTTTTGTCAAACGCTTTAGTATAAAGATCAGCGAAATTATCAAGCGTATCCACCTTTTCAAGCACAATCAGTTTCTTTTCAGCACAATCCCGTATAAAATCATGACGTATGTCAATATGTTTAGTTTTACTGTGCTTCACGTGATTGTTAGTTACTGAGATAGCAGCTGTGTTATCAATGCAAATAGGTGTAAGTAAGAAATTCAGACCATAGTTGCGCAATTGTTGTTGAATCCAAAGAACCTGGGAGCAGCAGTTGGATGCTGCCATGTATTCTGCTTCACAGGTTGAAATTGCGACCGAAGTCTGCTTCTTGCATTGCCACGACACCAATCTGCCACCAAGAAACTGACATCCTCCAGTTGTTGACTTCCGACTCTGATTGCACCCTCCATAATCAGAATCTGTGTAAGCGACTAGCTCCAAGTCTCCTCCTCTCGGGTACCACAACCCCAGCTTCGGTTTGCCTTTGAGATACCGCAAGATCCTCTTCACACCCTTCATGTGAGATTCCTTTGGGTTTGCCTGAAAACGAGCACAAAGACAAACAACAAACATTATATCAGGCCTAGAAGCAGTTAAGTACATTAAAGAACCTATAATAGCCCGATACTGAGTTGGGTCCACATCTGCATCACCGTCTGACTCAGCACCCAATTTGTGATTGACGCAGATTGGAGTGTCGAATGGAGTGCTGTCCTCCATCTTGAAGCGTTTGAGCACATCATGGACATACTTGGTCTAATGAATGAACATCCCATCCTTCTTCTGATCAACCTGCAATCCTAAAAAGAAAGTTAGTTCACCCATAGCACTCATTTCAAACCTTTTCTTCATGACGTCCTCAAACTCCTGACACATGGAGACTTTAGATGCAGCAAAGATATTGTCATCCACGTAGACTTGCACCAGCAGGAAGTCGCTTCCTTCTCTCTTAACGAACAACGTGCTATCAATCTTCCCTCTTTCAAAACCATTTTCAAGCAAGTAATCTGATAAAGTTGAATACCAGGCACGAGGTGCCTGATGTAGTCCATACAATGCCTTGCTTAACTTGTACACGTGATCAGGAAAGTCTGGGTCAGGAAATGTTAGGACATGAAATGTCACATGTATGTCCCCAGTTCTATCAGGTTGGTTCAACATGAAACCAACGATCGTGAAACCAAGTTAACGTACTGAAAATGTCAAACGAAGCTGATTCGATCGAATCAGTGACTGATTCGATCGAACCAGATCTCATTCGATCGAACCAGATCTAATTCGATCGAATGAGTATCTCATTCGACCGAATGAGTCTTCGGTATATAAACGTTACTTGGGAAATTTCACATGCAGAGAACAGAATACACACTCACGAACCAGCAGCCTACAGAAACTCTCTCGACTGTTCTTCGTGTTCTTGGTCGTTTCCTCCAATCCTAGGCGTCAAACCCCTTTAGGAATCGTACCTACGTGCCCGTTGATCACCACCGAATCACCGTGTTAGAGGATTCCGCACTCTAACACGTTGCCCCGTGAATCGTTGGGAAACCGAGTCCCGAATCGGTCCTACAAAGTGGCATCAGAGCTTAAGGTTCTTGATTCACGAAAGATTCGTGGTGATATATTCGTGTTTTTCTCGTGAAAATCATATATTTTGCTTGAAAAATTTTCGAAATCAAGTGTTTTTGTTCTTGGTGTTCATTGTGTTCTTATCAAAAACTCATAAAAGTCATATATTTTGGTTTTTGATCTCAAGATTTGGTGTTAAAATTCCGGGTTTTAACAAGAACATTCATCGTGTTCTTCGTTTTTAAACGTTTGTTCCATTTTTGTTTGGTTGGTTATTTGTTTAAGTGTTAATACACTTAAAAGAGTCATTTTTTGCTTCCAAATCAACTAGGATTCGTGTTATTGAATTTACAACCGAAAATCTGGTCAAATCTTCCAAGTTTGGAAATTCCATAAATCCCGATCGAACAAGTCGTATTTTTGGAACTCATTCGATCGAATAAGCCTCTTATTCGATCGAACCAGTTTGAATTTTGACCGAATCAGTTTTTCCCGCCGTGATCTGCGCCAAGTCCATTCGATCGAATCAGTTCATCCTTTCGATCGAACCTGATTCAAGTCGATCGAACAAGTCTCAGATTCGATCCACCTATTCGATCTCTTTCTTAGTCGACTGCCAGAACCCTTTCGATCGAACCGGACATCCATTCGATCGAACCAGTCACCTCATTCGATCAAACTAAATCGTATTCGATCGGATAAGCTTCGGAAGACCAGAACAGTGAATCAGTCAGTCATTCGATTGAATCAACACACATTCGATCGAATAAAGAGTACATTCGATCGAATCAGTCACTTTCGATTAGAAGATCAAAGATTAAAGCAAAGAAGCAAACATGTCTACCAGTTCAAGTACAAACAAAAGGATCCAATCGATCCTTGAGAGTGATTCAGAATCTGGAAGCTTCAACAAGCCTCCAAAGTTGATAGCACTCAATGAGTTTACTACCTGGAAGACAAGATTCCAGATTCATATCACAGGTGTGAATCCTGGACTATGGGAAGCGGTTCAGACAACGTGGGTGCATCCTACAAACGATGATGGTGAAAGCCTGAGCTACTTTAGGCTGTCAGAAGAACAAAAGATAGCCTTTGATGCTGAAAAGAAAGCCTTCTCCTTACTGTCTCAAGCTCTCTCCAGCGATCTCTTCCATCAGTTTAACCAGTTCACAACAGCATCAACACTTTGGAACGCACTGGTTGAACGATGCGAAGGATCTGAGTCACTTAAAGAAATTCACGCACGGGAGCTAAAGCGTGAATTTGATTTGTTTGGTCCAGAATCCGGAGAAGACATTAAATCGTTACTGTCAAGGTTCTATCATCTTATGTCAGAGCTAAAGTCCTATAATGTCAAAACAACAGGGACTGAAAAGGTTAGATGTCTCGCTCAAGGACTCCCAACAAGCTGGAACACCTTCCTGACTGTGATGAGAAGAAGTCATCAATTGGAGACGATTCTTCTTTCTGACTTTATTAAAGAAATCAGACAGGAAGACGCTGAATTAAGAGCATCATCCAGGAAACCCAGAGCAACATCTGACAAGTCACTGTACATGTCAAAATCACCAATGTCAGATTCAAATGACCATGCTCCAATGAAGACTGCGTTTGTCTCCTCAATGTCAAATCAATCTAAGGAGACCGAAACGAGATCTTCTGCACCACTAACATCAAATTCCGGACATTCAAGTTCTAACTCCGGACCCAAGTCAACTGAAAAGGCAACGTTAAACACTGAAGGCTTGGGAAAGGTAACGGTGGAAGTTGCCAAAGAACATATGGCAACGTTAGGCACAATAATTGAATCATACAGTTTAATGGTGGCTGGTAAACTTGGCAACAGTCATCTGGACAGCGATGACTATGAACAGCTAGATGAACACGATATGGAACGCATCGACATAATGTGGGCACTTGGCAGCGCATTCCGTAGGGCTAGAAAGTGGGCTAAGAAAACAGGCCAAGCTCTTTCAATCAACAATAAATCCAAGTTTGGATTTGATAAAACAAAAGTTAAATGCTACAACTGTGGCGAACTTGGTCATTTTGCCAAGGAGTGCTCTAAACCAAAGAGGGAAGGTCACCAATATCCCTTCCGAACTACTTCAACTTCATCTACTCCTGCCGCAGCCGCTGCAAATGTCAACAATGAGAGACAACTGGTCCCTCAGAATCAAACAACAGCGAACAACGCCAACATCAACAATGAAGCTGCTCTTGCTGTTCAAGGTGATGAAGGCGAGTCCTGGAACTTCAGCATTAACATGGCTGACATCAACATTGTGAATCAAGACTCAGAATCTGGGTCTGATGATTCCTCAACTGATGAAGAATACATTGTCGAGGAGCTAGCTACTGAAGTAAATGAAGGAGAGCATGAAGCTGAGGTGTCATCAGTGGAGATTATGGAGGATCAAGAAAAAGAGTCAAATGTTCCTCAATCATCTCCAAGTTCAACAATTCCTGCAGAAGCTGCTACTGTTGAAGAAGTCAACAAGGTACTGTCAAAAGCAAAGTCTGCATCTTTTCTGGAAAGAGCAGGGAATCTTTACTTTGCGTTCATGGCAGAGACGTCAAATGATGCCAAGGTAAGTTCTAACCCTACTACTCCCAAACCAGAAAATACCAAATGTTTAAAATGTGAAATGTCTGAACAAGAAATTCATTCTCTGAAAGAGAGAATTGAAGATCTCGAGGCTTATAAACAAGCAGCCTCAAAATCTTTAATTGAACTGACTGACGCTCTTGCACAAAACAAGGCTTGGAAGCAGAAAGAGTCTGCTTTTAAAGAAAAAGTTGATAGCCTTAAGCGTCAGAACAAGGAATTGGAGATATGTGTTCTAAATCAACAAGATTCTATAAATTTTCATATCAATAAAAATAATGTCTTGAAAAAGGAAATGGAGAACACAAAAGCTGATCTTGAATCATTGACTTTCAAATTAAAAAGTTACTCCAATTCCTCTTATTTGCTAGAACACATTATCCCCGAGTTCCGGTGCAAAAAGGAAAGAGGTGTGGGATATCACAATGTCCCACCCCCAGTGCTGAACCAATTTGTGAGCACACCAGGAGCTGTGCCAGACGATGACTCAAATGTTAAAACACCCGAGGACACAAACCAAATTTCAAAGTCCAAGGGTAAAGAAGTCATTGACCCGGCTCCTGAGAACAAACCAAATGTTGTTGCCACAAACTTAGGTTCCACAACTAAGTCAGGCCCATCCACATCTAAATCAAAGGCAACAACAAGTAATTCTCAGAAGAACAAGTTTAATCATAAATCTGAGAAAGTGCATGTGGAACATGGTACCCAGTTTGTCAGAGAGGGTAACTTTAATGAAAAACATAATTTTCAAAAACCACCTCCCAGACAAACTTCACCCCAAAATGTCAAATCAAAGGGGTACTATGGTAACAAACAACAACAAAGTTATTACTCTCCACCACGTCAAAGGGGGAGAAATTACTGTTTCTCATGTGGAGAGGTTGGCCATATAGCAAGATTCTGTTACAAGTACACGGATCCTAGATATGTCAAGTCAACTCCTATGAAGAGACCGACCGTTGACATTCAAAGTCAAACTCGGTCTCACACACCGCGGTCGGTTTCTCCTAGGAAACCTCAGTCAACCTCACCACACAGATCACCGAATCCCTCTAGCCCAAGTGTTTCCACTTCAACAAGTGAAAGTCAGTCTTCAACCAGTTATGTCAAACATGTTGAGAAGAAGACTGACAGTTGGAAACAAAAGAAAAACAACACTGTTGATAACAATGTCAAACCAGAAAACAGTGTTAATGAGGGTAAATGGATTGAATTGTTAATTCGTGATGATAATGGAAAACCCAAGACCATAAAGGCTTGGGTTTCCAATGATATTTAAACCTTTTACTTTTTGTGTGCAGGTTGCTCTGTATGATCCAAGATTCAACATGTGGATCATCGACTCAGGAGCTTCCAGGCACATGACTGGAAACATGAATCTCCTATCCAGTGTCAGACAGATAAAAGGAGGTGCAGTTTCCTTTGCAGGAAATCAAGGTGGTTACATCACGGCCCAAGGAATTGTTTCTAATGGGCGAATTTCGTTTGATAAGGTTAATTTCATCAAGGAGTTAGAGAACAACCTGTTGTCGATAAGTCAAATCTGCGACAAGGGTTTCAAAGTTATGTTTGATGATCGAGACTGCCACATCTTGGCTAAGGATTTCACCATTTCTGAAGACAAGGTTTTAATGTCAGCCGCACGCCAGAGTGATCTCTACATTCTGGATATGGCTAAGGCAGGGTCATCGTCTCCAACGGCGACATGTTTTGTGTCCAAGGCATCCGAACGTGATACTGTCATATGGCATAGACGGATGGGACACATTAATGTCAGGAACATGAACAAGCTTGTGCACAACAGGCTAGTTGAGGGAGTTAATCTGAGAAGTTTCCGTCTCCCTGATTCGTGTGTGCAGTGCAAAGCGGGAAAGCAAATAAAAAGGTCCCACAAGTCTAAGAGTTTCCACTCGATTGATATTCCATTGGAACTCCTTCATATGGATCTTTTTGGCCCAATCAGCGTCAAAAGTATCTCTGGGCACTCATACTGTCTAGTGGTTACTGATGAATATTCGAGATTCTCTTGGGTGTTTTTCTTGAAAGCAAAGTCCGAGACATTTGGGTGTATAAATCTGCTAGTTACAACTCTTGAGTCACAGTACAATCTAAAGGTTCGGAGAATGCGTACAGATAACGGGACAGAGTTTAAGAATGCGAATGTTGAAAACTTCTGCAAAGAAAGAGGTATTGTTCAGGAGTTCAGTGCCCCGTATGTTCCACAAATGAATGGGGTTGCTGAAAGGAAAAATCGAACGTTAATCGAGACAGCTAGAACAATGTTAGCAGACTCAGTGTTGCCTGTCACGTTTTGGAGTGAGGCAATTGCCAACGCCTGTTTCACATTGAATCGGGTAGGCATTGTCAAGCGCCACGGCAAGACAAGCTTCGAGCTTCTTCAACGACGGAGACCTAATTTAGAGCACCTGGAACCATTTGGAGCTCTTTGCACGTTACTTAAAAGGCAAGTCGATAATAAGTTCGAGGAGAAGATCATCAACGGCTATTTTCTGGGTTACAGTGTACCTCTCAAACGGGTCTTCAACAGATCAACAAAATTAATTGAAGAATGGTACCATGTCGACGTTCAACGCTATACAGAACCAGCCAAGGGGTCAGGAGAAGACTGGTTGTTTGATTTTGACAAATTGTTCAAGTCATTCAATTTGTATGAGGTTGCTATTCAGATGATGTATGAGGCGCAAAATGCACCTCCTGATGAATCACAGCAATCTTCACCTCATCCTGGTCCATCATCGTCTTCCTCCACAGAGTCTAGCGAGCAAGTTCAAGAGTCATCCGAATCTGAATCTGAAGATGAATCACCAGCAGATGATGTACAATCGGCACCGACACAGGTTACTCCACAACCTTCATCGTCAAATCAAGAAGCGCCAAATGCAGATCAGCCTCTAACGTCTACTTCAGAGCCACCAACCGCTCCAGTTCCTGAGCCGAACTTAACTAACTTGGAACAAAATGTTGTCGTTCCTGACAATCCATTGGTCAGGACTGAACGTGATCATCCACAAGACAACATTATAGGGGACATTCAACAGGGTGTCAAAACACGTCGACAACTGAATTTTGGCCTCTACACTGAAATGATGGAGTCAGGATCAGTTGCACTAAATGCCCATGAATGCTTCTTAGCACAAGAAGAACCACGTAGCATCACCGATGCGCTGAAAGACGCTAACTGGGTCTCAGCCATGCAAGAAGAATTATTACAGTTCAAGAGACTTGGTGTGTGGAAGCTGGTGGATCTCCCCAAAGGACAGAAGAAAATTGGCACTAAGTGGGTACTCAAATGTAAACGCGACGATCGTGGAGTGATTGTTCGCAACAAAGCTCGCCTGGTGGTCCAAGGGTTTAGGCAAATCGAAGGCCTAGACTACAATGAGGTGTATGCTCCGGTTGCGCGTTTGGAGGCAATCCGGATGTTCTTGGCGTATGCGTCTTTTAAAAGATTCAAAGTATATCAGATGGACGTCAAGAGTGCCTTTTTGTACGGTCACATCGAAGAGACCGTATATGTGGCACAACCTCCAGGTTTTGAAGACCCAAATCACAAGGACAAAGCCTACCTGCTCAACAAGGCTTTGTACGGTCTTCACCAAGCCCCGAGAGCTTGGTACAAGGAACTATCCAAACACCTTCTGAACAACGGGTTTAGAAGAGGAACGATCTACTGCACGTTATTTACAAAGGAGAAAGAAGGAGATCTCATTATGGTACAAGTGTACGTGGACGACATCATTTTCGGATCCACGAATAAAACACTATGCAAGGAGTTTGAACAAGTGATGCAAGAAAAATTTGAAATGAGCTCCATGGGTGAGATGAAGTTCTTCTTAGGACTTCAGGTTGATCAAACAGACTCTGGTGTCTTCATTCACCAGACAAAATACGTCAATGACATCTTGAAACGGTTCGAGATGTTGAGTTCCTCTTCACAGGGAACTCCGTTAGAGGTTAATCACGGGATTAATCCTGACGAGAAGGGTGAATTGATCAATCCAACTCACTATAGAGGGATCATCGGATCTCTAATGTACCTGACTGCTTCTCGGCCGGACATAATGTTTGCTAGGTGTCTCTGTGCACGTTACCAGTCAAAGCCGAAGGTCTCCCATCTTATTGCAGTCAAAAGAATTTTGCGTTATCTGAAGGGTACTCCAGATTGGGGTCTTTGGTATCCTCATGATGATAACTTTGATCTACATGCGTATAGTGATTCGGACTATGGTGGTTGTAAACTCGATTACAAATCAACAACAGCAGGATGTCAGTTCTTTGGAAGTCGGTTAGTAACGTGGCAATGCAAAAAGCAGACGTCAGTCTCCACTTCAACAGCTGAGGCGGAATATATTGCGGCTGCCAGTTGCTGTTCTCAAGTTATTTGGATTCAGCAACAGATGCGTGACTACGGTATTGAATGTTCTACTACTCCCATATATATTGATAATTCTGCTGCAATTTCAATTACCAAAAATCCTGTCCATTTTAGCAAAACGAAGCACATCGAAATTCGATATCACTTCCTTCGTGACTGTTACGAAAAGAAGTTAATCGATGTGGTAAAAATCCCCAGTCAGGAACAACGCGCTGATCTCTTCACTAAATCATTTGACAAACCACGGTTTTTATATTTGCTAGAGATCAACGGCGTTAAACGTCAATCAGATGATGTTCCTGAAGATATCATTTAAATTGTTTTTCATTTTTTCTTTTCTTAAAAATTTGAAAAATCCAAAAAGATTTTGTTTTTATAATTTTTAGGGGGAGAAAGGTTTCAAGAAAAACCAAAAACAATATAAAATACAAAAACCCAAAAACATCAAAAATTTTAAAATTTTTGAGAAGTTGATCTTGTTACAAGAAAGATGATAGTACACAGACGCTATCATACTGAGACATCAAAAAGATTTTTATTTCTGTATAGCTTATTCTCATTTTCCTTATATTAAAAAAAAAAAAAAAAAAAAAACATGTGAAAAAAAAAAAACGTCACTATCGCTTAGAATTATGTCGGTTGCTTCAGTTTGAAGGACATATCTTCGGATATGTTTGGTCCTTACTTCTACTAGTAGATTATGAGGATAACCATTAACCAGATGACTGAAAGTGACCGGGGCGGTTTATGATGTGTTTTTATTCTTTCGCTGAAAAATAGTCGTTCATACTTAGTTAGAAGGACACATACTCGTATGTGGTCGGTCCAGCTGATCTATTGGATCGTCAGGATAGCCGTTTACCTGAAGACTTTGACTTGATCGGGGCGAAATAATTTAAATTATCCAAAAACATTCATATATTCAGAAAATGAGAAATTGTATCCAACCTTTGGGAAGTGATGGCACACTGACAGTAGCATGATGTTAAAAAGATATAAAGTGAAAAATTGGTCATGC
Source organism: Bidens hawaiensis (assembly GCF_021521415.1). Classification (NCBI taxonomy): domain Eukaryota; kingdom Viridiplantae; phylum Streptophyta; class Magnoliopsida; order Asterales; family Asteraceae; genus Bidens; species Bidens hawaiensis. Next base: position 564,830 of record NW_027491074.1, on the reverse strand, counting down.
ATAGTACAAATGTGATATATTGGTAGGCTTATCTTACTGAATTGAGTCTGGATTTGACCTATCTAAATCATTTAGATTGTCAGCTATGGGTGTACATCTAAAATAAATTGACGAGACGTCACTGTCTAAAGATCAATATCAATTGAGGATATGTCTTATCACGCGTACACGAATTACCATCGGCCCAAATTGGTTCCCCCAAAAGCTAAATTCTTAAAAAAATGTTAGATCTTCATGTTGCAGGTCTGCTTTCATCGAAAGTCCCTTCTAAATCAAATGCTTTAAACATTGATTAAGGAGGAGTATTAAATATTTTATACTTCACCGGCTTTGGAATGATCTCCCTCTGTGATACGTAAGTATCGACCTGGACAGCGCTCTTCCTTGCTGTGATATCTAAAGTTATTATCTCCCTCTGTGATACGTAAGTATCGACCTGGACAGCGCTGATAACTTGGATATCTGTATTAAATATCTTATGCTCCACCGGTTTGGATTGATCTCCCTCTGTGATACGTAAGTATCGACCTGGACAGCGCTCTTCTATACTGGTATATCTAAAGTTATTATCTCCCTCTGTGATACGTAAGTATCGACCTGGACAGCGCTGATAACTTGGATATCTCCTGAAAAAAAAATATAAAATAAATGATTTTGGGACAAGTAGATGAATACCGAACACGTATGTGAAAACATGATAAAATCATCAAGTTGCTAATTAAATTCGCAAGAATGAGAAAAGCAACAAAATTTGATGAAAAGCGAACAAAGGGGATTCTATAAGCTTATGGTCGTTTGTCAAAAATAAGATGCGCCGATTTGACTGTTCAATATGTTGTGAGGTCCTACATGAGTCAATCAAAATATGGTGGGATACATAGCTGTGATCACAAGCAATTATCAAATGGTCATTGACAGACGAGAGGATGTTTGTTTAAGTTTAAATGGACAAATATACCCATAATCGCATCGGTAATATGCATCGACCAAAAGAAATTATATTGAACTTACTGAGTGCTACAATGTCAGTACTGATCCCATGTTCGGATCTTTCTCACAAAAAGAATGTTCATTATGTCTAGTTTAATATTGTATACTCTTTTATTAAGAAAAATCAAAAAAAAAAAAAAAAAAAAAAAAAACCTGTGAAAAATCACGAAAAGTCTCAGTAGATAGTCAAATAAGTCTGTATGATTTCTTATTATAGATCCTTCTCAACCAAAAATAATGTATTTTAAATTTTATACAGTTATTTATTTCAGTTTGAATATTATAAAAATTCAAAAAGATTTTTATTCTGAATTATTTTTTTTTTTTATTCTGCTTTAATGTTGATGAGAAATCATCCTGTGACAGGTAGTCTGATCCCTGTCCCTCCCTTATTTCTATTTATTTTTCATTTTATTTAGTTCTGTTTGTTTGAAAATCGATAAGAAATCATCGTGACAGGTAGTCTGATCCCTGTCTGATCCTACTAAATGTTTATCCAGTGTGTAGGAATGACAGAAAACTTCATGCAGGTTGCTAAATGTTTATCTGCGCAACCGACTGTGCATGAAAGAAAGAAGAAGTGACAAGAAAGCCCAAAGATGGTTGTGCCTGATATTTTTCCGTGTGTTTACTAATGTCTTATGATCTATATGTTCTGTAGGAACTAAGCTCTCATTATCGGAAAATGTCTAAGAAAACTAACCAAGTATCAAAAGTTTATGTTTTCTTGCAGGTTCAAAGGCACCACGATCTATGGCAGGGAATAAAAAGTTTAAAAGTTTATTTTTCCAAAGTTTTTCCCTCATTCGATCGAATATGTTGCTATTCGATCGAGTAAAACGATCGAATGAGCCGATTCGATCGAGTCAGTTGTTGTGAGAATGAGAAGTGTTGCGAGAGACTTATTCGATCGAATAGACTCTCATTCGATCGATTGGTCCAAACGAACAAGTCCATTCGATCGAATGAGTCCAGAAACAGTATAAATACTCAGACTCATTCGATCGGTCAGTATTATTCGAAAAAAATTTACGGAAATTTACTCTCAAAATTGTTTACGCGAAACCCTCGTTTTGATCCATTCATCTTATTTGATTTTTCACGTACATCAATAAAATGTAAGTTTTTTTGGATTTTAACCGTGTTTTGATCATGTTTTTGGTCGTTTTAGTTCTCGGAAACGGACTTTAGAACGAAACTGATATTGAACTGTTTTTAATCGTTTAAGTCTTGTAGTTTAATGTTGATACATGTTCATAAACTTCAACTGATGCTATCTGTGTGTTGCGTATCTTTAAACGATCGAAAATGTCGATCGGGTTTCTGCAGATTCTGGGCTGAGGTTGAAGGAGTCGAATCAGTCTACTCGATCGAACGAGTCTCTTGTTCGATCGAATGAGACTTATTCGATCAGTAGTTCGATCGAATCAGAGGTCAAAGATGATATCTATCTCATTCGACTGTCTGTGATCGAACTAGATCTCACTCGATCGAATGAGTAGCTCACTCGATCGAATGAGTAGCTCATTCGATCGAATCTTTGCTCATTCGATTGAACCAGTCCAGAAAGTTTGAAAATGTTAAACGCATTCAGTCTTTTCGATATCTGTTCGTTCTAACACGTTTATGTTTGCAGATAAAATGGCTGAAGTTGCAGAAGTTTTCGTTCCCTTCAAAACATCAATCAAGCACAATATTGTAGCCTTTCTCGACGAAAAGGCAAGCCATGGGAAAGACTTTGCAACAATGATCAAATTCCTGAAACGGTCCAGGATTCACGGACCTATCTCAAGGGTAGTAGAACCCATCATGTCAATTCAACAGGAATTCTGGAGGAATGCCTCGCACGACAAAACTGTTGTGCCGTCGGTAATTCGCTCCAATGTTAGAGGGCACGGAATTGTTGTATCTCCCCAAATCCTCAGGGAAGTCTGTGGGTTTGCTGATGCTGACTCAGATCCTACTAGGTTACATCCTGCTGGAACCAGAGGATGTTTTGCAAGAATGAAGTACGACGGTGACCTGAATGCCGGTCTACTCCATAAAGCCATTCTGTGTCCAGAGTTCAAATATCTGGCACACGTGGTGATGCACTGCTTAGGGCCTCAAAGAACAAGTTTTGACAAATTGAGGGAAAGCATGCAGTTCACAATGGCTGCATTAGTGATGAACCGCCCCTACAACTTCTCGCAGATAACCTTCAGCCATATGGTGGAAAATCTGACAATAAAACAAGGGGCGGGCGAGAAATTTCTACAGTACCCGAGATTTGTGCAAATGATCGTCGATAGTCAAGCTCCGGGTCTACTGAAAGAAAATGAGGGTGATGTGGTGAAACTGGACCACATGAAGAACGAAACTCTCAACCGTTTAAAATCTTACAAGGATCGCCCCACAAGACCACCACACAAACGGTGTTTTGGGCACGTGACAAATCCGTCTTACAAGGCTCCTCCGAAGAGGAAGTGGAGGAATGCCGCCAGTGATTCAGACGTCGAGAACTTACCTTATCAGAAAACCAGCGACGAATCTGACACTGAGGAGGAAGCGGGTACCGGCAGACACCAGAACAGATGCCGAAAAAGAGGCTGATTCATTCTTTAACGTTGAGGTTCTGGATGCTGGTGATGAAGCAAGTGCATTGGATGTGCACTTTGCTGGTGAGGTTAGGGCCGAGGATGCTGCGGACGAAGAAAGGCCTGCAAAGAGGCAAAAGAAGAAGGTTACAAGGAAGTATCGGAGTTTATTTTCTGATCTCCCTCGTCCTCCAACGTTAAAACCAGTTTGGACTTCGTCTGCTGCTCCTCCCGTTCAACAAGCACCGCCACCAACACAGCAACCAGCAACACAATCAGCACCACAACCGACAACTCAATCTCAACCTGAAATGTCTATACCTCCTCAGGTTGCAACAGAACTGGCTGATCTTCACAAGGCTATGATGAAGATGTTCATGTTCAAGACTGAGCAAGAAGAGCTGAACAGACGGCAAGAAGAACAAAATCGGCTGAAAGATGAGCAGATTGCCCAACTTCGAGCCGAAAACGACATGCTCAGAATTGAAAACAGTCAGCTGAATGCGACTGTCGCTGATCAGGGCTCTTCTATCAAGGAACTAAGAGAGTCAAATCTAAGCCTTGAAGCGAAAGTAACCGAATTGAAAGGAGATGTTCTACGTTTGGAAGGTCCAACAAATGTTGATGTGGACACAGACGAACTTGACTCTTCAGATGATGGAGGTGAAGGTACTAAAGAGTGAATTGAGTGAATGTAGTGAGGATTTAAATGTTAAATCTTGTTAAATGATGATTTTTGTATAGACTCAGTTTCATATGTAATGATATTGTATTTCATGTTTATGATATTACATATGTTTACTTAAAATTGTTGTTAAATTGTGGTTGTTTAATCAAACAGGTGATGATGATCCGTTTAATGTCCAACCGCTGCAATCAAAAACTGCAGCAGAATTTTTCACGTTTCTACTGGACAATCCAAATGAGCAGCGAAACTTCGCAAGTGGAGACTTGGAAGAAGGTGAAATTTCTCATAATTTCACAGAAGAAGAATTGGAACAAATGTTTGAATTATCCAACGTAGAAACAGGCAAGTATCTGGCTTTGCCTCCAACAGAACAAATGTCTTCTTCTGCTGCTACACCTGATTCATCATCATCAACGGCCACTGATCCCTCACACGTCGATCCTTCTCAATTTGATGAAGTTGAAATGGAAGACTTGTCAAAGGAAGAGTATCCTGAATACTATACGTCTCAAAATGACGATCTTCCTAACTCTGCAAGTTTCTTCCAAAATGTAACAGAGGAGGAAATACAGAAAAAGGCTGAAGAAAGGTCAAACAATATGGAACAGCCTTCTGAAACGGATCAAGCCGATTTTTTAGAGAAAACCGAGGAATGCAAGAAAGCATTCAATGCTATTCTTGAGAAGATTAGATCCAGACGAAAAGCGAAGCCGACCATTCCTCATACAACGTCATATAAGATGAAGGGTCGCAGAACTTCAGGAGAAATTATCGCTTGGGCATGTCTGAAGGATCTTAACTGCGTAGCTGTCAAGAGAGAAAGGGGGGTTGAATACTTTCAACGTATTACTGATTTGAAGACCCTTCCTACTTATGATCTGAACCGTCTGAATTATCTTGATATGCTATACGCCAACTCATCTCCATTTGCCACGTATTATCAGAGTGTATTGCGAAAAGAGTACAACACAAAATGGAAGATGATCACACCACAAAGGCCGAAGAGATATATAAGCAAAAAGGAGATCGATCCGATCACCAACAGGCCAAAAGGTATTTTGAAGTACATGCCACCACTCACAATGAAGAAGATTCCTCTTAGAAAGATGAAGCAGGACTTCTACAAATCATTCAGGCATTGGTACTATGATGGAAGACTGCATGAGGCAGTTATTGTGCTCAATGACTATGGAAACTGGAGCACAATTCGTATTTTTGATCCAATGTGGCTCACAAATTTGTCAAGGGAGGATGTCTATACGTTGTACAAGACAGAGATTCTTTATGCTCCTGAAGACATAGAGCAAGCGTTAACTTACAGAAATGTCATTAGGATTTGCTTTGCCTATGACATACATGCAGGATCAAATTGGAAAGAACAACAGAAGAAGTATGCCCAAGAAACTAAAGATTAATTGCCATGTCTTTCGTTTATCTTGTTTCTTGTTGTAATTCAAAGTTAAATCTTCTGATTGTAATTGTTTTGAATTGAATGAAATATGATTTGGAATATTGTGATAGATTATGCTTTAATGTCAATTTAACAAATCTAATACAATTGTGCTTAAATGTTAATCCAAAATTCCAATTGACAGCGTCTCAGGATATGCGGAACCTATGGTAAGTCTGACTGACTGTACCATTTGATCAAGAGAGAACTCCATGAAGAAAGGAGTTTGTGGATGCAACGTATGCACCACTAGTTTTGAGAAAAGAGAGAGTGAGATAACTCCAAGGGGGAGTTACGATCGAGCAAGAGAACTCGATTGGTTACAGGCAAATAGAACTGGCTCCAAGGGGGAGTTTGTTAGGACATGAAATGTCACATGTATGTCCCCAGTTCTATCAGGTTGGTTCAACATGAAACCAACGATCGTGAAACCAAGTTAACGTACAGAAAATGTCAAACGAAGCTGATTCGATCGAATCAGTGACTGATTCGATCGAACCAGATCTCATTCGATCGAACCAGATCTAATTCGATCGAATGAGTATCTCATTCGACCAAATGAGTCTTCGGTATATAAACGTTACTTGGGAAATTTCACATGCAGAGAACAGAATACACACTCACGAACCAGCAGCCTACAGAAACTCTCTCGACTGTTCTTCGTGTTCTTGGTCGTTTCCTCCAATCCTAGGCGTCAAACCCCTTTAGGAATCGTACCTACGTGCCCGTTGATCACCACCGAATCACCGTGTTAGAGGATTCCGCACTCTAACACGTTGCCCCGTGAATCGTTGGGAAACCGAGTCCCGAATCGGTCATACAGGAAAACCCGGAGGTTGCTCAACATACACTACCTCATCAACTTTCCCATTCAGAAACGCACTCTTCACATCCAACTGAAATACCTTCATCTTTTTATAAGCAGCGAACGCCAAAAACAATCTAATGGCTTCCAACCTTGCGACAGGAGCGAACACTTCATTATAATCAATACCCTCTTGTTGATTAAATCCTTTCACAACTAGCCTCGCCTTGTTTCTTATGATAATCCCTTTCTCATCTCTCTTGCACTTAAACACCCATTTTGTGCCTATCGCATACACATTCTTCGGTTTTTCAACCAAATCCCATTCTTCCATTTTCTTGAACTGAGCCAACTCTTCTTGCATAGCTTCGACCCACGAGCTGTCCTTTAAAGCCATTTGATAATTCTTCGGCTCAATCTGGCTGATAAAGCAGGTGTACAAGCATTCGTTGATTATCCCTGTCTCCTTGATGCTTGTGTAAACACAGGTGTGCTCATTCAAGCTACGTCTTGTTTGTACACCGGAGGACACATCACCAATCACATTCTCCAAAGGGTGATCTTTATGAATTCTCGTGGTCGGAACAGAACCGACATGCAAATTGTCTTCCAAGTTGGAAGAGAGCTCGTCAATGGTTGTTTCATGCTGAGAGTGAAATGGATTGAAAAATTCTTCTTCAGTCGAGGTAGCAGGGGTATCGACAGCATTTGATGAGGAAGGTTGACATTTATCGAACAGCTGTCTTTGCAATAGATTTTCTTCCTCATCAAGGATCATCTTCGTAGCAACTCTCTCTTCTTCTTCAGCAATATCCAAATACGGTATGTTAAAAGACTTAAAAAGTTTAACATAGTCAAAAAACTCAGCAGGTCTGTTGCTTGGTTTTGGCGGTTGGTAACTTGTGATATCGGTGTTACACACCACCTCAACCTTCCTGGTCGATGTATTGAAGACACATCTGTTGGGAGTCCCAACAACATAACCGACTAAGATTCCTTCATCGGCTACTTCACCAAATTTAGAATTTGTCTTCAAAATCGAACAAGGGGACCCGAATGGTTCAAGACCACTCAAGTTGGGCTTTCTCCCATGCATAAGCTCATAACACGTTTTACCAAGTCTTTTAACAGTTAAGACTCTATTCAGAACATAACAGGCTGTAGCAACAGCTTCAGCCCAAAACACCACAGGAAGCTTCGAATCAGCCAGCATAGTTCTGGCTCCTTCAATTAATGTTCTATTCTTCCTTTCAGCCACTCCATTCTGTTGCGGTGTATACGGAGCGCTGTATTGGTGTTCAATCCCTCTCTGAAGGCAGAAGATCTCCATCTCAAAATTCTTGAACTCCGTTCCATTGTCACTCCTGATGAACTTAACCCTTTTATCCATAACGTTCTCAACTTTGGTAATCAAATTCTTCACCATCTGAGCCGTTTCGTCTTTTGATCTCTGAAAATACACCCACGAATATCGTGAGTAGTCATCAGTGATCACCAAGCAATAAGAAGTTCCTCCTAGACTTTTTGCATTCACGGGACCGAAGAGATCCATGTGAAGCAACTCTAGAGTACTGGCAACTGAATTGACTTTCTTGGTGAGATGGGATTTCTTGTGCTGCTTTCCCTTCTTGCACGCAATACATTTATCTTCAAAATTGAAATTCTTCAAGGGAACGCCCAGCACAAGTCCATTCCTGAAAATGTGGTTCATCTTCCGAAGATGAATGTGCCCTATTCTCCTATGCCACAATTCGGACTCTGTTTCACTCGCTTTTGTCATAAGGCATGATTCTGCGTGGCCATTTCAGTTGATCTCATATCCATGATATATGTATTTCTTTCACGTGGAGCCTTCATCACAATCCACTCCTCTGGTATCTGAAAACCAGGTTTCAACACAATCGCCTCAGTCTTTGTAAAATGAACGGTGTACTCCTTATCACAGATCTGCGACACAGTCAGCAGATTGTGCTTCAATTCTTCTACAAAGTTAACCTTCTCCAGAGTCATCTTTCCGTTTGACACCGTTCCCATTCCAGTAATCTTGCCACCACTTTCACAGGCAAAGCTCACTCTCCCTCCTTGAACAGGTTTCAAATCGTGTAACAAGTATTTGTTACCCGTCATGTGCCGGGAACAGCCGCTATCTACAACCCAAAGATTGTTGGCAGCCCTGTTCAACTGTTCCTGCACAATAAAGCAAAAGATTAGAATTTAGGGATTCAAGACCAATTGGTCTTGGATCTATACATCCCAAACTTTGGCTTTCCAAAGTTAGTATCTCGGTAACTCCTGTAAGTCCCATTAGGATATCTCATTGAAGATTGATTGTGAGGCCTTCCAAACCGTTGTGAATTGAAAGTATTATAACTTGTGGTTTGGTTATTAGCAGTGTAAAACTGAGATTTGTTTCTATGAAAACCTGAATTAGTCACATTTTTGAATTTTAAGTGGTTTTCATTTTTTGCAGCACGAAAATTACTATTAGGCTTATTCTCAGCTTTAGTAGGCCTTACACCTCTGAATCGCTGCTTCAGAGGGCAATTTGCAACAAGATGTCCTAACTGATTACATCTAAAACAACACCTATGCTCAACTTTTTTATCAACCGGTGTTTTAGATGTCGAGGCTATATTACCGCCCGTTCGTCTCACATATGGTGGGAAGACGGGTTTAGTGGAGTACTCTTTTTATTCGTTTTATCTTTTTCTCCACTCTTGGGTAACACAACCTCCTCTTTTGCCTTACCAGACTCGGATGACTTATCCGAATCTGAAAAGACTGGACTTTGATCAGAAATTTCAACACTTGAAACAGGCGAACTTGTTTCGCCTCTACTAACATTTGGTTCTTTAACAGTTACTTTAATTGGCACTGTTTGAGCAACCTCGAAGTCAACAGATTTCTGAACACTAGGGTTAAAAGTGTAATTGTGATTGTACGGTGGTGGAACCTCATGATAACCGATTCCTCCTCTCTTAGCAGAGGAACCTTGATCAATAAAAAGGTGATCAAGAATAGCAGAAGAATTTCTGAACTGCTCCAGTTTTCGATTCAGTTCTACCACTTTCACCTGGTGGTCAGCAATCTGTTTTTCTCTCTCAGCAATTAGTTTGGTCTTTTCTTCCAAAACTTCATAACTTAAATCAATCACTTCAATTTTTTCAGCAAGTTTTGTTTTTAAACTTTTAACATCTTTTTCACAAGCTTTTATTTTAATTTTATAATTATTTTCTCTTGATTTAATAAATTGATGATCTTCTTTTAAGGTTTTAAATTTAGCATCCAACCTAACATACTGATCGGTTATGGTTGCTAGTTGCTCAGACAAGTTCTCACATTTTGAACAAGTTGGTTTAGAACATACCTCGGAGAGCTGGTCATTAACGTCTGCCATTAGAGCTTTTTCCTCTCCAGTAACCTTCTCACTTTATTCAGTTTCTACCTTTGCCAAATTTGCCTGCTCAAAAGTTTCTTTAGAAAGCAGGTTCCAGTTGTATTCTCCATCTGCTCTAGACATCATGGCACTGTAATCTTTTCTACCCTCACTTTGCTGTGGAGACCTACCCTGACTTCGTTCCACACGCTCATTCCTGCATTCTTTTGCAGAGTGACCGTTTTGTTGACAATTGTAGCACCTTACCTTTGACTTGTCGAACCCTGGTCTTCCTCCGCAAACTTTCTACCAGTCTTATTCATAAACCTTTTCACCCTCCTCACAATCATGGCCATCTGCCATTGTAGATCCATTTCTTCCATATCGTCAGCATCAATCTGATCGTAATCTTCATCCAACATAGCTGGATCAACAATCTTCCCTTGAATATAGTTCTCATAGGAAGCAATAAAAGAAGCATAGAGACCAAACTGCTCTTCAGCAGACTTGACACTCATAGGCATCTTGGAGTAGTTGTTGCTGGGAACACTTGAAGAGCAACTACTCTTGCTTACCTGGGATTGAGAACCACTCGATCCAGCTGCTACATAGCAAACATCACCATTTGTGTTGACTGACACATGACCCTCATGTGATGAGATGGGGCCCGACTCTCCCTTTGTGTAGTAGGCAGCCGATTCAGTCTTCGATCCTGAGCTAGTGTTGACTTTAGCTCCATACATACCTGGATCTTGAACCTGATCCATAGGTGTCTCTTTTCTGACCATGTTAAGCTCAAAGGTTCTGAGCTTGTTGACTGCCGTTTCAAGATCATATGTGGGAAAGTCCTTGTCTTCCCTCATCAGCACAGTGTACATCTCCCATTTTGGTGGGAGAGCATCTAGAAGCTTCTCAACTATTTCTTCTTCTCGGTAGGAAATTGAATAGTTGCTCAATTCAGTCATCAGATGGTAATATCGAGTGATAATATCATCTAAGGATTCATTCTTCAAATACTTGAAGACTGAGAACTGGGTTTTGAGCAATTTTATCTTTGAAGCACGGATTCCTACATTCCCCTCAAATCTGTTCTCAAGAGCTTCCCAAAGCTCTCTTGCTGACGTATACTTTCTGAACGTATGAAGGATCTCTTGAGGAAGAGCCATAGTAATAGCAGCATGAGCCTTGCTCTCGGCTTCATACATCTTTTTCTCTTCTTCTTCCATTTTACTATACTTTTAAATTTGATCACGACCTTCATACTCCATAACTGGTGGAATATATCCATCCTGGATGCATACCCACATCTTGGCATCCTGGTATTTGACGTATTGTATGAACCGATCCTTCCATGCAACGAAATCGATACCCTTCAGCAATCTTGTGGCCTTGGTAGCTGACCCTGCTTCAACTTCCATCTTCACTAACTCAGAGATGTTGATCGACGACATCTTCCCCGAAAAGTAAGAAACCTGAAAAATTAAGAATTTTTTTTTTTAAGTACTGAAGGCGAAGTTACGGATAACTTCGCTTGAAGTAGGCGAAGTTGTAGAGAACTTCGCTGAAGAACTTCGCTGATAACACTGCTGATTAACTTCGATTCTTAACTTCGCTTGAGGTAAGCGAACTTAAGAGGTATGCGAAGTTGTAGAGAACTTCGCTTGAATTAGGCGAACTTGAGAAGGTAGGCGAAGTTGTGGATAACTTCGCTTAACCTTATATCTTCGCCGAAACCCTACGAACAGTGACGGCAACTTCGCCTGATGAACACGAAGTTTCTGCAGATCTGTAAATCGGATTTTAACGAGGTTTTTGACGGTGTAAAAGCTTGAACACGATGGTAGGAGGTAAGAATGATCAATAACACGGAAAACATGTCCCGCGAATAGTCGAAACGGGACGATTTCTACACCCGCGTGAATATCCCGAACCACACAATCGAGCAAATGCTCTGATACCAACTGTAGGTTCCCTGGACGGATCACACGAGATATCGCGGTCTACTCAGGTGCGGAATCCCTGCGTAGATCGTTACGAGCGTAGAAAGCAAATCAAACAAACACGATACGATAAACGAACACGTTATATTGATAACCGAACACGTGATACGATATCACTATTACAGACTCACGTTACCGAACAAACTCGTTAACCAAAACTGCTAACAACTATCAACCCGATCAACCACTATCAAGCCGTAACATCTAATATAAATACACGACAACTTCGCCTGATATGTTCAGGCGAAGTTGTCCATAACTTCGCTTGTTCAACAAGTTCGCCTAGGCGAACTTGTTTACTACTTCGCTTTAAACAAAAACATAAATAACATTACAGACTCGATTACAGACACTAAACTATGAACTACTGACATTTATGCACCAACAAGCTGGAACGCCCAGAAAGTGGCAATAGGCTTAGGTTGTGATGTTGTTCAATGTCTAATAGTTAAAACTGAACTTGGCTCAGATTCCCGTTTTCCCAGCTGGGCCAAGTTGTTCGTTTCCGCATTCAGAAAATAGTTATGGGAAAATAAGCTTGGGTAAATGTATTGGTTAATAAAATGATTAAGTTATAAAGAAGGATCACATACTGGGATCCTGGATTAGCCACGGGGCCCGTTTCCGTTTATTCAGTTTGATTTAAGAAGAAACGCGCACAATCCAACCGGATTGTCCAAGTTTCTCATAGAAAAGTTCGTTTTTACTTAATTAGTCCAAAAATATGATTTTTGATCACTCTTGATGTTTTGATATTCTCGCAGGTTCGTTAATCGCGAACTTGCCGGTTTTTATGAAAACTAAATTTGTTTAATCTTCAAATTAGCATAATTAATTAACCGTTAATCATTAAATTATGAAAATTTAGCCACTTATCAATTAAAATATGTAGATTTTTATAAAAATATTTCTGGAATTATTTACTAAATTATTAATTTATAAAAATGCATTTTATCAGCTATATTCCGCCTGAAAATCGTCCGTTTAACCCAAATAATTTCCAAAAATTACACAAAAATTTCTGAATACTCAAATCATGTCCCAAAACAACCTATATCAATTGCAGAATGTAACAAGCTCGTGCAATATTATTTTCGGCCCAATTTCGGCTATAAAAATTCACACGAACGCATATACACAAAACACCTTTAGACTTCTCCAAATTATCTCAAAATTCATATGTGATAAAAATACATTAAATCTGAGTTTCCAGAAAAATTTCATAATTTTTGGAGCATTTTAACTATTTTTCTTGATTTAACGTCCCAATTCGGTAATAAATTCACCAAATATTCTCGGATTTTCGAAAAAATTTGCAAATTTGAGCAGGGACTCAATGACATGGTCCCTGATGTCGCTGCAAAATTTCAAGGCCTAATAATATGCACATCACAACCTTAACCTAAACACCTAGTAAGCGAGTATTTCGGCATTACCTTAGCGGTTTTGGTTCGTTTCCGCCTTTCTAATCAACTTTTCAAGCTCTTGTGCTCCTATTTAAGCTAAATGCAAGTCCTATATCACAAACCAAGCAAGTTTCATCAATAGAACAGCCCTTTAACATAGGGTTTCGGCTAGTGCACAAAAACGAACTTTTGAACCGTAAAAATGCCGTTTCAACCCTTTAATCCGTGTTTATGGCCAAAAAAACTATCACACCAGGTTCCTTACCATGTGTATGATCAAAACATGTTTATGGACCATTTTTAGGATCTTTACATGGTTAGGAATGATTTTTGGCAATCAAACTATGTTTATAAGTAATTAAACATGATTAAATCAAGTTAAAATTGATTAAACTTGCTAAATACCTTAAGTTTTGGCTAGTTTCTATGAAGAACAGTAGATTTTTGATAGTATAAGTTATGGAACATGACTTGAAAATATCTAAGATTTTTTAGTTTTAAAGGAAACCAAATTAATAATAAAAAAAAGTTTTATTCAACTTTGGCGGGCTGGGCTTGTTGGGCCCCCTTTAGGCCCACTGTTGGCCCATCAGTCTTGTTTTGCATGCCCAAACGTAAAATCCCGAGTACAAGTTTATTTCAGGTTCGGTTTTTGGCAAGAAAAATATATCGGGTGCGTCAAACAGTACGAAAACGAGTGTTTTTCGGCTATTTTTGTGTAAATTTATAAAAACATAGTATACGTTTGTAAAATTCAAAAATATTTTTACGGATCACTTAAAACATTTCAAGTAAGTGTTTGGTAAGTCTTTTTCGGCTTAACGGATGATACAATGCTTGGTTTGTAACTATCTTTCATGTTTAAATCTATAGCGGGTAGTTAAACGAGCATGTTTTCGTTTAACTTGTTTGCTATCGAACTAAGGTCATATTACTAATATTTTTACTTATATTAAACGTATATCACTTATAGATGGCCCCCCGGAATATCTGGGTCATAACCCAACCCGTTCGGTTAATCGTTCGTTTGTTACGCAAAAAGCGTTTATTCGCTTAATCGGCAAATACGTACTAAGGTGTACCTTGTTTTGGCTCAAATGTCACATTCTCCCCCTGTTAGAAAATTTTTTCCCTGAAATTTGATTATTCAACTTTGTCTTTATTTGGAACAGGTGCGGCTATTTCTTTTTAAATTCGGATTTCCATTCCCACGTGAATTCGGTCCCCGTTCTGAATTCCACCCAACTTTGACTAGAGATTTTGTTGTGTCTTAATTGTTTTATTTTTCCCTCTAATATTTCCACTAGTTCTTCGACAAAATTAAGTTTTTCATTTATGTTTAAGTATTTTAATGGCACGATTTTGGTTTCGTCAGTAAGGCACTTTTTCAGGTTTGAAACGTGAAAGACATCATGAATGGAACTCAACTCCAAAGGTAATTTAAGTCGGTTGGCTACAGGACCGATCTTAGAAATTACTTCATACGGTCCAATGTATCGCGAAGCTAGTTTACCGGTTTTTCTGAATCGACTAACGCCTTTCCATGGGGATACTTATAGAAAAACTTTGTCGCCTATTTCAAAGGACAACGGCTTTCTACGAACATCAGCGTAGCTTTTCTGTCGATTTCAGGCGATTTTTAATTTGCTTGTGACTTTACGGATTTTGTCAGTGGTTTCATGAATCAAGTCTGATCGTGTAATTTGGGTATCTCCCACCTCAGTCCAGCACAAGGGTGATCTACATTTCCGCCCGTACAGCGCTTCATATGGTGCCACTTGAATGCTACTGTGATAGCTATTGTTGTACGAAAATTCAACCAGTGGGAGATGTTGATCCCAGTTCCCACCGAATTCTAGTACACAAGCGCGAAGCAAATCTTCTAAGGTTTGAATGGTTCGCTCAGATTGAACGTTGGTTTGGGGATGGTAGGCAGTACTTAGGTCAATTCGGGTTCCCAAAGCTTCTTGTACGGCTTGCCAGAAACGAGAGGTGAAATGGCTATCACGATCAGAAATAATTGAAACGGCTATGCCGTGTCGGGACACGATTTCATTTATGTAAATGTGAGCAAGTTTTTCAGCTGTGCAAGTGGTTCGGATTGGAAGGAAGTGTGCGGATTTGGTTAGTCGTTCAAATATCACCCCTATTGCATCATTTCCTCGGGAAGTTTTAGGGAGGTGTGTTACAAAATCCATGGTAATTTGTTCCCATTTCCATTTTGGTATTTCCGGTTGGTGGAACATTCCCGAAGATTTTTGATATTCAGCCTTAACTCTCGCACAAGTTAAACATTTACTGATGTACGTGGCTATATCCTTCTTCATACCGGGCCACCAATAATACTCCTTCAAGTCCTTGTACATCTTATCTGTTCCTGGGTGAATGGAGTATTTGGACTTATGGGCTTCGTCCATGATCAAGTCACGCAGATTGCTGAAAATGGGAATCCAAACTCGGTTTTTGTAGTATAGAATTTCGTCAGTTCTTTCTTCAAAGTTTTGATCAGTCCCATGCAAGTTTTCATCTTCCAAGTGATCTCTTTTCAGAGCTTCATTTTGAGCAATACGAATTTGTTCGGTGAGACTGGTTTGGACAATCATTCCAAGTGCTCGGACCTGTAGGGGTTTGATCCTATCTTTTCTGCTCAAAGCATCTGCTACTATATTAGCCTTGCCCGGATGATATCGAATCTCACAGTCATAATCGTTCAACAGCTCTACCCATCTCCTTTGCCTCATATTTAGCTCTTTCTGGTCGAAAATATGCTGTAGACTCTTGTGATCAGTGTATACTTTACATTTGGTGCCTCTAGATTTTAAGTGCAAAGATAACTGCGCCATGTTCTAAGTCATGGGTGGTATAATTCTTCTCGTGCACCTTTAATTGTCGAGAAGCGTATGCTATGACTTTATTCCTTTGCATTAATACGCATCCCAACCCTCTCCGTGACACGTCACAATAAACTACCAAATCATCAGTTCCCTCTAGAAGACTCAGTATCGGGGCTTGGCATAGTTTCTGTTTCAGTAATTGAAAAGCCGCTTCCTGATCTTCTTCCTACACATAAGCGCGATCATTTTGAATCAAAAGGGTTAAAGGTTGGGCTATGCTCGAAAAATTAGCAATAAAGCGCCGATAATACCCAGCTAAACCCAAAAATTGGCGGATTTCTTTCGGTGACTTTGGGGCTTGCCAATTTTTGATGGCTTCAATCTTACTCGGGTCTACATGGATACCGTGTCGGTTAACAACGTGCCCTAGAAATTTTACCTCTTGTAGCCAAAATTCACACTTTGATAATTTGGCATACAACTTTTCCTGCCTCAGCAACTCCAAAATGGTTCGTAAGTGCTGATCGTGGTCGTCTTTGGTTTTCGAATATATCCAATTGTCATTAATAAACACGATAACAAATTTGTTGAGGTACGGTTTACAAACCCGATTCATAAGATCCATGAAAACTGCGTGAAAATTAGTTAGTCCGAACGGCATAACTAGGAATTTGTAGTGGCCATAACGAGTTCGGAATGCCGTTTTAGACACATCTTCCTCTTGAATTTTAACTTGGTGGTAATCGGATCGAAGGTCGATTTTTGAAAAATAGTTTGCCCCTTGAAATTGGTCAAATAAATCGTCTATTCGTGGAAGAGGGTATCGGTTTTTGATGGTAACTTTGTTTAATTCCCGATAATCGATACATATTCTAAAACTTCCATCTTTCTTCTTTACAAACAATACCGGTGCTCCCCAAGGAGAATAACTGTGACGTATAAAACCCTTATCTAACAACTCCTGTAACTGGTTGGATAATTCTTACATTTCAGAGGGTGCCAATCGGTAAGGTGCCTTAGCAATAGGGGCTGATACTGGGATTAAGTCAATACGGAATTCAACCTTTCGGTTCGGTGGAAATCCAGGTAAATTTTCGGGAAAGACATTGGGGTATTCACGTACAACGGGAATCTCTTCTATGCATTTCTCATCAGGGTTCTTTATAGTCACGTTTGCCAAGAATGCCATACAATCTTGGCGTAAACATTTCAACACTTTGAGATGAGACTCGAGAGGTTATATCGAACCAGACTTCTCTCCCTGTACCATAATCATTTCAACTTCCGGAAGGGGAATTTTAACCGTCTTGTCGTTACACACAATCTCCGCCTTATACTTGGTTAACCAGTCCATGCCGACAATAACATCAAAACTTCCTAAATCTACCGGGAGTAGGTCAATAAGGAATGGGTGGTCATTAAGAATCATGGAACAGTTTTGGACTATTTGGTTGATAGTTATAGAGATACCGTTAGCGAGTTCTATAGTATAGGGATTTGTTAGTTCACTAACTGGCATATTACCCAGGGACACAAAGCTAGTGGAAACAAAGCTTCTATCGGCACCCGTGTCAAATAATACATAAGCATATTGATCAGAAACAACAAATGTACCTGTTACTACGTTCGGCTCTTGTCGTGCTTCTCCAGACCCGATAACAAATGCGCGTTCCCTAGGCGCACCAGACGTCGATGCTTGGTTCGGTCTAGTAACTGCTCTTGGATTTAACTTGGGACAGTTTTTCTTCTAATATGTACTGTACTGCCACATTCGTAGCAGGCACGGTAGGTGGTTGCGGCTGCAGTCTGCTGGATAGGTTGTTGGTGGATTGGCTAACGTCTGGTGGCTGTGGACGACGAGGTTGAGTTGTTTGGGTTGATCGATTCACAATTTCTGTACCTTCTTTGCAATTAGGGGCATAATGCCCAGTTCGACCACATTTCTGGCATACCGGGAATTTGCATTCTCCCACATGATAGTAATTACATTTATCGCACTTTGGCAAGGTTCCCTTATACCTGTCTTGCTTTGTATCGGAACCAGTTATAGCATAATTTCTTATTTTCGGACGTGCACGTTTGCTTGATTGTCCTCCTTGTATTCTCGTCCCGTAGTCAGTTCGTTTCATACCCACTGGTTCTCCGGTCATTCTCAATACTCCGCTTCTTACCAAATCAAAAGTTACAATTCCGGCTTGGGTCACAGCATTTTCAAACGATGTGTGCCCCACGGAGTTCACCAAACTCCTCACTTCTGGGGCTAAACCCCAAACATAACGTTCAATTTGTTTGTCTTCAGGAGTTACTAACCATGGTACTAAGCGGGCTAATTCATTGAAGCGGTTCGTGTATCCCAAATGATACGCTCCTTTCATATCCAGACTCCAAAGTTCGTGTTCTAACCTTTGTATTTTGTTCTTTGAACAGAAATTATCTAGCATTAATGTTTTGAGTTCCGCCTAAGTCATGCGGTTAACCGTATCCTGCCATTTTATTTGAACTGTAGTGTTCCACCACATCAAAGCATGATCCATAAAAGTAGAGGCAACATACTTGACAATGTTTTTGGGTGGACAATTGCTAATATTAAGAACAGATTCCGTCTTCTCTATCCATTTAATTAGCCCGTTTGGCCCTTCGATACCCTTGAATTCGATCGGTTTACAGGCCATAAAGTTTTTGATCGAATATTCCCTTTGAGGGGGATTAGGGTTGTTATTATTGTTGTTTGGGTTCGGTGGAAGATTATTGTTGTTGACATTACTTGCATCAGGTGGGGGATTATTTGCATTGGTAGGGGCATTTGTATTAGGTGGGGGGATTATTATTTGTGTCTGTTTCAGTGTTGGTTCGAGGAGCATTATTAATCGGTTGTTGGTTTGTTTGCATATTTGCGTTTACACCGGCAGTCACCTGTGTTACAATAAGTGGAATTACTGCCTGCATTTGCCGAGCAATCATCTCGGCTATTTCTGCCTCAGTCATGGGGGTTGCTTTCTTTGGGGCCATTCTATAATGATAACCAAATATATGCCAATTAATACTAATTCCAGACTACGACACTGTGTAATAATAATCACAATAAATGTTGTACAGGTAAACCAGATAACATACTGACATTTCACAAATTGTTCTGTACATTGATAATAAGAGGTACATAGACTTAGCCTGATAAAGGCCAGTGCTTGCATGTATATATCAAAATCTGTCACTAAGTGACTGTTAGACTTAACCATGTAAAGGTCAATGCTTGTAATAGTGTACAAAATTGTGCCCCATGTTAACATAACATACTACTATATACATACATGGAGTATCAAAAGATCACGTGCACATATCTGTAACGTCTTGCATCTATCCGTATAAACGACAGACTAACCACAAACATAAAAACAACAACACTGTACTCATCCAGTAACAGTTCCACAGTCGAACTGTCACCCTATCCAAACACCAATGGTGGTAGGCGTCTGACTGCTGCAAGTTAAGTACTATCTGTTGTAACGTCAATAAGCACTAGGTCACGTCCCTCCTTTCCTGGTTAATGTTAGCTATGGCTATCGAGTGGTCTATCACACGGTCAGTCAGGACAGCCATCCAAGAGTTTTTTCCTATGTTTGGGAGATCAGGGCGAGGAGTCGGTATACTCAACGAACGGGAAGATGAAGTATCCGCCCTAGGACGTGAAGGTCCTCCCCGGTAGTGGGTAGATCTAAATGGAATCGTGGTAGGGTCAATCGGGGTTACCCGAATACGAGCAGTCTGTCGGACTCGCGCAGTAGCTGAAGTCGTCGGGGACAGGTGAATAGGTGGAGTGGGTGATCTAGCTACTCTAGCAGGCGAACGATACTGACTATTAACTTTGTTTTGATCCCTGCGTGGTGACCTAGGTGGATAACTATCGCATCTGTAGCCAGACAGATCAGGCATATTTCTGGGTAGCTCTCTACAAATAACTTCTTCTTCCACCTCTTCCTCCTCCTTCGGTTCCTCTTCTGGGTCCTCTTCTTCTGGACCCTCCTCTGATTCCTCCTCTGAATCCTCCTCCTCTGGATCCTCCTCCTCAACAGAGAATACCTGTTCTTCTTCCGGTACATAGTCGTTATTCCTTGACATGACTCTGCACAAAGGTTAGTTATAAGAATAATATCTATTGCTAGCGCTAACAAGTGTCGAGATGATTAATTAATTAAGCCAAATTTAATATTAAATATATTAGAATATAATATTAGTTTTATTAAAATTTTAATTTTAATTATTATTAGAATTAATACTGAATATAAATGAATATATTATTCAAAATAAAATTTACCGTCATCAATAGTATCGTACGTACACGTATTCATACAACTTGTCCCAAATAAGCACGTATGAGTGTTACATATATATATACTTACACATCACCTTTTATACACATATGTTGCCATTTTTATCTAACCACACGTTCTGCGACTTTTCCCCGAATTCTCTCATACAAACAAGTCTGTTATTATGTTCCGGACCACAATAACTCACTTGCCCAACAAGTTCATCCTGGCATCCATCAGTATATAATATTAATTTATTATTTAAATATTTCCCAGAGTTAATCGAGCCTACGGTTATATTTTAGATACCCTAAGGGATAACCTAATCCTTTATAACCAATGGCTCTGATACCAACTTTTGTCACACCCCGACTAGCACAATTCGGAAGCGTAAAACGGGAATGTAACAGACACCTCTGGTATCAACACATTGTTTATAAAGTAACATTACAATGAAATTCACAATATATTACATTTCCTTGTTCTATCATCTTTTTACAGTCTAGGTGATACAAACCAAACTAGTTCATCAACTATACGATCTTACTACTAACTTCCTTGCTTTTATTCACATAGCATCAACTAAACACCTTGGGCAACTAACAGATCACCAAATCATTTCGATTTAGGTACACCTGAAAAGCAGTTTAAAACGGGTCAACTACTAGAATTGGTAAGATTCACGAGTTTTAAGAAAACAGTCATGAGTATTCACAAGTTAACACTTGTAATCATGAAATAAGTATGTACGTATGTAAATGATGTAATTATGCTAAGCTACAGTGAAGCTTTGACTATATGTGCTGCGTGCATCCATTTCCCACGCTCAATCAACCACTGTGGCTCCCCTTCCGCCCACAGCATGCCCCGGTAACTATGTCTAACACTACATAGCCTGTTTGTATAAATATGGTCATGTGCATACGGCGCTATGTGACACGGCAACTAGGCCGATTCCATTTGGGTTTATCAAACCAATAGTACTATTCACAAGCCACCGGCTCGAAGTTAATCACTGTGATCGTGGGGACTTTCGTGTGTTAGCACTTAGATAATTCACATCAATACATGTTTCAGGTATGTATATGTAATCAAACATGCTTTTCACCCTAAAAGTTCGTAAAACAGTTTAGAAGTGGGGTCATGAAACTCACTGTTTAGTAGATAATCAGTAGCCCGTCGGTTCAAGGTTTGTATAACTTGCAATCACGGTTTCCTATAATCAATATTATAATAATATTAATATTTTAATATTATTATAATCTCAATACTAAACTGGGCTGTATAACTAATCTGGGTATAGCGGGAACGCCCAAAAAGTGGCAATAGGCTTAGGTTGTGATGTTGTTCAATGTTTAATACTTAAAATTGAACTTGGCTCAGATTCTCGTTTTCCTAGCTGGGCCAAGTTGTTCGTTTACGCGTTCAGAAAACAGTTATGGGAAAATAAGCTGAGTAAATGTATTTGTTAATAAAATGATTAATTTATAAAGAAGGATCACATACTGGGGTCCCGGATTAGCCACGGGGCCCGTTTCCGTTTATTCAGTTTGATTTAAGATGAAACGAGCACAATCCATCGGGATTGTCCAGGTTTCTCATAGAAAAGTTCGTTTTTACTTAATTAGTCCAAAAATATGATTTTTGATCACTCTTGATGTTTTGATATTCTCGCAGGTTCGTTAATCGCGAACTTGCCGGTTTTTATGAAAACTAAATTTGTTTAATCTTCAAATTAGCATAATTAATTAACCGTTAATCATTAAATTATGAAAATTTAGCAACTTATCAATTAAAATATCTAGACTTTTATAAAAGTATTTCTGGAATTATTTACTGAAATATTAATTTATAAAAATTCATTTTATCAACTATATTTCGGCTGAAAATCGTCCGTTTATCCCAAACAATTTCCAAAAATTCCACAAAAATTCTTGAATACTCAAATCATGTTCCAAAACAATCTGTATCAATTCCAAAATGTAAAAAGCTCGTGCAATATTCTTTTCGGCCCAAATTCGGCTATAAAAATTCACACGAACACATATACACAAAACACCTTTAGACTTCTCCAAATACTCTCAAAATTCATATGTAACCTAAATACATTAAATCTGAGTTCCCAAAAAAATTTCATAATTTTTGGAGCATTTGAACTATTTTTCCCCATTAAATGTCCCAATTCGGTATAAATTCGCCAAATATTCTCGGATTGTCGAAAAATTACCAAATTTGAACAGGCTCTCAAGGACATGGTCCCTGATGTCCCTGAAAAATTTCAAGGCCTAATAATATGCACATCATAACCTTAACCTGAACAGCCCGTAAGCGAGTTTTTCGGCATTACCTTAGCGGTTTTGGTTCGTTTCCGTCTTTCTAATCAACTTTTCAAGCTCTTGTGCTCCTATGTAGGCTAGATACAAGTCCTATATCACAAACCAAGCAAGTTTCATCAATAGAACAGCTCTTTAACTTAGGGTTTCGACTAATGCACAAAAACGAACTTTTGAACCGTAAAAATGCCGTTTCAACCCTTTAATCCGTGTTTATGGCCAAAAAAACTATCAAAACAGGTTCCTTACCATGTGTATGATCAAAAAATTGTTATGGACCAGTTTTAGGATCTTTACATGATTAGGAATGATTTTTGGCAATCAAAATATGTTTATAAGTAATTAAACATGATTAAATCAAGTTAAAATTGATTAAACTTGCTAAATACCTTAAGTTTTGTCTAGTTTCCATGAAGAACAGCAGATGTTTGATAGTATAAGTTCTGGAAAATGACTTGAAAATATCTAAGTTTTCTTAGTTTTAAAGGAAACCAAATTAATAATAAAAAAAAAGTTTTATTCAACTTTGGCGGGCTGGGCTTGTTGGGCCCCCCTTTGGGCCCACCGTTGGCCCATCAGTCTCGTTTTGCATGCCCAAACGTGAAATCCTGAGTCCTAGTTTATTTCGGGTTCGGTTTTTGGCAAGAAAAATATATCGGGTGCGTCAAACAGTGCGAAAACGAGTGTTTTTTGGCTAATTTTGTGTAAATTTATAAAAACATAGTATACGTTTGTAAAATTCAAAAATATTTTCACGATCGCTTAAAACATTTAAAGTAAGTGTTTGGTAAGTCTTTTTCGGCTTAACGGATGATACAATGCTTGGTTTGTAACTGTCTTTCGCGTTTAAATCTATAGCGGGTAGTTAAACGAGCATGTTTTCGTTTAACTTGTTTGCTATCGAACTAAGGCCATATTACTAATATTTTTAGCTTATATTAAACGTATATCACTTATAGATGGTCCCCCGGAATATCTGGGTCATAACCCGACCCGTTCGTTTAATCGTTCGTTTGTTACGCAAAAAGCGTTTATTCGCTTAATCGGTAAGTACGTACTAAGGTGTATCTTGTTTTGGCTCAAATGTCACATCCAAAAACATTCAAATATTGAAAATTTTCAAAAACAATGAAAAATGCTCCTCAAAATTGAGTTTTGAAGCAAAAAGGGAAAATGATAGTACATTGACGGGTTTATCTAGTACATGAATAAACTAGATTAAAAATTACCGTAAGGCCAGCAATATGATATGCGAATATAGGCTTGACAGACTATATAGGAACTGATAAGATATCAAGATAATGAATGCTGAACCTAGTGGAATTACATCTTGAAAGATTGATACTATATCTGATTTAACGAAAAGTCAAAAGTCAAAATGATTACTATGTGTGCATGCTTTCATTTTTTATGAAATTCTGTTTGTTTTTATTTTATTTTACAAAGAAATTCAACTTTATTTTTTCTTTATTTTTATTCAAATATTGGATCCTCTCCTGTGTTATAAGATTATCCGACCTGAGGGTTAATATTTGGGTATTCTGCTTTATTTTTCTTGGTGTTTCGTATGAAATGTTGGACTTTCTCCGCGCGATAATACGAGATTATCCGAATTGAGGGTTAAGATTTTATGCAAATTCAACTTATTTTTATCTTTTTATTTTGTTGAAATGTAACCTTATCTGCGTGTAGTAATACCGATCTTAAGGAAAATTTTGACATTCTGCTTTATTTTCTTTTTATTATTTTTTTTGCATGAGTCATAATTAATCAAAATTTTGGAAAATCAAAGAAAAACGTACATGTGATATTCACTGTATAAGAGATAGAAATATTATATCTGATTGATGGGGTCCACATATGGTTGTCAAAGAAAATCAACATTATACAATCTAACTTTTGGCAACGGGTCGTAACCATTTTTCGGATCGTCCGAGCTCGGGCACACATGTACCCCACTGCAAACTACTTATGTTAAGTCACTTAGAATTATCTTGACGCTCACATATACAATACCGTGGTCGTAATCTTGCTACATTTAATATACATGCACAAAGATCGAGGTGAGTTTCACAACCCCTTTTATTTTTACTGATTTATAAACTCGGGGGGAAACATACTCAAACTTATTTGAAAACATACATGTACATATTTGTTTAACATGCCCGAACTCATTTAAGACAATGACTAGAGAACAAGACATCTGATCTTTATGTGAACATGACTGAGCGTAGCCCTCAGGTGGGTTTGGACCACACACATACTATAACAAGAAACTATGGACTTAGCCGAGGATTACGTGAATAGTACTATTGTGACCGACCTTCTCACTCAGGGTTAGTCGCGCTAATAGCACGATCCGCAGGGCCGTCTGGGTGCAGCGTAATATAACATTTACCGTTATGGCACGGTGTTGGGCAAATCATTGACAGGTTTAGGCTTGGTTATAGGCTCATGTGTCAGCATATTAATTCGTAGATCTAGCTAGTCTACGGAGGATCACGAGGAAAACGCTTTCACTTATGACCGTGAGGTCTACATTATGTTTTCAAGAATACGTTTTCATAAAAAATGGCCACGTTTTGATTAAGCTTTTAAGAATACGTTTCATAATAAATGGCCACGTTTATCTTACGCTCTCAAGAATACGTTTTCATACATTGGCCACACCTACATTATGATTTCAACGACATGTTTTCACACACCATGGCCACACTGTATATTTATCTTTTTAAGTAAAATAATTACATATTATGGCTATGTTTACAATATGATTTCAAGAAAAATGATTTCATACTAAGACTACGTATACACTTTTTCAATGTTTTCATCGAAAAATGATTTCACATTATATTATAAAACCCATGAACTCACCAACATTATGTTGACTTTTTAACTATGTTTTTCAGGTACTATTTTTCAGCGACACGGATGGAATTGGTCAACTCATTTGGACTGGGACCCAAGAAATCGAAGATCTAGTTGTGTTTGAGTGGGGATTCTAGTATGGGGCGTTCTAAAACCAGAAACGTCACATCCTACATTACCGCTTTGGCGGCGTGTGACATAAAAAGTCTGTTTCTGATACATTTAGTCATATATCAAGCTGTGATTTTCTTTCTAGTGAATTAGAAACAGATCAAATGGATTTGCCGTTTAGAAAGATGAAACAACCCAGGACCAAGAAGGCTTTGGTTTCCTTGTTTCACGAATCCGTTAAATATCTATGCAGGGGCTTCCAAGGTCACACGACTCAAGGTGGATAATGGATAGTGGAGCCTCTAGGCACATGACAGGTACCCTACATTTGCTAGAAAATGTCAGATCAATTCATGGTGGTTATGTTGGATTTGCGAGAAATCAAGGAGGTCAATTGTTGTTGAGGGTACTTTAACGAACGACATGCATATGTTGACAAAGTGAATTACATCACTGACTTGGTGTCACACCCCGACTAGCAAAATGCGGAAGTGTAAAATAGAAATGTAACAGACACCTCTGGTATCAACAACATTGTTTATAAAGAAACACTACAAACTAATTTACATTATATTA
This sequence comes from Bidens hawaiensis, assembly GCF_021521415.1. Lineage (NCBI taxonomy): Eukaryota > Viridiplantae > Streptophyta > Magnoliopsida > Asterales > Asteraceae > Bidens > Bidens hawaiensis. The sequence goes on along the minus strand of NW_027491074.1, from coordinate 538,510 downwards.
CATCCTTCTATCTCTGTCTACAGTCTAGGTGATACAAACAAAATTATATATTAACTGTCCCACTCCTTACTAATAACTTGTGACTAACCACTTAGCATCGAGCACAGTTCCACGACAGGTAGCGCGTCATCACATTATTCCAACTTTGGTACCATACCTGAAAAGCACATTTAAAATGGGTCAACTACTAGAGTTGGTGAGTTTCAAGCGTTTCAAGAAAACAGTTATGAGTAATCACAAGTAACAATTGTATTTGTGATAATTATGAATGTATGTAAATGATTTAATTATGTTAAGCTACAGTGAAGCCTTGACTTTTTGTGCTGTGTGCATCCATTTCCCACACCCAATCAACCACTGTGGCTCCTCTTCCGCCCACAACATGTCCTGGTAGCTATGTGTAACACTACAGAGCCTATTTGAATAAGTATGGTCATGTGCAAACGGCGCTATGTGACATGGCAACCAGGCCGATTCCGTTTGGGTTTGTCAAACCAATAGTACTATTCACATGCCACCGGCTCGAAGTTAATCATTTTGTCAGTGGGGACTTTCGTGTGTTAGCACTTAGATAATTCACATCATTACACATTTCAGATAAGTATATGTAATCAAACATGCTTTTCACCCAAAAGTTCGTAAAACTGTTTAAAGAGAGGGGTCATAAAACTCACGGTTTAATCAGTATTCAGTAGCGACAGTTCAGGTTTTGCTTGACTCGTAATTACTGGTCCCTATAATTGATATTATAATAATATTAATATTTTAATACTATTATAATCTCAATACTAAACTGGGCTGTATATCTAATATGGGTATAATTGTTACCCCTTGAAAGTGTCAATAGGATTAGGTTGTGATGTTGTTCAATGTTTAATACTTAAAATCAAACTTGGCTCCGTTCCTCCGTTTTCCCAGCTGGGCCAAGTTGTTCGTTTACGCGTTTAGAAAACGGTTATGGGGATGTAAGCTTGGGTAAATGTGTTAGTCGATAAAATGATTAAGTTATAAAGAAAGATCATATATTGGGGTCTGGATTCGCTACGAGGTTCGTTTCTGTTTATTCAATTTGATTTGGAGAAAAATGCACACGATTTATCCAAATTGTCCGGATTTCTCACAAAAAGTTTGTTTTTACTTAGTTAATCTGAAAATATGATTTTTGAACACTCTTGGCGTTTTGATATTCCAACAGGTTCGTTAATCACCAACTCGTCGGTTTTTATCGGAATTGAATTTGTCTAATCTTCAAATTAGCATAATTAATTATCCGTTAATCCTTAAGTTATGAAAATTTTGCCACTTATCAATTAAAATATGTAGATTTTTATAAAAATATTTCTGGAATTATTTACAGATTTATTAATTTCTAAAAATTCATTTTATCTGCTATATTTAGCCCGAAAATCGCCTGTTTATACCAAACGATCTCCGAAAAATCCACCAAAATTTGTAAGTGACCAGAATATATCCCAAAACAACCTAGAAAATTTCTAACTCTAACAATCTGTCCAAATATCCTTTCTAGCCAAAAACAACTATAAAAATTCAAATAAACGCGAACGCACAAAACATACTTAGGCTTTCCCACAAAATTTCATAATTTTTTAAGCATTTTAATTGCTTTTCCAAGTAAACACCCCAATTCGGTAATAAATTCGTCAAATATTCTCGGACGGTTAAACAATTAACAAATTTGAACAAGGATGCAATAATAAGGTCCCCGATGTCCCTGTAAAATTTCATGACCTAAAAATATGCACATCACAACCTTAACCTAAACAGACCGTAATCGAGGGATTCAGCATTACCTTAGCGATTTTGGTTCGTTTTTGTCCTTCTAATCAAGTTTTTAGGTTCTTGTTCTTCTATGCAAGCTGCATACAGGTCCCATATTACAAACCAAGCAAGTTTCATCAACATGACAGCCTCTTAACTTAGGGTTTCGGTGAGGGTATAAAACCGAACTTTTGAACCGTAAAAACGCCGTTTAAACCCTCTAATCCGTGTTTATGGCTAAAAAAGAGTATGATTCTGATTCCTAACTATGTGTATGATCAAAACATGTTTTCGGACCATTTTTATGAGTTTTGCATGGTTATGAAGGATTTTTAGTAATCAAACTATGTTTATATGATATTAAACTTGATTAAACATGTGTAAAAGTTGCTTAATTAAGATACTTACCTTAGGGTTTGATGATTTTGGTGTAAAAACAGCAGGAACATGTAAACTTTCTGGAAAACAATAGACCCAAAATATCTAAAAGAATCTTATATATTAAGTATAGTTAATAACAATAATAATAATAATAATAATAATAATAATAATAATAATATCAAAATGGCGGCCGCAAGGGGTTGGCCCCCCTTGGACCCCATTTTAGCCCATTTATCTCGGTTTTTGTTCCCGGAAGTGAAATCTCGACTCCAAATTTAATTCGGGTTCGGTTTTTGGCTCGAAAAATTTAACGGGTACGACAAACAGCGCAAAAACAAGTGTTTTTCTGCTATTTTTATATAAATTTATAAAAACATACTACTTCTTTGTAAAAATCGAAAATATTTTCATGGATCGCTTAAAACATTTCCCAAATAGACCAAATTCCATTTTAATCTTTTCATTCATCATGATTATGTCACCCGAGTTGATAGGGTTGACGGTTCCTTTTTACAACTCTCAATTTAACATTTAAACGAAAATTCGCGCACCGCCGACTCGATTGACGAAGCACCAACCAAAACAGCCCCGAGCATCAAAAAATTAATTTTTCCATAGCCATTAAACCCCCCTAGGGCTGTACAAACTGATTCGGTCAGTCATACGATCCATTAACGCATCAAACTCAACAATTGTCAATCCTACACCCGGTAAACCCTAGTTTTCGAACTAAAATTGATTGACCGACCTAAACACCTCCAATGGCTACGAAATTTTAATATGATGCAAATTCCATACCTGGGAATCTTTCTACACCGGAAACTATAATTTTTATCCACGGGAAGTGGGTCAATTACACCTTGGCCGAAAATCTGTCCAACGAAAAGTTTCGGCAAAATTGAGCATCAAAACGATTAGAGGTGAACAAAAAGAGTGTTGGGGATTGTAGTACATACCTTGAACTACTTCTAGGAGCTTGGAATCGATCAAAAAGTCGAAGCAATGAAGGGGGGGCTGGTCTTCTTGGCCGATCGCAGCTGCAGCTACTACTAGGGTTTAGTTTTTTTTATTAGGTTATATTATAAAACTTTTTCATTCTAGCCCTCAGAATTTAATAATAATGCAACTTGGAAGAAATGTTAAGTGATTAGACGTACCGGGAGGACGTAAAGGCTTCTGAGAAACGTCGGATAAATCGCGAGAATTATACATACTCTACAATCTTTAAATCTTGAAACCGGAATTAACGGGCGTTACACAAATCTTTAACGGCGGATTTGTTTCTTTTGCGGGAGGAGAGAAAGGAAATATTACACAAAAGGTTACCGTGCGTAATGAGGTTCTGAAGTTCAAAAACGTCAACTATGTTCCAGAGTTAAAACACATTCTGCTCAGTGTATCGCAGATTTGTAATAAGGGATATTCCACTCATTTCACCAAAAGGAATGCTTAATTCTAAAGCCTGGTATTGTCATAACAGAGGAGTGGGTACTGGTCAGATCTCAGAGGAATGATAAAGCCTACTTGATTGATATGAACAAGAACATTCCTGACGAAATTACATGCCTGTTCTCTAAAGTGTCGAAACATAATGCCATGTTGTGGCATCGTCGTCTCGGCCATGCAAATGTGAAAAACCTGAACCGTCTTGCGAAGAACAACATTGTGTGAGGGTTACCTATTAAAGACTTCGTGACTAAAGAGAAGTGTGTGGCTTGCGCGTTAGGCAAGCATCATCGGAAATCACACAAGCCAAAACCGATAAACACCTTTTCCAGTGTCTTTCAGTTGCTTCACATGGATCTATTCGGTCCCGTTCATGTCTTGAGTCTATCCCGTAGTAATCACTGTCTGGTCATCACCGATGACTACTCCCACTTCAATTGGGTATTCCTCTTATCAAATAAGGGTGAGGCGGCTGACTTGATCAAAAAGTTCGTAATGCTTATGGAAAATCAATTGAACTTGAAGCTCAAGGGAATTCGTTGTGACAATGGCACGGAATTCAAGAACTCCACACTGAACTATTTTTGTGCCGAAAAGGGAATTCTTCGTCAGTACAGTTCCGCTCGTACTCCTCAGCAAAATGGTGTTGTTGAAAGACGAAATCACACTTTGATCGAGGCAGCTAGAACAATGTTATGTGATTCAAAGTTACTAATCTTCTTCTGGGCTGAAGCGATCAACACCGCCTGTTAGGGGCAAAATCGGGTGTTGATCAACAAATCTCAAATGAAAACTCCCTTTGAAATAGTTTATGGTCACAAGCCCACCGTCGCACACTTTCGAGCTTTTGGGTGTCCGTGTACTTTGTTGAATCTTAAATCAACTCCCAAGTTTGAAGCCAAAGCTGATGATTGTTACTTTGTTGGGTATGGCGGTCGGACCGGCTATAGAGTCTATAACAAGGCATCAAAACAAATTGCTGAGTCGTATGATATGCGTTAGTTAGAAGAAAATGAAACAGATGCCCACGTGGGGCCTGACTGGTTATTTCACTACGACAAGCTCTTCAGGCCATTCAATTTGTTTTCGGTGACTGATTTAAATGACTTAAGAGAAGGAAATACATTGTGGTCGATCATGAAGAGGATTCTTCCTCCAATGTTCAATAGTTTCCTACGTTGAGTGTGGAACCGTTTGAACCCTCAGAAACCACTCAGCCGTCATCAGAAAGTTTGGAAGAAAACGTGATTGATACAGTGTCTCCACAAGAACCTTCTACTGAAGAGATTTTACCGGTTGAGGGGGAGAGTGCCATTCGACAGATTTTTGGTAGCACTCTATTCCCCGATGTCATTCCAAACAAGTACATCACCAGTACTTCGTACTCACATAGCACCGCTGCATCAGGATGGAGAAACCCACTCACTGAGGTTCTCTAAGACCCAACTAATTTGCCAGCAAACTGCTCTGTTCCTGATCATTTTGTTCCTTCAAGAATTCAACGAGATCACCCAATTGACAGTATCATTGGTCCCCATGAAGCTGGCGTCTCAACCAGAATTCAGACTGGAACGATCAACAATTATCAATATTCTTGCTTCATTTCTCAAATTGAGCCCAAATCGATTGACATGGCTCTGCAAGAACCAAGCTGGGTTGAATCCATGCACGAGGAACTCAATCAGTTTGAAACACTGAAGGTGTGGAAGTTGGTCGAGCTACCTGAAGGGAAGAAGTCACTTGACACCAGATGGGTCTATCGAAACAAACAGAATGACACTAGGTTATTGTTAGAAATAAGGCAAGGCGTGTGGTTCGTGGGTTTAAGCAAGTTAAGGGTCTGGATTATACTGAAGTGTATGCTCCGGTGGCTAGTCTTGAGTCCCTTCGGATCTTCTAGGCATATGCGTCGTACATGGGCTTCACAGTCTATCAGATGGATATAGACAGCGTTTTTATACGGGGAGGTCAAGGAAGAAATCTATGTGGATCAGCCACCGGGTTTTGTGGATCCAATACGTCCGTCACATGTCTACAAGCTGGACAAGGCTCTATATGGTCTTCATCAGGCTCCTCGAGCCTGGTATGCGATGTTGACAGCACATCTTCTGGAGCACGGGTATAAACGTGGAACCATCGATCAGACACTGTTCATAAAGATCATTGGAAAGGATCTGATCCTGGTTCAGATTTATATGGACGACATCATCTTCGGTTCTACAAGCACTGCTCTCTGTTCTGAGTTTGAGGAGGTGATGAAGAAAAGGTTTGAGATGAGCTCACTTGGGGGGATGACAATGTTTCTGGGTTTGCAGGTTCGTCAAATCTCAACAGGCATTCTGCTACATCAAGGGAAATACGTCGAGGATATGTTGGCAAAGTTTGAGTTTCAGGACTCCAAAAGTGCGGCGACTCCTATGGCCGAAACACCTCTTCTTTCTTCAGATCCTGATGGGAAACCCGTAGATCAAACATACTATCGATCGATGATCAGGTCCCTAATGTATCTTACTGCCAGTCGCCCTGACATTATGTTTGCAGTGTGTCAATGTACTCGTTTCCAAGCTAATCCTAAACTCTCTCACCTAATTACTTTTAAATGAGTTTTTAGATATCTGAAGGGGCAACCAAAACTTGGTCTTTGGTATCCTAAGAATTCAGAATTTAATCTTTATGTTTTTTCTGACAGCAATTATGGAGGTGATGACATTGATAGGAAATCGACGTCTGCGGGGTGTCAATTTTTGGGGGATCAACTTATTTTGTGGCAATGCAAGAAACAACAAATGGTGTCCACAATTACTGCTGCAGCTGAATATGTTGCTGCTTCTGCCTGCTGTTCTCAGGTCATATGGATGCAACATCAATTGCTGGACTACGGTTTGGACTTATTTTTTGGACTTATCTTGATACTCCTATTTTTTGTGATAACAACGCTGCGATTTCCATTGTTAAAAACCCGGTCCAACATTCTAAAACCAAGCACATAGATATTAAAATTCATTTTCGTGACTGTTACGACCGGAAGCTAATTCATCTTGAACAGGTCCACACTGATAATAATGTGGCGGACCTATTTACGAAACCGGTAGGAACAGCCAGATTCAATGTGCTTGTATGGTTTCTTAAGATGTTACGTTTTGAAGACTTTTAGGTTAAATTTGTACATAAATATTTTTTGAGGTTAAGTTTGTACAAATTTAGGGGGAGAAAAACACAAAAATACAAAAAGAGTGTGTGTGCGTGCTTAATCTAAAAATATATATGCTTTGTTTTGTTGCTTAAAATTGCGTCGATTACTCAAGTTCAACTGACATATCTCATATGTTTGGTCCCGTAATCAACTCTTGAATCACAGGATAGCCATTAACCTTAGAACTAAAAGTGACCGGGGAAACTTAACTCAAAAAATCTATTTTGATTCCTTCACTGAAAATTATGTCGGTCACCTAGGTTTGAGGGACATATACTCCTATATGTTTGGTCCTATCGTCTACTTGTAGACACATGGGATAGCCATTTACCTGAAAACTGATGGACACTGGGGTGATTGAATTAAAATTTTTCTTTCAGGATTATCATCTGGGAAGTGATATTACTATTCAGCAAATGCTTACTAGAAGCTTAAAAATGTTTTCAAATGAAAATTGATCCAACCTTTGAGAAATGATAGATAAATTGATTATGTGTGCCTAACATGTGAAGTTATTAAGCTAAAAAGGCTTTTGATTAGTCATTGATGTGTATGGTAGGTTTCAATGATAAGTAAAGTTTAAAGTGATATAAACTAAATCTGCTAAACTTATTGTGGAGACTCATTTTGAAGATGTCGGCATGTCCCTAGATACATCTCTCCGAATGATAGGCAGAAAAGCAATTACCCATTCACACACGAGCCCGTTAGTGTCTTGATCGCAAAAAATATTTATAAATTTATGTATATATAAGTGTAAACTACTTTAAAGTAATTTTATTTTAAAAGCTTAAAGGGACACCAGGGACATACAGGGGTGGGGCATACATATAAGTCCTAAACTCCCTGAATGTAAGGCATGTAAGTCCAACGTTTAACCTTAAAGCTTAATTTTTTTTTTTTGTAAATAAAGAAATTCTTTTGATCAAGAATTAGGGGGTTGGAGTCAAATTAGGGTGATCTGGAGAAAGCCAAATAAGCTTTGAGAAGAAGTAGGGGGCATCAGAGGTCCATAAGTGATGTTCATATAAGTTTTATGACTAATTAAACCTAAGCATATCACTGGCGCGATGAAAGTCATGCTAAGTTCTAATTACCTGCCATTAACCTTTTCATTATGTCGTAATAATGCTGAAAATGAATCATTGTGAAAGTATCATAATCAATATGATCTCATGTTCGGATCTTTTCTTAGAAAGGCCGGTTGTTTTCATATTGCCGAAATTTGATCCCAAATATATGCTAATTTCCTGAAGGTTATTTACTTTATTTTATTTTTATTTTTATTTTAATTTTTGTTTTTCCCTCATATTTACTCATATTAAAACAAGTGCCTGCAAGAAATCCATTTTTTCTAAATAAGTGGGTCTGTGTTTTGGTTCAACTGGTGTTTTGGTTCTCGGGATGGTTAGATTGGTCCAATAGATTTTCTAGTTCTCTGCCAGATCATATTGGCCCAGCAAACTCAGTCTTTGTGAGTTCTCGGCTTTCAGGAAATGGTTCTCAGCCATATGTTCTTGGTCAGTAAATGTGTTCGGCCAAGTTTGATGTGACCAAGTAGCTTAAAAGGCACTCATTACCATTTATTGATCATTCTTGAAACTCACAACTTCTATTATCTTCCAAAATCTTCTCTCATTATAACCATCAAATCCTTCATCTACTCGCCGCCATACATCTATTCTTGTCTCCTTGTACTTTCAAGTAGACTTCTTTAAAAGGTAAAGAAATCTAATATGATTGAAGGGTTTTCGGTGATCATTGGATTTACTTGATTCATCATTCGGAAGGTTTGTTTGTTTTCTATTGAAGTTACTGATTATCGGTTTAGTCATTGATTGTAGTTACAGGTTTGGTCATCAATGGTGATTGGTGGTGTGATGATGATGATGAATAGTGCTCTGAGGTTCTCGGCATGGACTGACCAGATTCTTTTGATCAATCAGAGAGATCTTCGTTTTGAAGATGTTTTGAAGCATTCTCGGTCAAACTTTGATCGAGGATTTGTTGGTTCTACCAAAGATACATCGTGTTTGACTTTTCTAAGTCAATCAAGCCTAATACTTGCTGCTGTTCATGATAACAGAGGTCATGTTCATCTACTTCTTATGGGGAGTAGCATGACCTGTGCTGGATTACTAGCCAGGTTTAACATTATCGGAATAAAGGCACTAAATAAGACACTTAACTTCCAAGTGTCTATTTAGAAGCCACAGTATATACGCCGAAAGGTCTAAATGAAGGTATAGAAGCACGTCGAATGTCTACGACTGAAACATTTGTGATCAAGAAATAAACAAGGGGGAGAATGTTAGGTTGTATTTTTGGTTTATGCTTGTAGTTTGCGGTTCTAGTTTTGGACTGTTTTGGGCTTTTGATTGTAAGCCGAGATCTATTGATCTCGGTGGGCTTTTGGGTAGTGTTGGGCTTAGTTGGTAGAATATATATAGAACATATGTTAACAGTTTAGGGTTGTTCGTCCTTTGCAACTCAACCGTGTAAGTGATTAAGGGCTTAAGCACCCGACGTATAATATACGTGTGTTTTGAAGTCTCTTTATTGTGTTATTCTATTTGGTTCTACGTGAGATATTGTGCTTCTTATAGAATCGGCTTGAGATTAGTTTCCGCCTAATCTTCAAGTATACTGATATCACATTGAAGGATCTTCGGTACCCTCTACCAAGGATCGACGACTTATTTGATCAGCTCCAAGGAGCTAGTTGGTTCTCGAAGATCGACCTTAGGTCCGGGTATCATCAGTTGAAAATTCGGGAGGAGGATATCCCTAAGACTGCCTTTTGCACTCGTTATGGACATTATGAATTCCTAGTGATGTCTTTTGGTTTGACCAACGCACCGGCTGCATTCATGGATCTTATGAACCGTGTGTGTAGGCCGAAGCTCGATCGTTCGGTTATTGTGTTCATCGACGACATTCTTGTGTATTCCAAAAGCGAATCCGATCACGCCAGTCATCTCACGAAAGTTTTGGAAGCTCTGCGAAAGAACAAGTTGTACGCGAAATTTTCTAAGTGTTCTTTTTGGTTATGCGAGGTTCAATTCTTTGGTCATGTTATTAACCCGAGTGGTATTTTGGTTGACCCTGCAAAGGTGGAAGCCGTAAACGAATGGGAATCTCCTAAGTCTCCATCTGAAATCCGTAGCTTTCTGAGCTTGGCGGGGTATTACCGCCGCTTCATTCCCAACTTTTCAAAAATTGCATCATCATTGACCAAGTTGACCAAGAAGAGTGTTAAGTTTGTTTGGGGTACCGAGCAGGAGGAGGCTTTTCCCGAATTAAAGAACAGATTGACGCAAGCCCCTATTTTAGCTTTACCCGATGGCACTGATGATCTGGTTGTTTATTCTGATGCCTCTTACCAGGGGCTTGGGTGTGTTCTGATGCAGCAGGGCCGAGTCATAGCTTATGCCTCGCGGAAGGTTGCTGAAGACATTACGTCAACTGAGTCAATGTTTAGCTGCTTAAAATGTTTGACCAGAGCAGCGTGTAACAGGCTTCTTAGCTTCTCACACTGATCAACCATATGCCCTGAATTGATCAGGTCTCCAAGTTTACACCACAATCGTTCGATTGTTGTGTATGGAAACCACACTGCACATGTCTTCTTTCTACGAATGACATCACCTGGCCTCTACAACAATCACAATATCTTTATAGGATTAAATTTATACACTAAAATGGTTGTCTAAACCTTTGTTTTCATAAGTGTCAAATATGATTTCAAAATTAAGATGAATTTCACATATACCCTTACAAACTCGAAAATTTTCATATATACCCAACTTTAATGAATTTTTACTTAATGACCATTCTACCCATTTCCATCATACTTTTTTATTTGGATTTTGATTGACGATAAGCAAGCAAACTGAACCATTTTAACTCCTCTATTGTTCTCTCGACGGCAGATAACCGAAAAATCAAATCTGTATGTTCGACTCAGATAATCGAAACAGGTATAATCACAAGATGATCGAACGATAAGTTAATCTAGTATTTTGAAGAACTATTGTTTATAGGTAAAAAAATTAAACTAAAAATGGGTAAAAAAATATCTAAACTACATATGCGTAACAAAAAATAAAATAAAAAGTTAAAGATGGGCATATATGAAATGTTAATGTTTTTGCAAAAATAAGAGTAAAATGGTCATTTATTAAATTGTTTTAATGAACTGGGTATATTTGATATTTTAACTACTTTGTACAGGCATATGTGATATTTTTAGTTTTGCATAGTTATATATGATATTTTCCTAGTTTGTAGGCATATATATGAAATTGCACCTAAAAAATAATATAATATTATATGATTGAAAAAAGAAGTCGTACCAGTGATGCAAGAGATTCAATATAATGAAGCAGCAAATTAGTAGCCTCTGGATATCGGCCATAATCAACATAAAGTTGGAAGAAAGATGCAGGGCTTGATTCTGACCCTGCCATACCCCATCTTCCGTTTAGTGTACCCTGAAATAGATTAAATTTTAAACTTATAAACATTGATATGCATTTATGTTACAACTTACAAGTATACTTATTTATAGTACTATCATAGTTATCAATAGTGAATAGCGGTTCTTTATCAATGTAAGAAAGCTTGAGTCATTGTGGTGTTGACACTCTTGTTATAGTGTTTTTAAGATTAGTGTTGTGTTTTCTGATTACATAAGGTTCTTATATTCACAAGTGTTTTTGGTTAGTTTTCTGAAATTTTCTTTATTGATGACCATATCATCATATTGGAGAAACTGATTCGAAAACCGGGGTCTCATGCATGTTGATGACTTTTGGTTTTTGGATTGACCGAAAACTTTTTTTATTGACCGGAAAATAACATCTGATGATCGTAATCTAGTTTGCGTGTTAGTGTTGATTTGGTGCAGATGAAGGTTAATCATATGAGATTATGGATGATTTTTTCATAAACAAAGTTAGGAAAAGTCGGTGTCAAGGGGAACGGAAGTTATCATTTTGTGGGATTTTAAAAGCTCAATGAAAAAAGGAGCAAAAAGAAGAGACTCCAAGAAGACAACAGATTCATAATCAGATTCAAATTAAGATGAAGATGAAGCTAAACTATTTAGATCTAGTGAAAGTGAGAGTGATGACTTGGATGATGGACCTGGATGGGAAAGAAAAAAGACTGAATTTGAAAATGAGAAGGGCTCAAGTGTTTGGGGTCAAAAGATGGTAGCAAGCGTTAACGGATCCGTTTAGGGTTCAAAGAAAAGTCAAAATGAGACTGCAACAGTTTCAGGATCGGGTGATGGGTTCATGGGGCTGAAATAGTAAGGTTGAGCAAAAACCTAACCAGGATGGTGGTTGGAAAAAAAAGGAAAACTAGGGTCCAAATGATGTCCAAGACCAAACGTACCGGTAGCCACAACAAACAATGTATTGTTTCATTCAATCTTCCGAAGTTTAAGAACAAAAGGTTGGATTTTAGTTGACAAAACGTGACAATAAAAGCAATAAACCAAGGGGAAGATTGTAAGGATATATTTTGTGGTTTATGCTTTGTATTATGCTTTCGGTTTTGTTTTGACTGAAATCCTTATGGATTTCGGTGGGCTTTAGATTAGCATATAATATAAGCTTTATGATTATCATTTGTTAGGTGACGCTATGTCACACCCCGACTAGCACAATGCGGAAGCGTAAAACGGGAATGTAACAGACACCTCTGGTATTAACAACATTGTTTATAAAGAAACATTACAAACTAATTTACATTATATTACATTGATTTATCTTTGTGTTCAAACTAATTGTTACAAAAAAATATGTTCGTTAAACTATTCTGTTCGTACTAATAACCTTGCATCTATTCACATAGCATCGAGCACGTTCCACAATAGACAGCACGACATCACTTTATTCCAACTTTGGTAATCCTGAAAAGCAGTTTAAAACGGGTCAACTACTGGAGTTGGTGAGTTTCACGAGTTTCAAGAAAACAGTTATGGATATTCACAAGTTAACACTTGTAATCATAATATAAGTATGTATGTATGTAAATGATGTAATTATGCTAAGCTACAGTGAAGCCTTGACTGTATATGTTGCGTGCATCCATTTCCCACGCTCAATCAACCACTGTGGCTCCCCTTCCGCCCACAACATGCCCGGTAGCTATGTCTAACACTACATAGTCTGTTTGTATAAATATGGTCATGTGCAAACGGCGCTATGTGACACGGCAACCAGGCCGATTCCATTTGGGTTTGTCAAACCAATAGTACTATTCACAAGCCATCAGCTCGAAGTTAATCACTGTGCTCGTGGGGATTTTCGTGTGTTAGTACTTAGATAATTCACATCAATACATGTTTCAGGTATGTATATGTAATCAAACATGGTTTCACCCCAAAAGTTCGTAAAACAGTTTAGAAGTGGGGTCATGAAAGTCACTGTTTAGTAGATAGTCAGTAACACGTCGGTTCGAGGTTTGTATAACTTGCAATCATGGTTTCCTATAATCAATATTATAATAAAAATAATATTTTAATATTATTATAATCTCAATACTAAAATGGGCTGTATAACTAATCTGGGTACAGCTGGAACGCCCACAAAGTGGCAATAGGCTTAGGTTGTGATGTTGTTCAATGTCTAATACTTAAAACCGAACTTGGCTCAGATTCCCGTTTTCCCGGCTTGGCCAAGTTGTTCGTTTATGCGTTCAGCAAACAGTTATAGGGAAATAAGCTTGGTTAACAAAATGATTAAGTTATAAAGAAAGTTCACATACTGGGGTCCCAGATTAGCCATGGGGCCCGTTTCCGTTTATTCAGTTTGATTTAAGAAGAAACGCGCGCAATCCACCCGGATTGTCCAGGTTTCTCATAGAAAAGTTCGTTTTTACTTAATTAGTCCAAAAATATAATTTTTGATCACTCTTGGTGTTTTGATATTCCCGCAGGTTCGTAAATCGCAAACTTGCCGATTTTTATAAAAACTGAATTTGTTTAATGTTCAAATTAGCATAATTAATTAACCGTTAATCATTAAATTATGAAAATTTAGCCACTTATCAATTAAAATATGTAAATTTTTTTAAAAATATTTCTGGAATTATTTAATGATTTTTTAATTTATAAATATTAATTTTATCAGCTATATTTCGCCTGAAAATCGTCCGTTTATCCCAAACAATTTCCAAAAATTTCACAAAAATTCCTGAATACTCAAATCATGTCCCAAAACAACTTGTATCAATTCCAGAATGTAAAAAGATTGTGCAATATTCTTTTCGGCCCAAATTCGGCTATAAAAATTACACGAACGCATATACACAAAACAACTTTAGACATCTCCAAATGATCTCAAAATTCATATGTGATAAAAATACATAAAACCTGAGTTACCAAAAAAATTTCATAATTTTTGAAATATTTTAGCTATTTTTCCCAAATAAACGTCCCAATTCGGTAATAAATTCGCCAAATATTCTCGGATGGTCGAAAAATTACCAAATTTGAACAGGGACTCATTGACATGGTCCCTGATGTCCCTGCAAAATTTCAAGGCCTAATAACATGCACATCATTACCTTAACCTAAACAGCACGTAAGTTAGTGTTTCAGCATTATCTTAGCGGGTTTGGCTCGTTTCCGCCTTTCTAATCAACTTTTCAAGCTCTTGTGCACCTATGTAGGCTAGATACAAGTCCTATATCACAAACCAAGCAATTTTTCATCAACATAACAGACCTTAACTTAGGGTTTCGGCTAGTGCACAAAAACGAACTTTTGAACCGTAAAAACGCCGTTTCAACCCTTTAATCCGTGTTCATGGCCAAAAACCTATCAAAACAGGTTCCTTACCATGTGTATGATCAAAACATGTTTATGAACCATTTTTAGGATTTTTACATGGTTAGAAATGATTTTTAGCAATTAAGACATGTTTTTATGGTATTAATCAAGGTTAAACAAGTATAAAAGTTACTTATTTAAGTTGTTACTTTAGGGTTTCTTGAAAGTTTGCTGAGGAAGAAAGGTTTTCCAGCAGTTTTTCATCAATTTTGATGTCCAAAAATATCTAGGGTTATTATATATATATTAGTAAACTTAATAACAATAATAAAGTTTTTTTTTCTTTTTTTTTCAACTTTGGCGGGCTGGGCCTGTTGGGCCCCCTTTTGGGCCCATTTGGCCCACTTTTCTCGATTTACGTGCCCGGACATGAAATGCCGAGTCCAAATTTATTTCGGGTTCGGTTTTTGGTGAGAAAAACATATCGGGTGTAAGGCCCCGAACCCTGGGAACCCCACAGTTGGTATATATTCAAAACACTAGTAAAAATAACTAAACTTAAAAACAATTCTTTTCATTAAAATAAGCGTTATTAGTCGTTTACTTCACCGGCCCATTCTAAGCACCCCCTGCCCGTAACCACATTAGCATTCTATCTAACACTTAACAATTAATCACATACTGTGAATCTTAAATTTAAAGTAATGACTAAATAATTTAAAGTTACCTCTTGGCGTGCAGCTACTCGCGTTGGGCATACTGGTCTCTTTTCTTACGGTTCGACTCCAAGCATTAGGGGATGCTCGGATCCCTCAAACCATGGCTCTGATACCAACTTGTAAGGCCCCGAACCCCGGGAACCCCATAGTTGGTATTCATTCAAAACACTTGTAAAATAATTAAACTTAAAAAAATTCTTTTCATTAAAATATGCGTCACAGAGTATAATTCGGCGGAAAACGTAAATAAGTAAATGAGTTCCCAAAACCCGGGAATTTTACCCAAAATCAACATAATTATCGTTAAATAAAAACTTTAAAAAAAAATGTTTAATAATATAATCTTCAATTCCCGTATGCCCTTCACCGTCCAGGTAGCTTCGTGTACGTCCAAGCGATAAGGCATCTTCTTCCTAACCTGAAACTCACACTAACATGCACACAAAGTCAGCTTGAGCTGAGTGAGTTCAAGTTTTAAGTAAATAATATCAGTAGTAACAATTATGACAGTCATACCAAAAGTTTTTAAAGTAAAAAGAGTGCATCCATTAAATCATCATTACCGAAAACTAAACATTCTCATACATACGTATACAAAATGTATATATAAACATCCTTTCAAGTACATCCCTATATATATAACAATATATATATATATATATATATATATATATATATATATATATATATATATATATATATATATATATATGTAACATCCACGTATAACATCAGGGTCGAGCAAACGTACAACCCAAACACGTAACATCAGCGCATGCAAACACAAAGTAGGCATACACAAAATCAGTAGTCGAAACGACTACAACATCGCCAAATATAGGCCAAGCAATAATGTAAGTATGTGTATATATATATATATATATATATATATATATATATATTTAACATCCCAAGGCCTACCATATACTAGCAAGCCTATATAAAATCGTTTAAAACATTTCATCATGTAAGAAAACAATTAGGTGTGCATGCTAGCCCAAAAGTAAAAAGAGTAAAAAGGGCATCATGAACTCACTTGAAATCAATCGAACACCTGCAACGAGCTAGGAAATCCCTAAGTGCACAATCACAAGCAAGGGCCTGTAAATTATACACAACGCGTTAATAAACTAGACCGTAAGAACACTCTTGCGTAATGGGCCGTTCAAGCCCAACACTTTGGCCCAAGGCCCAACAACTTTGCCCAAGGCCCAACAACTTGGCCCAAGGCACAACAACCTTACCTTAGCCCCTAAAACCTTTCAACTAACCAAATCCACCGGTTAAGCCTAAAACGAACTTATCGATTAATAACGAGTAAAACGTGTAGATTTTAGCATGCAAAGATGCATTTAATTACATAGGATAACCTTTGAAATAAATTATTAATTTTTTTACCAGACTTTGATAAATGTCTTAGGTTTATAAAAATATTTTTATTATATTTTTCTATTGGACACAAAAATTATAAAAATTCCTTCAACACAGCAAGGTACGTGCAGCTATTTTAGTGCGCAACAAAATGGTTTTATTTTTATAAATTTCATTACCGAACAAAATTAAATGATTCCAAGGTGAGATGCTCGGTCGAATGAAGCCCTTGTTGAGCAAATCTTCCAATTGAGCCATAAGTTCTTTCATTTCATTCGACGCTAGACAGTAAGGGGCTCGAGCAACGGGTTTTGCGCCCGGTACAAGGTTTATCTGGAATTCGACCTCGCGATCCGGTGGCACATCTGACAAATCATCTGGAAATACATCCGGAAAATCCCGAACAATAGGAACATCACCGAGGGTAGCCACCGCGGTTTTTACGTTTATAGCATAAGCCAGATACGCCCCGCACCCCCGCTGCATCAGTTTCCCCGCCTTAAGCATAGATATGACATGTGGCGTCGCACCATTTCAATCACCGAACACCGCAATTTGGGTCCCATCCGGGGCCCTTAGACGTACAAGTTTTTAACCACAAACGATCTGAGCATCAACACTTGCGAACCAATCCATCCAAAGCACCACATCGAAACAGCCAAGCGGCATCAAGTACAACCGCACCGGAAATCTATGCCCAGACAACTCGATGGAACAACCCTAAATAGCCCTAGACACGGAAACGGACTTTCCTACGGAGACCTCAACCTCAAACACATCGACTACACGCTCGGATGATTTATTCAACGAGAAACAGAAAGCGGTACACACAAAACTTCTACTGGCACCCGAATCAAATAAGACCGAAGCTTGTAATCCATCAAGTAAAAAGGTATCTTGGATAACATTATGCTTCTACTTAGCTAAATAGTTGCACATACATTCTTGAAGGAGCGAGGAATTTATGCGGTTAAGTACCAAGGAACCCAGAGTGACAGCATGCTATGCCTTAGCTAAACAATTACGTGCAAGCGTTCCAGAGGATGGGAAACGAATAGGAGAATCTAGGGAATAAGATGAACTTTAATGCTAAAGACTCGAGAGTTAGCCAAATCCTATCCACACAAAGACGGAACCCTAACTAGTCAAACACAAGTGGTATTTAGAACATGGAAGGTAAGGGTAAACTGCTAATAACTTTGATCAAGTGTTATTAGTCGTTTACTTCACAGGCCCGTTCTAAGCACCTCCTGCCCGTAACCACATTAGCATTTTATCTAACACTTAACAATTAATCACATACTGTGAATCTTAAATTTAAAGTAATGACTAAATAATTTAAAGTTACCTCTTGGCGTGCAGCTACTCGCGGTGGGCATACTGGTCTCTTTTCTTA
This sequence comes from Bidens hawaiensis, assembly GCF_021521415.1. Lineage (NCBI taxonomy): Eukaryota > Viridiplantae > Streptophyta > Magnoliopsida > Asterales > Asteraceae > Bidens > Bidens hawaiensis. The sequence continues at coordinate 520,442 of NW_027491074.1, read as the reverse complement.
CAGTTTGAGTCCAAGCATTCGGGGATCCTCGGATCCCTCAAACCATGGCTCTGTTACCAACTTGTAAGGCCCCGAACCCCGGGAACCCCACAGTTGGTATTCATTTAAAACACTTGTAAAAATAATTAAACTTAAAAACAATTCTTTTCATTAAAATAATCGTCACAGAGTATAATTCGGCGGAAAACGTAAATAAGTAAATGAGTTCCAAAAACCCGGGAATTTTGTCCAAAATCAACAAAATTATCTTTAAATAAAAACTTTTAAAAATAAATGTTTAATAATATAATCTTCAATTCCCGTATGCCCTTCACCGTCCAGGTAGCTTCGTGCACGTCCAAGCGATAAGGCATCCTCTTCCTAACCTGAACCTCACACTAACATGCACACAAAGTCAGCTTGAGCTGAGTGAGTTCAAGTTTTAAGTAAATAATATCAGTAGTAACAATTATGACAGTCATACCAAAAGTTTTTAAAGTAAAAAGAGTGCATCCATTAAATCATCATTACCGAAAACTAAACATTCTCATACATACGTATACAAAATGTATATATAAACATCCTTTCAAGTACATCCCTATATATATAACAATATATAAAAATATATATATATATAACATCCACGTATAACATCAGGGTCGAGCAAACGTACAACCCAAACACGTAACATTAGCGCATGCAAACATAAAGTAGGCATACGCAAAATCAGTAGTCGAAACGACTACAACATCGCCAAATATAGGCCAAGCAATAATGTATGTATGTATATATATATATATATATTTAACATCCCAATGCCTGCCATATACTAGCAAGCCTATATAAAATCATTTAAAACATTTCATCATGTAAGAAAACACTTAGGTGTGCATGCTAGCCCAAAAGTAAAAAGAGTAAAAAGGGCATCATGAACTCACCTGAAATCAATCGAACACCTGCAACGAGCTAGGAAATCCCTATGTGCACAATCACAAGCAAGGGCCTGTAAATTATACACAACGCGTTACTAAACTAGACCGTAAGAGCACTCTTGTCTAATGGGCCGTTCAAGCCCAACAACTTTGCCAAAGGCCCAACAACTTGGCCTAAGGCCCAACACTTGGCCCAAGGCACAACAACCTTACCTCAGCCCCTAAAACCTTTTAACTAACCAAATCCACCGGTTAAGCCTAAAACAAACATATCGATTAATAACAAGTAAAACGTGTAGATTTTAGCATGCGAAGATGCATTTAATTACATAGGATAACCTTTGAAATAAATTATTAAATTTTTACCAGACTTTGATAAATGTCTTAGGTTTATAAAAATATTTTTAGTATATTTTTCTATTGGACACAAAAATTATAAAAATTCTTCCAACACAGCAAGGTACGTGCAGCTATTTTAGTGCCCAACAAAATGGTTTTATTTTTATAAACTTCATTACCGAACCAAATTAAACGATTCCAACTGGGTTTGGTTCCTAACTCAAAATACTAACTTCCAGAAGTGGAACCAACCAATTTGGACCTGTCAAAATCCGTCATCCCGCATCAGCTTTAACACTCGATTTTATAAATTCATAAAAACCAGTCAAATCTCATCCAAAAATTATGTATTATACCTTTCTGGAAACTAGACTCAAAGTAGAACATCATGGAATCAAGAATCGATTAAAAACAATGGATTATCATCGCGTTACAGACCCTACAATAAATGTATACGAATCTGTCAGCAAACTGTTATCATCAAAACTCAACCTTAACGACCAATAGGCGCGTTAATATGATCAATTAAGGTGTAAAAGACATGGGGAATCATAAACCGACCTTGAATTGAAGTTTTCATGGCTGAAACTTGGCTGGGCAGAAGAAAAACGAGCAGGGGGTCTTGAGTTCCGATCGGCTGTAGAAAGGGTTAGGGATTAGGGTTTATTTGTTTTATGATATAAATAAAATAGTTATATCCAAGTCCCTCCAAATTGAAGTGTAAGGCAAAATAGAAGGAAAAGTTAAGTTCTTTAACGTACCGGGATAACGTAAAGGTTTCTGAGAAACGTTAGATAAATCCCGAGAATTATACATACTCTACAAGCTTTAATTCTTTAAACCGGAATTAACGTGCGTTACATCGGGTGCGTCAAACAGTGCGAAAACGAGTGTTTTTCGGCTATTTTTGTGTAAAATTATAAAAAAATACTATATGTTTGTAAAAATCGAAAATATTTTCACGGATCACTTAAAACATTTCAAATAAGTGTTTGGTAAGTCTTTTTCGGCTTAACGGATGATACAATGCTCGGTTTGTAAATATCTTTCGCGTTTAATTCTATAGCGGGTAGTTAAACAAGCATGTTTTCGTTTAACTTATTTGCTATCGAATTAAGGCCATATTACTAATATTTTAGCTTGTATTAAACGTATATCACTTATGGACGCCCCCCCCCCCCCCGGAATATCTGGGTCATAACCTGACCCGTTCGGTTAATCGTTCGTTTGTAATGCAAAAAGCGTTTATTTGCTGAATCGATAAATACGTACTGAGGTGTACCTTGTTTTGTCTCAAATGTCACATTCTCCCCCCGTTAGAAAATTTTGTCCCCAAAATTTGATTATTCAACTTTGTCTTTGTTTGGAAACAGGTGCGGGTATTTCTTTTTAAATTCAGATTTCCGCTCCCACGTGAATTCGGGTCCCCGTTCTGAATTCCACCGAACTTTGACTAGAGACATTTTGTTGTGTCTTCATTGTTTTATTTTCCCCTATAATATTTCCACTGGTTCCTCTACGAAGTTTAGTTTTTCATTTACGTTCAAGTCTTTTAATGGCACAATTTCGGCTTCATCGGTAAGACACTTTTTCAGGTTCGAAACGTGAAAGACATCGTGAATAGAACTCAACTCTACAGAAAGTTTGTGTCGGTAAGCTACAGGACCGATCTTAGAAATTACTTCATACGGTCCAATGTATCGCGAAGCTAGTTTACTGGTTTTACCGAATCGAATGACGCCTTTCCACGGGGATACTTTCAGAAAAACTTTGTCGCCTATTTCAAAGGATAATGGCTTTCTACAAACATCAGTGTAGCTTTTCTGTCGATCTCGAGTGATTTTCAATTTATTAGAAATTTTACGAATTTTATCGGTGGTTTGAATGGTTCGTTCAGATTGACCGTCGGTTTGGGGATGGTAGGCAGTACTTTGGTCAATTCGGGTTCCCAAAGCTTCTTCTACGGCTTGCCAGAAACGAGAGGTGAAATGGCTATCACGATCAGAAATAATTGAAACGGGTACTCCGTGTCGGGATACGACTTCATTTACGTTAAAGTGAGCAAGTTTTTCGCTTGTGTAAGTGGTTCGGATTGGAAGGAAGTGTTCGGATTTTGTTAGTCGGTCAACTATCACCCATATTGTATAATTTCCTCGGGAAGTTTTAGGGAGGTGTGTTACAAAATCCATGGTAATTTGTTCCCATTTCCATTGATATATTTCGGGTTGGTGTAGCATTCCCGAAGGTTTTTGATATTTGGCCTTAACCCTCGCACAAGTTAAACATTTACCGACATACGTGGCTATATCCTTCTTCATACCGGGCCACCAATAATACTCCTTCAAGTTCTTGTACATCTTATCTGTCCCTGGGTGAATGGAATATTTGGACTTATGGGCTTCGTCCATGATCAAGTCCCGGAATTTGTTGAGAGTGGGAATCCAAACTCGGTTTTTGTAGTATAAAATTTCGTCGGTTCTTTCTTCAAAGTTTTGCTCGGTCCTATGCAAGTTTTCATCTTCCAAGTGATCTCCTTTCAGATTTTCGTTTTGAGCAATACGAATTTGTTCGGTGAGACTGGTTTGGACGATCATTCCAAGTGCTCGGACCCGAAGTGGTTTGATCTTGTCTTTTCTACTCAAAGCATCTGCTACAATATTAGCCTTGCCCGGGTGATATCGAATCTTACAGCCATAGTCATTTAACAGTTCTACCCATTTCCTCTGCCTCATGTTTATTTCTTTCTGGTCAAACATGTGCTGTAAGCTTTTGTGGTTGGTGTATACTATAGACTTGGTGCCATACAAATAGTGCCTCCAGATCTTGAGCACAAAGATAACCGCGCCTAGTTCCAAGTCATGGGTGGTGTAATTCTTCTCGTGCACCTTTAACTGTCGAGAAGCGTATGCTATGACTTTATTTCTTTGCATAAGTACGCACCCTAAACCTTTTCGGGACGCGTCACAATAAACTACCAGATCATCAGTTCCCTCTGGAAGACTCAGTATCGGGGCTTGTCATAGTTTCTGTTTTAGCAATTGAAAAGCTGCTTCTTGATCTTCTCCCCACACATACACGCGATCTTTTTGAGTCAAAAGGGTTAAAGGTTGGGCTATGCTCGAAAAGTTAGCAATAAAGCGCCAATAATACCCAGCTAAACCCAAAAATTGGCGAATTTCTTTCGGTGACTTTGGGGTTTGCCAATTTTTGATGGCTTCAATATTACTCAGGTCTACATGGATACCATGTCAGTTAACAACGTGCCCTAGAAATTGTTCCTCTTGTAGCCAAAATTCACACTTTGATAATTTGGCATACAACTTTTCCTGCCTCAACAACTCCAAAATGGTTCGTAAGTGCTGATCGTGTTCCTCCTTGGTTTTCGAATATATCAAAATGTCATCAATAAACACGATAACGAATTTGTCGAGGTACGGTTTACAAACCCGATTCATAAGATCCATGAAAACTGCGGGAGCATTAGTTAGTCCGAACGGCATAACTAAGAATTCATAGTGGCCAAAACGAGTTCGGAACGCCGTTTTAGACACATCTTCCTCTTGAATTTTAACTTGGTGGTAACCGGATCGAAGATCAATTTTCGAGAAATAGTTTGCGCCTTGAAGTTGGTCAAATAAGTCATCTATTCGTGGAAGAGGGTATCGGTTTTTGATGGTAACTTTGTTTAATTCCCGGTAATCAATGCGCATTCTAAAACTTCCATCTTTCTTCTTTACAAACAATACCGGTGCTCCCCAAGGAGAATAACTAGGACGAATGAAACCCTTATCTAACAATTCCTGTAACTGGTTAGATAATTCTTGCATTTCAGAGGGTGCCAATCGGTAAGGTGCCTTAGCAATAGGGGCTGATCCTGGGATTAAGTCTATATGGAATTCAACCTGTCGGTTCGGTGGTAATCCAGGTAGATCATCGGGAAAGACATCGGGCTATTCACGTACAACGGGGATATTTTCTTTGCGTTTCTCTTCAGGGTTCTTTATAATCATGTTTGCCAAAAATGCCATACAACCTTGGCATAAACATTTCAACACTTTAAGATAAGACACGAGAGGTAATATCGAACCAGACTTCTCTCCCTGTACCATAATCATATCACCTTCCGGAAGGTGAATTTTAACCATCTTGTCGTTACACACAATCTCTGCCTTATACTTGGTTAACATCAAAACTTCCTAACTCTACCGGGAGTAGGTCAATAAAGAACGGCTGGTCATTTAGAATAAGGAACAGTTTTGGATTATTTGGTTGACAGTTATAGAGTTACCGTTAGCGAGTTCTATATATAGGGATTTGTTAGTTCACTAACTGGCATATTACCCAATGATAGAAAACTAGTGGAAACAAAGCTTCTATCGGCACCCGTATCAAATAAAACAGAAGCATATTGATCAGAGACTATAAATGTACCTGTCACCATGTTCGGGTCTTGTCGTGCTTCTCTTGAACCAATAACCATGTTCGGGTCCTGTCACCTGTTACTACGTTCGGGTCTTGTCGTGCTTCTCCAGACCCAATAACGAATGCGTGTCCTAGAGGCGCACTTGAAGTCGATGCTTGGTTCGGTCTAGTAACTGCTCTTGGATTCAACTTGGGGCAGTTCCATCTAATATGTTCTGTATTGCCACATTCATAGCAGGCACGGTAGGTGGTTGCGGCTGCGGTCTGCTGGATAGATTGTTGGCGGATTGGCTGAGGTCTGGGTGGCTGTGGATGACGAGGTTGAATTGTTTGGGTTGATCGGTTCACAATTTATGTACCTGCTCTGCAATTAGGGGCATAATGCCCAGTTTGACCACATTTCTGGCATACCGGGAATCTGCATTCTCCCACATGATGGTAATTACGTTTATCGCACTTTGGCAAGGATCCCTTATACCTGTCTTACTTCGTATCGGAACCAGTTATAGCATAATTTCTTATTGTTGGACGTGCACGCTTGCTTGATTGTCCTCATTGTGATCTCGTCCCGTAGTCGGTTCGTTTCATACCCACTGATTCTCCAGCCATTCTCAACACTCCGCTTCTTACCAAGTCAAAAGTCACAATGCCGGCTTGAGTCACGGCATTATCGAACGATGAGTGACCCATGGAGTTTACCAAACTCCTCACTTCTGGGGCTAAACCCCAAATATAACATTCAATTCGTTTATCTTCGGGAGTTACTAACCAGGGTACTAAGTGGGCCAATTCATTGAAGCGGTTCGTGTATCCTGTAACACCCTGGCTTCAGCGGAAACGCCCGAGTGTGACGTACAGATTGCTCAAACACACGTGGCACTATTAAGTGACCATAATAACATTAATTCATTAAATAGCCAACTACAAAAGTTCAATCAAGTAAACAATAAGAGTTTAAATCAAAGATAAATAATAATCAAAACAAATGTCTCGTTTGTTAAATAACCTAGGTATTCTAAGTGTCTTCTAGTCCTTCATCCTCTAATCATGGTACCTGTAACATATGTATAAAATATGGTCAGCTATAAATATAGCTGGTGAGTTTCCACAGTTTAAATACGTACATAAAAACCATACAATTCATAGACATGTGGTAAACGAGCAAGTAAGTCCTTTCCAGTTGCTACAACCAACGTACTTGGATAATCGCACAAGTAAGGTCCTTTCCAATTGGTAACAACCCACGTACTTGGATAATGAGGCCCTCTACCACTAGATACAAATGGACCGGAGTGCAAAGGGGGGCATATGATCATACTTAATGAGGCTTCCCAATCGTGCAAGTAATATTCGTGCAAGTAATACAAGTAACACACAAGTCCATATACGAATTGTAGTTTTGTAATAGAAGAAATAATACTTAAATTTTTATAAGGATACATATGCTATCCCAAAACATTAAAATATTAAAAGGGGTGGTGAAAAACTCACCTTAGTAATTGAAGTGAAAAAGGAATAACAATAAATTTAAGGCGTCAAAGGAAACCGAAGCGGTCATTCCGTACAAACTATAAATAAGAAAAACACGACTTTTAACGGCTATTCTAACGGGATTTTAAAGTTGGTTAATTGCACGAATAATTTTTAGAATTTAGTTATTATTTTATAATTTTATTACGGGAATCGGTTATTATATGATTTTAAGTATTTTAACAGCGAGGATATGAAGTTTAAACATTCGAAATATTTGAACTATTGTTTACAAGTCAAAAATATAATTATTGCTTTAACGAAACGATTTTTAGTAAATTAAAGTTTACGTTATGATAAGTAAACGATTTTTAATAATGGTTTACGAAAACGAAAAACTTGATTTTTTAAGCGTAAAATGGTGAGATATATTTTATAGTTAATTTACATAATTTTTATTTAATTTAAAAATGGGTTTTATAAAATTATTTTGATTTTTAAATGATTAGAGTAAATTAATAAATAATAATTAATAAAGACATATATATAACCAAAAAAAAGGTTCTGACCCGGGGTTTCGAACCCGGGTCTTCGCAATAGTAGCTCGGAGTGTTACCACCTGGTCTAGGTGGAACATCTGTTAAATACTTGACTAATATTGTATATATATTAAAAGTTTTATAGTTATATGGTATTAATAATAATAATAATAATAATAATAATAATAATAATAATAATAATAATAATAATAATAATAGTAACAGTAACAGTTTAAAAAAAACAAACACGCTTGACCCGGGTTTCGAACTCGGGTCTGTTGGACACAACGTAACAGTCTTAACCAGTTGAGCTGCATATCAAATTCGTTTTACACTTGAAAAACATCATATATATATAATAATTAAACTTCATCTTGTTCATCTATGTGGACAGAAACCATAATTTTCCAATTGGGGTTTATGTTCCATATTTGTTACAATTAGATTACGGTTATTGTTGGTTGGTTCAACGACATTAATAAACACATAACAATTACCTTTGTATGTTTTGGTTTGGCCGAGATTAAGGTGGCCGGAAAAGTTAACAAGAAACTCCCAATTACAGAAAACTCGGTGTATTAGATGGGGATTTAGAGGATTGAGCGAGTTGTAATGAAGCTTGGGCATCTATTTATACTACGGGGTGGAGCGTATACGCGATATTTGCATTAATGGTGAATCCCGTAAATTCCGGCGACGATTACGGGTCTATTTACGAAGAATAAACGCAATTAACTTGTTGGTTAATGTTTTATATTGGCGGAGAAACGCGTTTACATATTTATTTGGTTAAAACGACGAAGTTTGGTGGTCTTTGGGTTACCTCCGGCGCCGATTCCGGCCGCCGGAAAAACGTGAGGTGGGGGGGGGGACGAAATTGGGTTGGGGTTTGAATTTAATATTATTATAATAATATAATTAATATAAAAGTTACAGTTTAACCCCTGAAGTTTAAGAAACCTATTAAATGGATTTTAAATACTTTTAAGTTAATATTAGTTTTCAAAGGTTTACACTTTTATCCCTAAACTTTATAATTAAATTATAAAGTCTTCGGTTTTGGATTATTCACGCGTTTTACTCGCGCGGCTCGATTAACGTTAAGGTTCGGGAATTTATAAACATTTAAATAACAACGAACAATTAATAATGAACATTAATTGTTAGGAATCACTTAATTAAAATATATTTAATACATCGAAACGACCCAACGGGTCGGGATTACAATACGAACACGAATCAAAAATTGACGAATGTCACAGCATTCCCTACTTTTGAAAATTTCGTCCCGAAATTAGGTTAAAGAATCCGTATCAAACAAATGGGGATACTTAGTTCACAGTTGGCCTTCCCGCTCCCAAGTAAATTCAGGGCCTCGTTTAGATTCCCAACGAACCTTTACCAAAGGTATGCGGCTACGTTTGGTCTCTTTGTCCATGCAGTCCGTGATTTCCACCGGCTTCTCAACAAAGTGCATAGATTCATCGATGCGCACTTCGTCAAGTGGTATGTGGAGATTTTCCTCGGCTAAGCATTACTTAAGGTTCGACACATGGAACGTCGGATGAATATTGCGGAAGTTCAAGAGTATAGGCCACGCTACCAACGGTCACTTCGTCAAGTGGTATGTGGAGATTTTCCTCGGCTAAGCATTTCTTAAAGTTCGACACATGGAACGTCGGATGAATATTGCGGAAGTTCAAGAGTATAGGCCACGCTACCAACACGATTGAGAATTTTGAAAGGTCCAACATATCGAGGAGATAGTTTTCCCTTCTTACCGAAACGAACAACACCCTTCCAAGGAGATACCTTGAGAAGAACACGATCTCTAACATTGAACTCATGAGGTCATCGACGATTATCCGCATAGCTCTTTTGACGACTACGAGCGGCTAATAGATTTTGTCGAATTTGTGTGATTCGATCAGTGGTCTCTTAAACAAGTTCGGGACCGGTGATTTTGGTTTCACCAATCTCATTCCAGCAAATAGGAGAACGACACTTACGACCATAGAGTGCGTCGAATGGTGCCATTCCGATGCTCGTATGAAAACTGTTATTGTAGGAGAACTCAATCAGATGAAGATGAGAATCCCAGTTTCCACCAAAATCCAAAACACAAGACCTAAGCATATCCTCAAGCGTTTGAATCGTCCGCTTGGATTGCCCATCGGTTTGAGGACGATAGGCGGTGCTAAGGTCCAAACGAGTTCCCAACGCGGTTTGCAAAGATGACCAAAAGTGAGAAGTAAAACGACTATCACGATCGGAAATAATACGCAAGGGTACACCATGACGACACACGATACGTTGAACATAGATTTGAGCGAGTTGATCAACCGAGAATTTTTCATTGATCGGAATGAAGTGCGCGGACTTAGTCAAACGGTCAACAATAACCCAAATTCCATCGTGGCGATTTCGAGTGGTTGGAAGTTTAAACACAAAATCCATGGTCACATCTTCCCATTTCCAAATCGGGATGTGCGGTTGCACGAGTAAACCAGATGGTCGCTGATGCTCGGCCTTAACTTTAGCGCAAGTAAGGCACTTTGCGACATACAATGCAATGTCTTTCTTCATACCGAGCCACCAAAATGTGGACCGTAAATCGAAATACACCTTATCCGCACCGAGATGAATAGAATATCGTGACTTATGAGCTTCGTCCATGATGAAGGTACGAATATCGTCACGATTGGGAACCCACAAACGATTAAGGTAGTACAACAAACCATCACGCTTAGTTTTGAGTTGAAGCTCAGCACCACACGACATTTCGTTGTGCAAATTACTCTCGGTGACCGAGACATGTTGGGCTTCAAAGATTCAGAGTTGGAGATCGGTTTGGACGGTCACAATATGAAACAAGATAGATTTCACATGAGTTTTTTAGCTAAGGGCATCGGCTACAACATTCGCTTTACCGAGGTGGTAGCGAATTTCGCAGTCGTAATAACTAAGTAATTCGGCCCATCGACGTTGCCGCATGTTTAAATCCTTTTGGTAAAAAATGTGTTGAAGACTCTTGTGGTCGGTGAATACCACACATTTTGTGCCATAAAGGTAATGTCTCCAAATTTTTAACGCAAAAACCACAGCATCGAGCTCGAGATCATGCGTCGTGTAATTCCTTTCATGAACTTTGAGTTGCCATGAAGTGTAGGCGATGACTTTACCTCGTTGCATAAGGACACAACCGAGGCCTTGATTAGAAGCATCGGAATAGACAACAAAGTCCTCATTGCCCTCGGGGAGAGCACAGATCGGCGCATCGCAAAGCATACGTTTGAGAGTTTGGCAGGCTTCATCTTGCTTTGGTCCCCATACGAAAGGCTTAAACTTGTGAGTCAAAGCGGTTAGGGGCAAAGCGATCTTGAAAAAATTGAGGATGAAGCGACGATAATAACCCGCAAGACCAAGAAATGAACGAACTTCGGTAGGAGAGGTTGGAGTTTTCCAATTCTTAATGGCTTTGATTTTGGCAGGGTCAACGTGAATACCCTTTTCGTTTACTATGTGCCCCAAGAACGGAATTTCGCTCAACCAGAATTCACACTTCGAGAACTTCGCGTAAAGTTGTTCCTTCCTCAAGAGATCAAGGATGGAATGAAGGTGCTTTGTATGCTCGGTTTTGGACTTAGAATATATGAGGATATCATCAATAAAGACAATCACGAATTTATCTAAGTATGGCTTGTATACGCGGTTCATGAGGTCCATGAATACCGCGGGTGCATTGGTTAACCAAAAACGCATAACCCTAAACTCGTAATGTCTGTATCGAGTTTGAAAGGCGGTCTTGGGTACATCGTCTTCATGCACGCGTAGTTGATGATAACCCGAACGAAGATCAATCTTGGAGAAGCAAGAAGCTCCTTGAAGTTGATCGAAGAGATTGTCGATGCGAGGCAAGGGGTAATGATTCTTGACCGTAAGCTTGTTGAGCTCGCGGTAGTCGATACACATACGGAAGGAACCATCTTTCTTCTTGACGAATAAAACGGGTGCGCCCCATGGAGACGAACTAGGGCGAATGAACCCTTTTTCCGAAAGTTCTTGGAGTTGGGTAGACAATTCTTGCATCTCGAAGGGTGCAAGACGGTAAGGAGCCTTTGCAATCGGAGTTGCACCAGGCACAAGATCGATAAGGAACTCGACTTCTCGAACGGGAGGAAGACCATAAACGTCATCGGGAAACACTTCGGGATACTCGCAAACAACCAGAATGTCTTCAATCTTTTTCTCCTTCTTTTCAACAACGTGAGCCACGAATGCTACATACTTCTTGAGTAAGTACGTTTGGGCTTGAAAACAAGTTATGAGGTTAAGACTCGAAGGAGAAGGCTTTTCACCAATAACACGAAGGGTTTGACCATCGGCAATCGGAATACGGATTATCTTCTCAAAGCAAATGATTTCGGCACTGTGAGAGGACAACCAATCCATGCCTACTATGATGTCGAAACTTCCCAATTGCATCGGGATGAGGTTGATTGAGAACGTGTGGCCATTAAGATTCATTTATTAAAATATATTTAATACATCGAAACGACCCAACGGGTCGAGTTTACAATACGTACACGAATCGAAAATTGACGAATGTCACATATCCCAAATGATCCGCTCCTTTCATTTCTAAACTCCAGAGTTCGTGTTCTAACCTTTATATTTCGTTCTTTGGACAGAAATGATATAGCATTAATGTTTTGAGTTCAGCCCATGTCATGCGGTTAATTGTATCTTGCCCTTTTATCTGAACTGTAGTGTTCCACCACATCAAAGCATGATCCGTAAAAGTAGAGGCAACATAATTGACAATGTTTTCGGGTGGACAATTGCTAATATTGAGTATAGATTCCTTATTCTCTATCCATTTAATCAGCCCGTTTTGCCCTTCGATACCTTTGAATTCGATCGGTTTACAGGCCATAAAGTTTTTGATCGAATATTCCCTTCGAGGGGGATTAGGGTTGTTATTGTTATTGTTTGGGTTCGGTGGAGGATTATTGTTGTTGACATTATTTCTATCCGGTGGGGGATTATTTGCATTTGTAGGGGCATTTGTATTAGGTGGGGGATTATTATTTGTGTCTGTTTCAGTGTTGGTTGGCGGAGCATTATTGATTTATTGCCGGTTTGTTTGTATATTGGCATTAACACCGGCAGTTACTTGTGTTACAATAAGTGGGATTACTGTCTGCATTTGCCGAGCAATCATCTCGGCTATTTCTGCCTCAGTCATAGGATTTGCTTTCTTTGGGGCCATTCTATAATGTTAAACAAATGTAAGCCAATTAATACTAATTCCAGACTACGGCACTGTGTAATAATAATCACAATAAATGTTGTACAGGTAAACCCGATAACATACTGACATTTCACAAATTGTTCTGTACATTGATAACAAAAGTACATAGAGTTAGCCTGATAAAGGCCAGTGCTTGCATGTATATATCAAAATTTGTCACTAAGTGACTGTTAGACTTAACCCTGAAGGGTCAGTGCTTGTAATAATGTACAAAATTGTGCCCCATGTTAACATAACATACTACTATATACATACATGGAGTATCAAAAGATCACGTACACATATCTGTAACATCCTGCATCTATCCGTACAAACGATAGACTAACCACAAACATAAAAACAACAACACCATAATCATCCAGTAACAGTTTCACAGTCGGACTGTCACTCTATCCAAACACCAACGATGGTAGGCATCTGACTGCTGCAAGTTCAGTACTATCTAATGTAACGTCGATAAGCACTAGGTCACGTCCCTCCTTTCCTGGTTAATGTTAGCTATGGCTATCGAGTGGTCTATCACGCGGTCAGTCATGACAGCCATCCAAGAGTTGTTTCCTGTGTTTAGGAGGTCAAGGCGAGGAGTAGGTATACTCAACGAACGGGAAGATGAAGTATCCGCTCTAGGACGTGAAGGTCCTCCCCGGTAGTGGGTAGATCTAAATGGAATCGAGGTAGGGTCAATTGGGGTTACCCGAATACGGGCAGTCTGTCGGACTCGTGCAGTAGCTGAAGTCGTCGGCGACAGGTGAATAGGTGGAGTGGGTGACCTGGCTACTTTAGTAGGCGAACGATACTGACTGTTAACTTTGTTTTGATCCCTGCGTGGTGACCTGGGTGGATAACTATCGCATCTATAGCCGGATAGATCAGGCACATTTCTGGGTAGCTCTCTACAAATAACTTCTTCCACCTCTTCCTCCTCCTCCTCCGGTTCCTCTTCTGGGTCCTCCTCTTCTAGATCCTACTCTGAATCCTCCTCCTCTGGATCCTCCTCTGATTCCTCCTCCTCAATAGATATTACCGGTTCTTTTTCCGGTACGTAGTCATTATTCCTTAACATGACTCTACACAAAGGTTAGTTATAAGAATAATATCTATTGCTAGCGCTAACTATTGTCGAGAAGATTAATTAATTAAGCCAGATTTAATATTAATTATATTAGAATATAATATTAGTTTTATTAAAATTTTAAATTTAATTATTATTAAAATTAATACTGAATATAAATGAATATGATATTCATAATAAATTTACTGTCATCAACAGTATCGTACATACACGTATTCATACACCTTGATTCAGATAAGTACGTATAGGTGTTACATATATATATATATATATATATATATATATATATATATATATATATATATATATATATATATATATATACTTACACGTTACTTTTTATACACATATGTTGCCATTTTTATCTAACCACACGTTTCGCGACTTCTCCCTGAATTCCCTCGTACAAGCAAGTCTGTTATTATGTTTCGAACCACAATAACTCACTTGCCCTACAAGTTCATCCCGACATCCATCAGTATATAATATTAAATTATTATTTAAATATTTCCCAGAGTTAATCGAGCCTACGGTTTTATTTTAGGTACCGTAAGGGATAACCTAATCCTTTATAACCCCGACTAGCACAATGCGGAAGCGTAAAAAGGGAATGTAACAGACACCTCTGGTATCAACATTGTTTATAAAGAAACATTACAAACTAATTTACATTATGTTACATTGATTTATCTGTGTGTTCAAACTAGGTGTTATAACAAAATATGTTCGTTAAACTATTCTGTTCGTACTAATAACCTTGCATCTATTCACATAGCATCGAGCACGTTCCACAATAGACAGCACGACATCACTTTATTCCAACTTTAGTAATCCTGAAAAGCAGTTTAAAACGGGTCAACTACTGGAGTTGGTGAGTTTCACGAGTTTCAAGAAAACAGTTATGGATATTCACAAGTTAACACTTGTAATCATAATATAAGTATGTATGTATGTAAATGATGTAATTATGCTAAGCTACAGTGAAGCCTTGACTGTATGTGCTGCGTGCATCCATTTCCCACGCTCAATCAACCACTGTGACTCCCCTTCCGCCCACAACATGCCCTGGTAGCTATGTCTAACACTACATAGCCTGTTTGTATAAATATGGTCATGTACAAATGGCGCTATGTGACACGGCAACCAGGCCGATTCCGTTTGGGTTTGTCAAACCAATAGTACTATTCACAAGCCACCGGCTCGAAGTTAATCACTGTGATCGTGGGGACTTTCGTGTGTTAGCACTTAGATAATTCACATCAATACATGTTTCAGGTATATATATGTAATCAAACATGCTTTTCACCCCAAAAGTTCGTAAAACAGTTTAGAAGTGGGGTAATGAAACTCACTGTTTAGTAGATAATCAGTAGCACGTCGGTTTCGAGGTTTATATAACTTGCAATCACGATTTCCTATAATCAATATTATAATAATATTAGTATTTTAATATTATTATAATCTCAATACTAAACTGGGTTGTATAACTAATCTGGGTACAGCTGGAATGCCTAGAAAGTGGCAATAGGCTTAGGTTGTGATGTTGTTCAATGTTTAACACTTAAAACCGAACTTGGCTCAGATTCTCGTTTTCCCAGCTGGGCCAAGTTGTTCGTTTATACATTCAGCAAACAGTTATGGGGAAATAAGTTTGGGTAAATGTATTGGTTAACAAAATGATTAAGTTATAAAGAAAGTTCACATACTGGGGTACCAGATTAGCCACGGGGCCCATTTCCGTTTATTTAGTTTGATTTAAGAAGAAAGGCGCACAATCCACCCGGATTGTCCAGGTTTCTCATAGAAAAGTTCGTTTTTACTTAATTAGTCCAAAAATATGATTTTTGATCACTCTTGGTATTTTGATATTTCCGCAGGTTCGTTAATCGCGAACTTGCCGGTTTTTATAAAAACTGAATTTGTTTAATCTTCAAATTAGCATAATTAATTAACCGTTAATCATTAAATTATGAAAATTTAGCCACTTATCAATTAAAATATGATATTTTTATAAAAATATTTCTGGAATTATTTACTGATTTATTAATTTATAAAAATTAATTTTATCAGCAATATTTTGCCTGAAAATCGTCCGTTTATCCCAAAAAATTTCCAAAAATTCCCCAAAAATTCCTGAATACTCAAATCATGTCCCAAAACAACCTGTATCAATTCCAGAATGTAAAAAGCTCGTGCAATATTCTTTTCGGCCCAAATTCGGCTATAAAAATTCAAACGAACGCATATACACAAAACACCTTTAGACTTCTCTAAATGATCTCAAAATACATAAAATCTGAGTTCTCAGAAAAATTTCATAATTTTTGAAATATTTTAGTTATTTTTCCCAAATAAACGTCCCAATTCGGTAATAAATTCGCCAAATATTCTCGGATGGTCGAAAAATTACTAAATTTTAACAGGGACTCATTGACATGGTCCGTGATGTCCCTGAAAAATTTCAAGTCCTAATGATATGCACATCACAACCTTAATCTAAACAGCCCGTAAGTGAGTGTTTCGGCATTACCTTAGCGGGTTTGGCTCGTTTCTGCCTTTCTAATCAACTTTTTAAGCTCTTGTGCTCCTATGTAGGCTTGATACAAGTCCTATATCACAAACCAAGCAATTTTTCATCAACATAACAGCCCTTAACCTAGGGTTTTGGCTAGTGCACAAAAACGAACTTTTGAACCGTAAAAATGCCGTTTCAACCCTTTAATACGTGTTTATGGCCAAAAAACTATCAAAACAGGTTCCTTACCATGTGTATGATCAAAACATATTTACGGACCATTTTTAGGATTTTTACATGGTTATGAATGATTTTTAGCAATTAAGATATGTTTTTATGGTATTAATCAAGGTTAAACAAGTATAAAAGTTACTTATTTAAGTTGTTACCTTAGGGTTTCTTGAAAGTTTGCTGAGGAAGAAAGATTTTCCAGTAGTTTTTCTTCAATTTTGATGTCCAAAAATATCTAGGTTTATTATATATATATTAGTAAAGTTAATAATAAAAATGAAGTTTTTTTTTCTTTATTTTTCAACTTTGGCGGGCTGGGCTTGTTAGGCCCCATTTTGGGCCCATTTGGCCCACTTTTCTCGATTTACGTGCCCGAACGTGAAATGCCGAGTCCAAATTTATTTCGGGTTCGGTTTTTGGTGTGAAAAACATATCGGGTGTGTCAAACAGTGCGAAAACGAGTGTTTTTCGGCTATTTTTGTGTAAAATTATAAAAACATACTATATGTTTGTAAAAATCGAAAATATTTTCACGGATCACTTAAAACATTTCAAATAAGTGTTTGGTAAGTCTTTTTCGGCTTAACGGATGATACAATGCTTGGTTTGTAACAAGCATGTTTTCATTTAATTTGTTTGCTATTGAACTAAGGCCATATTACTAATATTTTAGCTTGTATTAAACGTATATCACTTATAGACGGTCCCCCTGGAATATCTGGGTCATAACCTGACCCGTTCGGTTAATCGTTCGTTTGTTATGCAAAAAGCGATTATTTGCTGAATCGATAAATACGTACTGAGGTGTACCTTGTTTTGTCTCAAATGTCACATGCTAATTATTATTCTCTCTAAGGTGTAACCGGTTTTGGTACTACGGGATTAAGTACCCGGCATTTATAGTAAACGTGTGCTTCGAATCATGTACTTGTGTTCTTTTTATTAGTTTCTTGATCTATCACGTGTTTAAATTCCGCCCAATCACGTGTTTATTTGATATTGCATTGTAGTGATCCAGATTCAGGACTTACACTTCTTGGGAATTACAGCTACTAATGATAAAAACGAGTCCGTTATTTTCGTCAACGAGAGATATTTTAGAATGGACTGAATTGACCACTTGTAACCCATGCGGGACCCAGCAGATACATCAATCAAGCTTAGTGCTAATAGTGGGGATCTCCTTCTGGATGGAACACTTTATCGTACTCTTGCCGATGTTTTATAGTATTTAAAGTTTACTCGTCCAAACATCACATATGTAGTTCAGCAAGTTTGCATGTTCATGCACGCGCCACGTGAGCCTCAGTTTGCATATATGAGGCGTATTTTGCGTTTAATTTGCGGTACCATCAATTATCGCTTTCGATCAGTTCCTTCTTCCACTTCATCCTTAACAGCATACTCCGATGTCGTATGTCAACTTCCGGTTACTGTGTGTATGCGCAATAACCTACTTTCTTGGTCATCAAAACAAAAGGCTACAATTTTTATCTCTAGCTGAGGAAAAATACCCGGGTGTATCCAATGCCATTGTTGAAATAACTTAATTGGCAATAAAAATCGCTTTCTAATCTATGGGTCCCGCTCCAATGGGCAACCATTGTTTACTGTGATTATGTTTTATCTGTGTACCTTTAACACAATCCTGTTCAACGTCATCAAACTAAACTCCTAGAGATTGATATCAACTTTGTTCGTGAGAAAGTTCGTTGCTCGGGTTTTACATGTCCCGTCGTCCTATCAGTATGTAGATATATTTACCAAGGGGGCTGTCTCGGCAACTGTTTCAACATTTTCGAGATAGTTTGAGTGTTCGGTCCAGTCACACTCAAATTATGGGGGTATGTTAGACGATATATTTGATTTAGAAGATTTCAGAAGATATATTTGAATTTCAAGATTGTATTTTATATTTATCCTTATTTAGCATTGGTATCCAATTGCAATTGTTTTCCCTATATATAGTGGGATATTTTTTATTATTATTGATGTATACAAAATATTGGTACGATGGAAACTTTCAGAGACACTGAGGTACAATGAACGATGCTAGGTGAGGAAATGAAAGAGATGGACTACGGTGGCGGCGGTGCACGATGGCAGCGGGTTAAAAACAGTGACCATCGAAAGAGGTTTTCCTTCCGTGTTCAGCGTATCACGTAAATCAAAGAGATGGATCAAAATTTTATATTTTTAATTGGCCGGTTATTATTTATTTTAGTTATCCACAAATTATGGAGACTTTTTTATTTCAAAAAGTATGCTTGTGAGTATCATGATCTACTATAATATTATGTTAGTATTCCGTGTGATAGGCGGGTTGGATAGATAATATTTTGATTTTAATAAAAGTGAATAAATTACAACAGAAAAAAATAATCATGATAAAACTATCAAAAATCTAAAAAAGTTGTTTATATATGATTGGGCATGTGCAACTGGTAACACCTATCAAATATTTTGATTCGTAAATATTATAAAAAACAAATGTATTAAGATGTTTTCCATGTAAAGTCTTTCGGGATACATCACAACCCTAAAGAAACTTGGTCCTATTGAAAAAGTTTGTAAAGGTGTATATGCTTATGCTAGTAACATTAAATTATATACGTTTGATTTACAAACAAAATATGAGAAACTACCTAAAAGATGATCAGATGATTATGATAAATGGACAACCCAATATAATCTTAATCAAAAAAGTTACTCATGCTAAGCTATGAAATGCATACGATTATTCATAAATGAATCCATCTATTTATTTTACTTATACACTTTTACAAGAAATAATGTATGGTAACTTTGCAGATACGTTAGTTACACAAGTAAGAAGTAATGCATAGATCTGTAACACAATTTTGTTTATGATATAAAGCGGACAAATTATTACAAACATCAGTTATATCAACGAAGTAGATATGTTCTACAAATGCATCATTATTGATTCTCAAAATTAGTGATAAGCGTAACATTTACATCAAATTAATTGTGTTTGTAAAGTTTCGTCAACTTTTTCCCCGATTTGAAATTTGCATGGGAACCCTATGGGCTAAAATATCCATTGACATGAGCATATGTAACATAATCATCCTTAAAAACACATATATAGTGATAGAAATTAGAAAATACTATTTAACAAATTCAATAGTAATTGTAAAAAATTTATGAAAAAGATTTTGATTAGAAATTAGAAAATTCAATTTTGATTATTTACTTAAAGAAAAAGATTTTTAATGATTGAAAATGAAAACTGGCAATATGGCACAAATGTAGACATATATACTCTCTTTCATTACATGTGATTGTATTTTTAATGCATGATGTATAAGTGTTTATGCGATTCTTGTCACACCCCTAGAATTTTAACTTAAACAGCGGAAGATTTGACTAAGTTGTTTCAGGCGGTGACAGATACTATTACAGCCAATCACATTCAAGTATATATGTGAAAGCATAAGTTGGACTTTATTTAACCAACAACATTTATACACGTGTCCGAATACACAACTTTTATTCAGATTACAAGCCAACTAGACAAAAGTTAAAATTTCCCATTCAAACACATGTCACCGTAAGCTCCGAATTATCATTTACCTGAAAAGTATATTAAAATACTTGTCAACACGTATGTTGGTGAGTTCTCATTTAAAAACCATGATGTTATAGATCTTGACTTTTACACCAATTATGTCTTCATTTTAATCAATGAGAATATCATTATTAACTTTAAATCTTGCATTTTATAACTTAAACAAATCATATTAGTTGTAAATGAGCAAAGAGTACAACACATGAATAACTATCAAATGAATAGCACGAAACATACCAAACTCGAAATACTCCCACCTTCGTAACCAACATATCTAGCTAAATGAGGGGCATCACCCCGATAGATCTATCAATCGCAACTTTTGTAGCAGCCCTAAACCACGTTTTTCTTCATTGTTAGCCATTGCATGGTTCAATCCTCTAATTCCAGGTTAGTATTACATCAATGAATGTCTTTTTCATCATTAAACCCTTTATTGAACCATAGAAATGTCATAATCATGTTAGGGTTTGAGTTTTGATTATAACAGTTTCTGACATATTCGTACTCGTTTATTGTTCGGTCTGTAACTCATTGAAAATTTATTGTTTTTGATTGATTCTTGATTCCATGATGTTCTAATTTGAGTCTAGTTTCCATAAATGTATAATATGTAATTTTTGGACGACATTTGAATGGTTTATATGAATTTATAAGATCGTGTGTCAAATCTGATGCGGGGTGACGGATTATGGCCTGTCTTCCCGACATCATAACTCTTTTTTTACAAGTCTAAATTTGTGACATTCGCGAAAAAATCAGGTATACCTTAGTATTTGTTTATCGAATAATCGATTAACGGCTTATTGCGTAACGAATGAATGAATAACCGAAAGGGTCTGGTTATGACCCGGATATCCCGGGGGGCCATCTGTAAGTGATATATGTCTATTATAAGCCAATATATTGATATTAAGGCCTTAGAATCATAGCAAACTGGTTAAACGAAAACATGCTCGTTTAACTACCCGTTATAGGTTTAAACGCGAAAGATAGTTACAAACCAAGCAATGTATCATCCGTTAAGCCGAAAAAGACTTACCAAACACTTATTTGAAATGTTTTAAGCGATCCGTGAAAATATTTTCTATTTTTACAAACATATAGTATGTTTTTATAATTTTACACAAAACTAGCCGAAAAACACTCGTTTTGGCACTGTTTAACGCAGCCGATAAGTTTTATTTCGCGCCAAAAACCGAACCCGAACTAAATTTGGACGGGGCTTTTCAATTCTGGGATTTTAGAATCAGTTATTTGGGCCAAAATGGGCCCAAGGGGGCCCAAGCAACCTTGCGGCCGCAATATTGGAACCCCCCCCCCCTTTTGATTTCTTTCACATATAAACTAGTTTTAAGATATTTTTACACATTTATCCACAAGAAAATTCTGGAAATAACCTTCTTCTCCAGCAAGTTTACATAAACCCTAAGGTAAACAACATAAATAAGTTACTTTTATTCTTGTTTAACCTTGATTAATACCATATAAACATGTTTTAATTACCAAAAATCATCCCTAACCATGTAAAAACCCTAAAAATGGTCCATTAACATTTTTTGATCATACACATGGTGAGGAACCTGGTTTGATAGTTTTTTTGGCCATAAATACGGATTAAAGGGTTGAAACGGAATTTTTACGGTTCAAAAGTTCGTTTTTATGCACTAGCCGAAACCCTAACTAAAAGGCTGTTATGTTGATGAAGAATTGCTTGGTTTGTGATATAGGACTTGTATCTAGCCTACATAGGAGCACAAGAGCTTAAAAAGTTGATTAGAAAGACGGAAACGAACCAAAACCGCTAAGGTAATGCCGAAACACTCGCTTACGGGCTATTTAGGTTAAGGTTGTGATATGCATATTATTAGGCCTTTTTACTGAAAAAAATAGTTAAAATGCTTCAAAAATTATGAAATTTTTCTGAGAAATCAGATTTAATGTTTTTTGATCACATATGATTTTTGGGATCATTTGGAGAAGTCTAAAGGTGTTTTGTACATATGCGTTCGTGTGAATTCTTATAGCCGAATTTGGGCCGAAAAGAATATTGCACGAGCTTTTTACATTTTGGAATTGATACAGGCTATTTTGGGACGTAATTTGAGTATTCAGGAATTTTTGTGGAATTTTTGGAAACTGTTTGGGATAAACGGACGATTTTCAGGCGAAATATAGCTGATAAAATGAATTTTTATAAATTAATAAATCAGTAAATAATTCCAGAAATATTTTTTAAAAATCTACATATTTTAATTGATAAGTGGCTAAATTTTCATAATTTAATGATTAATGGTTAATTAATTATGCTAATTTGAAGATTAAAAAAATTCAATTTTAATAAAAACAGGCAAGTTCGCGATTTACGAACTTGCGGGAATAACAAAACACAAAGAGTGATCAAAAATTATATTTTTGATTAATTAAGTAAAAAAGAACCTTTCTATAAGAAACCTGGACAATCTGGATAGATTGTGCGCGTTTCTTCTCAAATCAAACCAAATAAACGGAAACGGGCCCATAGCTAATCCGGGACCCCAATATGTGATCTTTCTTTATAGCTTAATCATTTTATTAACCAACATATTTACCCAAGCTTATTTCCCCATAACTGTTTTCTTAACGCGTAAACGAACAACTTGGCCCAGCTAGGAAAACAGGAAACTAAGTCAAGTTCGGTTTTAAGTATTAGACATTGAACAACATCACAACCTAAGCCTATTGCCACTTTCTGGGCGTTCCAGCTATACCCAGACTAGCTATACAGCCCAGCTTCGTATAAAAATTATAATAATATTAAAATATTAATATTATTATAATATAGACTATAGGGACTAAGTGATAACAAGGGAAGCGAACCCTGAGCTGACCTCGCACTGAGTGCCTAAAAAACGGGGAGTTTCATGACCCCTCTTTTCAAACTGTTTACAAACCTTTTGGGTGAATAGCGTGTTTTTATACATTTTCTATTAGAAAACGGTTCAAGATATAGATTATCTGAACATGTATATTTGAAAAGTCCCTACAACCATAATGATTAACTACGTGCTGATGAAAGGTGATTATTATCATTGATCGGTATATTAAGTGGAGAGAGTACGAATGACAAAACATAATGAAATTACATGTGACAACATGTTTATACAAACACATCATGTAATGTTAAACATAACTAATTTGGGAATAATGTGGTCTGTAATGGCCATGGGGCTATTGTGGGTGAAAGGGGGGCCACAATAGTACTAAACTAAAGTTGAGTATGGCCTATGAGCCAAGTTCTGCTGCAACTTATAAACTAAAGTTGAGTATGGCCTATGAGCCAAGTTCTGCTGCAAATTATAAAATAAAGTTGAGTATGGCCTACGAGTCAAGTTCTGCTACAACTTACTAAACCAAAGTTGAGTATGGCCTACGAGCCAAGTTCTGCTGCAACTTATCAAACGAAATAACTTGATTATGACATGTGTGTTAAGAAAATATTATGATTATATATGTTGTGGGCGGAAAGGAGGCCACAGTGATTAGTAATACATGATAAATACTATATATATGTGTGTGTGTGTATTGTGTGTATATATATATACACACATACTATGTGTATAGGCACAGGAAATTTTCTATGTGTAGAAAATAATAATTGTTTGTGTGTAAAATGTGTAATGTTTGAGTTACGTGAAACCATTGTGGTCAGAAGAGGGACCATAGTGGTGATTTTACTTGGAACCGTTGTTGGCGGAAAGGGTGCCACAGTGGTTGATTGAGCGTGGAAAATGAAGACACGAAGTACGGATGAGCAGTCACGATCTTATCATAGTTTCAAACTCTATCATAAATTTATACACATACATATCAGTATACAAAGACGTAGATATACATATATAAATATATATACATTTTTTTATATACGCGTGTACATACAAACTATGACTGTATGGTGCGCAGAACTGATTTCGTTAAAACTTATGAAACTCACCAACTATTCTTAGTTGACGTTTTTTAACATGCTTTTCAGGTAATCAAATATGAGAAGTAATTTCCTGTGCGTTACATGTCTGATTGGTGATTGATGTCGTGGGCATTTGAGTTAGAAGTAAACTAATTGAATAACCGGTTTGATTGTATCACCTAGTGTTTAAAAGATGTTAGAACAATGTAATATATTGTAAATTTGTTAGTAATGTTTCTTTATGAACAATGTATTTGATACCAGTTGTATCTATTGTATTTCCGTTTTACGCTTCCACAATTCGCTTTACGGGGTGTGACAGAAGTTGGTATCAGAGCCATTGGTTATAAAGGATTAGGTTATCCCTTAGGATACCTATAATATAACCGTAGGCTCGATTATCACTGGGAAACTTAATAATGAGTAACGATAGATACTGATGGATGCCGAAATGCACTAGTAGGGTAAGTGAGTTATTATGGTCCGAAACGTAATAACAGACTTGCTTGTACGAGGGAATTCGGGAAGAAGTGGCGGAACATATTGATAGGTAAAAATGGTAACATACATGTATAAAGGTGATGTTGGATATATATGTAAGGTGCATATGTGCTTATCTGAAACGAGGTATAGGGATATGTGAACATACGGTACTACCGATATTATGGAATCTTATCGAAACGAACATTATAATCGGTTATGATCAATACTAACCCCTATATTAATTAAAATTATATTTTACTAAAATTAATATTATATTTTATTACAATTATTATTATATGTATATATAACAAATAAAATATTTTATTTTCACCCTAATTAATAATATCTTCTCCTCTGATTAAAGCTATCGGAAAATGCTATTTTATGACTAACTATTACACCAAAGGATATCGAGATCGGGTAGCCTTATGACAACTAAGGAACCAGTGTGGCTTGTAAATGGGAATACGAGAACGCTTAACCGAGTTCCAACTAAATCTGGTGATATGACGAAACCACTAAGGGGCTTAATATGCAAGGCCCAGGAAAGAACCATGGGAGGCGTGTCCCACAGACAATGATTTCAAGAATATATATATATATATATATATATACACATATAATACCTCTCAGCCTGGGTCTAACTTTTATTTCATGTACTCGTTTCTTTGACACTAAACTAAACTATTTTCTGGTCATCCTTCGATTTCTGTTGTTTGAAAAATAAACACCATCCCTATGGGAAATACTTAGTGATGAATTCAACTTATTGAATTATAAATATAATAACTACTTTATTGAGTCCCTAATTCTATAAACAGACCGTGACTACCAGTAAATATAATGTACAAATGATATTTCAAAAAGAAATACTAATAATAATAATAATAATTCCCTTTACATATCACCAGTGCAACTAACTCTGATGTACCTCCCTAACTAGCAAAATCTTCAAACCATCTGTGTACTAGTACCTCCAATAACTCCTACATTTTCTCCACCCTGATTGGTTTATTATAAAAAAGAAACCCCATGCACAGAAATCGATGTTGTGCCCTAGCTGGTATGGGCCATACTTACCCCCAACCAATAAATTACCACTTTTAGTAAACCCAGCATGCTTACGGATACTGAATGACGTGATGAAAGAATATATTCTATAGTTATATTTAACAACATCCAGAGGTTAAGTGGAATACACACGTGCATTCCTATTATAACGCACGATTAAGCTAGTAGCGAGAGGATGTCTACTTACAGGAGAGGCTGAACAAAAACAATTGCACAATGATTGGATCGTACCGGAATAATTGTCGGGCGAGTTGTATACCGTTTATAATTCTTATAACATGTACATGGATAGATAAGGATAGTATGATATTGTGTGTATAGAATCTTTTCGATACTCTATGCAAGCATCTAATAGTGTGTGTTATGCTGATATGGAGGACAACTTTGATATATATACACAGACAAAGGCCTTGTTAGGCTAAATCTATATACTATTCTTAATATATAGACTCGTGAACAGATGCATATGAAACATATGTGCTAGTTGAAATACCTTATTACTTACTAACGTGATTCCTTTTGTGATGAGTTGTGTAGCGAACTATTATTAGTTATGGTATAATTGGTTATCATTATAGAATGGCCCCGGAGAAAACAAACATACAATTTGAGGCAGTGATGGCCAATATGATTGCTCGGAAACTACAGACAGTAACTCTGACAATAGCAGCACGATTCGCTGCTGGCATTAGCATGGCAATGAATACAAATCAAATGCCAAACACTAATACAGCCACGAATACTATTTCGCTGCCCAATACTAATACAGTTACCGATGTTGTTCTCCCAACAAATACTAACATTGTCACGAATGATACTCCCCCACTGAATACTAATGCTACTACCAATATTAAAAAATTCCCATACTAAATGCCATTGGTAACGGAAATTTCCTACCGAACATGAAAATTGGTCGTAACAACCGTGATCCTTCACAACGAGAATATTCGTTTTAAACAATCTATGACATGCAAATATGTAAATTTTAGTGGTACTAAAAGACAAATGGGGTAGTAAAATGAATTGAAGCAATATAACATATTATCAGAACCAGTAGTGCCCATCAAATTGCACCGTTGTGTTTGCAACTTGTACATTTCTTGACCACGCCCTTACGTGGTAGAAAATGATGGAACGAATTTGGGAACAAAAAGTAATCAACCACATGACTTGGGCAAGACTTAAAACCTTTATATTGAAACATTTTCGTCCAAGGATTGAAACCAAAAAATTAAGAACACGAACCCGAGAAATTGAGAATGAAAAGTGCGGACAAATTGGAATACACAAAATGTGTTAACGATCTGGCTCGACTGGTACCATGGTTAGTAGCTCGGAAATAAGGACGTTAGTTAATCCATTTAACCACTAAACCTTTGAGAATGTCTTGACACAAGCCGGTGTGATAGCTTTTGATTTGGTCAGAAATAGTTTGTTGGGTATGCCCGGGGAAGCATCTAGTACAAAGTGAACCAATCGTGAAACAGGGGTACAAGAGATACAACCAACTAAACGTGCTTGCCTTACAACTTAAACCGAAACTTCGACCAACTTTAATTCCGAACAAACAATATACAACAAACTTTCGTCAAAGTGTGGGAAGTGTAATTATTATCACACAAGAGAATGTCGAACAAAGGTATGTAACAAAAGCGAGAAAGTTGTATACTATGCCCATAATTGTAGAACTATTATGAATATTATAAACCAACCGACCCAACTTTAGTAATCACAACTACCTCGCCCCTAATCGATCTGACAACAACCACTCACGAAAACCAACCTATAATAAGCCGTTATACTTGCTATGAGTGTGGCAGTATGAGGCACATCAAGAAAGACTGCCTTGGTTTGAATCGTGTTGCAATGAGAAGACAAAACCAAGAACCAACCGATGTCCATCCCGACTAGAAGGCGCGTATTGTGATTAAATCAGATAAAGTAAGCGCAGTAACAGATACATTCAGAGTCTAGTATACTTTAGTTTTGTCTAATGCGAGGACTAATAGAGGTATCGTTCCTACAAACCTTTACCTTGGAAAATATACCAGGTAGTAAAATAACGAATCAGTATATTATGGAACCCACTAAAGGTAAAACTATAATCATTAAACATACTATTCAAAATTGCCTTTCAACCTAAACAACTAGCTATTCCCTGTTAATGCACTCCCGATGGAAGTGAGGGGTTGTTATGTAATAGTCAGTATGGACTAATTAATTGAGTTCGAATGACAGTTATATATGGAGATAGAATTGTTATATTACCTCTTCCAGATAAAAAAAAGTGATCCAGTATATGGAATAAACTCAGTACCCAAATGTTTTTGCATCCCATCTTAAGGTATATATTAAAAAAAGTTAAATAAGAGGCAATGGAGATTGGGTGGAATTGTTAAACAATCATAACTATGAAAACCGAAGAAATTCCTTACTACAATAACCGAAATTTGAATTTCAAACTTTTATAGCCTCAATAACCGGCTGATGAACGAAGAAAAGTCAGTTCAGATGTCCTGTTAAGACCAAGTACTAGAGCAAAGTGTAAAGATGGAAGGAAATTACGTGGATGACCTGGTATGAGAAAGATTATAGTCACATGTGTTGTAAAGATGTACCCTATATGAAGTTAAGGCGGAATACCGAAAACCTTCGGGAACGTTACAATAGCTTGAAATACCCCAATGGAGGGGGGGAATGAATTACAATGGACCCCTTAACACATGTTCATGAAATATCTCGAGAAAGCAATGCAAATTAAATGATAGTTCCTTGAACTGATCCACACCGAATACTTTCTTCCAATTTATGACAATTACCCAACTGGAAAACTCGCCTTAACAAAATCTTATCCTTGACAAATTGTGTACGAAACCTTATGTCCCGAATCGACCTGAGCACCGGCTGTAGTCCTCTAACAAACAATCAAACCACATAAACTATTAAAACAATAGAGGAAAGTGAGACCAGTAATTTCAATCCTAGTACATTAACAGTCATCGTAATATTATACAAGTGGTAATATACTACATTACACAAGCAAGAATATAACTCGCCACCTTATTCAATTGAAAATTGGCGACCCTCAAAATACAAAATCTGAATCGATTTTGGAAACCATAAATAAAGATCTCAATATCAAAAACAAACTGAAAGCCGCTTGAGGCTAACCAGAGGACTATACCGATATATGTGAGAAAATGACGGTTCTTGAAAGGTGTTAGTTGAGTTAATGAAACCGACGAGTTAACATGAAAATACATGGAACTGTACAAAATTGCCTTGAACCGTAACGTATTAAGCAAAATTATCTCATTCCCGATATTTAATATATATCGAATTATAACGAGTGCCTTACTGATAGGGAGGGTGTAGTACCACCTGAAAACTTGTATACAACTAAACTCTATAAGGAACCTATGAAGACGTTGAACGGGAAAAATCAAACAGTTACGACTCAATAAAATTTCATTGAATAAGTTAAGTGGAATCCACAACGGGGAATCAAACGTATCAGAAAACGAAGAACGAATTCCGAAAAAAATACTTATAATCTTTTCCTTTAAAGGGCGTATTTGGCATATTGAATTTCGGGAACAAAATTTCTTAACTGGGGGAGAATGTAACATTCGCAACAAAATCAAGTATACCTTAGTATTTGTTTATCGAATAATCGATTAACGGCTTATTGCGTAACGAATGAATGAATAACCGAACGGGTCTGGTTATGACCCAGATATCCCGGGGGGCCATCTGTAAGTGATATATGTCTATTATAAGCCAATATATTGATATTAAGGCCTTAGTATGATAGCAAACTGGTTAAACGAAAACATGCTCGTTTAACAACCCGCTATAGGTTTAAACACGAAAGATAGTTACAAACCAAGCACTGTATCATCCGTTAAGCCGAAAAAGACTTACCAAACACTTATTTGAAATGTTTTAAGCCATCCGTGATAATATTTTCAATTTTTACAAACATATAGTATGTTTTTATAATTTTACACAAAACTAGTCGAAAAACACTCATTTTCGCACTGTTTAACGCACCCGATAAGTTTTTTCGCGCCAAAAACCGAACCCGAACTAAATTTGGACTGTGCTTTTCGTTTTTGGGCCTTTAGAATCAGTTATTTGGGCCAAAATGGGCCCAAGGGGGCCCAAGCAACCTTGCGGCCGCAATATTGGAACTCCCCACCCCCCTTTGATTTCTTTCACATATAAACTAGTTTTAAGATATTTTTACACATTCATCCACAAGAAAATTCTGGAAATAACCTTCTTCTCCAGCAAGTTTACATAAACCCTAAGGTAAACAACTTAAATAAGCTACTTTTATACTTGTTTAACCTTGATTAATACCATATAAACATGTTTTAAATACCAAAAATCATTCCTAACCATGTAAAAAACCTAAAAATGGTCCATAAACATGTTTTGATCATACACATGGTGAGGAACCTGGTTTGATAGTTTTTTTGGCCATAAACACGGATTAAAGGGTTGAAACGGCATTTTTACGGTTCAAAAGTTCGTTTTTGTACACTAGCCGAAACCCTAACTCAAGGGCTGTTATGTTGAAGAATAATTGCTTGGTTTGTGATATAGGACTTGTATCTAGCCTACATAGGAGCACAAGAGCTTGAAAATTTGATTAGAAAGGCGGGAACGAACCAAAACCGCTAAGGTAATGCCGAAACACTCGCTTACGGGCTGTTTAGGTTAAGGTTGTGATGTGCATATTCTTAGGCCTTGAAATATTTCAGGGATATTAGGGACCATGTCATTGAGTCCCTATTCAAATTTGGTAATTTTTCGACCATCCGAGAATATTTGGTGAATTTATTACCGTTATGGGACGTTTAATGGGAAAAAAATAGTTAAAATGCTTCAAAAATTATGAAATTTTTCTGAAAAATCAGATTTAATGTGTTTTGATCACATATGAATTTTGGGATCATTTGGAGAAGTCTAAAGGTGTTTTGTGCATATGCGTTCGTGTGAATTCTTCTAGCCGAATTTGGGCCGAAAAGAATATTGCACGAGCTTTTTACATTCTGGAATTGATATAGGTTGTTTTGGGACATAATTTGAGTATTTTTAGGAATTTTTGTAGAATTTTTGGAAATTGTTTGGGATAAACGGACGATTTTCAGGCGAAATATAGCTGATAAAATGAATTTTTATAAATTAATAATTCAATATATAATTCCAGAAATATTTTTATGAAAATATACATATTTTAATTGATAAGTGGCTAAATTTTCATAATTTAATGATTAATGGTTAATTAATTATGCTAATTTGAAGATTAAACAAATTCAATTTTAATAAAAAACGGCAAGTTCGTGATTTACGAACCTGCAAAATAGCAAAACACAAAGAGGGATCAAAAATCATTTTTTTTGATTAATTAAGTAAAAACGAACCTTTCTATAAGAAACCTGGACAATCTGGATAGATTGTGCGCGTTTCTTCTCAAATCAAACTGAATAAACGGAAACGGGCCCCGTAGCTATTCCGGGAGCCCAATATGTGTTCTTTCTTTATAGCTTAATCATTTTATTAACCAACATATTTACCCAAGCTTATTTCCCCATAACTGTTTTCTGAACGCGTAAACAAACAACTTGGCCCAGCTAGGTAAACGGGAAACTGAGCCAAGTTCGGTTTTAAGTATTAGACATTGAACAACATCACAACTTAAGCCTATTGCCACTTTCTAGGCGTTCCAGCTATACCCAGACTAGCTATACAGCCCAGTTTAGTATAAAAATTATAATAATATTAAAATATTAATATTATTATAATATGGACTATAGGGACTAAGTGATAACAAGGGACGCGAATCCTAAGCTGACCTCGCACTGAGTGCCTACAACACGGTGAGTTTCATGACCCATCTTTTCAAACTGTTTACAAACCTTTGGGGTGAAAAGCTTGTTTCTATACATTATCTATTAGAAAACGGTTCAAGATATAGATTATCTGAACATGTATATATGAAAAGTCCCTACAACCATAATGATTAACTACGTGCTGATGAAAGGTGATTAGGTGTAGAGAGTACGAATGACAAAACATAATGAAATTACATGTGACAACAAGTTTATACAAACACATCATGTAATGTTTAACATAACTAATTTGGGAATAATGTGGTCTGTAATGGCCATGGGGCTATTGTGGGTGAAAGGGAGGCCACAATAGTACTAAACTAAAGTTGAGTATGGCCTATGAGCCAAGTTCTGCTGCAACTTATAAACTAAAGTTGAGTATGGCCTATAAGCCAAGTTCTGCTACAACTTATAAACTAAAGTTGAGTATGGCCTATGAGCCAAGTTCTGCTGCAACTTACTAAACCAAAGTTGAGTATAGCCTACGAGCCAAGTTTTGCTGCAACTTATTAAACGAAATAACTTGATTATGACATGAGTGTTAAGAAAATATTATGATTATATATGTTGTGGGCGGAAAGGGGGCCACAGTGATTAGTAATACATGATAAATACTATATATATGTGTGTGTGTGTAAGGCCCCGTTACCGGTAACCCTACTTTCGTGTTGGATTTACTCATGAACACAGTTCTAAATATCAGAGTTAATTAAAAACTTTACGCGGAATATAAAACTTTCATAAAACATTACATATCAATTCATAATCATGTCTTTAAACATTCCTCTTGTCTTTCAAAATCAAAACGTAACTTATAAAACATATCGGATCTTCAGATGCCAGGCTTTAGTCTTCTGCCATGTGTCCTCCACTCAAGCCAGCTGTCTCAACCTACTCACCTGCGTGCATACTAAAAGTCAGCTACGCTGAGTGAGTTCTAGTTAGTCATACACTACCATGCAATACCTTGTTACATACATACGTACTTAACCTCATAACTTTCTTTCATACACACATAAGTACTCATACCTTCATTCTTACTTACATACTTTCTTTCTTACTTACATACTTTCTTTCTTACTTACATACTTTCTTTACATTCATAATCGTACGTTTTAAAGAGCCTTTCGCCCTATAACCTCACAGATATTATAAGGGTCTGGTCCCTAACATCACAGATATTATAAGGGTCTGGTCCCTAACATCACAGATATTATAAGGGTCTGGTCCCTATCATCACAGATATTATGAGGGTCTGGTCCCTAACATCACAGATATTATTAGGGTCTGGTCCCTAACATCACAGATATTATTAGGGTCTGGTCCCATGTTTTCGAATATTAGTAGGGTTCGATTCCCTCTTCGTTACCATACAACCATACATCATACCTCGAGTATTATTAGGGC
This sequence comes from Bidens hawaiensis, assembly GCF_021521415.1. Taxonomy (NCBI): domain Eukaryota; kingdom Viridiplantae; phylum Streptophyta; class Magnoliopsida; order Asterales; family Asteraceae; genus Bidens; species Bidens hawaiensis. The sequence goes on along the minus strand of NW_027491074.1, from coordinate 487,230 downwards.
TCGGTACCCCTTTTGTAACCATACAACCATACAACCGTCATTTCCTTCTTTTATTAACTTTCTTACGTTCATACACATAAACATACATATCATACTTGCCATATTTATAACGTTACAACCTGACAGTACGTGCAATATCCGAAGATCGTTCACGAACCATCAAGCAATCATTCATACATATCACATATATCACCTATGGCATACACTTATCACTTTGGATAAATGTATTAACAACACATCAAGTATGCACACAGCCCCGAAAACATAACAAGGAATGGGGCTAGAAACTCACCTGGATCCTGTTACGCTCGCCGTTGATTGTAATTCCTTTCTTTAACTGGGCTCGGCTAACTGTATAATATTTACATATATCAATTACTGCTACCACTATTACTACTACTCATTTTCGATAACCGCCTTAACACATTTTCCATTAGGTTTTTAATTTATATCATAAACGAACTTCACTTCAGGCGAATCTTGGAAACAACTTGGTTCTGGCTTGATTCGATCGAATAGGAACACGTTCGATCGAATACAACACGTTCGATCGAATAGGAACACGTTCGATCAAACAGGAACACGTTCGATCGAATAGGAACACGTTCGATCAAACAGGAACACGTTCGATCGAATAGGAACACGTTCGATCGAATGAGTTGGAGACCATTCGGTTGCTTCCCTATTCGGTCGACTGGACTTGTTCGATCTACGCATTCGATCGAATGGACTGATTCGATCGACTGGTTCGATCGAATGAGTCTGATTCGACTCCTTCAAGCTGGGCGACGGAGAAACCCACGGGTTTTCCAGATTTTCCAGATTTTTGACCCAAAATCGAAGTTTTTGACATGGAAATGCTCGGGATTGAAAGGGCTATCGATTCCTAGTACTTTTAAACACAAAAGCTTGCATTTTGACACCAAAACAAGGCGGTTTTTGACCCGAAAACTCAAGTTACGTTTTTGCTCGATTTGAGGCCGAAATGGTTATGAAAACGGATGATTTTCGAGAGGGACTTACCAAAAACGATTAGGAACAAGATTGTGGACTCGGATTTGTGATTTGAGAACTTTCTCTCTCTAGCTTCTCTCTCTAGAAATGAGAGTGTTTGGTTGGGTGTAAGTGAAGGAAGATGGTGAAAATGGTGGAAGTGTCAAGAACTTTCGTTTATATACTACGGGTTTGGTTAGGCTCGGGTTGGCTTCCTACGGGTCGAGACAGGCCGAGTTCATAAAATAACTAAGCCCAAGACCCGTTCCTTACTCGACATTAAATAACTAAAACGTGAATTTACTAAACATAACTTTCTTTTATTTATCAATATAAAAATTTTAGGATGTTACAAGTCTTCCTCCCTTAAAGAGGTTTCGTCCCCGAAACCTAACTATTACATAAACAAACTAGGGTAAAACTTGCGCATCTCATCCTCGACTTCCCAAGTAGCATCAGATCCCTTGCGGTGTTTCCATATCACTTTGACCAAGGGTATAATCTTGTGACGAAGCTGCTTCTCCTTGCGATCAACGATCTTTATCGGTTGCTCGATGTAGTTCAATTGTTCATCAACCTCAATGTCCATTAATGGCACGTGAGACGTGTCATCAGCTAGACACTTCCTCAGATGAGAAACATGGAAGGTTGAATGAATTCCTTCTAACTCATCGGGTAAATCCAGTTTGTAAGCTACTTCACCCACACGTTTTACAATCTTGAACGGTCCAATGTACCTCGGACTCAACTTTCCTCTTTTCCTAAAACGGATAATCCCCTTCCAAGGCGAGACCTTAAGCATCACATAGTCGCCAACGTTAAACTCAATTGGTCGTCGCCGCTTATCCGCATAAGACTTTTGTCTGTCTTGAGCGGCTTTCATTCTTGCTTTGATCTGATCGAACTTTGAAGACGTTTCTTGAACCACTTCTATACTTCCCATTTCCTTCTGACCAATCTCACCCCAACACACCGGGGTTCTACATCATCTACCGTACAGCATCTCAAACGGTGGCATACCAATACTCGAATGGTAACTGTTGTTATAGGAGAACTCTGCCAGATGCAGATGATCATCCCAACTTCCACCAAAATCTAACACGCAAGCACGTAGCATATCCTCAAGGGTTTGGATCGTCCTTTCAGACTGTCCATCGGTTTGAGGATGATACGCCGTACTGATGTTCAACCTCGTCCCCATAGCTTCATGAAATTTCTTCCAGAACCTCGAAGTAAACCGTGTATCCCTATCAGACACGATCGATAACGGTACTCCATGCTTGGTTACAATTTCTTTAATGAACAAGCTTGCTAACGTTTCTGACGAGATGGCCTCTCGTATGGGCAGAAAATGAGCACTCTTGGTCAAACGGTCCACAATCACCCAGATGGTATCATGATGCTTAGCTGTACGAGGTAGCTTAGTTATGAAATCCATGGTGATGTGTTCCCATTTCCACTCAGGTATCTCTAGCGGTTGCATCTTCCCATAAGGCTTTTGGTGCTCGGCCTTGACTTGTAAGCAAGTTAAGCACTTACTAACATAATCCACTACATCACTCTTCATTCCTGGCCACCAGTAATCTCTTTTCAAGTCTTGGTACATCTTTGTAGCTCCAGGATGGATTGAGTACCTTGACTTATGAGCTTCATCTAAGATTCGACTTCTAAGATCACCATGGCGTGGAATCCACATACGGTCAAATCTAGTTTTAACTCCATGAGTGTTTTCCATCAACTCATCTTGCTGGCCATAAATCCTTTCTTTCTTTACTAACCCTTCGTCTACTAACACTTCTGACTGCACTTTGATGATTTCTTCAAAAAGACTTGAGTTCATGATCAACTTGTATGACTTCACTGTTGCAAGGACTTCCTCATTCTTCCGACTTAACGCATCAGCGACCACGTTAGCTTTACCGGGGTAATACTTAATCTCACAGTCGTAATCCTTTATCAATTCTAACCATCTTCTCTGCCTCATGTTCAGTTCTTTCTGCTCGAAGAAGTACTTTAAACTCTTATGATCTGTATAGATAGTACACTTAGTGCCGTACAGATAATGCCTCCATATCTTAAGAGCATGCACTACAGCTGCTAACTCCAAATCATGCGTCGGGTAAGTACTCTCATGGACCTTCAACTGTCTAGACGCGTAGGCTATCACCTTCCCTCGTTGCATCAACACGCAACCTAACCCTTGATGCGAGGCATCAGCACAAACAACAAAATCCTCATCACCATCGGGTAAAGTAAGGATTGGAGCTTGCGTGAGTCTCTTCTTCAATTCTTCAAAGGCTTCCTCCTGAAACCTTCCCCAATTGAATACTATCGTCTTACGGGTCATACCGGTCAGCGGTGCGGCTATCTTGGAGAAACCTTCGATGAATCTCCTATAGTAGCCAGCTAACCCTAGGAAGCTTCGTATATCAGTCGGATTCTGCGGAGTCTTCCAATTCGTTATCGCTTCAATCTTAGCTGGGTCCACGGTAATCCCCTCCGGATTAACCACATGACCTAAAAATTGCACTTCCCTTAACCAGAACGCGCACTTCGAAAACTTGGCGTACAACCTTTCTTTCTTCAGAACTTCCAATACCTCTCTCAGATGCTCGGCACGGTCAGACTCACTCTTTGAATAAATCAATATATCATCGATGAAGACGATAACCGACTTATCCAACATCGGTCGACACACCCTATTCATCATGTCCATAAATGCTGCAGGAGCATTTGTTAGACCGAATGACATTACAAGGAACTCGTAGTGTCCATACCGCGTTCGGAACGCTGTTTTAGGGATGTCTACCTCTTTCACCTTCAGCTGATGGTAGCCTGATCTGAGATCTATTCGTGAGAACCAACTCGAACCTTGCAGTTGGTCAAACAGATCGTCAATCCTAGGCAAGGGGTATCTATTCTTTACCGTAAGCTTATTCAACTCACGATAGTCTATGCACATTCTCATACTTCCATCCTTTTTCTTCACAAACAAAACCGGTGCGCCCCACGGAGAAACACTCGGTCTGATAAAACCCTTGTCGAGGAGTTCTTGCAGTTGGGACATCAATTCCTTCATCTCGGACGGTGCTAGACGGTAAGGCGCCTTCGCGACGGGCTGGGCTCCTGGTACTAGATCTATCTGAAATTCTATCTCTCGCTCAGGTGGCAACCCCGGAAGATCCTCAGGGAATACTTCTGGGTAGTCGCGCACAATAGGAACATTCTTCATTTCTTTCGTCTCGGCCGTAGCGTTGACAACATACGCCAGGTAGGCACCGCACCCTCGCCTTAACAAACCCTCGGCTTTTATCATCGAAATGACATTAAGCCCATAACTCTCCTTATCACCATAAACCGTCACCGCACTACCATCCAATGACTTTAACCTTATCATCTTACTTTTACATACTATCTGAGCCTCAAACTCAGACAACCAATCCATACCCAAGACTACATCGAACCCTCCTAAGGCCATAACATACAAAGTAACAGGGAACTCATGTCCCTCTAACTCTATCTTACAATTCTTCACCATTTTTGTTATTTTCACCGAAGTGTCACTTGCGGTTTCTACTACAAAAGTTTCAGACACTCGGCAGCCTTTCATTTTAGCTAGTTTACTAAACGTCGCAGCTACAAAACTTCTATTCGCACCAGAATCAAATAATACAGAAGCGGAAACATCGTTCACTAGAAACGTACCTGTGACGACATCCGGAATCTGCCTGGCTTGTTCCTGGGTCAGCATGTAGGCTCTAGTTCTGGGCCTAGCTTGATCGGCATCCTTCTTTCCACTACCTCCAGCTACACCTTCAGTGCACTCCCTTGACATATGGCCTGTCTTGCCACATTTGTAACATGTTGGCTTCGCACTGCACTCATTGGCATAATGCCCTACCTTCCCGCACTTATAACAGGCATTCGACCCCATTCTGCATTCTCCACCATGAGCCTTTCCACATTTGAGACAAACATTAGAACTTTTACCCCACTTGCATTCACCACCATGCCTCTTTCCGCAGGTCTTACACGATCTCTTCTCCCACACTTTCTGTTTCTTATCCCTGGAGTTCCATAACTGAGTACCGGGTCGTTTAGCAGGAGTGACCCCTTTCTTCTCTTTCTCTTCGTCCCTTTCCACCCTATCATCCGCGGCCACGTCAGCATAGACCATTTCCGCGAGTCCAACAGCCGAATCAAAAGTAGCAGGTTGAATCGCCCTGACTAACATGCGGACCTTTTGTGGCAACCCCCTCACATAACACTTGATTCTCTTGACCTCAGTGTCAACCATGTCAGGCACCAACCTAGATAGTCGGTTGAACTCCGTGGTATACTCACGATGCGTCATCATACCGGCTTTTAAATTCTGGAACTTCATCTCCGTTCTTTCAACCTCGGCATCTGCACAGAACTTCTTCATTACCAACTCTTTCAAATCTTCTCACTTCATCTCTTTGATCTCTTCACGGGTCTTCCTCTGCTCCACACTCTCCCACCAATACATAGCCTCATCTACGAATGACTGAGTAGCATAACCCACAGCTTGGTCGGGACGGCATTCGCTAATGCGGATAACCTTGTCCATAGCGGTTATCCACTGGAGAGTAGCGATTGCGTCTCCTAAACCAGTCAGCTTAGGCGGGTCACAACCTTTGAAGGACTTATAGCTGCACCCACCTTGTCCTCCTCTCCTATCATCGACTTTCACAGACTTATCCCCACTCGAGGCCCCTCTTTCACCTTCCCCATCCCTTCTACCATCGCCACCCGCCCCCTTCAGCAGTTCGCTCACGGCTTCCAGCAGATCCTTCGGGATTCAGGTTCTTCACAGCAGCAACTACAGCCTGAACGATGGCTGCTTGAACTGCGGGGCTAAGTTGAACTTCTTCGTTGTTGTTCTGGTCTCCTCCAGCTGCGCTTCCCTCATCTTCGGTGTGGGAAGCTTCTTCCACCGAGGGTTGCCGGACACGACGAGGCCTGCCACGACGCCCAGTGCGACCCCCAGTTTCAACAAATTCTCCAGCTCCAGCCATCAGTATCCTATATGAGAAAACACAAACATCATCACTCAAGGAACTATTTAGTACAAGGATAGTAAGGCTAACAGGTAATAACAGTGGCCAGTTGTGTTTAGCTGATCACGTTACTTTCCGTGTCCTATACACTTCCCTTTATGAGTCTATTTGTGCTGGTTCTACTTAAGCAGTTTGTCAAATCAAACAATCAATTATTCCTATCCCTGACGTTCACATATCTTTCCTTTCTCATTAATATATATCATTTAATCATACACCTTACCTTCACTGATCTTGCTTGAGCGACACATGGCATTCTTGAACTGGCATCTTCTTCCCTTTCTTACTTAAATCCCATTCTCTGTTCGAGTCTAAGCATGTAGGATGCTTAAATCTCTCGAACTTTGCTCTGATACCAACTTGTAAGGCCCCGTTACCGGTAACCCTACTTTCGTGTTGGATTTACTCATGAACACAGTTCTAAATATCAGAGTTAATTAAAAACTTTACGCGGAATATAAAACTTTCATAAAACATTACATATCAATTCATAATCATGTCTTTAAACATTCCTCTTGTCTTTCAAAATCAAAACGTAACTTATAAAACATATCGGATCTTCAGATGCCAGGCTTTAGTCTTCTGCCATGTGTCCTCCACTCAAGCCAGCTGTCTCAACCTACTCACCTGCGTGCATACTAAAAGTCAGCTACGCTGAGTGAGTTCTAGTTAGTCATACACTACCATGCAATACCTTGTTACATACATACGTACTTAACCTCATAACTTTCTTTCATACACACATAAGTACTCATACCTTCATTCTTACTTACATACTTTCTTTCTTACTTACATACTTTCTTTCTTACTTACATACTTTCTTTACATTCATAATCGTACGTTTTAAAGAGCCTTTCGCCCTATAACCTCACAGATATTATAAGGGTCTGGTCCCTAACATCACAGATATTATAAGGGTCTGGTCCCTAACATCACAGATATTATAAGGGTCTGGTCCCTATCATCACAGATATTATGAGGGTCTGGTCCCTAACATCACAGATATTATTAGGGTCTGGTCCCTAACATCACAGATATTATTAGGGTCTGGTCCCATGTTTTCGAATATTAGTAGGGTTCGATTCCCTCTTCGTTACCATACAACCATACATCATACCTCGAGTATTATTAGGGCTCGGTACCCCTTTTGTAACCATACAACCATACAACCGTCATTTCCTTCTTTTATTAACTTTCTTACGTTCATACACATAAACATACATATCATACTTGCCATATTTATAACGTTACAACCTGACAGTACGTGCAATATCCGAAGATCGTTCACGAACCATCAAGCAATCATTCATACATATCACATATATCACCTATGGCATACACTTATCACTTTGGATAAATGTATTAACAACACATCAAGTATGCACACAGCCCCGAAAACATAACAAGGAATGGGGCTAGAAACTCACCTGGATCCTGTTACGCTCGCCGTTGATTGTAATTCCTTTCTTTAACTGGGCTCGGCTAACTGTATAATATTTACATATATCAATTACTGCTACCACTATTACTACTACTCATTTTCGATAACCGCCTTAACACATTTTCCATTAGGTTTTTAATTTATATCATAAACGAACTTCACTTCAGGCGAATCTTGGAAACAACTTGGTTCTGGCTTGATTCGATCGAATAGGAACACGTTCGATCGAATACAACACGTTCGATCGAATAGGAACACGTTCGATCAAACAGGAACACGTTCGATCGAATAGGAACACGTTCGATCAAACAGGAACACGTTCGATCGAATAGGAACACGTTCGATCGAATGAGTTGGAGACCATTCGGTTGCTTCCCTATTCGGTCGACTGGACTTGTTCGATCTACGCATTCGATCGAATGGACTGATTCGATCGACTGGTTCGATCGAATGAGTCTGATTCGACTCCTTCAAGCTGGGCGACGGAGAAACCCACGGGTTTTCCAGATTTTCCAGATTTTTGACCCAAAATCGAAGTTTTTGACATGGAAATGCTCGGGATTGAAAGGGCTATCGATTCCTAGTACTTTTAAACACAAAAGCTTGCATTTTGACACCAAAACAAGGCGGTTTTTGACCCGAAAACTCAAGTTACGTTTTTGCTCGATTTGAGGCCGAAATGGTTATGAAAACGGATGATTTTCGAGAGGGACTTACCAAAAACGATTAGGAACAAGATTGTGGACTCGGATTTGTGATTTGAGAACTTTCTCTCTCTAGCTTCTCTCTCTAGAAATGAGAGTGTTTGGGTGGGTGTAAGTGAAGGAAGATGGTGAAAATGGTGGAAGTGTCAAGAACTTTCGTTTATATACTACGGGTTTGGTTAGGCTCGGGTTGGCTTCCTACGGGTCGAGACAGGCCGAGTTCATAAAATAACTAAGCCCAAGACCCGTTCCTTACTCGACATTAAATAACTAAAACGTGAATTTACTAAACATAACTTTCTTTTATTTATCAATATAAAAATTTTAGGATGTTACAGTGTGTATTGTGTATATATATATATACACATACTATGTGTATAGGCATAGGAAATTCTATGTGTAGAAAATAATAATTGTTTGTGTGTACAATGTGTAATGTTTGAGTTATGTGAAACCATTGTGGTCAAAAGAGGGACCATGGTGGTGATTTTACGTGGAACCATTGTTGGCGGAAAGGGGGCCACAGTGGTTGATTGAGCGTGGAAAATGAAGGCACGAAGTACGAATGAGCAGCCACGATCTTATCATAGTTTCAAACTCTATCATAAATTTATACACATACATATCAGTATACAAAGACGTAGATATACATATATAAATGTAAATACATTTTTTTATATACGCGTGTACATACAAACTACGACTGTATGGTGCGCAGAACTGATTTCGATAAAACTTATGAATCTCACCAACTATTCGTAGTTAACCTGTTTTAACATGCTTTTCTGGTAATCAAATATGAGAACTAATTTCCTGTGCGTTACATGTCTGATTGGTGATTGATGTCGTGGGCATTTGAGTTAGAAGTAAAGTAATTGAATAACCGGTTTGATTGTATCACCTAGTGTTTAAAAGATGTTAGAACAATGTAATATATTGTAAATTAGTTAGTAATGTTTCTTTATGAACAATGTATTTGATACCAGTTGTATCTGTTGCATTTCCGATTTACGCTTCCGCAATTCGCTTAACGGGGTGTGACAAAATTGGTTGGTTCCACTTCTTGAACTTCATATTTTCAGTTAAGTTTACAACCCAATTGGAATCGTTTAATTTGGTTTGATAAAGATTTTTAAACAAATAAAACACTTTTGCTGTGCACAGAAATAGCTGCACATGCCTTTTTGTGTTGGAGGAATTTTTATGATTTTTGTGTGCACTAGAAAAATATAAAAAAAAGATATTTATAAAGCTAAGACATTTATTCTACACTGGTAAAAATTTCATAATTTATTCCTTTGATTTTCCTATGTAATAAAATGCATCTTTGCATGCTAAAATCCGCATGTTATACTCGTTATTGATTGATACGTTCGTTTTAGGCTTAACCGGTGGCTACCCTTTCGTGCATCTTTCGGGGCTGTTTTGGTTAGGGTTCTTGCTCCGTCACCTTCTTTGGTATGTCTATTGTAACATACTTTAAAATCGTGTGCATTGGTGTTCGTTTGATTGGTCAACTAGTGGTAGATCGAAAGCTAGTATTTGGTTGTCTAGATTGTTGAATTGTTGCGTTTAACGCGAGGCTTGAATGAACTAACAACCAATTCAGTTCGGGTAGCTTCGGTTTGATATACGGGCTGTTGGAAATTTTTTTTAAGTATCGGGGCTGAATTGGTTGTCGGTTACTCAAACGGGTCGGTACAACGCGAATTCGTGTTTATTTGATAGTTACCAACCCATCCAACTCGCATAGTTTCGTGCGGGCTAGTAGGCTATGATTTTATCAAATTTGTTCCACACGGGGCTGATTTGTATGTTAAGTGCCTAAACAACTTATAAACGCGCATATTTGTTTCGCCTAGGACTTCTAGGGGGTAATTTGGGAATTCTTTGTTCTCGGGATTACCTAAGGGTGGTTTTGGTAAATATAAGGCCCCGGGGGCTGTTGTAATTGAAATTGGTGTGGACGAGGCTTATGTAACTCAAACCATGTTAGAACACCTCGTAGGATAAACGAGTTCATTCGGTATCGTTAGTAATTATTGTGTATAATCCGACAGGCGTGTGAGTTGTGGGAATACTTAAGGGTTCTCTAGCTCATGGTGATTTTTGTGCCTCGTGTCAGGTGAGTTCATGATGCCCCTTTTTAACTCTTTTTACGTTTGGGCTAGGATAGACACCCTATTACAATTTTACCCAAATTTACTTGTTTAAACTATTTGGATGGTATTACATGGCTTTATTCGTGATTGTGAATTTACGAATCTATGTGTGAATTATATTCTATGCCTTAGGATATTTTAGACTCGTTGTGGTCGTATATTCCTTAAGGTTATATATATTACTTGTGGTTTAGGCTTGAGGTTGCTATTAGGCCTAGTACTAATTCCTAGATTATCCATTATTTATGGATTGAATATGATGATATTGTTTGGTTGAATATTTGCATTAGATGTTTGTAAGTGTGTATGTGAATGTGTATTTGTTGGTAAACTGTGACCGGGTCAAATATATTACTTGGGGAAGACCCGGGGTGAGGAGGCCCGTGTTGCATGTTTATGTCCCGGCGGGTCAAATATATTACTTGGGGAAGACCCAGGGTGATGAGGCCCACCGTTCTGCTAAATTGTGGTCGGGTCAAATATATTACTCGGGGAAGACCCGGGGTGAGGAGGCCCGCATCACGTGTTTAGGTTTGTTAAACCGGGGCCGAGTCAAATATATTACTTGGGGAAGACCCAGGTGAGGAGGCTCGTGTTGCGTGATTTTTGTTTTATTAAACTGTGACCGAGTCAAATATATTACTTTGGGAGGCTCGTGTTGCATGATTTTGTAGATTTTTGTTAAACCACGAGCGGGTCAAATATATTACTCGGGGAAGACCCGGGGTGAGGAGGCCCGTGATGCGTGTTTGACCAAGAGAAAAGTATTTATCTAATTACTTATGATTTTCTCCAAATCTTTTATTTATTAAATAAATCTGATTTATGGATGTTACTTATAAAACTTGAACTCACTCAGCTCAAGCTGACTTTGTGTGTATGTTAGATTGATTTTCAGGTTAAGGCTAGGAATTATGGCTTGGATGTGCTAGAGATTACTTGGACGGTTGAAGGCATTTCTGATCGAGGAATTCAAATAAAACAAATAATTTATTTATTTATTTTTTTATATACATTTGATTTTGGGCACCAATTCCTGGTTTTTTTGGGGAATTTTAATACTTATTATTCCGCTATTTAATTACTCTGAAATGGTTTTAAATAAGAAGAACTTGTTAGGTTTTAAATTTTTTTGAATTTTGGATATGATTACCAACTGTAGGATTCCCGGGATTCGGGGTCTTAAATCGCGTTTTTCTTATTTTATTGAATTATTTCACATTTCATTTTCATTTTAATTTTCACTATTAATTTAATGTTCGCTATTTACTTAGATTTCCATGAAAAATCATAGATACTTCAATTTACTTATTTCATAATATTTATAACGATTTTGTGAAAATAAGAAGATTCCTCATATTTCATGGATTCTTCAATTACCCACCTTATATTTTATCTAATTTCAAAGATTTCATTGGAATAGGACTATCTCGGTGATTCAAGAATATCCGCTTCCCAATTTAACCTATTATTGATTTGTTTGAATACGTACAATATCGCATTTTCATTAATATTTCAATTACTAGTTACCAATTATTTTCATATTTTAATTTTGTAATTCAAATTCATCTCATCTCAAATTCAAAACTTCCAATGCTATAATTTTATATCAATTTCTCTTTAAATCTCATAGGTTTCTCCTTTAACCAAACTCCACTCATCAAAATCTTTTTTAACTTTGTTTAAATTTATACTGTCGGTCTTAAGAATTTTATTCCTAATGATTACTATATTTAAAGATTTCACATGTCATTAGTCATTTTGAGATTTTTTGTTAATTAAACTTTTGCGCATTTGTAAGACCCCAAAAACCCGGGAATCCTATAGTTGGTAATCATATCCAAAGTTCTCAAAAATTTTAAGCCAAAACAAGTTCATTTCATTCAAACCAATTTAGAGTAATAAGTAGCGGAAATAATACGTATCAAAAACTCCAAAACTGGGGACATGTGCCCAAAAATCAAATATAAGTAAAATATTCGTTTTATTTAAAAGTTCTCGACTAGGAATGCGTTCACCCGTCCGAGTTGTCTCCAGCACGTCCAAGCGGTAACATCCAATCCTTAAACTGAAAGTCAAACTAACATACACACAAAGTCAGCTTGAGCTGAGTGAGTTCACGTTTTAGTAAATAACATTCATAGTTTATTTCAAATATTATAGATATAAAACTGTAGATGGAATAATAAGCAAATAAATAAATAATCACCAAATAATACCTTCACGGTCAAACACGCGTACACGAGCCTCCCCACCACGGGAATTAAAAACATGAGTAATATATTTGACCCTGGCGCGGTAAGACATAAGCACGTGACACGAGCCTCCCCACCACGGGATTTAAGAACCCAAGTAATATATTTGACTCAGTCACGGCCTAACAAACTTAAACACGTGATACGGGCCTCCCCACCACGTGATTTAAAAACCCAAGTAATATATTTGACCCGATCACGGTTTAGCAAACAACGGACCTCCCCACCACGAATCAAGAGACATTAAGTCAAGGATCCCAGTAATATATTTGACCCTCCTTAATGATGATTATGGAACATGGGCCTCCCCACCACGGGATTTAAAAATCCGAGTAATATATTTGACCCGGCCACAATCACCATGCATACACACATCAATAGGCCTACTCACATGTATCTTATTCACAAAGAACTAGTAACATTAACAATCAGAGGCTATAGGGCAATATGTATAAGTCATTCTAAAATATGGACTAATACAAGCAAGTCTATACGTATTCAATTAATACCAGACCTAATAACATCCTCAAGCCTAGACTATAAGCAATATATATAACCTTAAGGAATTTATGACCAAAACGAGTCCAAAATATCCTAAGGCATAGAATATAATCCACACCTAATTTCATAAATGTACAAATAATAATAATGCTATGCAATGCCATTCAAATAGTTTTAAACGGGTAAAATCGAGTAATATTTGTAATAAGGTGTGTATTGTAAGAGCTTAATGTCTATTGCTAGGGTCTTAGTTTTGGTTGTATAGGATTTAAATTCCATATATAGTTTATGTTGTAAGTAGCGCATAAGTCCATGGAACTGCATATGTTATGCGGCGCATAACATATGCGCCGTATAACTTAAACGTTCCATGAGCTTTCAAGTGAATCATATAAATAGGTGACTTATGCGTCATTAGTTAGCTTTTGGATCATTCATGTCATGTGCTAGAGAGACAAAGTGCCTAAACTGTCATATCTTGTAATAATTTATTATTATCAATGAAATATGAGCTTAACGTTACTTGTGATGTTCATTCTCGTTGTTTTCCACACCTTGAGACATAAGCTGTAACAATTTCATATCCTAATCAGTGTCTACATCAGTTCCCTCATTCCCTTTCAAGTGTTATTAGAGCATTTGGCTCGTTACTAGCTTGAATATCACAAGTTTTTCAAGTTTTTCTCTCTATCTTCACATTTAACTGTCAAAATTCCTTCAAAATTTCACAAGTTGTTTCTTATACCTTCGTGAAAAATTCTTTAAAGTCTCATTCAAATTCTTCATCATTTGGTTCATCAAATTGTCAAAATACCAACATGGTTGTTCTTTGCGCATATGTTCTCTTCACGCATATGTTTATCACGTATAACTTATACACCATATATGTTACACGTTGAAACACATACATGGAAATAACATATATGCTGTCCTAGATATCCATTGACTGAAAGACTTATACGGTGACCTACTTCACTATACATATCCGTCGACCATTACTTATTCGTTGACCATAACCTAATCCATATCCATATCCGTTGTTTCAATTTGCATTTAGTTCCTTTTCTGCATTGTATTCCTTTGATCACATCATGGACAATTTAAATGCTTTCGTGTCTCAACCCTCTGTTCTGCTTTAGAATATTAATCTAGGAAATGAAATGAGGACACACAAACCCCCAAAGCTTCTTTGAATGGAAGACGATCCCTCATGGGCAAATAAGTTTGAAACCTATGTTCAGGCGTTAAACTATGAGACATGGACTGCTGTTGAAGAAGAGTATATCATTCCTAAGAACGAAAATGGAGACAAATATCGGTTGTCACAAATTGAAGAACGTGACAAAGCATTGTTATTAAAGGAAAAGAAGATGTTGAACCTATTTCAACAAGCCATCAAGGCTGAAATCTTTCAACTGTTACAGCACAATGGTTCATGTTACTCAATTTGGCAGGCATTATTGAACCAAGACAAAGGAAACCCTGATATGAGAAAGAGTAAAATGGCATTACTCAAGAAAGAATTTGACCTTTTCACTCAAGTCAAGGGAGAATCGTTTGCACAATTGATTGAACGACATTGTCATATGGTAAATGAGATGAAGAGACTAGGTATTGACAAGCCCGATTACAAGTACATTGTTAAGCTTGCTGATGCACTGCCTGAAGAACGGGCCACGTTTATAATGATTATGCCATAAACCCAGTTGCAGATGCCCGTCTTAATCTAGCTAGGTTTATCGAGAAGCTCGAAGCACATAGCTGGAGCTTAGGAAGAAGCAAAAGATGAAATCAACAGCTGTATCACAAGATGCTGGATTATACTACAAGGGTTCACAAGCAGATTTTTCTTCCAATCCCAAGATTCCAACAGCTTTCTGTGCTAAACAAACTGGACAAGCCTTTGTAACAAGTGTACCTCCTACTCCACAATATGGTAGTAGTTACTCGGGCACTATTCTAGTATCTCAAGCCTCAAATCCAAACACACAAGACCCTGATGTTCTACAATGCAATATTGCTGTAAACTTGAAGAAAACAGGATGCCTAACCACTGAAACAATCAAAGAACCTATGGCATTTCTAGGCTTATTGCTGGAGTCATATGAATGTTTGGTTGCTGGTAGGATTGGTAACTACAACATGACCAAGGAGGATTACGATCAGATTGACCCGGAAAGAAATGGAAATGATTGGTATTCGTTGGTGTATGGCTAGTGTGATTAGGAGAGCTCAACATATCAAGGAGATTACTAGTAGGAATGTTTTAGATGGGTCTACTTCAAAATTAGGATTTAATAAATCCAAAGTTAGATGCTTTCAATGCAAGGAAAAGGGACACTTCAAGCGAGAGTGTACAAGCAAGAATACAATAACCACGCTGCAAATCCGTTTGAGAGGGATTATTACAAATAGGCAATATATCGCCGTCCTTCTCAAAATGAGGCTAAATCTTCCAAAGGTAAGAAATAATCAGAGGCTTCTACATCACAACAAAAGGCTGCTACTGCACAGATGGACGAGGGGTCCAACTGGAATTCGGTATTTCAGGCAAACATAGCAGAAGGTGTTGAGGATAGTGAAAATGTTGAGATGGTTTAGAAAAAGGAAGAGATCAAAATGGTTGAAAGTTTTGAGAATGTGGTTGAGGACAAGTTGGTTGAGAATAAGAGTTTGGATAAGGTTTTGAAGGTTAAGGACAAACAGAGTGACAAGGATGATCAAGAGGTTGATCAAATTGATTCTTATGACGAACTTCCAAGAACTTATGACAATATTCACATGGTTCCTTTTGATTATAATTGAAAGTGTTGCATGATGGTTTAATGGCGAGGAAGTACCACATGGTAAGATTGATTTTGTAGAAGAAGAAAATATGGAAGAATCGGAGGTCAAGGATTCAAGTAAAGTTGAAGAATCAAATGAGAAGTTGGATAATGTTGTCATTGAAGATACAACTGATGAAGAGTCTGAAATTTCAAGTGAAGGATGTCGACCAACTGATTTTGCATGCATGACTAACCAGGTAACTCTAAACTCAATTGTGTGTGAAAAATGTGAGTTGCCATGTGATGAATGTGATTTTAAAACTTTTGAGATTAAAAAGTTGAAAAAGCATTATGACAAAGCTTTATTAGATCTTAAAAATGTTAATATTCAAACGTGTGAAAAAAATTTGTGGGCCAAGATTCTACAGGATTAAAAGACCATTTCAATGTTAAAACACACGATTCAGGATAAAAAAAATTGCCATCAACAGACATATAGATGAGAATGCAGCTCTCAAACTTGAGTTATAAACACTCAAGATTGAGAATGAAAGAGCCAATTTAAAACTAGTAAGTTATGTTGCATCGTCTTATGTTTTCGATCACATTATTCCTAAAAATTCATAAAAATCTAAGGATGATGTCAATAAGAACATAACATTTAACGTGAATTATCATCATGTGCCTCCACCTATGTGGAATGCTTATATTCCCATGAAACCAAAGGGTTTAAAGAAGGCATTGAATGTGGAAGTCAAAACTCCACTTCATGATACCATAAAGTCTTATGGTGATGATTCTATTGTCTCTGAAAGGGTTGATAATTAAAGTTCTGGATATGATGTGTCAACTGGAATTAAAGTTGAAGAGTCCGTTTTAACTGAGGAAAAGGTTAAAGCTCATGGTTTGGAAAAAGAAAATAATGTTGATTTGAAGAGATATGCTAAAACGATTTTTTATAATAAGCAATCTCATCGAATTAAACCAACACAAGTGAAAAAGATTGTGTTTGTTCATGGTAAAACGTCTGAGTGTGAGAAAGAGGTTGTCTTTAGAAATCAGTCAAATCAAGAGTTTTATCGTCTAAAGGCCGAGCGTGATAAGGCTGAAACGACATCTTAGATCAATAAGTTTGTTGATCGGAGACGTTGTTTTAATTGAAATGAAGTTGGGCACGTATTCTACGCATGTCCCAATCGATTTAAACATGATCACCTTCCGCCTCAAAAGTCTAATAACAAGAAATCAGGTCTTGGATATGTGAATAAACCAGCTAATGTTCCCGAACCTGTGAGAATTTTAAAACGTGGTGAATCAGTAAAAAGTGAAGTTATTAAAAGTGAGATTTCCAAGACTTCACAAACCTCCTTTTACAGCAAGAAACAAGCTGTATGTCAAAATTAGGTGGCCAAAACTGTGTTAAAACCACCAAATGTTGTAGAGGAAAAGAAATATGAATCTAATTCTCATGTAACAAGTGATAATTTATTATCATGTGAATTGGATTTTGAAGATGTTAGGTTGTTATACAAGAATTTCAAACAACCCAAGACCAAGAAGGCTTGGTTTCCTTGTTTCGCTAAATCGTTTTTCTGTGTGTGCAGGGGCTTCCAAGATCCCACGATTCACGTTGGATTATGGATAGTGGAACCTCAAGGCACATGACAGGTACGACAGGTACTCTTCACTCACTTAAAGATGTCAAATCTATTCAAGGAGGGTTTGTCGGTTTTGCGGGAAATCAAGGAATTCAGATTGTTGGAGAAGGCACGCTGATAAACGGGAAAGTCATATTTGAAAAGGTCAACTACATTTCGGTGTTGGAGAACAATCTTCTCAGCATATCACAAATCTGTGATAAGAGTTTCTCTACTCATTTCACAGACAAGGAGTGCCTAATTTTGAAACCTGGTTTCAAAATTCCTGATGACTGGAGAATCGTTTGGTCGTTTAATCGAAAGATATAGCAAGCTTGTAAGTGAAATGAAGCATATCGGAATTGTGAGACGTGAGTTCGAATACATTGATAGGTTGGCCGATATACTCCTTGACATTTCACCGGAAGATTGGACTATAATCATTATGTTAATACAATCAGACCCCAACAAATACAATAGTCACAATCTCTCCCGATTCATCGAGAAGCTAATGATGCATGTGATTATTGAAGATTCTGAGAGGTTAGTGAAGGTTGAACCTATGGTGATTGATCAACTTGCTGAAAAGATTGTAAAATATGAAGAACTATCACAGCTAGAATTTGAGAACACTCCTAAGTTTGATAATGGTGGTGATTCAAAATTTGATGAAGAATTGGTTTTGGAATAATGGTGTCAGTCTACTTGTGATCCTCTGAATTGGAATTGAGGGGAAATAAGGTTGAAAATGAAGCTGAGGAAGTTGTTGCTGGAGCTAGGGGAACTGAACCTATTCTCAATCAAGTTAAAATAGAATGTTTAGACATCCCGACTGTGAAAGTCGAAGAGGTTAAGTTATTCGAGGTACACTCTGAACCTTCTTCTCATTATCATTTTAAAATCAAATCAGAGTCTAATCATGAGTCATTAAACATTCATAACATAAAGTCATGTGAAAAATGTGAGTTACTTCATAAAGAATGTTTAGAAAAAGATGTGGAGAATAAATTGTTAAAAACTCACAATGACTGTTTACTAAATGAGCTTAAATGTATTAAGGAAGCTTATGCTAAGCATCAAACATGTGAAAAGGCACTGGGGGGAAAAGATTGATCAAAATGAGAAAACAATTTTGATGTTAAAACAAACTGTTATGAAAAGGTTGGTTTGAAGCTTAATAGTTTCAAAGCAGCATCTCATGCCTGGACAATATTCTCCCCAAATCGACAGGTAAAGATGAAATATCTGGGGAAGTTGTCTATGGTTATAATTATCATGGTTTGGGGTATAAGCAAATTCCAACCCCAATTTCCCCTGAGCTTCTAAAATCTGAAAATAAAAAAACTGGGCGTGATCGTGTTCAAGAAACTCCGATTAGAAAGTTTGTTGACCGGAGGAGATCCTTTAACTGTAATGAAGTAGGGCATGTGTGCTTTGCGTGTCCTAATCGTTATAAGCACGATCATGGTACCCACCAGAAATTTGTTAATAAGGTTGAATTTGTACATGGTAGAACCTCGGAAAGTGACAAAGAAATCCATTATCGAAATCAATCCAATAAGGATTTCTTTGTTCAAAAAGTCAAACATAAACAAACTAAGGAATCTCCTTGTTATAAGAAGAGTCCTATGTTCACGTACATTCAAAAATCAGATGTTGTTACATCTAAAATCAACTAGGAAAGTTTAAAAACAGAAAAACAAAAAATTCAAAATCTAAAAATTCAAGCTCAAATGTTAATTCAAGTATCAAACCTTGTAAGACCCCGAGACCGGGGAATCTACAGTTGGTAATCATATCCAATATTTCAGAAAAATTTAAAACCAAAAATAATTCGTTTTATTTAAAAAAAATATTTCAGAGTAAATTAACAGCGGAAATTCATAAGTATTAAAAATACCCAAAACCCAGAAAAAGTTTCAAAAAATAAGTAGCTAAAAAAGATTAAGTATCCAAAATCTCAACCCGGGTACAAGTGCCCAAAAATCAAATGTCAACAAAATGTCTGTTTTATTTCAAATCTCTTACTAGGAATGCCTTCAACCGTCCGAGCAGTCTCCAACACGTCCAAGCGGTAATCTCGAGTCCTTAACCTGCAACACAAACTAACATGCACACAAAGTCAGATAAAGCTGAGTGAGTTCAAGTTTTATATAATCAATGTTTATAATTTAGATTTCAAAAGTACAAAAAACCTAGAAAATTATAATTAAATAAATAAATGTTTTTCCTTTAAAATATTTATGCTAACACGGGCCTCGCACCACGAGTCATAACTCGAGTAATATATTGGACCCGATAGCAGAAAACAGTATGTAAATGTAACGCCCGCTAATTTATCGGTTTAAAGATTTCCTGCGTGTTGAGTATGTATGTTTTCTACGGAGTTATCCGGCATCTTTCGTTGACCCGACCATCTTCCTGGTACGTTAAATTACCTAACATTTCCTTCCAAGTTACCATATCCCTTAAACCTTGAAGGCTAATGTGTAACATTTGTATTACATCATAAAACAAAAATAACCTAACCCTAATCCACATCAGCGCCGATCGGACCTGCTGACCCCCCCGCTCGTTTTTCTTCTGCCCAGCCAAGTTTCAGCCGTGAAAACTTCAATTCAAGGTCGGTTTTATGATTTGTCTTTTACACCTTAATTGATCATATTAACGCGCTAATTGGTCGTTAAGGTTGAGTTTTGATGATAACAGTTTGCTGACAGATTCGTATACGTTTATTGTAGGGTTTGTAACGTGATGATATTCCATTGTTTTTGATTGATTCTTGATTC
The DNA here is from genome assembly GCF_021521415.1 of Bidens hawaiensis. NCBI lineage: Eukaryota > Viridiplantae > Streptophyta > Magnoliopsida > Asterales > Asteraceae > Bidens > Bidens hawaiensis. The sequence goes on along the minus strand of NW_027491074.1, from coordinate 466,899 downwards.
CATGATGTTCTAGTGTGAGTCTAGTTTCCAGAAAGGTATAACACATAATTTTTGGACGAGATTTGAATGGTTTTTATGAATTTATAAAATCGAGTGTCAAAGCTAATGCGGGATGACGGTTTCTAGTCTGTCTTCCCGACGTCATACCCTTTTTTCGACAAGTCCAAACTGGTTGGTTCTATATCTGGAAGTTAGTATTTTGAGTTAGGAACCAAACCCAATTGGAATCGTTTAATTTCTTTTGGTAAAAAATTTTATAAAAATAAAACCATTTTGTTGCGCACTGAAATAGCTGCACGCACCTTGCTGTGTTGGAGGAATTTTTACAATTTTTGTGTCCAATAGAAAAATATAATAAAAATTTTTTTATAAACCCAAGACATTTATTAAAGTATGGTTAAAATTTAATAATTTATTTAAAATGTTATCCTATGTAATTAAATGCATCTTCGCATGCTAAAACCTACACTTTTTACTCGTTATTAATCGATAAGTTCGTTTTAGGCTTAACCGATGGATTTGGTTAGTTGAAAGGTTTTAGGGGCTGAGGTAAAGTTGTTGGGCCTTGGGCCAAGTGTTGGGCTTTGGGTCAAGTTGTTGGGCCTTGGGCCAAAGTGTTGGGCTTGAACGGCCCATTAGGCAAGAGTCTTCTTACGATCTAGTTTAGTAACACGTTGTGTATAATTTACAGGCCCTTGCTTGTGATTGTGCACTTAGGGATTTCCTAGCTCGTTGTAGGTGTTCGATTGATTTCAGGTGAGTTCATGATGCCATTTTTACTCCTTTTACTTTTGGGCTAGCATGCACACCTAAGTGTTTTCTTACATGAGGAAATGTTTTAAACGATTTTATATAGGCTTGCTAGTATATGGTAGGCCTTGGGATGTTAAATATATATATATATATACACACACATTATTGCTTGGCCTATATTTGGCGATGTTGTAGTCGTTTCGACTACTGATATTGTGTATGCCTACTTTGTGTTTGCATGCACTGATGTTACGTGTTTGGGTTGTACGTTTGCTCGACCCTGATGTTATACATGGATCTTATGTATATATATACTGTTATATATATAGGGATGTAATTGAAAGGATGTTAACATATACATTTTGTATATGTACGTATGAGAATGTTTAGTTTTCAGTAATGATGATTTGATGGATGCACCCTTTTACTTTTTAAACTTTTGGTATGACTATCATAATTATTACTACTGATATTATTTACTTAAAACTTGAACTCACTCAGCTCAAGCTGACTTTGTGTGCATGTTAGTGTGAGTTTCAGGTTAGGAAGAGGATGCCTTATCGCTTGGACGTGCACGAAGCTACTTGAACGTTGAAGGGCATACGTGAATTGAAGATTTTATTATTAAACATTTATTTTTAAATTTTTTTATTTAAAAATAATTATGTTGATTTTGGGCAAAATTCCCGGGTTTTGGGAACTCATTTACTTTTTTACGTTTTCCGCCGAATTTTACTCTGTGATGCTTATTTTAATAAAAAGAATTGTTTTTAAGTTTAATTATTTTACAAGTGTTTTGAATGAATACCAACTATGGGGTTCCCGGGGTTCGGGGCCTTACAAGTTGGTATCAGAGCCATGGTTCGAGGGATCCGAGCATCCCCGAATGCTTGGACTCGAACTGTAAGAAAAGAGACCAGTATGCCCACCGTGAGTAGCTGCACGCCAAGAGGTAACTTTAAATTATTTAGTCATTCCTTTGAATTTGAAAGTTTCCAGTTTGTGATTAATTGTAAAATGTTAGATAGAATGCTAACGTGGTTAGGGGCAGGGGGTGCTTAGAACGGGCCGGTGAAGTAAATGACTAATAACACTTGATCAACATTATTAGCAGTTTACCCTTACCTTCCATGTTTTAAATACCACTTGTGTCTGACTATGTTAGGGTTCCGTCTTTGTTGGGATAGGATTTGGCTAACTCTCGAGTCGTTAGCGTTAAAGTTTATGTTATTCCCTAAATTCTCCTGTTCGTTTTCCATCCTCTCGAACACTTTGCGCGTAATTGTTTAGCTGAGGCGTAGGATAATGTCACTATTGGTTCCTTGGTACTTGACCGCTTAAATTCCTCGCTCCTTCAAGAATGTTTGAGCAACTGTTTAGCTAAGTAGGAGCGTGATGTTATCCCAGATACCTTTCTACTTGAATTACCAGCGTCAGTCTTATTTGATTCGGGCGCCAGTAGAAGTTTCGTGTCTACCGTTTTCTGTTCCTCGTTGACCACCCGAGCGCGTAGTCGATGTGTTTGAGGTTGAGGTCGCCGTAGGAAAATCTGTTTCCATGACTAGGGCTACCGTCGGTGATGTTTCTATCGTTCGGGATTTCCCGGATGTAATTCCAGATGATTTGTCAGATGTGCCGCCGGACCACGAGGACGAGTTCCAGATAGATCTTGTGCCGGGCGCAAAACTCGTTGCCCAAGCTCCCTACCGACAAGCGCCGAATGAAATGAAGGAACTTATGGCTCAATTGGAAGACTTGCTCGATAAGGGCTTTATTCGACCAAGCATCTCACCTTGGGGTACCCCGGTCCTGTTCGTTAAAAAGAAGGTTACTATTTTGAGTTAGGAACAAAACCCAATTGGAATCGTTTAATTTGGTTCGGTAATGAATTTTATAAAAATAAAACCATTTTGTTACGCACTGAAATAGCTGCACGTACCTTGCTTTGTTGGAGGAATTTTTATAATTTTTGTGTCCAATAGAAAAATATAATAAAAATATTTTTTATAAACCCAAGACATTTATTAATGTCAGGTAAAAATTTAATAATTTATTTCAAAGGTTATCCTATGTAATTAAATGCATCTTCGCATGCTAAAATCTACACGTTTTACTTGTTATTAATCGATAAGTTCGTTTTAGGCTTAACCGGTGGATTTGGTTAGTTGAAAGGTTTTAGGGGCTGAGGTAAAGTTGTTGGGCCTTGGGCCAAGTTGTTGGGCCTTGGGCCAAGTGTTGGCCCTTGGGCGAAAGTGTTGGGCTTGAACAGCCCATTAGGTAAGAGTGTTCTTACGATATAGTTTTGTAACGCGTTGTGTATAATTTACAGGCCCTTGTTTGTGATTGTGCACTAAGGGATTTCCTAGGTCGTTGCAGCTGTTCGATTGATTTCAGGTGAGTTCATGATGCCCTTTTTACTCTTTTTACTTTTGGGCTAGCATGCACACCTAAGTGTTTTCTTACATGAGGAAATGTTTTAAACGATTTTATATAGGCTTGCTTGTCTATGGTAGGCCTTGGGATGTTAAATATATATATATATATATACACACATTATTGTTTGGCCTATATTTGGCGATGTGGCAGTCGTTTCGACTACTGATATTGTGTATGCCTACTTTGTGTTTGCATGCACTGATGATACGTGTTTGGGTTGTACGTTCGCTCGGCCCTGATGTTATACATGGATCTTATGTATATATATACTGTTATATATATAGGGATGTAATTGAAAAGATGTTAACATATACATTTTGTATATGTATGTATGAGAATGTTTAGTTTTCAGTAATGATGATTTGATGGATGCACCCTTTTACTTTTTAAACTTTTGGTATGACTATCATAATTATTACTACTGATATTATTTACTTAAAACTTGAACTCACTCAGCTCAAGCTGACTTTGTGTGCATGTTAGTGTGAGTTTCAGGTTAGGAAGATGATGCCTTATCGCTTGGACGTGCACGAAGCTACTTGGACGTTGAAGGCATACGTGAATTGAAGATTTTATTATTAAACATTTATTTTTAAAATTTTTTATTTGAAAATAAATATGTTGATTTTGGGTAAAATTCCCGGGTTTTGGGAACTCATTTACTTATTTACGTTTTCCGCCGAATTTTACTCTGTGATGGTTATTTTAATGAAAAGAATTGTTTTTAAGTTTAATTATTTTACAAGTGTTTTGAATGAATACCAACTGTGGGGTTCCCGGGGTTCGGGGCCTTACAGTAATACGGGCCTCTCACCACGAGTCGTAACTCGAGTAACATATTGAATCCAAATACAGAAAATCCACACAATACGGGCCTCCCACCATGAGTCGTAACTCTAGTAATATATTGGACCCGATTGCCGGTTTAACAAAAGAAGGATCTCTCCACCATGGATCACAGGTCACGAAGTCAAGGATCTGAGTAATATATTTGACCCGTCCAAAATCCATACAAACACACACCCAAAGGCACGCTTACACATAAGTTCATAAAGTACACACATCAATAGATATACGTATAATATAGGCACTATAGCTTAAACACGACGAACTATTATATTTCCTCAAGTATAGGTCATAAGTAATATGTATAATGCATCTAAAATACAATTACTTCAAGTAAACCTATAAGCAGTCACTTAGCAGTTCAATGGGTAAAACAAGTAGGTGTGTATGCTAGCCCAAAACGTAAAAAGTAGGGGGCATCATGAACTCACCTGATACGAGGCACACAACCATAATGAGCTATAGAGCCCCTATGTTTTCCACCACTCAAACGCCTGTCGGATTACACACAAGAATTACTAACGATACCGAATTGACTCGTTTATCCTACGAGGCGTTCTAGCATGGTTTGATTTACCTATAGCCTCGACCTCACCAAATTCAATTACAAAAGCCCCCATGTCCTTGTTATTATCAAAACCACCCTTAGATAATCCCGAGGATAAAGTGTTCCCAAATTACCCCCGAAAGTTGCTAGATGAGACGAATATGCGCGTTTATGAGTTGTTTATGCACTTAACAACTAACTCAGCCCTGTGTGGACTTAATTTAGTAAAATCACAGCCAAAAAGTCCACACGACACTGCACTAGTTGGATGGGTCGGCAATTCGCAAACACCACACACAAACTACCAATAAACGCAAATTTGCGTTGTATCGACCTGTTTGAGTAACCGACATCCAATTCAGCCACAATACTTAAAAAATAATTTTCCAACAGTCCATATATCAAACCGAAACTACCTAAATTGAATTGGTTGTTAATTCCTTCAAACCTCGCGCAAAACGCAACAATTTAATAATCTAGACAACCGAACACTAGTTTTCAATCTATCACTAATTGACATATCAAACGAAAACCATAGCTCCCAATATTAAAGTATGTTATATTATACATAACTAAGAAGATTATGGAGCAAGAAACTCAATCAAAACAGTCCCGAAAGTGGTCGAAAGGACAGCCACCCGTTAAGCCTAAAATAAGCGATTTTCGATCAATACGCGAGATATAAAAATGAATTAATGTGTAAAAGACTAGTATGAGTGTATGGCTAACCTTGAATTAGAGTATTACACTTTGAATTGGCTGCAAAAAAAGAAAAACGAAGCTTGGGAATGGCTGATGTAGCTGCGATTAGCCATGGGGAAAGCAAGGATTAGGGTTATATGATATAATAAAAAACGTTACATTCTAGCCCCTCCATTATGAAATATGTGGCAACTTGAATGAAAAGTTAATTAACTTAACGTACGATAATGACAAGGAGGTCCTCGAATCATGCCGGATCCAACCCGAAAATTATACAAAGTCTACATAACTTCCATCACAAAACCGAGATCAACGGGCGTTACAAACCTAAATTAGTTAAGGTTGTTAATTTGAAAGATTTTGATGCAAATAGGTTTGACAGTTTGAAATTTTATGTTAAAAGATCTAAATCAAAGTTATGTCATTAGATCATCAAGAAAAAGGACTCAAATGTCAAATTCAAACAAGATTTTGTTGAAAAAGAGTCTTGTTCTGAAAGTTCGGATAACATTGTCATATCTCTAAAATCCGAAACTTCTGAAAATTCAAATGTTTTAAATATTAATTCTGAGTGTTCAGACAGCAAGCATTCTGGTGTAACAAATTTTGTCTGAAACTCCTGAAACTGTTGAGAATTTTGAAAATGTCATGAGGTCCAAGACCAAGCAGGCTTGGATTTCTCTGTTTTCTTAAACTGTGTGTGCAGGAGCTCTCATAAGTCATAATGTATATCATTGGAGCATGGTTGTGCTAAACATTGCCAAATCAATGGAGGGCGGGGCAAACACAGGAAATCTAGAAAGATGGAGCTAATTACGGTTTGCTTTTCATGTCCATTTTGGATTATATTCTTGTTAATGAGGCTGTCATTGTGATGAACTAAAAGTGATCTAAAAATATCTATAGGCCATATCAAATAGTCAAGTTTATTTTTGTTAATGTTTTTTATTTTAGGGGGAGAAAATTTTTGAAAAACCAAAAACATTGAAAAATTGAAAAAAAAAAGCCAAAAATCATTATAAAATTCAAAAAACTCAAAAACAGTAAAAAATATTGATCCTCAGAAATTGAGTTTTTGAAGCAAAAAGGGAATATGGTGGTACATTGATCATCTGGTCCCAAATCTAGTAAAAAGTAGCCATAAAGGGTTTGTGCTTAACTGTATTAGTGCATTGATAGGCTTTTAAAACAAACAAGTAGGGAAAGTAATGTGATATAAACTTAAGAATGCCAAATTGATGGGGTGTTAATTTCTAGCAAAAGTCTTGATGATGATGGCAAAAATGTAATAGCTGATCATACTCAAGCCTTTTAATCAGAATGATTGGCTATAAAATTGTTAAAACATAGTAATTAGTAAGTGGTTAATGCTTAAATGATGTATGGTTTTATGGCCTTAAATCCTGTATTGATGGGATGCTTTAAGGTTCCTGGATCCATTTGGTCTTTATGCGGTTTATCATCTGGATATTCATTTCGATGAATATTAAAAACGCTATAAAAGGAGAACCCGCAGTCTAAGCTGCGGTATAAGTCATTAAACTTGATCGCATAAGTACTTATGTACTAACTCATTACTGACCTGATCAAATTCCGTTGTTAGACGTACATTGTCCCCTTTCTCGCGTCTTATTACCATTAAGAAATGGACCACAAGGGACACAGTGTATGCAAGCCGACAGATGAAATTGTGCATACTCATCCATGGGAAAGGATGTTAGGGTATTGCTTGATAACGGGGGTATGTCTTGTAGTGGGGATTATTTGCTGATATGCTTAAAATATGGTCTTTTAATCTTCTGATTCTAAGGTTTAAGTCAAGTTAGGGTGACTGTGTAAAAATCAAATTATGCCTGAATCAAGATTACAACTGATAAATCCGGATGTTTTGTGCCTAATTGAACCAAATAAATGTATCACAGAAATTCCTGAATCATTTGTTTATTATGTGGACAATAATACCAATGACTGACTTAACACCAGTCATAATAAACACTAAAAATAAAACTGTGATGGAAGGAAAATTTAGTCAATATGATTCCCTTCTCAAACTTACAAACATATGTGATTTCTATGTTTGTTAAAAGTTTTAATTTTCATTAGTTTTACTTGTTATTGTTTCTATTTGAAAAACCAAAAAGATTTTATTTCTGATTTAGTTTTCGACTCTTGATGTGCGGGTGAACTATCTCTGGGGTTTTCAAGAACAATGAAAATTATTGTGTTTCTTAAATTTAAATCAAAAGAAATCAAAACATTTTACCTGTTCTATTCAAGGTGGAATGTCTAGTACTTTGGGTCATGTGTTTGTTAGGTCTTGATAGCATGTGATGTTAGGGAAAGTGTACGTTAATGTCAAATCACAAAAAGTCTTTTTGTGTGCCTATAAATAGGTTAGTTGGTGGAGTGATCCATGTTGCACCATACTTTGATATTGTCACATATCTTGTACTATTTGCTGCTATCAATGGAATAGAAGAGAGATTAAAGAGATGTTTTTGAGTATTTTCACTTCATTATGGTTTCCGCTCATAGTGTCGAAGGGTAGATCTAGTCGTGGATGTTCTTGCACGTCACCTTCAATTGGTATCAGAGCCTTGTGGCTGATGATATACCTAGAAAAGCTCAAAAATGTTTCTTTTCTACACATTTTTTATCATTCTAGGCGATGTAGCCGTTCAAACTTCACCAAAACTTCAAGGATTTTTATATCATTGGCGTTGAACAGCATTCTCAAAAATCAGATCATTTCATCATCGTTTTCCCAGAAAATTGTGTCAAAAACCTTCATTGCCAACTTATGCGCCGCATAAGTACCTTGTGACGTATACGGCCTTCAATTTCTGTTAAACTTTTAGAAACACGTTATTTATTATTTTAAACATATTATCGACGTGTTATCCATGCCACGATAGGATGCTAGAAAATTAGCCAACCGACCATTCATAAATCAGGGTAACAACAAATGGGCTAATTGGTTCTATCAGCATTTGTTATATGAAGCTCGTTGTGGCTTCAAGTTCTTCTAGCCACAGGTGCCTACTCACAAGTATATCGATGAGATCAATACATGCACAGGCTATTGGAAAATGGTTCTACAGGTAAAACCGCCTAAGACGATGAAGAGGGTTCCAATGAAAATCTTTCGTCCGAGTCTTTACACTATGTTCAACCGATGATATTACGATAATAGAACGAGTGAAGCAGTAATTGTGTTGGGATCGGGAATGAAAACGGAGTTCATTTCCGTGATTGATCCTATGTGGTTGGTTAACTTATCGTAGTCTTACAATGATGCTTTATTTCATAATTAGATACGATTTGCAAATATGAAGGACTATGATCTTGCAATGCAGTTTCAACGAGTCGTTCAAGTATGCTATGCATTCAAGATTCATAGCTGCAATGATTGGACAACTAAGATATTCAAGGCTTAAAGTATCTTAAATATTATAAAGAGCTTGAGATGAGGGGGAGTTTGTTGATGCATGATTCGACGTCTCGGTCTTTATAATGTATTATTATATTAGATAATGTGTTAAGGGAATTTTGGTCATTAATGTATTTGCTCATTCACCTAATGTAAGGCACATTCGTTATCCCTTAACTAATGTGTCTCGTATAATGTAAATCAGATTCGTTATTCTTATTAACGAATGTGATAACGAATGAGGCTATTCGTTAGTAAAATAATAGGAGCGAATGACTTAATGTCATTCGTGTCATTTAATGTAACGAATGAGGAGTCATTCTTAAGGAGTGTTTAATGAATGACTCATCATCTATAAATAGCCCTGTACATTATTTCTAAAGTAATGAGAATTGTGTTTTTCGAATCTGCACTGTTACTCTGCCGAATTTTCTCTAGACACACATAAGCTTCCTAATCGTATTCGTTCTCATTCTAATCGTATACTCAATCACGCAAATCACATGTTGTAATCATATGAACTAGATCGATCGGCTCGATTGATTTCTCAATGTTACTTTCCATGTCCTAAACACTTCCTTTTGTGATTTCCACTTGTGCTAGTTTCTAGTTCTAAATAATTTAGACAATCAATTAAACATTTCATATCATTATACGTAAACACATACCTCTATTCCTAGAAATTATGCTACTTTCTTACTCATTCTTACATTATAAATGAAATTAGTCATGCATCTAACCATTAACAAGCTTGCTTGAGCGACACATGGCTTCCTTGAACTGGCACATTCTTTCTTTTTCATTTAATTCACATTCTCTGTTGGAGTCTAAGCATAGAGAATGCTTATTTCTCTCGAACTTATGTTATGATACCAACTTGTAAGGCCCCGATCCCCGTGCCCAACATTGGGCATTGATTCACTCATGAACACAGTTCTATATATCAGAGTGAATTAAAACTTTCATGAAATAATTAAAACTTCAAACATCATTACAAAATCTCCAAATTAAATAAGCATTTAAACATGTCTTATAAGTTCAAACATCACATAACATTTCAACTTCAAGTCTTCTGATGCTAGCTTCTTTATTCTTCTGTCATGTGTGCTTCTCAAGCCAACTGCCTCGGTTTATTTGCCTGCGTGCATTCTAAAAGTCAGCTATGCTGAGTGAGTTCTAGATAATCAGTCAGCATACATTACATTCACATCTACATGTATCCGAAGACACATATTGTATACCTAACGTGCCTTTCATTCATGCATATACATTCATACTTTATTACTCCCATACTTTCATAATTTCATACATTCCTTCTTTCTTGATTTATCTTACTAATACATACAAAAATTACCTTTACGTTTTAAAGAGTATTTCGCCCTACTTCCTCGAGTACTATTAGGGCCCGGTTCCCTACTAACTCAGATGTTATTAGGGTCCGGTTCCCTGCTACCTCGGATATTAATAGGGTCGGTTCCCTTCTACCTCGAATATTATTAGGTTCCGGTTCCCTATTGCATCAAATAAACATACAACCATACGTCTACCCCAGATATTATTATGGTCCGGTTAACTTTTTGCATCGTATAACCATACAACCATGCGTTAGGTACATATATATTCATATACATTTACTAGTATACTTCTAATCCTTTTTGCATCCATTCATTACATTAACATCATTCATATATCATACGAAGACATTCATATTGCTTACACTTACTAGTCAAGGTAAGTGCATTATGTATGCACACAGCCCCGAAAAACATAACAGAGAAAAGGGGATAGAAACTCACATGAATCATGTTTCTTTTGGTATTGATTGTGATGCCTTTCTTCAGCTGGGTACGACTAACTGTGTACAAATTACAAGCATCACTTAACTACCCCTAATTATATTATAACTCTATCATAGTGAAACTCTTAACGAGCGGGGTTCTAGGGGCAGCAGCCCCTAGCAGGGTCCAAGGGGCAGAGCCCCTGTCTAGGGGTCGAGCTGCGTGGATGCAAACTAGTCGCATCGCATGGGAGCAAACCAGTTGCATCGCATGGATGCAAACCAGTCGCATCGCATGCAAGATGAATCGCATCGTATTGCCTATACCAATCGCATCGCATGCATGTGCGATGCGATTCGGCCCTGTGCGATCCGATTCATCATTTTTTTCATTTTACCATTTTTCAGCTATTTTGCCTTTTAACCATTCTTTATGCCCTGTTTTACTATTTTGGGGAGTTCTTTGTCGTAACAACTGTGTCTACTCACTTTTTACATAGCCCAAACGTCATTTGTTTATCCCATATCGAACCCTTTAACTCGCGGCTTATTAAGTTTATATTTTTCTTGCATCTTACGAAACCGATCTACCTTTATACCAAGTTTCATGGAAAACCAACCTCAAACACTTAACCGTTTAAACTGAAACATACCTTACGGGTTCGGTTGGGTTCGGATATGACCAACCCGTAGATTCTAGGCGTGATACTTGTTGTTAGAAGATACTTGAACACAAAACCTTCCATCCTTTAACTCGGATTTGAGAGATAGTGTGCGTGTGTTCTTGATTGTGTTTGGATGGAAGAGGGAGGTTTATGATCTTAGTGGGGTTTATAGACATACACACATACATGCATACATGCAGGCATACATACATACATACATACATACATATATACATACATGCATGCATACATACATACATACATACATATATACATACATGCATGCATACATACATACATACATGTGAGGACAATGGGCCTTATGGCCCATAACCATTTCCCTAACCCATTTCCATGTCCATTCCTGACTTTTTATTAAACATGCTTAAATAACAAAACATACTTAATAATAAAACTTTCTTTATTAATTATTCTTAAAAGACGGATGTTACAGATCAACTTGTTAGGTAATATGTGTATGGGTTGAGAGACACGGGTTAGCTCACATGTTTTTTGTTTAAATTTTTTAAACCATTATCTTAATTGCTTAAATCTAATTAATATATGATAAATAAATAAAAATCATAATAAATTAAATAATATTATTATTAAACTAAATAATTTTTTTAATTAAGTAGAAATTATATTTTATCATTTCCCACCTAAAAACTAACTTTTCGTTTCCATTTCGCGAATAATCATTAAAAATTATAACATTTTAATTGTTTTCGTTAAATGACTAAAATATGTTAAAGAATCTTGTTCGTAGCCAATAATATTCATGCTCTTAAATAACATAAATTTTATGTAAGGCCCCGAACCCCGGGAACCCCACAGTTGGTAATCATTCGTAACACTCGTAAAATTAAATAAACTTAAAAACCGTTTCTTCCATTAAAACCAACGTATCAGAGTATCAATTTTGCGGAAAACAAGAATTATGAAATAAGTTCCCGAAACCCGGGAATTTTGCCGAAAATTCAAAGTAAATATAACTTTTATAAGTTTCCTTGAATTAAAATAAAAATAACAATTCTTCCTTCCAGTATGCCCTTCACCATCCAAGTAGCTCCGTGCACGTCCAAGCGATAAGGCATCTTCTTCCAAATCCTGAAACTTACACTAACATGCACACAAAGTCAGCTTGAGCTGAGTGAGTTCAAGTTTTAAATAAGTAACAAAATTTGTAAATAATCCTTCCAACGGTTTTAAAACGGTAAATGGAAATACATCGGTTAGGTCACCACATTCGATAAATGGTCATTCTTACGTATAAGCATCTCTATACGTGCATTCCTATATATATCAATATATATATATATATATATACATACGCAACATTTAGTAGTCGAAACGACTACAAACATTCAGGGTCGAGCAAACGTACAACCCAAACACGTAACATTTGGCGCATACAAACACAAGGTAGGCATACGCAACATTCAGTAGTCGAGACGACTACAACATTCGCCAAATATTGGCCATTCTAAAAATATATAAATATATATATATACATACACAATCTATAACATTCCAAGGCCTACCAATACTAGCAAACCTATGTAAAACCATTCAAAACATTTCATCAAGTAAGAAAAACACTTAGGTGTGCATGGTAGCCCAAAACTTAAAAAGAGTTAAACGGGGCATCAAGAACTCACCTGAGATCGATCGAATACTTGCAACGAGCTAGGAAGTTCCTAAGGGCAAAATCACAAGCAAGGGCCTGTAAATTATACACAACGCGTTACTAAACTAGACCGTAGGAACACTCTAGCCTAATGGGCCGTAAAAGCCCAACAACTTGGCCCAAGGCCCAACAACTTGGCCCAAGGCCCAACACCTGACCCAAGGCCCAACACCTTGGCCCATGGCCCAACACCTGGCCCAAGGTCCAAGACGTGGCCCAAGGCCCAACAACTTGGCCCAAGGCCCAACACTTGGCCCAAGGCCCAAAGATAGTCAAATTGGGTCGAATGCGCGTGCAATAAACCTTAAAACCATTTATTAACGAACCAGCCCTGAATGGACCAAACTCCTAACTCTTTTAGTTCATCATAATTATGTCACCCGAGTGGATAGGGTTGACGGTTCATTTTTACAACACTTACTTTAACATTTAAACGAAAATTCGCGCACCGCCGACTCGATTGACGAAGCATTAACCACGACAGCCCCGAGCACCAAAAATATAATTTTTCCACAGCCCTTAAACCCCCCTAGGGATGCACAAACTGAATCGGTCTTTCACACGATCAACTAACGCATCAAACTCAACAATTTGCAATTCTACACCCGATAAACCCTAGTTTTCGAACTAAAATCGATTGACCGACCTAAACACCTCCAATGACCACGACATTTTAATATGATGTACATGACATACCTAGTGGGATTTTGATGCGAAAACCTCACTCAAAACAGCCCCGAAAACGCTCAATTGGGCAGCCACCCGGTTAGCCTGCAACAAGACGTTTTTCGATCAATACGCGCAATATGAGGGTCAATTAACGTGAAAAAGACTTGGGGAATCGTAGTACATACCTTGAATTGAAGTTCTAAGGCTTAGAATTGGCTGCAAAAGAAAAAAACGTGGGTCTTGGCCTTGATGAAGCTGCCGATCGCAAACAGCTTTAGGGGGGCTAGGGTTTGTTGTGTTATAACATAAGATGTTACACTCTAGTCCCTCCAGATTGAGGTGTAAGGCAAAACGGGAGGAAAATTTAGGTTCTTTAATGTACCGGGATGACGTGAAGGCTTCCGAGAAACGTCGGTTAAGTCTCGAGAGTTATACATACTCTACAAGCTTTAGTTCTTCAAACCGGAGCTAACGGGTGTTACATTTTACCAATTTTCATCCAAATATCCAAACCTTTCTCATTTTCATTGAGTTCGTAAAATCCAATGTATTATATTATTAAATACCTTTTCATTAATGATATTTCGTTAACCTAACAATCGTTTCAAGATAAAATTCCGATGGAATCTATGCTTCATAATTTCCCATATTAGTAATGGTTTGTTAATTAAATAATATTAAAACAATAATATACATCATTAAAATTTCGTTAGAACCTAAATATAATATTATAATATAAATGCCATAAAGTGCTATATAATAAAATAATACATTTTTCCCAACAAATAATTAACTCTTATTATCCCGTTAGCTAGTCTTTAAACTTTCGTATTAATTTTATTTATAGTTCGAGATGTTCAGTAGCTTCGGTTTGGTTATTGTGCTTTCGGTTGATATTTCAAGTTATCTTCAATTTCAAGGTGAGTTTCTCACATCCCTTTTTTTAACGCTTTTACAAATTTTGGGGGTAGCATGTGTATCCTATCTACTCAATGGTTTATCAAGTCCTTTACAAAACTTCAATTCATATCATGGACTTGTGTGTTTACTTGATTACTTTCTCATAATTACTTGCTCATAGTTACCTCAATAGGTATCATCATACACCTCCCTTTGCACTCAGGACCATCTTGTTATGAGTGTAAAAGGGACCCCCGATCTGAGTACGTTGATTGTTACCGACTGGTAAGGACATTGCATGCGCTGTAGTTACACTTTTCACAAGTTTCATGGGATTGCATGGTTTTTATGTACTTATATAAAACTTGCGTGAACTCACCAATTATTCAATTAGTTGACCGTATTTTAAATATATGCAACAGGTACCGTTAGTAGAACATGACACACGGAGAAGATACTAGACTTAGGTTATTTAAACCAATGGACAAACTGCTTTGTGGTATTCATTTTCGTTGTAATTCTTGTTTGCTTATATATTTGAAGTATTAATAAATTAATGATATTATTGTCACTTAATAGTGTCACATGTGTTTTAAACAATCTATACGTCACACTCGGGCGTTTCCGCTTTTAGCCAGGGTGTTACGGATTGGTATCAGAGCCGTGACAATAAGATAGGACAGTAGACGTAGTGCCCTAGTTAGTTATAGCCTATTTGTTTATTTGTTTAAGTTGCATGATTAGAAAATATGTAAACCTTACATGATTGTTCTTTTCACGTGTTTTTCTTATTACTATTGATTCGTTTATGCCTCATGTACACAACCACACACACAAGTATAAGGCTTATGCCTAAAACGAAGATTATCAAGTGGATGATTTTCAGTTTTCGATATTTCTTGTTCATAAAGCTGGTTTTACGTGGCTGGTATGTAGTAACTATAAGGGGGATGTGCTTGTTTTCCAAAATCTTGACACAAATTTATTGAAACCTAAGGATAGGCAATGCGTAAAAAACCCCAATCAGATGCGGGACCCGGTTTCTTACCTGGAGTGTTCGGAAAAGGCATGAAACTTATTAAGCCAAAGCATGCCACACCAAACGCCATATGAATCATAACTTTATGCTTTCAAACATGACCATGTTGTCTTTGTGAAAAGAATACGATTACACTCCTAAGGATGTCACACAAGTCATGGCGGTTCATGCGACATGTGATTCTGTCCCTCAATGTTTTACAATATGTTTTAACTAAAAGTCTAACAAGTCGTGGTGATACACGAATAATCAGCTTTTGGTTTGATTTGATTACGAATTTTGATTTGTGTGTTTTAACTTAAAGTCTGTCAAATCGTGGTGATACACGAATACCCAACTTTCAGTTCGATTTCATTACGCATTTTTTATTTTTATTTGAACAAGCAAGTATGAGAATTCATACAATGTGCGATTTCGAAGACTCAATTGATTATATTGAGGTTTTGAAAAGTCATTGGATTATGTGAATTGTCGAGTTTTGATTTGTTTTCTGTGTTTATAAATTCATAGAAATTTCTAAAAGTCATGCTATTAAACGAAATGCCGAGTTTCAATTCGTTTCCTTTGAATAAATAATCATTTACTGTTATTTGAAAATTCGAAAGGTCATGGTGATACATGAATAGTCAATTTTTTGTTCGTTTTCCTTGGTTGTATATAATTGTTATTTCCTACGTTTTGAATTAAAAATATGAAAAGTCATGGTAATACATGAATAGTCGATTTTCAATTCATTTTCTTAGTATAATTCGTTTATTATTATGGTTTTAATTGAAAATTCAAAAAGTTATGGTGGTACATAAACACTCGGTTTTCAATTCAATTTTACTTCTTCTATTAAGTTAGTATTAAATCTTATTTTTATTTCAAAATTTGATATATTTTCCATATGTTTTTTCAAAGATTTAGGAGATTATTATGAGAAAACTCATGCTAATTCATGAGTTTTTCGATTTCAATTTCAACTTCATATTTTGTTTATTGCGATTTATTCGAATCATTTTGAATCATTTTGTTATGTTTTTGTAACGCCCGTAAATTTCGTTAATCGGCTTGATCATTTATGAATGTTTGTTTAAAAGCCGGGGTTTCATCTTTCTAATTTAGAGCCTTGTAATACGTTTTAAAAGTCCGTTTATCCATCCTTTTTCCCAAAACATCGCCCCTTGTAACTTAAAGTGTTATATTAGTATGTAGCACCCGACATTTTCTGTTGGTGCATAGATGTCAGTAGTTCATATGTCTAATGTCTGTAATTGAGTCTGTAATATTGTTTGTGTATTTGTTTGTTAAAGCGAAGTTGTTGACAAGTTCGCTTAGGCGAACTTGTTAACCAAGCGAAGTTGTTGACAAGTTCGCCTAAGCGAACTTGTTGAACGAGCGAAGTTATAGACAACTTCGCCTGAGGCGAAGTTGTCGTGTATTTATATAGGCTACGGTCTACTGTTTAGAGGTTGATTGAGTTGGTCAGTTTACGTGTAATTTAGTGAGTCAAGTGACGTGAGGTCGAGAGTTTGTAAGTAACACGGTTCGAGTTATTAATATAACGTGTGTTTGTTCGTATCGTGTTCGTGTGTTCGTGAGCTTGTATTCTACGTCCGTAACGATCTACACAGGGATTCCGCACCTGTGTATATCGGGATATCTCGTGTGATCCATCCAGGGAACCTACAATTGGTATCAGAGCATTTGCTCGATTGTGTGGTTCGGGATATTCACGCGGGTGTAGAATTCGTATCATTTCGGGTATTCACGGGACGAGTTTTTGGTGCTTTTGCTCATTCTAGCCTCCTACCAGTGTGTTCAAGCCTTTAAACCGTCAAAATCGTCGTTAAAATCCGTTTTTCAGATCTGCGGAAAGTTTAAGTTCGTCAGGCGAAGTTGCTGTTCATCAGGCGAAGTTGCCGTCAGGATACGTAGGGTTTCAGCGAAGATATAAGGAGAAGCGAAGTTATTCACAACTTCGCCTACCTCCTCAACTTCGCCTAACTCAGCGAAGTTCTCATCAAGTTCGCCTAGCTCAGCGAAGTTCTAATCAAGTTCGCCTACTTTCTAAGTTCGCTTACCCTAAGCGAAGTTATTCTCAACTTCGCCCAGTCACGCGAATTTAAGAAGGATCCAGCGAAGTTATTACTTAAGCGAAGTTATCCTTAACTTCGCCTACAGTACTGTTCCGAGGAAATTTTTTTTAACTTCGCCTATTTAGAATTTTTCGGGTTTCTTAGTCTTCAAGAAGAATGTCGTCGATCAACATTTCGGAGCTTGTAAAGATGGAAGTTGAAGCGGGGTCAGCTACAAAGGCCCCAAGGTTGCTGAAGGGAACCGATTTTGTCGCGTGGAAGGATCGGTTCATACAATACGTTAAGTACCAGGATGCGAAGATGTGGGTATGCATCCAAGATGGATATATTCCACCAATCATGGAGTATGAGGGTCGAGACCAAATCAAGAAATACAGTAAAATGGAAGAGGAGGAGAAAAAGATGTATGAAGCCGAGAGCAAGGCTCATGCTGCAATCACAATGGCTCTTCCACAGGAGATCCTCCATACATTCAGAAAGTATACATCAGCTAGAGAGCTTTGGGAAGCTCTTGAGAGCAGATTTGAAGGAAATGTAGGTATTCGGGCTTCAAAGATAAAGTTGCTCAAGACTCAATTTTCAGTCTTTAAGTACTTAAAGAACGAATCTCTGGATGACATTATCACTCGATATTATCATCTAATGACAGAATTGAGTAACTACTCCATTTCATACCGAGAAGAAGAGATTGTGGAAAAACTTCTCGATGCTCTCCCACCAAAATGGGAGATGTATACTGTACTGATGAGGGAAGACAAGGACTTCTCTACTTATGATCTTGAAACCACTGTCAACAAGCTCAGAACTTTTGAGCTTAATATGGTAAGAAAAGAAACATCTATGGATCAGGTTCAAGATCCAGGCATGTACGGTGCTAAAGTAAACTCCAATACAAGTTCTAAGACTGATTCTGCCGCCTACTACTTGAAGGGTGAGTCGGGTGCCAATTCTTCACAGGAGGGGCATGTGTCAGTAAACTCAAATGGGGATGTTTGCTTTGTTGCGGGTGGATCAAGTTGTACTCAACAGACAGCAAGCAAGAGTAGTGGATCTTCAAGTTCCTCAAGAAATAATTACTCTAAGATGCCAATGAGCGTCAAATCTGCTGAAGAGCAGTTTGGACTCTATGCTTCATTTATTGCTTCATATGAAAACTATATTCAAGGAAAGGTGGTTGATCCAGCGATGCTAGATGAAGACTATGACCAGATCGATGCTGATGATCTGGAGGAAATGGATTTACAATGGCAGATGGCCATGATAGTGAGGAGAGTGAAGAATTTTATGAGAAAGACGGGGAGAAAGTTTGTTGGTGGCAGGCCAGGGTTCGACAAGTCTAAGGTGAGGTGCTATAACTGTCAACAAAACGGGCACTTTGCCAAAGAATGCAGAAACGAGCGAGTTGAAGGTGGTCAGGGCCGGTCTGCACAGCACATGGGAGTAGTAAAGAAGTCAATGCCATGATGTCCAGAGAAGCAGGTGAATACAACTGGAACCTGCATTTGAATGAAACTAGTGAACAGGCAAAA
This sequence comes from Bidens hawaiensis, assembly GCF_021521415.1. Classification (NCBI taxonomy): domain Eukaryota; kingdom Viridiplantae; phylum Streptophyta; class Magnoliopsida; order Asterales; family Asteraceae; genus Bidens; species Bidens hawaiensis. The sequence continues at coordinate 447,835 of NW_027491074.1, read as the reverse complement.
ATGGCTAACGTTGAGAATGAAGAATGTGAGAAGACTACCGGAGAAGAGAAAGCTACTGGTAAGGAAAAAGCTTTCATGGCAGATAACGAGGATCAACTCTCCGAGGTAAGTTCTAAATCTATTTGTACTAAATGTGAGAATTTGTCTGAGCAACTTGCTACCATAACTGATCAGTATGTTCGTTTAGATGCTGAATTTAAAACTCTTAAAGAAGATCATCACTTTACGAAAGCAAGAGAAAACAGTTACAAAGTTAAAATAAAAGCATGTGAAAAAGATGTTAAAAGCTTAAAAACAAAACTTGCTGAAAAAATTGAAGTAATTGATCTAAGTTATGAGGTTTTAGAAGAAAAGACTAAACTGATTGCTGAACGAGAAAAGCAGATTGCTGACCACCAGGTGAAAGTGGTGGAACTGAACCGAAAACTTGAACAGTTCAGAAATTCCTCAGCTATTCATGATCACCTTGTTAGTGATCAAGGTACCTCTACAAAGAGGGGAGGAATTGGTTATCACGAGGTTCCACCACCTTATAACCACAATTACACTTTTAACCCTAGTGTTCAGAAATCTATTGATTTTGAAGTTCCTTAGACAGTTCCAATCAAGGTTACGAGTAAAGAATCAAGTGTTAGTAGTGGCGAAACGAGTTCGCCTGTTTCAAGTGAGAAAATTTCTGTTACGAGTCCAGTCTCATCGGATTCGGATAAGTTGTCCGAATCAGGTAAGACAAAAGAGAAGGTAGTGTTACCCACTGGTGGAGAAAAAGATAAAACTTCTAAAAAGAATACTCCACTCAACCCGTACGTCCCACCTTATGTGAGACGAACGGCCATTAACACAGCCTCTACATCCAAAACAACATTTGAAAAGAAAATGGAGTATAGGTGTTGTTTTAGGTGTAATAAGTTAGGACATCTTGTTGAAGATTGCCCTCTGACGCCGAAATTCAGAGGTGTGAGGCCTATTAAAACTGAGCATAAGTCTAATGGTAATTTTAATACTGCTAAAAATGAAAACCCTTCAAAGTTTCGAAATGTAACTAATTCAGGTTTTCACATAAACAAACCTCAGTTTAACAATGCTAATAACCAAACCGCTAGATATAATACTTTCAATACACATAGGTTTGAAAGGCCTCACACTCAATTTCCAAGGAGATTTCCTAATAGGACTGACAGGAATTATCCAAATGCTAACTTTGGAAAGCAGAAGTACGGGATGTATAGATCCAAGACCAATTGGTCTTGGTTCCCTAGATTCTAATCCTTTGCTTTATTGTGCAGGAACAGTTGAACAGGGCTGCCCACAGTCTTTGGATTGTAGATAGCGGCTGTTCCCGGCACATGACGGGTAACAAATATTTGTTGCACGACTTAAAACCTGTTCAAGGAGCGAGAGTTAGTTTTGCTGGTGAAAGTGGAGGAAGAATTACTGGAAAAGGAACGGTGTCAAATGGGAAAATGACTCTTGAGAATGTGAACTTTGTAGAAGAGTTGAAGCACAATCTGCTGAGTGTGTCGCAGATTTGTGATAAGGATTATACTGTTCATTTCACGAAGAATGAGGCGATCGTGTTGAAGCCTGGTTTTCAGATACCAGACGAGTGGATAGTGATGAAAGCTCCACGTGATACAAATACTTATGTGATGGATATGAGGTCTACTGAAATGGCCACGGGAGAATCATGTTTAATGACGAAAGCAAGCGAATCGGAATCCGAACTATGGCACAGGAGGATGGGGCACATTCATCTTCGGAAGATGAACCACATTGTCAGAAATGGGCTTGTGATGGGCGTTCCCTTGAAAAGTTTTAACTTTGAAGACAAATGTATTGCATGCAAGAAGGGAAAGCAACACAAGAAATCCCATCTCACCAAGAAGGTCAACTCAATTGCCTGTACTCTAGAACTGCTTCACATGGATCTCTTCGGTCTCGTGAATGTAAAAAGTCTAGGAGGTACTTCTTACTGCTTGGTGATCACTGATGACTACTCGCGATATTCGTGGGTATATTTTCTGAAATCGAAAGATGAGACGGCTCAAATGGTGAAGAATTTGATTACCAAAGTTGAGAACGTCATGAGTAAAACAGTTAAGTTCATCAGAAGTGACAATGGGACGGAGTTCAAGAATTTTGAAATGGAGATCTTCTGTCTTCAGAAAGGAATTGAACATCAATACAGCGCTCCGTATACTCCGCAACAGAATGGAGTGGCTGAAAGGAAGAACCGAACTTTAATTGAAGGAGCCAGAACTATGCTGGCAGATTCGAAGCTTCCTGTGATGTTCTGGGTTGAAGCAGTTGCTACAGCCTGCTATGTTCTGAATAGAGTGTTAACCGTTAAGAGACTTGGTAAAACATGTTACGAGCTTATGCATGGAAGGAAGCCCAACTTGAGTGGTCTTGAACCATTCGGGTCCCCTTGTTCGATCTTGAAGACAAACTCTAAATTTGGCGAAGTAGCCGATGAAGGAATCTTAGTCGGTTATGTTGTTGGTACACCCAACAGGCGTGTCTTCAATACTTCGACTTGCAAGGTGGAGGTGGTGTGTAACACCGACATCACAACTTACCAACCGCCAAAACCTAGCATGGACCTGCTGAGCTTTTCGACTATGTTAAGCTTTTTAAGTCGTTTAACATACCGGATTTGGAAATTTCTGAAGAAGAAGAAAGAGCTGCGACAAAGATGATACTCGATGAGGAAGAAAATCTATTGCAAAGACAGCTGATTGATAAATGTCAACCTTCCTCATCAAACACTATCGGTATCCCTGCTGCCTCAACTGAAGAAGAATTTATCAATCCATTTCACTCTCAGCATGAAACAACCATTGATGAGATCTCTTCTAATTTGGAAGATAATTTGCATGTCGGTTCTGTTCCGACCACGAGAATTCATAAAGATCACCCTTTGGATAATGTGATTGGTGATGTGTCCTCAGTTGTACAAACGAGAAGTAGCTTGAATGAACATACCTGTGTTTATACAAGCATTAAGGAGACAGGAATAATCAATGAATGCCTGTATACCTGCTTTATAAGCCAGATTGAACCGAAGAATTATCAAATGGCTTTAAAGGACAGCTCGTGGGTCGAGGCCATGCAAGAAGAGTTGGCTCAATTCGAGAAGATGGAAGTTTGGACTTTGGTTGAAAAACCAAAGAATGTGCATGCGATAGGCACAAAATGGGTGTTTAAGTGCAAGAGAGATGATAAGGGGATTATTATCAGAAACAAGGCGAGGCTAGTCGTTAAAGGTTTTAATCAACAAGAGGGGATTGATTATAACGAGGTGTTCGCTCCTGTCGCCAGGTTGGAAGCCATAAGATTGTTTTTGGCGTTTGCTGCTCATAAAAAGATGAAGGTGTTTCAGCTAGATGTGAAGAGTGCGTTTTTAAATGGGAAAGTTGATGAGGTTGTGTATGTTGAGCAACCTCCGGGTTTTCCTGACCCAGACTATCCAGATCACGTGTACAGGTTGAGCAAGGCGTTGTATGGATTACATCAGGAACCTCGTGCCTGGTATGCAACTTTATCGGATTACTTGCTCGAGAATGGTTTTGAAAGAGGGAAAATTGATAGCACGTTGTTCTTCAAAAGAGATGGAAGCGACTTCCTGCTGGTACAAGTCTACGTGGATAACATTATATTTGCTGCATCAAAAGTCTCCATGTGTCAGGAGTTTGAAGCCGTCATGAAGAAAAGGTTTGAAATGAGTGCTATGGGTGAACTAACTTTCTTTCTAGGATTGCAGGTTGATCAGAAGAAGGACGGGATGTTCATTTATCAGACAAAGTACGTTCATGATGTGCTCAAGCGCTTCAAGATGGAGGACAGTTCTCCATATGATACTCCAATCTGCGTCAATCACAAATTGGGTGCTGAAGTAGACGGTGATGCAGATGTGGACCCAACTCAATATCGGGCAATAATAGGTTCTTTAATGTACTTAACTTCATCTAGGCCTGATATAATGTTTGCTGTTTATCTTTGTGCAAGTTTTCAGGCAAATCCAAAAGAATCTCATTTGAAAAGTGCAAAGAGGATACTGCGGTATCTCAAGGGCAAGCCGAAGCTGGGGTTGTGGTACCCGAGAGGAGGAGACTTGGAGCTGGTCGCTTACACAGATTCTGATTATGGAGGGTGCAATCAGAGTCGGAAGTCAACAACTGGAGGATGTCAGTTTCTTGGTGGCAGATTGGTGTCGTGGCAATGCAAGAAGCAGACTTCAGTCGCAATTTCAACTGTGAGGCAGAATACATGGCAGCATCCAACTGCTGCTCTCAGGTTCTTTGGATTCAACAACAGTTGCGCGACTATGGTCTAAATTTCTTACTTACTCCTATTTGCATTGATAACACAGCTGCTATCTCAGTAACTAACAATCCCGTGAAACATAGTAAAACTAAACACATTGACATACGTCATCATTTCATACGGGATTGTGCTGAGAAGAAACTGATAATTCTTGAAAAGGTGGATACGCTTGATAATTTCGCTGATTTATATACTAAAGCGTTTGACAAATCCAGATTTCAAAACCTTATTGAACTGAATGGGAAGATCAATCCCTAGTAACCATGCTTTTCTTGTGATATTTAAAAAAAAAAAAAAAACGTCAATAATCGCTTAAAATTATGTTGGTTACATCAGTTTGAAGGACTTGTCTTCGGATATGTTTTGGTCCTCATTTTCTACTTGTAGATTTTGAGGATAGCCATTAACCAGATTACTGATAGTGACCGGGGCGGTTTATGATGAGTTTTTCTTTCTTTCGCTTAAAATTAGTCGATCATACTTAGTTAGAAGGACACATACTAGTATGTGGTCGGTACAGCTGATCCATTGGATCTTCGGGATAGCCGTTTACCTGAAGACTTTGTTTTGGTCGGGGCGATTAATGTTAAAATTTTGAAAGAAAAAAATGGGAAATGAAATTATTTTCCAAGTCTGTAACTTCGTAAGAAGTTCGTTAGCTATGTTAAACGGAAAATTGATCCAACCTTGGAAAATGATAGATATACTGATTCTGTGTGCTTAACTAGTGAAGTTATTAGGCTTAAAAGGCTGTAGGACAGTCATTGTATGTCATGGTAACTTTTTATGGTGCGTAAAAGTAGATGTGATACAAACTAAATTTACTTGATTTTACGTGGAAACTCCTTAAGAGTTTTGCATGTCTTCATATATATCTTTCCGAATGATAGGCAGAAAAGTGATTACCCAGTCATACACGAGCCCATGTGTGTTCTGATTCCCGTGAAGATAGCGTTTCAAGATACTGCAGTGATCCAGATTCGGGACTTGCAGTTAATTTCTACTTTGAAGTCTATTTTTATTTAAAAAATAAAAAATAAAAAAAAAATAATAATAATAATAATATTTGAAGTTATTGAAACATATTAGTGATGATAAAATAAATACTTCACAATCATTGAGTAAGAGAGAAGAACGGGAAGCAGATCAAGAATACTTATAAGTTTAATCAGACACTATGGGTCGAAGTCAATTCGGGGTGACTTGGGGAAAGCCAAATACGCTTTGAGGATAGATAGGAGGCATCAACATTTCTGAGTTGTTGCTCACTTAAATTTTGAGGCTTAATTGAACCTAACTCGTATCACAGAAACGATGAAAACCATCTTAAGTATATTACCTGCTTACAACCTGTCTCTTTATGTCATAATACAGCTAAACACGGATCTATGTGACAGTCACGTAATTAGTATGATTCCTGTTCGGATCTTTTCTAAAACGTAGCAGTCCCTATCGAGACTGAAATTTGATCCCTTATACTTTAAATTTTTTAAGTTTTTGTACTTATATAGTTTTATGATTTTTAACTGGTTACTTAAAATTGATCATGTCATTTATCTCTTAAAGGGAAGTTTTATAACTTAATTGGAAAATTGTTAAACTTATAAGGTTAAATGTTGTAAATATATAGGCGATGTTGTTGAACAGGCGAAGTTGTGGATAACTTCGCCTAGGCGAAGTTATCCGTAACTTCGCCTGTATAACTCCGCCCCTATATAAGGATGTTCAAAGGTCACCCTGTTCATAACTTATATCCACAGCGAACTTATCCGACATCTTTTCCGGCGAACTTGTTATTTCTACCGATTACGTGTTATTTATTCCCGATTTTCACACCGATTCAAGGTTCGAAATACCATTATATCACTTACTCAATGTTCATTCAAGCGTCTATATGTTTGTTTCGACTGGTTTCGAACCCTCGGACCATCGGTTTTGAAACCGAGTTTCATAACTTGTGTTTTAACGTGTTAATAAACATACTGATCGTCAACATGTCCTTAAAACTTGTGTTTAACAGTATTTAATCGTCTAAACTAGCCGAAAACATCAACTGCACGTTGTTCCATTAAACTTACTGTCGCCGATTCAGATTCAGGCGAAGTTAGGGTTTCGGCGAAGTTATCCGTAACTTCGCATGAAGCTTAAGTTCGCCTGAGGCGAAGTTAACCGTAACTTCGCCTGAAGCTTAAGTTCGCCTGAGGCGAAGTTATCCGTAACTTCGCCTGAAACTTAAATTCTCCTGAGGCGATGTCGTGATGAGGCGAAGTTAACATTAACTTCGCCTAGATCATTTTTCCTGAATATTACTTAGACGAACCTAAAGCTGAAGCGAAGTTGTTCCCAACTTCGCCTCACCTTTAACTTCGCCTATAATGAGTTTATCACAACTTCGCTCATGGTAACTAAGCGAACTTGTGCTAAGTCTTAATGTTTAACTAACTTGGTTCGTTTGTTGCAGATATGGCTGCGGTAGCTGGTGCTGGAGGTGCAGGAGGAGACGATGGTGATAACCAACGTCAATTCTTCCCGGGTCACAATATGTACTTTACACTTGACCCGGAAGCGAGCGGCGTTGAGGATTACTGCGAGATTATCACTTTCCTCATACGCTCAAGGATTTTTCATGCCATCACAAACACTCTGCCGATATCTCTACCGAATATCGAAGACTTCTGGCAGACGGTCGAATACGACTGTCGTGTTGAGCCCCCGGTCATGTGAGCGACGGTGAACAATCAACAAGTTCAGTTCAATTCTGAATAGATCCGGGTGGCATTAAGGTTTGGAGAAGAGACGAGGGACGACCCAACTGAGTTCGTGGCTCCGTTCCGTGATGGAGTGTTTCTCCGAATGGGCTACTCTGGTCCATTAGGTGATACCCAGAGGAGGAAGGGTTTCCTTCTAGATCAGTGGCGCTTCCTCATGCACGTTATGATAGTTTGCATGTCTGGGAGGAAGGCGGGCACTGACGGTATGGGTGTGACCATGCAGTCTGCCATGACTGCACTTACTTACAATAAACACTTCAGTTTCAGTCAGATGGTCTTTTACGAGTTAGACAGACAAAGAAGGGCGATGTCTCGGGAGCTGTTCATTATGTACCCACGTTTTATCCAAATGATATTGAACCATGTGGCTCCGAGTCTACCTCAGAGACGCCCGATAAGATACGTGGAATCGGTGAGCAAACGTATCTTTGCTCAATGCCGCACTTCAAGTGCGAGGAGCAACCCTGAACGTCGTCCCAGGCATACTCCACTGTTTGGGTTTTTAATTAACCTAGAGTATGTTCCTGCTGGTGGGGACGAGTTCAGAGATCCTCAACCGTGACAGGCAAGAGCAACTCAAGCTGTTCCTGCTCCTGCTGTGCCTGTTGTGTCGGCTGCAGAGGATATTGATCTTGACGCTGTCTTTGGAGGTCAAGGTTATTTTGATATGGATCAAGTTGAAGAGGTGCAGGTCTCGGCTGCACAAGGTTCGGGTGTGAGTATGACTAGAGCAGCTACGTCGATGGCTGACTCTGATTTGGATGAGATTATGAATGAGGGGAGACGGTTGATGGTGTCTCGAGAGAGAACGATAGGGAAGAGAAAGAGAACGGAGGATGATGATGAGTCAGAGGAGGAAGAAGATATACATAAGCTGATAAGAAGATCAAGACAGGAAAGGACAGGTGCTGGCATGGGAGCTGGAGAGACTTCAAGGACGGTACGTTTTGCTCCGGCCGCACTGTCTGGTATGTCTATTGTTCCTTCTTCCGTACAGGTTACAAGTACAAGCGCTGCGGATGTCCCCGTGGTGGCTACATCATCTGCTGGCACTCCATCCATCACTGCTATCCAGACGTCGACTCCGGAGATCGTGTCTCTACCACCTCCAACGCTTACTCAGTCGGTGGTAGCTGCACGATTTGTAGAGTCAACGGTCATCACTACTGCAGGGTTATCAGGTATGGTACCACCTGCCGTTACGCCTGCTTCTGGTGTCTCGCCTATGCCTACTTCAGACTCAGAGAGAATAGCTTCACTAGAGCGGATCGTGGTAGAGCAATCTAAGACTATTCAAAGCCTAGTGGAAGCAAATCAACTACAAGCATCCCTCCTGGTTGAGCATGGGAAAGTTATAGATGCCTTGAAGGAGTTCTTGGCATCTCAGGGGGAGATGAGCTGTAAGGGCGACGAGCTCAGGACTAAAAGAAGAAATGACCGAGACGATGATCCCAATGCATCGAAAGATGCAGGTGGTGAGCTGCCAAGAACTTCTCAAGCTCTTGGTACTTCCACAGCTGAGGGGGAGTCTACCGACGCGGCTGGTGGTGATGATGTGGTGTTAGTTGAGGATGACGTGATTGATGCGCTGAAGGAGCTTGACTATGATATGTTCAGCGATGATGTGTTGTTTGATGAAGATGTGCTGCCGAGTGATATGATTGAGAAGATCGGTGAGCAGATTGTGATTGAAGATGGGATAGAAGAGGGGGAGATAGTAGAAGAAGACGTTGAACACGAGATCCCTGATGTTGAGAAAGCCGACATGGGTGCTGAGATGGATGAGACTGAGTGGGAGGAGCAGCCTAGGTGGAAGGAAGGCTGTGCTCATTGGTTTATCAAGACCAAGAAGCCTGCTGTTCCAGCCATGTTCAAGAAGAGTTATAACATCAAAGGCTATGCTGAGTCGAAGAAGGGAATTATCTGTTGGATATATGATGAACAGATAAAGTTGTTTGTGGTGAAGCGTTATGATGGTATTCAATACTTCAAAAGAATGTTGAGATCTCTCAATACGTTGCCGGAATGTGAAGTGAAGGATTTGGCCAGGTTGGGCCTGATAAATAGAAGTGACAACAACATGGCAAGAGTGATTGAGAAGATTGTGTGGAAAGAAAGCATAAAAGAGAAGAAGTTTGAACTATTAAAGCCACAGAAAGTAAAGCTCGTGGAGGATACAGAAAGGGGATTGAGAGCAGATGGCAAGCCATGGATGGTGATGAAGTACAAACCGATCCGATGCATCAAGGAGGTTCCAATGAAGACTATGCCTCAAGATGTGTTGAAGAATCTAAAATGGTGGTACGTTGATTGCCAGACTGCTGAAGCCGTGATGGAAGACGAAGACGAACAAGAAGTGCTGAGGGTGTATGATCCGATGCATCTTGTTAACTTATCGAAAGATGATCTGCAAGTGTTGAATGAAAAGAAGATATTCTATATTCTTGCTTGGAAGGATGAAGCAAGGAAATATCAGCGAGTAGTCACGGTGTGTGTTTGAGAAGGAGTGCACTCTTGAAGATACAGGATTACGTGACAAGAGCTGAAAGATCAAGATATGAAGCTACTGCCAAGGGGGAGTCTGTTGGTGCATTGATGTCAGTAGTTCATATGTCTAATGTCTGTAATCGAGTCTGTAATATTTTTTGTGTATTTGTTTGTTAAAGCGAAGTTGTTGACAAGTTCGCTTAGGCGAACTTGTTAACCAAGCGAAGTTGTTGACAAGTTCGCCTAAGCGAACTTGTTGAACGAGCGAAGTTATGGACAACTTCGCCTGAGGCGAAGTTGTCGTGTATTTATATAGGCTACGGTCTACTGTTTAGAGGTTGATTGAGTTGGTCAGTTTACGTGTAATTCAGTGAGTCAAGTGACGTGAGGTCGAGAGTTTGTAAGTAACACGGTTCGAGTTATTAATATAACGTGTGTTTGTTCGTATCGTGTTCGTGTGTTCGTGAGCTTGTATTCTACGTCCGTAAAGATCTACACAGGGATTCCGCACCTGTGTATATCGGGATATCTCGTGTGATCCGTCCAGGGAACCTACATTTTCGTTTAACGGTACGCACATTGTAGAGTTTGTATAATTCTCGGGTTTGATCCGGCATACTTCGGGGGACCTCCTTGACATTCCCGTAAGTTAAACTAATTAAATTTTTCATCCAACTTGTTATATCTTCCAAGATTGAGGGGCTAGTGTGTAACTATGTATTATATAAAAAAAAAAAAAAAAACCTAATTTCCTTTCTTCCTTCTCCAGCCGATCGCAACTCTGCTGCCTCCCCAAGCTCTATTGTTTTTCTTTTTCCAGCTGTGAAACTCTACTTCAAGGTTAGTCCTACCCTAATACAAGTCTTTTTCACCATTAAACCCCTTGTGGAACATGTTAGGGTTGAGTTTTGATTATAACAGTTTTTGACATATTCATACTCGTTTATTGTTTGGTCTGTAACTCGATGAAAATTGATTGGTTTTGATCGATTCTTGATTCCATGTTGTTCTACTTTAACTCTAGTTTCCAGAAAAGGTATAATATGTAATTTTTGGACGGTATTTGAATGGTTTTAATGATTTTATAAGATCGTGTGGTCAATGATGATGCGGGGTGACTGATTCTAGTCTGTCTTCCCGACATCACAATTCTTTTTTGACAAGTCCAAATTGGTTGATTCCACTTCTGAAAGTTCACATTTTGAGTTAAGACTAAAACCCAATTGGAATCGCTTAATTTGGTTTGGTAATGATTTTTAAACAAATAAAACACTTTTGTTGCGCACTGAAATAGCTACACGTAACTTTCTGTGTTGGAGAAATTTTTATGATTTTTGTGTGAATTGGAAAAATATAATAAAAATATTTTTAGATACCCAAGAAATTTATACAACTCTGGTAAAAATTTCGTAATTTATTCCTATGATTTATTTTCCTATGTAATAAAATACATCTTTGCATTATACTCGTTATTGATCGATACATTTGTTTTACGCTTAGCCGGTGGCTGTCCAACTGTGTTCTTGTCGGGGCTATTTAAAGTGAGATTTTGCTCCGTCATCTTCCTAGGTTTGTAATATGTGTTATACTTTAGTATCGTGAGCTATGAAGCTCGTTTGATTGATCAATTGTCGATAAATTGAAAACTAGTGTTCGGTTGTCTAGATTGTTAAATTGTTGCGTTTAGTGCGAGGTTTGAAGGAATTAACAACCAATTCAGTTTGTGTAGCTTTGGTTTGATATATGGGCTTTGGAAAAATAATTGTTTTAGTATTGGGGCTGAATTGGTTGTCGGTTACTCAAACGGGTCGGTACAACGCGAATTTACGTTTATTTGATAGTTGGTGCGTTGTGCTTGCGAGTTACCGACCCATCCAACTCGTGTAGTGTCGTGTGAGCTATTAGGCTGTTATTTTATCAAATTTGGTCCACACAGGGCTGAGTTGGATGTTAAGTGCCTAAACTCATAAACGCGCATATTCGTCTCACCTAGCACTTCCGAGGGTAATTTGGGAATTCTTTACTCTCGGGATTACCTAAGGGTGGTTTTGGTAAATATAAGGCCCCGGGGGGCTGTTGTAATTGAAATTGGTGAGAACGAGGCTTAGGTAACTCAAATCATGTTAAAACACCTCGTAGGATAACCTAGTTCATTCGGTATTATTAGTAACTATTGTGTATAATCCGACAGGCATGTGAGTTGTGGGAATACTTAGGGGTTCTCTAGCTCGTGGTGATTTTGTGCCTCATATCAGGTGAGTTCATGATGCCCTTTTCACTCTTTTCAAGTTTTGGGCTACCATACACACCTAACTGATTATACTTGATAAACCGTTTAAATGATTTTGCATAGGCTAACTTGTATTATCGTATGTATTGGGATGATATTTAGGTATGTATACACATGTGTTACCTTATGGCCCATAGGCTTACTTGTATTATGGTATATTTTGGAATGATATATATATATGTATGCTTACACATGTGTTACCTTATAGTTTATGATTAGTGATGTTAATTAGTTATTATTGACTAAGGATGTTTGCGTATGCCTACTGTGTGTTGGCATATGGGGTATGGTGATCTTCTCAGGCCAAACTATACTACACAGGTTCTAAAATCCTATGGCGGGCCTTGGAAAGCCCGTGAGTGGGGAGGCTCGTGTGCATGATCACCATCGTATGAAACGTTGCGTGCATGATAATTTTGGCCGGGCCAAACTATACTAATCAGGTTCTAAAATCCTATGGTGGGCCCTTGAAACCCCGTAAGGGGGGCGACTCGTGTGGAATTATCATCATAACGGGTCCCTAAAATCCCGTATCACGTGCTTGGGTCGCATGCGTGTTCGAACTTGATGTTATTACTTGGATGTTATGCATAGGGATACATATTTATATATATATATATAAGTTTAGCTACTTATCATTTACCCATTGCCTATTTGTTCATATCCCGTATTATATTTAAACTTTTGGAATGATTTATATAAAAGTCGTTTATTAAAACTTGAACTCACACAGCTCAAGCTGACTTTGTGTGTATGTTAGATTGTTAGTTTGAGTTTCAGGTTAAGAAGAGGATGTTTACCGCTTCGACTTGCTTGAGACTACTCGGTCGGTTGAAGGCATATTTAGTCGAGGAAATTAATAATGCAAACGGTTTCTTTTCAATTATTACTAGACGTATTCAAATTTGGTTTTGGGCATATTTCCCGGTTTTTGGGGACTTGTTTGATATTTATGACTTTCCGCTGATTTTATAATTTGAACTGGTTTCAAAATAAAATGAATTGCTTTGGGTTTAAAATTTTGTTAAGTTTTTGATATGATTACCAACTGTAGGATTCCCGAGATTCGTGGTCTTACAATTTTGTTATATTTTTCAATTTCAACTTTGCTTATTTCTATTTTTCGCTAAAGATTTATTCGAATTATTTTGTTATATTTTGATTTTGAAATTTCAATACTTTGTTCTTGATCTCGATGTTTTAATAATTTAAGACCAATGCCTTACATTGATCTTGATTTTGATGTTTTAGCAATTTGAGACCGATGTGTTACTTTACCCTCTAAGTCTCAATTATTTACTTTGTTAATTCTTAGTCTCATTGTGTCGTTACTGATATTTTATTTGAAATTTTCATTTTGTTTAACGTGCCATTTTGATAATAAAGTTTTGTTATCTATATAAATCACGAACCCAATATTTTACCGACTTTCGTATTTGTATTTGTTGGCTCAATGCCACATTTATTCATTCTGTTATTCTCGAACCCAATGTTTCGTTTAATTACAATGATGTTCATGACCTTGATATTTTAATTTTAAGCTACGCCATATTTTGTTTGAACTTCAATAATATCATTTACCTCGTTTAAATTTCAATGATTTCATTCAGACATAATGTTTTTGCTTATCCTTGACCTCAAGGACTTAATTATATATTTTTGTTATTTTCAATCTTTATAGTTTATTTCTCTTGATTTAAAAGGTGTCATACAAGAATTTTATTTATCTTAAAACCCACACAATAAGAAGGATTACGTGGACCATCCGACGATAAAAGTAATTATGGGTCAACACGTAATTATTTCTAGTAATTTATTGTTTGAAAAATATATACTATTTGGTATTAGGAATTAAACCTTCAAACCTTAAATTTATTGTTTGAAAAAAATTTACTGATTGTTCATGTGTAAAATTATTTCTAGTACGTAAGTTATATGCACCTATTAAAATTAAACCTTAGTATAAACCGGCAGCCTTTAATTTAAATATCTTGCTAGCTAATCTTCCTATATAATAAAGGCGTGGAATCTTAAACAACTAATCATGAAAATGAGTTATTTTGCCTCATGGCAGTTAGTTAGATTGCGATTTTGTCCACATGGCAACTCATTACACCATTATTTCTATTTGGGTCTTATAATCTAGGCGGGATCTGATGGGTTTTCTTTTAGCCCGATTTCACTTCCTCAAATAATCAAGCGCCCCTTTCATTCAATCCTAATTTGGTTCTTCAATCAGAATTTTTTTCAAATAGGTGTATTTTAGAAATAAAATTAGGTTAATGGGTTGGTCAAGAAAAGAGAAAATAGGTTAATCCGCTATACCTAATAGCAGTTTAGGAGGAAGTGAAATATGTAATCCGTCATTGCAAAAAGCGGCTTACCTGACAAATCTAATCCGCCATTCCCAATAGCGGATTGGGAGGAAACCCATTTCACCCCGTTAACAGGCGTTATTTTTAACAAACCAAGTTAACCCAGTTAGTTTTTTTAACAAACCAAACTAACCCCTTATCCTAGTGTTTTTAACTTATATTGAATTTTGAATAGTTTTATAAAAGTTGATGTTTTATAAATTGAAATGTAAAGTACATGCTTTATAAAAATAGTAATAATATTAAAAACATGAAAGTACATTGAACTTTGTATTCCCCTTTTACTTTGTATTTATACATGGTGTCAAACCAATGCTGCATGTGTGCACGCTTTGTTTATTATCATATGGTTTATTTTCTGTATGTGTACAGGCTATGGTTATTATGACATAGTAAGCTTTTATTTTCTACATGTGTATAGGCATTTAATTATCACATGGTATGCTTTTATTTTCTACATGTGTGCAGGCTTTTAATTATCACATGGTAACATGGTAGGCTGTTATTTTCTGCATGATCACGGTCTTTAAATTATCATATGTAGGCTTTTATTTTCTGCATGATCAATCACATCATATTTGTTTGAATCAATAAATTTTGAGAAGGCTAATGGTTGGCATTTTGTGGTTTGTTTGATTCAATCAACTGGTGACATTACATGATGAACAAGACGGTGACAGGCTTTAAATTATGACATGTAGGCTTTTATTTTCTGCATGATCTATCAAATCAGATTTGTTTGAATCAATAAATTTGAGAGGGTTAATGGTTGGCATTTTGTGGTTTGTTTGGTTCAATCAACCGGTGACATCACGTGATGAACAAGACGGTGACAATTAATAAAAAAATTGTTTTTGTGTAAGTGTAATCCGCTATTCACAATAGCGGCTTAGGTAATAAAAAAAATTGTGTAAGTGTAATCCGTTATTCACAATAACAGCTTAGGTGTATTTTTTTTTGTGTGTGTGTGTAATCTGCTATTCATAATAGCGACTTAGGTGTGTTGAAGGGATATAATATTTAACAACTATGTTTAAGTGTAAGAACATATATGTTTATGATACAATATTTATTTTGACTGTCATCGGAGTTAACTTTTGACCAATTGAACCCTGATTTGTTAGAAGACCCGGATGTACTAAAGAGTGTTTATGAAAACGAAGGGAAAGAAGTTGAACCAGATTACTACCATGACCCGTATCCTGGAGAGCACTCATCGGATTCCGAATGGTCAAACGACGACTGTCATTGGAAGTAAACTAGAATTAAGTGTGTACTCTAATTTTTAATAAGTAGTTTGTTAAATTATATTTAATAAAGTTTGTAATGTTTTTTTGTGTTATATTGGTGTGTGTAATGTAATGTATTTTTTTAATATAAAATTAAAAGTTTAATATAAGACAAAAAAAAACATATTTCCTTTATAAATAGCAAAATTTACTTCAAGCACAAAATCATATTCTTCTGCACATTACACAAAATCATATATACTTCAAGCACAAACACATTCTACTTCAACCACTTTAAACAAAATATATCAAATCTCTAATTCCACCCACACCTTAAGTCAACCAAAAAATTGAATATGAACTTGAATTTCAACACGGGTCCAAGGGATAACAGTCTCTTGTACCTAGGAGACGAACACTTTGCTCGAAATTTGTTCCTGAATCCATAAGAAGGGAAGATGTGTAAATTGGATTTTAAACATGGGGATGGTTCATTCTGGGAGCTAATTCATCAAGGACGCATTACTCTACCGGGGTTGAGTTTTGAGGTACATCAGTTTATTTGGTTTTGGCGGTGTCTTACGATGTGGTTATAGGAGAGTTGATCGAGCGCTAAAAGAAGCACTAGTTGAAAGGTGGCGGCCCGAAACGAACACATTTCACCTACCTTTTGGTGAGGCCACTGTAACCTTGGAGGATGTTAACGTTCTATGGAGGTTACCTATGAGGGCGAGGCAACCATCTGATTATAAAAATCACTAGTCAGGTGCCCGCGTGATGCAGTGGTGTATGCAACCAATGTTAGTACGCTCGTAACCTCGGTACGTGCGTAACCCGACAATGGTATGCGTTTAACGTAGCATCAGACGTGTAACCGGTGTCGGTAAGCATATCACAATGCCTATAAGCAAGCAACCCGATATGTATATACGATATCATCCGCGTAACGGATGGCTGAGCATGCGTTACCGTGACAAAAATCAAGATGCAAAGATGAAATGTAGAGTAATTTCAAACAAACTGCTTTTTTAACACAACCCGTTTTGACGTGAAACCTGTTCCGACAACATTTTAACCCTAAAGCCCGTTTTGACCTAAACCCATCCCGACCCGAACCAAATTAACCATCAGCTGAACCTACCCAACTCATTGCTGGTACAAACTGGTATTCACATAATATATTAGTTTTAAAACTACTAACTATAGCAATATTATACTCAAATTAAAATGCTCGTTTTTATGGTGTAATTGTTTTTAAAAAATATTAATGCGTGAAAAAGTTATGGCCGTTTAAAAGTCGTGGAGGGTAGTTTGTTTAGATTAAGGGGTATATATGTAACTATTATCAAATTAACAAAAGGTAACCAAAGTTAAAGGATAAAAACTGTAACTATTTAAATAAAACTAAAAAAACCGTGAGATTTAGAGTTACAATGACTATTTTGCCCTTCTTTAAGGTTGTACCATATGCTTTATAAGTTGTAAAACTCTTAAAAATTTGATCTTAATTTTGCCCATTGGATTCTCTTTATATATAGTATAGATATGGTAAGACTCAGTACTATGCAATTTTTTATGTTAGAAAACCCAATAACTGATGAATCAACAAATGAGGAATGCATGCAGCGTGCACGTTGTGTTTGCTTAATACTTGCGACTAACAATGTATTAGCAGACACGAATAACGTGTTTGCGTCATTGCATTTATTAACTCATTTAACTGACCTTACTGTTAGTGGGCAACTGAGTTGGGGTGTTGCTGCTCTAGCGTCTTTGTATAGAGATCTCTATAAGGGAACCAAGCCCCAAACAAAGGCATTATGTGGCCCAATGTCACTGTTACAGATATGGGCATGGACCCGGATTCGGCGATTGACACCCACAATTGTCGATCAACAAATAGATTGGAAAAAAGTGATGTGTGGATGTGTTCAAATTGACCGTCAATGTTGTTGTCTAGAGTTAATACTCTACTATGAATACAATGGAGGTTCCTATACCTCACATATTCACCAAGAAAGTGATATGTATTTAATATACCAAGTAGCTTCCCTTATTCTTGGTTACACCTGTAAAATTCATGTGGTGTGGACGACGGTAGTTCCATACTTGCAACAACATGAACATGGTAATTCCTCAATCATTGAAGACTACGATGACGGTTATTTTACTTCCTTTTTAATTATTTTTATACTCAATAATATGTTGTAAATGCTAATACATAAATTTTTTTGTAAGACTCTACAGCTGAAAGCAATTGAAGACACATCAGAGAGTGAACCATCTCTTTCTGAATATGAATCGGAGGACGACGAAGCAGTCCCTCCTTTGCCTCAACAACAAAGTCAGGGGCGTACCCATTTTCCTGAACTTAATGTTGTTGGTAGAGGAATGGATGAAGACTATATTCCCATGGATAATTTTGCGGAAGATGAAATGGAGTTTTGGGACGAAAAAGATCCAGAAATACGTTAAGTTTAAATATATATTTCACTTCAAAAAGCCAAGTTGATTACGCCGTTAGAATGTTGAATATCAACTAAAACATATAGATATTTTTGGCAGAAACCCGACCCAACGTCTTGACAGCGAAATGTAAAAGTATCAAGGAAACAAAAAACCAGTACGATACCTCTCAACCATGTCTTTGGACATGCACAGCAAGAAAATTAAAAGATTCCAATTGTTTCAAAATTACAACATGGACACCGGCTCACTCATGTTTCACCACTGTTTCTCGCAACAACAACCGAGCCCTCAGATCAAAAGTTGTAGCAGCCCACATCCAACAACAACTGCTTGCAGATGTATCGTTAGCTGTGAAACAAATTCAGTCTCTGATCAAAGAGAAACTGAATGTTGATATTACTTACGGCAAGGCTTGGGCTGCCAGGAAAAAAGCCGTCGAAAACATATACGATAGCTAGGATGAACACTTCCATGAATTACCAAGCTACATAATGGCAATACAACAAGCAAACCCCGGTACCATTGTCCAGTTGTTAAATCATCCCTATAGTCCAAGTGACTCCTCAAGTATTCAAGTATGTATTTTGGGCATTCCGTCCAAGTATTGAAGCCTTTAGTTTTTGCATTCCTCTGATCTCTATAGATGCCACCCATCTAAGGGGCACTTACAAAGGAAAAATATTGATGGCGGTTTTATGTGGTCTAAAATATACATATTATATATAAATATTTCCTATACTTTTAGATATACTTTTGAACAAAGTTTTTATTGAATATTATTATTGTTTAGTTCATATATAAGTTTAATAATTTCTAGAGACTATGAGCTAAAATAGAACACTTTTATTAAACTTGAGATCCACGAGTAAATCTTCATAACAAATTCTGTTTATAATGGTTATTATTTTTTTGTTAGAATTAACATGGTTCGGTAATTATTAAAACTATTTAGTCAAGTAGATAAATAACACCTTAAACTTTTTTTTTTTTTTTAGATCTTTTGGTGTCAACAGACAATGCACGTGAAAACTAAGATTTGAAGTAAAATGCACCACTATTACTTAATGGGTTGTCTTATGGGCCGGGACAAATCACAACGCAAGCTTAGAGGCTGGTAACGGCCGGAATAAAAAGAATATTGGAGGTAACCCTACTGCGGGGGTAAAAAAAAAAAAATATATCTTGGTGCACAAGCAAGTCAGAGGGAGCCGCCAATCACTGTTATTATATCATTTTTTTTCTTGCTTTCGTTGAAGTAAGGACACCACCTAGCAGCCACATATTATATATTTGAGATTCTAAAACAGCCGCAAGGGAGAAAGATTTTGGACGTGTTCAGGTTTACACCTACTCATTCAAACACGATTCTTTCGTTTGATTTTGTTACTTTTATTATGAACATGGGTGTTGAACCAATTTATTTTATTCTTATTTTGAGCATGACTATTGGCTAAACTCTTTTTAGTTGCCTAGGTTTTTGAATGAATATTTGTTGAACTTTGGATTGCTTTTCGGTTTTATTGGTTATTGGTGTTGGACTAATATTATTATAACCAACTTATTGGTATTTGAAAAGATGAATATGCATACTTATTTTTAATTTGCTTTTATTTAATAGTTCCATATGTGTCTTTGTGAATGTGTTTCATTGTAGATGCATATTAGGTTACCTACTTTGTGTTCATAACTAGTTTATGGTTTGTAGTCGACATAATCTATAGGAACTATTGTTTGAGGGTTTAGAGAATTTAAGTGTTCTACCTATCTTGAGACTGAGAGGTAATAGATAGTTGGGGTTGTCCTATTCATTAGGCGGTTTGGGCATAGATTACGTGAGAGTCGATTTCCCACTTATTGTCTTTTGATTTTTGCTATCCTAAGTCTTTTTGAGCATCTTTAGGTTACTCCTTACGTCCCTTACACTCCCGGATGTATTGTGATTAGTGAGACTGAGAGGTGATCTAGTCATTAGAGTGCTTTAATATTGTTGGAGACTGAGAGGTAATCCAACCAACCGGTTTACGTCATACGTCCCTTAGGTAATCCTTTTATGTGACACCCAGAGAATGATCCGGGATCCACTAGGATGTCTAGGGCGTCATATCTTTAGATCCCAGCTGCATCACAGTTTCCATAGCCCATAAGCATCCAAGATTCACAAATAGGATTTCAAGCATAGGTAACACCTTTCTCGTTATTGTCTTCGTCTAAGTCTGAAGAACTTTAATTTGTTTTTCCTAGTTTAATTTAGTTTAAATAATTATTAGTGTTAAAATAAAATAAATAAAAATCCAAAAAGAATCTTTTTTCTTAATTATTAGTTTATTTGGCTTTTAGAATCTAGTTTCGTTAATTTAAATAAGTGTCCCTAGGGTTCGATATTCCCGGACTTCCCATAGCTATCCTACACCCGATAGGTTCACTTGCCTGTTGCTAGTGGTTTGGTTTAGGGTATTCTAGGTTTTTATTACTTGTTGTGCTAGATTGATTTATTGCATTATTTTTATATACCACCTTTAGGCACATCAAATTTTTGGCGCCGTTGTCAGGGATCGAACCCGGGTCACCCACGTGACAGGCGGGAATACTTACCACTATAACGGGCTGACCTTTGAGATGTAGCAGAGATTCAATATGTCGGCTGGAGGGAACATGTTAGAGAAGCTGGATATAAATGAGTGTGAGTCGATGTTTGAGAGTTTCGCCCTAGCTGAGCAGCAGGGGCCGTCCGCCCGAGGTACTTCTAAAACCACCACTTCTTCCGCTTGAGGCGTCCATCAAGTTTCAAATGATACTAGCATCACGGCTGCCTTAGAGGCAATTCAGAGGCAAATTAAGGACTTGAAGAAGGTTGTTCAGAGGTACGAGATCTGCCGAGAGGACATGATACAGTTTATTGTCCAGTCAATCAACAGCAGAAAGTGGACTACTTGGTAAATCAGAATAGAGGACCGAATGCCTACGGGAACCCCGGATGGAGGAATGGCTCAAACTATGGTTGGAGGTTGGGAGGTAATGCTCAGGGCTTTCAGCCGAGGCAAGAGCAAAGTCAGGCTAAAGATACAGAGGTGGCATGGAGTTCGAGTGCGGGGAAGAGCAGCGGTATAGATCCGGATCTTAAGGAGCTTTTAACTAAGCAATCCACCATGCTTTCCCACCTTATTGATAGAGATAATAACACACAACACAGACTTGCTGAACACGTCACCTTATTGAAGAACCAGCAGTCATCAATTTTGGAAATGTCTCGAAAGGTGGATGAGATGATGAAGCATATGCTACCTAATAAGCAGGTCGAAGCATTTCAGGGAAGCACCGAGCTTAACCCAAAGGCACAGTTGAAGGCGGTGACCACCCGTAGTGGCAGAGGAGGCAATAGAGAGCAGCCATTGGCAGATGATGAGGAGCTGGTGGACGAGGAGATAAAGATGGAGGCTCCTGTGAGGACGCACGAGAGGCGAGCCCTAGGATGTACCGCATCAAACGGCGAGTCTCCTGCGAAGAAGGTTGCTGAGAAGAATATTGAAAAGAAGAAGAGTCCCGAAGTCGATCTTTCTCGAGTTCCGTATCCTGCTCGTCTTCTGCGGCAGAAGTATGTGGAGGAAAATGGACATTTCATGGACATGTTTAAACAGCTTAAAATCAATCTTCCGTTTGTCGAAGCACTCCAGCATATGCCCAAATATGCTAAATTCTTAAAAGATCTTCTTTCGAATAAGAAGAAGCTGGAGGGGCTTTCGACGATATGTCTAAATGAAGGATGCTATGCGGTAGTCCAGAACAAGCTACCAGAGAAACTAGCAGACCCGGGACACTTCACGATTCCGTGTTTGTTTGGCAGCTCGACTGAGAGCTACACGTTGGCCGATTTAGGTGCTAGCATAAATCTAATGCCATATTCACTTTATAAAAAGCTAGACCTTTGTGATCACGTCCCAACGCGCATGAGTTTATCCTTGGCCGACCGTTTGGTCAAATATCCACGGGGAATCATGGAAAACATACTAGTTAAAGTCGATAAATACGTTTCCCCCATGGATTTTGTTATTCTTGACATGGAAGCTGACGATCAGGTCCCGCTCATTTTGGGACGACCCTTCCTGCGTACTGCTAAAGCGCTTATTGACGTCTTCGACGGCAAAGTTACACTTCGTGTAGGGGAGGAGAACGTCACCTTCGATGTCATCAAATCGATGAGGAACTACAGTAGTCAAGACAATTCCGTTTACTTTCTTGTCACGTTCATATATTAGTTCAAGTGCTGTCTTGACTACATCTGTGGAGCAGATTTGCTTAATCAGGAGGACGAGGTTGATGTTCCCCCAGAGCATCACCGGAGGATTCTAACTAGCTCACCTCCTGAATACTTCGAGGTGTTCACGGTTGCCGGTAGCACCGAGGGACCGAAGGAGAGACCATCAATTGAGATACCACCGTCCCTTGAGCTTAAAGAGCCACCTCCTCATTTGGAGTTTGCTTTCTTGGATGGTGAGGCTGATTTTCCCGTCATCATATCTTTCAGCTGATGGATGATGAGAGGTCTAGGTTGGTTGATGTGCTCAAGGCACACGAACAGGCTATTGCGTGGAAACTCATACACATTCAGGGCATCTGCCCGAACTTTTGCATGCACAGAATACTCATGGAGGATGAGTGCAATCCTGTAATCCAATCTCAGAGGAGGCTCAACCCTAACATGTCGGAGGTGGTCAAGAAGGAGGTTAACCAACTCCTCGACGCAGGGCTGATCTATCCCATCTCTGATTCTTCATGGGTGGGTCTCGTTCAGGTCGTACCTAGGAAGGGAGGGATGACAGTTGTCACTAACGAACGTAATGAGCTTATTCCGACTAGGACAGTCACAGGTTGGCGGGTGTGCATCGACTATAGGAGGCTTAATGACGCTACTAGGAAAGATCACTTTCCTCTTCCGTTCATCGATCAGATGATGGAGCGTCTGTTGGGATTTTGCAGTGATTTTGCAAAATCATGTGCGACGCTAGTGATTTTGCAGTCGGTGCTGTTTTAGGTTAGCGAAAGGACAAGCACTTCCACCCTATCTACTACGCGAGTAAGACCCTCAAAGATGCTCAGGAGAATTACATGACTACCAAGAAGGAGCTTCTAGCAGTGGTCTTCGCGTTCAACAAATTCCGTTCCTATATCGTGCTGTCTAAAACCATCGTTTATACTGATCATGCGTGTAGGTTCCCAGCCGGATCTACACGGAATATCTAGTTCTACGTAGGTGCGGAATCCCTACGTTAGACGATATGAGTGTAGGAGACGATACGCGTTAAACACAAGCAAACGCACGTTACAATACTCGAAAGACACATTGTATTTCAACATGTAACACGTGATATCAATCACCGATTACACAAAACTGAACAACTTTTTCCAAAACCTAGCCGCAGCTAAACATTTATAACATACGACAACTTCGCCTAACATGTTTAGGCGAAGTTGTCACTAACTTCGCTTGTTTCACAAGTTCTCCCATACAGGCGAACTTGAGACACAACTTCGCTTAATTTCAAATACAAAACATACTAACTCGATTACGGACACTAGATACTGAACTACTGACATCATGTACCAACAGACTCCCCCTTGGCAGTAGCTTCATATCTCTATCTTCAAACACGTGTCTCGTAATCCCAAAAATCTTGTATCTTCCATCATCAAGCATGAACGCCTTCTCGTACACAAACTGAAACTACTCTTTGATATTTCTTTGCTTCTTCTTTCCAAGCAGGAATGTAAAATATCTTTTTCTCGTTCAGCACCTGCAGATCAGCTTGAGACAAATTCACTAAATGCATAGGATCATATACTCTCATCAGCTCTTGTTCATCTTCATCCTCCATTACTGCTTCAGCTGTTTCACAATCAACGTACCACCATTTTTAGATCTTTGAGCACATCCTTGGGCATTTGTTTCATCGGCACTTCTTTTAGACACCGGATCGGCTTATACTTCATTATCATCCAAGGCTTGCCATCTGCTCTCATTCCTTTGTCTTTGTCTTCAACGAGCTTTCCTTTCTGTGGTTTCAACAGCTCGAACTTTTTCTCCTTTATGCTTTCCTTCCAGACTATCTTCCCAATGATCCTAGCCATGTTATCATCACTCCTGTTTATCAACCCCAACCTGGCTAAGTCCTTCACTTCACATTCAGGCAACGTATTCAACGATCTCAACAGCCTCTTGAAATACTGAACCCCATCATACATGTTTTGACGGAGATCAACACGATCAAGTTGAATATGACTACGTTAAAACAAGTTTGAAAAGCGGGTGTTAGATGTTTGAAAGAACGGGGTCGTGAATCGGGTCGAAACGATCTCTGATTAACGTCATGACATAGATTATAAGATATGACGACACTACACACCTATAAATCGGATTGGTATTTGTCAAAGATAACAAAGATTGAATCGAAAAATAACTTCGCCGAGGTTACTGGAAGATAAGTTCGCTGGGTTTGAAAATAATGATGAGTCTTACCAATAATGTCTTTATATAGGGTCAAAGATGAACAGGCGAAGTTGGGGCTAACTTCGCTTACCCCTTAAGTCCGCCTGTTATATTAACTTCGCTTGATAACCATGTTACAAAACAGACCCTCTAATTTGAACATTATGCTTTTAACTTTTAAACCTTCCTTTAAAAAGTAGAATGTTACGATCAAAGACCAAGTAACCAGATATAAAGACATAAAACGACATAAGTAGAATAAAACTTAGAAATAAAGTACACGGGATCAAATTTCAGTCTCGACAGGGACTACCACGTTTTAGAAAAGATCCGAACAGGAATCATACTAATTAAGTGACTGTCACATAGATCCATGTTCAGCTGTATTATGACATAAAGAAACAGGTTGTAAGCAGGTAAACAACTTAGAATGGTTTTCATCGCTTCTGTGATACGGGTTAGGTTCAATTAAGCTCAAAATATAAATGGGCAACACCTCAGAGATTATGATGTCTCCTATCTATTCTCAAAGCGTATTTGGCTTTCCCCAAGTCACCCCGAGTTGACCTCGACCCGTAGTGTCTGATTAAATAGTAAGTACACGTCGATCAATAGAGTCTTGTTCCCGTTCTCTATCTTGCATCTTGATTGAGAAGTATTAACATTATAAGCTCTAGAATGTCTCAATAACACATAAATTTTTTTTTTTAATAAATATTTACACAGTTTCAGAGTAGTAAACAACTGCAAGTCCCGAATCTGGATCACTGCAGTTTCTTGATACGCTATCTTCACGGGAATCAGAACACTCACGGGTTCGTGTATGACTGGGTAATCGCTTTTCTGCCTATCATTCGGAAAGATATATGCGGAGACATACACAACTTTTAATGAGTTTCCACTTAAGATCGAGGAGATTTAGTTAGTATCACTTCTACTTTTACGCACCATAAAAAGCTACCATGACATACAATGACTGTTCTAAAGTCTTTTAGGCCTAATAACTTCATTAGTTAAGCACACAATCAGTTTGTCTATCACTTTCCAAGGTTGGATCAATTTTCTTTTAAACATAGTAAAGAAACTTCTTACGAAGTAGTAGACTTGAAAAATTATTTCATCTCCCAAAAAAAAAATTTAACTTCTATCGCCCCGATCAAGTCGAAGTCTTCAGGTAAACGGCTATCCTGAAGATCCAATGGATCAGCTGGACCGACCACATACGAGTATGTGTCCTTCTAACTAAGTATGAACGACTAATTTTCAGCGAAAGAATAAAAACACTTCATAAACCGCCCCGGTCACTTTCAGTCATCTGGTTAATGGCTATCCTCATACTCTACAGGTAGAAATGAGGACTAAACATATCCGAAGATATGTCCTTCAAACTGAAGCAACCGACATAATTCTAAGCGACAGTGAGGTTTTTTTTTTTTTTTTTTTTTTTAAACAAAAACGAAAAAGAAGGTTACTCGGGATTGATCATCCCATTTAGCTCAACAAGGTTTTGAAAACGAGTTTTGTCGAACGCTTTAGTAAACAAATCAGCGAAATTATTTAACGAATCAACCTTTTCGAGCACTATCAATATCTTCTCAGCACAATCCCGTATAAAATGAAGACGGATGTCAATGTGTTTAGTTTTGCTATGCTTTATGGGATTGTTAGTTACTGAGATAGCAGCAGTGTTATCAATGCAAATAGGAGTATGAGTGAAATTCAGACCGTAATCGCGCAATTGCTGTTGTATCCAAAGAACCTGGTAGCAGCAGTTTGATGCTGCCATGTATTCTGCTTCACCGGTAGAAACGGCGACTGAGGTCTGCTTCTTGCACTGCCATGACACTAATCTGCCTCTAAGAAACTGACATCCACCTGTTGTTGACTTCCGATTCTGATTGCATCCTTTATAATCAGAATCTGTGTAGGCGACTAACTCCAAGTCTCCTCCTTTCGTGTACCACAACCCTAGCTTAGGCTTGCCTTTGAGATATCGCAATATCCTCTTCACACCCTTCATGTGAGATTCCTTTGGGTTTGCCTGAAAGCGAGCACAAAGACAAACTGCAAACATAATATCAGGTCTAGATGCAGTTAAGTACATTAAAGAACCTATGATTGCCCGATATTGGGTGGGGTCCACGTCTGCATCACTGTCTGAATCAGCACCCAGTTTATGGTTGACGCAAACTGGAGTATCAAATGGAGTGCTGTCCTCCATCTTGAAGCGTTTGAGAACGTCTTGGATATATTTAGTCTGATGAATGAACATCCCGTCTTTCTTCTGATCAACCTGTAGTCCTAAAAAGAAAGTTAGTTCACCCATAGCACTCATTTCAAACCTCTTTTTCATGACGGCTTCAAATTCCTGACACATGGCGACTTTTGATGCAGCAAAGATGATGTCGTCCACGTAGACTTGCACCAGAAGAAAGTCGCTTCCTTTTCTCTTAACGAACAGTGTGCTATCGATCTTTCCCCTTTCAAATTCATTGTCAAGCAAGTAATCGGATAGAGTTGCGTACCAGGCACGAGGGGCCTGATGTAGCCCATACAGCGCTTTACTTAGCTTGTACACGTGATCAGGAAAGTCTGGGTCAGGAAAACCCGGAGGTTGCTCAACGTACACAACCTCATCGACTTTACCATTAAGAAACACACTTTTCACGTCTAACTGGAACACCTTCATCTCCTTGTGTGCAGCAAATGCCAAAAACAATCGAATCGCTTCCAATCTCGCTACAGGAGCAAACACTTCATTGTAGTCGATCCCTTCTTGCTGATTAATACCTTTTACAACCAGCCTCGCCTTGTTCCTGATAATTATCCCTTTTTCATCTCTCTTGCATTTGAAAAACCATTTTGTGCCAATCACATGCACATTTTTCGGTTTTGCAACCAAATTCCATACCTCCATCTTCTTGAACTGGGCTAACTCTTATTGCATGGCTTCGACCCACGAGCTGTCCTTGAGAGCCATTTGATAGTTCTTTGGTTCAATCTGGCTGATGAAGCAGGTGTACAAGCATTCGTTAATGATGCCTGTATCTTTAATGCTTGTGTAAACACAAGTGTGCTCATTCAAGCTTCGTCTTATTTGTACACCGTTGGACAGATCACCTATCACGTTCTCCAAAGGGTGATTTTTGTGAACACTCGTAGTCGGAACCGAACTGACTTGCAGATTGTCTTCCAGGTTCGAAGGTAGCTCATCAATGGGTGATTGTTGTTGAGAATGAAACGGATTGAAGAATTCCTCTCCTGTAGAGGCAGCAGGGGTATCGACAGCATTTGACGAGGAAGGTTGACATTCATCGTACTGCGGTCGTTGCACAAAATTTTCTTCCTCATCATAAAGCATCTTCGTAGCAATTCTCTCATCAATTTCTGCACAATCCAATTAAGGCAAATTAAAAGATTTAAAAAGCCTATCATAGTCGAAAGCCCAGCGGGTCCCATGCTTGGTTTTGGTGATTTGTAACTTGTGATGTCAGTGTTACACACCACCTCAACCTTGCTGGTCGATAGATTAAAGACACGTCTGTTGGGGGTCCCAACAACATATCCGACTAAAATACCTTCGTCGGCTATCTCACCAAATTTTGAGTTCGTCTTTAATATCGAACACGGGGACCCGAATGGTTCGAGACCACTCAAGTTAGGCTTTCTACCATGCATAAGTTCATAACATGTTTTATTCAATCTTTTACCAGTTAAAACTCTATTAAGGATATAACAGGCTCTAGCAACAGCTTCAGCCCAGAACACCACAGGAAGTTTAGAATCAGCCAGCATGGTTCAGGCTCCTTCAATTAGCGTTCTGTTCTTCCTCTCAGCCACCCCATTTTGTTGCGGAGTATACGGAGCGTTGTACTGGTGGTCTATCCCTTTCTGTAAGCAGAATATCTCCATCTGATAGTTTTTGAACTCTGTCCCATTGTCAGTCCTGATGTATTTAACCTTTTTCCCCATAATATTCTCAACCTTGGTAATCAAATTCATTACCAACTGAACCGTTTCATCCTTTGTCTTCAGGAAATATACCCAAGAATATCGAGAGAAATCATCAGTTATCACCAAGCAGTATGATGTTCCACCTAGGCTTTTTACATTCACGGTTCCGAAAATATCCATGTGAAGTAGGTCTAGGGTACTGACTATTGAATTAACCTTCTTGGTGTGATGAGATTTCTTTTGTCGCTTTCCCTTTTTGCACGATAAGCATTGGTCTTCAAAGTTGAAATTTTTCAAGGGAACACCCAGCACCAGCCCAATCTTGACAATGTAGTTCATTTTTCGAAGATGACTATGCCCCATTCTTCGATGCCATAACTCGGACTCCGATTCAGTTGC
Organism: Bidens hawaiensis; assembly: GCF_021521415.1. Lineage (NCBI taxonomy): Eukaryota > Viridiplantae > Streptophyta > Magnoliopsida > Asterales > Asteraceae > Bidens > Bidens hawaiensis. The sequence continues at coordinate 419,054 of NW_027491074.1, read as the reverse complement.
TTTTGACAGAAGACATGATTCTACTGTTGCCATCTCAGTCGACCTCATGTCCATAACATATGTATTCTTTTCCCTTGGAGCCTTCATTACTATCCATTCCTCTGGTATCTTGAAACCAGGATACAATACGATCGCTTCATTTTTGGTAAAGTGCACAGTGTAATCTTTGTCACAGATCTGAGATACACTCAGCAGATTATGCTTCAGCTCTTCAACGAAATTCACTTTTTCTAACTTCATTTTACCATTAGTCACCGTCCCAATTCCAGTAATTCTTCCACCACTCTCTCCAGCAAAACATACTCTACCTCCCTGAACAGGTTTCATTCGTGTAACAAATTCTTGTTACCCGTCATGTGCCTGGAACAGCCGCTATCCACAACCCATAGATTGTTTGCAGCCCTGTTCAACTGTTCCTGCACGATTAAAGCAAAGGATTAAAATCTGGGGACCCAAGACCTATTGGTCTTGGGTCGATTAAATCTGTTAAAAGGCATCCCGTACTTTGGCTATCCAAAGTTAGTATTAGAATGATTTCTGTAAGTCCTAAAATGATACCTTCTAGTAGATTGACTCTGAGGCCATCCAAACCTTCGTGAATTAAATGAATTATTACTAATGATTTGGTTGTTAACAGGGAAAAACTGAGATCGACTTCTTTGAAAACCTGGATTAGTCCAATATCTGAACTTTGATGAGTTTTCATTTTTACCATTATAGTAATTACTGTTAGTTCTACTCTCAGTTTTCGAAGGCCTCATACCTCTGAATCTCTGATTCAGAGGGCAATCAGCAATCAGGTGTCCTATTTGATTGCATCTGAAACAGCTCTTGTGTTCAACTTTCGTCTCAACAGTTGTTTTAGATGTTGAGGTTGCATTACTGCCCGTTTGTCTAACATATGGTGGGACATACGGGTTTAGTGGAGAATTCTTTTCAATTGGTTTATGTTCCTCTCCACGTTTTAGTAACACAGCCTCTTGAAATACTGAACCCCATCATACATGTTTTGACGGATATTAACACGATCAAGTTGAATATGACTACGTTAAAACAAGTTTGAAAAGCGGGTGTTAGATGTTTGAAAGAACGGGGTCGTGAATCGGGTTGAAACGATCTCTGATTAACGTCATGACATAGATTATAAGATATGACGACACTACACACCTATAAATCGGATTGGTATTTGTCAAAGATAACAAAGATTGAATCGAAAAATAACTTCGCCGAGGTTACTGGAAGATAAGTTCGCTGGGTTTGAAAATAATGATGAGTCTGACCAATAATGTCTTTATATAGGGTCAAAGATGAACAGGCGAAGTTGGGGCTAACTTCGCTTACCCCTTAAGTTCGCCTGTTATATTAACTTCGCTTGATAACCATGTTACAAAACAGACCCTCTAATTTGAACATTATGCTTTTAACTTTTAAACCTTCCTTTAAAAAGTAGAATGTTACGATCAAAGACCAAGTAACCAGATATAAAGACATAAAACGACATAAGTAGAATAAAACTTAGAAATAAAGTACACGGGATCAAATTTCAGTCTCGACAGGGACTACCACGTTTTAGAAAAGATCCGAACAGGAATCATACTAATTAAGTGACTGTCACATAGATCCATGTTCAGCTGTATTATGACATAAAGAAACAGGTTGTAAGCAGGTAAATAACTTAGAATGGTTTTCATCGCTTCTGTGATACGGGTTAGGTTCAATTAAGCTCAAAATATAAATGGGCAACACCTCAGAGATTATGATGTCTCCTATCTATTCTCAAAGCGTATTTGGCTTTCCCCAAGTCACCCCGATTTGACCTCGACCTGTAGTGTCTGATTAAATAGTAAGTACACGTCGATCAATAGAGTCTTGATCCCGTTCTCTATCTTGCACCTTGATTGAGAAGTATTAACATTATAAGCTCTAGAATGTCTAAATAACACATAATTTTTTTTTTTTTAATAAATATTTACACAGTTTCAGAGTAGTAAACAACTGCAAGTCCCGAATCTGGATCACTGCAGTTTCTTGATACGCTATCTTCACGGGAATCAGAACACTCATGGGCTCGTGTATGACTGGGTTATCGCTTTTCTGCCTATCATTCGGAAAGACATATGCGGAGACATACACAACTCTTAATGAGTTTCCACTTAAGATCGAGGAGATTTAGTTAGTATCACTTCTACTTTTACGCACCATAAAAAGCTACCATGACATACAATGACTGTTCTAAAGTCTTTTAGGCCTAATAACTTCACTAGTTAAGCACACAAAATAAGTTTGTCTATCACTTTCCAAGGTTGGATCAATTTTCTTTTAAACATAGTAAAGAAACTTCTTACGAAGTAGTAGACTTGAAAAATTATTTCATTTCCCAAAAAAAAATTTAACCTCTATCGCCCCGATCAAGTCGAAGTCTTCAGGTAAACGGCTATCCTGAAGATCCAATGGATCAGTTGGACCGACCACATACGAGTATGTGTCCTTCTAACTAAGTATGAACGACTAATTTTCAGCGAAAGAATAAAAACACATCATAAACCGCCCCGGTCACTTTCAGTCATCTGGTTAATGGCTATCCTCATACTCTACAGGTAGAAATGAGGACCAAACATATCCGAAGATATGTCCTTCAAACTGAAGCAACCGACATAATTCTAAGCGATAGTGAGGTTTTTTTTTTTTTTTTTTTTTTTTTTTTAACAAAAACGAAAAAGACGGTAACTCGGGATTGATCATCCCATGTTGGTACATGATGTCAGTAGTTCAGTGTCTAGTGTCTGTAATCGAGTTAGTAATGTTTTGTATTTGAATTAAGCGAAGTTCTCACAAGTTCGCTGATATAGGCGAACTTGTTAGACAAGCGAAGTTAGTGACAACTTCGCCTAAACATGCTAGGCGAAGTTGTCGTCTTATATATAGTATAGGTTACGGCAGAATCATTAAGTTTGAGTTTTCAGTTTACGAGTTATTCAGTTTCGTGTAATCGGTGATCAGTGAATCACGTGTTTCCAGTTGCAATACAACGTGTCTTTGTTTATTGTAACGTGTGTTTGATTGTGTTAACGTGTATCGTCTTCTACGCTCGTATCGTCTTACGTAGGGATTCCGCACCTTCGTAGAACGAGATATTCCGTGTAGATCCGGCTGGGAACCTACAATTGGTATCAGAGCTTTTGCTCGTGATTGTGTGGTTCGGGATTATCACGCGGGTGTAGAAATCGTTCCGTTCGACTATTCGCGGGACGAGTTTAACGAGTTTTTGTGTCCTACTCACCTCCCACTATCATAAACAACCCATTACACCTTCGCATACCTCGCAAAACATCAAAATCAAACCTGCAAAATCATCGTGTTCATCAGGCGAAGTTGCCGCTACTGTTTGTAGGGTTTAGGCGAAGATATAAGGTTAAGCGAAGTTATCCACAACTTCGCCTACCTCACAAGTTCGCTTATCTCAAGCGAAGTTATCCACAACTTCGCCAAATCAGGCGAATTAAAAAAAAGGAGAGCGAAGTTACGAATTCAAGCGAAGATAAGACTTAAGCGAAGTTAACTTTAACTTCGCCTACAGTATTGTTAAGAATAAAATTTTTATTTTTTCGGGTTTCTTTGTGTTTTCGTTTCGTAAAAGATGACATCTTTAAATATTACGGAACTGGTGAAGATGGAAGTGGAAGCGGGTTCAGCTACTAAGGCACCGAAAATGCTTAAGGGTACCGATTTCGTGGCGTGGAAAGATCGGTTTGAGCAGTACGTTAAATATCAAGATGCTAAGATGTGGGTGTGCATTCAAGATGGATACATTCCACCAACTGCTTTGTATGAGGGTCGTGAACAGATTAAGAAATACAACAAGATGGAAGAGGAAGAAAAGCTCATGCTGCGATAACAATGGCTCTTCCACAAGAGATTCTTCATACCTTCAGGAAGTATAAAACCGCCAGAGAGCTATGGGAAGCACTTTAAAACCGATTTGAAGGTAATGTGGGGATACGTGCATCCAAGATTAAACTACTCAAAACCCAATTCTCGGTGTTCAAGTACTTGAAGAATGAATCACTTGACGATATCATTACGAGATATTATCATCTGATGACCGAACTCAGCAATTATTCCATTGCTTACAAAGAAGAGGAAATCGTAGAAAAGCTTCTTGATGCTCTCCCACCAAAATGGGAGATGTACACTGTCTTGATGAGAGAAGATAAAGAGTTTGCCGACTATGACTTGGAAACAGCAGTCAACAAACTACGAACTTTTGAACATAACATGGTTCGAAAAGAGACACCAACTGATCAGGTTCAGGATCCGGGAATGTATGGTACAAAAGTTAATTCAAGTTCAAGTTTGAAGTCTGAATCGTCTGCTTATTACTCAAAGGGAGACTCGGTCGCTAACTCAACACATGAAGGTCATGTATCTCTCAACATGAATGGTGATGTGTGTTTTGTAGCTGGTGGAACAAATGCTTCTAAACCTCAAGCAACCAAGGGTAGTTTTTCCTCAAGTGTTCCGAACAACAACTACTCTCAGATGCCCATGAGTGTTAAATCTGCTGAACAGCAGTTTGCTCTCTATGCATCTTTCAATGCTTCGTACGAAAATTACATTAAAAGTAAGATTGTTGATCCTGCAACGTTAGACGAAGACTATGATCAGATCGATGCTGATGATCTGGAAGAGATGGATCTGCAGTGGCAGCTGGCGATGATTGTGAGAAGGGTTAAAAGGTTTATGAAGAAAACTGGTAGAAAGTTTGTTGGTGAAAGACCAGGTTTTGATAAGTCAAAGGTTCGGTGTTACAACTGTCAACAGAATGGCCACTTTGCTAAAGAATGCACAAATGACAGAGTTGAACGTAGTCAGAATAGGTCTACACAACAGAGTGGTGGAAGTAGTGAGAATAGGGCCATGATATCCAGACAGAACGGGGAATACAATTGGAATCTGCATGTTGAGGAAGTGTTCGAACAGGCCAATTTGGCGAACATCGAAACTGCAGGAAGTGAGAAACTAACTGGAGAAAATCAAGCTTACATGGCAGAAGTGACAGATCAGCTCTCCGAGGTAAGTACTAAACTCCCTTGTACGAAATGTGAAAATCTGTCTGAACAATTGAAAACAATAACTGATCAGTTTGTTAGTTTGGATGCTCAATTTAAAACATTAAAAGAAGATCATCATTACACTAAAGCTAGAGAAAATAGTTACAAGGTAAAAATAAAAGCTAGTGAGAAAGATATCAGAAGTCTTAAAGCCAGTCTAGCTTAAAAAATACAAGTAATTGATCTTAGCTATGAATTATTAGAAGAGAAAACCAAACTAATAGCTGAAAGGGATAAAGAGATAGCTGATCACCAGGTGAAAGTGGTGAAACTAAACAGAAAGCTTGAGGAATTTAGAAATTCCTCTGCTATACTTGATCACCTCGTAAGTGATCAACGTTCCCCAGTTAAAAGGGGAGGAATTGGATATAATGAAGTTCCACCACCTTATAATCATAACTACACTTATGATCCTAGTAATCAGAAATCCGTTGATGTTGAAATTGGTCAGACAGTTCCTGTTAAGGTTACTATTAAAAATCCAGAAAATTAGAGTATTGTGTGTTCAGTTCAAGTAGCTAGAGAGAAACAGAGAGGCAGAGTCGTGTGGGACGGCCCGAGGTAGAGCTGTTAGGACATGAAATGTCACATGTATGTCCCCAGTTCTATCAGGTTGGTTCAACAAGAAACCAACGATCATGAAACCAAGTTAACGTACTGAAAATGTCAAACGAAGCTGATTCGATCGAATCAGTCACTGATTCGATCGAACCAGATCTCATTCGATCGAATGGGTATCTCATTCGATCGAACCATTTTTCGATATATAAACGTTACTTAGGAAATTTCACAGAGGCTTTTTCAACACAACTCACACTCACGTAAATCAGAGAAGCAGCAGCCTCCAGAAACACTCTCGAGCGTTCTTCGTGTTCTTGGTCGTTTCCTCCAATCCTAGGCGTCAAACACCTTTAGGAATCGTACCTACGTGCTCGTTGATCACCACCGAATCGCCGTGTTAGAGGATTCCGCACTCTAACACGTTGCCCCGTGAATCGTTGGGAAACCGAGTCCCGAACCGGTCCTACAAAGTGGTATCAGAGCTTCAGGTTCTTGATTCACGAAAGATTCGTGGTGATATTCGTGTTTTTCTTGTCAAAAACATATATTTTGCTTGAAAAATTTTCGAAAACAAGTGTTTTTGTTCTTGGTGTTCTTAGTGTTCTTATCAAAAACTCATAAAAAGTCAAATATTTTGGTTTTTGATCTCAAAATTTGGTGTTAAAAGTGTTGGTTTATTGATTTTCAATCAATTTTAATCATCTGTGTTCGTTTTACACGTCTAAATCCTAAATGTTTGCTCTTAAAATTTCGGATTTTATCAAGAACATTCAAAGTGTTCTTCGTTTTTTAAACGTTTGATCCATTTTTGTGTGTTTGCTTGTTTGTTTAAGTGTTAAAACACTTAAAAGAGTCCTATTTTGCTTCTAAATCGATTAGGATTCGTGTTAGTGATTTTAAAACCAAAAATCTGGTCAAATCTTCTAAGTTTGGAAATTCCGAAAATCCCGATCGAACAAGTCGTATTTTTGGAACTCATTCGATCGAATAAGCCTTCTATTCGATCGAACGAGTTTGAATTTTGACCGAATTAGTTTTTCGCGCCGTGATTTACACCAAGTCCATTCGATCGAATAAATTTATCCATTCGATCGAACCTGCTTCCAGTCGATCGAACAAGTCTCATATTCGATCCTCCCATTCGATCTCCTACTTATTCGACTGCCAGAACCCTTTCGATCGAACCGGACACTCCATCGATCGAACCTGTCAACTCATTCGCTCGAACAAGATCGTATTCGATCGGATAAGCTTCAGAAGACCAGAACTGTGAATCAGTCAGACATTCGATTGAATCAGGACACATTCGATCGAATAAAGAATATATTCGATCGAATCAAGTCACATTCGATTAAAAGGCTAATTTCTCAATACTTAGCAAATTTTCAATTATTTTTCAGTCTTTTCAAGTGAATTTTTTCACTAGAATTGACTGACACTTTTGTTACTAACGTTATTTGTTAAGTGTTTACAGATCAAAGTTTAAAACAAAGAAGCAAACATGTCTGCCAGTTCAAGTGCAAACAAAAGGATCCAATCGATCCTTGAGAGTGATTCAGAATCTGGAAGCTTCAACAAGCCTCCAAAGTTGATGGCACTCAATGAGTTTACTACTTGGAAGACAAGATTCCAGATCCATATCACAGGTGTGAATCCTGGACTATGGGAAGCGGTTCAGACAACGTGGGTGCATCCTACAAACGATGATGGTGAAAGCCTGAGCTACTTTAGGCTGTCAGAAGAACAAAAGATAGCCTTTGATGCTGAGAAGAAAGCCTTCTCTTTACTGTCTCAAGCTCTCTCCAGCGATCTCTTCCATCAATTTAACCAGTTCACAACAGCGTCAACTCTTTGGAACGCACTGGTAGAACGATGCGAAGGATCTGATTCGCTTAGAGAAATTCACGCACGGGAGCTAAAGCGTGAATTTGATTTGTTTGGTCCAGAATCCGGCGAAGACATTGAATCGTTGCTGTCAAGATTCTATCATCTTATGTCAGAGCTAAAGTCCTATAATGTCAAAACAACAGGGACTGAAAAGGTTAGATGTCTCGCTCAAGGACTCCCAACAAGCTGGAACACCTTCCTGACTGTGATGAGAAGAAGTCATCAACTGGAGACGATTCTTCTTTCTGACTTTATAAAAGAAATCAGACAGGAAGATGCTGAATTAAGAGCATCCTCCAGGAAACCCAGAGCAACATCTGACAAGTCGCTGTACATGTCAAATTCACCAATGTCAGATTCAAATGACCATGCTCCAATGAAGACTGCGTTTGTCTCCTCAATGTCAAATCAATCTAAGGGGACCGAAACGAGATCTTCTGCACCACCAACATCAAATTCCGGAAATTCAAGTTCTAACCCCGGACCCAAGTCAACTGAAAAGGCAACGTTAAACACCGAAGGCTTGGGAAAGGTAACGGTGGAAGTTGCCAAAGAACATATGGCAACGTTAGGCACAATAATTGAATCATACAGCTTAATGGTGGCTGGTAAACTTGGCAACAGTCATCTGGACAGCGATGACTATGAACAGCTAGATGAAGACGATATGGAACGCATCGACATAATGTGGGCACTTGGCAGCGCGTTCCGTAGGGCTAGAAAGTGGGCTAAGAAAACAGGCCAAGCCCTTTCAATCAATAATAAATCCAAGTTTGGTTTTGATAAAACCAAAGTTAAATGCTACAACTGTGGCGAACTTGGTCACTTTGCCAAGGAGTGCTCTAAACCAAAGAGGGAAGGTCACCAATATCCCTTCCGAACTACTTCAACTTCATCTACTCCTGCTGTAGCCGCTGCAAATGTCAACAATGAGAGACAACTGGTCCCTCAGAATCAAACAGCAGCAAACAACGCCAACATCAACAATGAAACTGCTCTTGCTGTTCAAGGTGATGAAGGCGAGTCCTGGAACTTCAGCATTAACATGGCTGACATCACCGTTGTGGATGGAGACTCAGAATCTGGGTCTGATGATTCCTCAACTGATGAAGAATACATTGTCGAGGAGCCAGCTACTGAAGTAAATGAAGGAGAGCATGAAGCTGAAGTGTCATCAGTGGAGATTAAGGAGGATCAAGCAAAAGAGTCAAATGTTCCTCAATCATCTCCAAGTTCAACAATTCCTGCAGAAGCTGCTACTGTTGAAGAAGTAAACGAAGTACTGTCAAAAGCAACTTCTGCATCTTTTCTGGAAAGAGCGGGGAATCTTTACTTTGCGTTCATGGCAGAGACGTCAAATGATGCCAAGGTAAGTTCTAACCCGACTACTCCCAAACCAGAAAATACCAAATGTTTAAAATGTGAAATGTCTGAACAAGAAATTCATTCTCTGAAAGAGAGAATTGAAGATCTCGAGGCTTATAAACAAGCAGCCTCAAGATCCTTAATTGAACTGACTGACGCTCTTGCTCAAAACAAGGCTTGGAAGCGGAAAGTGTCTGCTTATAAAGAAAAAGTTGATAGCCTTAAGCGTCAGAACAAGGAATTGGAGATATGTGTTCTAAATCAACAAGACTCTATAAACTTTCATATCAATAAAAATAATGTCTTGAAAAAGGAAATGGAGAACACAAAAGCTGATCTTGAATCATTGACTTTCAAGTTAAAGAGTTACTCCAATTCCTCTTATTTGCTAGAACACATTATCCCCAAGTTCCGGTGCAATAAGGAAAGAGGTGTGGGATATCACAATGTCCCACCCCCAGTGCTGAACCAATTTGTGAACACACCAGGAGCTGTGCCAGAAGATGACTCAAATGTTAAAACACCCGAGGACGCAAAACAAATTTCAAAGTCCAAGGGTAAAGAAGTCATTGACCCGGCTCCTGAGACCAAGCCAAAACCAAATGTTGTTGCCACAGACTTAGGTTCCATAACTAAGTCAGGCCCATCCACATCTAAATCAAAGGCAACAACAAGTAATTCTCAGAAGAACAAGTTTAATCATAAATCTGAGAAAGTGCATGTGGAACATGGTACCCAGTTTGTCAAGGAGGGTAACTTTAATGAAAAACATAATTTTCCAAAACCCCCTCCCAGACAAACTTCACCCCAAAATGTCAAATCCAAGGGGTACTATGGTAACAAACAACAACAAAGTTGTTACTCTCCACCACGTCAAAGGGAGAGAAACTACTATTTCTCATGTGGAGAGGTTGGCCATGTAGCAAGATTCTGCTACAAGTACACGGATCCTAAGCAATACATATCAACTCCGGATCCTAGATATGTCAAGTCAACTCCTATGAGGCGACCGACCGTTGACATTCAAAGTCAAACACGGTCTCACACACCGCGGTCGGTTTCTCCTAGGAAACCTCAGTCAACCTCACCACACAGATCACCGAAGAAACAACAACATCAAAATGTTAAAACAAAAGTTGTTGATTCCTCAAACCCAAGTGTTTCCACTTCAACAAGTGAAAGTCAGTCTTCAACCAGCTATGTCAAACAGGCTAAGAAGAAGACTGACAGTTGGAAACAAATGGAAAACAACACTGTTGATAACAATGTCAAACCAGAAAACAGTGTTAATGAGGGTAAATGGATTGAACTGTTAATTTGTGACGAATATGGAAAACCCAAGACCATAAAGGCTTGGGTTTCCAATGATGTTTAAACCTTTTGCTTTTTGTGTGCAGGTTGCTCTTTATGATCCAAGATTCAACATGTGGATCATCGACTCAGGAGCTTCCAGGCACATGACTGGAAACATGAATCTCCTATCCAGTGTCAGACAGATAAAAGGAGGTGCAGTTTCCTTTGCAGGAACTCAAGGTGGTTAAATCACGGCCCAAGGAATTGTTTCAAATGGGCGAATTTCGTTTGATAAGGTTAATTTCATCAAGGAGTTGGAGAACAACCTGTTGTCGATAAGTCAAATCTGCGACAAGGGTTTCAAAGTTATGTTTGATGACCGAGACTGCCACATCTTGGCTAAGGAATTCACCATTCCTGAAGACAAAGTTTTAATGTCAGCCGCACGCCAGAGTGATCTCTACATTCTGGATATGGCTAAGGCAGAGTCATCGTCTCCAACGGCGACATGTTTTGTGTCCAAGGCATCCGAACGTGATACTGTCATATGGCATAAACGGATGGGTCACATTAATGTCAGGAACATGAATAAGCTTGTGCACAACAGGCTAGTTGAGGGAGTTAATCTGAGAAGTTTCAGTCTCCCTGACTCGTGTGTGAAGTGCAAAGCGGGAAAGCAAGTAAAAAGGTCCCACAAGTCTAAGAGTTTCCACTCGATTGATATACCATTGGAACTCCTTCATATGGATCTTTTTGGCCCAATAAGCGTCAAGAGTATCTCTGGGCACTCATACTGCCCAGTGGTTACTGGTGAATATTCGAGATTCTCTTGGGTGTTTTTCTTGAAAGCAAAGTCCGAGACATTTTGGTGTATAAATCTGCTGGTTACAACTCTTGAGTCACAGTACAATCTGAAGGTTCGGAGAATGCGTTCAGATAACGGGACAGAGTTTAAGAATGCGAATGTTGAAAACTTTTGCAAAGAAAGAGGCATTGTCCAGGAGTTCAGTGCCCCGTACGTTCCACAAATGAACGGGGTTGCTGAAAGGAAAAATCGAACGTTAATCGAGACAGCTAGAACAATGTTAGCAGACTCAGTGTTGCCTGTCATGTTTTGGAGTGAGGCAATTGCCAACGCCTGTTTCACATTGAATCGGGTAGGCATTGTCAAGCGCCACGGCAAGACAAGCTTCGAGCTTCTTCAATGACGGAGGCCTAACTTAGAGCACCTGGAACCATTTGGAGCTCTTTGCACGTTACTTAAAAGGCAAGTCGATAATAAGTTCGAGGAGAAGATCATCAACGGCTATTTTCTGGGTTACAGTGTACCTCTCAAAAGGGTCTTCAACAGATCAACAAAATTAGTTGAAGAATGGTACCATGTCGACGTTCAACGCTACACAGAACCAGCCAAGGGGTCAGGAGAAGACTGGTTGTTTGATTTTGACAAATTGTTCAAGTCATTCAATCTGTATGAGGTTGCTATTCAGATGATGTAGGAGGCGCAAAATGCACCTCCTGATGAATCACAGCAATCTTCACCTCATCCTGGTCCATCATCGTCTTCCTCCACAGAGTCTAGCGAGCAAGTTCAAGAGTCATCCGAATCTGACTCTGAAGATGAATCACCAACAGATGATGTACAATCGGCACCGACACAGGTTACTCCACAACCTTCATCGTCAAATCAAGAAGCGCCAAATGCAGAACAGCCTCTAACGTCTACTTCAGAGGCACCAACCGCTCCAGTTCCTGAGCCGAACTTAACTAACTTGGAACAAAATGTTGTCGTTCCTGACAATCCGGTGGTTAGGACTGAACGTGATCATCCACAAGACAACATTATAGGGGACATTCAACAGGGTGTCAAAACATGTCGACAGCTGAATTTTGGCCTCTACACTGAAATGATGGAGTCAGGATCAGTTGCGCTAAATGCCCATGAATGCTTCTTAGCACAAGAAGAACCCAGCAGCATCACCGATGCGTTGAAAGACGCTAACTGGGTCTCAGCCATGCAAGAAGAACTATTGCAGTTCAAGAGACTTGGTGTGTGGAAGCTGGTGGATCTCCCCAGAGGACAGAAGAAAATTGGCACTAAGTGGGTACTCAAATGTAAACGCGACGATCGGGGAGTGATTGTTCGCAACAAAGCCCGCCTGGTGGTCCAAGGGTTTAGGCAAATCGAAGGCCTAGACTACAATGAAGTGTATGCTCCGGTTGCGCGTTTGGAGGCAATCCGGATGTTCTTGGCGTATGCGTCTTTCAAGAGATTCAAAGTATATCAGATGGACGTCAAGAGTGCCTTTTTGTACGGTCACATCGAAGAGACCGTATATGTGGCACAACCTCCAGGTTTTGAAGACCCAAATCACAAGGACAAAGCCTACCTGCTCAACAAGGCTTTTTACGGTCTTCACCAAGCCCCGAGAGCTTGGTACAAGGAACTATCCAAACTCCTTTTGAACAACGGGTTCAGAAGAGGAACGATCGACTGCACGTTATTTACAAAGGAGAAAGAAGGAGATCTCATTATGGTACAAGTGTACGTGGACGACATCATCTTCGGGTCCACGAATAAAACACTATGCAAGGAGTTTGAACAAGTGATGCAAGAAAAATTTGAAATGAGCTCCATGGGTGAGATGAAGTTCTTCTTAGGACTTCAGGTTGATCAAACAGACTCCGGTGTCTTCATTCACCAGACAAAATACGTCAATGACATCTTGAAACGGTTCGAGATGTTGAGTTCCTCTTCACAGGGAACTCCGTTAGCGGTTAATCACGGGATTAATCCTGACGAGAAGGGTGAATTGATCAATCCAACTCACTATAGAGGGATCATCGGATCTCTAATGTACCTGACTGCTTCTCGGCCGGACATAATGTTTGCTACGTGTCTCTGTGCACGTTACCAGTCAAAGCCGAAGGTCTCCCATCTTATTGCAGTCAAAAGAATTTTGCGTTATCTGAAGGGTACTCCAGATTGGGGTCTTTGGTATCCTCATGATGATAACTTTGATCTACATGCGTATAGTGATTCGGACTATGGTGGTTGTAAACTCGATTACAAATCAACAACAGCAGGATGTCAGTTCTTTGGAAGTCGTTTAGTAACGTGGCAATGCAAAAAGCAGACGTCAGTTTCCACTTCAACAGCTGAGGCGGAATATATAGCGGCTGCCAGTTGCTGTTCTCAAGTTATTTGGATTCAGCAACAGATGCGTGACTACGGTATTGAATGTTCTACTACTCCCATATATCTTGATAATTCTGCTGCAATTTCAATTACCAAAAATCCTGTCCAATTTAGCAAAACGAAGCACATCGAAATTCGATATCACTTCCTTCGTGACTGTTACGAAAAGAAGTTAATCGATGTGGTAAAAATCCCCACTCAGGAACAACGCGCTGATCTCTTCACTAAAGCATTTGACAAACCACGGTTTTTATATTTGCTAGAGATCAACGGCGTTAAACGTCAATCAGATGATGTTCCTGAAGATATCATTTAAATTGTTTTTCATTTTTTCTTTTCTTAAAAATTTGAAAAAAATCCAAAAAGATTTTGCTTTTATAATTTTTAGGGGGAGAAAGGTTTCAAGAAAAACCAAAAACAATATAAAATACAAAAACCCAAAAACATCAAAAATTTTAAAATTTTGAGAAGTTGATCTTGTTACAAGAAAGATGATAGTACACAGACGCTATCATACTGAGACATCAAAAAGATTTTTATTTCTGTATAGCTTATTTTCATTTTCCTTATATTGAAAAAATCCAAAAACATTCAAATAATCAGAAAATGAGAAATTGTATCCAACCTTTGGGAAGTGATGGCACACTGACAGTAGCATGATGTTAAAAAGATATAAAGTGAAAAATTGGTCATGCATAGTACTAATGTGATATATTGGTAGGCTTATCTTACTGAATTGAGTCTGGATTTGACCTATCTAAATCATTTAGATTGTCAGCTATGGGTGTACATCTAAGATAAATTGACGAGACGTCACTGTCTAAAGACCAATATCAATTGAGGATATGTCTTATCACGCGTACACGAATTACCATCGGCCCAAATTGGTTCCCCCAAAACCTAAATTCTTAAAGAATGTTAGATCTTCGTGTTGCAGGTCTGCTTTCATCGAAAGTCCCTTCTAAATCATATGCTTTATGCGTTGATTAAGGAGGAGTATTAAATATCTTATACTCCACCGGCTTTGGAATGATCTCCCTCTGTGATACGTAAGTATCGACCTGGACAGCGCTCTTCTATGCTGGTATATCTAAAGTTATTATCTCCCTCTGTGATACGTAAGTATCGACCTGGACAGCGCTGATAACTTGGATATCTGTATTAAATATCTTATACTCCACCGGTTTTGGAATGATCTCCCTCTGTGATACGTAAGTATCGACCTGGACAGCGCTCTTCCATGCTGGTATATCTAAAGTTATTATCTCCCTCTGTGATACGTAAGTATCGACCTGGACAGCGCTGATAACTTGGATATCTCCTGAAAAAAAAATAAAATAAATGATTTTGGGACAAGTAGATGAATACCGAACACGTATGTGAAAAACATGTCTAATCTACATGAAAACATGATAAAATCATCAAGTTGCTAATTAAATTCGCAAGAATGTGAAAAGCAACAAAATTTGATGAAAAGCGAACAAAGGGGATCCTATAAGCTTATGGTCGTTTGTCAAAAATAAGATGCGCCGATTTGACTGTTCAATATGTTGTGAGGTCCTACATGAGTCAATCAAAAATATGGTGGGACACATAGCTATGATCACAAGCAATTATCATAGAAATATGATTAAAGCAATAATCAAATGGTCATTGACAGACGAGAGGATGTTTGTTTAAGTTTAAATGGACAAATATACCCATAATCGCATCGGTAATATGTATCGACCAAAAGAAATTATAAGAATTGAACTTACTGAGTGCTACAATGTCAGTACTGATCCCATGTTCGGATCTTTCTCACAAAAAGAATGTTCATTATGTCTAGTTTAATATTGTATATTCTTTTATTCAGAAAAATCAAAAACATGTGAAAAATCACGAAAAGTCTCAGTAGATAGTCAAATAAGTCTGTATGATTTCTTATTATAGATCATTCTCAACCAAAAATATTGTACTTTAAATTTTGTACAGTTGCTTATTTCAGTTTGAATATTATAAAAAAAAAAAAAAAAAAAAAATTCAAAAAGATTTTTATTCTGAATTATTTATATTTTTTTATTTTTATTCTGCTTTAATGTTGATGAATAATCATCCAGTGACAGGTAGTCTGATCCCTGTCCCTTCCTGTAAATACTTTGAAAAAAACCAAAAAGATTTTATTTCTATTTATTTTTCATTTTATTTAGTTCTGTTTGTTTGAAAATCGATGAGAAATCATCGTGACAGGTAGTCTGATCTCTGTCTATTCCTACTAAATGTTTATCCAGTGTGTAGGAATGAAAGAAAACTTCATGCAGGTTGCTAAATGTTTATCTGCGCAACTGGCTGTGCATGAAAGAAAGAAGAAGTGGCAAGAAAACCCAAAGATGGTTGTGCCTGATATTTTATGGTTGCTAAATGTTTACTAATGTTTTATGGTCTATATGTTCTGTAGGAACTAAGCTCACATTATCGGAAAATGTCTAAGAAAACTAACCAAGTGTCAAAAGTTTATGTTTTCTTGCAGGTTCAAAGGCACCACGATCGATGGCGGGGAATAAAAAGTTTAAAAGTTTATTTTTTTCAAAGTTTTCCCTCATTCGATCGAATATGTGACTATTCGATCGAGTAAATCGATCGAATGAGCCGATTCGATCGAGTCAGTTGTTGCGAGAATGAGAGTGTTGCGAAGAGACTTATTCGATCGAATAGACTCACAATCGATCGATTGGTCCAATCGAACAAGTCCTGTGAATCGAATGAAATCTCATTCGTACGACTGAATTGCCATTCGCACGAATAGGAATGTTATTCGATCGAATGACATCTCGTTCGATCGAATGAGTCCAGAAACACTATAAATACTCAGACTCATTCGATCGGTCAGAAATGTTCGAAAAAAATTTCCAGAAAATTGCTCTCAAAATCGTTTTCTCGAATCCCTCGTTTTGATCCATACATCTTACTCGGTTTTTCACGTACATCACAAATATGTAAGAATTTTTGGATTATAACCGTGTTTTGATCAAGTTTTTGGTCGTTTTGTTCTCGGAATCGGACATTAGAAAGAAACACACAATAAACTGTTTTTAACCGTTTAAAACTTGTAGTTTAATGTTAATAAATGTTCACAAACTACAATCGATGCTATCTGTGTGTTGTGTATCGTTTAAACGATCGAAAATTTCGATCGGGATTCTTCAAAATCTGGGCTGACGTTTGAATGAGTCGAATCAGTTTTTTCGGTCGAACGAGTCTCTTGTTCGATCGAATGAGACTTATTCGGTCAGTAGTTCGATCGAATCAGAGGTCAAAGGTGAAATCTATCTTATTCGACTGTCTGTGATCGAACTAGATCTCACTCGATCGAATGAGTAGCTCATTCGATCGAATCGTTACTCATTCGATTGAACCAGTCCAGAAAGTTTGAAAATGTTAAACGCATTCAATCTTTTCGATATCTGTTCGTTCTAACACGTTTATGTTTGCAGATAAAATGGCTGAAGTTGCAGAAGTTTTTGTGCCTTTCAAAACATCCATCAAGCACAACATTGTAGCCTTTCTTGACGAAAAGGCAAGCCATGGGAAAGACTTTGCAACTATGATCAAATTTCTGAAACGGTCAAGGATTCACGGACCTATCTCTAGGGTAGTCGAACCCGTCATGTCAGTTCAACAGGAATTCTGGAGGAATGCCACGCACGACAAAACAGTTGTGCCGACGGTAATTCGCTCCACTGTTAGAGGGCACGAAATTGTTATATCTGCCCAAATCCTTAGGGAAGTCTGTGGGTTTGTAGATTCTGATTCAGATCCTACTATGTTACATCCTGCTGGAACCAGAGGCTGTTTTGCCAGAATGAAGTACGACGGTGACCTAAATGCCGGTCTACTCCATAAAGCCAATCTGTGTCCAGAGTTCAAATATCTGGCACACGTGGTGATGCACTGCTTAGGGCCTCAAAGAACAAGTTTTGATAAATTGAGGGAAAGCATGCAGTTTACAATGGCTGCATTAGTGATGAACCGCCCCTACAACTTTTCGCAGATGACCTTCAGCCATATGGTGGAGAATCTTACAATAAAACAAGGGGCGGGTGAGAAGTTTCTACAGTACCCGCGATTTGTGCAAATGATCGTCGATAGTCAAGCTCCGGGTTTACTGAAAGAAAATGAGGGTGATGTGGTGAAACTGGACCACATGAAGAACGAAACCCTCAACCGATTAAAATCATACAAGGACCGCCCCACAAGGCCACCACACAAAAGGTGTTTTGGGCACGTGGCAAATCAGTCTTACAAGGCTCCTCCGAAGAGGAAGTGGAGGAAAGCCGCCAGCGATTCAGACGTCGAGAACTTACCTTATCAGAAAACCAGCGACGAGTCTGACACTGAGGAGGAGGCGGTACCGGCAGACACCAGAACAGATGCCGAAAAAGAGGCTGATTCATTCTTTAACGTTGAGGATCTGGATGCTGGTGATGAAGCAAGTGCATCAGATGTGCACTTTGCTGGTGAGGTTAGGGCCGAGGAGCAACTGGCCTATATAATTGCGGGCGAAGAAAGGCCTGCGAAGAGGCAAAAGAAGAAGGTTACAAGGAAGTATCGTAGTCTATTTTCTGATCTCCCACGTCCTCCACCGTTACAATCAGTTGGGACTTCGTCTGCTGCTCCTCCCGTTCAACAAGCACCGCCACCACCACAGCAACCAGCACCACAATCAGCACCACAACCGACTACTCAACCTCAACCAGAAATGTCTATACCTCCTCAGGTTGCAACAGAACTAGCTGATCTTCACAAGGCAATGATGAAGATGTTCATGTTCAAGACTGAGCAAGAAGAGCTGAATAGACGGCAAGAAGAGCAAAATCGACTGAAAGATGAGCAGATTGCCAAACTTCAAGCCGAAAACGACATGCTCATAATTGAAAACACTCAGCTGAATGCGACTGTCGCCGAACAGGGCTCTTCTATCAAGGAACTACGAGAGTCGAATCTAAGCCTTGAGGCGAAAGTAACAGAACTGAAAGGAGATGTTCTACGTTTGGAAGGTCCAACAAATGTTGATGTGGACACAGACGAACTTGACTCTTCAGATGATGGTGGTGAAGGTACTAAAGAGTGAGTTGAGTGAATGTAGTGAGGATTTAAATGTTAAATCTTGGTAAATGATGATTTTTGTATAAACTCAGTTTCATATGTAATGATATTGTATTTCATGTTTATGATATTACATATGTTTACTTAAAATTGTTGTTACATTGTGTTTGTTTAATCAAACAGGTGATGATAATCCGTTTAATGTCCAACCGCTGCAATCAAAAACAGCAGAAGAATTTTTCACGTTTCTACTGGACAATCCAAATGAGCAGCGAAACTTCGCAAGTGGAGACTTGGAAGAAGGTGAAATTTCTCATAATTTCATAGAAGAAGAATTGGAACAAATGTTTGAGTTATCCAACGTAGAAACAGGCAAGTATCTGGCTTTGCCTCCAACAGAACAAACGTCTTCTTCTGCTGCTACACCTGAATCATCGTCATCTACGGCCACTGATCCCTCACACGTCGATCCCTCTCAATTTGATGACGTTGAAATGGAAGACTTGTCAAAGGAAGAGTATCCTGAATACTATACGTCTCAAAATGACGATCTTCCTAACTTTGCAAGTTTCTTCCAAAATGTAACAGAGGAGGAAATGCAGATGACGATCTTCCTAACTTTGCAAGAAAGCATTCAATGCTATTCTTGAGAAGATAAGATCCAGACAACAAGCGAAGCCGACCATTCCTCATACAACGTCATATAAAATGAAGGGTCGCAGAACTTCAGGAGAAATTATCGCTTGGGCATGTCTGAAGGATCTTAACTGCGTAGCTGTCAAGAGGGAAAGGGGGGTTGAATACTTTCAACGTATTACTGATTTGAAGACCCTTCCTACTCATGATCTGAACCGTCTGAATTATCTTGATCTGCTATACGCCAACTCATCTCCATTTGCCACGTATTATCAAATGTGTTGCGAAAAGAGTACAACACAAAATGGAAGATGATCACACCACAAAGGCCGAAGAGATATCTAAGCAAAAAAAAAGAGATCGATCCGATCACCAACAGGCCAAAAGTTATCTTGAAGTACATGCCACCACTCACAATGAAGAAGATTCCTCTTAGAAAGATGAAGCAGGACTTCTACAAATCATTCAGGCATTGGTACTATGATGGTAAACTGCATGAGGCAGTTATTGTGCTCATTGACAATGGAAATTGGAGCACAATTCGTATTTTTGATCCAATGTGGCTCACAAATTTGTCAAGGGAGGATGTCTATACGTTGTACAAGACAGAGATTCTTTACGCTCCCGAAGACATAGAGCAAGCGTTAACGTACAAAAATGTCATTAGGATTTGCTTTGCCTATGACATACATGCAGGATCAAATTGGAAAGAACAACAGAAGAAGTATGCCCAAGAAACTGAAGATTAATTGTCATGTCTATCGTTTATCTTGTTTCTTATTGTAATTCAAAGTTAAATCTTCTGGTTGTAATTGTTTTGAATTGAATGAAATATGATTTGGAATATTGTGATAGATTATGCTTTAATGTCTATTTTGCAAATCTAATACAATTGTGCTTAAATGTTAATCCAAAATTCCAATTGACAGCGTCTCAGGATATGCGGAACCTATGGTAAGTCTGACTGACTGTACCATTTGGTAAAGAGAGAACTCCATGAAGAAAGGAGTTTGTGGATGCAACGTATGCACCACTAGTTTTGAGAAAAGAGAGAGTGAGATAACTCCAAGGGGGAGTTACGGTCGAGCAAGAGAACTCGATTGGTTACAAGCAAATAGAACTGGCTCCAAGGGGGAGTTTGTTAGGACATGAAATGTCACATGTATGTCCCCAGTTCTATCAGGTTGGTTCAACAAGAAACCAACGATCGTGAAACCAAGTTAACGTACTGAAAATGTCAAACGAAGCTGATTCGATCGAATCAGTCACTGATTTGATCGAACCAGATCTCATTCGATCGAATGGGTATCTCTTTCGATCGAACCAGTTTTCGATATATAAACGTTACTTAGGAAATTTCACAGAGGCTTTTCAACACAACTCACATTCACGAAAATCAGAGAAGCAGCAGCCTCCAGAAACACTCTCGAGCGTTCTTCGTGTTCTTGGTCGTTTCCTCCAATCCTAGGCGTCAAACACGTTTAGGAATCGTACCTACGTGCCCGTTGATCACCACCGAATCGCCGTGTTAGAGGATTCCGCACTCTAACACGTTGCCCCGTGAATCGTTGGGAAACCGAGTCCCGAACCGGTCCTACAAGAGCTCACCTCGGGTCGGCCGTGTCTTTGTTTTTGTTCGTTTTGTAACATGGTTTGGTTATAATATAAATGATCTGCAGATGTGTTTATCCCATTCGTGTGTTTGTTCGTGCATGTGTTTGTGTGTAATTGTGTTCTTCGTCTTCTACACCATTAAACGAGTCTAGGAGGATTCCGCACTCCTAGACCTCGTGCGGATCTCGTATCGATCGGCGACGCCCCAGGAGGACTTACAATTGGTATCAGAGCCGGATCTACACGGAATATCTCGTTCTACGTAGGTGCGGAATCCCTACGTAAGACGATACGAGCGTAGAAGACGATACACGTTAACACGATCAAACACACGTTACAATAAACAAAGACACGTTGTATTGCAACTGGAAACACGTGATTCACTGATCACCGATTACACGAAACTGAATAACTCGTAAACTGAAAACTCAAACTTAATGATTCTGCCGTAACCTAGAATATATATAAGACGACAACTTCGCCTAGCATGTTTAGGCGAAGTTGTCACTAACTTCGCTTGTCTAACAAGTTCGCCTATATCAGCGAACTTGTGAGAACTTCGCTTAATTCAAATACAAAACATTACTAACTCGATTACAGACACTAGACACTGAACTACTGACATCATGTACCAACAGACTCCCCCTTGGCAGTAGCTTCATATCTCTATCTTCAAGCACGTGTCTTGTAATATTCAACAATCTTGTAGCTTTCATCTTCAAGCATGAACTCCTTCTCGTACACACACCGAAACAACTCTTTGATATTTCTTCGCCTCTTCTTTCCAAGCAGGAATATAAAATATCTTTTTCTCGTTCAGCACCTGCAGATCAGCTTGAGACAAATTCACCAAGTGCATTGGATCATACACTCTCAGCAACTCTTGTTCATCTTCATCCTCCATTACTGCTTCAGCTGTTTCACAATCAACATACCACCACTTCAGATCTTTGAGCACATCCTTGGGCAATTGTTTCATCGGCACTTCTTTTAGACACCGAATCGGCTTATACTTCATGATCATCCAAGGCTTGCCATCTGCTCTCATTCCTCTATCTTTGTCTTCAATAAGTTTTCCTTTCTGTGGTTTCAACAGCTCGAACTTTTTCTCCTTTATACTTTCCTTCCAAAACAATCTTCCCAATGACTCTAGCCATGTTATCATCACTCCTGTTTATTAGTCCCAATCTGGCTAAGTCATTCACTTCACATTCAGGCAACGTATTCAACGATGTCAACAGCCTCTTGAAGTACTGAACACCATCATACCTCTTAATCACAAAGAGCCTCAACTGCTCATCATATATCAAGCATATATTCCTCTTTTTCGATTAAGCATAACCCCTGATGTTGTAACTTTTCTTGAACATAGTAGGGACCGCCGGTTTCTTTGTCTTTACAAACCACTGAGCGTAGCCTTCTTTCCATCTTGCCTGCTCTTCCCATTCCGTCTCATCGCTTCCCATATCTTAACCCATATCTGCCTTATCAACTTCCGGAATCTCGTGCTCAACATTCTCTTCTACAATCTCTCCCTCTTCAATCTCACTATCAATAACAATCTCTGCCCCAATCTTCTCTATCTCTTCAACCGGTAACACATCGTCATCACCTGTAACATCATCATCCATCATCTCAGCATCCACGACCACCACCTCATCACCCCCTGAACCGCCAGCTGCACTCGTTGACTCCCCCTGAGATGTGGAAGTCCCAAGAGCTTGTTCAGTTATTGGCAACTCTCCACCTGCACCTTTCGATGCATTGGGATCATCGTCTCGATCATTACGCTTCTTAGTCCTCAGCTCATCACCCTTACAGCTCGTCTCCCCCAGAGATGCCAAGAACAGTTTCAAAGCATCAATTATTTTACCATGTTCGATCAGCAGGGACGACTGTATCTGATTCTCTGCAACGAGGCGCTGAATAGCATGGGTCTGGATAAGATTTACCCTTGATTGTTCTGCCACGACCCTTTCAAGCGCTGCTATTCGTTCCGAGTCGGATAAGGTTGCATCGAAATCAAACCTCAGATGTGATATATCTTGAGTGTACAGAGGAGGGATTATCAATGTAACCGGCACCTCAGAAGTAGGTGAAAACGTAACCGCAGGTGGTATCGTAACCGACAACCCTGCAGTAGCTACAACTCTCGACTCAATAAATCTTGCCACGACCACCGTTGGAGTAAGAGTTGGAGGTGGCAAAGATACAATCTCCGGAGCCGAGAGCTTGAATGTAGTGGGTGGGAGGCCGAATGAAGATGAGGTAGCCACCACGGGAACATCCGTGGCGCTTGGTCCTGTAACTGGTAATGATGAAGGAACTATAGTCATACCAGACAGTGCGGGTGGAGTGAAACGAACCACCCTTGAGCTCTCACCATCTCCCGAACCTGCACATGTCCTCTCCCTTCTTGATCTGTGAACCAACTGATGTAAGTCTTCCTCAAAGTCCGACTCACTGTCATCGTCGTCTCTAGAACCAATTGTAGGTTCCCAGCCTGATCTACACGGAATATCTCGTTCTACGTAGGTGCGGAATCCCTACGTAAGACGATACGAGCGTAGAAGACGATACACGTTAACACAATCAAACACACGTTACAATAAACAAAGACACGTTGTATTGCAACTGGAAACACGTGATTCACTGATCACCGATTACACGAAACTGAATAACTCGTAAACTGAAAACTCAAACTTAATGATTCTGCCGTAACCTAGACTATATATAAGACGACAACTTCGCCTAGCATGTTTAGGCGAAGTTGTCACTAACTTCGCTTGTCTAACAAGTTCGCCTATATCAGCGAACTTGTGAGAACTTCGCTTAATTCAAATACAAAACATTACTAACTCGATTACAGACACTACACACTGAACTACTGACATCATGTACCATCATCCCATTTAGCTCAACAAGGTTTTGAAAACGAGTTTTGTCGAACGCTTTAGTAAACAAATCAGCGAAATTATCTAACGAATCAACCTTTTCGAGCACTATCAATTTCTTCTCAGCACAATCCCGTATAAAATGATGACGGATGTCAATGTGTTTAGTTTTGCTATGCTTTACGGGATTGTTAGTTACTGAGATAGCAGCAGTGTTATCAATGCAAATAGGAGTATGAGTGAAATTCAGACCGTAATCGCGCAATTGCAGTTGTATCCAAAGAACCTAGGAGCAGCAGTTCGATGCTGCCATGTATTCTGCTTCACAGGTAGAAATGGCGACTGAGGTCTGCTTCTTGCACTGCCATGACACTTCTGCCTCCAAGAAACTGACATCCACCTGTTGTTGACTTCCGATTCTGATTGCATCCTCCATAATCAGAATCTGTGTAGGCGACTAACTCCAAGTCTCCTCCTTTCGTGTACCACAACCCTAGCTTAGGCTTGCCTTTGAGATATCGCAATATCCTCTTCACACCCTTCATGTGAGATTCCTTTGGGTTTGCCTGAAAGCGAGCACAAAGACAAACTGCAAACATAATATCAGGTCTAGATGCAGTTAAGTACATTAAAGAACCTACGATTGCCCGATATTAGGTGGGGTCCACGTCTGCATCACTGTCTGAATCAGCATCCAGTTTATGGTTGACGTAAACTGGAGTATCAAATAGAGTGCTGTCCTCCATCTTGAAGCGTTTGAGAACGTCTTGGACATATTTAGTCTGATGAATGAACATCCCATCTTTCTTCTGATCAACCTGCAGTCCTAAAAAGAAAGTTAGTTCACCCATAGCACTCATTTCAAACCTCTTTTTCATGACAGCTTCAAATTCCTGACACATGGCGACTTTTGATGCAGAAAAGATGATGTCGTCCACGTAGACTTGCACCAGAAGAAAGTCGCTTCCTTTTATCTTAACGAACAGTGTGCTATCGATCTTTCCCTTTTCAAATTCATTATCAAGCAAGTAATCGGATAGAGTTGCGTACCAGGCACGAGGGGCCTGATGTAGCCCATATAGCGCTTTACTTAGCTTGTACACGTGATCAGGAAAGTCTGGGTCAGGAAAACCCGGAGGTTGCTCAACGTACACAACCTCATCGACTTTACTGTTAAGAAACGCACTTTTCACGTCTAACTGGAACACCTTCATCTCCTTGTGTGCAGCAAATGCCAAAAACAATCGAATCGCTTCCAATCTCGCTACAGGAGCAAACACTTCATTGTAGTCGATCCCTTCTTGTTGATTAAAACCTTTTACAACCAGCCTCGCCTTGTTCCTGATAATTATCCCTTTTTCATCTCTCTTGCATTTGAAAACCCATTTTGTGCCAATCGCATGCACATTTTTCGGTTTTGCAACCAAATTCCATACCTCCATCTTCTTGAACTGGGCTAACTCTTTTTGCATGGCTTCGACCCACGAGCTGTCCTTGAGAGCCATTTGATAGTTCTTTGGTTCAATGTGGCTGATGAAGCAGGTGTACAAGCATTCGTTAATGATGCCTGTATCTTTAATGCTTGTGTAAACACAAGTGTGCTCATTCAAGCTTCGTCTTGTTTGTACACCGTCGGACAGATCACCTATCACGTTCTCCAAAGGATGATTTTTATGAACACTCGTAGTCGGAACCGAACTGACTTGCAGATTGTCTTCCAGGTTCGAAGGTAGTTCATCAATGGGTGATTGTTGTTGAGAATGAAACGGATTGAAGAATTCCTCTTCTGTAGAGGCAGCAGGAGTATCGACAACATTTGACGAGGAAGGTTGACATTCATCTTACTGCGGTCATTGCACAAAATTTTCTTCCTCATCATAAAGCATCTTCGTAGCAATTCTCTCATCAACTTCTGCAAAATCCAAGTAAGGCAAATTAAATGATTTAAAAAGCCTATCATAATCGAAAGCCCCAGCGGGTCCCGTGCTTGGTTTTGGTGATTTGTAACTTGTGATGTCAGTGTTACACACCACCTCAACCTTGCTGGTCGATAGATTAAAGACTCGTCAGTTGGGGGTCCCAACAACATATCCGACTAAAATACCTTCGTCGGCTATTTCACCAAATTTTGAGTTCGTCTTTAATATCGAACACGGGGACCCGAATGGTTCGAGACCACTCAAGTTAGGCTTTCTACCATGCATAAGTTCATAACATGTTTTATTCAATCTTTTAACAGTTAAAACTCTATTAAGGATATAACAGGCTGTAGCAACAGCTTCAGCCCAGAACACCACAGGAAGTTTAGAATCAGCCAGCATGGTTCTGGCTCTTTCAATTAGCTTTCTGTTCTTCCTCTCAGCCACCCCATTTTGTTGCGGAGTATACGGAGCGCTGTACTGGTGGTCTATCCCTTTCTGTAAGCAGAATATCTCCATCTGATAGTTTTTGAACTCTGTCCCATTGTCAGTCCTGATGTATTTAACCTTTTTCCCCATAATATTCTCAACCTTGGTAATCAAATTCATTATCAACTGAACCGTTTCATCCTTTGTCTTCAGGAAATATACCCAAGAATATCGGGAGAAATCATCAGTTATCACCAAGCAGTATGATGTTCCACCTAGGCTTTTTACATTCACGGGACCGAAGAGATCCATGTGAAGTAGGTCTAGGGTACTGACTATTGAATTAACCTTCTTGGTGTGATGAGATTTCTTGAGTTGCTTTCCCTTTTTGCACGATAAGCATTGGTATTCAAAGTTGAAATTTTTCAAGGGAACACCCAGCACCAGCCCAATCTTGACAATGTAGTTCATTTTTCGAAGATGACTATGCCCCATTCTTCGATGCCATAACTCGGACTCCGATTCAGTTGCTTTTGACAGAAGACATGATTCTACTGTTGCCATCTCAGTCGACCTCATGTCCATAACATATGTATTCTTTTCCCTTGGAGCCTTCATTACTATCCATTCCCCTGGTATCTTGAAACTATGATACAGTACGATCACTTCATTTTTGGTAAAGTGCACAGTGTAATCTTTGTCACAGATCTGAGATACACTCAGCAGATTATTCTTCAGCTCTTCAACGAAATTCACTTTTTCTATCTTCATTTTACCATTAGTCACCGTCCCAATTCCAGTAATTCTTCCACCACTCTCTCCAGCAAAACTTACTCTACCTCCCTGAACAGGTTTCCATTCGTGTAACAAATTCTTGTTACCCGTCATGTGCCGGGAACAACCACTATCCACAACCCATAGATTGTTTGCTGCCCTATTAAAATCTGGGGATTAAAATCTGTTCCTGCACGATTAAAGCAAAGGATTAAAATCTGGGGACCCAAGACCTATTGGTCTTGGGTCGATTAAATCTGTTAAAATGCATCCCGTACTTTGGCTGTCCAAAGTTAGTATTAGAATGATTTCTGTAAGTCCTAAAAGGATACCTTCTAGTAGATTGACTCTGAGGCCATCCAAACCTTCGTGAATTAAATGAATTATTACTAATGATTTGGTTGTTAACAGGGAAAAACTGAGATCGACTTCTTTGAAAACCTGGATTAGTCCAATATCTGAACTTTGATGAGTTTTCATTTTTACCATTATAGTAATTACTGTTAGTTCTACTCTCAGTTTTCGAAGGCCTCATACCTCTGAATCTCTGATTCAGAGGGCAATCAGCAATCAGGTGTCCTATTTGATTGCATCTGAAACAGCTCCTGTGATCACGTCCCAACGCGCATGAGTTTATCCTTGGCCGACCGTTTGGTCAAATATCCACGGGAATCATGGAAGACATACTAGTTAAAGTCGATAAATTCGTTTCCCCCATGGATTTTGTTATTCTTGACATGGAGGCTGACGATCAGGTCCCGCTCATTTTGGGACGACCCTTCCTGCGTACTGCTAAAGCGCTTATTGACGTCTTCGACGAAAAAGTTAAACTTCGTGTAGGGGAGGAGAACGTCACCTTCGATGTCGTCAAATCGATGAGGAACTACAGTAGTCAAGACAATTCGGTTTACTTTCTTGTCACGTTCATATATTAGTTCAAGTTCTGTCTTGACTACATTTGTGGAGCAGATTTGCTTAATCAGAAGGACGAGGTTGATGTTCCCACAGAGCATCACCGGAGCATTCTAACTAGCTCACCTCCTGAATACCCCGAGTTGTTCACGGTTTCCGGTAGCACCGAGGGACCGAAGGAGAGACCATCAATTGAGACACCACCGTCCCTTGAGCTTAAAGAGCCACCTCCTCATTTGGAGTATGCTTTCTTGGATGGTGAGGCTGATTTTCCCGTCATCATATCTTTCAGTTGATGGATGATGAGAGGTCTAGGTTGGTTGATGTGCTCAAGGCACACGAACAGGCTATTGCGTGGAAACTCATACACATTCAGGGCATCTGCCCGAACTTTTGGACGCACAGAATACTCATGGAGGATGAGTGCAATCCTGTAATCCAATCTCAGAGGAGGCTCAACCCTAACATGTCGGAGGTGGTCAAGAAGGAGGTTAACCAACTCCTCGACGCAGGGCTGATCTATCCCATCTCTGATTCTTCATGGGTGGGTCTCGTTCAGGTCGTCCCTAGGAAGGGAGGGATGACAGTTGTCACTAACGAACGTAATGAGCTTATTCCGACTAGGACAGTCACAGGTTGGCGGGTGTGCATCGACTATAGGAGGCTTAATGACGCTACTAGGAAAGATCACTTTCCTCTTCCGTTCATCGATCAGATGATGGAGCGTCTGTCGGGATTTTGCAGTGATTTTGCAAAATCATGTGCGACGCTAGTGATTTTGCAGTCGGTGCTGTTTTAGGTTAGCGAAAGGACAAGCACTTCCACCCTATCTACTACGCGAGTAAGACCCTCAAAGATGCTCAGGAGAATTACATGACTACCAAGAAGCAGCTTCTAGCAGTGGTCTTCGCGTTCGACAAATTCCGTTCCTATATCGTGCTGTCTAAAACCATCGTTTATACTGATCATGCGTGTAGGTTCCCAGCCGGATCTACACGGAATATCTATTCTACGTAGGTGCGGAATCCCTACGTAAGACGATATGAGCGTAGAAGACGATACGCGTTAAACACAAGCAAACGCACGTTACAATACTCGAAAGACACGTTGTATTTCAACTAGTAACACGTGATATCAATCACCGATTACACAAAACTGAACAACTTTTTCCAAAACCTAGCCGCAGCTAAACATTTTTAACATACGACAACTTCGCCTAACATGTTTAGGCGAAGTTGTCACTAACTTCGCTTGTTTCACAAGTTTGCCCATATCAGGCGAACTTGAGACACAACTTCGCTTAATTTCAAATACAAAACATACTAACTTGATTACGACACTAGATACTGAACTACAGACATCATGTACCAACAGACTCCCCCTTGGCAGTAGCTTCATATCTCTATCTTCAAACACGTGTCTCCTAATCCCAAAAATCTTGTATCTTCCATCTTCAAGCATGAACGCCTTCTCGTACACAAACTGAAATACTCTTTGATATTTCTTTGCTTCTTCTTTCCAAGCAGGAATGTAAAATATCTTTTTCTCGTTCAGCACCTGCAGATCAGCTTGAGACAAATTCACTAAATGCATAGGATCATATACTCTCATCAGCTCTTGGTCATCTTCATCCTCCATTACTGCTTCAGCTGTTTCACAATCAACGTACCACCATTTTAGATCTTTGAGCACATCCTTGGGCATTTGTTTCATCGGCACTTCTTTTAGACACCGGATCGGCTTATACTTCATTATCATCCAAGGCTTACCATCTGCTCTCATTTCTCTGTCTTTGTCTTCAACGAGCTTTCCTTTCTGTGGTTTCAACAGCTCGAACTTTTTCTCCTTTATACTTTCCTTCCAGACTATCTTCCCAATGATCCTAGCCATGTTATCATCACTCCTGTTTATCAACCCCAACCTAGCTAAGTCCTTCACTTCACATTCGGGCAACGTATTCAAAGATCTCAACAGCCTCTTGAAATACTGAACCCCATCATACATGTTTTGACAGAGATCAACACGATCAAGTTGAATATGACTACGTTAAAACAAGTTTGAAAAGCGGGTGTTAGATGTTTGAAAGAACGGGGTCGTGAATCGGGTCGAAACGATCTCTGATTAACGTCATGACATAGATTATAAGATATGACGACACTACACACCTATAAATCGGATTGGTATTTGTCAAAGATAACAAAGATTGAATCGAAAAATAACTTCGCCGAGGTTACTGGAAGATAAGTTCGCTGGGTTTGAAAATAATGATGAGTCTGACCAATAATGTCTTTATATAGGGTCAAAGATGAACAGGCGAAGTTGGGGCTAACTTTGCTTACCCCTTAAGTTCGCCTGTTATATTAACTTCGCTTGATAACCATGTTACAAAACAGACCCTCTAATTTGAACATTATGCTTTTAACTTTTAAACCTTCCTTTAAAAAGTAGAATGTTACGATCAAAGGCCATGTAACCAGATATAAAGACATAAAACGACATAAGTAGAATAAAACTTAGAAATAAAGTACACGGGATCAAATTTCAGTCTCGACAATGACTACCACGTTTTAGAAAAGATCCGAACAGGAATCATACTAATTAAGTGACTGTCACATAGATCCATGTTCAGCTGTATTATGACATAAAGAAACAGGTTGTAAGCAGGTAAATAACTTAGAATGGTTTTCATCGCTTCTGTGATACGGGTTAGGTTCAATTAAGCTCAAAATATAAATGGGTAACACCTCAGAGATTATGATGTCTCCTATCTATTCTCAAAGCGTATTTGGCTTTCCCCAAGTCACCCCGAGTTGACCTCGACCCGTAGTGTCTGATTAAATAGTAAGTACACGTCGATCAATAGAGTCTTCTTCCCGTTCTCTATCTTCCATCTTGATTGAGAAGTATTAACATTATAAGCTCTAGAATGTCTCAATAACACATAATTTTTTTTTTAATAAATATTTACACAGTTTCAGAGTAGTAAACAACTGCAAGTCCCGAATCTGGATCACTGCAGTTTCTTGATACGCTATCTTCACGGGAATCAGAACACTCACGGGCTCGTGTATGACTGGGTAATCGCTTTTCTGCCTATCATTCGGAAAGATATATGCGGAGACATACACAACTCTTAATGAGTTTCCACTTAAGATCGAGGAGATTTAGTTAGTATCACTTCTACTTTTACGCACCATAAAAAGCTACCATGACATACAATGACTGTTCTAAAGTCTTTTAGGCCTAATAACTTCACTAGTTAAGCACAAAGAATCAGTTTGTCTATCACTTTCCAAGGTTGGATCAATTTTCTTTTAAACATAGTAAAGAAACTTCTTAAGAAGTAGTAGACTTGAAAAATTATTTCATCTCCCAAAAAAAAATTTAACTTCTATCGCCCCGATCAAGTCGAAGTCTTCAGGTAAACGGCTATCCTGAAGATCCAATGGATCAGCTGGACCGACCACATACGAGTATGTGTCCTTCTATCTAAGTTTGAACGACTAATTTTCAGCGAAAGAATAAAAACACTTCATAAACCGCCCCGGTCACTTTCAGTCATCTGGTTACTGGCTATCCTCATACTCTACAGGTAGAAATGAGGACCAAACATATCCGAAGATATGTCCTTCAAACTGAAGCAACCGACATAATTCTAAGCGATAGTGAGGTTTTTTTTTTTTTTTTTAAAACAAAAACGAAAAAGACGGTTACTCGGGATTGATCATCCCATTTAGCTCAACAAGGTTTTGAAAACGAGTTTTGTCGAACGCTTTAGTAAACAAATCAGCGAAATTATCTAACGAATCAACCTTTTCGAGCACTATCAATTTCATCTCAGCACAATCCCGTATAAAATGATGACGGATGTCAATGTGTTTAGTTTTGCTATGCTTTACGGGATTGTTAGTTACTGAGATAGCAGCAGTGTTATCAATGCAATAGGAGTATGAGTGAAATTCAGACCGTAATTGCGCAATTGCTGTTGTATCCAAAGAACCTGGGAGCAGCAGTTTGATGCTGCCATGTATTCTGCTTCACAGGTAGAAATGGCGACTGAGGTCTGCTTCTTGCACTGCCATGACACTAATCTGCCTCCAAGAAACTGACATCCACCTGTTGTTGACTTCCGATTCTGATTGCATCCTCCATAATCAGAATCTGTGTAGGCGACTAACTCCAAGTCTCCTCCTTTCGTGTACCACAACCCTAGCTTAGGCTTGCCTTTGAGATATCACAATATCCTCTTCACACCCTTCATGTGAGATTCCTTTGGGTTTGCCAGAAAGCGAGCACAAAGACAAACTGCAAACATAATATCAGGTCTAGATGCAGTTAAGTACATTAAAGAACCTATGATTGCCCGATATTGGGTGGGGTCCACGTCTGCATCACCGTCTGAATCAGCACCCAGTTTATGGTTGAAGCAAACTGGAGTATCAAACGGAGTGCTGTCCTGTGTTCAACTTTCGCCTCAAAAGTTGTTCAGTTTTGTGTAATCGGTGATTGATATCTCTGATACCAATTGTAGGTTCCCAGCCAGATCTACACGGAATATCTCGTTCTACGTAGGTGCGGAATCCCTACGTAAGACGATACGAGCGTAGAAGACGATACACGTTAAACACAAGCAAACGCACGTTACAATACTCGAAAGACACGTTGTATTGCAACTAGTAACACGTGATATCAATCACCGATTACACAAAACTGAACAACTTTTTCCAAAACCTAGCCGCAGCTAAACATTTATAACATACGACAACTTCGCCTAACATGTTTAGGCGAAGTTGTCACTAACTTCGCTTGTTTCACAAGTTCGCCCATATCAGGCGAACTTGAGACACAACTTCGCTTAATTTCAAATACAAAACATACTAACTCGATTATAGACACTAGATACTGAACTACTGACATCATGTACCAACAATGCGGCATTGCGATACCTTTTCGCCAAGAAAGATGTCAAGCCTCGTTTGATACGATGGATTCTCTTGCTTTCCGAGGTCGATATTGATATTAGGGATAAAAGGGGTGCAGAGTATGTTGCTGCGGATCACTTATCACGTTTGGATGATCCGAAGAGAGAGGATATTTGAGGGGACACATCAGGAATAGGTTTCCCCACAAGTCATTGATGATGGTGAGAGTGAGATATGAGAGCGAGCCAGTCTTATACATGAGTTCTGAAGAGGAGGGTCTTCCATGGTTCTCTGACATTGCAAATTATATGGCTGAAGGAGTGGTGGTTAAGGGCATGAGTTAACAGCAGAGGAGGAAGTTTTCCGCAGATGCCAGCCACTACATATGGGATTCACCGTATTTCTTTCATGTAGGCGCCGATTGAGTGTTGAGGTGGTGTGTGAGCAGGGAAGAGGGCCATGAGATTGTTAGACATTGTCATGAGGGTTTGACTAGAGGCCACCATGGTTCGTCTTCCACTGCTAGGAAAGTTCTAGATTTCGCTTTTTATTGGCCATCGATTTTAAACACTCGCACGAGTTTGTCAGGCAGTGTGACGCATGTCAGTGCACTTGAAACATCTCATCCCGTAATGAGATGCCCCAAAACCCTATTCAGGTATGTGAGGTTTTTGACGTTTGGGGCATTGATTTCATGGGTCCATTCTATTCTTCTTGACGGAACCGATATATTCTTGTGGCTATCGATTACGTTTCCAAGTGGGTTAAGGCTCAAGCCTTACCCACTAAAGACGCCCGAGTTGTTATGGGATTCTTGAAGAGGTTGTTCTGTCGGTTCTGTACTCCCAAGGCCTTAATCAGTGATAGGGGCACACACATTTGCAATGCCCAGATGAAGAAGACGTTGGCACAGTATGGGATCACCCATCGGTTGTCCACCGCCTATCGCCCACAGACGAGCGGGCAAGTGGAGAACGCAAACCGTGGCGTTAAGCGTATTTTGGAGAAAACTGTCAGCAAGAACCGAAAGGACTAGTCCGATAAGTTGGATGTCCCGCTTTGGGCTTTCCACACTGCATTTAAAATGCCTATTGGGACCACACCCTTTTTGTTGGGTCGGATTTTTGATAAGGAAGATTGGAATCTTCTCAACCTCCTCAGAAAACGGCTAAGTATGGACTTCGAGCAAGCTTAGGCGATCGAGCATGGTTTTACTACCTCGAGCAAGGTCTTCAGAACCTTAAATGGTTAATTCTTCTAAGTGTTAAGGCTTCGAGCAAGCTACACTTCAACGAGCAATAGTATTCTTCTATCGAGCATGGATTACTTATCGAGCAAACACTTGATCATACAAGTTTTAACCAAGTGTTACGAGCACAGGATGATCGAGCACATGGGATCAAGCATGGATGCAATAAAAAGATGTCACGTGATCAAAGCAAGGACTCCAAGCACAGTTCGGTTTCCGAGCAAGATTTGCATCCGAGCATGCTAAAGATTGCTGAATAAGTATAACTGAAGACATCAAGAAGAATGAGCTTGCTCGATGGACTAGTTCAAGCAAAGCATGAACAAGTCAAGAAGAACGAAGCTTACTGGTGGAGAATATGTTCTCCGAAAGAGAATATATTCTAAGTAAAATATGCTCCAAGACACTCATCGAGCATACCTAGCATAGGGACTCTACTCGAGCAAGATAGTTACCTTACTCGAAGACTCAACACTTGTATTATTTTGAGTTTCATTATGTAATGATTAGGAACTTCTAGAAGGAATGTCAGGGTCTGTAAATAGGGGTCCTAGAATACCTTTTAAGACACAGATTTCCAGATGGAATACAGGCTGGCACGCACTGAATACGAAAAACATTAAAAAAAAGAATATTCTCTTTGTTTTCTCGTACAATCGCCGCCGCCGTCATACACAAAACCCTAGACATTCATTTCACTGTTGTATTAAATGATATATTAAATGCAGTGAATCTTTGTCTTGAAATCGTTCCTACTAATCATTCATTTACGTTTCGTGTCTGTTATACTTTCACTCCTTCGTTCCCACTTGTTGGTATCCTGATTCCGCCGGGATATTCAATAGGCCTTTGGGTTAGCAGAGTCGGTGTGTTCTTGTCAACCTTTAGAGGTTTAACCCAATTCACGGTCCTGACACTTTTAGGATGGTTTACGGGAAAGCGTGTCATCTACCGGTTGAAGTAAAGCATAGAGTGTATTGGGCGTTGTAAATCTTGAGCTGCGAAAAACCGGCATCTCCAAATTCATGAGGTGGAGGAGTCTCTTGAAGAGACACTAGACATAATGGTTCCATAAGAACCTCAAGTACCTGAAGACGAAGAGATACAAATAAATTATATTATGTCAAGAAAGGTATGGAACCGAAATATAGTCGACGTCGATGACAATTTTTCACACAATGAAGCGCTTTAAGTAATGGAAAATAATGAGGATCAAGAACCAAAATCTGTCAGTGAATGTAAAAATAGAAATGATTGGCTAAAATGGAAAGACGCAATTGAGATAGAATTAAATTCCCTCACGAAACGAGAAGTTTTTGGACCTGTAGTCCATACACCTAAAGGTGTAAAGCCCGTTGGATTTAAATGGGTCTTTGTGCGAAAACGTAATGAGAAAAATGAGATTACACGATATAAGGCATGATTGGTAGCACAAGGATTTTCTCAAAGACCTGGAATTGACAATGAGGAGACATATTCTCCAGTGACGGATGCGACAACGTTTCGTTATCTTATTAGTCCGGTAATACAAGAAGGGATTGATATGCGTCTAATGGATGTTGTGACAGCCTATCTCTATAGCTCACTTGATACCGATATTTACATGAAACTTTCGGAAGGATTCAAATTGCCAACATCATATAAATCTAGTTCTCGAGAACATCTATCAATTAAATTAAACAGATCTTTATATGGAATAAAACAATCTGGGGGTATGTGGTATAATCGCCTTATTGAATATTTGTTGCAAGAAGGTTATAAAAATGATTCAATATGTTTATGTATTTTTATAAAGAGGTTAGAATCTGAATATGTCATAATTGCTGTATATGTCGATGACTTGAATATAATTGGAACTCCGGGGGAGCTCCAAAAGACAATTGAATGCATGAAACAAGAATTTGAATTGAAAGATCTTGGAAAGACAAAGTTTTCTCTTGGATTACAAATTAAACATCTTAATGATGGGATCCTGGTGCACCAAGAAAATTGCATAGAAAAATTACTCAAAAGATTTTATATGGAGAAATCACATCCATTAAGTACTCCGATGGTCGTAAGGGGCACTAGATGTTGAGAAAGACCCATTCTGACCTCCAGGAGATGGAGAAGAAATTCCTGGTCCAGAAGTACCATGTCTAAGTGCAATTAGTGCACTAATGTTTCTTGCTAGCCATACACGACCGGATATATCGTTTTCTTTGAACTTATTAGCAAGATATAGTTCATGCCCGACCAGGAGACATTGGAATGGGGTCAAACAAATATTTCGATATCTCCAAGGTACAAAAGATATGGGTTTTAATTTCACTAACCAATCGTAAACATGTTTGGTTGGTTTTGCAAATGCAGGTTATTTTTCTGATCCTCATACAGGTCGATCTCAAACTGGATATTTGTTCACATATGGAGGTACTGCAATTTCATGGCCTTCAGTAAAGCAGACAATCACAGCTACTTCATCTAATCACGCAGAAATAATAGCAATCTATGATGCTAGTCAAGAATGTTTTTGGTTAAGGAGGGAAATACAATATATTCGTGGATCTTGTGGTATTTCTTCCAAAGAAGAAGGGCCGACGGTTTTACACAAAGATAACACGGCATGCATTGCTCAACTTAAGAATGGCTATATCAAAGGTGACAGAACCAAGCATATTTTGCCAAAGTTCTTTTTCACACACGATTTGCAAAAGAGTGGAGATGTTATCGTCCAACAAGTTCGTTCTAGTGATAATTTAGCAGATTTGTTTACCAAATCACTCCCGACCTCAACATTTAAGAAACTGGTTCATGGGATCGGTATGCGTCGACTCAAGGAACTTAACTGATTCTCATCAGGGGGAGAAAATACGCGCTGCACTCTTTTTCCCTTAGCCTTTGTCCCACTTGGTTTTCCTGGCAAGGTTTTTAATGAGGTAGCATAAAGCGTATATAGTTGATAATCAAGGGGGAGTATTATAAATATAGATATTATTGTGTTTTTATTATGATTATCACCTACTAAATATAGTTTAGCTTGTTCATTAAGTTTTCCACCCCTTATAAATACATATCGGTATTTCATTGTATTACACACCAATTAATAATATAAACTTATTCTCTCCCTAATTCTCTTCTCATCTTCTTGCTAGTAGGCTTGTTACGAAACCATTTATCTTTGGTTGGTTTTGTTTTATTATCAGCCCGTGTATCACACGGGCTCTAACCTAGTATCATCTAATAAATATTAAATATATGAAAAAAAATGGTTATGTATATATAAAATAACCAAAAATAAATTGATACATATATGTAGTTAAGACTACGTTGAATTAGGGATGAGCATTTGATATTTGGTACCGGTACCGAACTGGTACAAGTACCAATTTGGTACCGAATCAGTACCAAAGTTTTGAGTTTCGGGATTGGTACGGTACCGGGACGGTACCTACCGTATCAGTACCGGTGGTACCAAGATTTGGCGATTTTCGGGATCGGTATTTTCGGTACCGGTACCGACCGGTACCGAGCGCATCTATACGGCGAATAGTAAACAAAAGCCCATCGGCAATATTATGGTTCTGAAAATTAAATTCGGCTCAATAACAAGGGTCTGCTACATCAAACTGTTATAAAAACAAAAAAAATTAATATGAAAAATGAAAGAAGATGAATTAGTTTGATTGGATATAACTTTTAACTTCTGCAAATAATTTCATTAAACTGAAGATGAACTAAAGTAAGGATATGCATTTATAGATAGATTTATTTCAAATCACTAAAGCAATCCTAGCATAAAAAATTTTAAAAAAGGAGAAAATGTTGTGATTGGTCAAAAGGAGTTTTCATAGTTTTTAAGTTAAAGAGTGATTTTCATTTGAACTCTCCCTATATATATGTATACTAGGTTGATGTTGCATCTACGCACCTAAAGGGGGACGCTCTAGATCTGTACTCCTGGTTACCTACAGATCAGGATATGTCTTTTTGGGAGGAGTTTGTACATGCTTTACAAAAGAATTTTGGTCCGGCTGAATTCCAAAACCCTGATGAATACCTTTGTAGTATAAAACAAACCGGCACCTTACAAGAGTACCGAAAGGAGTTCGCGAAACGTTCAACACGGGTAACGAACTGGCCTGAACACTGCTTATTAGGGGTGTTTCTTAACAGGATCAAAGAAGAATTGAAGACTGATGCTCGTATTCATAAGCCACGAACGGTTTATAAGGCCATGAGTTTGGCCTTAGAGTACGAGTCCAAGCTGAGTAGCACTCAATCAGGAAAGGGTTCTAGTTGGTCCCCATCCACCAGATCCTATGCAACCAAAACCAAATTCTCTGCTTCGGTGGTAACCCCAAATCCCACAACAGCCCCTCAAAGGCCTCCCACCCGCATCTCTGATGCTGAAAGAAAAAACAAGATCTTAAAGGGGGAATGTTTCAGATGCGGGGACAAGTATAGCCTAGGTCACCGCTGTAAAACTGGTACTTTAAAACTGTTTGAAACACAAATGAAATCGGAGACCAACCTGTAGTTGAAGAATCCAACAACACGCCTGAAGAATTAGCTGAAATCAGTCTTCATGCGATTTTTGGTTAGTCCCACACTATTACTATGAATATTCATGGTACCCTCTTCACAATAGAGGTACTTATTCTTAATGATAGTAGTTCTACCCACAATTTTATCTCTGATACTTTGGTCCGTGAACTCAAATTAGCCACCGAAGTTGTAACACCTTTTGGGGTACAAATTGGGAATGGGGATGTTATTAAATGCAACCAAATATGCAAGGATGTTTCTCTCCAATTGACTGGCAACTTTTATCCTTTTTTCAATTGGAGGAGTAGATTTGGTAATGGGAATTCAATGGTTATCTACTTTGAAAACCGTTCAAGCTAACTGGAACAAAATGTTCCTAATTTTTACGTTGAATGGTCAAAAATATAAATTGCAGGGGATCACTTTTGGCCCACAAAAATCAGCTAGCTTCCAACACTTGGCCATTGAAACCCCAACTATTCCGAGATTCCGACTCCCTTGCAGCCCTTGATCACTAAGTACCAGAAGATATTCGAGGAACCTCAATCCCTCCCACCATTCTGATCCACTTATCACTTGATTCCCTTACTACCCAACTCATCTCCCCCCAACATCAGACCGTACCGTTACCCATATTCCCAAAAATCAGAGATCGAGAAACAAGTGGAACAATTGTTAAGTGCGGGGTTTATTCAGCCAAGTAACAATCCATTCTCAAGCCCCGTCCTCTTACTTAAAAAGAAGGACAAGTCTTAGAGGATGTGTGTCGATTACCGCGCTTTAAACAAGATTACAGTTGCTGAAAAGTACCCCATTCCTAATATTTAGGAACTTCTTGATGAATTGAATGGTGCGACAATATTCTCTAAGCTTGATTTACGTTCGGGGTATTATCAAATTCGGGTCAATGTGCAAGACAGCCAAAACAACCTTTAGAACTCATTTCGGGCATTACGAATTCAAGGTTATGCCTTTTGGCCTAACAAAAGCCCTTCCGCATTCCAGGTTGTCATGAACGACCTATTACGGCCTTATTTACGTTGATTTATTCTGGTTTTCTTTGATGATATATTAATCTACAGTCCTTCGATGGACCAACATGTTTTGCACCTCGAGCAAGCACTGGAATTACTCCATCATCACCAGCTTTTCGTGAAATTGACTAAGTGTTGTTTTGATCAAAATCAAGTTTTGTTTTTGGGGCATGTTATTTCTTCAAATGGGTTCCACGTTGACCAAGAAAATATTACAGTAGTTCAATCGTGGCCTATGCCAAATAATGTGAAAGAAGTTCGAGGATTTTTGGGTCTCACGGGGTATTACCGTAGGTTTGTTCGCCACAACGGTCTAATTGCTAGACCCCTCACGGCTCTAACAAAAAAAGATGGATTTGTATGGTCGAACGATGCCTTGCGTGCCTTCAACAGGTTAAAGCAAGCCCTATTATCAGCACCGGTTCTCAAACTACCAGATTTCTCACAACCATTTACAGTGGAGTGTGATGCCTCATCAGACGGCGTCGGTGCTATTCTTACTCAGAATGACCATCCGGTCGCCTATTTTAGCAAGGGATTCTCACCGTCCAATCGGCTAAAATCAGCATACGATCGGGAATTACTTGCTTTGGTCTTGGATGTTCAAAAATGGAGCCATTACCTGCTGGGTCATCATTTTTTCATCCGAACAGACAACTACACGCTTTGGAACAAAAGATTACAACCACCTAACAGCAGCGTCTTCTATTAAAACTGATGCCTTATGATTTTTCTAACATTCATCGAGCTGGCAAAGAGAATCGTGGTGCTGATGCGTTATCCCAACGTCCTCATTCTCACGAATTTTTAACTCTCATGGTCTCATTTTGCCCAGATTTGACAGCTATACATGGGGGGTTAAAGATTGACCCTTACACTAGTGACATCTTGCAACAATTGGCTATTGATCCGTCTTCGTGTCTCGGGATTTCGTTGGTGGGACAAACTTTACTATACAAGGGCAGAATAGTTATTCCAGCTGTTTGTGCCCTTCGAGATTCTATTCTCTATGAAGCTCATGCCACCTCGATTGCTGGATATGGGGGGTTTTTGAAGACACTAAAGCATGTTGCCACTAAATTCTTTTGGCCACACTTAAAACAAGATGTTCGAACTTATGTTCAACGGTGTTTGATTTGCCAAAAGAACAAGTACGAGACCCTCTCTCCAGCCGGTTTACTTCAGCCACTACCGATTCCGAGTTAAATTTGGGAAGACCTATCATTGGATTTCATTGTGGGGTTACCGAAGTCCAACCATTTTGATACCATCCTGGTGGTTGTTGATCGACTCAGCAAATATGCTCTCTTTTTGCCTCTGTCACCCTTTTACAGCTAAAGGGGTGGTGGCTGTTTTTGGAAAGAAATCGTGAGGTTACATGGGATTCCTCGTTCCATTGTATCGGACCGAGACGTTATCTTCCTTAGCAATTTCTGGTAGGAGCTATTCCGTTTGAGTCAGACCAAATTACGCATGAGCACTAGTTATCACCCCCAAACTGAAGGTCAAACAGAAGTTCTAAATCGATGTTTGGAGGCATATCTTTGTTGTTTTTCTCAAGAACAGCCTAGTAAATGGAGTTTTTTTTTTATCTTGGGCCGAGTATTCCTACAACACCGGCTACCACACAGCCATGGGTACAACACCATTTTTGGTTGTTTATGGTCGCGAACCCCCCACGCTCTTTCC
Source organism: Bidens hawaiensis (assembly GCF_021521415.1). Lineage (NCBI taxonomy): Eukaryota > Viridiplantae > Streptophyta > Magnoliopsida > Asterales > Asteraceae > Bidens > Bidens hawaiensis. The sequence continues at coordinate 377,954 of NW_027491074.1, read as the reverse complement.
ATATGTAACCGGTGAGACTATGAATGTAGAGTTGGAACATCAATTGATGGATCGAGACAATATGCTGAAAGCCTTGCACAACAACCTTAAGAAATTCTAGGACCGTATGAAGAACCAAGCAAATGCTAAACGGCGGGAGCTCCTGTTTCAGGTTGGTGATCAGGTCATTCTCAAAATCCAGCCGTACAGACAGAAAAGTTTGGCTAAAAGTCGATGCGAAAAACTTTCTCCTAGATTCTTTGGACCTTATCCCATTAAACGAATTATCGGTCCAGTTGCTTATGAGCTAGAGTTACCTCCTGATGCTCGCATCCATCCAGTTTTTCACGTATCCATGCTTAAACCGGCTAGGGGCCAACTCACATCAGCCCCACTTCCTCCCTTGCCAGTCACTAACGACTGGGAAATGGACCTACAACCCAACTCATTTGTCGCTCATCGCTGGGTGCAGGAAGCTGATGAGCCGGTTTTGGAATTGCTGATTTCTTGTTGCAATATACCTGTAAAGGAAGCAACTTGGGAGAATTATGACCTGTTGGTAGCTCAATTTCCTTCCTTTCTCTTTGAGGACAAGGCGTTTTACCGGGCTGGAAGTAATGATACAACCCCACTTAAAGTTTATTCTAGAAAGAAGAAACGGGTTGACCCAGCTGCATATTTGGAGCAGCTCCAGTGGGTACTTGGTCACATCTGGGACCCATTCAACCCAGCTGGAATGATTTAAATTACAAAAGGGATTTTCAGCAAGTTAGGGAAGGATTTAAACTAGAGAAAATAGTTTCAACAATTTAGGAAATGATTTAAATGGGATGGAGCTATCTCAGTAATTGAAGGAGTAATTTCAGCATTCCCTGCAATAGAAATAAGTTGTCATCTTTCTTTGTTTTCATTCATTCAAAAAATAATATCATAGTCTGTTTTCCTTGGAGACCTTGGCCATCTTGAATCCGGCCTGTTTGTAATCGTTTCTTTTAGTAATCAAAACCTTTGATTTTCAATTCTTATTAGTGTGATTATTAATATATTGTATATTTCTTATTATTTTTAAGACATATTGAATAAACACAAGATCGAACTGGATAGTCCGAACCTACGTTTACCCCAGATGTGAGTCTATTGAATAACAACGAAGTCAGATCCGAGCTAACTGCCTACAAAATAGAATACCGTGAGCTTCGTCACGGGAAGAACACAGTGGGGGGTCTTCCCGTAACCACCCTCTGGCGTGAAAATAAGTACAAGTACTGATCGGAATAATCGATAAGAATACAAGTAATTGCGTATGGTGTGTGGGAGTGAATGAATACCTGAAGGAGATGATCTTGGTATTTATAGCCGAAGGTGGGGGAAAGGTGATTGGTGGAGTTGTCACTATCAAGATTATTCCTCCTTCGCCTGAATGAACACGTATCGAGCCTTTACTGGATATGACAGCGTGGTCACGGTTATGGGATGGTCATTATCTGTGCACGTCATGGGATGGCCATTACGTGTCCAGGTGTCATCTTTCCATTGGTCGATGTCGCTATGGGGGGTAGAGAATCTTCTAGAAGTAGTTGGTTACAACCGCTCTTCAATATCAAGTGGTGATCATGTGTATGATGAGTCCCTTGTGTGGCTTGCGGGTTCCTCCCGCGGATGCTCATTGGTAATCCGCGGGTTATGATGGAGTCCCGCGAAGCGTGTCTTCAGAACTGCGGGTGACGTTTTAGTCTTTGCCTTGCTATCATAACTGCAGGCGTTCTGGTTCCCCAGTTCCTCTCGCGGATGCTCGTTGGTAATCCATGGGTTGTAATAGGGATCCGTGGGTAGTTTTACTACCCTACCTCTATAAGTCCACCCAGTCCATTGTTGCTTTCGTGATGCGATGTCGCAGGTGGAATTAAGGACTCACTTCTCTGACCCTTTGGTGTTGGTTGGGTTTGTTGTTCCGCGAATTCCTGTTGCTTTTTGGACTGGGAGTACTGTTTCGTCGTCTGAGACGTGACGTCTTCAGTCTGAGTCTTGTAAATGGTGGTACTCAAGGTGCTTGCACGTAATTTTGGGCGGCTTATTCAAAACCATTTTGTTTTTTGTCAGTTCCCACCTAACGTGTCACCATCTGACTAGACGACTGTCGAAAGTGAGCTGTATCCCTCTTCCTGCATTAATTGCGATGTGTATATAAAGGGGGAAGCGTTTCACTTTCCTGTTTACTTGCAAACTTATTATCTTCTCCATTTTTTTCTCTTCCTTTCGTCAATCGGACTTGTGATCTGATATTTCATATAATGGCTGGTGGACAGAAAGAGGGTACTAAGGGGAAACAAGATGCCAAGGGTGATGTGGAGAACATCCACATTAACTGGAAAATGGCCGATTTCGAGGACATTACCCATCTCTATGGATTAGCACCGGAGTGGGAGCCGGAGCTTCCTTCTTCAAGTTCTACGGCTGATAAACCTCCGGCCAGCAAGATCGCCCTCCATGGGGAGTTCTTTACTATCGGTAATTTCCGGTTGCCCAGCACGAAATTTCTGGGCAGTTTTCCTGATGCAACTGAGATTCATATATATCAGATTCATCCATTTGGACTCACGAGGCTTCGCCATTTTGAGTTCTGTTGTCGGGCCTTGGGGGTGGAACCGTCTGTGGATCGCTTCCTTGCGATTTACAAGATCCAGGTCCACGAGAGCTAGTTCAGTTTTTTTCTTGAAGGAGGCTCTAGGGACTGGCCCCTCGCAGAGTGCACATGAGTGGAAGAATAAATTCATCTGGATCAACGCGGACATTATTCCGAACGTCATGGTTCACCGCTCCCTGGTTTGTAAGTTTACCAACCTTCCAATTGCAAACGTGGAAGGCCAGGAGTGGTACACCACTCTTATGCGGACTCTTACTCCAATGGGCCTTATTCCAGAGTCAACGTTGGTGCAGGTGGGGATGAGCCACTTTTGGCCATACCCTAATAAGGTTTCGTACTTCACTAGGGATGATGGGGGTAAGTAATCGTTAATCTTTCTTCTTTCTTCTCTCTCTTTTTTTAACTTACCATTGTTTCAGGAGAGCACAAAATTTTTGAATTCCTTGTTCCCACGGTTGTTAGGAACATGTACCGGCTCCCGCTGGAGCATCTGTAGGTGCCCATTCTTGAGAAGATGAAGGGAAACTTCATCTTCCGTATCCGCGGGCGGACTGAGCTTGAGGTCAATGCATCTGCTGTGGCCCAAGGTGTGTATATCCTGAACCCTCGACCTCTTACCATTATGCATCTGGATGGGAAGATCATCCTTTCTTCTAGCGAGGATTCTTCTAGTGAAGGATCACTGTCCAGTCCTCTAGAAAGTTTTCATGCGGGGGTTCTGCGTGCTACTGTAGATCTCGTCTTCCGCAAAAAGAGGAACGCTGATACTGCTGGTGCATCCGGACATAGCAAGGATTCCAATGTCTCTGATCCCACTGGTGGGGAGGCAACTAAGGATGTCGAGGATCCCGCTAAAGGGGAGGCGTCTAAAACTTCCCGTGATCCCGCTGGTAGGGAGGCGTCTAAATATGTTGGGGGAACCTGACCCCAAGAAGCTGAAGTTGACCCGTCTCCGTGATCGGGTCCGGGTGACGACTGTTGAGGAGCATGTAGGTATTTGATCTCTATCTTTTCATTTTGTTCTACAAGCATTACTAATTTTTTGTTTGTGGACTTTTGGATTAGTAACGATCGTTGCTCCTCGCCCGCCGTCGCCACCTTACTCTGTGCGACAAACTTAGGGTGTTGAAGATGCGAGTGTGCATCCCCAGGTGGTAGTGGTGGAAACGGAAGTTGTGGCTCCAAAGGATACATCTAAAGATCTTCCTGTTTCTACGGGGGGGGGGGGGGGGGAGGTAGGGTCCACTTCTCAACCTTCATCTTCGAATCTTTAACAGGAGGGTTCTTCTACTTTCCACCCCTCTTGGAACCTGGGCAACGACACGCTGTTCTCTGACTCGCGTGTGTGCCTAGAGTTCTTTAAGCACTGCCTCCCCAGGTGGTAGTGGCGGAAACGGAAGTTGTGGCTCCAAAGGATACATCTAAAGATCTTCCTGTTTCTACGGGGGGGGGGGGGGGGGGGAGGTAGGGTCCACTTCGCAACCTTCATCTGCGAATCTTTAACAGGAGGGTTCTTCTACTTTCCACCCCTCTTGGAACCTGGGCAACGACACGCTGTTCTCTGACTCGCGTGTGTGCCTAGAGTTCTTTAAGCACTGCCCGCCGTCGCCACCTTACTCTGTGCGACAAACTTAGGGTGTTGAAGATGCGAGTGTGCATCCCCAGGTGGTAGTGGTGGAAACGGAAGTTGTGGCTCCAAAGGATACATCTAAAGATCTTCCTGTTTCTACGGTGGGGGGGGAGATAGGGTCCACTTCTCAACCTTCATCTTCGAATCTTTAACCGGAGGGTTCTTCTACTTTCCACCCCTCTTGGAACCTGGGCAACGACACGCTGTTCTCTGACTTGCGTGTGTGCCTAGAGTTCTTTAAGCACTGCCTCCCCCCGGCCGAGCGTGACCGCATTCGCTCTCATACCCAGGAAAGCTTGGCACAAACTCTTAGCTATTATTTAGCTAACGTGTTGTCAACTGGGCGTGAGATGCTCGAAGGGTGGGCCACCTGGGAAAGGGATCTGGCACACGCCACCCGCCGCATGAAGGAGGCTGAGAAAGCCAAGGATGCTGCACGGGCAGAAACTTGGGAGAATGACGTTGCCCTCCAAACAATCAAAGACAAAAACAAACGATTAGAGGATCAAGTCTTTGCCCAGGATAGGTCCCTATCCGCCCAGGACGAGGAGATCCAGAGGCTCCAGGCTAAGCTGAAGGTGAAGGATAAGCGCCTCTCCTCTCTCTCTTTGGAGAATGATGGTTTGCAGAAGGCAAACGAGGCTGCAACTGATGAGAGGCATTGGCTTCTCAAGTTTGGCTTTCCCAAGGTAAATACCCAGGTCACCGTTTTCTTCCTTTTTCCTTTTTAAAATGGCGTGTTGAGCTTTCATTTGTTTCGTCAGGTTGTCAGGTTTATTAAGGATGGGCCAGAGGTTGGGGAATGCCTTGCCAATCTTCTTGTTAGCTACTCGCGGGCGGGCCGGCTTTGAAGAAGGTTATTCCTTGAGTATAATGCTGATCTTGACTCCTTTGAGGATCTCTCCTTTGACATCCTAAAGTACATTGAGGAGCATCATCACGATGAATGCTGTGTTGGCAACTTAAGGCTCCATGTCAATGAACTACTCGCCTAGGCGGAAGCTTCCAAGGTGGATTAGGAATTTAGAAACTTTGTGTAATTGCTATTCTGGTCTTCTTGTATTGTAAACATTTTGTAATGAAATGGAATTATCATTCTAGTGTTTTACTGTATTTGCTATCTTTCTTGAATTAATGTGCTTTGAACTTGTTTGTCTACCTTCTTCCCGTTTAACCGCATGTGTCAGTTGTGGATGCTTTCATCGTCCGCGGCTGTCGCCCGCGTATACTAAGACTTGTCTCTTTTCTGCTCCTTTTTGTAATTTGAATGCATGGCGTTTTAGTTCCAAATATTTAGTTTGTCTCATTACTATGTGACTAGGAATATGCCTGGTATTTTTGGTGGCTGACGTGACAGGACTGTTCAGCACAAAGGTAGGATGTGACAGGTCTGTAAGTTGTTGACAGCTGTGCATCGGGATTTTAAATTTCGAACTTTTTATCTTCCCACTGTCACAATATCATTGGCTTATGGTTACTTTTTAATGTTCACCCTATTAAATGCGATAAGTATAAGTACCCCATGGCCCTTTATTTTCTTCTTTAACGTGTTTAAGAAATCTATTTCATTATTGCCAGACTTCTTGTATTCATCATAACTTGTGCTAATTGATTCATCACAGCCCGTTCTTGTGAAATAAATTCCTCATCGTTGATCTTCTGACATTTACCATAGCTCGTTCAAATCAGTTTCTGGCCTATTATATGATTTCTTTGACCGTGTTCCAGACCATAGATCAAGTCGACGTCGATTAGGATGAAAGAAGTTTCCAGAACGTCGTTAACGTTTATGGTATTGCTCCTGAGTGGGAACCAGAGTTCCCAGCTCCGGGTTCTACGACCAATCGACCTCCGACGAGGAAGATGGCCATTTATGCTTAAAATTTTTCTTCGGGGAATCTTTGATGTTCGATTAACCGGTTGATGGGTAAACTTATTGCTAGAAACATGCTTCATCTTTCCCAGCTTCATTCATCAGCAGTGATGCGCATGTGCCACTTTGAGTTTTGTTGTAGGGTGCATGGCCTCGTTCTTTGATTGATAAATTCTCAATTTTTTATAAGATGCACTGCAAGTGCGGGTGGTACATTTGCCTACCCACCGATAAGAAGGCAGTTGCCCTGGACGTGCCTCTCTTGGATCCCCTATGGTTAAGCAAATTTTTTTGGATTCAGAAGGATGTGGTTCCGCTATCCATGTACTGGCGTTCAGCGGATCAACACTTGCTTGCCATGCCTTTCGTTTATCGTCCGGAGAGGCATGAGTCGTACGACAAGTTAACCCGCACTGCGACGCCAATGCGTCCTATCCCTGAGGCAGCCCTTGTGAGGGATGGGATGAGCCGTCTGTGGCCTAATCCAAATGATGTGCCATATTTCTGAAACCCAAATGGAAGTAAGTATACTGATTTCTTCCAAATGTTTATCTGGGTGTCTTATGTTGACTTTTTGTGTACAGCTGAGGGGCCATTTTGTCCGTCGTGGTTAATGAGGTGCCTGGGACAATGCAACTTGTCGCTCAAGATAAGAAGGATCTCCCGATCATTGACAAAACCAAGGACCATTTTTTGTTCCCGCAGAGGACCTGCCAGGAAGCTTTGGTCTTCGAGGGTTTATATGCGACACATAGAATTTTTCCATATTTATCTTTTTGCAACCTTTCTCATTTAACACTTAGCCTTTTTACAGCTTTTGGTCGCACAAGGAAGGAAGCTTCTTCCTCTGGTGTTCCTGAGGTGGTGGGTGGTGGGGTCAAGGGTTCGGACCCTTCTCTTCTTGCTTCCCCTCCGTGGATGATGAGGACCCGCCTTCGCGACCGGGTTACTATCCGTTCACGAGGCACGCTAGGCATTCTTTAAAGCTAATTCTTCATGTAGTTGTGGGTGTTAGCTGATTTTGTGACAAGCCTTGACTTTTCTCTGCAGACACTGTTATCCTCTTGGACACGCCTCCTGCCAAGAGTGATCCTAGCAGGTTATCTGCTGTTGATAAGGAAGGCGCAAGAGATGGTTACGCCCAAGTCTGTTGCCCGGGAATCATGGCACGCAGGCCAGTAAATTGGCACGCGGGCCGAATCAGGCATGCAGGCCCAAAAGATAATTACATGTCTAAATATAACATCTCTTTAGTTGCGCAACGTTCCATGTTCTGGGATTTGGCATCCCATCTAATTTCTTCAACTTGTACGCGTCTTTTCCCAGTACTTCATCAATATTGTAGGGACCCTCCCATGTGGGAGCTAACTTTCCTGGTAACTCAGCGTTTGATACCTCGTTATTCAGGAAAACGTAGTCCCCTTTGTTATATTCACATATCTTGACCCGTGCATCATAGTATTTTTGGAGTTGACACATGTATTTGCTTTCATGTATGGCTGCCAACTATCCTTCTTTCTTCCAGAAGGTCTAGATTTAACCGAAATTCTTTCTCATTATCTTCGATTAGGAGCATCCTTTCGGATGGGACACCGATTTTGGCAGGAATCATTGCTTCCGTGTCGTAAGTTAGGCTGAACGGGGTTTCTGAGATGCTTGTTTTCTTGTTGGTTCTGTGTGCCCACAGCTCATGGGGCTACTCGTCTACCCATCACGTTCACTTGGTTCCCAACCGGGCTTTTATGCCTTCCTTAATACTTTGATTAGCCCGTTCTATTTGCCCGTTGGCTTGTGGATGGGCTACCGACGTGGATACTTGGTTCATGTGCAGTCCGGACAACCATTCTTGGAGGCCTTTGTCGGCAATTTGGGTGCCGTTGTTGCTAACCAGCGTTGAGGGAGACCAAAGCGGCAGATAATAAATTCCAACAGGAATTTTTTGACGTTCGATGTCGTGATATGAGCCAACGGTTTGGCCTCCACCCACTTGGTAAAATAATCGATTGAGACTAGCATGAACTTCACCCACCCATGTGCTTCGGGGAATGGTCCCATGATGTCTATGGCCCATTTCTGTAATGGCCATGCCGAAATCACTAGGACTAATTTGTTTGGAGTCGCAGCATTTGTGGTGCGTGTCTCTGGCAAGCACCACACTTCTGGATTTCTTTGACCGCGTCCACATGCATGCCTGGCCAGTAGTACCCAACATTCATTATCTTGGATACCACCATGGACTTGTTTCATTACGTAGTTGGCATCTTCCACGTCTACGCATCTGAGTAATGGACCAAGGAAGGATTTTCGGAATAGTATGCCTTCATGAACTTGGTAGCACAATGCTTTGTGGCAAATCTTTCGCGCTTCAACTTTGTCTTCTGGTAAAGCGCCAGAGGACAAATACTCTATAATGGGTGTCATCCAAGAACATGTTCCTGTTTGGATGACCATGACCTGGTGTTGAGGTATGAATGGGCTGTCTAGGACCTCAATTCTCATGTCTCTACCCATGTGTTTGAATCTGGTAGATGCTAATTTGCTCAATGCATCCGCACGCCGATTTTCACTTCTCTTTATATGAATGACTTTGCAAGAAGTGAATTGCGGCATGTGGTCTTTAGCCTGGGACAGGTACGAAGCCTTTACATCGTTCTTTACTTCGTAAGTCCCTTAGACCTGGCCCGTGATGCGTATTGAATCTACCCAGGCTTCCAAAAACTTGACGCCAAGTTTCTTTGCTCTCTGTAGACCAGCCAAGAATGCTTCATACTCTGTTTCGTTATTTGTACTCTTGAAGTTCAGCTTGATGGCATATGTGAACTCTCGGTCGTCTGGATTAATTAACTTCAGGCCTGCGCCTGAGCCTTCTCCGCTAGACACTCCGTCTATGAACAAAGTCCATTTTTGACTTTCATCCGACGGGGTTGGGGGTTGTTGTTCATACAGGCATTCCTGGATTTTTTTCAGTCGGTACTTCTATGACAAAGTCTGCCAAGACCTGGCCCTTAATCGCGGGTCTAGGTTTATACTCTATCGAGTGCTCGCCTATTTTGATGCCCACTTAGCCAATATCCCGGATAGCTCAGGTTTTGCCAATACACTCTTCAACTTATAGTCGGTTAGCACGTGTATGGGGTGGCCTTGAAAGTATCTTTTCAACCTTCGCGCTGTGTATACTAATGCCATTACTAACTTTTCCAGCATTGAATATCGGGTTTCAGCATCTGCCAGTGTTCTCCTGACATAGTATATTGGCGTTTGCACGGTCTTCCGATCTGTTAAAAGAACTGCCCCAATCGCAATATCGGACGCGGATAGGTACAGCGTGAGAGGTTCTCCTTCCTGGGGTGCAGCTAATGTTGGAAGCTCTATAAGACAACTCTTCATCTCTAGGAATGCTTTCTCTACCTCCGGTGTCCATTTGAAATGTGCCTTATTCAGGAAGTTTCGTAGCTTGGACACGAAGGGGTAAGACTTGGCAGCAGGATTCGTTAGGAATCTGTTTAAGGCTACCAGTCTACCTTTCAGCATTTGGACCTCCTTTAACGAGGATGTGGAAGGCGTCCTGGCAATCGACTGGACCTTGTCTGGGTTTGCTTTGAACCCTTCCCCTGTCACAATCACCCCGAGGAACTTACCCTCTTCCATGCCGAAGGAGCATTTCGAAGGATTCAGCTTCATGTTGATATTTCTTAGCGTGGAGAAGACATCTTCGATATCTCTCAGCATTTGGTCTTCCTCCATGCTTTTGATGACTAGGTCATCCATGTAGACTTCCAGATTTTTCCCAATCTGTTCCCGGAATGTGTTATCCATCAGACGTTGGTATGTGGCTACCGCGTTCTTCAGACCAAATGGCATCATTTTGTAGCAAAAAGTGCCTTGGTCAGTACGGAAAGCTGTATTATACTCATCGCAGGCGGCCATTCGTATATGATGATATCCTTTGTAGGCATCCAGGAAGCACTTGAACCTTAAGGGTGCCACCACATCGACTTTTAGATTAATTTCCGGGAGTGGATAACAATAGGCATGCCTTGTTCAGATCCTTGAAATCTATGTACATGAGCCACGAGCCATTATTCTTAGGGACCATTACTGGGTTAGCAACCCAAGTTTGGTATCGAATTTCGTGGATGATCCACGAGTGTTATAAATCATGCACTTGCTCGTTCATGGCTTTGGTTTCTTCAGGCCCCATTTTCTCTTCTTTTACACGATTGGCGTATAGGCTGGGTTGACCCTTAGCCGATGTTCAGATATTTCTCTTTGGACCCCCGTCATGTCTAAAGGTGTCCAAGCGAAAATATCTGCGTTCTTGATCAGCAGCTGTTTTAAGAAGACCCGCACCATCCCTCAAATGGTTGCCCTAATGGTAACGGTCTATCCAGGGTACCTTGGGTTAACAACAAATTTGTCTGGCTCTGTCTGCATCAACTTCTTGGGGACTTTCGTGGGTTTCGACCCTTCTATCGCGTAACAGTGTTTGTTGACCCAGATGATGGCTATCCCCGTTCTTGTGGGCACGCCGACAGTGTCGTGCGCCGTCGAAGGATTGGCATTGAAGTCGCGAATCGCTTCACGCCCCAGGATGATGTCATGTTTGGATCTCACGGGCAGGACCAGGAACTCGACGTCCTCAGTCCTTCTATGAATTCCGTCACTGAATGTGACTGGAAATGTTATGACCCCCTTAGGATGCATAACTTCATATCCAAACCCGGAAACAGGGGCGTGGACGGGCTTCAATCGTGCTTTGTCCTCATCTTCCAGCTACTCGAAACATTGTTCGTGCATTATATCGGATGCACTCCAAGTATCAAGGAAGACGTACCGGGACCGATAGTGTCCGAACAAAGTTGTGATAATCAGATGTTGCTTCACACGTGGGCCTCCCTTCACTCTTGGAAAAACCATTGGTTCACTTTTCCATTCATCATCATCCGCCTCCATCCGCTTGTTTCTTCTAGTTGGCCCGCCCTGAATAAGGTAAACTTTCCCAAGTCTTTGATCTGTTTCTTTGGCGGACCCTTATCTGCGAGAGCTCTGTGCTTTCGCGGACCTTGTCGCATGTTTTTAAGCAGATGTTCAAGTTTTCCAGATTTGATGGCAGATTCAATTTTGTTTCTTAGGCTCACATACTCATTCGTGTCATGCCCGATGTCATCATGACACATGTAGTGCTTGCTCATCCGCCTAGTCAATGGCTGAGGCTTCCTGAACTCACTGTTTTCTGTCGTCAGGATTTTCGATGGAGTCTTCTTCAATGGAGTCCAGTGCCATTGTTCATGCTTCCCTGCTTTTCGGTCTTTCTGTTTCTGCCCAATTAAAGATCTGGCATCAAACTGTTTGGAAGAGCTTTCTGGGGGTTGAATTATGGAGCAGATCGAACCTCTCTCTTCCTTCTTGGGCTAGTTAATCCTGGATTCAGTTTTTGTATTATGCTTGGACTTCTCCCGTCCTAACAGTTTTTCAGTAGCTGCGAAGACCTTGGCTGCTGGCATGATACCATCCCATGTCCGGGGCATACCATCTCTTCCTGAATGCCCCCCTCAGCATATCTTCACTGATTCCACCAATGTTCAAGCTTTCATTGTTGAACCTTGTGATAAAATTTTCAATTGACTCATTGTCCCGGTGGACGACGCTCTGGATCTCCGAGGGGTCGCACGTGTGCTTGCGCTGCTGGCTAAAGTGTTGTGAGAACTTGGCCACCAAATCATCCCAACTCTTGATTTGACCGTCGAGGAGTTTCTCAAACCATTCTCTTGCCGCTCTAGTCAATGTTAATGCGAACATATGACACCAACACAGTAGTGTCCAGCCACTCACTCCGCCAACTGTAGTAAAGTTTAACAAGTGATCACTTGGATCAGTCATCCCTTTATACTTTCCCAAGTTGCTTGGAATTTTGACATTTATTGGGAAAGGAGCAGTAACTATCCGCGGAATGAACTTTGACTTTTCTACGAACGCGGCGGGTCGGTAAGGTTTGGTGAAGTCTTCCTCAGCATCACTATATTAATCAGTGTGCTTCACTAGTGTCCGCGGACGGCTGGTGCCTTCCCTACCATAATCCTGACTATCCTCACTTGCATAACTGTCCACTTGGTAAGTGACATCTCTTTGTCCTCGGAAAGCATGGCTATTATCGTGTATGAGCTTACGGAACGGGGTCCGCTGAGTCTGATGACTCTTTCCACGGCTTTTCGCGAGTGAATGGCCAGCTGACTAAGAAACATCATCCATTTCTCGATCTTGAATGTGTCGAACCATCTGTGGTGGCGACGGAGGTGGTGAGTCGTATGTCAGGGTAGCTTGTAACTGATTGTTCTTCACCCTTCGTTCATACTCCTCTTACAACCTCTTTTATTCTTGCTGGTATCACTCGTTAAGGGTGAGAGTAGTCCTTCCAGATCTGGTTTGGTAACGAACTCTTGTTTCGTCATCATCGAGTCTAGGAAAGTCTCCGGCTCCATCTTTCTGAACCAGTTTTGAGTTGTCTGGCGAGGTTCAACCTCTTCGTACGTTGGGAACTCTCCGGCCCTGTCTTCCAGGAATAGAGTTCGGTTGTTCCGACGAGGTGCAATGTCTTCGAATGTCGGGAACTCTCTGATCCTGTCTTCCAGGACCAGAGTTCGGTTGTTCTAGCGAGATTCCACTTGCGTTTACCCTTCAAGGACTGAATCGTCCAGGATTTCGGTGCATTGGACTCTCACCGGAGTGGCTGTAGGCGGTTGTTGGCTCTGACTCATCTTTCAGATCACGAAAACTTCCAAAAAATCCAAACGACCGTATCTCAAGAAAAAATTGAATGGCGCCAATGAAGAAACACAAGATCGAACTCGATAGTTTGAACCTATGTTTACCCCAGATGTGAGACTACTGAATAACAAGGAACTCAGATCCGAGCTAACTGCCTGCAAAACAGAACACCGTGAGCCTCGTCACTGGAAGGACATGGTGGGGGGGGGGGAATTCCCATAACCACCCTCCAGCGTGAGAATAAGTACAAGTACTGATCGGAATAATCGATACGAATACAAGTAATTACGTAAGGGCTGTGGGAGTGAATGAATACCTGAAGGAGATGCTCTTGGTATTTATAGCCAAAGGTGGAGGAAAGGTGATTGGTGGAGTTGTCACTATCAAGATTATTCCTCGTTCGCCTGAATGGACACGTGTCCAGCCTTTACAGGATGTGACAGCCTGGTCATGTGTAACACCCTGGCTAAAGCGAAAACGCCCAAGTGTGACATACAGATTGCTCAAACACACGTGACACTATTAGGTGACCATAATAACATTATTTCATTTAAATCTTCATGTTACACAAGTTTATCAAATGATACAAGTTGTAACAGATAAATAAATAAATAAATGATAAGTTGTTCTTTGATTATCCTATAGGCATGCTATGTGTCTTCTAACTTTCATCCTCGTATCTTTACACCTGTAACATATGTATAAAATAAAGTCAACTATGAACATAGCTGGTGAGATACTCACAGTTTGATATAATACGTAAAAATCATACAATTCATGGATAAGTGATAAACATAAGAACAGTAGCAAGAAAAGAACTGAAAAGAACCAAAAGGATGAAGAAGCATATGAATCCTTAAAGTCAAAACATAAGGACATTAAATTCCTTCAGCTGTATGGCTACAGCTACAACTTCCTGATAAATCTCTCTCCTAAAGAGCTGAAAAGAAGAATTCAACAAATTAAAGACTCTCACAAAGATCAAGAAAGTCGAGAAAAGTTTGAAAGAGAGCACGAGTTAAACCTGAGATTACAGAAGGAAAGGGAGGAAAAAGAAAAGAAAGATACAGAAGCAAAGAGATGGTTTGAGGACCCTCAGAGGGTAGAGATGTTAAAGAAGGTTGTGATGGAGAAAGGGATATCAGAAGAACAGTTTCAGAACATGCCTCTTGCTGAACTAATGGAAATATATCACAGAGAGCAGAGGATGTATCTTGAAACACAGAGGAAATTGCAAGAAGACAGGAGGACGGCAGAACAAGAAGTTCATGCAGAAATGATGAATGCCCTCCACAACAAGGGAGTAAAAATGTCAAGACTGTTAATGCAAACTGAAGATACAATAAAAAGATGGTATATTGAAGAGGGTCTTGATAAGATTAAGAAAGTTGAAATGGGGTGCTCAAGCAGAACCCAGAGGTCAGAGAGTGTGAGGCCTGTGCAGCCAAGAAACTTGAATTTGCCCACACATCTCTATTTTGATAGAAGATCAAAGACATTAAGGGTTGTGACTGAAGATGAAACAGAACATCTCATCATCTTCAAAGATGATTTGAGAAACTTTTCAGAAAAACAACTGACCAAGATGGTTGAGCTGAATTTATATGACAATCAAGTAAGAAGTCAACCATCTGGTCGACTGAGGAATGATCTCTCAAACTTTTTAAAGGATTAAGCAGAAAAGGGATTCCCATTTCTACAGCAAAAGAAGAGAGAGATAAGGAGCCATGCAGAAAAAGAGAAGAGGAGGAAGAGAATAAGTGAAGTTCACATATCCGAGCTTTCCCTCTCTAAATCAAAGAAACAAAGAACTCTAGCAAGCAGCTCTCATCAGAAAAGGAAGACCTTAAAAGAGTGCTTGGCTACGAGAGAAGTGATGAAGGAACCCAACTCAAGAGTGCAACAATTTGGAAGAATCACATACATAACGTACAATCAAAATGATGACTCGACCACTTTGAGAAATGAGTCAGGGATACCTATTGCAGTCATAAGGGAGGATGATGATCTGCATTATATGCATCCACAAGATTTACAAGATTTGATTGATGCAAGATTCCCAAGTGATGCCTCTGACTCCTCTGAACTTGACATGCTGAAGCAAAGAGCTGCATATGTGAAGAAATTGAAAGAAAGGGCTGAAGCCAAGAACAGAGGAAGAAGATAACAGAATGGAGCTAATGGATGATTTATTTTTAATTTTGTTTATCTTTGTATTTTGTTTGAGTTGTAAAAATTTAGTGTGTAATGCCTATGTGGCAAAATTCCAATTATGTAATGAAATGACACGTTCTTAAATGATGTATCTAGAAATCTGATACATGTGTAACTCTGTGCAGGTATGTTTTGGTGCATCTGAGCTTTTTCCAATCTAGGGGGAGATTGTTGGGTCGGATTTTTGATATGGAAGATTGGAATCTTCTCAACCTCCTCAGAAAACGGCTAAGTATGGAATTCGAGCAAGCCCAGACGATCGAGCATGGTTTTTACTTCTTCGAGCAAGGTTCTGAACCTTAAATGGTTGATTCTTCTAAATGTTGAAGGCTTCGAGCAAGCTACACTTCAACGAGCAAGGGTATTCTTCTATCGAGCATGGATTGCCAATCGAGCAAACAGCTTGATCATACAAGTTCCAGCCAAGTGTTACGAGCACATGATGATCGAGCACATGGGGACGAGCATGGATGCAATAAGAGGATGCCACGTGAATCAAAGCAAAGACTTCGAGCACAGTTCAGTTACCGAGCAAGATTTACATCCGAGCATGATAAAGATTGCTGAATAAGAAAAGCTGAAGACATCAAGAAGAATGAGCTTGCTCGATGGACTTATTCGAGCAAAGTTTGAACAAGTCAAGAGGAATGAAGCTTACTCGAAGAGAATATGTATTCTCCGAAAGTGAATATATTCTAAGTAAAGTATGCTCGATGACACTCTCCGAGCACACCTTGTATAGGTAGCTTGCTCGAGCAAGGTATATACCTTGCTCGAGGTCTGAAACACTTGTATTAGATTTATCTTTCATTATGTAATGTATAGGACGTGCACATGGAATGTTAGGGTCTATATATAGACATCCTAGGGTACGACTAGGAGACGGTTTTTTGGCACGCATACTGACAATCTTTGCAGACGAATATCAAAAGCCGCCGTCACACAAAACCCTAGACATTCCATTCACTGTATCATTGACGTATCATTTAATATAGTGAATCTTTGTCGTTGAAATAGTATTTACCGAATATCATTTATTTTTTTGTGTTTGCTAATTCTCCACAGGCTTTCATTCTCAATCATTGAATATCCTGATTCTGCCGGGATACTCAATCGGTCTTTGAGTAATTAAGTCGGTGTGTTCTTGTCAAACCTTTGCTATGGTTGCACCCGAAAGACGGTCCTAACAAGTGGTATCAGAGCTTGAGTAAGCTCACTAAAGACCACGGGACTGAAGGTTTGTGAAGAAAAGTGAAGATTAACTATGCACTGCTATTGATAACATCAGATCTGATAAAATGGAAGATCAAGAAGTTTCAACCAACAAGATTCCAAGATTACTTGGACAAGAGAACTTCATAATGTGGAAGGTGTTGTTTGAGGCTGCTGTGAACTACAACGATCCAGAACATTGGATGGCTATTACTGAAGGGAATTACACTCCTTCAGCCGCTCCAAATAACAGTGCTGCGGTAGATCTAAGAATATAAAAGAGGGATGACAAAGCACTGTCCATGCTGAAGTTGGGACTTTCATGGGAGATTCTAACCACTGTAAATCATCATAAGAATGCTAAGGATATGTATGATGCAGTGATTGAAATGTTTGAAGGTAATACTGAGTTAAGAGACATAAAGAAAGATTGACTGAAGCAGCAGTTGGACAGGTTCAAGTTTAAGGAAGGAGACAGTCTAAAGTCAGTGTTACAAAGGTTCATGACCATTATAAATGAAATAAGGACCACTGATTTGCAGATTTCCAACTTTGAGTTAACAAGAAGCTTTTATCATCTCTATCTGGGGAATGGTATACTGCAAGCAAGTTCATAAAGGAAAAGGCAAGTTTCCTACCTTCAAACTAGATGATGTGATTGCCTTCCTCAAGGCTGCTGAACATGAAATGATAGAGAATCACATGATTCGAGAGGACAAGCCAAGCTTCCAAATGAACAATGCACTTGTGGCACCCATGGGCAACCTCTCTGTCAAGAATCAACCGCCTATTGTTGAGGAACCATCAGATGCACACTCCTCATGTAACAATCAGTCAAGATTCAATGTGAAACTGATTGAAGATGACCATCCATCTACTAGAAACGGGCAATCAAATTTTGCATTTCACAACCAGACTTAAGGAACAGACTATCAGGCCTTGCTCTCAATGTTTACTGAGTCTTATCATGCCTTTGTGGCCAAGAATCTGATAAACACAAGCATCGTGCAAGAAGTCTTAGAACAAATTGATGCTGATGATTTAGAAGATATGGATATCAAATGGCAAGCGGCCATGTTGGCAGTAAGAAGTAAAAGGTTGTATAACAGAACTGGCAGAAATAGTTTCAATGGACCAAATGAAAGAATTGGATTTGACAAATCCAAGGCCATCTGTTATAACTGTCAACAACCTGGACACTTTGCAAGAGAGTGCAACATGCCAAGACAGTTTGGAAATCAACTCAATCAAAGTCAGTTCTATCAGAATCAGAATCAAAACTTTCAGCAGCAAAGGACTCAAATGCCAATCAAAATCCCTATCAAAATCAGAATAGAACCCAGCAACAAACATTTCAACCTCAGAGAACTAATAAAATGCAGGTTCATTCAAATCAAAGCAGACCATCTCTAAATGGTGTGAACCAGCAAAGAGATCAAGGGAATGTGGCCGTTGCAAGGAAGGCTCAGGATGGAGAGTTTGACTGGAGTAATCATGCTGCTGAGATGGAAAGAGCAAATGTTGCATTCATGGCCAAAATTAATGAGAAGGCTGAATCTTCAACCACTCAGGTACATTCTAATACTTCTATTTCTGATCTTCTTGCTAAAATTGAAAAATTAAATCAGGAGGATGGAAAATGGAAAACTGAATGTGGTAGGAAGGACGTCTTTCTAAATGTGTATGCTGAAAGTGAGGCTACATATGAAAGTCAAATCAAAGGTTTGGAGGATGATTGCATGGTAGCATATCAAGCTCAATCCAGAATGAGAATTGAGATAGAAGGACTGAAGAAGATGTTTGCTGAAGAGAAACTCAAGAATGCTGATTTGTTGATTGAAATTGAGTTTTTAAAAAACCTAGTCTCTACTGGAAACATTGTTGGGCATGTTGAAAAGATGACTGAATAAGAGAAGTACAAGAAGATTCCACCCCCGTTCTGTGATAGTTACCCATTTAAAGTTGATAAAGAGAGCAGAAATGAGTATCTCAAACAGTTTAAAAATGTGTTTGATGATAAGCCAGAATTTATCAAGCAATATGATGATGTGATGGTAGATCAGAATGGAGAATTTGTAATGAAAAAGGCTGACAAGCAAGAAACTGTGGTGGATGACCAGCATCAAGGAGAGAAAAAGAAGTGGAGTGAATACTCCAGTGAAGAAAGCAATTGTAGCTGTGGAAGCTCTCAGTCATCAAAGAGGAAGAAGAAGAAAGGAGCAAAGGAGAAGAAAGGTGACAAAATTCCTCTTCTACCACCTATGACATCAAAGGTGAGAGAGCATCATGAGAAAATGAGAAGAGAGCATGTTCCATTTGATATATGTGCTAGATTACCACCAGCCATCAAGAAGAGAACAAAAACACAAAGCAAATTCTCTTATGATCAAAGTCTTCCACCTATCTACCCAATTTTCTCTAATCATGAATTATTTGATGTGGGTGATGTGGACTATTCTCCAAGAAGAAGATGTTCAAAAGAACAAGAGGAAAGTTCTTCACAATTGCCATCTAAGCTGAAGAAGATTGTTTTTGTTAAAGAAAAATGTTCCCAACCAATTGATCTCAGCAAGCCAATCAAGATGGACTTTTCTAACACTTTGTACTCAAAAACATCTTTAGGGTTTGATTTCCCTAAACAAGTGATAAGATCAAGGACAAGAAACTTCTTGAGGATTTGGGAAACTTTGCTAAAGTGTTCTGCACAAAATGTGATGCATATGGGCATCACACTGACTCTTGCTGGATTCTTGAGGATAGTTTTGAAATTCCAGATGTGGTTAGTGGCTATGATATGAAAAGCTACAAAGAAATGTATGAGAGATACTTGAAGGGAATAAAAAATCCATTTGAAGAGAAGAACTATCAGTCTGTGTTGGACCAAAGACTCAAAGCAAATTTGAAGCTTAAAGAAGATGATTGAATCCTGAAAACAACAGACAATAACAGAAGATCTCCAAATGAAGAAAAGGCTAAGAAGAGATCAGGTGTTCTTAATGGTGATAAGAAGTTCCTATTAAAACAAGGATTTGAACCAAGAGGATTTTAGTGGAAAATAAAGAAAGAAGTAGAAGGTGGGAAGGATAAGGTGATGGAGGAAGTTGATGGAAGCTTTACAGTGTCTGCAGTGCACATTGGATCAGATTAGACACTGATGATGAGTGTGAAGTTGTGTATGAAGATCCATCACCAGTTCAAATTTCAACTTCTGATACATCCTCCACTTTCTCTGAATTACAAACTGATGGAGTTTGTAACTCAGAATCAAACTGATTTCTTTTGTGTGTGTGCAGGATCAGTCCATGAGCAAAAATGATTTATAGTATATGGACAGTGGATGTTCAAGGCACATGGCATGTGACAAGTCTGCATTAATAGATTATGTGAAGAAGTATGAGGGACCAGTTGCATTTGGGAGTGATGAAAATGGAGGAAAAATTGTTGGCAGGGGAACACTCACGAATGGCAAAGTATCCTTTGAAAATGTTCTACATGTTGAAGGACTATAGTACAATCTGCTGAGCATTTCTCAAGTTTGTGACAAAGGATATAAGGTTGCCTTTAATGATGAACATTGCCTGATTTTGAAGCCAGAGTTTGTGATACCAACAGAAATGATTACGATGATGGCTCCAAGAAATGGCAATCTCTATGAACTGAGATTGAATCCTGCAACTTCAAGAGGTGGTTCATGCTTTGTATCAAAGGCAACTGAGAATGAATCTGTTTTATGGCTTAGGAAGATGTGTCATGTAAATTTGAAGAACATGAACAAGCTAGTGAAAGGTGAACATGTTGTTGGTCTTCCCACAAGAGAGTTCAAGCTGGAAGACAAATGCACATCTTGCCTTAAAGGAAAACAACACAAATCCTCACACAAGAGCAAACTGCTGAACACAATTGATGAGGTTTTGGAACTACTTCACATGGACTTGTTTGGTCCAATGAGTGTTCCAAGTGTTGGAAAGAAGAGATACTGCCTAGTAATAACTGATGATTTTTCAAGGTTTACATGGGTCTTTTTCATGGGAAGCAAGGATGAGACTCCAGAGTTACTCAAGGCTTATGTTTTGAAGATGGAAAATCAACTTGAGAAGAAAGTGAAAGTGATTAGAAGTGATAATGGGTTAGAATTCAAGAATGAGACTATGAGTGAATTCTGCACTTCTAAGGGTATTTTCCAGCAGTATAGTGCTCCTAGAACCCTTGAACAAAATGGTGTTGCAGAAAGGAGAAATAGAACTTTAATTGAAGCTGCAAGGACCATGATTGCTCATGCCAACATGCCTGTTACTTTCTAGGCAGAAGCAATAAACACTGCATGTTATGTGCAGAACAGGATTCTACTCAACAAGGCTCAAAACAAGACACCATATGAAATTCTCTACAACAGAAAACCTTATGTGAAGTTCTTGAAGCCTTTTGGATGCAAATGCTCACTCTTGAACACAAAGGATTACTTGAAAAAATTCCAGTCCAAATCACTAGAATGTTTCTTTGTGGGCTACTCATCTCACTCAAAAGCTTATAGAGTCTATGTGTAAGAGCACATGGTGGTGATTGAATCGTCTGACATTATCTTCAATGAAAACCAGTTCAACAATACTGATGGTCCTAAATGGTTATTTGATCTTGAGAAAATGATCAAATAATTTAAAATCAACAGTGAAGACATGGATGATAGTATGTACAGACCCAGCTTTGAAGAAAAAGGAAAAGCAAAGCAAGTTGATCTGGACAAACTATGGACCACAGTTGCGTCTGAAGCAAATGGGTTTACCTTTGGAGGTACTATCCAAGGAGAAGATGATCTAGAGAGAGTTGGACAAGAGGCTGAAGTTGAAATCTCGAATGAAGGTCCAAGTGTTATTGAAAGTGAACCCATCCAAAGTCAACAACCTTCTCAAACTGAAGAAATGTGTCAGTTACAATCCCTGTTTGACTCATTGCAGCTAGGAGGAAATGAGGCAACTACATCAAAACTCAATCTTGTTCAAACTTCTACTAAGACTCAAGTCACATCTGAAGATGAATCTGTTGAGTTAAATTTGTCAAATCTAGAAGCAGAAGTGTGTGTACCTCCAGTTGTACAAAGTACCTCAAATGAAAGAAATCATCCTGCAGAGAACATTATTGGAGATCTACATGAAAGAGTTACCAGAAGTGCATCTGAAAAAGCAAATATCTGCCTGTATGCCTGTTTCTTATCCCAAGTTGAACCAACATCAATCAAGCTTTGAAGGACAATAGCTGGGGGGAAGCTATGCAGGAGGAATTAGCTCAGTTCAGAGACTTACATGTGTGGGACTTGGTGGACAAGCCCAGAGGAAGGTATGCAATTGGTACAAAATGGGTCTTCAGAAACAAGAAGGATGAAAAGGGGATAGTGATAAAGAACAAAGCTAGATTGGTAGCTGTAGGATGTTTACAAGAAGAATGAGTAGATTTTGAAGAGGTATTTGCTCCTGTTGCAAGACTAGAGGCTATTAGGATTTTTCTGGCATATGCAGCATCAATGAACATTAAAGTCTATCAGCTTGATGTAAAATCTGCATTTCTGAATGGAAAGATAGATGAAGAAGTGTTTGTCACTCAACCTCCTGGATTTGAAGATCAAATTCATCCAAACAAAGTCTACAAGTGATGAAGTCCAAATACCAAATGAGTTCAATGGGAGAAATGAATTTCTTCCTTGGATTGCAAGTGCAACAGAAGCCAGATGGAATTTTCATTAATCAATCAAAATATTTCAAGAGATTCTCACCAAGTTCAAGTGTCAAGATTTCAAGACAGTGTCAACACCAATGGACACACATGAGAAAATGGTACCTGATGAAAAGGGGGAGCCAGTTGATCAGCATGATATAGGGCCAAGATAGGATCATTGATGTATCTTACAACATCTAGGCCATATATTATGTTTGCTGTGTGTGTTTGTGCAAGGTTTCAAGCTAATCCAAAGGTGTCACATATGCTAGCAGTGAAAAGAATATTCAGATACTTGAGAGGAGAACCAGACCTGGGAATTTGGTATCCAGAGAACTATTTCTTTGATTTATGGCTTACACTGACAGTGATTATGATGGATGCAACATGAGTCGAAAATCAACCTCAGGAGGATGTCAGTTTCTTGAAAACAGATTGGTGTCATGGCAATGCAAGAAGCAAACCACAGTGTCAATCTCTGCTGCTGAAGTGGAGTACATTGCTGCATCTGCCTGCTGTGCACAGGTTCTGTGGATTCAAAACCAACTGCTGGATTATGGTCTGAATTTCTTACTCACACCTATTTTAATTGATAATACGGCTGCTATGTTCATTGTTAAGAATCCAATTCAACATTCTAAAACTAAGCACATTGAAATTAGACATCATTTCATTAGGGATTGTCAGGAAAAAAGGCTTATAGAAATGAAGAGGGTAGATACATCTGATAATTTGGCTGATTTGTTCACCAAACCTTTAGATAAGACCAGATTTTATTTTCTGTTAAAATGTCTAGGAATGATTAATGCTGATGAAGTATGATATAGGATGTGTGCTTAAGTGAGGTGCTTACTGATGATCCATGTTTCTCACTGTGAATGTTTGCATGATTGATAGTTGTGCTAATCTGAATTTTCTGTTTGCCTTCATCATATGTGTGACTGTTCCGGGTGTCATAATCATGTTTGTGAATGTGTGTATGTCGAATTTCTGTTAAATCTGATATTTATAGCTGTTAGTACTTTGATCTGTGCTTGCATGATAATTTTTATGATTCTAAGTACTTCGAGCATGAATCTGTGCTCGATGTTGTGCTTATTGCTCTTCGAGCACAAGCATAGGCTTCTCAAAGACAATTCTAACTCATTCGAGCACAGATGTCAGTACTTATGGTGTGTCTGTTGTTCTTCGAGCACAAACAAACCATATTTTGAGCACAAATGATATGTTTTGATGTTCGAGCATGGACATGTACTATGGAAAACTTTCTAAGTATTCCTAGCACAATTTTCTTGCTCGAGAACTACAACTCGGTCGAGCACAAACTCTGTAATGATACATCTTAAGGTTGCTACAGACTTCCGAGTATGCTCGATGGATTTCTAAGCATGCTCCACTGTATTGTGTGCTTTGCTGATTGAAATGTGTGATGTGAGTATTATGTGTGTGACACTTGTGAAGTGTCTGCTTGTCAAATGTGACTACAAGACTATTTTCAGAATCTAACCTTAAAAATGACCTATCAAATAAATGATTTTAAAAATGTAACATGTTTTATGATAAGCAACACTGTTTTGGTGATCAAACAAGAGAGATGATAATATTATCCAAGTTCATATTCAGAAATGAATATTGTTATTCAGGTGGAGATTGAATCCAACTAATGTGGGAAATGATAGCATATTGTCTGATCACCTAACTCATAGATTATAGGCTTAAAAGATTTCAGTTCGGTAAACTGACAATTTGTGTAGCTTTTTCCCATGAGTGCAGTGATTTATGTGATACAAATACGATAATCATGCTAAGTTTGATGTGGTGATTCATTTGACAACTAAGGTATGTTTTCTTACACATCTCTCCGAATGATAGGCAGAAGGGCAATTATCCAATCATACACGAGCCTGTTGATGATTTGGTATACCAAAAACAGTTTATTAAATTATGAGCAGCAACTAAATATCTATATATAAATATTAAAAGGAAATGAAGCAAATATAAAAAAAAATGATGAAAATCAAAATGAAATATGCTTCAAACTAATTTATGCTAAACAAATATATCTTGACATAAAGGGGCACTAAACGAACTACAAGAGTGGGGCATCTAAGTAAGTCCTAAACACTCTGAATGAAAGGCATGTAAGTCCGGATGGCTTGTAAGTCCAACGTTCGACCTTATGGTCTGATAACTAAGTATCTTATTATTCAATAAACTGCTCGAAAAATTAAAATTTTTGACCAACGCATCAGGGGGTCGAAGTCAATTCGGGGTGATTTGGAGAAAGCTAAATAAGCTTTGAGAAGAGATAAGGAGCAACTAAAGTCTAAAATGTGACCATTCTTACTCAAGCAACTAATTGAACCTTAAGAATATCACAAAAGTCATAAGAATCATGCTAAGAGCATACACCTAATGTCAGCCTGACTTAAGTCATAATACGGCTGAAAATGAAGTGGTGTGACAGTTATTGGACAATCTGATCCCATGTTGAGATCTTTCCAATTAATTGACATAATTTTTTGAACTGGACTTTGATCTCTTGTTCACCTCAAACCCAAGCTTGAGCAAACGGATTGATTTCATTAACTGGTGATCTTAATTGTTACAAAGTTTGAGTGTGATCTTTGTCTTAACTTCTAGGCAAATGATATTGACTTCACCAATGTTATCTGTGTTTGTTCTAATTATTTTAAAGTATGATCTAGAAATTAGACTGTACTTCGAGCTTGCTTTTGAAGTGTTTTGTTATCTTTGATCTACGAGCACGAAGATAGACTGTTATTTTACTAAGTATCTTCGAGCATGATTGCATGAGTAAGTACAATTTCAGGTTTACGAGCACGAGTACTATATGATAGGAAACATAGTGTTTCGAGCAAGGTCTGTGCTAAGTGTCTTAGTGAAATGGTTTAGTACACACTAGGGTAGTAGATATCTGTGCTCAAGTGCGGGATTAGGAAAGATTTTAAGGCTTTCGAGCACACTGTACTTCAAGCACACAGCATCTCAAGCATAGGAAATTGACATGATATATTTCTAAGTATACTTGAGCAAGCATTCTACCATGACCCAGCCTTTATTTTGGCTGTATACTCGAGCAAGGGTGGTACATGTAAACTTGAAATTAAATGACAACTGTTGTGTGCTAGACGACAAACCAAGGTACTGTACCACCAAATCGTTAAGTATAAAAAGGAGACTCAAAAAGTTTTTCACACATCTTTCTCTAATTAACACTAGACGAAAACCCTCTTGCTCGTGTTATCTTCCCCTTGCTCGCTGTTCTATTACTTGTTAATTTCTCTTTGATTATAGCCATTAGCTCTGTTTCGATTTCGGTAAGACATCGCAGGTCGATAATCGTCGCACCGATTTTGAAATTAGGGTTTCCAATTGACCAAATTGACTAACTGTTTACTTGTTTTGCAGGTACGCATATTACTAAGGAACAGGTTAATTGGGGACGCCATTAATCATCAATCAATTCTCCTATATTAGTTCTGCAATTTTGTGTACTGACAAAACTTCTTGTTTTTTCAGAACTGATGGCTTTCAAATTCGAAAAACGGCATGATATGTGTGCTCGATTGGAAATAGACGATGACAACCTTGAGTTGGAGCCAATAATGAACTTTCTGAGAAACTCCAATCTGAGGGTGGCGTTAACTACCGACCCCACAATATACAGAAATCATATTTTAGATTTTTGGGGGTCTGCCACATATGTCAATGACATAAATAGGGAAAGAATTGAGGCGTCCATTCTAAATCATGACATTAAGATAACCGAAGCCTCAATCAGAGCTGCACTGGACCTTCACGACAATTTTGAGGATCAACCGTCCTAGTCAGCCCCAAGGCTACTAAGAGTTTTTCAAGAGACTATGGGCTATCAGGGAGTCGTTGAGGAAGGACAGTTCCAAAACGGAAGTTTTCCATTAATCTACAGAGTTTTGATTCATCACGTAATCCAGTCCTTATCTCCTCGGAGAGGGACTTAGACTTTGTTGAGCAGAGCGCTTGGGACTCTCATAGTCGCCATTCTTTACCAACAACCTTTTAATATTTCAAGACTTAATTTTCAAGAAATGATCTCCAATGCAGAGAAGAATGGTACTCAACGTTTTCTGATGTATCCAAGGTTTCTTCAAATCTTAATAAACAGAGCCTTACCAGAAATTCAAAGAACAGGGCAGATTTTGAAGTTGCAGAACTCAAACATATGCAAACGTATGAAGGATGCTCAGAGTAACTTCATTGATAATGATGACTAGGATGTACTCCCATGGTTACTTGTTCCTGCACTGGGTCCCATTGATGTACCAACGACCCCTGGTAACAGTGATGAGGAGGTTGATGATGGTGATGATAATGATAATGATGATGAGGATGGTGCCGATAGAGGAGATGCAATGGTTATTGACAGTACTGCTGATGCACCGGTTGTAATTGGAGAGACTGTGTATGAACTTGGACAAGAAGCTCATGAGCCAACTGATAATGATGAGATTCGTTCTTCACTTGTCACAACTGAGCCAACTGAACAAGACATACCTATCCATCAACAATCTGAACCTGCTACTCTCCCAACTCAAGTCCCAGAACCATACGCCGTTCCATCCCCTGAAACTGAAGATACTGAACCATTCTCTGAACCAGCTCCAAAACCTACTGCTGAAACCCCACCATCAAGTCCAAATCTTTATGATATTGTGTGTGAAAATGCTAAATTGGAGTTTGAGAACATCATGCTAAGAGAGAAGAATGCCATTTTGGCTGCAAAGAACTCGGCTCTGGAAGCTGCACTGCAAGAGGCGTT
This sequence comes from Bidens hawaiensis, assembly GCF_021521415.1. NCBI lineage: Eukaryota > Viridiplantae > Streptophyta > Magnoliopsida > Asterales > Asteraceae > Bidens > Bidens hawaiensis. Next base: position 351,109 of record NW_027491074.1, on the reverse strand, counting down.
ATTGAAAATTGAAACTCTTTAGGGGCAGTCTGAGGTTGAAAGACCTCAGATGCACCAAAACAGGGGGAGAATATTAGTGTTGAAAAGGAAGTTGGACTTGAAGAGGAAGCTGGACCATCTGATGCTTTAAACACGCTAAACCAAGCATATGATGATGGAGAATCAGAAGGTGAGGGGGAGAAAACTGGAGAAGATGAATCTGAAAAAGAAAATTTGAAGAGGAAAGAAAAGGGAAAAGGGATTGCCCACACAGATGATGACTTACATCCTTTACCCAAGCATGTAGTTCAGTCTGATGATCTGTTGTTTAAGGAAGATTTTATTGATAAAGACATGGTTGAAGCTAAATCTGTGAAAACTGCAATCAATTTAATGAATGAAGAGTTGGAGGCCCTTGAAAGGGAAGAAAGTGTGGAAGAAGAGGAGGAAATCCCTCAAGAAGTAATAGAAGCTCTGATTGATATGAAAGAAAAGGAAGAAGCAGAAGAGAGATTAAGAGAGGCTAATGATGCTATTGGAGCTACATTGAAGGCTCTAAAAGCAAGACAAAATGATGATACACAAGAGCCCACATCAGTCGAACAAGATGTAGTTGAGCCTGAAGTGGCTGAAGAGCCTGCAAAGAATGAACAAGAAAAAGATGCAGAGCCTTTGATCACTGAGCCTGAAGAGGATGAAGTAAATGAAAATGAATAGGGATTGGGACCAGTTATTCATGAAGAAGATGAAACCATTGAAGTCTCAGCAAGCATTATGGTTAAGTTGATTATAAAGAAGGATCTTACACTGATTCTGAATAATCCAGAGAGACATCATCCAGAGATTGTGATGGCAGTAAGAAAGGCTCAACTAGAATTTATAAATCTGAGCAAAGGAGAATCAAGACCTAAAGAACATGTTGAACCAAGTGAACCCATCATTCAAGAGGTCACTGAAGAAACTGAAGAGACTCATAGAAATGAAGATGTTACTGAAGAATCTGAGTCTGTGGATGAGGAGATAATTATTGAAGAACTAGAAACAGAAGTGGAGCAGCCCGATACATCCATTCCAACTCAATCAAGTTTAAAAAGAAAGGACACAACTGAGATTGAGACACCAAAATCCAAAAGACAAAAATTGATGTATAAGATGAGGAGAGACAAACTAGAAGAAAGAAGAAGAGCTCAATCCAAACAAAATGATGAACCAATGATTGAGGCTCTTCATAATCTTGAAGAAGTGGTGGACTTGGATGGTGAGAGTGAAGATGAGGAAGAAATGAAGGAAGCTGAAAAGATAAATGAAAATGTTGAATATTTGATCAGTTTGGGCTATGATCCTCTGCATGTTCAAAGACTATCAAAAGAGGATGTGGCAAGAGAAGCTCAGGGGTGGAGAATTAGGAAAGGAAAAAGAGAAGTATTGATAAAGGCTGGTCATAAGCCTGCTTACCTGAACTTACAGCCATTTGACAAGATTGATGGTTTGTACAAAAGGGCTCTCATGGAGAATCTGTCTGACTATATGAAAAGGGTGTCTGAAAGGAAGAAAGAGAAAGAAAAAGAATTAAAAGAATCAGACAGTAGCAAGAAAAGAACTGAAAAGAACCAAAAGTATGAAGAAGCATATGAATCCTTAAAGTCAAAACATAAGGACATTAAATTCCTTCAGCTGTATGGCTACAGCTACAACTTCCTGATAAATCTCTCTCCTTAAGAGCTGAAAAGAAGAATTCAACAAATTAAAGACTCTCACAAAGATCAAGAAAGTCGAGAAAAGTTTGAAAGAGAGCAGGAGTTAAACCTGAGATTACAGACGGAAAGGGAGGAAAAAGAAAAGAAAGATACAGAAGCAAAGATACAGAAGCAAAGATACAGAAGCAAAGAGATACAGAAGAAAGATAAGGGAGGATGGTGATCTGCATTATATGCATCCACAAGATTTACAGGATTTGATTGTTGCAAGATTCCCATGTGATGCCTCTGACTCCTCTGAACTTGACATGCTGAAGCAAAGAGCTGCATATGTGAAGAAATTGAAAGAAAGGGCTGAAGCCAAGAACAGAGGAAGAAGATAACAGAATGGAGCTAATGGATGATTGATTTTTAATTATGTTTATCTTTGTATTTTGTTTGAGTTGTAAAAATTTAGTGTTTAATGCCTATGTGGCAAAATTCCAATTATGTAATGAAATGACATGTTCTTAAATGATTTATCTAGAAATCTGATACATGTGTAACTCTGTACAGGTATGTTTTGGTGCATCTGAGCTTGTTGCAATCTAGGGGGAGATTGTTGGGTCGGATTTTTGATAAGGAAGATTGGAATCTTCTCAACCTCCTCAGAAAACGGCTAAGTATGGAATTCGAGCAAGCCCAGACGATCGAGCATGGTTTTTACTACTTCGAGCAAGGTTCTGAACCTTAAATGGTTGATTCTTCTAAGTGTTGAAGGCTTCGAGCAAGCTACACTTCAACGAGCAAGGGTATTCTTCTATCGAGCATGGATTGCCAATCGAGCAAACAGCTTGATCATACAAGTTCCAGCCAAGTGTTACGAGCACAGGATGATCGAGCACATGGGGACGAGCATGGATGCAATAAGAGGATGTCACGTGAATCAAAGCAAAGACTTCGAGCACAGTTCAGTTACCGAGCAAGATTTACATCCGAGTATGATAAAGATTGCTGAATAAGAAAAGCTGAAGACATCAAGAAGAATGAGCTTGGTCGATGGACTTATTCGAGCAAAGTTTGAACAAGTCAAGAGGAATGAAGCTTACTCGAAGAGAATATGTATTCTCCGAAAAAGAATATATTCTAAGTAAATTATGCTCGAGGACACTCTCCGAGCACACCTTGTATAGGAGGCTTGCTCGAGCAAGGTATATACCTTGCTCGAGGTCTGAAACACTTGTATTAGATTTATCTTTCATTATATAATGTCTAGGACGTATACATGGAATGTTAGGGTCTATATATAGACATCCTAGGATACGACTAGGAGACGGTTTTTTGGCACGCATACTGACAATTTTTGCAGACGAATATCAAAAGCCGCCGTCACACAAAACCCTAGACATTCCATTCACTGTATCATTGACGTATCATTTAATATAGTGAATCTTTGTCGTTGAAATAGTCTTTACCGATTATCATTTACTGTTTTGTGTTTGATAATTCTCCACAAGCTTTCATTCTCAATCATTGAATATCCTGATTCCGCCGGGATACTCAATCAGTCTTTGAGTAATTAAGTCGGTGCGTTCTTGTCAAACCTTTGCTAAGGTTGCACCCGAAAGACGGTCCTGACAACTTGTAATAAAAGCCGATAGCACAGTAACGAAACCGAAGCAATCGAAAACGTGTTTAAAGAATCCGAAACATTTAAACCTCTCAAACTATAAATAAATACAAATATTTCAAGGCTAACTAACGGAATTTTAATATATTTTTATTAGCTTTTAATGAAAATTATAATATAATATTATCTTTGATTTTAACGAAATTTTAGCGATGTTTATTATTTAAGTTATAATTTTAACACAAATATGAGAGTTATAATATAATAATGTACGTTTTAAATGGGGATTATATCTCAAAGAATAATTATGTTAACGAAATTTTAACTCCAAAGAATTAAGGTTAACGGATTAAAGCTAACAAACTAATTATTTTTACTCATTTTATTTTAATAGTATTTTACATTTTAACGAAATTTTGGGTTATTATTATTTGATTACTATCTTAACGGGATAGTATACAAGACATGATATTCGTAAAACTTGGACTAACGTTTACGAGTCGAAAGTAAATTTAAAAGCCTTAATGAAATTGTAACGTCCGCATTTCTGAAAGTAATATATATGGCAGAAGTTCTTATTATTAACTGTGTCGTTAGTGTAATTGTGTGCGTGTTTATATTTGGATAACGATTGAGTTTGGTATGGGAAGTGGGTGGTGGGGCCCATTTCTTCCCACCACACACACACTAGAACACACACACTTTCTCTCTAACACCCGAATACAATTCCGAACTAAAAGAAGGAAGAACCTCGTGTGAGAACGTCATCAAACACCAAGAATCACGTCCAGATCCTCGAGTTGTTTCAGATCTGAACCGAACTCGAGAATAGAAGGTGAGTTGGTTTAAAAAGGTTAAGTTTTGAGGTTGGATTCGACATGCAACCTGTTACACTAGTAGATCGGGGGGTAGGAAGTTGGAAAAATATAAACTTGGTAACCCGTAGCCCAACGGGAATGATATAAGATAAAAAGGTGACGTTTGGATTATGAGAAACACGGGTATACAAAGTTGGTACAACCCGAAACCTATAAAAAAGGGTTCAGACGGGTTGTAAGGAAGGGTCTCGGGGTAAGATAGCTCTAAAATGACAAAAAAGGTAATAGGGTCTTATTTTCATGAAAAAGGGCCTCGCATCGCATGCCATACGAAATCCAAGAATTTCTCATCGCACGTCATGCGAAGCGAAATGGCCCATGCGAAGCGAAATGAGCCATGCTTAGCGAAATGGCCATGCGAAGCGAAATGGGCCATGCGAAATTCTCTCATCCAAAATTTTTTTAGTTGTTGAAAAGTGTGACCTCATTCATTTTCTGATGTGATTTTGATAAAGGGCTTATTGCAAAGCTCAACCCCAGCCAGGGGCTCTACCCCTTAGACCCTACTAGGGGCTGCCGCCCCTAGAACCCGCTACCAAGGCGCTACCCCTGGACCCCCGTTAGTTGAGAGTTTCATTCACCTAGATGTAAGAAGTAGTTAAGCTAGATAATTGATACTCGTGTCTTGTTACACAGTTAGCCGTGCATAGCTAAGGAAAGGCATTACACTTAAGTCAAAGAGAAACAGGACCCAGGTGAGTTCTAGCCCCATTTTCTATGTTATGTTCTAGGGGCTGTGTGCATACTCAGTGTGATTAGTTAATACACTTACCTTAAGTGTTAAGTGTATGCAATATGAATGTTTATAAATATACTTAAATGGGTATAGAAAGAGTTAAATGTATGTATGAAGAGGTATACGAGAATAGATGTAACTAATGAATGTTTGATATGTATGATGTGTATGGTTGAATGGTTAAAGGGTTTCATACCCTAATAATATATGCGAAGAGTAAATGGTTGCATACCCTAATAATATATGCGAAGAGTACAGGGTTGCATACCCTAAAAATATATGCGAAGAGTCAAAGGGTTGCAGACCCTAAAAATATCTGCGAAGAATAAAGGGTTGCAGACCCTAAAAATATCTGCGAAGAATAAAGAGTTGCAGACCCTGAAAATATCTGCGAAGAATTAAGGGTTGTAGACCCTAAAAATATCTGCGAAGAATGAAGGGTGGCAGACCATAGTAATATGTGCGAAGGTTATAGGGCGAAAGGCTCTTTAAAATGTAGAACGATTATGTATGTATAAAAATAATAAAGGTAAGTAAAAGCATGAAGGTATAGAAGTACAAATATAAGAATGATTGTAATAAATGTCTTCGGATATATATATATATATACATATATACACACACCTGTGTAAGAATGTGAATGAAATGTATGTTACCTGCTTATCTAGAACTCACTCAGCGTAGATGACTTTTAGTATGCACGCAGGTAAATAGATTGAAGGAGCTGGCTTGAGGATGGCGAGTGGCAGGGACTAGAAGACTGGCATCTCGAGCTAGAAGTTTTATGAATTAATATGATATGTAATAAGAAAAGTTAACTTTTATAAGACAAGATTTGATGTTTTGTGACAAAATGCATGAAGTTTTAAGTATTCCCCGAAAAGTTTTAATTAACTCTGATTTTAGAACTATGTTTATGAGTAAATCCAAAGCCAAAGTAGGGTTCTAGGAACGGGGCCCTACAAGTTGGTATCAGAGCATAAGTTCGAGAGAAATAAGCATCCTATATGCTTAGACTCGAACAGAGAATGTGACTTAAGGAATAAAAGAAAGAGGATGCCAGTCCGAGAATGCCATTTGTCGCCCAAGCAAGCTTAGAAAGTGATCATCTTGTTTATGTTGATCTTGTGTATAGTAAAGAATGAGTAAGAAAGCTAACTTAATTGCTCGATATAGAAATGTTTGTTTATATGTGATGATGTGAAATGTGTGACTGACCAATTGATATAAGTATACACTAGCACAAGTGGACTCGCAAAGGGAAGTGTATAGGACACGGAGAGTAACGTGATCAGCTAATCCCAACTGGCCACTGTTATTACCTGTTAACCTTACTATCCTTGTACTAAATAGTTCCTGATATGACAACGTTTGGTTTTCCTATAGAATACGAATGGCTGGTGCTAAGAAGACTGCTTGACAAGGTAGCCGCACGATTCGCCGTGGTAAACCACGTGTTAACCAAACACCACCTGAGGAACCAATCGTCGAGTCTGATGAAGAGAGGAGCATGACTGTCCGAGATGAAGGGTATCAGCTCGACCCTGCTATCCAAGCTGCCATTTCACAGGCAGTAGCTGCTACAGTGCAGAATCTACAGCAAGAAAAGTCAACTGAGAGTCATCCAAGAACTGTTGAGAAGACTGGAGAGGGTAGTGAGCAGGGCGAAGAGGCCGAGAAGGAGGCGTCAAGTGAAGATCGATCGGTGAAGGTTGATGAGGGAAAAAGGAGCTGTGGTGGGTGTAACTACAAGTCATTCAAAGGCTGTGACCCGCCGATGCTGACCGGGGTGGGTGACGCAATCGCTAATCTCCAATGGATAACCGCAATGGACAAGGTTATCCGAATTAGCGAGTTTCACCCCGACCAAGCAGTGGGTTTTTCTACCCAGTCATTTGGAGATGAAGCTATGTTTTGGTGGGAGACGGTAGAGCAAAGGAAGACTGTTGCTGAGATCAAGGCTTTAAAGTGGGAGGACCTGAAGGAAATGGTTATGAAGAACATCTGTGCAGACACTAAAGTGGAGAGGGCAGAGATGAAGTTCTTGAATTTGAAGGTAGGAAAGATGACCCTCCGAGAGTATACTACCGAGTTTAACCGTATGTCAAGACTCGTGCCTGATATTGTGAATACTGAGGCCAAGAGGATCAAATGCTACTTGAGGGGACTGCCACCAAACGTTCACACATTTGTCCGGGCTAGTAAAACCGCTGCCTTTGATTCTGCTGTCGAACTTGCAGAAATGGTTTACAATGACCTGGCTGTGGATGATGTGGTGGTGGTGGAAGAGAAAAAAGAGAAGAAGTGGGTTGCTTCGTTAAACGACTGAGTACTCAGTTGTGGAGCTCTAGGTAGAAGAAGCAGAAGGTGTGGGAGAAGAATCCGTGCAAGACTTGTGGGAAGATGCACGGTGGTAAGTGCAAATGGGGAACCGGTTCTGATGTGTGCCACAAATGTGGGAAATCTCATGGAGGGGAGTGTAAGTTTGGGTTGAATGTGTGCTACAAGTGTGGTAAGATGGGTCACTACGCCAATGAATGCAATGCAAAACCAACATGTTTCCGGTGTGGCAAGACCGGCCACATGGCGAGAGAATGTACTGAAGCTGGGGGGGAGCGGGAAGAAGGATGCTGAGCTATCTAGGCCCAAGACCAGAGCGTACATGTTGTCACAAGAGCAAGATAAGAAGATCCCTGATGTGTGACAGGTACGTTCCTAGTAAACGGTGTTTCCACTTCAGTGTTGTTTGATTCAGGTGCGACTAGGAGTTTTTGTAGCAACCTCATTTTGTAAAACAGCTAAGATGATTTGTTGCCGTGTGCCTGAAACTTTTATGGTAGAGACCGCTAATGAGACCTCAGTTAAAATTATGAGAATGGTTAAGAATTGTAAGATAGAGTTAGAGGGACACGAATTCCCTGCTACCCTGTATGTGAGGACTCTAGGAGGATTCGATGTAGTATTGGGGATGGATTGGCTGTCTGAATTTGATGTTTAGATAGTGTGCAAGAGTAAATTGATAAGACTGAAATCTTCGGATGGTGGTATGGTAACGGTTTATGGTGATAGAGAAAGTTCAGGGCTTAACGTCATTTCGATGATAAAAGCCAAAGGTTTATTAAGGCAAGGGTGCAGTGCCTACCTGGCGTACGTTTTCAAAGCTACGGCCGAGACGAAAGAAGTGAAAGACGTTCCTGTAGTGTGTGACTACCCGGAAGTGTTCCCTAAGGACCTTCCGGGGTTACCACCGGAACGAGAAGTAGAATTCCATATATAACCATTACCAGGAGCACAGCCCGTCGCGAAAGCACCTTATCGTCTGGCGCCATCCGAGATGAAAGAATTAATGTCCCAACTACAAGAACTCCTCGATAAAGGTTTCATAAGGCCAAGTGTTTCCCCGTGGGGTGCGCCGGTGTTATTCGTTAAGAAGAAGGATGGGAGCATGAGAATGTGCATCAACTAAAGGGAGTTGAATAAGCTTACCGTGAAGAATAGATAACCGTTGCCACGGATTAATGACTTATTTGATCAGTTACAAGGTGCAAGCTGGTTCTCACGGATAGACCTCAGGTCGGGTTATCATCAGTTGAAGGTAAAAGAGGCAGACGTCCCTAAGACAGCGTTTCGGACGCAGTATGGACACTACGAGGTCCTTGTGATGTCGTTTGGTCTCACTACGCAGTATGGACACTACGAGCATTCATGGATATGAAGAATAGGGTATGTCGGTCAATGTTAGATAAGTTGGTTATCGTTTTCATTGACGATATATTGATTTATTCGAAGAGCGAGACTGATCATGCTGAGCATCTGAGGGAAGTATTAGAAGTTTTGAAGAAGGAGAAATTGTACGCTAAGTTCTCGAAGTGTGCATTTTGGCTGCGAGAGGTACAGTTTTTAGGTCACATAATCAATCCCGAGGGAATTACTATGGACTCAGCTAAGATTGAAGCGATAACGAATTGGAAGACTCCACAAAACCCAATTGAGATACGTAGTTTCCTAGGGTTACCTGGCTATTATAGGAGATTCATTCCGGGCTTCTCCAAGATAGCCGCACCGTTGACCGGCATGACCCGGAAGACTATTGTATTCAACTGGGGTAAGCAGCAAGAAGAAGCGTTCGAAGAATTGAAGCAAAGACTAACACAGGCTCCAATTCTTGTTCTGCCCGATGGTTAAGAAGATTTGGTAGTCTATACTGATGTTTCGCATCAAGGGTTAGGTTTCGTGTTGATGCAACGAGGGAAGGTCATAGCCTATGCGTCTAGACTGTTGAAAGTTCACGAAAGTACATACCCGATGCATGACCTGAAGTTAGCAGCCGTGTTACATGCTCTCATGATCTAGAGATATTACTTGTGTGGTACTAAGTGCACCATCTATACGGATCACAAAAGTCTGAAGTACTTCTTCGAGCAAAAAGAGTTGAATATGAGATAGATAAGGTGGTTAGAACTGATAAAGGATTATTACTGTGATATCAAGTATTACCCGGGAAAGGCTAATGTGGTCGCTGACGCCTTAAGCTGGAAAAACGCAGAAGTTATCCCGACAGTCATGTCTTATAAGTTGATCATCAATTCAGATTTCTTCTAAGATATCAGCAAGGTGCAGTCAAAGGTGCTAGTAGATGAAGGGTTGGTGAAGAAGGAAAGAATCTTTGGGCAGCAGAACGAGCTGATAGATAATTTTCATGGTGTAAAGACCAGGTTTGACCAGATGTGGATTCCACGCCATGGAAATCTTAGAGATCGAGTCCTAGACGAGGCCCATAAGTCTCGATACTCAATTCATCCAGGATCTACTAAGAAGTACCAGGACTTAAAGAAAGACTACTGGTGGCCGGGTATAAAGAACGAAGTAGTATACTATGTCGGCAAGTGCTTAACTTCCTTGCAAGTCAAGGCTGAACACCAGAAACCGTATGGGAAGATGCAGCCTTTGGAGATACCCGAATGGAAATGGGAACACATCACCATGGACTTCATAACTAAGCTACTGCGTACAGCTAAGAATCATGATACCATATGGGTGATTGTGGACCGTTTGACTAAGAGTGCTCACTTCCTGCATATACGAGAGGCTATCTCGTCAGAAGCATTGGCAAACGTGTTCGTCAAGTAAGTTGTAACAAAGAATGGGGTGCCGTTGTCGATCTGGTCAGATAGAGATACCCGCTTTATTTCAAGGTTTTGGAAGAAGTTCCATGAAGCCATGGGAACAAGACTGAACATCAGCACGGCGTATCATCCTCAAACAGATGGACAGTCCGAGTGGACTATCTAAACCATTGAGGATATGCTATGTGCATGTGTGTTAGACTTTGGAGGGAGCTAGGATGATCATTTGCAGTTGGTAGAATTCTCGTACAACAACAGTTACCATTCGAGTATTGGTATGTCGTCGTTCGAGATGTTGTATGGAAGACATTGCAGAACTCCTGTATGTTGGGGAAATATTGGTCAGAAGGAGATTGGAAGTTTAGAAGTGGTGCAAGAAACCCCTTTAAAGTTTGATCAGATTAAGGCCAGGATGAAAGCTGCTCAAGATCGTTAGAAGTCATATGCTGATAAGCGGAGGCGGCCGATTGAGTTTAATGTTGGAGACCACGTGATGCTTAAAGTCTCGCCTTGGAAGGGTATTATTCGTTTTAGAAAATGAGGTAAGCTAAGTCCAAGATACATCGGACCATTCAGAATCTTAGCTCGAGTGGGAGAAGTGGCTTACAAGCTTGATCTACCTAACGAGCTCGAAGGAATTCACTCTAACTTTCATGTCTCTCACTTGAGAAAGTGTCTAGCTGAAGACATATCCCATGTGCCGCTGCTGGATATTGAAGTGGACGAACAGTTGAACTATGTCGAGAAACCTATTGAGATAGTCGACCGCAAGGATAAGCAGCTTCGTCGTAAGGTTATTCCCCTATTGAAAGTGATAGGGAAGCACCGTAAGGAGTCGGATGCTACTTGGGAAGTTGAAGAAGAGATGCGCAAGTTTTACCCGCATTTTTTTAGTAGTAATAGTTAGGTTTCGGAGACGAAACCTCTTATAAGGAGGGTAGACTTGTAACATCCGCATTTATGAAAGTAATATATATGGCAGAAGTTCTTATAATTAACTGTGTGTCGTTAGTGTAATTGTGTGTGTGTTTATATTTGGATAAGGATTGGGTTTGGTATGGGAAGTCGGTGGTGGAGCCCATAGCCTCCTATATAAGGCCATTCCCCCATCCTTTTACCTTTTCTTCCCACCACACACACTTTCTCTCTAACACCCGAATCCAATTCCGAACTAAAAGAAGGAAGAACCTCGTGTGAGAACGTCATCAAACACCAAGAATCACGTCCAGATCTTCGAGTTGTTTCAGATCTGAACCGAACTCGAGAACAGAAGGTGAGTTGGTTTAAAAAGGTTAAGTTTTGAGGTCGGATTCGACATGCAACCTGTTACACTAGTAGATCGGGGGGTAGGAAGTTGGAAAAATATAAACTTGGTAACCCATAGCCCAATGGGAAAGATATAAGATAAAAATGTGACATTTGGACTATGAGAAACACGGGTATACAAAGTTGGTACAACCCGAAACCCATAAAAAGGGTTCAGACGGGTTATAAGGAAGGGTCTCGGGGTAAGATGGCTCTAAAATGACAAAATAAGGTAATAGGGTCTTATTTGCATAAAAAAGGGCTTCGCATCGCATGCCATGCGAAATCCAAGAATTTCGCATCACACGCCATGCGAAGCGAAATGGGCATGCGAAGCGAAATGGCTATGCGAAGCGAAATTGGCCACGCGATGCGAAATTCTCTCATGCAAAATTTTTTTAGTTGTTGTTAAGCGTGACCCGATTCATTTTCTGATGCGCTTTTGATAAAGGGCCTATTAGCGAAAATAAAATTTTTCCGAGCTGACCTGGCGGCTCAAACCCAGCCATGGGCTCTACCCCTTAGACCCTGCTAGGCGCTGCCGCCCCTAGACCCGCTACCAGGGGTGTTGCCCCCGGACCCCCATTAGTTGAGGGTTTCACTCACCTAGATGTAAGAAGTAGTTAAGATAGATAATTGATACTCGTGCCTTGTTACATAGTTAGCCACGGCTAAGGAAGGGCATTACACTTAACTCAGAGAGAAATAGGACCCAGGTGAGTTCTAGCCCCATTTTCTATGTTATGTTCTCGGGGCTGTGTGCATACTCAATGTGATTAGTTAATACACTTACCTTAAGTGGTAAGTGTATGCCATATGAATGTTTATAAATATACTTAAATGGGTATAGAAAGAGTTAAATGTATGTATGAAGAGGTATACGAGAATATATGTAACTAATGAATGTATGATATGTATGATGTGTATGATTGAATGGTTAAAGGGTTGCATACCCTAATAATATATGCGAAGAGTACATGGTTGCATACATGCAAACCCTAAAAATATCTGCAAAGAATAAAGGGTGGTTGCAGACCCTAAAAATATCTGCGAAGAATAAGGGGTTGCAGACCCTAAAAATATCTGTGAAGAATGAAGGTTGGCAGACCCTAATTATATCTGCGAAGGTTATAGGGCAAAAGGCTCTTTAAAACGTACAAGGATTATGTACGTATAAAAATAATAAAGGTAAGTAAAAGCATGATGGTATGGAAGTACGAATGTATTGTAATAAATGTCTTCGGATATATATATATATATATATATATATATATATATATATAAATACACCTGTGTAAGAATGTGAATGAAATGTATGTTACCTGCTTATCTAGAACTCACTCAGCATAGCTGACTTTTAGTATGCACGCAGGTAAATAGATTGAAGAAGCTGGGTTGAGGATGGCGCGTGACAGGGACTGGAAGACTGGTATCTCGAGCTAGAAGTGTTATGAATTAATATGATATGTAATAAGACAATTTAACTTTTGTAAGACAAGATTTGATGTTTTGTGATGAAATGCATGAAGTTTTAAGTATTTCACGAAAAGTTTTAATTAACTCTGATTTTAGAACTATGTTTATGAGTGAATCCAACGCCAAATTAGGGTTCCAGGAACAGGGCCCTACATAAATAAATTGAACAATTATAGTTTACGGTTTATGTTAACAGATGGATTTAAATCATGAGGTTACGAGAATGTAAGTTTGGTTTTTAAGTGGAAAAATAATGAAATGTAATTTATATTTAATTTATAAATTTTTATTTTGTTAAACAAAAAAATAATTTTATTGATTTATTATTTATTATGATTTTTAAAAGATTTAAATTGTTTAATTGAAAGGCTAAAAAAAAAGAAACAAAACCACCATGACCCGAGTTCGAACCCGGGTCTGTGGTTCATTAGCTCAAAGGCTTAACCACCCGACCAAGCTAGATCTCTTGTTTTAAAGCAGAAACTAAAATATAAAAATACAATAAAATGTTCATCATCTTCATAAGAACCCTAGGATCGGATTTGTGAAATCGGTTACAAGTTCGTTCAATTCATGTTAGGGGTTTTAATTTTCGGTTCCAAACTAGCAAAATCCATATAAAGATTATGTCACACCCCACCAAAACAGAAGTGCAGGTGTGTGACATCATGTATACCGTAAGCATATGATTATCGCCAACATATTAGTATTAGGATACCAATAGTTTTAAAAGTGTTTACAAACCACAACATGTTCTTAAATAAATTGGTTTAAGAAAAAATTGGGATTCTCGTATATAACCCTAAATATCAATAGGGTTATACACGTGAAACCCCTCTAAAAGGTATCCTAATTATGCCTTAAGGTCCCGTCTTCATGATTCCTTACGTGCTTCTTAATTTCCTATAAAACATACATTTTAAAATGTCAACACAATAGTTGGTGAGTTCATAGGTTTTGACATTCGATATGAAATCACGTTATGCATAAAACGTTGAATCATTTCACAAGTAAGTATACTATAATCTTTTGAAACAAATACGATGATCCTCCATAGACAAGCTAAATCTACGAATTAATATGACGAACCGTGAGCCTATAACCAAACCACGACTTATATCCTTTTGCCCTGTTCAAATCTCACAGATGGAATATATGCACCATGTTTCGATGCAATTTCGGAGGTTAGCGCGACCAACCTAACAGTAGGGAAATGTCAACGTTAATAGTACTATTCGTATATTCCTATGGCTAACTCCGTTAGCTAATGGTTATAGTATGCAAGAAAGGGACTTACAGCACTACATAGTTCAACTCATATTCACATTAGGATTGAAGTTTTGTTTCTAATTATCGTATATAAAAGCAATTGTGTATGTAATAAAACAATAAAACAGTAAAAGGGGGTAGTGAAACTCACCTCATGAACTCAGTAGTCGTTCGCTAGCATTTCAGTTTGGACCTGGGCCCGCTGCCTTCACACGTCCTAAACGCGTATGGTCAGTTAGTTACAGTTATCGACTCGCAAGTCGATTTATGCTAGTCAATTTCACCCAACTAGCCGTTTTGTTTATTACATTTGTGTCGGTTGTTTTCACCAACTAGGCGTTTCGTTTATCAAGTTGTGTCGGTTACTTTCACCAACCAAACATTTAGTTTATCAAGTTTGTGTCGGTTGCTTTCACCAACTGAATGTTTCGTTTATCAAGTTTGTGTCGGTTGCTTTCACTAATCGAAACTTTGTTTGATTTTTGGACGACTTGTTGGTGAGAAGTTTCTATATTATTTTTTAAAATAAATATTTATGTACTTATATAAATATTAAGATTATAATTCTTATTAGTGCCAGTATCATATAGATATAACTGATCTGTTTAGTCAAGTAATAAATGGATACTAAATAATATATATTAAAACTATATATTTATCGATGATATTTCCATAAGTTACGACCAATAACTTAGTAACATTTCGTTACATTTTTGTTCATGAATTATCATATCATTTTGGTCGTTTAAACTTGTAAAAATATATATTATTTTTACATCTAGATACCTTCATAAGTTTATATATATATACTCCTTGTTAAACAACATTGAATAAGATGTCTAATGTTTTTAAGAGTATGTTAGCATAATCTTTCATAACACCCATGCTTTTTTCTTTCTTTTGTAAAAATCCATCTTTTAACATATATGTTCGATAAAAATTATGTTTTAATAATATTCATATTTAAACATCTTTTAACCTACATTTCATCATTCTAAACATATTTTAACCAAATCTTCTAACCCAAGCTTTATGTTTAAAAAGTTTACGTACGTGCTCATTAAGCGATATCTAGCATGTTATTGTATAACTTAATCCTTGGGTGATTACTGATCTAGCATAAACAACTTGTATAATAAAAAAAAAAAACATATTTCAAAAATAATGTTAACACTCACTTAGAGATGAGGATTTATTTAGTGATTAGAATAAGAAAGAGGGGTCTTGAGCTTGATTCTCGTCTCTTGAGTCCTCCCACTCTTGAATCCTTCTAGCTCGGAACGGGATACGTGTTCGGGTTTAAGAGAGTACCGAGTAGTGCGAGTCGGGCCTTGAAGTTGCAACCGGGGAGGGTGAGGGTGGTTTCGGACGTGAGGTGCTGTGCGACTGAGGGTGGCGGCTTGTGGGAATGGGTGTGCCACTGGTGGAAAGTGGTGGCTCCGTTGTGGTGCCACAAGAGAGAAGGAGAAAGTGACGGTTGATGATGGTGGTTCGGGGTGGTGTCGGAGCTGGACCGGGGAGGTTGGCAGGGGTGTTTTGCGTAGGTGTGTGTGACACGATAGTACGATGGAGGGCGGAGATGGCTGCCGGTAGTGACGGATGTTGCTGCTGGTGTGTTGCGGTGGTGTCATGGTGGCCGTGTGGAAAGACAGAGAGTTAGGGGTTGTGGAGATAAACGAGAGGGGCAGACTCGGTGATGGTGGGGGCATTTTATGGTGGTTTGCTGGTAGTGTAGGGTGGTGGTTTCCTTAGTTGGTTGGTTGCAACAAATTAAAAGGAGAGAGAGAGAGAAAAGATTTTAAGTTAAGTGTTTTGAGTTTTTGTATGGTAAATGTTTGAACCTTCGGTATAAACTGTTTATAGATAGATGGATAGCATGTACTAAATGTCAATGGTGAAAAATGAATGGTTGGTATAGGAGAATCGTAAAACAAGAAATCAAGATTGAACTTGATATCATCTGATGTATTCCCGAGGATCTTTTGTTGAAGATTTTGTTTCACCCCCATAATTCTTTTATTATTATCATTATTATTATTATTATTATTATTATTATTATTATTATTATTATTATTATTTAGATGGTCTAAATTAACTAGCTTAGTTTAGGACTAATTTGGTTGTATTAGAAATAAACTAGGTGGTTAAGTAGCGTTGTAGGGAGATTAGAGGTTTACATAACCGTAAACGTTATAGTACATTCGCTTTCCGGTATTACAACATATAAGTAGTAACGCTCGTAATGTGTTTCGTATTCGGTGTTCGGATATTTTATAAAACTAATTATAAAATATAAGTGTATATTTTAGAATTCAAACCTTACGAGTTCATTTAATATTTCGAGTCATTTTAATAGTTTATCACCAATATCCGTATCCATCGGATAAATCCGAGAGTTCGAGTAATATCTAAAATTACTTCCATACAACGTATTGTGCACGTTAGGTGTTGTGCTAGACTCGTTGCAATTAAAATTAACAAAATTTAATCTAAAGGGAATTAACGTAAAGGATTATTGTTTAATATTTGTACGGATATGACCGATGATGTGCGTCGGATAGCCCTCACAACGAATCTTTAATTAAAACGAAAATCCTAACCACACACAACCGGCAAGTGTACCGGTCGCAAGTAATATAACTCTAGGAAGTCCGAGTATCGAATACGAAGACACGAAAGACACTAACGATTACGACCCTAGACACGACCTACCTAAGAATAATAATTAATTAATTTTTTATTTTTAAATTTGTTTTTATAAAATGACTTAACTGGACTGACTGACCTAACTGACAAAAGTTACCAAAAATAGAAAACTTAATGGAAAACTGACGGTGTTAACTTCGGATGGGAGAAAAACGTTTACCTAGGTCTGAATCAAATTGTAGGTCTAACAAACTAATAAATTGGATGACTTCAAGACACCGGTCCCTAAAGATGATACGACTAAGGATCGCTCGGGCTCACTGGATTACCTCTCGGTCTCACTCAACAAGCCTAAACTACTCAAAATCGGCTAAAACGACCAAACCGGGAAATAATTGCTAACGTATTCTAATGAAGGATCACCTCTCGGTCTCCCCAACACTCAACCCTAATGGTAATGAATACTACACAACCAAGGATAGAGGAACAATTTAACTTAAACTAAAATAGATCAACTAGTCGCTCAAACACCTAAACCTGACAAGAAACAAACTCGCTCTCGCGCAATCCTTATTCTAGCATGCAAAGGCCATGAGACAACCCTAACTTCCTATCACCTCTCGGTCTCAAAGAAGGTGTCTAACCGCTGTACTTAACCCAATAGATCATGCAACAAAACCCTACGGTGGTACCTACCGCAAACAAACCCTAAACACAAAGTCTAGAATCACACAATGCACCGATCAATCAATACAAAACTAATTAATCAACACACGGGGTTTATGCAATAAATCACCAAAATTTCCAGCCCTTAAACACAACCTATTTCATGTCTAAATCAAACTTTACAATAACAATTCAAGTCTATCAATCAAACAATCCATAAAACCTATCAAAACCTAACAAGAATCATCATTCCTAGGTAGAACTAACAAGATTAGCCGAGCATAATTTTTGGACAGCAACAAACACTTAATAAAACCATCATTAAACTCATACCAATGTTCAACATTAATCATAAACAATTCAATCTCTCAATCAAGTGCAAAACTAGTTAACAATTAAACAAGAGAATTAAAGTTGTTGAACAATGTTATGAAAGAAAGGATATTGGGTGTTCCGGGCTGCTGTTGGCTGTTGTTTGCTGCTGTTGCTTGTTGTTGTGCTGCTGTTGATTCCGTCCAGCAGCTCCTTTGGCTGATTAGGGTTTTATTTTTTTTATATAATATAATATAATATGGTCTTGGGCCTCCATGATGCATACGGGTCGGGCCTTGAGCTTTGTCTTGAACTTGTATGCGTAAAAGGCTCGTAAAAAGCTTGAAAAGTCCCGGTTTCTTCCTTTCTTTTACCCAAAACCTACAAGATTAATAAATGTATGTAAAACCTATCTAAAACGAGTAAAAACACATAAAATATAATATATTACGTAGATAAAAGGTGCGGAAAATACGTGTGTTTTACAACACATCAAATATCCCCACACTTAAGACTTTTTCGTCCCTGAATATAGAGCAAGGGTTGCTGCCAAGGTTCATAGATATTTATGGTTTATAAATATTGGACTGACTCGCTCTCAAATGTTACTACATGGAATCCTTGTGATTGACCATAAGTAAATTTGAGTAATGGCGAATATCATAGTATCCTCCGACCTGAGATACATATTGGGTCTTGATATTCACCAAGTATTATACTTTGACTTAGTTCTTCGCTGCTCTGAAACATGACAGTACATAAGGCTAAGATTAGGTCTGGTACAAGGTGATTGTGAGAGACGTATGTAGTCAAGAGGGGATTTGTCTCTCTTATTCTTTGAGAGTGAGATGTCTAAGGCCTGAAAGTTAAATCAACAGAGAATGATCACTCTGTGTCTCTGGATTTGACATGACATCTGAGGCAAAAGGATAAATGATAGATGTACCTAAATCATTTCAAGTAAGGGACTTGAAAGGGATGATGTTATTGAATGGCACTACGTCATGCGTATTAGGGGTAGTAAACCGTAGTTAGGCGGTATTTGCTACTTGCATCAATCTTCTATGTATCTTGTGCAAGTGGGAGATTGTTGGACTCGTTATGACCAAGACACATATTATTATTGATGTGGCTAGTATGTCATGATCCAAGTCGGGTCATACCCAATAACAAGCTAGACAAACACCTACCATATTTGTTTATATATTCTATGATCATAACAAATAAATATTAACACTTGAGTTATTTTAAAAAGGGTTTCTAAATACCATCTACTTGTGAAATAAATAAATCATATGGATGATTTATAATTTGAGAGAAAGTATTCCATATTGTTACTTAAGATGGTTAAGTAACAATATACCTAGCATATCACATGTAATGTGTTATATTTATAATGGTATAAGTTATAACACATTATGAATATGTATAAATATAGAAACCTTGAAATATAATAAAAATATAAAAGGGAAAGAAAGCCCCCCCCCCCCCTCTCTTAATCTCCTTATTATTTTTTATTATCTTTCAAGTAAGTGGAGGCATGCAATAAGTTTCATTGGTGGACTTGGGTGGTGATGATTTTGAAAGACTTTATTCTTTCTTTCTCTTATTTTCTCTCTAATACACAACAAGTAACACAAGCAATTGAAGAAAAATCCTCTCAACTCTTCTTTCTCTCTTGGTAATTTCGGCCAAAGGAAGGAGCAAGAAGAAGGTGCTTTCAAGTGTAAAACCCTAGCTAATCAAGGTGTATTGTCGGAGGTTGGGGTATGCAAACTTGAGGACCTTCCCTTTGAAGTACTTGCCTTCCAACCATCCTCTCCTTCACCCGGATTTGACTCTCTTGAAAGGTATCCTTACATGCATGGACTTATAGTGACATGCATGTGTTTGATAATGTGTATTTCGTATTTGGATCTGGGCTTGGGTTTTGCATGTGTAAAATAGGTTTTATACATATCAAATTAACAAGATTTAAAACTAATTTCTGATGCGTTTTTCATAAAATTGGGATTTTATGACTTTGATATTCTTGTTAAAACCCAACGATTACTACTTATAAACACATCATACTTCTAGGTTATTGAAGTCACTAGTGAATGAGGGTCCGGGGGGCAGCGCCCCTGGTAGCGGGCAGGGTCCAAGGGATCCGATTTGGGTGTTTCTTCGTTTTACCATTTTTCAGCCATTTTCCTTCGTAACCCTTCCACATGGTCCGATTTTACCCTTTTAAAGGGTTCTGGGTCGTAACAATGTTTTCTACTCACTTTTTTCATAAGCCAAAAGTCACTTGTTCGCCCTATATCGCACTCGTTAATTTGCAACTTACCAAGTTTATGTTTTTCTTGCATCTTATAGCTCGATCTACAATTATACCAAGTTTCATGGCAAACGACCTCAAACACTTAACATTTTTAATTAAAACGTACCTCTTGGATCCAGTTTGGCGTCGAATTTGATCAAATACATGAATAGTACTTTGCTTCTTGTTGTTTAGGTGAAGATCTAACACAACTCATTTTGGTTTGTTCTCAGATATGGCCAGAATGAGTAAAGGGGTGTTTGTGTGTGTTTTGAGTGTGTGGAGACAAGATGGAGGAAATGAGGGTTTTAGGGAGGGTTTAAGGTGCTTATATACCCCAAGCCCATGGACCTTAAGGCCAATTACCACCCCTTAGTCCATCTTTTATCGTAAGCCTATCACTCAAACCCCTTATTACTTAATAAAATTAAATAACGACAAACATTTAATAATAAAACTTTCTTTTATATAACATTCTCAAAAGACGGACGTTACAGAGGAACCAGATTGGAGGTTTTCACACCATTGGAAATCACCACTTGACGTCTAATTGAATATTGAAAAATATAAATTGAAGTTGGTCTCCATAATCATGAGAGCTAATCCACCCTTGATCATCTCGGGTGTAGAGTTCTGTAAGTTTTAGGAATTTTTCACAATTATAATTTGAGACAATATTTTATGTAATCATTTGGTTTGAAAGACATGAATTAAGTAATTTTATATTATTATGAACTTGAGTTGCTAAGATTTCATTTCATCATTGACCCTATAAGATGATAATTGCTATAATTCTATATTGCATATACTTCTCCATAATTCATATTGTGAAGGTTTTTCCAGTATTTTAAAAACCAGTACGTACCGGCCGGTTGAATCGATTATACCGGATTTCGGTAAGGCAACCGGTATTTAGAGATATTTTTGGGCGGTTTGCTAGAACATCGTGCCGCCGGTTTTTAAAAAAAATAGTGGTTTAAACAGGCAAACTGGTTTTAGCCAAGATATTTTTTATACTTTTTTGCAGCCCATATATTTTAAAAATGACTTTTAACCTAGCGGATAAGATTGAAACGAGCAATCATAGTTAATGGCGAATCGCTAATAAACAAATTTTATATTCTGCAAATCAAAGGTTGGTTTCTTTACATATTTTTGTAATGGATTAAGTTTCTATTTGACTTATCATTGTTCATATGTGATGTTTGATTCATGTTTGAGGATTATTAATATACTTTTGAGTTATGTTTTGAGTTAAAGTTGCATTTATATGAAATTACAGGATAAACTATTCAACCCGGTTGAACCTCTCTGTGCATCCCTGTTCAACCGGTTATACCATTTTTGAACCAAATCGGGTACGTATAAAATACTTGTTTTTAAAACATTGGGTTTTTCCTTGCACATTTACTTGTGATAGACGAATATTAATGCCTTGCTTTATGAATTATGTGCTATCTAAACAACCATTATGATTACATGAGCTCATTTTATAGTGTGTTAACCCGAATTGCTAATAAAACTTGAAACCGGGTGTAATTCGTCTCATAATCGTTGTTTACAACTCAATTATAGTTCTTACGAATTGTTACTTGTTTTCATTAAAACTTAAAAAATAAAATTATTTTAAATTTAAATCATATTTGGTCTATACAACTACTTAAAAAGTTTCATAATTAATAATCGATTAATTTAGATCACCAACCACAAACTATTCGTGGTTTAAGGTGATTAGTAACACATTTCTTCTTTATGTTTGACCGGTCCGACGACGACCATTCATAAGGTGGTACTATTAAATTTGCATTTTTCATTTTGACCTAGCTAAACTGTCGTATTGCAAGCAATATTTGGATCCCGCCGCATCACGCATGTTACCTTATTAGATAGAGAACTAGACAACTAATAAAAAAACACTTTTAATTTAAAAAAATATTTTCAATTTTTTTTTCTTTCATTCTTTTTATATGTTGTTATTCTCCAACAAAATAATAAAAACGAAAAAAGAAAAGGTGGTTATTGCATACATACAATAATGTTTCTTATAAGCAATAATGTTGTATTATATTTAAAAAAAGAAAAAAGAAAAAAAAGTCTATATAGTGCATATTAGCAATAGTGCTATGCAATACACACTATTGCATTGTGCGTTATATTGGCTATTTTTTTTAATTTATTTTTATATTTTTGTTTTGTTTTTATATTCTTTTTCTTGATAGGTAATAACAACATATAAGAAAGTCGAAAAAAATTATAAAATACTTTTTTTTTAAGTTAAAAATATTTAACTTTGTATAATGTCAGTTAAGATAGTGTGGTTGTCACATTTAGGGATGAGATAGGTATCATACCCGCACCTATACCCGAAAGTATCCGTAACTAAAATCACTAAATCTGGGTATCCATACCCAATTTTATGGTGTGGGTATGGGTACCAGTATGGGTACATGTACTTTCGGATACGATACTCGATTTGGTACCACTTTTTTTCTTTTTCTATAAAAAAATCTCCACTAATCTTGGTATTGGTACAGTACAGTACCGACAAACAATTATCTATAATAACACAACCAAAACCGTAATAACACAAACAAAACATAATACTAAAACTAAAAATGAACTAACCATAATATAAAATCCATTCAGAATAGAGTAATGAATTTTAAAACATACAAAGTCTCCCAATTTTTTTTATCAAAATGTTTAAAACAAAATTAACTTATGCAAAGAAAGTTAACATTCATTTAATCTTCGCTAGTCAACTTTCCATTTCACTATTTCCTTTTCTTTATTTATTGCAAAGAAAAAGTTAATACATGTTATTTAATGATATACACAATTACACATACATGAAATAAAAATATATGAATATACACATATAGATCGAGAAGGAACTGATTCAATTGATATATATTAGGTTTTGAAAATACCGCTTGAAAGTTAAGTCATGAATGTTGAAAACGTAATAAAAGCTCCTACATATTCTAAGCGGGTACCCGTACCCGCAATACTCGTACTTGTTCCTATACCTGAACCTAGAAGTACCCGTACCTTAAATCAGTAAATTTTGGTACCGTACCCAATAGATACGTACGGGTACTGAATGGGTATTCAAGAAAAAAATCTCATCCCTTGTCACATTCGCAGAAATCCTTTGATTTAAGATCTATCATCACATTTGTAGAAGTCCTTGGATTCTCCAATTTGCTTTCCTTTGTTTGAAGTGCTTGCTTTTATCTTGAACGCTTTGTTTTTGCACAGGTTACATGAGGTGTAATATCATGCCTTGTTCTCACCAGAAATGACATTTTTAATGGTAGCAACGTAGTTAACTTGTTTTCGCTGGCTCAAAATAGAACTACCAATAAGCGGTGGGTTTTACAACATCTTATTGTGCTTCAAACTTATGAAGGTGGGCATACCATTGTTTCGGTGTTGAAGAGATCCATTGTTGCGGATATTGCTAACTCTAGCTCTTATTCTGAAAGTGGTTGGATAATGGGGATTGTAGAGGGTAGGCTAGTTATGCTCTTTGAACCTACATGCACCAAAACTAGACCATGAAACTCTTCTTTAGGAAATGAAGCCTTTCATATTGCTATCAATGATTCCAAAAATCAATAATTAAATAAAATATCATTAAAATGTGTGTTGATGTTACTCAAATGATGTATAAGTATCATCATATTAACTGAAATACATTTACTTGATGTTATAGAACTGAGTTATCATATATGATGTTCTATTTTGTAATTTTATTTAACAATCCTCTTATTAGCTTTTGAGCAGAAATAACATCAGAATCAAACATTATAACATGTTAAAAGACGCCATGGCGGATGCACTGAATCTTTTAGTTATTAATTAGTGTGACCACTGCAAGAGTAAAATAAAATGACGGGCGATACTCATCTTTGCTTTCTTGAGCACAAACACATACAAGGCCTCTATCAATCCATGCTACTGGTCCTGCAACACCCGAACTCAACTTTTTGGTTGTAATTAGAGATATATAGCACATAAACGAGTTTCTAAGGTCTTATGTTCTTATAATTTTGCATGTTTTGAAATATGAGACGGTTAAAAACCTAAAAGTTGAAAACAACATGGATATACACCAAAAGATGAGAGCTAAATGCCAACTTTATTTTATAAAACATTGTGTCAATCACAGTTTACAACAAACTTTAAAAGTCGAAATATCTACAAGTCAAAGGCAACAACAAATTAACAATCATAAATGTATTTTCATAGTTTAGGTAACTATAACTTTCTATTTCATTATAGTGATATTTTTTCCTAATTCAGTCCTCCAATTTAATCGTATTGTTATATTCACAAACTAGGATAGTGACTTGTGTTAAACATAGATTAAAAATATTTCAGACGTCATATATATGTAGATATCATAAGATTAATGAAATGCAAATGTCATATTTATAAAAACAGAAAAATATAGCACATACTTAATGATATAGTGAAATCAACATCCAAATTATCTTGTCTCAGATTGTGACCGTGTTACATTATTTGATGCAGGAATATTTTGCAATGTGTTGAAGATACAATTTACTACATATACGGATTATTAGAAATTCACCTCTAACGACAAATTTAAAAATGTGAAATGAACAGATCAGGGTCACAAGGGCTAAATGAAGAATATGTTGAATGCGTATTTGAATTAAAAATATGTGAAACACCAGTCACATTATATTCATAAGTACCGCCGATTGTATTAGTATACCTGTGTTACAAATGTGAATGTGAAAGTAACATACTTAAATTATATTCACAATGTAAGTAACAAACTATATGGCATGTAGTTATATGAATACCCATCATAACACATATTTGGTGTAGCTAGACAAGTCATGGAGTTTGTATTATTTGAAATATCAGACGATGAAACCCTTTGAGTGTAACATTCGTTAAATTTTATTTTTTATTTTTTTTCCCGAAACTGACCCGTTTTATTATTTGATGTGGTTCGTTTAATTATACATATAACCATATGCTACATATTTCGTATGTAATAGTTTTTCTTTCCTAAAGTTATTTAATGATATTAATGTTACTAATATATATATAAATAAAAATTATAACACTCATGATTTTTTTCTTTATTCAAATATCACATAAATAACATTATTGATGTATAACCAAAGTACATTCTTTTTAATTTAGTTATGCCACATTTTTTTTACCTAAAGTTAGTTTTTTTTAAAGAAAAATATCCTCCTACACCATTTAAATTTTGGTCAAAACTTTAAATAATGAAATAAAAATTTTCAAACATTCAACCCTTGTTTTCAATTCTATTAATTGAGTCAATGGTCAATTCAAAGAATTGAAATCTATTAATTAGCTTGACCAAATTGAAATTATTTTACGTCTTTCTTGACTTTGTTCTCCTATAAATAGTCACTCATTCTTTTGTTTTCACTTGTCATTCTTCATCTTCTAAATTCATTACCAAGAAGTGTTTTTATTCTCAAGTTTGACTTTGAAAGTCAAACCGTGAAGAACAAGTTTTCTTTTTTTTCTTTCTTTTTGTCATCTAATCCGGGTATGTCATATGTTGTTCTCCAACGTGTTTGGTTTGTTTAAAATAAAATACTTTGTTGAACACAACTTGTCATAAATTGTTGTTCGTAAAAAACAAACCCAACTCATTTTTGCACTTATTTGGTTCGGATTAGTTATATATATTTTTTAAACATTTAAAACAAAATGCTTTTCTTTATATAATCTGAATATAATATTTTTTTTCATGTTAGACACGAACTCAACTTTCGGGTCCGAACGCAAACGAACTACATGCTTAAACTAATTGTGGACCCGTTAGGATTCTTTTTTTTTTCTTTCAAAATGAAGCCCGACTTAATAACTCGATTAATCAATATTATAATCCAAATTTTTATAAATAATTTAAAATAAACTCACTTATATATTTTCAACGAAAAGACTAAAAATAAGCAATTATAAAGGTAATATACATTTCTTTCAAAAGCATAAATACTAAACTGACAACCAAATTTGTCTAAGTCTTGTGTTTTATTTTGTTTTTCTTAAATCCTATTTTGAACCTAGAAATATTTTCTAGGATCGCTTGTCAAACTGAGCTCGTCCGGTTCAGCTCGCTTAAACGTATAGTTCGCTTTTACTCGCTTAACTTAACAGGTGAGTTCTTCACAACCCCATTTTAACG
This sequence comes from Bidens hawaiensis, assembly GCF_021521415.1. Taxonomy (NCBI): domain Eukaryota; kingdom Viridiplantae; phylum Streptophyta; class Magnoliopsida; order Asterales; family Asteraceae; genus Bidens; species Bidens hawaiensis. Next base: position 324,897 of record NW_027491074.1, on the reverse strand, counting down.
TTTTATAATATTTTCGGGGTAGCACGTCACAAAATTTTCTTTCGTTAGTTATGTGATTGTTTACAAACCAATTCGCTTATATCATACATGTTAATATTGTTCGTGCATATTGTTTAAGATTATAGGTGAACTTGCTTGCAACGTGTTTATTGTTTTATGGTGCAAGTTACGCAAACGCAAATGCATACACATAGTGGGAGGGTCTGACGGGACATACCCGCGCCGTCTAACGTTACGATTCGGTTGTTTACGTAAGGTGGTTCTCCTTTCCCCGACTTCAACGGCTTTGGCTAAATGAACGGGAGGATGACACTATTTGATTTCATTTACTTTACGCTTGAATACTTATTGCATAACGATTGTTGAATTGCTAGTTATATATATGTGTGTGTGTGTGTGTGTGTGTGTGTGTGTGTGTGTGTGTGTGTGTGTGTACGCAAAACTTATGAAAACTCACCAACTTAATTGTTGACAAAATATATTATTTTCAACGTATTACAGGTTAAACCGATGGTGTGCTAAGGATGAAGATCATTAGTATGCCTTAGGATATTTGAAATAAAGCCCTTGTTTACTTTTTCGATGAAGTTTTATTGTTTTCTTTTAGTTATGAACAATGTGTGTACTTTTGATGATATGAAATTAATTAAATATAATTAATGTCGCTTTAATAGCGTTAAGAGCTTATGAATGATCTGTACGTTACACCCGGACGTATTCCGCTTAAAGCCGGGGTGTTACAGATTGGTATCAGAGACGTAACTATAAGATAGGTTGTTAAATGTATTGGCCTAGTATAGTTATAGTTTATTTTAGGGTCCAAACTGCATGAATACTCTATGTGCAAGGTGCCCGCACACCCTCACTTATATTAAAGTTTCATTTATACACTCGAAATTATAACATTTCTATAAGACCCCGAACCCCGGGAATCCTATAATTGGTAATCATATCCAAAATTTTACAGAAATTTAAAACCAAAGCAATTCGTTTTGTTTAAAACAAGTTCAGAGTAAATAAACAACAAAAATTCATAAGCATCTAAAATTCCCTAAACCGGGAAGAAGTACCAAACGATAAACAATGTAAAAAATTAAGTATTTAAAATCCCAAAACCAAATGTAAAGTGAAATGTTTGATTTATTTTAAAGTTCTCGTCTAGAAATGCCTTCAACCCTCCGAGTAGTCTCCAGCACGTCCAAGCGGTAAAATCCACTCCTTAACCTGAAAGTCAAACTAACATACACACAAAGTGAGCTAGAGCTGAGTGAGTTCAAGTTTTCATAAACGACATTCATAATTCATTTCAAAATTTCTAGATATAAAACAATATAGGAAATACAAGCAATTAAATACACAAATACCATGTAGGTTATTATTGGTCGAACACGCGTACACGGGCCTCTCCACCACGAGCCAAGACTCAAGTAATATATTTGACCCGAACACGGTAAGACATAAGCACGTGACACGAGCCTCTGCACCACGAGCCAAAGCCGAGTAATATATTTGACTCGGTCACGGCTTACAAACCTAAACACGTGATACGGGCCTCCACCACGAGTATAACCCGAGTAATATATTTGACCCGATCACAGTTTAGCAAACGAAGGGCCTCTCCACCATGAATCATGAGACACAAGGTCAAGGATCCGAGTAATATATTTGACCCGCCTAAATGATGATTACGCCACAGGGCCTCTCCACCACGGGATTTAAAAACCGGAGTAATATATTTGACCCGGCCATAATCACCATGCACACGCACATCAATAGACCTACTCACATAAATCTTAGTCACAAGGAACTAAATAATATCAACAATCATAGGCTATAAAGTAATATACATAAGTCAGTCCAAAATAAGAACTAAAGTAAGTAGGTCTACTCGTATTTAATTAACACCAAGCCTAATAAAATCCTCGAGTCTAGCCCATAAACAATATAACCTTAAGGAATTTATGACCAAAAAGAGTCTAAAATATCCTAAGGCATGGGATATAATCCACACATGGTTTCACAAATGCACAAATAATAATAAGGCTATACAATGTCCATCAAATAGTTTTAAATGAGTAAAATCGGGTAAAATTTAATTGAGTGTGTATGCCAGCCCAAAACGTAAAAAGAGTTTAAAAGGGGCATCATGAACTTACCTGGCACGAGGTACAAAATCAACAATGAGCTAGAGAATCCCCAAGTATGCCCACAAATCAGACGCCGGATTACAAACAATAATTACTAACGGGTCATACCGACTCGCTTATCATACGAGGCGTCCTAACATAGTTTAATTGTACTAAAGCCTCAACCATACCAATACCAATTACATCAGTCCCTGAGGCCATGTATTTACGAAAACCACCCTTAGTTTATTCCGAGGACAAAGGATTTCCAAACTATACTTGAAAGTTGTTAATTCTAACGAAGAAGCGCGTTAACGAGTTGTTTATGCACTTAGCAACCAACTCAGCCCCGTGTGGACCAAACTTAATATAATTACAGCCAACAAGTCAATGCGACACTACACGAGTTGAATGGGTCGGCAATTCACTTATACAACGCATAAACTATCAATTAAACGCGAATTTGCGTTGTACTGACCCGTTTGAGCAACCGACAACCAATACAGCCCCATTAACATAAAAATTAAGTTTTCCACATCCCGTATAACATATCAAGGCTACAAAATCTGAATTGGTTGTTAATTCACTCAAACAACGAGCTAAACGCAACAATTAAAAATCTAGGCAACCGAAATCCTAGTTTTCAATCTATCGACAATTGACAATTCAAACGAGCTTCAATGCTCACGATACTAAAGTATGACCTATATGACATACCTAGGTATATGACGGAGAAAAAATATCACTTTAAATAGCCTAGAAAAGAACACAATTGGACAACCACCGGTTTAGCCTAAAACGAATGAATTGATCAATAACGAGTATAAGGAGCAGATTTTAGCATGCAAAGATGTTTTTTATTAAATAGGAAAATCATAGGAATTAATTATGAAATTTTACTAGAGTTGTATAAATGTCTTGGGTTTCTAAAACTACTTTTTTTATATTTTTCCAATTCACACAAAAATCATAAAAGTTTATCCAACACAGAAAGGTACGTGCAGTTATTTCAGGGCGCAGAAATATTTTTTTATTTGTTTAAAAATCATTACCAAACCAAATTAAACGATTCCAATTGGGTTGTAATATTAAATCAATATATGAAATTTTAGAAGTGGAAGCAACCAATTTGGACTTTTCAAAAATGAGTTATGATGTCGGGAAGACAGGCCAGAATCCGACACCCCGCATCCGCTTTGACACACGTTTTTATAAAATCATAAAAACCATTCAAATTTAGTCCAAAAATTACAAATTATACCTTTCTGGAAACTAGACGCAAAGTAGAATATAATGGAAACAAAAATAGATAAAAAACAATAAATTTTCAATGAGTTACAGACCAAACAATAAACAAGTATGAATCTGTCAGAAACTGTTATCAACAAATCTCAAACCCTAACATGTTCAACAAAGGGTTTAGTGGTGAAAAATAGTTATATTATGATAAAACCGACATTGAATTAGACTTGGGATGGCCGGAGAGTGGCTGGAACTACACAAGAATCGAGGAGGAGGGCTGGATTGCTGCTGCCGAACAGAAGTGAGGGAGAGAGGAAGAGTGTTAGGGTTTAGGTTATAAAAATTTTACTTCTAGGTCCTCCAACTTATAAATTATGATGTCTTGGATCAAAGGTTAAAAAAATAGGCTTACAAGAAAGACAAAGAGGTCTCCGAGAAAGGTCAGATCGAGTCTCGGTAAAAATACAAACTCTACGACACATAGATCCTTTTAACGAAAATTTGCGGGCGTTACAATTTCATAGCGTCACCAGTACATATATTCACACACAAACTCCAAGGTTATGCCTAAAACAAATATTTTCAAAATATTTTTTTCAATCAATTTTATTTCGGTTTTTCGATATTTTTTTTCATAAAGACTGTTTTACGTGGTGGGTATGCATAACTGTAGGGGGGCGTGCTTGTTTTCCAAACTCTTGACACCAAGGTTCATGAACCCTAAGGATAAGCAATGCGCATAAATCCAATCAGACGCGGACCCGGTTGCTTGCCTGGAGAGTTCGGAAAGGGCAGGAAACCCTAAGCCAAAACGTACCACACCAAACCCCTTACGAATCGCAACTTTATGCTTTCAAACATGATCATGTCATCTTTGTGATAAGGATATGGTTACACTCCTAAGGATGTCACGGTCATGGTGGTTCATGCGGCGTGTGACTCTGACCCTCAGTGTTTTACAATGTGTTTTAACTAAAAGTCTGACAAGTCATGGTGATATACGAATAACCAGATTTTGGTTCAATTTGATTACGCATTTTGATTTGTGTGTTTTAACTGAAAGTCTGTCAAGTCGTGGTGATACACGAATACCCAACTTTCGGTTCGTTTTGATTACGCATTTTTGACTTCTATTGGAACATACAAGTTATGATAATTCATACAACGTGTGATTCCAAAACTCAATTGCTTATACTATGGTTTTAATTGAAAATTCAAAAAGTCATGGTGATACATGAATAGTCGAGTTTTCAATTCGTTTTCTTTTAAGTTATATATTCATTTATTATTATGATTTTAATTGAAAATTTGAAAAGTCATGGTGTTACATGAATAGTCGAGCTTTCATTTCGTTTTCTTAGTTATATATTCACTTATTATTATGGTTTTAATTGAAAATTCAAAAAGTCATGGTGATACATGAATAGTTGAGTTTTCAATTCGTTTTATTTTAAGTTATATATTCATTTATTATTATGGTTTTAATTGAAAAATTCAAAAAATCATGGTGCTACATGAATAGTCGAGCTTTCAATTTGTTTTTTTAGTTATATATTCACTTATTATTATGGTTTTAATTGAAAATTCGAAAATTCAAGGTGACACATGAATAGTCGAGGTTTCAATTCGTTTTTTTAGTTATATATTCATTTATTATTATGATTTTACATGAAAATTCAAAAAGTTATAGTGATACATGAATAGTCGAGTTTTCAATTCGTTTTCTCTAGTTATATATTCATTTATTATTATGGATTTAATTAGAAATTCAAAAATTCATGGTTCTACATGAATAGTCGAGTTTCAGTTCGTTTTCCTTATTCAGATATTTGATTATTATTTTGGTTTAATTGAAAATTCGAAAAGTTATGGTGATACATGAACACTCGATTATCAATTCGATTTCGTTTTTTTATATTAAGTTTGCATTGGGATACGAAAATCCATGGTGGTTCATGGATATTCTGATTGCAAATTTGATATAGTATTCATTAATTAGTTAAGAAATTCTTATTGAAATCCGAAAACCCATGGTGGGTCATGGACATTTGAATCTCGAATTATTTTGCTTAGTGCGCTTTTATTTATATAGAGTAATACTGATTTCAGGAATGTTTCATGTAGTGTTTCTATTGGTTGGTAATTCGAATTTTTATATTTACGTCCCATGTAACGCGAATCATTTCCGCTTCGTAGCATGTCTTCTCATTTTCTCGACGTCGCCCTCGAAACTCAACCCTCAAAGTGACAGTCCAGATTTTCAAACAATAGGTCGTTGTGATCCTGACCATGCTGACCCAAATGCTTTAAAACTCATCAACACCCACCACAACAATAGGCGCAAACTCCAAATCTTTGCCCTAACCAATCTAAAACCTAACACAAACCCAAGACACCCAAAGCCAACCCAACCAATAAAAAAAGCCCTACACGGAAACACAGCCTTTGTTTGGCTCGTTTATGCGTCACCACTCAATCGCCTCAGAATATCGAAATGCTTCCTACGACCCATTAGTTAACCATTTACCACACCTTATGTTTTACCATATGCTCATGTTGCGAGCCTAGTACCATAGTAATGACCCAAACACACCAACTATGCTCAGGAAGACCTAACTTGTTTCTGCCATGCAATACTCTAAACCACATTCCCTGGTCACTAGAAGCTCACTTTTAGCCTTGCACTAATACTTAGTCCCTTCAAACTCGTCAAACATACCTATTTTTTTTAAACCATGCATGTTTCTCCGCATTCATTTTCTTATGAACACCTTACACTTGTAATTTTAAATCTTCAATTATTTTAAATAGCTAATTAACAAGTATTTAATCAAGTTGATTTTCTTCAAAAAGACTCTAAGTCAAATCAACTGGTTTTATTTTATTATTATTATTATTAATGTTATTATTTTATTATTATTAATGTTATTATTCTTATCATCACTACTATTATTACTATTATTATTATTATTATTATTACCAATATTATTATTATTATATATAATATTTTTCCTAGGTTAAATAAAAATCTTTTATTTCAAAAAAGTCCGAAGCCCATTAGGCTATTATATTATTTCTATCAAAATGAGTCATTTTATTTGACGATCCTCTCTAAAGTTTTCATAGTATGCTACCAAAAGTGAAACCTTTAATTTACATAAAAAAAATCATAAAGTTTCGCAAGCCTTAGCACTAATTCAGGACTTTCATTTATCATAAAGAAAAAAAATTTAACTTGGAATTATAAATCATCACGTTTTGCCACCGATTTTCACAAATTAAAATGAATCTTTGTGGCATTCATGATAAAACGAGGTACACTATATTCATTACGTAACAAGTAAACGATAAATCGGTTAATTCGTAGTGCTTAAACGAGTAACCGACCGATACTAGTTATGACCCGTATACATACTGAGGGGTCATATACGAGTTATATATATGTTATAGAGACTAACATATTGATATTTAGGCCTTAGTACGTTTAAAACTCTTTAAACGAAAAAGGTTTCGTTTATCGATACGCTATAAGCTTAAACGCAATCGTTAATATCAAAACAAGCATTGTAGCATCCGTTAAGCCAAAAAAGATTTATAAAACACTTATATGACATGTTCTAAGTAATCCGTGAAAATATTTTGGAATTTTACAACGAGTCAGTACGTTTTTCTTATTTTACAAAAATAAGCTGAAAAACACTCGTTTTTGCGCTATTTCTCACACCCGAATTAATTTTCTTGCGAAAAACCGAACCCGAACTAAATTTGGACTGGGCTTTTCATGTTTGGGCCATTGGAATTAGATTATGGGGTCAAAATGGGCCCAAATTGGGCCCATACATTCTTGCGGCCGTCATTTTATTATTAATATTATTAGTAGAAACTTAATAAGAAAGCAACTTTAGATAGTTTGTCAACCACTTTTCCAGAACGTGAACAAGGGTAATCTGCTGTTCTTACACAAACCCAACAAAAACTTAAGGTATTTTGATTATTTCATCATTTTTAACTTGATTTCATTAACTATAATTAACATATAAACATGTTTTAGTTACTTTTAAACATGTTTAACCATCCAAAAACCCTAAAAATCAAGAAAAATCATGTTTTGATGTAAAATATGTTTACAAACCAGGAACATATACTTTTTTGGTCAAAAACACGGATTAGAACATGAATACAACGTTTTTACGGTTAGAAAGTTCGGTTTGAACCCAAACCGAAACCCTAATTATCAAGGCTGTTACATGGATGATTTATGCTTGGTTTGATGTTATATGATATGTAGATATACTGAGTTTGCAACCCGAGACCCGGAAAGTCGTTTAAGCTAGCAAAATTCATCGAAAACCGACAAGGTAAACCCGTAACACTCGTTTAGGGGCTGTTTAGTATTAGGTTGTGACGTGCTTGTTGTTAGCTTGTGAAAATTTTCAGGGACATTAGGGATCATATAAATGAGTCCCTGTTCAAATTTGGTAATTTTTCGATAAACAGAGAATATTTGGTGAATTTATTCCCGTTTATGAGCGTTTATTTGGGAAAAATAGCTAAACATATTGAAAAATTATGAAACTTGGTTTTGGAGTTTGATATGGGATGGTAAGATCACTGGTAAAGTTTGGGAATCATTGAAAATGTCTAAGTATGGTTTGTGCGATCATGGCTTAACCGAATTTTAACAGCCGAAAAACGCACAAAAAGGCATTTTTTCAAAAGAGTTAGGTTCTGGAAATTTTGCAGGGGCTATATAATGACATTAAGGCCATTGGTAAAAATTATCGGATTTTTCGGAGGTCGTTTGATATAAACGGGCCATTTATTACATGATTATAACCTATTAAATGAATTTTTATAAATAAATAAATAATCATAAAATTTCTGAAAACATTTTTATAAAATTCTCCATGTCTTAATGTATTTTTACAAAAATTTACATAATTTATATATAATTACATATTTAGTTATGATTTATCAAAGATTTAAATTATAATTGTTTTAACGAAACCGGCAGTTTTGTGTTTAACGGACTGACTGGTATGTCAAAATATCAAAAGAGGCCAAATATCATATTTTTGAACGATATTAATAAAAACGAACTTATTACGAGAATTCCGGACAATTCGGGTGGATTGTGCGCGTTTTGTATAATCAAACCCGTGTAAAAACGGAAACGAACCCTGCAATCAAACCAGACACCGAAACTTTAAAATTCTTTCATAAATCAAATTATTTTATCAATCAATATATTTACTTAAGTTTTATGTGATCTTACCTAATCCCGAAACGTATAAACGATCAACTGAGCTAGGCTCGGAAAACGGTGAAACTGAGCCAAATCCAGTTTTAAACATTTCATAGTATACAACGTCACAATCTAAGACTATGGTCATGTTCTGGGCCTAACAGCTATACCCAGATTATCTATACAGCCCGACTTAGCTTGAACACTGTACTAGTAATAACGATACGATACCGTTTATAGGAATCAGGCTATAAACGAGACATCTGACTATTTGATACGTGATTTCTGTGCGAACTACGATAAGGTGAGTTTCACGACCCCCACTTTCTAAACTGTTTTACGAACTTTTGGGGTGAAAAGCATGTTTACATATACTGATATACTTGAAAACGTGTGATGATGTGGATTATCTAAGTACTAACACTTGACAAGTCCCCACAAACACAAGTGATTAACTTCGTGCCGGTGGCGTGTGGATAGTACTATCGGTTTGACAAACCCAACTGTGACAGAGCCGGTGGGGTAAGCCGGAACATATGTAAAACCAGTTGCACATTGTCATTATATATTTACATACTGCTATGTGGTGTTAGACATAGTACATACATGGGGCAAAATTGGCTGTTAAATGCCAACAGGAGTGCATGGGCAGGAGAGGCCATGCAGTATAGCTCGTTTCGGTTTCACTTGTGGCTTAGTATAATGCATCATACACAGACATATATACATACACACTGTAAACTTTACGAACTCGTGTACTGATTTCATTGAAACTCGTGAAACTTGAAACTCACCAACTAGACGTAGTTGACCCGTTTTAACATGCTTTTCAGGTAAAGCAAAAGTGGAATGATTTGCTTACATGATTGGTGTTAGAAAGACAAGTTGAATAGCTGTGAATAGACGCTGATATAATACTGTTTAAGAAGCTCGTAAACCGGTTATGTGTTTTTCACCTAGTTTGTAAACATAGTACCTACCAATGTAATATGATGTAAATTAGTTTATGAATTTCTTTATAAACAATGTTGTTGATACCAGTGTTATCTGTTACATTCCCGTATTACGCTTCCGCAACTACCTAGTCGGGGTGTGACAGAAGTTGGTATCAGAGCCATTGGTTATAAAGAATTAGGATGTCCCTTAGGATACCCTAAGATAACCGTAGGCTCGATTAACTCTGGGAATAAAATAATATTAAATAATATACACGAATGATTCTCGTGATGAACGCGAATGGACAAGTGGGTTATTATGGTCCGGAACGTAATAACAGACTTGTTTGTACGAGGAAATTCGAGAAGAAGTCGATAAACAATTGAATAGGTAAAAACAGCAACATATGTGTATAAAATATAATAATAGATAAATATTTGTGTATATAAACGATTATTTGTACTTATGTGTATAAATACCTGCACGTATTTTACTATGATTAATATAGAAGGATATTATTCTTATCACTAACCATCGTGCAGGAATATGTCAAGATCTACTGATCGTGTACCTAATACCTTACCAACAAGGCCTGAGGAGGAGGAGGAGGATCCGGAAGAAGAAACTGAGGAGGAACCAGAGGAGATGGAAGAAGGTGCAGACGCGGTAATTCCTCGCGAGGTACCCGCAGATCAACCCGACTTATCGGGTTATCGTTGTGACACTTATCCCCCTAGGGAATCCCCTAGGAATGTTGCAGGACAGGGAGCTACTAGTGCTTATCGATCACCTGTTAGAGCACCCAGATCCCCTACTCCACCTGTACAGCATACACCAGTACCCCCACCCACTATTAGAAACCGTCAGACCGCTCGCATTTCAGTGCGTCCACCTGAGCACACTTCTCTCCCACCTCGATCTACGTACCATAGGGGAGAAACATCACGTGTCCAGGTCACTGAGATACCTATTTCTACTTGGGGTTTACCCGCCCCGGTACCCGAGCCACCTCGTTATTCTGATTCAGCATGGTTTGGTTTAGCGACTGATCAGCTTTTAGACCACTCACACTCTATAAATAACCTAAACCTGCATAGATATGATATGCAAGATCACATGCGATACATGCAGCAAGAAATCAGAATTGTGCAAAGATCCAGTGCTCACAGCCACGGGCGTCAGGATCGAGCGATGATACTACTGGGGGTATGCTTAACGGTTAATGCGGCCCTAGTGGCTGCTGTTGTTTGGTTGTGGTTCCATGTTGCAAAGAATAGATAGGACATAGTAGTTTAGCCGTATGTATATAGTCTTTTGATATCCCAAGCAGCATTTTGTTACAGCATGTTGGGCTGACTTGGGAGTTGTTTGTGGTTTAGTACTATTTCAAGCACTGGCCCTTATCGGGTTAAGTCTACATGTCACTTGGTGACAAATTTTGATTCGCATATACAAGCGCTGGCCTATACCAGGTTAAGCCTATGCGCTAATTTTGGATGCATATGTACAGTAATGATTATAATTAATACAAACGTATTTTCTTTGGCATAGTTATGTGCTGTGAAGGTGTAATATTGTAAAGTTGTGTTGATCATAGTGAAACGATATTGATTATTATATAATTGATTATTTTATAGAATGGCCCCGAGGAAAACAAACCCTTTGTCTGAGGCGGAAGTGGCCGCAATGATTGCTCGTCAACTACAAGCAGTGATACCAACAATTGTAACACAAGTCACTGCAGGCATACGTGCTAACAATACTGTTAATCAACCTACGAGCACCACCACGGCCACTGTTAATACACCTCCGCCGGACACTAATGTAGCCCCGGGTGTTACTACCCCGGTGAATACTGATAATGTCATAAATAATAATAACACTCTCCCAACTATGAATGTCACTGGGAACCCAGAACCTATTGTGCATCCTGATAATATCCCGAACCCTGTACCGGTTGTTAACACAACTAATAATGATAATACTCGGACCAATATCGATAATAATAATAATAATAACCGAGAACCCCCGCGGCAGGAGTACTCATACAAACAATTTACATCATGTAAACCGATTGATTTTAAGGGTATTGAAGGACCTAGCGGGCTGGTCAAATGGATAGAAAAGACCGAATCAGTAATTAATATCAGTGAGTGTCCACCGAACCGCGTGGTCAAATTTGCTACCAGTATGTTTCTAGACCAAGCGCTGATGTGGTGGAACACGGTAGTCCAAATAAGGGGACAAGATGCTATTAATCGTATGTCATGGACTGAATTAAAAACCCTCATGCTAGAGCATTTTTGTCCTAAAAGTGAGATTCAGAGGTTGGAACACGAGTTATGGAATCTGGAAATGAAAGGAGCAGACCATGTGGGATACACGAATCATTTTAACGAACTGTCCCGCTTAGTTCCATGGTTAGTTACACCGGAAGCGAAGCGAATTGAACGTTATATCTGGGGACTGACTCCTGCTGTGAGAAGTATAGTGAATTCAGTTGCCCACCCGACATTAGAAAGTGTTGTATCTCAAACGGGTGTCGTTACTTTTGATCTGATGAGAAGTGGAGTGATAAGGATGCCAGGTGAAACAACAAGTTTAAAACGAACTGATTATGGGACAAGAATGCAAGGAAACCCTCAAAACAAACGGGCTCGTCCGAATACCCGAAGTTATGCCATGACCAGTTCTAATGTAAAACAAGAAACCTATAAAGGGACGTTACCGAAGTGCAGAAGATGTAACTTCCATCATATGGGTGATTGTAAATCGATTATTTTTCAAAAGTGTGGAAGAACGGGACACTATGCCCCCAACTGTAGAACCCCCACCAACACTGTTAACCGTCCACCGCAATCAACTCAACTCCCTCGACCTCAACCATCCCGCCCACAACTCAACCAACAAACCCCACCTACCACGAACCTCCGTGCCTGCTATGAATGTGGCAGTACGGAACACTTTCGGAGATACTGCCCCAATTTGAACCCTGGTACAGTAAAAAGGCAGAACCAAGCACAAGCATCAACCTCCAATGCAGCTAGGGGACGCGCGTTTGTATTAGGACCGGGTGAAGCGCGTCATGATCCGAATGTGGTGACAGGTACATTCTTAGTTTCGGGTCAGTATGCTTCAGTTTTGTTTGTTACGGGCGCCGATAGAAGTTTCGTATCTGTTAATTTCTTACCTTTAGAAAATATGCCGGTTAGTGAACTAACAAAACCATATACTATAGAACTCGCTAACGGTAAGTCTATACTTGTTAACCGAGTAGCCCGAGACTGTTCCCTTATCCTAAACGACCACCCATTCCTTATTAATTTACTTCCAGTAGAATTGGGAAGTTTCGATGTTATAGTCGGTATGGACTGGCTATCTAAGTATAAAGCTGAAATTGTCTGTAAGGATAAGACCGTTAGAATACCTCCTTCAAATAATGAGGCTATAATTGTTCAAGGTGAGAAATCTGGAACGGTACTGCCTCTCATATCTCAACTTAAGGCATTGAGATATTTACGCCAAGGTTGTACTTTATACTTGGCGAGTGCACCAGTTAAGGAACCCGAGGAAAAACGAATGGAAGACATCCCAGTGGTACACGAGTATTCAGATGTATTCCCCGATGAGTTGCCTGGTTTACCACCGACCCGACAAGTAGAATTCCGTATTGACTTGATACCAGGAGCAGCACCCATTGCTAAGGCACCTTATAGACTTGCGCCTTCTGAAATGCAAGAACTGTCCAACCAGTTACAAGAATTACTGGACAGGGGTTTTATTCGCCCTAGTTACTCACCGTGGGGAGCACCAGTGTTGTTTGTAAAGAAGAAAGATGGGAGTTTTCGAATGTGTATTGATTACCGGGAATTGAATAAAGTGACTATAAAGAATAGATACCCCTTACCTCGAATTGATGACTTGTTTGATCAACTCCAAAGTGCGAAGTATTTTTCAAAAATTGATTTTAGATCTGGTTATCATCAAGTAAGAATTCAGGAAGAAGACGTACCAAAAACAGCTTTCCGAACTCGGTATGGTCACTATGAATTTTTGGTTATGCCGTTTGGGTTGACAAATGCACCTGCAGTGTTTATGGACCTCATGAACCGAATTTGTAAACCTTACCTTGACAAGTTCGTGATAGTGTTTATCGATGACATTTTGATATATTCGAGAAGTAAGGAGGAACACGAACAACATTTGCGGGAAATCTTAAAATTATTGAAGCAAGAGAAGTTATACGCAAAGTTGTCCAAATGTGAGTTTTGGCTACAAGAAGTACAGTTTTTGGGACACATTGTGAACCATCAAGGGATCCAAGTAGACCCAAGTAAAATTGAGGCCATTAAGAATTGGCAAGTGCCTAAGTCACCAAGAGAAATTCGTCAATTCTTAGGACTAGCCGGGTATTATAGAAGATTCATTGAAAACTTTTCAAGTATTGCACAACCTCTAACCCTCCTAACTCAAAAAGATCGAGCATATGAATGGGGAGAAGAACAAGAAATGGCCTTCCAAACGTTAAAACAGAAGTTATGTGAGGCTCCAATATTAAGCCTTCCAGATGGAACTGATGAATTGGTGGTATACTGTGACGCATCTCGTAAAGGTTTAGGATGCGTACTGATGCAAAGAAAGAAAGTAATAGCATATGCTTCCCGACAATTAAAAGTACATAAAAAGAATTATACGACCCATGATTTGGAATTGGGAGCAGTTATCTTTGCATTGAAGATTTGGAGACATTACTTGTATGGCACTAAATGTACCATCTATACTGATCACAAAAGCCTACAACACATATTCGATCAGAAAGAGCTAAACATGAGACAAAGGAGATGGGTAGAACTGTTAAATGATTATGATTGTGAGATTAAATACCATCCGGGTAAAGCCAACGTAGTAGCTGATGCTTTAAGCCGAAAAGACAGAATCAGACCATTAACGGTACGAGCTCTCGGAATGATTGTTCAAAGTAGCCTAACCGAACAAGTTCGCGTTGCACAAGATGAGGCTTTGAAGGCAGACCAGCTAGAAAAAGAAGAACTACATGGAAATGAAAGGAATTTTGAGAAGAAAATTGATGAAGTATATTATTACAAAAACCGGGTCTGGATTCCAACACTTCATAAACTCCGAAAGTTGATTCTTGATGAAGCACACAAATCCAAATATTCTATTCATCCAGGTACTGATAAGATGTATAAGGATGTTAAAGAATTTTACTGGTGGCCTGGTATGAAAAAGGATATAGCCGTGTATGTAAGTAAATGTGCAACATGTGCAAGGGTAAAGGCGGAATACCAAAAACCTTCGGGAATGTTACAACAACCCGAAATCCCACAATGGAAATGGGAACAAATTACCATGGACTTTGTGACACACCTTCCTAAAACCTCTCGAGGACACAACGCAATTTGGGTAATTGTGGACCGGTTAACCAAATCCGCACACTTTATTCCCATCCGTAACAACTACACCACCGAAAAACTCGCTCAAATTTACATTGATGAAATAGTATCTCGACACGGAGTACCTCTTTCGATTATTTCCGATCGAGACAGTCACTTTACTTCACATTTCTGGCAAGCAGTACAAGAAGCCTTGGGAACCCGAATCGACCTAAGTACAGCTTACCATCCCCAAACCGATGGTCAATCCGAACGAACCATCCAAACTTTAGAAGATTTACTTCGTGCTTGTGTACTGGACTTCAAAGGGAATTGGGATCAACACCTCCCGCTCATTGAATTCTCTTACAATAACAGTTATCACAGTAGTATACAAGCAGCACCTTATGAAGCTCTATACGGGCGAAAATGTAGATCACCATTATGTTGGACAGAAGTGGGTGATACTCAAATTTCAAGATCCAATTTAATTCCGGGAACCACCGATAAGATTCACCAAGTTAAACAAAAATTGAAAGCAGCCCGTGACCGACAAAAGAGTTATGCCAATGTTCGCAGAAAACCGTTATCTTTTGAAATAGGTGATAAGGTATTCTTAAAAGTATCGCCATGGAAAGGTGTTATAAGATTTGGAAAGACTGGTAAACTAGCCCCGAGATACATCGGACCTTTTGAGATTGTCGCAAAAATTGGTCCCGTAGCTTACCGATTAAAACTGCCCTTAGAACTGAGCACTATTCACGACGTGTTTCATGTATCGAATCTGAAAAAGTGTTTGACTGATGAAACGACAATAGTACCACTGAAAGATGTTCAGATCGACGAAAAACTCAACTTCGTAGAGGAACCGGTAGAAATTGTAGACGGGAAAACCAAACAGTTACGACATAACAAAATTTCATTAGTAAAAATTCGGTGGAATTCAAAACAAGGACCCGAATATACTTGGGAACGAAAGAACGAATTCCGAAAGAAATACCCACACCTGTTCCCTAGAAAACCGATGACACATTAAATTTCGAGGACGAAATTTCTTAACGGGGGGAGAATGTGGCATTCATGATAAAACGAGGTACACTATATTCATTACGTAACAAGTAAACGATAAATCGGTTAATTCGTAGTGCTTAAACGAGTAACCGACCGATACTAGTTATGACCCGTATACATACTGAGGGGTCATATACGAGTTATATATATGTTATAGAGACTAACATATTGATATTTAGGCCTTAGTACGTTTAAAACTCTTTAAACGAAAAAGGTTTCGTTTATCGATACGCTATAAGCTTAAACGCAATCGTTAATATCAAAACAAGCATTGTAGCATCCGTTAAGCCAAAAAAGATTTATAAAACACTTATATGACATGTTCTAAGTAATCCGTGAAAATATTTTGGAATTTTACAACGAGTCAGTACGTTTTTCTTATTTTACAAAAATAAGCTGAAAAACACTCGTTTTTGCGCTATTTCTCACACCCGAATTAATTTTCTTGCGAAAAACCGAACCCGAACTAAATTTGGACTGGGCTTTTCATGTTTGGGCCATTGGAATTAGATTATGGGGTCAAAATGGGCCCAAATTGGGCCCATACATTCTTGCGGCCGTCATTTTATTATTAATATTATTAGTAGAAACTTAATAAGAAAGCAACTTTAGATAGTTTGTCAACCACTTTTCCAGAACGTGAACAAGGGTAATCTGCTGTTCTTACACAAACCCAACAAAAACTTAAGGTATTTTGATTATTTCATCATTTTTAACTTGATTTCATTAACTATAATTAACATATAAACATGTTTTAGTTACTTTTAAACATGTTTAACCATCCAAAAACCCTAAAAATCAAGAAAAATCATGTTTTGATGTAAAATATGTTTACAAACCAGGAACATATACTTTTTTGGTCAAAAACACGGATTAGAACATGAATACAACGTTTTTACGGTTAGAAAGTTCGGTTTGAACCCAAACCGAAACCCTAATTATCAAGGCTGTTACATGGATGATTTATGCTTGGTTTGATGTTATATGATATGTAGATATACTGAGTTTGCAACCCGAGACCCGGAAAGTCGTTTAAGCTAGCAAAATTCATCGAAAACCGACAAGGTAAACCCGTAACACTCGTTTAGGGGCTGTTTAGTATTAGGTTGTGACGTGCTTGTTGTTAGCTTGTGAAAATTTTCAGGGACATTAGGGATCATATAAATGAGTCCCTGTTCAAATTTGGTAATTTTTCGATAAACAGAGAATATTTGGTGAATTTATTCCCGTTTATGAGCGTTTATTTGGGAAAAATAGCTAAACATATTGAAAAATTATGAAACTTGGTTTTGGAGTTTGATATGGGATGGTAAGATCACTGGTAAAGTTTGGGAATCATTGAAAATGTCTAAGTATGGTTTGTGCGATCATGGCTTAACCGAATTTTAACAGCCGAAAAACGCACAAAAAGGCATTTTTTCAAAAGAGTTAGGTTCTGGAAATTTTGCAGGGGCTATATAATGACATTAAGGCCATTGGTAAAAATTATCGGATTTTTCGGAGGTCGTTTGATATAAACGGGCCATTTATTACATGATTATAACCTATTAAATGAATTTTTATAAATAAATAAATAATCATAAAATTTCTGAAAACATTTTTATAAAATTCTCCATGTCTTAATGTATTTTTACAAAAATTTACATAATTTATATATAATTACATATTTAGTTATGATTTATCAAAGATTTAAATTATAATTGTTTTAACGAAACCGGCAGTTTTGTGTTTAACGGACTGACTGGTATGTCAAAATATCAAAAGAGGCCAAATATCATATTTTTGAACGATATTAATAAAAACGAACTTATTACGAGAATTCCGGACAATTCGGGTGGATTGTGCGCGTTTTGTATAATCAAACCCGTGTAAAAACGGAAACGAACCCTGCAATCAAACCAGACACCGAAACTTTAAAATTCTTTCATAAATCAAATTATTTTATCAATCAATATATTTACTTAAGTTTTATGTGATCTTACCTAATCCCGAAACGTATAAACGATCAACTGAGCTAGGCTCGGAAAACGGTGAAACTGAGCCAAATCCAGTTTTAAACATTTCATAGTATACAACGTCACAATCTAAGACTATGGTCATGTTCTGGGCCTAACAGCTATACCCAGATTATCTATACAGCCCGACTTAGCTTGAACACTGTACTAGTAATAACGATACGATACCGTTTATAGGAATCAGGCTATAAACGAGACATCTGACTATTTGATACGTGATTTCTGTGCGAACTACGATAAGGTGAGTTTCACGACCCCCACTTTCTAAACTGTTTTACGAACTTTTGGGGTGAAAAGCATGTTTACATATACTGATATACTTGAAAACGTGTGATGATGTGGATTATCTAAGTACTAACACTTGACAAGTCCCCACAAACACAAGTGATTAACTTCGTGCCGGTGGCGTGTGGATAGTACTATCGGTTTGACAAACCCAACTGTGACAGAGCCGGTGGGGTAAGCCGGAACATATGTAAAACCAGTTGCACATTGTCATTATATATTTACATACTGCTATGTGGTGTTAGACATAGTACATACATGGGGCAAAATTGGCTGTTAAATGCCAACAGGAGTGCATGGGCAGGAGAGGCCATGCAGTATAGCTCGTTTCGGTTTCACTTGTGGCTTAGTATAATGCATCATACACAGACATATATACATACACACTGTAAACTTTACGAACTCGTGTACTGATTTCATTGAAACTCGTGAAACTTGAAACTCACCAACTAGACGTAGTTGACCCGTTTTAACATGCTTTTCAGGTAAAGCAAAAGTGGAATGATTTGCTTACATGATTGGTGTTAGAAAGACAAGTTGAATAGCTGTGAATAGACGCTGATATAATACTGTTTAAGAAGCTCGTAAACCGGTTATGTGTTTTTCACCTAGTTTGTAAACATAGTACCTACCAATGTAATATGATGTAAATTAGTTTATGAATTTCTTTATAAACAATGTTGTTGATACCAGTGTTATCTGTTACATTCCCGTATTACGCTTCCGCAACTACCTAGTCGGGGTGTGACAATCTTAAAAATCATTTTTCTCCTCCCCTTCATCAACACCAATGAGTTTCAGTTAAGAAATCATGGCACCACCGTCACCCTAGCCTCCATACCTCAAACCCACCTACCTTTGAGAAGACAAACATCGCAAGATGCATTTTTTTCTTCTTTAACTTTTTCTTCATGTATTTTTTTCTTATAATTCTATTTGGATATAATCAAAGTAATCCTATGTATTGAATTTCTTCGGAAGTTGTTATGAAATTTATATTTGAGTTTGGTTATTTATCGATTGTTGACCTATTTTCGTTCATGTTTACTCTCAAGCACGAAATATACAAATACATGGGTCATTTATAGTACATGGTCGTATTGTTAAATTGGTTTACTTTTGTACCTTAATCTCACGATCTATGACCGATTTCCCATGAACGTAATCGTTTAGTAGAAGCTGGGACTATGAACATGGTTGTGTGCATAGTTATCTATGGAAACCGTATTTTTACCTTCGGCTATCTGTTACCGGTTACCTCTAAAGGATGAGTTTATTAATAACCAGGAATATGATTATAGCTATCTAGTATGAGACACGTGTTCATTTTATATTTACTTTACATGAATTGTTTTAGCTATTCGTTTGGTTCTTCTCTCGCTCAATGTTTCATCAAACCATCTTGTTATTCTTGATCTTAATGTTTTATCAATTTGAGTCCAATGTTTTACCTTGCTACTCTCAATCTTGAAGTTTCTACTATTTACTTTGTTATTCTTAATCTCAATGTTACCTTATCCATGTTGATACTTTATTTATATGATATTTTCACTTGTTTAACATGTCATTATTGACCACAAAAACATAATATATTTTGATATTTTGACAACAAAAGTGTCGTTTAGGTATTTTATTCTTGAACTCAAGGCTGTATCGACTTACTTGGCTGTATTTTTAGTTAAAATCACCCAGCTATTCTTGACCCCCAATATTCCATATATTTATTGCGATGTTCATGACCTTAATGTCTTCAGTCTTTAATTTTGTGATACTCTAGAGTTTCGCTAATTTAATTTTAACTTCAATAGTTTCGTTTATTTTGTTTTAAACCTAAATAACATCGTGTATGTCGTTTAAACTTCAAAAGTTAATTTATTTATTTTGACATAATACTTTCGCATTGTCCTTGACCTTAAGGGCTCGCTTACATATTTTTGTTAGTTTTGATCCTTAAAGTTCATTATTCTTGATTTCTAAACATTCATATAAGATTTTATTTTATTTATTAAAACCCATACAATAGGACGGATTATGTGGACCATCCGACGTTAAAGGTAATTATGGGTCGACACGTAATTATCAAAGTCCTCGCATGGAAAACATAATAAGAACGCTGTGTGGTATAATTGGGAACTTGGAATGATTTTGGGAAATGGGACAAATGTTGTATGATAAGGACATGGTGGATAAGCCGCTGAAACATCCTATATATAATTGCCCTTTCCATACATCTCATTTGTTGCATTTTTTGAGTCATTCAAAGATCAGTGTTATATATGTAATTATTTATCAATTTTATTATATATATATATATATATATTGTCAAAACTTTTAAAAACTCAATGTAGTAGTTATTTTCTTTTTTTAATTTTATTTTTATTTTAATTTCGGGATGAAATTCTCAAAAGTTGTGAATCCTATAACATTTTTTTAAATTTTATGTTTTATTTTTTTACCCGAAACAGACCCGTTTTATTATTCGATGTGGTTCGTTTAATTATACATATAACCATATGCTACATATTTCGTATTTAATAGTTTTTTCTTTCGTAAAGTTATTTAATGATATTAATCATTACTAATATATATATATATATATATATATATACATATATATAAATTAAAATTATAACACTCATGATCTTTTTCATTATTCAAATATCACATAAATAACATTATTGATGCATAACCAAAGTAAATTCTTTTTAATTTAGTTATGCCACATTTTTTTTTACCTAAAGTTAGCTTTTTTAAAGATGAAAAATATCCCCCTAAACCATTTAAATTTTGGTCAAAACTTTTAAAAATGAAATAAACATTTTCAAACATTCAACCCTTGTTTTCAATTCTATTAATTGAGTCAACGGTCAATTCAAAGAATTGAAATCTATTAATTAGCTTGACCAAATGCAAATTATTTTACATCTTTATTGACTTTGTTCTCCTATAAATAGTCACTCATTCTTTTGTTTTCACTTTTCATTCTTCATCTTCTAAATTCATTAACAAGATGTGTTTTTATTCTCAAGTTTGACTTTAAAAGTCAAACCGTGAAGAACTCAAGTTTTCTTTTTCTTTCTTTCTTTTTGTCATATAATCAGGGTATGTCATATGTTGTTTTCCAACATGTTTGGTTTGTTTAAAATAAAATACTTTGTTGAACACAACTTGTCATAAATGGTTGTTCATAAAAAACATTCCCAACTCGTTTTTGCACTTATTTGGTTCGATTTAGTTATATATATATTTTTAAACATTTAAAACAAAATGCTTTTCTTTACATAATCTGAAAATAATATATTTTTTAGACACGAACTCAACCAAAAAGTTGAGTTCGGGTCCGAACGAAAACAAACTACTTGCTTAAACTCATTGTGGACCCGTTTAGGATTCTTTTTTTTTCAAAACGAAGCCCGACTTAATCACCCGACTAATCATTATTATAACCCAAATTATTATAAATAATTTAAAATAAACTCACTTATATATTTTCAACGAAAATACTAAAAATAAGCAATTATAAAGGTAATATATATTTCTTTCAAAAGCATAAATACTAAACCAACAACCAAATTGTCTAAGTCTTGTGTTTTATTTTGTTTTTCTTAAATCCTATTTTGAACCTAGAAATATTTTCAAGGGTCGCTCATCAAACGAACTCGTCCGGTTCAGCTCGCTTAAATGAATAGTTCGCTTTTAATCGCTTAACTTACCAGGTGAGTTCTTCATAACCCCATTTTAATGTTTTATAATATTTTGGGGGTAGTACGTCACAAGTTTTTCTTTCGTTAGTTTTGTGATTGTTTACAAATCGATTCACTTATATCGTACATGTTAATATTATCCGTGCATATTGTTTATGATTATACATGAACTTGTTTGCAACGTGTTTATTGTTTTTATGGTGGAATTTACGCAAACGCAAACGCATACATATAGTGGGAGGGTCCGACGGGAGGTACCCGCGCCGTCTAACGTTACGACTTCGGTTGTTTACGTAAGGTGGTTCTCATTTCCCTGACTTCAACGGCTTCGGCTAAATGAACGGGAGGACGACACTATTTGATTTCATTTACTTTACGCTTGAATACTTATTGCATGACGATTGTTGAATCGCGAGTTTTATATATTTATGTATAAGCAAAAACTTATGAAAACTCACCAACTTAATTGTTCACAAAATATTTTATTTTCAACGTGTTACAGGTTGAACCGATAGTGTGCTAAGGACGAAGATTATAAGTATGCCTTAGGATATTTGAAATAAAGAACTTGTTTAATTTTTCTATGAAGTTTTATTGTTTTCTTTTAGTTATGAACAATGTGTGTACTTTTGATGATATGAAATGAATTAAATATATTAATGTCGCTTTAATAGCGTTACGAGCTTATGAATGATCTGTACGTTACACCCGGGCGTATTCCGCTTAAAGCCGGGGTGCTACGTTGAGTTTGAACTACATTTGAAAACATATTGTGTAATTAAATTTATACATAATAATATTAAAAATAAAAAATAATTAAAATAAAGATATATTATGGAATAGGGTTATACAATTTCAAATTGAAGTAGTTTTTGTGATAAGATATAGATCCTACCTGCTTCCGTTTCTTTAACGGTGTAGACATCTTTAACAAGCATCAACTAAATTGAAAACTTAAAAAAACACATTGATTTATTTGTTAAGAATAATGATTATATTTTTAATTATGCAACAGTAACTATAATTTTACTGATATTATTAGAAATATATAGGGATTTAAAATAAATATAGACATTACAGTGGGCTATTTGACATAGTGTCAATTAGTGTAAAATCAAACATTTTGACTTTTAAATAAACTTAACATGGTTAAAGTATAAATACAATGAAAGAAAAAAATTAAAGTTAAAAACAATGAAAGGGAAGCATCAAGTTTTGATCTATGTTATTTTCAAATACATGTACTTTATCTTCATTATAGAACATGATTTGAAAATAAAACCTGTTATAAACAAAGTATTTATAAAACATCATGTTTAGTGATTCATCAATTAACAAAATCAATAAACAATACATAAACCATTTAACATGGCATATAACATACAAGAATTATTTACCTTGTTATCTGCAAAACCAGAAGAATATGTATAAATGGTGTGAACGAAGAACTGTATAAATATACAAATGATTGAATTAAATTATGGTCATACTAAAATCGGTTATAAATAATTAATTGTGGTTAAAATCAGTTTTTAAATCATTTGAAAGGAAACAGTTGGTTGTGGTCAATGATTATGATTTTAGAAAATATTAATTAGTGAATTATGTGACAATTATATAAATGAAAATTATATTAGATATCAGTATAGGTGGATGGTCAAGAAAAAGGACATGTGGATACATGGTTTTGTTTAAGTAGTATAGGTAGAAGGTAGATTTTATGAAAGTCATAATTGATTTATTGATGTGACTAATATTAAATAGTAATAAATGCATTAATTGTTATATTATTTAATACAAAAATTTATTAAATTGAAATAATGATAATTAAAAAATTAGTTAACTAGGTGGAATATATATAAATGGAAATTGATTAGTTAGCATTCAATATCCAATGTGGATGGTATAGTTAAAGGTCACATGAACACATGTTTTGTTATAATATAGTAGTTAAATTAGATTAGTTGTTCATGAATTTAAAGTTTATCTCTCATATACGGGGCATCGGTGGCTACATGTCACTTGGTCAGGCCATGTTTATGTTTTGGGTTAAATTTGATCATCCACCCCAAAGACAAAAACAAAGCATATATTTGTTGTTGCTTTAGTTACTTTTTTATTATATGTTTCCATAAAGAAATATAAATAGTTATATTTAAAATTAACTCAAACTTTTGAGCGTTTATATTTTTTTATCTCGAACATCATGATTAATTTGATTGATTAGTAAAATTAACAAATGGTTAATTGAATTTTTAAGAAAATGTTTTTCATTGAAGAACAAATTAGCATCAGAATCAAACATTTATAACATTGAAGAAACATGAGTCTAAACTGGATAGTCAGAACTCAAGTTTACCCCATGTGTGAGTCTACTGAATAATAATGACATCAAATCTAAGCTACGCCTGCCTGCAAAACAGATCACCGTGAGTCTCGTTACAGGAAGGACAAGATGGGGGGTCTTCCCGTAACCACCCTCCGGCGTGAGAATAAGTACCGTTCTGATTGGAATAATCAAAGGGAGTACAAGTGTATTGCGTAATGCTTGAGAGTGTGTAAGTGAATAAATACCTGTAAGCGGTGTACTTGGTATTTATAGCCGAAGGTGGGGGAAGGTGATTGGTGGAGTTGTCACTATCGAAATATTCCTTTTTCAACTAAATGGACACGTGTCGAGCCACTATTGGATGTGACAGCCTCGATCCGTCCATTATCTGTGCACGTCATGGGACATCCATTACATGTCCAGGTGTCATCTTTCCATTGGCGATGTCGCTATCAGGTGGTTATGGAGGAATCTTCTAGAAATGGTTTGTTACAACTGCTCTTCCATATCATATGGGGATCACGTGTGTCTTGAGTCCCTTTCATTGCTTGCGGGTTCTTCCTGCGGATGTACATTGGTAATCTGCAGACTATGATGGGTACCCGTGAAGCATGTTTTCGGAACCATGCACTTAGTTAGTCATGTGTTAACTACAAGTGTTTGCCCGTGTATTCTTCTCGCGGATGTTTATTGACGATTCATGGGTTAAGTGGGGATCCGAGAATTGGATTATGGACCTATGGGTAGCTTTTACTACTGTAGCTCTATAAGTCCCCCAGTCAATGTTGCTTTCGCGAGTTGATGTCGCGGGTGGAATTATGGACTCTGCTCTGACCTTTTGATGTGGGTTAGGCTTGTAGGTCCGCGGAATTCTTGTTGCTTTTGAACTGGGGGTACTGTTTTGTTGTCTGAGGACGTGACGTCTTTAGTCTGAGTCATGTCAGGGGTGGTGCTCGAGGTGGTTGCATGAAGTTTTAGGCGGCTGATTTAAAATCAATTTGTTTTTGTCAGTTCCTGCCTAATGTGTCCTCTTCTGATTGGAGGGCCCAGAAGCGTGAGCTGTATCCCTGTCTTTGGCATTAATTGCGATGTGTATATATAGAGGGAACCATTCTACTTACCTTATTACTCGCAAAAAATTTCTCCAAGTCTTTTCACCTTCTTCACTTTTCCGTTCATCTCCTGCATCTAAGTTTTTACTGTTCCGATTAGCTATGGCTGGTGGTAAGAAAGGAGGAGGGAAGGCTAAATAAGGCAAGAAGGATGCGTCGAAGGGGTTAGTGGAGAACATCTGTATCAACCGGAAGGTGACAGACTTTCAGGATATCGTCAACCTGTATGGGTTGGTGCCGAAGTGGAGGCCAGAGCTTCCTTCTCCGTGATCTACGGCCGATCAGCTGCCGGCCGGAAAGATTGCGTTGTACAGTGAGTTATTCACCACAGGCAACTTCCGGTTGCCCATTACAAAGTTTGTGGGTGACTTCCTCGATGTTTCGGGAATTCATATCTCCCAGATGCATCCGTTCGGAGTCATGAGGGTCCGACACTTCGAGTTCTGTTGCAGGGCCCTAGAGATGGAGCCCATTATGGATCGCTTTCTTGCGATCTACAGATCCAGGTCCGCGGGAGCTGGTTCAGTTTCGCCGTTCACGGAAAGTCGATTGGAACCGAGCCTCCACGGAGAGCTCATGAGTGGAAGAACAAGTTCTTCTGGATCAACGCTAGTGTCATTACTTTGGCAATGACCCGCCGCTCACTGACCGAGAAATTTTACCACCTTTTGGTAGCTGATGCGGAAGGTCAGGAATGGTTTGCCAAGCTGACGCAGACTCCAACTCCCATGGGTCTTATTCCCGAGTCTGCGTTGGTTCAGGTGGGGATGAGCTGCCTGTGGCCGTATCCGATTGACCAACCGTACTTTTCTAGGGATGATGGGAGTAAGTATTTTGCTTCATTATGTGTTGTTGTATATATATACATACGTACATACATACATATATATACATATATATATATATATATATATATATATATATATTATTTTTTAAAACTGCATCCTATTTCAGGGGGAATCTCCCCTTTTGAGGTTCTTGTTCCTGCCATGGATGGGAACATGTTTATGATGCCTTTGGAGATGGGGCAAAATCCGGTTCTTGACCACACCAAGGGGAATTTTCTTTTCCCGTCTTGCGGGCGTGCGGAGCCAGAAGTTAATGAATCTGCGGTTTCCCAAGGTGTGTATATCCTTTACCCTCGACCCATTACAATTATGCAACCAGATGGAGTGATCGTCCTGTCATCTAGCGAGGATTCTTCCAGTGAAGCCCTGACTAGTGAAGGATCCCCATCTGGTGTTGATCCACCTAGTTTTCATGAGGGAGTTCTGCGTACTATTGCAGATCTCATCCGCAGACGCAAGAGGAAGGCAGACACCGCTGGTGTGTTCGGCCAAGGTGACCATTCTGATGCCGACGATCCCGCTGGTGGGGGGAGGCACCTAAGGATGTCGATGATCCCATCGGTGAGGAGGCATCTATGAGTGTCGATGATCCCGCCGGCGGGGAGGAACCCAAAAACGCCGATGATCCTGCCGATGGGGAGGCATCAAAGGTTGGTGGAGTTGAAGAAGATTAAACTGACTCATCTTAAGGACCGAGTCAAGAAGAAGACTATAGTCCGAGAGCCTGCAGGTACTTGTTATTTTTTCTACTTCATCCTTTTCTTTGCTTTTGCGGATATTTGCTAACTTTCTTTTATTTTTGGACTAGCAACGGTTGTTGCTCCTCGCCTACCGTCTCCACCTCCTAACATTTTGCGGAGCGAAGGTGGTGAGGGGGTGGACATGCAGCCCCCCAGAGGTGGTGGTGGAAATAGAGGTTGTACTTCCCAAAGACACAACTAAAGACCCTCCTGTTTCCACGGGCCTGTTTCCACAGGCGGGAAAGGGGAATCCTCCCAACCTTCAACAGCACAAGTTCCTGGGGATTCCTCTTTCCCTCCCTCATGGAATCTTGGCCCGGACGCACTTTTTACGGATCCGAGCGTGTGCTAAGAATTTTTTGAGCATTGCCTCCCGCCCTCCGAGCTTGACCGTATTCATACTCATACCCAAGCTAGTTTGGCGCAAGCACTTAGCTATCATATGAAGTGACCGCGCAGGTGAAGTTTATCTCTGCCCGGGACGAGGAAGTCCGAAGGCTCGTGGCGGAGGTAAAAATGAAGGATGACCGCGTTGCCTCTTTATCTGAGGAAAATGAGGGTCTGAAGAAGACCCTCGCCGATGCCACAGATGAGAGGAAGTGGCTTCTGAAGCTTGGCATCCCCAAGGTAGATATTTTCAAATTTATTTTTACTTTCGGGAATATCGTGCTAACTTTTCTTTGTACCAGATTGTCAAGCTCATCAGGGAAGGGCTTGAGCTTGGGGATTGCCTCGCTAACCTTTTGGTTAGCTCGTCACGGACGGGTCGTCAAGCCGGTGTTGAGGATGGCTATACCATGGCTCGTGAGGGGCATCCGCCCACTGAGTTCACGCTTTATGGCCAAGATTGTCAAAAGGAATATGATGCTGATCTTGACTCTTTTGAAACTCTTTCCTTTGACATCTTGAAACACAAAAAAGAAAACCGTCGTGAGCCCACTTGCGTTGGCGTGATACGGCTTCACGTGGACGAGTAGCTCGTGCAAGCGGAGGCCAATGAAGCTCCCAAGGAAGATTAGGAATATAATGATAAGATGTATTTGTATTTTCCTGTCTTTCTTGTAACTTTTGTACATATATTTTAATGAAATGAAATTATCTTTTCCATTATCATATTGTATGTACTGTGTTCGGAGTGATCCTTTGCCTTGTTATCTAGATTCTATTAGTCGCGGGGAATATTGTTGTCCGCGACCCCATGTGCGGTTCTCTATTACTTGTCTTTTTCTTGTTTTTTATTGTAACTTGAATTCTTTTGATGTCTGACTTGTCATTCGAAACATTTGGTTTGTCTCGTTACTGTGTAACTAGGGAGCCGCCAATTGTTTCTGACATGACAGGTCTGCTCTGCACGTAAGTAGGATGTGATAGGCCTGACAGTTGGCGACAACTATGTTTTTTGGGTTTTTGAGTT
Organism: Bidens hawaiensis; assembly: GCF_021521415.1. Classification (NCBI taxonomy): domain Eukaryota; kingdom Viridiplantae; phylum Streptophyta; class Magnoliopsida; order Asterales; family Asteraceae; genus Bidens; species Bidens hawaiensis. The sequence continues at coordinate 296,437 of NW_027491074.1, read as the reverse complement.
TGGGACCTTTATTTCCCGCCTGACGTGTCATAACCTGATTGGTTGATAATTACTTCATACTATTTACTTCATTGAATGCGGTTAGTAAAAATACTCGTCGATCTCTCTTCTCCTTTCTTACTGTTCTTGAAGAATTATATTACGTTCGCCGGATTTCTGAGGTAATCATTGTTTCAATATCACAAAACTTCTTTCCTACTACTTGATTTCTAGCAACCGTAGTTCGTTGCAATCAATTCTTAGCCGAGTATATGATGTCGTTGTAGCCAGTTTACCAAACCATCGACCGTGTCACCGTCAATTGGGATGAAAAGGGGTTTCAAGACGTAATCAATGCTTATGGAATTTCTCCCGAGTGGGAGCCAGAATTTCTAGTTTCCGGCTCGACGACCAACCGCCCTCCGGTGGGGAAGATGGCCCTTCATGCCGAATTCTTCAGATCCTGGAATTTTCGACTTCCAGTTACCCGGTTTCTGGGTAAACTCATAACTAGGAGCATGATCATCTCTCTCAACTTCATGCGTCAGCTATGATGCGTATGCATCACTTTGAGTTTTGCTGTCGGGCGCATAGCATCGTGCCTACCATCGACAAGTTCACCGTGTTCTACCATATGAATGGTAAGGGTGGATGATATATTTGCCTTCCTACTGACAAGAAAGCTGTTGCTTTGGACGCATATCCGTCGGATCCCCAATGGGCTCGGAAATTCTTCTGGATCCGGGAAGATGTAGTCCCACTATCTATGTATTGGCGTTTGGCGGATCAACCACTACTTTTGCCCTTCCATATGTTGAACGCCCGAAAAGGCATTAATGGTACTGTTAGCTAACCCGCACTACCACCCCAATGGCCCCATCCTCGAGGCCGCCTTTGTGAGAGCTGGGATGAGCCGCTTGTGGCCCTATCCGGATGAAGTGCCATACTTCCGGAATCCGGACGGATGTAAGTATACCAAGATTTTTATTATTTTTTATTATTTTTTTGAGCTAAGTATCTTTCAATGGCTTTTTATGTAGCGGAAGGCCTTTTGTTATCTATCCTTGTCATGGACATGCCTGGATCAATGCAACTTGCTGCTCGTGACAAGAAGGATCTTTCGATCCTTAACAGATACCAGGACAGCTTTTTATTTCCCCAACAGATCCGTCGGGAGCCTGTGGTTTTCGAAGGCTTGTACGCGACAGGTAATATGTTTTGATATTTGTCGGTTTTGTAATCAATTTACTGATGGACGCAACTATTGTGTAGCTTTTGGTCGCAAGAGGAAGGAAATCCCTTCCGGCGACGTTCTAGTGACGATCACTGGTGGGCACCATGGTTTGAACCCTTCTCCTCCTTCCTCCCCTCCAGATGCGAAGATGCTCCGCCTTCGTGACCACGTTGCGGTCCGTAAGTAGAGTATACCAGGTACCTTTCAGGAAGTTGCTCCTGTGTTTTCATATTTTCAGCAAACTGATCATGTAAATTGATTCTATGCAGACCGTGTTATCCTCTTGGATACCCCTCCTACTAAGAGTGGTCCCGGCAAACTGTTTGCTATTGACAAGGGGAAATCCAAGGAGGATGCACCCCGTTCTGTTTCCCGGAAATTACCAACGTCTGAGTAGTTGCCCCTGTCCCCGCCCATTATTCATGAAGTCGATGAATCACTTGTGGGCGCCAGGGTGTGAACCCTTCTCCTCCTTCCTCCCCTCCAGACACGAAGAGGCTCCACCTTCGTGACCGCGTTGCGGTCCGTATGTAGAGTATACCAGGTGCCTTTCATGAAGTTGCTCCTGTGTTTTCATATTTTTCAGCAAACTGATCACGTAATTTGATTCTATGCAGACCATGTTATCATCTTGGATACCCCTCCTGCTAAGAGTGGTCCCGGCAAACTGTCTGCTGCTGACAAGGGGAAATTCAAGGAGGATGCACCCCGTTCTGTTGCCCGGGAATTACCAACGTCTGAGTCGTTGCCCCTGTCCTCGCCCATTATTCAAGAAGTCGATGAATCGACGGGGCGGGCATCAGTACCTCCGCCACCTCCTCACTCCTTGGGAGAGGAAGGAGCTCGTGCTTTGTAGGGAGGTATCACCCGTTATTTTCCAGAATGTAACGTAACTCCCTATTCCCGGTTTTCTGACGGGGAAGTGTGTTTCGAGTTCCTTCAAAAGGGTGTGCCTCTTGCGGAATGCGAGTTCCATCACAACTGTGCCCGGGTATCTCTTTGGAATTCCTATATATATCACTTGGCAAACTTGGTCTCGACCACCCAGGTGATATACCGGGACTGGAACTTTATAGGGCGGAAATTGGGGTTGCAAGATAATCTCCTTGAAGGGCTCCAGGCCGAAAAAGAGAAATATCGAATCGAGGCTAACACCCGAAGGTGGAAGCTGAGAGATTCTTAACGGGCTCTGGAGCAGGAGAAGCAACGCCAGGCTTCTGCTGCGAAGGATTGGAAAGAGGCGTGTCGGCGACAAAATGCTTCAATTGAAGCCGCACGTGCTCATTCCCGTGCCCAGGAAGCTGAGCTTGCTAAGATGGAGGAAACAAAATAGTCTCTTGAAACCCGCCTTTCTTCTCAAGAGGAAACTATCAGCACTCTTCGTGCTACTGCTGCTGAGAAAGATTGCTTTATTGAAGATTTGATCAAGGAGAACACTCGTTTCGTCGGCGATCAGAGCGCACTGAAGTTCAACACTGAACGGGCTTCCTCTGGCCGGGCATGGTTAATGATGGAAGGCCTTCCCAAGGTAAGGAATCCATTTTAATTGTGCATCAATGACATATCTTACTCATTTGTGTTGCTGATGCAGGTTATCTCCCATATTCACGGAGGATCAATTCTGGGGGACTGCCTTGCTGATCTCCTTCATGCTTCTAGTGATTCAGGGCGCAAGGCAGGTTTTTAGGAGGGGATACCCTTTGCTCGGAAGGGTCATTCCTTAGAAGATTTTGAGCTTCATGGAGTGGACGTGGATGGGAAGGCACAGATGGACGCTTTTGACGAATTACACTTTCCCATCCAGGATGCTATCAAAATTTTGCTGAAGCAGCAGATGTTGTTCAGCAGCTTTGCAACTTTCTCCAAGAAGAATAGAAAATTTTTGTTTGTATTTGTCTTTTTATTTCTGTAATCCCTTTTTTTGATTATATGTATGACATGGGTTTACATTTTTTCTTGTATGATTACAATATAAATGTGTGTTAGCTAAACCCGCCATATATCCAAAATATAGGATTAGGATGAGTACTGGCATGCAGGCCTATCCGTACAGGAACTAAAATGCTTAAGAAATTTAAAATTTGACAATTAGACGTTAACTATTTTTGTATTAACGCTAATTTTTTTAGACAACGTAAAATACTTGGTACGCAGACCAAAATACACGGCATGTAGGTCGGCAAGGGGGCACGCAGGCCTAAGAGAGAATTGCATAAATAAATATAACACCTTCGAAGTTGTGCTGTGTTCCAAGTTCTAGGGATTGGCGTGCCATATAATTTTATCAACTTGTATGTGCCTTTCCTCAGTACTTCATCGACCTCATAGGGGCCTTCCCATGTCGGGGCTAATCTCCCTTATTATACTCACATAGTTTGACCCTTGCATCATAATATTTTTAGAGTTGACTCTTATATTTGATTTCGCGTATAGCTGCCAACTCTTTCCTTTCTTCCAGAAGATCCAAGTTTAACTAGAGTTCTTTCTCATTATCAGTAATCAAGAGCATTCATGCGGATGGGACACCGATTTCGGCGGGAATCATTGCTTCCGTACAGTATGTCAAGCTGAATGGGTTTTTAGAGTTATTGGTTTTTTTGCTAGTTCTATGCGCCCGCAGGATGTGAGGCAATTCGTCTACCTACCCCGTTCTCTTGGTTCCCAATCGCGCCTTGATGCCTTTTTTGATGCTTCGATTGACTCGTTCCACTTGCCCATTAGCTTGTGGGTGAGCTACCGACGTGAACACCTAACTTATGTGCAGCTCCGAAAACCATTCCTGGAGACTTTTATCAGCAAACTGGGTACCATCGTGCACTTGATAATATAGTGCCTTTTGGCGGATCTTCCCTGCCTCTGCCTTATCTTCTTGTGATGTGCCGGAAGATAATTAATTTACTAGGGGTGTCATCCAGGAATTTGTTCCTGTTTGGATGACTAAGATCTTGTGCTGAGGAACGGATGGTATGTCTAATATCTCGATTCTGACGTCTCTCCCCATGTGCTCAAAACTTGTGGTTGCTAGCTTGCTCAATGCATCTGCCGGACAATTCTGACTTCTCTTGATATGAACAACCTTGCAAGAGGTAAATTGCTGCATGAGGGCTTTGGCCTGGGACAGATATGAGGCCATTATGTCATTCTTTGCCTCATAAGTCCCTGAAACTTGACCTGCTATAAGCATAGAATCTACCCGGGCTTCCAAGAATTTGACACCAAATTTCTTTGCAATCCGCAAACCGGCTAGGAAGGTTTCATATTCTACCTCATTATTAGTACTCTTGAAGTTTAGCTTGATGGCATAAGTAAACTCTTGGCCATCTGGGTTAATTAATTTCAGGCCCGCGCCTGATCCTTCCCGCTTGATGCTCCGTCTGTGAACAAGGTCCACCGTTGACTTTCGTCTGTTGGGATCGGGGATTGCTGTTCGTACAGACACTCTTGGATTTTATCTTTCGGAACTTCTGTAACAAAATCTGCCAAAACCTGCCCCTTATTCGCGGGAGTTTATACTTAATCGAGTGTTCCCCCAACTCGATTGCCCATTTGGCCAACCTACCAGACAATTCAGGTTTTGCCAGTACACTTTTTAATTTATAATCAGTTAGCACGTTGATGGGATGACTTTGGAAGTAATGCTTTAACCTCCTTGCCGCATATACCAATGCCAACACCAACTTTTCCAACATTGAGTACCTAGTTTCAGCATCCGCCAATGTTCTGCTAACATAATATATCGGTGTTTGTATTGCTTTCCTATATGTCAGGAGGACTGCTCCTATAGCAATATCGAATCCCTATAGGTTTAACGTGAGGAGCTCTCCTTCCTGGGGTGCAGTCATTGTTGGAAGCTCCATAAGACACTTCTTTACTTCGAGGAAGGCTTGTTCAGCTTCGGGTGTCCATTTGAAATGTGCCTTATTTAGGCAATTCCGCAATGTGGATACAAAAGGATAGGATTTGGCTTCGTGATTTTCTAGAAACCTGTTCAAGGACCAACCTGCCGTTCAACGTCTATTCTTGTTTTACTAATGATGGGGAAGGCATTCGGGCGATTGCCTGAACTTTGTCCGGGTTTGCTTTAAATCCCTTCCCTGTCACGTTTACACCAAGGAACTTCCCTTCTTCCATCCCAAAGGAACATTTTGGAGGATTCAATTTCATATTGATCTTTCGCAATGTAGAAAAGACATCCTTAATGTCTTTTCACATTTGATCTTCCTAAGTGTTTTTGATGACCAGATCATCCATATAGACTTCAAGGTTTTTTTCGATCTGTTCCTAGAAATTATTTTCCATCAAGTGCTGGTACGTGGCACCCGCGTTCTTTTGACCAAAAGGCATAATTTTGTAACAAAACGTGCCTTGGTCTGTGCGGAAAGTTATTTTATCTTCGTCGCAAGCTGCCATACGTATCTGATGGTGCCCTATGTAAGCATCTAAGAAACACTTGAACCTGAAGGGTGATACTGCATCAAAATTTAGGTCAATATCTGGGAGGGGGTAACAATCTTTAGGACAAGCTTTGTTTAAGTCCTTAAAGTCGATACACATTCGCCACGAGCCATTGCTTTTAGGAACATTACTGGATTGGCGACCCAGGTTTGATACTGTATCTCGTGAATGACCCTTACATGTAGCAAGTCTTGAACTTGTTCATTCATAGCTTTTGGTTGCTCTGGCCCCATTTTTCTCTTGTTTTGTACAATTGTCGTGTATGCTGGATTGACCCATAGCCGATGTTCTGATATTTCTCGCGGGAATCCTGTCATGTCTGAAGGTGTCCAGAAAATATCCATATTCTTTGAAAGCAATTGTTTCAAGAAAACCCGCACTATTTCTGAGATGGTTTCGCATTTTGTGATACTCTACTCTGGGTACATTGGGTTAACACTATGTTTCTCTGGCTCTATCCGCACTGTCTTTTTAGGGACCTTTGTGGGCTTCGACCCCTCAGTCGCCTAGCAGTGTTTGTTGACCCGGATAATGGCTATCCCAGTCCTTGTGGGTATCCCAACAGCACCATGTGCCGTGGAAGAATTAGCATTAAAGTCGCCAATCGCTTCTCGGCGTAAGATGATGTCGTGCTTAGATCTTGCGGGTAGAACGAGGAACTCAATATCCTCGGTCCGCGTATGAATTCTGTCACTAAGTGTGACTGAGAAAGTCATGACCCCTTTGGGGTGCATAACTTTATACCAAAATCCGGAAACTGGGATGTGCACAGTCTTCAATTTTGCTTTGTCTTTGTTGTCTAGCTGTTCAAAGCATTGTTCGTACATGATATCGGATGTACTCTCTCAGTGTCAAAGAAAACATATTGGGACCGATAGTGCCCGAACAGTGTTGTGATGATTAATGGTTGCTTCATGTATGGACCCCCTTTTAATCTTGGGAAAATCATAGGTGCACTTTTCCATTCATCTTCATCTGCCTCTATCTGCTTGTACTTCCGAGTAGGTCTCTCTTGAATCATATGAACGTTAAAGTCTTTTATCTGCTTTCTTCGGGTCTGCGGGAGCCACGTTCTTTCGCAGACCTTGCCGCACGCTTTTGAGCAAGTGTTCAAGCTTTCCGGATTTGATGGTGGATTCAATTTCATTCCATAGGTTTACACATTTATTCGTGTCATGCCCAATGTCTTCATGAAACAAGCAATGCTTGTTCAGTTTCAGGTTCACCCGCCTGGTCATTGGTTGAGGCTTCCAGAACTTGAAATTTTCTTTGGTTAGTATTTCCAACGGAGTTTTCTTCAGGGGAGTCCAATTTTGCTGATCAAACTTACCCGCCTTTCTATCTTTCTATTTTTGCCCGATCAATGACCTAGCATCAAAATGCTTGGAAGAACTTTCCGGGGGTTGAATTCTAGACCAAATTGAACCCTTTTCTTTTTTTTTTTTCTGGATTTAGTACTTCTGGGTTCAGAATTCGTAACTTGTTTTGATTTTTCTCTCCCTTGCAGTTTCACTGTGGCTGCAAAGACCTTGGCCACGGACATGATCCCGTCCTAGTCTGAGGCATACCATCTCTCCCAGTCAAGCAGCGGACCATCTCAGGGCTTTTTGCGTTCACCCTGAATGCCCCTCAGAGCATGTCCTTGCTGATTCCACCAATATTCAAGCTCTCGTTATTGAATCTGGTGATGAAACTTTCCAATGACTAGTTGTCTCGTCGAATAACGCTCAAAATTTCAGAGGGATCCTACGTGTGCTTGCGCTGCTGACTGAAATGTTGGGAGAATTTTGCAACCAAATCATCCCAGCTCTTAATCTGACGGTTAAGAAGCTTTTCAAACCATTCTCTTGCTGCCCCTGTTAGCGTTAACGCAAACATGTGACACCAATAAGGGAGAGTCCATCCGCTTACCCCTCCAACTGAGGTGAAATTTTGCAAATGATCACTCGGGTCTGTCATTCCATTGTACTTTCCCAAGTTGCATGGAATTTTGATATTCGTTAGGAAAGGAGCCAGAGCTATTCGTGTAATAAACTTTAACTTTTCCGCGAACGCGGCAGGTCGGTATGGTTTGGTAAAATCTTCTTCTGCATCACTGTGGTATTCAGTGTGCTTTACCAATGATCACGAACGACTGGTGTCTTCCTTGACATACTCTTTGCTATCTTCACTAGCATAACCGTCTTCCTGATATGTGACTTCTCTCGGCCTTCGTGAACCGTGACTGTGATCATGCGGGGTCCTGTGAGACGGGACCCGCTGATTTTGGAAATTCTTCCCCTTGGCTTTTCGTAAGTGAACGACCGATTGACTGAGACACATTATCTTCCAGATCTTCAGTTCGTCGAACCGCCAGTGGCGGTGACGGAGGTGGTGAATCATACGTCAGTGTCCGGGCTTGTAACTGGTTAGCATTCATCCATCGTTCATACTCCTCTTTCATCCTTATTTGTTCCTATTGGTACCACTCGTCTGGGGTAAGAATAGCTTTTCTAGATCGGGGTTGGTGACGAACTCTTGTTTCGTTACCGTCAAATCTTGGAAAATCTCCGGTTCTGTCTTCCCCACACTTCAATCTTTTTCGTCCTTGAAAAAAAAACACTTATGCAATGGAATCATAATCGGAAAGTATTGTCTTAAAAACATATATGTTATTTTAAAGCTCAGATAAACGCAATAATTGCGATTGCCGATATTGTTGTCCACTTAAACTCAGCCACCAGCCTATCAAGCCTCCACGCACATTAAGCATTTAAGTTCATGTGATATCAAAAACCTATGGGTCTCACACCTTTGGAGTTAAGATCCACCTACCCCATATAAAGCATAGTAAAGACAATTAAAAATAATCGAGTTGAAGCAAACTAGTTCAATATATCACCGTAAGATAAGAACCTCTTAATGGTAAGAAGAAAATACACTTAGATGGAATTATGGATGATAGGTCAAATGAGGCCGTACGAGCAAGCCCTAAATATTATTGGACTTTGTCCTATATATTCCTAAAAAAATATTTATTGACTAGAAACTTTCGAGCCCCAATAGTGTATCCTCAGAGTCGCCATCCCCTTGGTAACACGTAAACTTTCAGTCTTATCTAGTATGTGCACTTTGGCCTCTTTTTCTATTTTTGAAAATGCTTCTTTGGCATTTTTCATTACATAACTTTTCTCACTCTTCTTGCTTTTTTTTTTCTTTTTGACCAATTATTGGAATAATTTTATTTATTTATTATTTTTTCATTTTATTTTTTTTCCTTTATTGTGCACTTAGGCATCTTTAACCTATAAATATATAACTAATAGACTAAAGCTCGTATAAAATTGGACATGGCGGGCGCCACCACTCTTTATTTATTTTCATAAAACGGAGTGGCGTGATAATTTTAAAGTGTATTTAATTCTCACCACCTTAGGGTAATCAGCTTATGGTAATACTCTCTATTCCTTATCGAATTTCAGCTTCACTATCCCCCTTAGGATGAGAACCTACAAAATCTAAGATTAATTAGGTTTGTTAAGAATATGCAATAGGAAACCTTTCAAGACTAGTTGGCCTACTGACACATCCCATGCTTAGTACGCTTTCTTTTATATTATCTCATATTATTAGTAGTTTGAAAAACCAATCCCCGATTATACTATCATTTTCCATTATAGTGCAAAAAATATTTGTTAAATTCTTTGGACATTTTTTTTCCAATTTTTTTAGGCTTTCTTTTTTCTTCAAATTTTTTTTATTTTTATTTTTGCCGAAAAAATATCAATTTCCCATCCCCACACTTAAATTTCACATTGTCCTCAATGTGAGAAAAAGGAAATTACAAATAAAATTATGCAAAACATAAAAATAAATTCATGAATTGGAACAGACTCCCCTGGTAAATTGACGATATGCCTCGTGCGTCGTATTCCGTGCCCTCCAATTCGAATGCGATTAGCAAACTATCTTCAAATAACGTCATCTCTTACGCCCAAAAACAACAATCCTGAAGCAAGTGGCATCCCCACACTTGTTTAAAACCATATCTCATCAAACATCTCATAAGCAACCCTGGAACAACCTGCAAGTAAGAGAAGAAACACCCGCCAGAACAAAGAAGTAAAACCAAAATAAAAAAAAAAAATAGAAAGAAAACATAGTACCGGGTTGCCTCCCCTGAAGCGCTAAGTTTATAAAAGAGTCTTCAGCCGGACTCGTTCCCAAAACCTGCCAGCTTTACCGCGTATTGGATGATGTTTCACAATGAGTTGCAGTTCTTTGTTCTTCAACTTTTCGAATATCTCATGTGATTCTTCTTTGACAATTAGCTTCTCAACCGGCTCCCCAAATAACAATGATTCAAGCTCCCTAATATCACTTTCGGGGTTAAAATCTCTCTCATCCATAACGGTTAAGCCCACTAACTATTCTCCAAATTCATCTCGAAACTCGTCCTCCCAAGTGGGAATACTCTCCTCCATCTGATTCTGCAAACCAACATCCTCCAACTCTATCATCGGCTCACTAAGTTGTATTCGACATTTTAAGCCTGACTGAAACTCATCCATAGAATCCCCAAGCGGTGTACTTGGATTCATGCTATGAACGACACGCACGAAATCAATGAATATCTCTTCTGGATGTGGTATGTAATCCATCATTGCACCAGATGAGTCCTTGCAACCAACAACGTTCCCCATACTATCATATATCGGGCAAAATTTGGGCTCATAGTAGCACTCCATGAAGATCACTGCAAAGATAAATTTAAACAGAGAAAGGATCACGAGCACCAGATAATAGTGAAATAAACTATACATTACATAAAAAAAACTAAACTAATTTAAAGCAATTAAACTAAACTATATTAACCTAACTCCTACGACTCAAAAAGACTCAAAAGAAAAAAAGAAAAATATAATAAAATAAAAACTACTTAGACTCCTACGACTCAAAGACAAAACAAAATAGAAACAACACGTATATAGCAAGTAAGTCTAATAAAACCTAATAACGCAATTGCCAAGAGTCCCCGGCAACGGCACCAAAAACTTGATGTGCTAAAAGTAGTTATTAATTTAGTAACTAAATAAACGCTAATCTAGACACTAATTAATAATTCTAAACTCTTAACTTAACTAAAACTACTAACCGGAAAGTGAACCGGTCGACTCTAGTACAGCTAAGTAAGTCCGGTTATCGAACCCACGAGACTCTTTAAATTACGTAAACTAGCTAATTAGACTCAACTATAGACGCGACTATTTATTTATATTATTTTTGGGGGTTTTACTAATAAACTAAGATTTAAACTAAAATTAGACTAATTAATAAAACTAAAAATGACTTAACTTATGACTTGGATTTAACTTAGATAATAATAAACAACCACCTAGGCTAGAATCCCCTAAGTTTCAGTTATCAATTAACCCGGGATAATACTTAGTTATGGAACTGGGATCGTAAAATAGACACTTAAGAGAAAACCCGAATAGAACCCCTGACCCTTCTCAAGAGACACCTATGGGTTTCTAATAAATTTTAACACTCACCAGTATTAAAAATCAAGTTTCCTTACGGTCACCTAATTAATTACAAACTAGTTCCTTTATATGAAATCCTACCTTACAGCACGGAAATCAAAGGCAGTCTAATATATTCAATTGACTCGATAGACAAAGTTAATCAATCAAACCTAGACGGACTCCTTACAAAGAACTAAATCTAGCAATCCTGATCAACAAAGACCTATTAATAACCTAGCACCTTACAGCTATTTAGGTTAGCAGCACACTTAGGTTTATTTGATTAACTAATATTATTCCTATGATCTTAATGCATATCAATCATAAAATAATCAAGAACACAAAGTAATTGACCTAATAGCGACCTATCATAATGATAAACAATAATCAAGGCAACTATAAATAATAAAACTTAATTAAAAAAACTTCATGCACACATATGGATCAACTCAATATAATTAAACCTTTTACTAGTTCATAAAACCATAACGATAAATAAAACCCAAGCCAAGATCAAACGTCAACAAAAGTTCATCATAAACCTAGGCGGTCTAAGGGTTTAGCCAACAACCATACTCATGAACAAACCAAAATAAATAAGTTCAAATAATGAATTCATAACGAAAACAATAAATTCAAACCAAATAAAAATATTGTTTGGATGAGTAGGCGTTGAACCCGAACTCTCTCTAATCAATAAAACTTGTGACCCCTTCCTTGCAATTTCTCTCTTCGAGGCTGCCTTCTTGTTCCGTCTGACTCTTTCCCCCTTCCAAGAAACAATAGTGCCATCAAATAATAATATATAAATATATATACTATGTCATGCCCAATCAACCGACTATGCTCCAAAAAATTCGTCCAAGGGTCTTCTTTTCCTTTTTTAATTCCCACGGCACATAATAATATGTATTAAACCCTTTTCTTTCTTTTAGCCCATAAACCATCTAGAGGCTACTTTGTTGAACAAAACTATTAACGGTCCACTAAGTTGCTGCCGGCCCACTGCATCTCAAATCTGTTGGTTAATAAATTAACTATGAAGCATACGTTATTTAAATCAAATATTTAGATTCAACTTATATATGTCAAACGTACTGTATTCATTTTTTCATTATTAGTACTCATTATTATATTTAAATCTCATTTTCATGATAATAAATAAGATATAACCATAATGTAATAATATAATTAATTATGTATAACGCACCGATCGATCAAATATGACTAGATAAAATAAACCGATTGGTATTTGCTATTATTTACAAGTTTTAGCTCATTATCAATTAGAATCTTTTTAACCAACATATGAAACAAATAATAATAACATTCAATAAAAACTTGGCTCAAGTATGCTTAAAAATGTAGGAAATATTTATATAATAGTATGTACAATTTAGAGGATATCAGTGCTACCGCATCGGCATTTAGGTCAATTTCTGGGAAGGGGTAACAATCTTTAGGACAAGCTTTGTTTAAGTCCTTAAAGTCGATACACATTCGCCACGAGCCATTGTTTTTAGGAACATTACTGGATTGGCGACCCAGGTTTGATAGTGTATCTCGTGAATGATCCCTACATGAAGCAAGTCTTGAAGTTGTTCATTCATAGCTTTTGTTTGCTCTAGCCCCATTTTTCTCTTGTTTTGTATAATCGGAGTGTATGCTGGATTGACCCGTAGTCGATGTTCTGATATTTCTCGCTGGACGCCTGTCATGTCTGAAGGTGTCCAAGCGAAAATATCCATATTATTTGAAAGCAATTGTTTCAAGAAAACCCGCACTGTTTCTGAGATTGTTTCGCCGATTGTGACACTCTGCTCTAGGTACTTTGGGTTAATACTATGTTTCTCTGGCACTATCCGCACTGTCTTACTGGGGACCTTTGTGGGCTTCGACCACTCGGTCGCATAACAGTGTTTGCTGACCCGGATAATGGCTATCCTAGTCCTTGTGGGTATCCCAATAGCACCATGTGCCCTGGAAGGATTAGCATTAAATTCGCCAATCGCTTCTCGGCCTAAGATGATGTCATGCTTAGATCTTGCGGGTAGAACGAGGAACTCAATATCCTCGGTCCGCGTATGCATTCCGTCACTAAGTGTGACTGAGAAAGTCATGACCCCTTTGGGGTGCATAACTTTATACCCAAATCCAGAAACTGGGATGTGCACAGTCTTCAATTTTGCTTTGTCTTTGTTGTCCAGCTGTTCAAAGCATTGTTCGTACATGATATCGTATGTACTCCCAGTGTCAAAGAAAACATATTGGGACCGATAGTGCCCGAAGCTGTGATGATTAATGGTTGCTTCATGCATGCACCCCCTTTTACTCTTAAGAAAATCACAGGTGCACTTTTCCATTCATCTTCATCTGCCTCTATCTGCTTGTACTTCTGAGTAGGTCCCCCTTGAATCATATGAACGTTCAAGTCTTTTATCTGCTTTCTTGGGGTCCGCGGGAGCCACGTTCTTTCGCGGACCTTGCCGCACGCTTTTGAGTAAGTGTTCAAGCTTTCCGGATTTGATGGTGGATTCAATTTCATTCCTTAGGCTTACACATTCATTCGTGTCATGCCCAATGTCTTCATGAAACAAGCAGTGCTTGTTCAGTTTTAGGTTCACCCGCCTGGTCATTGGTTGAGGCTTCCAGAACTTGATATTTCATTGGTTAGTATTTCCAACGGAGTTTTCTTCAGGGGAGTCCAATGTTGCTGATCAAACTTACTGTTGGGTTGGATTTTTGATAAGGAAGATTGGAATCTTCTCAACCTCCTCAGAGAACGGTTAAGTATGGAATACGAGCAAGCCCAGATGATCGAGCATGGTCTTTACTACTTCGAGCAAGGTTCTGAACCTTAAATGGTTGATTCTTCTAAGTGTTGAAGGCTTCGAGCAAGCTACACTTCAACAAGCAAGAGTATTCTTCTATTGAGCATGGATTGCCAATCGAGTAAACAGCTTGATCATACATGTTCCAGCCAAGTGTTGCGAGCACAGGATGATCGAGCACATGGGGACGAGCATGGATGCAATAAGAGGATGTCACGTGAATCTAAGCAAAAATTTCGAGCACAGTTCAGTTACCGAGCAAGATTTACATCCGAGCATGCTAAAGATTGCTGAATAAGAAAAGCTGAAGACATCAAGAAGAATGAGCTTGCTCGATGGACTAGTTCGAGCAAATCATGGACAAGTCAAGAGGAATGAAGCTTACTTGAAGGGAATATTTATTCTTCGAAAGAGAATATATTCTAAGTAAAGTTTGCTCGAAGACACTCATCGAGCACACCTAGTATAGGAAGTTTGCTCAAGCAAGGTATGTACCTTGCTCGAGGACTGAAACACTTGTATTAGATTTATATTTCATTATGTAATGACTAGGACTTATGGAAGGAAAGTCAGAGTCTATAAATATAGGTCCTAGGGTACCTTTAGGGAACAGATTTCGAGACGGAATTGGCAGGCATTCACTGATTACGAAAAATGGCCGCCGTCACACAAAACCCTAGACATTCCATTCAGTGTACCTTTGACGTATCATTAAATATAGTGAATCTTTGTCTCTAAATAAGCCTTTACTGATTATCATTTACTGTTTTGTGTTTGATATTTGTTCACAATTCCTCATTCTCAATCACTGAATATCCTGATTCCGCCGGGATATTCAATCGGTTTTTTGAGTATTTGAGTCGGTGTGTTCTTGTCAAACTTTTGCTAAGGTTTCACTCGATGGACGGTCCTGACAAGTGGCATCAGAGCTTGAGTAAGCTCACTGAAGACCACGAGATTGAGGGTTTGTGAAGAAGCTTGAAGATTCACTGTGATATGATGTTGTAAAACTCAGATCTGGTGAAATGGAAGACCAGGAAGTGTCAACCAACAAGATTCCAAGGTTGCTTGGACAAGAGAACTTCATAAAATGGAAAGTGCTATTTAAAGATGCAGTGAACTACAACGATCCAGAAATTTGGATGGCTATCACTGAAGGGAACTATACTCCTTCAGCAGCTCCAAACAATAATGATGTGGTTGATTTGAGAATGAAAAAGAGGGATGATAAAGCACTGTCATTGCTAAAGTTGGGGCTTTCATGGGAAATTTTAACCACTGTAAATCATCATAAAAATGCAAAGGATATGTATGATGCAGTGATTGAAATGTTTGAAGGAAACACTGACTTGAGAGACATTAAGAAAGACCGACTGAAGCAGCAGTTGGACAGATTTAAGTTTAAAGAAGGAGAAAGGTTGAAGTCGGTGTTACAAAGATTCATGACCATTGTAAATGAAATTAGGACCACTAATTTGCAGATTTCCGATTTTGAGCTTAATAAGAAGCTTTTGTCATCTCTATCTGGCGAGTGGTATACTGCCAGCAAGTTCATCAAAGACAAGGCCAACTTTCCTAACTTCAAGTTAGATTATGTGATAGCTTTCCTCATGGCTGTTGAACATGAAATGATTGAAAACCATATGATTCGAGAGGACAAGCCAAGCTTTCAAATGAACAATGCTCTTGTGGCACCCATGGGCAATCTCTTAGTCAAGAATCAACAGCCTATCATTGAGGAACCTTCAGAAGCAAAATCATCTTATAACAGTCAGTCAAGATTCAAGGTGCAGCTGATTGAAGATGAAAATCAATCTACTGGAAATGGGCAGTCTACTTTCACACAACATAATCCAACTAAAGGAACAAATTACCAGGCATTATTCTCAATGTTCACTGAGTCTTACCATGCCTTTGTGGCCAAGAATGTGATAAACACAAGCATCGTGCAAGAAGACTTAGAACAGATAGATGCAGATGATTTAGAAGATATGGACATCAAATGGCAAGCTACTATGTTGGCAGTAAGAAGCAAAAGGTTGTATAACAGAACTGGCAGAACCAGTTTCAATGGACCAAATGAAAGGATTGGATTTGACAAATCCAAAGCCATCTTTTATAACTATCAACAACCGGGACACTTTGCAAGGGAATGCAACATGCCAAGGTAGTATGGAAATCAAGTTAACCAGAATCAGTTCTATCAGAATCAGAACCAAAACTTTCAGCAGCAAAGGAATCAAATGCCCAACCAAAATTCCTATCAAAATCAGAATAGAACTCAGCAACAAACATTTCAACCTCAGAGAAATAATCAGATGCAGGTTCACACAAATCAAAACAGACCATCTCAAAATGGTACAAACCAGCAAAGGGATCAAGGGAATGTAGCTGTTGCAAGGGTGGCTCAGGATGGAGAGTTTGACTGGAGTAATCAAGCTGCCGAGATGGAAAGGGCAAATGTTGCATTCATGGCCAAAATAAATGACAAGGCTGAATCTTCCAACACTCACGTAAATTCTGACACTTCTATTTCGGATCTTCTTGCTAAAATTGATGAATTAAATCAGGAGGTTGGAAAATGGAAAACTGAATGTGGAAGGAAGGATGTCTTTCTGAATGTGTATGCGGATAGTGAAGCTACATATGAAAGTCAAATCAAGGGATTGGAGGATGATTGTATCGTATCATATCAAGTTCAATCCAGAATGAGAATTGAGATAGAGGGACTAAAGAAGATGTTTGCTGATGAAAAACTCAAGAATGCAGAATTATTGATTGAAATGGAGTTTTTGAAAAATCTTGTCTCTACAGGAAACATTATTGGTCATGTTGACAAAATGACAAAAGAAAAGAAGTACAAGAAGGTTCCACCACCTTTTTTGTGACAGCTATCCTTTGAAGGTTGATAAAGAGAGCAGAAGTGAGTATCTCAAACAGTTCAAAAATGTGTTTGATGATAAGCCTGAATTTATCAAGCAGTATGATGATGTGACCGTAGATCAGGATGGAGAATTTGTGATGAAACAGCCTGATAAATCAGACACTGTGATTGATGAACAGCCTCAAGGAGTGAAAAAGAAGTGGAGTGAATACTCCAATGAAGAAAGCAATTGTAGCTGTGGAAGCTCTAAGTCATCAAAGGGGAAGAAGAAGAAAAGTACAAATAAGAAGAAAAGTGACAAAATTCCTCTTCTTCTACCTATGACATCACAGGTAAGAAAGCACCATGAAAGAATGAGAAGAGAGCATGTTCCATTTGATATATGTGCTAGACCACAGCCAGTCATCAAGAAAAGAACGGACCCACAGCCAGTCATCAAGAAAAAAACAGAACAACCAAGGAAATCTTCTTATGATCAGAGTCATCCACCAATCTACCCAGTCTTTTCTAATCATGAATTGTTTGATGTTTGTGATTTGGATTATGCTCCAAGAAGAAGACATACAAAAGAAGAAGAGGGAAGTTCTTCAAGATTGCCATCCAAGCTGAAGAAAATCGTTTTGTCAAAGAAAAATATCCACAAGCAATGGATCTCAGCAAGCCAATCAAGATGGATTTCTCCAACAATTTAATCCAAAGACATCTTAAGGATTTGACTTCCCTAAACCAAGTGACAAGATCAAGGACAAGAAACTTCTTGAAGATTTGGGAAGCTTTGCTAAAGTGTTCTGCCTGAAATGTGATGCATATGGGCATCACACTGACTCTTGCTGGGTTCTTGAGGATATTTTTGAAATTCCAGATGTGGTTAGTGGCTATGACATGAAAAGCTACAAAGAAATGTATGAGAGATACTTGAATGGAAACAAAAACCCATCTGAAGATAAGGACCATCAGCCTATGTTGGAACAAAGGCTCAAAACGACTGTGAAGATCAAAGAAGATAACCAAATCCTGATAACAACATACAAGAACAAAAGGTCACCAAATGAAGAAAAAGCAAAAAGGAGACCAGGTGTTCTAAATGGTGATGATAAGTTTCTTTTGAAACAAGGATTTGAACCAAGAGAATTCAAGTGGAAGGCAAAGAAGGAAGTAGAAGAAGGGAAGGATAAGGTGATTGAGGAAGTTGTTGGTTGCACTAAATTGTCTGCAGTGCACAGGGATCAGAATACGACACTGATGAAGATTGTGAAGTCGTGTATGAAGATCCACCCACCAGTTCCAATCCAAACTTCTGATGCATCCTCCACTATCTCTAAACTACAAACTGATGAAGTTTGTAACTCAGAATCAAACTGATTCCTTTTGTGTGTGTGCAGGAACAGTCCATGAGTAGCAATGATTTATGGTATATGGACAGTGGATGTTCAAGGCACATGACATGTGACAAGTCTGCATTGATTAATTAAGTGAATAAATATGAGGGACTAGTTGCATTTGGGAGTGATGAAAATGGAGGAAAAATTGTTGGAAAGGGAACACTCACAAATGGCAAAGTATCCTTTGAGAATGTTCTAAATGTTGAAGGACTACAGTACAATTTGCTGAGCATTTCTTAAGTGTGTGACAAGGGATACAAGGTTGCCTTCAATGATGAACATTGCCTGATTTTGAAGCCAGAGTTTGTGATTCCAACTGAAATGATTATGATGATGGCTCCAAGAAATGGCAACCTCTATGAACTGAGAATGAATATGCAACTTCAAGAGGTGGTTCATGCTTTGTATCAAAGGCAACTGAGAATGAAACTATGCTATGGCACAGGAAGATGTGTCATGTAAATTTGAAGAACATGAACAAACTAGTGAAAGGTGAACATGTTGTTGGCCTTCCCACAAGAGAGTTCAAGCTAGAAGAAAATGCACATCTTGCCTAAAGGGAAAACAACACAAATCCTCACACAAGAGCAAACTGATAAACATAATAGATGAGGTATTGGAATTACTTCACATGGACTTGTTTGGTCCAGTGAGTGTTCCAAGTGTTGGGAAGAAGAGATACTGCTTAGTGATAACTGATGATTGTTCAAGATTCACTTGGGTATATTTTATGGGCACCAAGGATGAAACACCAAATTTGATCAAATCCTGTGTACTCAAGATGGAAAATCAACTTGACAGAAAAGTAAAGGTAGTTAGAAGTGACAATGGGTCAGATTTCAAGAATGACATTATGAGTGAATTTTGCACTTCTAAGGGTATTTTCCAGCAGTATAGTGCTCCTAGAACCCCTGAACAAAATGGTGTTGCAGAAAGGAGAAATAGAACTTTAATTGAAGCTGCAAGGACCATGATTGTTGATGCCAACCTTCCTGTTACCTTCTGGGCAGAAGCAATAAATACTGCATGTTATGTGCAGAACAGGGTTCTACTTAACAAGGTTCAAAACAAGACCCCATATGAAATTCTCTACCAGAGAAAGCCTTATGTGAAGTTCTTGAAGCCTTTTGGATGTAAATGCTCACTATTGAACACAAAGGACTACTTGAAAAAATTCCAGTCCAAATCTCTGGAATGTTTCTTTGTGGGGTATTCATCTCATTCAAAAGCTTATGGAGTTTATGTGAAAGAGCACATGGTGGTCATTGAATCATCTGACATCATCTTCAATGAAAACCAATTCAACAATACTGATGGTCCAAAATGGCTATTTGATCTTGAGAAAATGATCAAATCATTTAAAATCTATAGTGAAGACATGGATGATAGTATGTACAGAACCAGCTTTGAAGAAAAAGAAAAAGCAAAACAAGTTGATCTGGACAAACTATGGACATCAGTTGCTCATGAAGCAAATGGTTTTGACTTTGGTAGAAATATCCAAGAGGAAGATGATGTAGAGAGAGTTGGACAAGAGGCTACAGTTGAAATCTCAAATGAAGGTCCAAGTGTTATTGAAAGTGAGCCCATCCAAAGTCTACAACCCTCTCAGACTGAAGAAATGTCTCAGTTGCAGAGCCTATTTGACTCATTGCCGCTAGGAGGAAATGATGCATCTACATCAGGACTCAATCATGTTCAAAACTCCACTGAGAATCAAGTCAGATTTGAAGATGAATCTGCTGAGACGAATATGACAAATCTAGAAGCAGAAGTGTTTGTACCACCAGTTGTTCAAACTATCTATGTTGAAAGAAATCACCCTGTAGAGAACATAATTGGAGATTTACATGAGAGAGTTACCAGAAGTGCGTCTGAAAGAGCAAATATCCACCTGTATGCATGTTTTCTATCCCAAGTTGAACCAAAGAATATCAATCAAGCTTTAAAGGACAACAGATGGGTGGAAGCTATGAAGAAGAAATTAGCTCAGTTCAGAGACTTACATGTGTGGGACTTGATGGACAAGCCCAGAGGCAAGTATGCAATTGGTACAAAATGGGTTTTTAGAAACAAGAAGGATGAAAGGGGGATAGTGATTAAGAACAAAGCTAGATTGGTGGCTCTAGGGTGTCTACAAGAAAAAGGAGTAGATTTTGAAGAAGTATTTGCTCATGTTGCAAGACTAGAGGCTATCAGGATTTTTCTAGCATATGCAGCATCAATGAAGATTAAAGTCTATCAGCTTGATGTAAAATCTGCATTTCTGAATGGAAAGATAGATGAAGAAGTTTATGTCACTCAACCTCTTGGATTTGAATATCCAATTCATCCAAACAAAGTCTACAAGCTTAGCAAGGCACTTTATGGACTACATCAGGCACTAAGAGCCTGGTATGATGAGCTTTCTAACCATCTGTTAGAACATGGTTTCTGTAGAGGAGCCATTGGCAAGACTTTGTTTTACAAAAGAGAGGGAAAAGTTTTGCTACTATTGCAAGTGTAAGTGGATGACATCATTTTTGGCTCAACAAATGAACAAATGTGCAAAGATTTTGAGCAAGTGATGAAGTCAAAATACCAAATGAGATCAATGGGAGAAATGAAGTTCTTCCTTGGACTACAAGTGCAACAGAAGCCAGATGGAATTTTCGTCAATCAATCAAAATATGTGCAAGAGATTCTCACCAAGTTCAAGTGCCAAGACTTCAAGACAGTGTCAACACCGATGGACACACATGAGAAAAATGGTACCTGATGAAAAGGGGGAGCTAGTGGACCAGCATGAATATAGGGCCAAGATAGGATCATTGATGTATCTCACAGCATCTAGGCTAGATATTATATTTGCTGTGTGTGTCTGTGCAAGATTTCAAGCAAACCCCAAAGTGTCACATATGCTAGCAGTGAAAAGAATATTCAGATACTTGAAAGGAAAACCAGACTTGGGAATTTGGTATCCAAAGAACTCTTCCTTTGATTTGATGGCTTATACTGACAGTGACTATGATGGTTGCAACATGAGTCGAAAATCAACTTCAGGAGGATGTCAGTTTCTTGGGAACAGACTCGTGTCATGGCAATGCAAGAAACAAACCACAGTGTCAATCTCTACTGCTGAAGCGGAGTACATTGCTGCATCTGCTTGCTGTGCACAGGTTCTGTGGATTGAAAACCAATTGCTGGATTATGGTCTGAATTTCTTACTCACACCTATTTTAAGTGATAATACTGCTGCTATGTTCATTGTTAATAATTCAGTCCAACATTCTAAAACTAAGCACATTGAAATTAGACATCATTTCATTAGGGATTGTCAGGAAAAAGGGCTTATAGAAATGAAAATGGTAGACACATCTGATAATTTGGCTGATTTGTTCACCAAAACAATTAGATAAAACCAGTTTTCACTTTCTATTAAAATGTCTAGGAATGATTAATGCTGATGAGGTTTAATTTAGGATGTGTGCTTAAGTGAGGTGCTTACTGATGATCAATGTTACTCACTTTGAATGTTTGCATGATGACATCGCTATGCTTGAATGATTACTCAAATTGCATGAATCATGTTTGTGACTGTTCTTGTGTGGAATTTATGTTAATCTTGAGAATTACAGCTGTTAGTACATGAATCTGTGCTTGCATGATGACTTTTTATGATTCTAAGTAATTCGAGCATGAATCTGTCCTTGATGATGTGCTTACTGGTCTTCGAGCACAAGCATAGGCTTCAGTGAGACTATTCTAAGTCACTCGAGCACAGAGGTCATTGCTTAATTGCTCGAGCATGGAAGTAGTCTTGAAAACTTTTACAAGTGTTTCGAGCATGCTTCTGTGGAAGATGGGTGTTTAATGCTCTTCGAGCATAAATAATCCATACTTGGAAGTTCAGGATAAACTTATTCCTTGTAACTTACTGCTCAAGCACAAAGTTAAGTCTCTCGAGCACAATCATTAAACTGATTTACTTCTAAGGTTGCTCGATGAAGTTCTGAGCACGCTCGACAGACTTAAGTGATGCTTGGTTGTTTTTGTGCTCTCTGAAAGTCTGTGTTTTGATTCTGTGAAAGTGTGTGCTTCATTACAAATGCTTAAATGACAACACCATCTTTAAAATCACTGTTCTTCAACTGAATTTTCAAAAGGAAAATGGTTTTTAAATGGTAAAGAGATTTTGATTAAGCAACACGGTTTTGGTGATCATACAAGAGATATGATAACATAATCCAAGTTCCTAATCAGGAGTGAAAAGTGTTTTTTTTTTAAGTGGAGATTGAATCCAACTAATTTGGGAAATGATAGTATATTGTCTAATCTCCTAACTCATGGATTATAGGCTTAAAAGATTTCTATTCAGCAAATTGACAATTTGTGTAGCTTCTTCTCATGAGTGCAGTGATCTATGTGATACAAATACTATAATCATGCTAAGTTTGATGTGGTGATTCATTTGAAAACTAAGGTATGTTTCCTTGCACATCTCTCCGAATGATAGGCAGAAAGGCAATTATCCAATCATATACGAGCCTGTTGATGTTTTGGTCTACCAAAAACAGTTTATCAAATTACGAGCAGCTACTAAATAGCTATATATATATATATATATATATTTGAAAGTTCATAAACAGAAAATGAAGCAAATGAAAAAGCGTGAAAAAGAAGATGATAT
The DNA here is from genome assembly GCF_021521415.1 of Bidens hawaiensis. Lineage (NCBI taxonomy): Eukaryota > Viridiplantae > Streptophyta > Magnoliopsida > Asterales > Asteraceae > Bidens > Bidens hawaiensis. The sequence goes on along the minus strand of NW_027491074.1, from coordinate 273,496 downwards.
ATGCTTCAAATTCATTAATGATAAATAAATGTATCATGACATCAAGGGGTGATGTGTGTCTAATAACCCTATAATAATGACCCTCACAACTAAGCTTTAATATTAAAACGAAAATCCTAAAATCACACACAACCGGCAAGTGTAACGATCGCAAGTAGTATAGACCTAGGAAGTCCGAGTATCGAACACGTGGACACGTAAGACGCTAACGATTACTAACCTTAGACAAGACCTACCTTAGAATAATATTTAATTGATTTTTAATTTCTTTTAACTTAACTGAACTAACCTAACAGACTGACAAAACTTACTAAAAATAGAAAACTTAACGGAAAACTAACTGTGTTAACTTAAGATGGAGAAAAACGTCTACCTATGTCTGAATCAAATTGTAGGCCTAACAAGCTAATGGATTGAATGACTTCAAGACACCGGTCCCTAAAGATGACACGACTAAGGATCGCTCGGGCTCACTAGATCACCTCTCGGTCTCACTCAACAAGCCTAAACTACTCAAAATCGGCTAAAACGACCAAACCGGGAAACAATTGCTAACGTGTTCTAATGATGGATCACCTCTCGGTCTCACCAACACTCGACCCTAATGGCAATGAATACTACACAACCAAGGATAGAGGAACAATTCAACTTAAACTAAAATAGATCAACTAGTCGCTCAAAACACCTAAACCTGACAAGAAACGAACTCGCTCTCGTGCAATCCTTATTCTAGCATGCGAAGGCAATGACACAACCCTAACTTCTTATCACCTCTCGGTCTCTAAGAAGGTGCTTAACCGCTGTACTTTAACCAAATAATCATGCAACAAAACCCTACGGTTGTTCCTACCGCAAACAAACCCTAAACACCAAGTCTAGAATCAAACAATGCATCGATCAATCAATACAAAACTAATCAATCAACACATGGGGTTTATGCAATGAATCACCAAAATTTCCAGCCCTTAAACACAACTTATTTCATGTCTAAATCAAACTTTACAATAACAATTCAAGTCTATCAATCAAACAATCCATAAAACCTAACAATAATCATCATTCCTAGGTAGAACTAACAAGATTAGCCTAACATATTATTTGGACAGCAGCATATACTCAATAAAAACACCATAAAACTCATACCAATCATCTCAAAAATCATTCAACAATCAATCCTACTCATAAACACTTCAATCTTTCAATCAATCGCAAAACTAGTAATCAATTGAACAAGTATAAAAAGATGATGAACAATGTTATGAAAAGAAAGGATATGGATGAATTCCGGGCTGTTCTTGGCTGCTACAACTGATGAGAAACGTCCCCGAGGCTTGGTTCTTGTGTCTTCTTCCTTCCCTAGCCGTCACACGATCCAACTCTAAGCCGAAAAAACTTTTTCTTCTTCCTCCCTTGCTGCCCAGTTCCGATCGGCCAGCTGCTATACCTCTAGGGTTTTTTTTATTTTTTATCTGATGATATAATGTAAGATTTGGGCCTCCATGATGCATACGGGCCGGGCCTTGAGTTGTTTACTTGAAAACGAGTGCGTAAAATGCTCGTAAACCACTCCAAAAGCTCGGTTTCTTTCACCCAAAACCTATAACATGAATAAAATTATGTAAAAGCTATCTAAAACGAGTTAAAACATATAAAATATAATATAATACGTAGATAAAACGTGCGGAAAATACGTGTGTTTTACAACACATCAAATATCCCACACTTAAGACTTTTTCGTCCCTGAAAAAGAATACTACACAGGATCATACCCGAGTTCAACCGACAACTCTTGGTTTTATTTATTTATTATTATTATTAGTATATTTTTTTTCTTATTTTTAAAGTATTAGAACAAATGACCCGTTACCCAAATATCTCTTCCAACTTTCACCTAATAAGCTAGATCAGGTCGATTGCCGGTATTGCTGTCCACTTTAAACCCATGCCCCTAATACTTACCGAGGCAAATAAGGCGTGACAATTCTATTAATTTGTATGACTAAGTGGAACCCACACCTAAAAGCCCTGCTGCCACTTCACCAATTCCATTATGGTTTTACCGGGTCAAACCACCCCAACTTGACTTAAACCTTTTGCCACATGATTAAACATTTCGACTCATATAAAAACTATAAACTCTAGCTCTCTTTCAAGTGCACGCAATTACAAATGCATTCTTTTTTTTCCTGCCTTTTGGCTTTTTTTTCCTCATATTACATGGCTTTGCAAGAACAGAAACAAATACAAAAGATAAAACAACTAATATTTACAGACGATCATGTGACTCGAGGCTTGAGTATGACCCGGCTTTTCATTCCAGTCCTGTCACGAGCTTAGTTAAACAAACAAAACCCCTAATATGTTTCCCACTATAGTCAGGCCATTTAAGAGGTTCAATTAGGTCAACAACCAAACCGCCCTTTCATTCTCAAAGGCTAAACCTACCGACACACGATTACTAAGTCTAAACCGTTCGGTTACCATACATTACATGCAGGTCTAATAGGCACTATTCTTATTTATTATATATATTTTTTTGAAAACACTAAGAAGTTATAAAATAACCACTACTCGGTAATAATATCATCCCCTGTTTAACGTAGAGAAAACAAATTTCAAGGGACTATTTTTTTCAAAATTTTTCAAATTTTTAATTTTTTTTTTCAATAAAATTTCTACAACTAAGTAAAATAAACCCCATCCCCACACTTAGAACGAAATCGTCCTCGATGAGTATAAGGAAAAGAAATAAAATAAAATAAAAATAAAAAAAAATTAAAATAAAGTATACAAGACTAAAACAAAGAACGGGTTACTCCCCTGGTTTGTGTGCAGAATCTTCAATAGCTGAGTAGTATCCAAACGACCGTATAACATTTCATTCGCGGCCACAACCTCGGGAGAACCTGTTCCAGGACACCACCATAGCTACCATGCGCATAATATAACCTGCAGAACTCAAACTCGCTCGCATGTAGCGGCGTATAATACGGAAAACAAAAACATAAAGAAATAAATATATTTTTGTGTTTTTGGTTTTTATGCCATTTTTTTAGGAACTCCTTAAATTGACCGACTCGAATGGAGATTGAGTACGAGCGGTTTCATCTTGGAACAACCTGAAATAGAAAAAACAACACAGATAGCATCACACAAATACATAAATACAAACTCTACAACTCGGGCAGTCTCCCGAGTGCGCATCCATCGCGTCTAAGTCTCGAAGAGCGCGTCAAGGTAGAATACCTCGACCGTCTGGTCAGTCACTGGCTCGCCAATGTAGTGATTCTGTCTATGACCGTTCACCTTAAACTTCCCACCTTTATCCTCTATTTCAACAGCGCCGTACGGGAAGACCTCAGTGACCGTGAACGGTCCCGACCATCGGGATCTCAACTTTCCCGGGAATAACCTCAACCGGGAGTTATACAATAAAACCAAATCCCCACACTTGAACTACTTGTTACCCTTTAACTTCCTATCATGCAGTTCCTTCGTCCGCTCTTTATACCTGAACAACTGGGCGTAGGCGTGATCTCTCAGCTCCTCTAACTCGTGCAACTGGTGGAACCGAGTGGCCTCCGCGGCGGACATATCAAGATTGACCCTCTGTAGGGCCCAAGAAGCACGGTGCTCCAACTCGACAGGCAGGTGGCAGGCCTTCCCATAAATCATCCGAAACGGTGTGGAACCGGTCGGAGTTTTGTAGGCTGTACGGAAGGCCCACAATGCATCATCTAACTTGTCGGACCAATCCTGACGATTCGAACCGACCGTTTCTCAAGAATACGTTTGATCCCCCGATTACTCACTTCTACCTGCCCACTAGTCTGTGGGTGGTAGGCGTTCGCAAGCCAATGGGTGACCCCATAGCGTCACAACGCCTTCTCCATCTGCATATTGCAGAAATGAGTTCCTCTATCACTGATCAACGCCTTCGGGACACCAAAACGAGCAAAAAGGCTCTTGAGAAAACGGAGTACAACTCGGGCATCATTCGTGGGTATGGCCTTGGCCTCAGCCCACTTCGAAACGTAGTCGACCGCCACGAGTATGTACTTGTTTCCAAGCGAAGATGGAAACGGTCCCATGAAATCAATGCCCCTAACATCAAAAACCTCACAAACCTGAATAGCATTATGGGGCATTTCATTTCGCGAATAAATGTTGCCGACCCACTGGCAACGATCACAACCCTTCACAAATGCGTGCGCATCTTTAAAAATCGAAGGCCAATAAAAACCACAATCAAACACCTTCTTCGCCGTCAAACTCGCACCGTGGTGACCTCCTGTCGGTCCAACATGGAAATGGCTCAGAATCTGCCATCCCTCCTTAACGTCAACACACCTCCTGATCAACTGGTCAGCACCTATACGAAAAAGATACGGGTCGTCCCACAGGTAAAACTTAACATCAGCAAAGAATTTCTTCTTTTGCTGGTAAGACATCTTCGGGTAGTACCCGTCTGCAAGATAGTTCACGAAGTCGGCGAACCATGGGAAACCCTCATCCTGAGCCGAAACAAACATAAGACTCTCTGTCGGAAAGTGGTCATTAATTCTGAACCCCGGCTCTCCTAACTCAGCTCCCTCAAGACGCGAAAGATGATCGGCCGCCACATTCTCGGCCCCCTTTTTATCACGGATTTCAATATCAAACTCTTGAAGCAAAAGGATCCAACGGATAAGACGTGGCTTAGCATCCTGTTTGCTAAAGAGATAACGAATGGCAGAATGATCCGTGTACACAATCGTCTTGGACAGAACAAGATAGGACCTGAATTAATCAAATGCAAACACCACAGCTAAAAGCTCTTTCTCGGTGGTGGTGTAACTCTCCTGTGCACCATTCAGGGTCCGGCTAGCATAGTAAATCGGATGGAAGTGTTTGTCCGTCCGCTGTCCAAGAACCGCTCCGACTGCGAAGTCGCTCGCATCACACATCAACTCAAAAGGAAGCGACCAGTCGGGAGCAATCATGATCGGGGCATTAACGAGTTTGTCTTTTAAAAGATCAAACGCCTCGGCACACTGCTCAGAAAACACAAACGGGGCATCCTTCTCCAAGAGTTTGGTCATGGGTCTCGCAATCTTAGAAAAATCTTTAATGAACTGGCGATAGAACCCAGCATGACCTAGAAAACTCCGGATGGATCTCACGGAAGTGGGCGGGGGAAGATTAGAGATGGTATCAACCTTCGCTCGGTCGACCTCTATCCCCGCACTCGAAATACGATGCCCCAAAACGATGCCCTCGCGTACCATGAAGTGACACTTCTTCCAGTTAAGAACTAGGTTGGTGTCAATGCATCGGGCCAACATCCTCTCAAGGTTGGAGAGACACTTATCGAAAGAGCTCCCGAATATAGAAAAATCGTCCATGAACACCTCCATGGAGTCCTCGATCATTTCATGAAATATAGCCACCATGCACCTCTGAAATGTGGCTGGAGCGTTACACAGTCCGAAAGGCATACGTCGACAGGCAAACGTACCGTATGGGAAGGTAAACGTGGTTTTCTCCTGGTCATCGGGAGCAATAGGAATCTGAAAGTACCCGGAGCAACCATCTAAGAAGCAGTAGTACTGCTGACCTGCCAAACGCTCCAACATCTGATCAATGAAAGGTAGAGGAAAGTGGTCTTTCCTCGTGGCATCATTCAGTCTGCGGTAATCGATGCAGACTCTCCAACTGGTCACAGTCCTAGTGGGAATGATCTCGTTCCTCTCATTGGTGACGACAGTCATGCCACCCTTTTTAGGAACCACTTGGACTGGACTAACCCACGAACTATCAGAAATGGGGAAAATGATCCCCGCATCAAGGAGTTTGATGATCTCTTTCTTCACGACCTCCTGCATCTTTGGATTAAGCTGCCGCTGCGGCTGAACGACAGTCCTATAATTATCCTCCATGAGGATTTTATGTGTGCAAAACGAAGGGTTGATACCCTTGATGTCGATAATCTTCCATGCAATGGCCTTCTTGTGCTCTCGAAGCACCCTCAACAGTCTCTCTCTCTCGACCTCTGTTAAAGCAGATGCGACAATAACCGGCAACTTCCTCTCCTCATCCAAAAACGCGTACTCCAGATGGGCAGGTAAATCCTTAAGCTCTAAGGAAGGAGGGGGGCTCTCGACAGAAGGTCGGTCCATCGGATCGTAACGTACGATCCCAGCAGACACTTCAAACTCAGGGTGATGTGACTTGGCGTCATCTTCCGTTGACTGATCGGTCATGGCAACCATCTCAATCTCCGGAATGTCCCTATCGAGAATCTGAGTGTTAGAGGCAGATCCTCCACAGATCTCGCTGAAAAACTCCCTAACATGCTCCATGAAGGTATCGATAAAGTACAGGGAGTCATCAGCAGACTTGGGGTGTTTTAGTGATTGTCGAACGTCAAAGGTGACATTCTCATCCCCAACTCTAAAAATCAACTTACCCTCGCAGACGTCGATCAATGCCTGTGCAGTGGCAAGGAATGGTCGGCCTAAAATCAGTGGTACGCTATCATCGTCGTTCATGTCTAGAATGACAAAGTCCACCGGGAAGATGAACTTGTCGACACGACCAGCATGTTCTCGACCACCCCTCGAGGGTATTTCACAGAACGATCAGCAAGCTGGATACTCATCCTGGTAGGCCCCGGTTCGCCTAAACCCAGCTTGCGATACACGGAATACGGCATGAGATTAATACTGGCACCAAGATCGGCCAGCGCATGAATAACCGTATCATCACTCAAGATGCAGGGAATCGTGAAACTCCCTGGATCGGGCATCTTTTCTTGTAATTTCCTCCGTAAGACAGCAAAGCAACTAGCACTCAATGGGATGGAAGCGACCTCAGCAAGCTTCTCCTTATTCGAAAGGATATCCTTGAGGAACTTCGCGTGTTTAGGCATCTGAGTTAGTGCCTCAAGGAATGGAATGTTAAGGTGAAGCTGCTTCAAAAGATCAAGAAATTTGGAATTCTGCTCCTCATCTCTATTTCTACGGAGTCTCCCGGGGTATGGTACTCTAGGCTTGTAGACTCTGGGTGGCTCGCTCGGTAGCTGCTGTCTCTCAGCCTGTGCTGAACTCCCTGGGCTGCTTCTCTGATGCACCTGGGCTGGTGGAGACTCCATCTAAATCTCCTCATCCACCTGCTCCTCTACAACTACTGCAGGCTCCTTGACGACTCCTCTCTGCTGAATCCCGGGCTCCTCTCGTGCCCCTACACTGCTCCTCATTGTCACAGCCTTAGCGAATCCCTTCGGGTTCTGCTCGGTGTTACTCGGTAGTGAACCCTGTTGCCTCTCGTTTAATCGACTGGCTATCTCCCCCATCTGCCGCTCGAGACTCTGAATCAACGCTCCTTGATTCCTCATGAACTTCTCGTGCTCTCGAAGCTTCTCCTGCGTCTCCTTGTGTCGGGAATCCTCACGCGTCATAAGCTGCGACAACATCTGCGTCTGTTGCGCCATTATCTCCTCCAAATGGGCTTCATCTCCCCACTGCTCGCTCCCTCACCGGCATCCTGAAATAAACTCTGGCGTTGCTGAAACCCGGGCTGGTTGCCGCTCCTCCAGTTGGAGTTCTGATTGCCTTTCCATCCCGAATTATAAGAATTGAAAGAATTTGGGTTTCGGTTTGGATTTCCTATGAAGTCTACAGCCTCCTCCTGCGAACTGACTGGGCACTGAACGGTATTGTGCCCTCCTCTGCATATCTCACACAACTTGCTCTTCGTCTGCATATCCTTCACCATCTTCGCCAACGCCTCGACCTGTGCCGTCAGTGCGGTGGTGGTGTCCACCGAATGCATGCCTCGTGAGATGGAATCTACGGTCTTACCTCCTCTGGCGGGAGGTCTCTGGTATCCACTCATAGCTAGCCCATTGAATAAAGCGATACACTCATCAGGGTCCTTAGTCGTCAACAGATTTCATCCCGCCGCCGTGTCGAGCATACTCTACGTCGCGTACGTCACTCCATTATAAAATTTCTCGACGACCGCCCAATCTTGTAAGCCGTGGTTCGGGCACAACGCTAATAGATTCTTGAATCGCTCCCAGGTCTCGTAAAAACTCTCGGTGTCCTCCATCTGAAAAGAATGTATCTGGTAACGCAAACGAGTGGCGTTAGCCGGAGAATCGTATTTTTCAAGAAATTGGGTCTGCATGGCAGGCCAAGTAGCTATAGAGCCCTGTGGGAGGGACTCAAGCCACAGACTCGCTTGATCAGCGAGAGAAAACGGAAAGACGCGGAGCTTAACGGCGTCTTCGGAAACGCCCGCAAGATGGAAAGTGTCGCAGATACGCACGATGCGGGTAAGATGAGAGTGCGGGTTCTCATGAAGCAACCCATGAAACTGAGTAGAATGAGCAATGGTATTTAGAATGTTCGACGGGATCTGCCAGTTCGTAGCAACTCCAATGGCGGGTGGTGCGATGCTGGATCTCGCGCCAGCATTGGCCAGTCGGGCCTGGTCCGCAACAGTCCTCCTTGGTGGAATGTCGCCCATGATCCTATCCCTATCGTCGGGGTCAACGGATGAAGAAGTGGACGAGGGTGAAATGGGACGATGTCTCTCACGAAACTCTCTCTCTCTGGCTCAGGGAATACCTCAGTGTCGGGTGGTCCACGAGATCGAGTCGGTCGCATAAAAACTATAATTAGAAATAAGATTATCTAAACTATTCTAACAAATAAGTAAAATAAAACAAAAATAATTACAATTAGCACAAAAGGTAAAACACCTAAAACCGTGTCCCCGGCAACGGTGCCAAAAAATTGATGTGTGTCTAATAACACTATTATAATGACCCTCACAACTAAGCTTTAATATTAAAACGAAAATCCTAAAACCACACAGGCAAGTGTACCGATCGCAAGTAGTATAGACCTAGGAAGTCCGAGTATCGAACACGTGGACACGTAAGACGCTAACGATTACTAACCTTAGACAAGACCTACCTTAGAATAATATTTAATTGATTTTTGATTTCTTTTAACTTAACTGAACTAACCTAACAGACTGACAAAACTTACCAAAAATAGAAAACTTAACGGAAAACTAACTGTGTTAACTTAAGATGGAGAAAAACGTCTACCTATGGCTGAATCAAATTGTAGGCCTAACAAGCTAATGGATTGAATGACTTCAAGACACCGGTCCCTAAAGATGACACGACTAAGGATCGCTCAGGCTCACTGGATCACCTCTCGGTCTCACTCAACAAGCCTAAACTACTCAAAATCGGCTAAAACGACCAAACCGGGAAACAATTGCTAACGTGTTCTAATGATGGATCACCTCTCGGTCTCATCAACACTCGACCCTAATGGCAATGAATACTACACAACCAAGGATAGAGGAACAATTCAACTTAAACTAAAATAGATCAACTAGTCGCTCAAAACACCTAAACCTGACAAGAAACAAACTCGCTCTCGTGCAATCCTTATTCTAGCATGCGAAGGCAATGACACAACCCTAACTTCTTATCACCTCTCGGTCTCAAAGAAGGTGCTTAACCGCTGTACTTTAACCAAATAATCATGCAACAAAACCCTACGGTTGTTCCTACCGCAAACAAACCCTAAACACCAAGTTTTGAATCAAACAATGCACCGATCAATCAATACAAAACTAATCAATCAACACACGGGGTTTATGCAATGAATCACCAAAATTTCCAGCCCTTAAACACAACCTATTTCATGTCTAAATCAAACTTTACAATAACAATTCAAGTCTATCAATCAAACAATCCATAAAACCTAACAATAATCATCATTCCTAGGTAGAACTAACAAGATTAGCCTAACATATTATTTGGACAGCAGCATATTCTCAATAAAAATACCATAAAACTCATACCAATCATCTCAAAAATCATTCAACAATCAATCCTACTCATAAACACTTCAATCTTTCAATCAATCGCAAAACTAGTAATCAATTGAACAAGTATAAAAAGATGATGAACAATGTTATGAAAAGAAAGGATATGGATGAATTCCGGGCTGTTCTTGGCTGCTACAACTGATGAGAAACGTCCCCGAGGCTTGGTTCTTGTGTCTTCTTCCTTCCCTAGCCGTCACACGATCCAACTCTAAGCCGAAAAAACATTTTCTTCTTCCTCCCTTGCTGCCCAGTTCCGATCGGCCAGCTGCTGTACCTCTAGGGTTTTTTTTTTATTTTTTATCTTATGATATAATGTAAGATTTGGGCCTTCATGATGCATACGGGCCGGGCCTTGAGTTGTTTACTTGAAAACGTATGCGTAAAAGGCTCGTAAACCACTCCAAAAGCTCGATTTCTTTCTTTCTTTCACCCAAAACCTACAACATGAATAAAATTATGTAAAAGCTATCTAAAACGAGTTAAAACATATAAAATATAATATAATATGTAGATAAAACGTGCGGAAAATATGTGTGTTTTACAACACATCAAGGGGCACTAAAAGAACTACAAGAGTGAGACATTCAAATAAGTCCTAAACACTCTGAATGAAAGGCATGTAAGTCCGGATAGCCTGTAAGTCCAATGTTCAACCTTATGGTCTGATATCTATGTATGTTATAATTAAATAAACTGCTCAGACAAATACAAATTATTTTTGACCAGCGCATCAGGGGGTTGAAGTCAATTCAGGGTGATTTGGAGAAAGCTAAATACGCTTTGAGAAGAGATAAGGAGCAACTAAGGTCTAAAATGTGACCATTCTTACTCAAGCAACAAATTGAATCTTAAGTATATCACAAAAATTCATAAGAATCATGCTAAGAGCATGCACCTAATGTCAGCCTGACTTAACTCATAATACGGCTGAAAATGAAGTGGTGTGACAGTTATTGGACAATCTGATCCCATGTTGAGATCTTTCCAATGAATTGACATAACTTTTTGAACTGGATGTTGATCTCTTGTTCACCTCAAACCCAAGCTTGAGCAAACGGAATTGTAATCTTAATTATTGCGAAGTTTGAGTGTGATTTTTGTCTTAACTTCTAGGCAAATAATTTTGACTTCACCATTGTTATCTGTGTTTGTTCTCAGCATTTTCGAGTATGATCTAGGAATTAGACTGTACTTCGAGCTTACTTTTGATGTGTTGTTATCTTTGATCTTCGAGCACGAAGATATACTTTGTTATTTTACTAAGTATCTTCGAGCATGATTGCTTGTGTAAGTATGAGTTCAAGTCTACGAGCACGAGAACTGAATGATAGGAAACATCTAAGTGTTTCGAGCAAGGTCTGTACCAGCTATCTTAGTGAGATGGTTGAGTTAGAATTTCGAGAAGGGAAAGATGATTCTATTGCTAAGAAATTTTCGAGCACACTAGGGTACCGGTTTCTGTGCTCGAATGCGGGATTAGGAAAGATTTAGTTAAGGTTTTCGAGCACTGTACTTCGAGCACACAGAAATGCATCTCGAGCATAGGGAATTGATGATATATTTTTAAGTATACTCGAGCAAGCATTCTACCATGTCTTTGTGTACAGGGGGAGCAAGTTTTTATTTTGGCTGTATACTTGAGCAAGGGTGGTACATGTAAATTTGAAATTAAATGACAACTGTCGTGTGGTAGACGACAAACCAAGGTACTGTACCACCAAATCGTTAGGTATAAAAAGGAGACTTAGAAAGTTTTTCACACATCTTTCTCTAATTAACCCTAGATGAAAACCCTCTTACTCATGCTATCTTCCCCTTGCTCACTGTTCTATTACTTGTTAATTTCTCTTCGATTATAGCCATTAGCTCTGTTTCGATTTCGGTAAGACATCGCAGGTAGATAATCGTCGCACCGATTTTGAAATTAGGGTTTCCAGTTGACCAAATTGACTAACTGTTTACTTGTTTTGCAGGTACGCATATTACTAAGGAACAGGTTAATTGGGGACGCCATTAATCATCAATCTATTCTCCTATATTAGTTCTGCAACTTTGTGTACTGACAAACCTTCTTGTTTTTGCAGAACTGATGGCTTTCAAATTCGAAAAACGGCATAATATGTGTGCTCGATTGGAAATAGACGATGACAACCATGAGTTGGAGCCAATGATAAACTTTTTGAGAAACTCCAATTTGAGGGTGGCTTTAACTACCGACCCCACAATATACAGAAATCATATTTCAGATTTTTGGGGGTCTGCAACACATGTCAATGACGTCAATGGGGAAAGAATTGAGGCGTCGATTCTAAATCATGACATTGAGATAACTGAAGCGTCAATCAGAGCTGCTCTGGAATTTACTAACAATCTTGAGGATCAGCCGTCTTACTCCGTCCCAAGGTTACTGAGAGTTTTTCAAGAGACTATGGGATATCAGGGAGGAGTAAAGGAGGGACAGTTTCAAAAGGGGAGTTTTCCGTTAATCTACAGATTTTTAATTCATCACGTTATTCAGTCTCTATCTCCACGACGAGGGACCTGGACTTTGTTGAGCAGAGAGCTTGGGACTCTCATTGTCGCCATCCTTTATCAACAACCCTTCAACATTTCACGACTTATTTTTCAAGGGATGATCTCCAATGCAGAGAAGAATGTTACTCAACGATTTCTGATGTATCCAAGGTTTCTTCAAATATTAATAAACAGAGCCTTACCAGACATTCAAAGACCAGGGCAGATTTTGAAGTTGCAAGACTCAAACATATGCAAACGTATGAAGGATGCTCAGAGTAACTTCATTGAGAATGATGACTGGGATATACTCCCATTGTTATTCGTACCTGCACTGGTTGCCATTGACGTACCGAGGACTCCTGGCAACAGTGATGAGGAAGTTGATGATGGTGATGATATTGATGATAATGATGATGATGATGGTGCCGATGGAGGAGATGCGATGGTTATTGATAATGCTGCTGATGCATAGGTGGTAGTTGACGAGACTGTGTAAGAAATTGGTCAAGAAGCTCATGAGCCAACTGATAATGCTGATATTCGTTCTTCACCCGTCTCAACTAAGCCAGCTGAACAAGACATACCTATCCATCCTCAACCTACTACAGAACCAACTGAACCTACTCTCCCAACCCAAATCCCAGAATAATACACAGTTCCATCCCCTGAAACTGAAGATACTAAACCATTCTTTGAACCAGCTCCAAAACCTACTACTGAAACCACACCATCAAGTCCAAATCTTTATGATATTGTATGTGAAAATGCCAAACTGGAGTTTGAGAATATCATGCTGAGAGAGAAGAATGCCATTTTGGCTGCGAAGAACTCGGCTCTGGAAGCTGCATTAAAGGAGGCTTTATTGAAAATTCAAACTCTTGAGGGGCAGTCTGAGGTTGAGAAAACCTCAGATGCACCAAAACAGGGGGAGAATCTTGATGTTGAAGAGGAGGTTGGACCATCTGATGCACTAACATGATCAATCAGATCTATGATGATGAGTCAGAAGTTGAGGTGGAGAAAAATGAAGAAGATGAAACTGAAAAAGGAAATTTAAAGAGGAAAGAAAAGGGCAAGGGGGTTGCACTTACAGACGATGACTTACACCCCCTGCCTCAACATATAACTCAGTCTGATGACATTTTGTTTAAAGAAAATGTAGTTGATCAAGACATGGCTGAGGCTGAATCCGTGAAAACAGCTATAGAGTTGATGAATGAAGAGTTGGAAGCTCTGGAAAGAGAAAAGTTGAATCAAGAGGAGGAGGAAATTCCTCAGGAGGTCATAGAAGCCTTGATTAAAATGAAAGATAAAGAGGAGGATGATGAGAGGAGATTAAGAGAAGCTAATAAAGCAATCAAGGCTACAATTGATGCCTTGAAAGAAAATTTGAATGTTGATCAACAAGAACCTGAACAAGAAAAGGCTATAGAGCCTTTGATCACTGAGCCTGAGATAAATGAGCCAGAAATTAGTTTGGGACCAGTTAGTCAAGAAAAGGATGAAACAATCGAAGTCTCAGCAAGCACAATGGTTAAACTGATTATAATGAAGGATCTTACACTGATTCTGAATAATCCAGAGAGACATCACCCATAGATTGTGATGGCAGCAAGAAAGGCTTAACGAGACTTTATAAATATGAGCAAAGGAGAATCAAAATCTGAAGAACATGTTGAACCAAGTGAACCCATCATTCAAGAGGTCACTGAAGAAACTCATAGAAATGAAGATGTTATTGAAGAATCTGAGTCTGTGGATGAGGAGATAATTATTGAAGAACCAGAAACAGAAGTGGAGCAGCCCGATACATCCACTCCAACTCAATCAAGTTTAAAAAGGAAAGACACAACTGATATTGAGACACCAAAATCCAAAAGACAAAAATCTATGAAGAAAATGGTGTATAAGATGAGGAGAGACAAGCTAGAAGAAAGAAGAAGAGCTCAATCCAAAACAAAATGATGAACCAATGATTGAGGCTCTTCATAACCTTGAAGAAGTGGTGAACTTGGATGGTGAAAGTGAAGATGAAGAAGAATTGAAGGAAGCTGAAAAGATAAATGAAGATGTTGAATATTTGATCAGTTTGGGTTATGATCCTCTGTATGTTCAAAGACTATCAGAAGAGGATGTGGCAAAAGAAGCTGAGGGTTGGAGAGTAAGGAAAGGAAAAAGAGAAGTATTGATAAAGGCTGGTCACAAGCCTGCATTCCTGAACTTACAACCCTTTGACAAGATTGATAGTTTATATAAAAGGGCTCTCATGGAGGATCTAACTGAGTATGTGAGAAAGGTGTCTAAGAGAAAGGAAGAGAAAGAAAAGGTATTTACAGAATTTGAAAGTAGCAACAGAAGAATAGAGAAGAAGGCAAAGGATGAAACAGAGTATGAATCCTTGAAAGCAAAACATAAGGATATCAAATTCCTTCAGATGTATGGCTACAGCTGCAACTTCTTGACAAATCTCTCTCCTGAAGAACTGAAAAGAAGAATTCAACAAATTCAAGACTCTCACAAAGATCGAGAAAGTCGAGAAAAGTTTGAAAGAGAGCAGGAGTTAAAAATGAGATTACAGAAGGAAAAAGAGGAAAAAGAAAAGAAAGATCAAGAAGCAAAGAGATGGTTTGAGGACCCTCAAAGGATGGAAATGTTAAAGAAAATTGTGATGGAGAAAGGGATATCAGAAGAACAGTTTCAGAACATGCCTCTTGCTGAGCTAATGGAAATATACCACAGAGAGCAGAGGATGTATCTTGAAACACAGAGGAAAGTGCACGAAGACAGAAGGAGGGCAGAACAAGAAGTTCATGCAGAAATGATGAATGCCCTCCACAAAAAGGGAGTAAAAATGTCAAGACTATTAATGCAAACAGAAGATACAATAAAGAGATGGTATGTTGAAGAGGGTCTTGATAAGATTAAGAAAGTTGAAATTGGGATCTCAAGCAGAACCCAGAGGTCAGTGAGTGTGAGGCCTATGCAGCCAAGAAACTTGAATTTGCCCACACATCTCTATTTTGACAGAAGATCGAAGACCTTAAGGGTTGTGACTGAAGATGAAGCAGAACATCTAATCATCTTTAGAGATGATTTGAGAAACTTTACAACATAACAACTGACCAAGATGGCTGAGCTGACTTTATATGACAATCAAGTAAGGAGTCAACCATCTGGTCAACTGAGGAATGATCTTTCAAAGTTTTTAAAGGAACAAGCAGAAAAGGTATTCCTATTTCTGCAGCAGAAGAAGAGAGAGATCAGAGCCAAGCAGAAAAGGAGAAGAGGAGGAAGAGAATCAGTGAAGTTCACATATCTGAGCTTTCCCTCTCTGAATCAAAGAAACAAAGAACTCTAGCAAGCAGCTCTCATTAGAAAAGGAAGACCTTAAAAGAGTGCTTGGCTACGAGAGAAGTGATGAAGGAACCCAACTCAAGAGTGTAACAATTTGGAAGAATCACATATATAACGTACAATCAAAATGATGATTCGACCACTTTGAGAAATGAGTCAGGGATACCTATTGCAGTCATAAGGGAGGATGGAGATCTGCATTATATGCATCCACAAGACATACAAGATTTAATTAGTGCAAGATTTCCAAGTGATGCCTCTGACTCCTCAGAACTTGACATGCTGAAGCAAAGAGCTGCATATGTGAAGAAACTAAAAGAAAGAGTTGAAGCCAAGAACAGAGGAAGAAGATAACATAATGGAGCTAATGAATGATTGATTTTTATTTATGTTTATCTTTGTATTTTGTTTGAGTTGTAAAAATTTAGTTTGTAATGCCCATGTGGCAAAATTCCAATTATGTAATGAAATGACATGTTATTAAATGATTTATCTAGAAATCTAATACATGTGTAACTCTATGCAGGTATGTTTTGGTGCATCTGAGCTTGTTCCAATCTAGGGGGAGATTGTTGGGTCGGATTTTTGATAAGGAAGATTGGAATCTTCTTAACCTCCTCAGAAAACGGTTAAGTATGGAATACGAGCAAGCCCAGACGATCGAGCATGGTCTTTACTACTTCGAGCAAGGTTCTGAACCTTAAATGGATGATTCTTCTAAGTGTTGAAGGCTTCGAGCAAGCTACACTTCAACGAGCAAGAGTATTCTTCAATCGAGCATGGATTGCCAATCGAGCAAACAGCTTGATCATACATGTTCCAGCCAAGTGTTACGAGCACAGGATGATCGAGCACATGGGGACGAGCATGGATGCAATAAGAGGATGTCACGTGAATCTAAGCAAAGACTTTGAGCACAGTTCAGTTACCGAGCAAGATTTACATCCGAGCATGCTAAAGATTGCTGAGCTGAAGACGTCAAGAAGAATGAGCTTGCTCGATGGACTAGTTCGAGCAAAGCATGGACAAGTCAAGAGGAATGAAGCTTACTTGAAGGGAATATGTATTCTTCATAAGAGAATATATTATAAGTAAAGTCTGCTCGAAGACACTCATCGAGCACATCTAGTATAAGAAGTTTGCTCGAGCAAGGTATGTACCTTGCTCGAGGACGGAAACACTTGTATTAGATTTATCTTTCATTATGTAATGACTAGGACTTATAGAAGGAAAGTCAGAGTATATTAATAGAGGTCCTAGGGTACAAATTTCGAGAGGGAATTGGCAGGCACTCACTGATTACGAAAAACGGCCGCCGTCACACAAAACCCTAGACATTCCATTTACTGTACCTTTGACGTATCACTAAATATAGTGAATATTTGTCTCTGAATAAGCCTTTACTGATTATCATTTACTGTTTTGTGTTTGATATCTGTTCACAATTCCTCGTTCTCAATCATTGAATATCCTGATTCCGCCGGGATATTCAATCGGTCTTTTGAGTATTTGAGTCGGTGCGTTCTTGTCAAACCTTTGCTAAGGTTTCACCCGGCATCAAACTTCTTGGAAGAGCTTTCCAGGGGTCGAATTCTAGACCAAACTGAAACCGTTTCTTCTTTTCTTGATTTAGTACTTCTGGGTTCAGAATTCATAACTTGTTTTGATTTTTCTCTCCCTTGCAGTTTCGCTGTGGCTGCAAAGACCTTGGCCGCGGACATGATCCCGTCCCAGTCTGAGGCATACCATCTCTCTCAGTCAAGCAGCGGACCATCTCAGGGCTTTTTGCGTTCACCCTGAATGCCCCTCAGAGCATGTTCTCGCTGATTCCACCAATATTCAAGCCCTCGTTATTAAATCTGGTGATGAAACTTTCCAATTACTTGTTGTCTCGTTGAATAACGCTCAAAATTTCAGAGGGGTCCCGCGTGTGCTTGCGCTGCTGACTGAAATGTTGGGAGAATTTTGCAACCAAATCATCCTAGCTCTTAATCTGACCGTCAGGAAGTTTTTCAAACCATTCTCTTTCTGCCCCTGTTAGCGTTAACGCAAACATGTGACACCAATAAGGAAGCGTCCATCCGCTTACCCCTCCATCTGAGGTGAAATTTTGCAAATGATTACTCGGGTCTGTCATTTCATTGTACTTTCCCAAGTTGCTTGGAATTTTGATATTCGTTGGGAAAGGAGATAGAGTTATTCGTGTAATAAACTTTGACTTTTCTGCAAATGCGGCAGGTCGGTATGGTTTGGTAAAATCTTCTTCTGCATCATTGTGGTATTCAGTGTGATTTACCAATAATCACAAACGACTGGTGTCTTCCCTGCCATACTCTCTACTATCTTCACCAGCATAACCGTCTTCCTGATAGGTGACTTCTCTCGGCCTTCGTGAACCGTGACTGTGATCATGTGGGGTCCTGTGAGACGGGACCCGATGATTTTGGAAATTCTTCCCCTGGCTTTTCGTAAGTGAACGACCGATTGACTGAGACACATTATCTTCCAGATCTTGAGTTCGTCGAACAGCCGGTGGCTGTGATGAAGGTGGTGAATCATACGTCAGTGTCCGGGCTTGAAACTGGTTAGCCTTCATCCGTCGTTCATACTCCTCTTTCAGCCTTATTGGTGACGAACTCTTGTTTCGTCACCGTCAAATCTAGGAAAATCTCCGGTTCTGTCTTCTAGAACCGGGGTATGAGTAGTACGGCGAGGCTCAATGTCATGATATCTCAGGAGCTCTCCGGCCCTGTCTTCCAAGGCCGAAGTTCTAATGTCCCGACGAGGTGCCATTTCCTCCATCCTCAGGAACTCTCCGGTCCTGTCTTCCAGGACCGGAGGTGGGTTGCTCCGCCGAGGTGCTACCGACGTTTGTCCTTCGAGCGCGGACTCGTCCCAAACATCCGGACACCAGACTTTTGCACGAGCACTTGTAGGTGGTTGTTGGCTCTGAATCACTTTCAAATCATGAAAACTTCGAACAAATCGACCGTATTTCTAGCTAAAAATGGGTGACGCCAATGAAGAAACACGAGTTCAAACTAGATAGTCCGAACTCAAGTTTACCCCAGGTGTGAGTCTACAAAATGGTAATGACGTCAGATCCAAGCTGCCTGCCTGCAAAACGGATCACCTTGAGTCTCGTTACGGGAACGACAAGATGGGGCGTCTTCCCGTAACCACCCTCCGGCGTGAGAATAAGTACCGTTCTGATTGGAATAATCCAAGGGAGTACAATTGTATCGCGTAAGGCTTGAGAGTGCGTAAGTGAATGAATACCTGTAAGCGGTGTACTTGGTATTTATAGCCGAAGGTGGGGGAAGATGATTGGTGGAGTTGTCACTATCGAAATATTCCTTTTTCAACTGAATGGAAACGTGTCGAGCCACTATTGGATGTGACACTCTGGATCCGTCCATTATCTGTGCACGTCATGGGACATCCATTACATGTCCAGGTGTCATCTTTCCATTGGTCGATGTCACTATCAGGTGGTTATGGTGGAATCTTCTAGAAATGGTTTGTTACAACTGCTCTTCCATATCGCGTGGGGATCACGTGTGTGGTGAGTCCCTTGCGTTTCTTGAGGGTTCTTCCTGCGAATGTTCATTGGTAATCTGCGGACTATGATGGGTACCCGCGAAGCAAGTTTTCGGAACCATGGATCACTTAGTTTGTCTTGTGTTAACTACAAGTGTTTGTCCATGTGTTCTTCTCGTGGATGTTTATTGACCATCTGCGGGCTAAGTGGCAATCGAAGAATTGGATTATGGACCCGCGGGTGGCTTTTACTACCCTACCTCTATAAACATGTTAAAGATGCCAAGATGGATGTATTAAAACTTTTAGTTATTAATTAGTGTGACCAATGCAAGAGTAAAATCAAATGATGCGCAATAATCATCTTTGCTTCCTTGAGCACAAACACATAAAAGACCTCTACCAAGCCATGTTATTGGTTTTGCCACACCCTCGGTTGTAATTAGATATATGTAACACATATACGAGTTACTAAGTTCTTATATTTTAATAATTTTACATGTTTAGAAATATGAGACGGTTAAAAACCTAACTGTTGAAAACAACATGGATATACACCAAAAATGAGAGCTAAATGCCAACTTTATTTAATCAAACATTGTGTCAATCACGGTTTACAACCAACTTTAAAAGTCCAAGTATCTACAAGCCAAAAGCAACAACAAACTAACAATCATAATTGTATTGTCAAAGTTCAGTTAACTATAACATTCTATCTCATTACAGTGATATACTTTCCTAATTTAGTCCTCTAGTTTAATCATATTGTTATATTTACAAACTATTATTAGGTGTATATAAACTGCGAGTTAATAAACTAATAGCAGATTAAAGACACATACACGAATATAAAATAGACGCTCTAATACTAAAATAGCATTAGGACATTTGAAGACACAAAATTATATGATAAAAGAGCTGCTTTGATGAACAACACCAACATCATTGCAAAATCAAAGTCATCCAGGTTTAACAACAATATGTCATATTTTATAGCAAATTCAATTCCAATACACAGCTTGTGAACAAACTCATTCGCTAATGAACTAAAACAACCATCACAAATATGCCTCCTCTATATTATAATTTCTTTTCAAGAACAATGAACAACAGAAACCCAAACCCTAATTGAAGTCCTTATTTTTTATTCCCAATATTCCAGAAACATTTATGATCGATTAGACCTGCATACTCTTGTTTTTCAAACAAAATCCAAAAAATCAATTTTCTCGATAAACTTGAAGGTAAAAATATTTAGTTGTCTTATAGCTTCCAGCAACTGTTGACTTTAGATTCATATAGTATTGTCCCTTTCTTAGATAATCCAAGTGTTATTTTTCTAGTATTATCATAATCCATGCATTTGAATATCTTTTTAAGTCACATGATTTCTTCCTCATAAGCACATCCTGCAATCATCTGCCCATTTCAAAAATAATATTGAAATCGGATTGTATGATTCCTCAAGTTTAATTAAGAAGAGATTAAGCATGATGAGAAGTCTCACTATATATCCAAAAATTCACACTAACTAATTATAATCAAAGTTGAATCACCCCTCGCAAACTCCATTAGAACCCTTGGCAGGTTCGATTCAAAGTCTAGTAATTACAATCAGTTCGGACAACACCAAGGCAAGTATCCTGTAATAAAAAAATGAAATCAGGGTTTCCGGTTACCAACATGGGTTAGTGTTGTAGAAATTGAATCAAAGAGAAATAATAACTTACAATGGTGTTTAAATGGCGGCACATGCATCAAAAGATCGAAAAATCTTTGAGGCATTTCATCAAACACGTATACTGCATTTAGCAAGTTCAACATTTTTGTTTCTTCACCTTGATGGAAATTTAAAATAATTAAGTATCGTATTTACCATTTACAGCACACAAAAATAGCTCATAATGTAAATCAAAATCAACTTACCTAGAGAGTAAGAAAAATGGGGTATTTGAGGGAGGCGGTGGTTAGGGTTCCCCCTTAATAGTAACAGCGGTGATTTACCGGCGACTAATCCATGTTAGTGGTTGATTCTGTTAACTGGTAGTCGATTAGCTGTTGACTAATCTATGGTTAGGGTTTAAAATCAAATAGTATTGCAGAAACAAACAAACAAACCCCAAATAGTATTGCAAAACAAACAAACAAATCAGGGCAAGATATGTAGTATTTTAGAGGTTTCGCATACATATATATATATAGGGTTTGGATCAAATACAAATGAAATTAACGTGCTAAACATGAGAATCAAGTAGAGTAATTATATATACAAGTAGAGTAATTATGTAATTACATCATAGAGTAATTACGTAATTACTCTATGGTGTAATTACATAATTACTCTACTTGTATATATAATTACTCTACTTGATTCTCATGTTTAGCACGTTAATTTCATTTGTACGTTAACCCTCCCCTATATATATGTGTGTGTGTGTGTGTGTGTGTGTGTAGGAGATGGTTTAAGAGAGAAACGAGATTACTGTGAGAAATGAATATGGACCACTAGTTTTATTTTATGTTTTAAACACATAAAAGATAAATAAGAAAAGTATTAATGCATGCTCTCTCTTCAATTAATATAACTAATAAATATAATAGTTATCTATTCAATTAATAAACTAATCAAATTATTATAATTGAAAAATAATAAGAATTCATTTATTTTTATAACTTATTTTTACTCTCTTGAATTTTTATCCTACACAAGTACAATTTATTCAAACATTAAAATTTCTTTCTATCCAAAACTAATTTCTTCCAACTCAATATATTAATATCCATCAACACGTAATTACATTGTGATGAATAGTACAAAAAAATTATCTTACATGTGTTTGATTAAATATCAACAAAAATGTACACAACCTACATAAAAACATATAACCTACACTTGTTCTAATAATAAGAAACATATAACCTGCACACGAAAAAGATATAATTGACACACAAAATTAAGCATCAATAAACTACACACGCACAAGAAAACGTATAACCTACACTCAAAAATTTTATCCTATACAAGTACAATTTATTCATATACTAAATTTTTTTCTTTCTAAAACCAATTTCTTCCAACCCAATATATCAATATCAATCAACACGTAGGTACATTGTGGTGAATAATACAAAAAAACTATCTTACATATGTTAGCATCAAATGTCAATAAAAAATATACAACCCAAACAAAAACATATAACATACACTTGTTCTAAGAATAAGAAAACATATTACATACACATGAAAAACATATAACCTATACACGTATAGGATATGTGTATCCATAATTAGAGAGTGATTTATTATGGTTATATTACTTGTATTAATTGAATAGAGCGAATGCATTTATTGTTGCATTTACATTTTTTTCATTTATTTTTAAACATTTAAAACCTAAAATAAAAATAGTGGTCCATATTCATTTCTCATATTTCTCACAGTAATTTCATTTCTCTCATAAACTTAAACCTATGTGTGTGTCTATATATATGTATATGTATATATATGTATAGATAAAGGATAAAATACTGTTGGGTTTTAACAAGATTATCAAAGTCATAAAATCCCAATTTTATAAAAAAACGCAGCGGAAATTAGTTTTAAATCATGTTAATTTCATATGTATAAAACCTATTTCACACATGCAAAACCCAAGCCCGGATCCAAATACGAAATGCATACTATCAAACACATGCATGTCACTATAAGTTCATGCATGTTAAAGCTACCTTTCAAATCCAAGGAAGAGGAAGGAGATGATGATGAAGAAGGCAAGAACTTGAATATGAAGCTCCTCAAGCTAGCATACCCCAAGCTTTCCAACAAACACCACTTCTAGCTAGGATTTTGGTAACACTTGACAACACTCCTTGGTCCCTTGCTCTTGGCCGTCCAAAGAGAGGAAGAGGGGAAGAGAGAGTAGAGTATTTTTCCTCTAGTGTACTTGTGTTGTTGTTGTGTGTTATTATATGTTATGAGAGAAGAAACAAAGAAAGAAAGATAATAAACCTTTCAAATATGGCACCACCCTATAGCACCAATAGGAACCATTGCATGTCTCCACTAAGGGAGAAATAATAATAAAATAACTCAACAAGAGGGGGGGGGGGGCGGCCCCTTCCTATGTTATTATTATTATTATCATTTTGTTTATAACTATCAATTTATATGTTTATATAAATTATGTTATAAAACTTATAGGTGACATGCTTGGTAACCATTATTTACATGTTGTAACTTAACCATCTTAAGTAACATTATGGAATGTTATCTCTCAAAATATAAATCATACATATGATTTATTTATTACACAAGTACTTTGTATTTAGAAACCCCTTTCTAAATAACTTAAGTGTTAATATTTATTTGTAATGATCATATCATATATAAATAAATATTATTGGTGTTTATCTAGCTTGTTATTGGGTATGACCCGACTTGGATCATAACATACTAGCCACATCAATTATAATATGTGTTTTGGGCATACCGAGTCCAACAAAAACAATAATCCTTTATCGTACATTACGTACGCGACACTTCTAACCGTTGATTCCCAAAATCAGAATTACACTAATCTGTTCGTTCCTCTTCCTCAATCCGTCTCCATCACCCCTCACCGACATCAGCACACCTGCTTCACCTTTGATCGCCAGCGCCATCAACACTCTTCGTCACCATCATCGCCGTCGACAACGAACTTATCGGAAAAACCATGGTTGTAAAATTCGTTAGGCGGTCCTAGGCGGTCGACTGGGAAGTCGCGACTACTCGGGAATAGTCGGGGATTACTCGGAAAATACCTACGGAGTACTCAGCCGAGGCGGGGAGTACTCGATCTAGGCGGGGAGTATTCAGGGAGTACTCGGCCGCCTACTCGGGAGTTTTACAACATTGGGAAAAACGCAAAACTCGTCACAGGTTTGTTTAGTTGAATTGAAATTGAAATGAAGCCAATTGATCAATTTGAAGCTTCAATCGATCAATTTTGAGTTCTGGATGATGGGTTTTTAACATTGAACGTTTAAGTTTTGAACGTATTAGCTATACGTATTATCTGAATGTTTAAATTTTTTCTTGAACATTTAAATATTTGAATGTATTAGCTGAACGTTTAAGTTTTACCTGAACTTTTAAAGGTTTTGAACGTATTATCTGAACATATTAGCCGAATGTATGTCGCGTACGTAATGTATGTTAAGCAATTATTGTATGTTAACGTTCCCCTGTATGTATATATATGTTTATTATAGATGAGTTTCTAGCCCGCGTGTTACGAGGCTTATTTTGATTAATGCAAAGTTGATTTTATATACTGTCTAAATCGATACTAAAACATATATAGCTGAGTGAGATTGTGGACTTAAATGTTATATATTACGAAAAAGAACAAATAAATAATAATATAACCAATTCACATTCAATTTTTATAAGAAAATATCTCTTTAAACACAACATTAGTTGTCTTATTAGTTTGTTTACCATGTTTGTCTAGAATAAGAATCTTCAAACCTTCTTGGCTTGTAACTCTTGATAGCGCAACATATAGTTGTCCATGAGAGAACACATCATTCTTTAGATATAAACCAACTCTACTTAATGACTATCCTTGGCTTTTGTTTACATTCATAGCAAAGTAAAATGATAAAGGATATTGTCGTCTTTTAAATATGAATGCTATGCTCTTGTCAGAAGGTGTTAAAGCGATTCTAGGAATAGATATACTTTCACCATTATTAGCTCCTGAAAAAATTTTGACTTCTATTACACAGGCACCCAATGAAACAACCTAAAGCCTAGTGCCATTACATAATCCTTTCTTTTGATCAATATTTCTTAAAAGCATAACTGGAACTCCCACTTTTAATTTAAGCTGATGGTTTGATAGTCATGCTATTTTTAATCCAATTAGTAGCTCAGTAGAGTATAAAGTTGGATCTACATTCCCATCTATATAATCAGAAATTGATACAGAATCTTAGCTTAAGTATTCAACAGTTTCTCCTTGAAAGCTTTCAATCAGACGATCATTTAATTCATTAACGATCTCATTTGTTGGTGCAAGTAACACCCTCTGTTGGAAGTAATCACTGTCTTCAATGTTTTTCAAAATGTCTGGATACACAAACTAAATTAGGCTTGAAATAGGGCGTCACATTTTTTGTTAAGTAAATCATCTGGAATCTCTATTTTTTCTTTGCCATCATTTGGACAATCGACTTTGCCTTCTCCGATATCTAGTAACCATTTTCCAAATTTTTTTGTTTCCTCGATATCAGCATATGGTTGAGCAATTGTTAACCTCAGGTTTCTTGTTAATTTAAGAATACAACATTGATGCCATAAATATGAAGAACATATAGATGCTTTTACTATTTGTTGTATGCTTCCTGTTTGAACGACCAGTAAGATTTGTCTAAAATCGCCTCCAAATACAACGAATTTTCCTCCAAATAATAA
This sequence comes from Bidens hawaiensis, assembly GCF_021521415.1. Lineage (NCBI taxonomy): Eukaryota > Viridiplantae > Streptophyta > Magnoliopsida > Asterales > Asteraceae > Bidens > Bidens hawaiensis. The sequence goes on along the minus strand of NW_027491074.1, from coordinate 247,728 downwards.
ATTAGATTGTAACAAATCTTTGCAAGATCACTCTAGGGCTTGAAAAGCATGTTTGTGTGTCATTGGAGCCTTGTCCCAGATTATTAGTTTTGTTAATTGTAATAGCTCTATTTCATCCGAACCATGTTCAATTATGCAAGAGGAGTCCTCATTCGGGTTAATCGGAATCTGAAATCTTGAGTGTGCTGTTCTTCCACCTGATAATAATAATAAAGATGCAATTCCGCTTGGTGTAACATTCAAAAAAATATTTCCTTGTAATCGTAATGCTGAAGTCAATGTCTTTCGCAAATATGATTTTGCTGTTCCACGATAGCCGTAAACAAAAAACAGTCTACACCATTGTTAACAGCTTTTGTTATTATGTCAAAAAACTCTTTTTGTTTAGAGGTAATTGTTCCAAAAAGCTTCTAGAATTCATTTCTTTATTGTAAGACTGTTCATCCAGAATTAATATGTTACTGACAATAGATACGTTTTCTTCATCAGGAAAAGGCATCGTTTAATTCATTACTTAGAATTAACTGTTATTGTTTATCATAGAATTTTCTAGATTTCAATCAAAGTAAATTTCTTAATTTTATCTTCAGTCAGGTTTAATTCTATAAAATATTTAAGCAATTATAATCTTTTATATTTTACTAAATGTTTATATTTAACAATATACTAAAGAAAGATATACCTGGACATTAAAAGTTTGTGTTGCTTATGGATGATGTCTTCTGAGAGGAGTTTCCATATACTGTTTCATACATGTTCGGGTCTTGAGAGACTATCGGTGGTCAACATTAATAAACAATGATCTTGGATAGTCACTTGAGCCTGAAAAGCTTGCCTTTTCAATTCCTTCGATATATTGACGAGCGACCCGTAGGGAAGCAACTAAGCGAATAAAAAGATAGAAATATATTTACGGGATTCAGTTAATTCCATGGAATTATTTGACTACGGTTGCTCGTGTGTTTGCAGGTTTGAGGAGCTAGAGAATGTCGTTACGAGAACACGTGCGAAAACGGTGAAGAAAATGGAGATGGAACGAGAGAGATATGAAGAAAACAAGAAGTGGAAGCGAGCTCCACCGTGGCCCATGGTCTAGATCATGGACCACGGTCCAACTGGAACAAAAGCTCCAGAGTACACCGTACCGTGGAGGGTTATAGGCACCGTCGAGGGGACCGTAGCCCACGGTCTGGCCGTAACTACCAGATTAGTGCTTGTTTAATAGACCGTTTTGGCTGGTCTTTTGGTCATCTTTTCATCAAGAAACACTTGGGGACGAGTTCTGGAGCTCAAGACATTGTTTTTGGGGTTTGTAATCATTGGATTATGTTTTTGATTGTCATAAACAAGAGAATTGAAGTGAGATTCATCAAACCATGAGTGACTAATTCCCTTGGTGATCATCTTAGATGTAAGGTTTAATTGATACACTTGTTATGCTTTGATTTCTGTAATAATAACTTTGCAATTTTTGTCTAGTTATTATGGTGTTTGATTAATTGATTGTAATTTGTTTCTTGTATTTGATCATAACCTAAACCATACGTTCTTGGTGTCAATGGCAATCGAGTTATCATGGGAAGAATTAGGATTGAATATTAGTTAATTGATTATCGGGTAACAACCTTGCATTTTATTAATCCAAGTACTTACTTCCCTTTTATCACAAATAAATAATCAAACATGAACTATGTCTATGTGGTTCTTTCTAGTAAGCATGAACATTAGTGTTTATTTAAACCTGAAATCTAAGATAATCGCTTTCGTGTAATCAGTTTACAAATCTCAATAGTTGTTTTGCAAGTGTCTTATTTTATTTTAGTTAATCTAAAAACCAAACAATTAAATCTGAATTTACTTTTATACAATTTTAGTTTAATTTTATTTTCTGTTATAGCTACTGGTAAACACACATTCCACAAACTCTCTGTGTTCGATACCCACTTACCTAGAAGGCCCCGAACCCCGGGAAAACCATAGTTGGTATTCATACAAAACACTTATTAAAATAATTAAACTTGAAAACGGTTTCTTCCATTAAAACGAACATATCAGAGTGTCAATTTAGCAAAAAACATGAAAAATGAAACAAGATCCCGAAACCCTGGAATTTTGCCCAAAACCAAATTAAATATAACTTGTATAAGTCCTTTGAAATAAAATGTTCATAAACAATTCTTCATTCCATTATGCCCTTCACCGTCCAAGTAACTCCGTGCACGTCCAAGCGATAAGGCATCCTTATCCTAACCAGAAACTCACACTAACATGCACACAAAGTCAGCTTGAGCTGAGTGAGTTCAAGTTTTAAATAAATATTATCAGTAATGGAAATTAGATAATCATACCAAAATTTTTAAAGTAAACAAAATAAAAGAGTACATTCATTTAGTCCTCATTACCGAAGACTAGACATTCTCATACATATGTAAACATCCTTTAAATACATCCATATATGTATAACAACATATATATATATATAACATTCACGTATAACATTCAGGGTCGAGCAAACGTACAACCCAAACACGTAACATTCAGCGCATGCAAACATAAAGTAGGCATGCACAACATTCAGTAGTCGAAACGACCACAACATTCGCCAAATAGAGGCTAAACAATAATTTATATATATGTATATATTTTAACATTCCAAGGCCAACCCAATTCTAGCAGCCTATATAAAATCGTTTAAAACATTTCATCCAGTAGGAAATCACTTAGGTGTGCATGCTAGCCCAAAAGTTAAAAGAGTAAAAAGGGCATCATGAACTCACCTGAGATCAACCGAACACCTGCAACGAGCTAGGAAATCCCTACGTGCACATTCACAAGCAAGGGCCTGTAAATTATACACAACGCGTTACTAAACTAGACCGTAAGAACACTCTTGCCTAATGGGCCGTTCAAGCCCAACACTTAGATGAACCTTGACCCGATATACCCCACCATGTTGATGAACCTTTACTGTAAGAACATTCTTGCCTAATGGGCTTGGTGATACCCCAACACTAAACTAGAGTGTTCTTTTGGTATGACTATCATATTTATTACTACTGATATTATTTACTTAAAACTTGAACTTACTCAGCTCAAGCTGACTTTGTGTGCATGTTAGTGTGAGTTTCAGGTTAGAAGGAGGATGCCTTATCGCTTGGACATGCACGAAGCTACTTGGACAGTGAAGGGCATACTTAGATGGAAGATTTTATTATTGAACATTTTATTTTCAAAAGCTTTATAAAATACATTTAAATTGGTTTGGACATAATTTCCCGGGGTTTTGGAAACTTATTTTATTATCTATGTTTTCCGCTGAATTATACTCTGAATTGGTTATTTTGATGAAATGAATTATTTCAAGTTTAAATATTTTTACAAGTGTTTTGTATGAATACCAATTGTAGGGTTCCTAGGGTTCGGGGCATTACAGGTTTTGATGATGCCCACTATTTCATACTGAAGCCTGAGTTTGTGATCCCACTTGAAATGATTATGCTGATGGCACTAAGGAATGGAAACCTCTATGAACTGAGAATGAAGAATGCAATCTCTAGGGTGGTTCATTCTTTGTGTCTAAGGCTACTAAAAATGAAACAAAGATGTGGCACAGAAAGATGTGTCATGTAAATCTCAAAAACATGAACAAACTTGTGAAAGGAGAGCATATATGTGGTCTGCCTATAAAAGAATTCAAGTTGGAAAAGAAATGCTCTTCATGTTTCAAGGGAAAACAACGCAAGTCCTCCCACAAGAGCAAACTGATTAACTCAATTGATGAGGTGCTGGAACTACTTATCATGGATCTATTTGGTCCTGTGAATGAACCAAGTATTTGTAAGAAGAGATTCTACCTTGTGATTACTGATGACTTCTCAAGATTCACATGGGTATACTTCTTGGGTACCAAGGATGAGACTGCTGAATTGATCAAAGGTTATGTGATAAAGATAGAAAATCTACCTGATAAGAAGGTGAAAGTGATTAGAAGTGATAATGGGATAGAGTTTAAGAATGGAATTATGGATGAATTCTGCACTTCTAAAGGAATCTTTAAGCAATACAGTGCACCAAGGACTCCTGAACAAAATGGTGTTGCAGAGAGAAGAAACAGAACACTTATAGAAGCTGCAAAAACCATGATAGTTGATGCATTCTTACCAGTAACATTTTGGGCAGAAGCTATAAACACTACATGCTATGTTTAGGACGGGGTCCTTTTGAACAAAACTCACAACAAGACTCCATATGAGATACTTTTCAAAAGAAAGACTTATATAAAGTTCTTGAAGCTTTTTGGTTATAAATTCTCACAGTTGAACACAAGAGACTACCTGAACTAGTTCCAATCCAAGTCATTGGAATGCTTCTTTGTGTGTTATTCATCATAATCAAAGGCTTACAGAGTTTATGTCAAAGAGCATATGTGTGTCATTGAGTCCTCAGACATTGTCTTCAATGAAAATCACTTTAACAATTTTGATGGACCAAAGTGGCTATTTGATTTGGAGAAATTGATTAAGTCATTCAAAATCTATAGTGAAGATATGGATGAAAGCCTATTCAGAACAAGTATTGAAGAAAATGGAAAACAGACATGACTTGATCTGGACAGACTATGGTCAAAGGTTGCTTATGGTGAAAGAGAATTTGAATTTGTGAGAAATGACAGAAGACCAAATGAAATCGAGTCTCCTGGACCTGAAACAGTAGTTGAAATTTCAAATGATGGTTCAAGTGGAGAGGAAAGTGAACCAGTGCAAAGTCAATCTGAAGAAATAAATCTGAATGAAAATAGGTTCCAATCACTATTTGAATCATTGCAGATAGGAAGAAATGAAGCATCTACATCTGGGCATGCAAACAACCAAACTGCTCAAAATGAAGATGAAACGCAGGTTGATGATCCTGATGTAAACATCTCAAACCTAGATGCTGAAATTGTTGCAGATCAGATCATTCAGACTTCCTCAGTTGAAAGAAACCATCCTGCTGTAAACATCATTGGTGACCTGCATGAAAGAGTGACTAGAAGTTCATCTGAAAGAGCAAAATTTTGTCTTTAGGCTTGCTATCTCTCCCAAATTGAACCAAAGAATATCAATCAAGCTCTAAAGGACGACAGTTGGGTAGAAGCAATGCAAGAAGAGTTAGCTTAATTTAGAGACTTAAAAGTCTAGGACTTAGTGGATAAGCCCAGAGGAAAGTATGCAATAGGAACCAAATAGGTCTTCAAGAATAAAAAGGATGAAAGAGGAATAGTCTTAAAGAATAAGGTAAGACTAGTGGCTTTAGGATGCTTACAGGATGAAGAGATGGACTTTGGATAAGTCTTTGCCCCAGTTGCAAGATTAGAAGCCATCAGAATCTTCTTAGCCTATGCAGCATCAATGAACATCGAGGTCTATCAATTAGATGTCAAATCTGCTTTCTTAAATGGAAAGATTGATGAAGAAGTCTATGTTTCAAAACTTTGAGGGTCCAAACTTTCCAAACAGGGTGTATAAATTGAGCAAAGCATTGTATGAAATACATCAAGCTCCTAGAGCTTGGTATGATAAGATCTCAAACCACCTGTTGTATAATGGATTCTGTAGGGGTGTAATTGACAACACCCTATTTTACAAGAGAATGAAAACAGATTCGCTGTTGGTACAAGTGTACATGGATGACATCATTTTTGGATCAAGAAATGAACAAATGTGCATGGATTTTGAAAAAGTCATGAAATCAAAATATAAAATGAGCTCTATGGGAGAGATGAATTTTTTTCTTGTATTGCAAGTGCAGCGGAAGAATGTTGGAATATTCATAAATCAATCCAAGTATGTACAAGAAATTCTGACAAAATTCAAGTGCCAATATTTCAAGACAGTGTCCACTCCAATGGATACACATTAGAAAATGGTACCTGACGAAAAGGGAGAGCCTGTTGATCAGCATGAATATAGAGCCAAGATAGGATCACTGATGTATTTGACATCTTCAAGGCCAGATATCTTGTTTGCAGTATGTGTGTGTGCAAGATTCCAAGCAAACCCTAAGGTCTCCCACATGTTATCAGTGAAGAGGATATTTAGATACCTAAAGGTCAAACTAGTTTTGGGCATCTGGTATCAAAAGAACAACTCCTTTGACTTAATAGCTTTCACTGACAGTGACTATGATTGATGTGCGAAAATATATATAAATAAAATGTGGATCGCAACTAAGCTTTAAAACCAAACAACCTAATCTAGTTCACACAATCGGCAAGTGTACCGGTCACGTGTAGCAAAGAGATAAGGAAGTCCGGATATCGAACTCAAGGACACGTGAGGTGGCTTGGAAAACTAGACCCTAATTAAGTATTGCCTAATAAAAATATTTAACATTATTATTATTATTTTATTTTAATTAATTTAAGCTAATTTAACTAACAAGGAATCCTCAGAAACGGCGCCAAAAACTTGATGTGCGAATATATATATATATATATATATATATATATATATATATATATATATATATATATATATATATATATATATATATATATATATATATATATATATATATATATAATGCGATTCGCAACTAAGCTTTAAAAACCAAACAACCTAACCTAGCTCACACAATCGGCAAGTGCACCGGTCGCGTGTAGCAAAGAGAAAGGAAGTTCGGGTATCGAACTCAAGGGCACGTGAGGTGGCTTGGATACTAAACCCTAACTATGTATTGCCTAATAACAATATTTAATTAATTATCATTATTTTTTATTAATTTTTATATTAATTAATTTAAACTAGTTTAACCAACTTACTTAACTTAACGAAACTAACGGGAAAACTTAACGAGACTTAACGGCACTAACGGAACTCTCAAATATGATGAAGAGGAACCACCTAGGTAAGGGATCTTAACGACCATCAACAACGCTCGGGTGACAGCGAACACATGAACCGGGTTCTAAAGATGATCTAACTTGACAATGATAAGGGAAAATAGGTCCCCACAGTCAGTTTTACTAAAGACCCCTAAAAATGTCTAGAAAGAAGAATAAAGCACGGTTGATTTTCTAAGTACCCTAATGATTTATTACTTCGGCCGTATCAAAATCACAAATTCCACTAAAACTCGTAATCCAAACAAACTTAGGGAATAAAGGGTAATTCAATATTAAAGATTAAATAACTCGACTTACAAAATAACCTAATCAACGGCTAGAAAAATGAACGAGGTCTCGCAACGGCTAACTAAATCGACTAGACCAAAGAGATAAACCGACTCCTAATGTCTTGGTCCAACTAAAAGGAGATTGATGTGTTGTAAAACACACATATTTTCCGCACCTTTTATCTACGTAATATATTACATTTTATGTGTTTTTACTCGTTTTAGATAGGTTTTACATACATTTATTAATCTTGTAGGTTTTGGGTAAAAGAAAGGAAGAAACCGGGACTTTTCGAGCTTTTTACGAGCCTTTTACGCATACAAGTTCAAGACAAAGCTCAAGGCCCGACCCGTATGCATCATGGAGGCCCAAGACCATATTATATTATATTATATTATATAAAAAAAAGAAAACCCTAATGAGCCAAAATAGCTGCTGATCGGAATCAATAGCAGCACAACAGCATCAACAGCAGCACAACAACAGCTGCTGATCGGAATTTCCAGCAAGAAAAAAGAAAGAAAAAGCTTTTGTGTGCTAGGGTTTTGATCGTGTGACGGCTAGGGAAGGAAGAACAAGCAAGAATCAAGCCTCGGGATCATTCACCACTGTTCTTTACATTCGAGAGCAGCCCCGGAACACCTCATATCCTTACCTCTTTTTCATTGTTCATACACTTTTAGTTTCTTGCTTAATTGTTGAATTGTTTTGCAATTACTTGAGAGATTGAATTGTTTATGATTAGAATTGATTGTTGGACGATTGTTAAGATGGTTGGTATGAGTTTTATGATGATTTTATTGAGTGTTTGCTGCTGTCCAATTAATATGCTTGGCTAATCTTGTTAGTTCTACCTAGGAATGATGATAATTGTTAGGTTTTGATGAGTTTTATGGATTGTTTGATTAATAGATCTTAATTGTTATTATAAAGTTTGATTTAGACATGAAATAGGTTGTGTTTAAGGGCTGGAAAATTTGGTGATTCATTACATAAACCCCGTGTGTCGGTTGATTAGTTTTGTATTGATTGATCGGTGCATTGTTTGATTCTAGACTTTGTGTTTAAGGTTTGTTTGCGATAGGTACCACCGTAGGGTTTTGTTGCATGATTAATTGGATTAAGTACAGCGGTTAAACACCTTTCTTCAGACCGAGAGGTGATAGGAAGTTAGGGTTGTCTCATTACCTTTGCATGCTAGAATAAGGATTGCGCGAGAGCGAGTTCGTTTCTTGTCAGGTTTAGGTGTTTGAGCGACTAGTTGATCTATTTTGGTTTAAGTTGAATTGTTCCTCTATCCTTGGTTGTGTAGTATTCATTGCCATTAGGGTCGAGTGTTGGTGAGACAGAGAGGTGATCTAGCATTAGAACACGTTAGCAATTGTTTCCCGGTTTGGTCGTTTTAGCCGATTTTGAGTAGTTTAGGCTTGTTGAGTGAGACCGAGAGGTAATCCAGTGAGCCCGAGTGATCCTTAGTCGTGTCATATTTTGGGACCGGTGTCTTGAAGTCATCCAATCCATTAGCTTGTTAGGCCTACAATTTGATTCAGACCTAGGTAGACGTTTTACTCCATCCGAAGTTAACTCAGTTAGTTTTCCGTTAAGTTTTCTATTTTAGGTAACTTTTGTCAGTCAGTCTTGTTAGTTCAGTTAAGTAATTAAAAATCAAAAATCAATTAAATATTATTCTAAGGTAGGTCTTGTCTAGGGTTAGTGATCGTTGGCGTCTTACGTGTCCACGTGTTCGATACTCGGATTCCTAAGTCTATACTACTTGCGATCGGTACACTTGCCGGTTGTGTGTAGTTATAGGATTTCCGTTTTAATATTAAAGCTTAGTTGTGAGGGTCATATTTATAGGGTTATTAGACATACATCAGAGATAAACTACTGAGATGAACAACTCTAACCAATCAAACCCTATGGTGACGTCTACCATAAACGACCAAAAACACCAAGTAATCAGTCTAGCATGCAATTCTAAACAAAACACGAAACTAATTCATGTAAAGATAAAATCACACGGGGTCTAATTATTAAAATATTAACAAACTCAAAATAATATGAACTTGACAATAGAAAAATAACTGTATGTTCGTTAACCAACCCAAAACAATCGTCAACAAACCAAACCTAGGTATCTCTAATGAGATTAGCTACTCATAATAATAATAAAGAAACAAAATTATTTGGGTTCATGTCAAGAAATTGAATGAAAGAAAAATAAATGAGTTCAAATCAAGTATATAATAAATCTTTAAACTCAAGTTCCCTCAAAAAACCTACTTGCGAAAAACCTTCTTGCCTCTCTATCCCACATGAACCCCTCTTCGAAATCTCCTTCCACCTCCAATCAGTTCTGCCTCCTTTTTTTTCTTTAGACATTAGGGTAATTACCTTAAGATGGGCCCACTGCCAATTATTATGTGGATCACAAAATTTTGCCTCTATAATCTTTATGAACATTTTAGGATCCATGGGCCACACAAATATTGGCAATTTGTAAAACAAATCCATAAGAAATGAATTCTCATATGTTACGTTGAAATATTAATAATAAATAATTTATTAACTTCCCATACACCATATTCCATTTCTTTATTTTCTATATCAATATTTTTCTTTTTCTTTTTTTATTTTTTGTTTCCATAGCTACTTGGATTTAATTAATTATTAGTTCGTTTTCATTTAAAATCTTTAAAATATGAATATGAACTAATAATAAGTAGAATCCAATAAAAACAACGTTAAAGCTACTCAAAAGTGTAGGAAAAATTTATATAAAAATATGTATATCATATCAATGATGGTTGCAACATGAGTAGGAAGTCAACCTGTGGAGGATGTCAATTTCTAGGGAATAGGCTAGTATCAGGGCAATGCAAGAAACAAACCATAGTGTCAATCTCAACTGCTGAAGCTGAGTACACTGCTGCATCTGCTTGTTTTGCACAGGTTCTTTGGATCCAAAATCAGTTGCTGGATTATGGTATGAATTTCTTACTCACCCTTATTTTCTTAGATAATACTTCTGCAATGTTTACTGTGAAAAATCATATTCATTATTCTAAAACTAAGCACATAGAAATTAGACATCATTTCATTAGGGGAAAAAGGGATGATAGAAATGAAAAAGGCAGAGACTACTGACAATTTGGCTGATTACTCACCAAAACCTTAGACAAAAGCAGATTTCATTTTCTGTTAAAATGCCTAAAATGATTAATGCTGATGAGGTTTATTGATGATGAGTACTTAAGCGAGATGCTTAATTGACTATCTGAATTTGCTCAAGGTTTTTGAATGCAGGAATGTGTTAAATATGCTTACTGATTATCCTCTAATTTGCATGTTATAAGTGTTTGCTTTATCTGATAGATTGCATGATTGTTCTGAATAATCCGCCTTAAAATTTAGAACTAACTGTATCAAGTGTGTTGAAATGATATATTCTTTTGATAGTTGATTCAAAGTGTTTGTGATTAATGTGTGCTTGACTGAACAAACATTCATTCTAAATGAATGTGTCTGATTGAATGAAAATTATTTGAAATGGTTGAAAAAAAGTTTATGAGTCGAAACAGATCTGTTTAAAGGACAAAGTTGTTTTCAAAATCAGATGCAAAATGAATTTTTAAAGAAAAACGATTTTTGAAACAATTAAATGATTTTTTTAACTTGAGCAAACTGTTTTTGGTGATCTCATGAGAGAAATGATAAGAATATTCAGTTACAAGCTTTATAGAAGCTTAAAAACTTTTTAACATAGAGATTGTATCCATTCTTTTGGGAAATGATAGAAAACTGTTTAATTACCCTAACACATGGATTATAGGCTTAAAGGACCAAAATTCGGTCATTGATATTTTATGGTAGCTTACCATGGCGAGTAGTTGTCTAAGTGATATAAACATAATGATCTTGCTAAATCTGATGTGGTGAAACATTTGAAGATCAAGGTATGTCTCCTTACACATCTCTCTAAATGATAGGCAGAAATGTAATTATCCAGTCATGCCAAAGCTTGTTAATGTTATGGTAACCCAAAAACTCTTTTATTTAACATGCGAGCGGCTGAATATATATATATATATATATATATATATATATATATATATATATATATATATATATATATATATATATATATATATTAGCCTAAGTAGCAAAAAAATAAATAAGTAAAAAAATAAAAATTTAATTATAAATGCTTATTGTAAATATTATATTCCTACAAAATAATTAGATTTAAAGGGGCATCATGGGAACTATAGGGGTGGAGCACTCAAATAAGTCCTAAACCTCTGGTATCAACCACATAGTTTATAAAAAAACATTACAAACTAATTTACAATATATTACATTACATTATTCTATCATTATTTTAGAGTCTAGGTGATAGAAACAAAACAAGTTCGTTAAACTATATGATCTTACTACTAACACCCTTGCTTCTATTCACATAGCATCAAACACACCTTGGACAAGTAACAGATCACCAAGTTATTCCACTTTAGGTACTCCTGAAAAGCAGTTTAAAACGGGTCAACTACTAGAGTTGGTGAGTTTCACGAGTTTCAAGAAAGCAGTTATGAATATTCACAAGTTAACACTTGTAATTATGATATAAGAATGAATATATGTAAATGATGTAATTATGCTAAGCTATAGTGAAGCCTTGACTGTTTGTGCTGTGTGCATCCATTTCCCACGCCCGATTCGGTAATAAATTTGCCAAATATTCTCGGAAGGTCGAAAAATTACCAAACTTGAACAGGGACTCAATGAGATGGTCCCTGATGTCCCTGCAAAATTTCAAGACCTAACAATATGCACATCAGAACCTTAACCTAAACAGCCCGTAATCGAGTGTTTCGGTATTACCTTAGCGGTTTTGACTCGTTTTCGCCTTTCTAATCAAGGTTTCAAGCTCTTGTGCTTCTATACAAGCTAGATACAAGTCCTATATCACAAACCAAGCAATTTTTCATCAACATAACAACCCTTGACTTAGGGTTTCGGCTAGGGTGTAAAAACGAACTTTTGAACCATAAATATGCCGTTTCAACCCTTTAATCCGTGTTTATGGCAAAAAAATTATCAAACCAAGTTCCTTACCATTTGTATGATCAAAACATATTTATGGACCATTTTTAGGATTTTTACATGGTTAGGAATGATTTTTGGCAATTAAACCATGTTTATATGTTATTAAACATCATTAAAATTGGTTTTAAAATGATGAGTTTAGTAAACTTATTTAGGGTTTTTGGGGCTGAGCTGAAGAACAGCAGATAACTTGTTAGTTTTCTGGAAATTTCTGATCATAAAGTATCTAGGGTTTATTATATATTAAGTTTGTTATATACAATTCATAATAAAAAAATATAAAAAATGGCGGCCGGACCCTTCTTTGGCTCCCTTTGGGCCCATTTTGGCCCAACAATCTAATTTTTCAAGTCCAAACACGAAAACCCAATTCTAAATTTACATCGGGTTCGGTTTTTGGCGCGAAAACAAATCGGGTGCAACGAACGGTACGTAAACAAGTGTTTTTCGGTTAGTTTTGTGTAAATTTTTAAAAACATACTATACCTTTCTAAAAATCGAAAATATTTTCATGGATCACTTAAAAAATTTCAAATAAATGTTTTGGTAAGCCTTTTTCGGCTTAACGGATGATACGATGCTTGGTTTGTAACTACCTTTCGCGTTTAAATCTATAGCGGGTAGTTAAACAAGCATGTTTTCGTTTAACTTGTTTGCTATGGAACTAAGGCCATAAAACTAATATTTTAGCTTATATTAAACGTATATCACTTATAGATGGCCCCCTAGGGATATCTGGTTCATAACCCGACCCGTTCGGTTAATCGTTGTTCGTTACGTAAAAAGAGTTTATTTGCTTAATCGATAAATACGTACTGAGGTGTACCTTGTTTTGGCTCAAATGTCACACTTATGCACGTAATTGAACCTTAATCATATCACTGAAATCAATGATAATCATGCTATGTTTTATACCTGCTGTCAACCTGAACTAAGTCATAATAATGCCAACCATGACATTTTGTGAAAAGTAATTAGACAGTATGATCCCATGTTGAGATCTCTCTATAACATGTTTTGAAGTGACCAATAACTGAAGTTTGATTTCTTATTCACCTTAAACTTATGCTTGAGTCAATGCAGTGTCTAAAATGATAAATTTTGATGATTTAGGCAAAAGTTTATGTGTGAGGTTGTCTAGATTAATAGACAAGTGATGCTTTGTTTCAAATGTATTTTCTGAAAATTACAAGTATTTTCAAGCATGTTCTAGTTTGAGAACTGTTCTCAAAGTGTTTCGAGCATGAGTATATGCTAGATACTTAAATTTGGCTCTTCAAGCACAAGTTGTGGAATGAAAGATCTTAGTGTACTCTCCGAGCATGGGTGACAAAATGTTAATTCGTATAAGTATATTCGAGTAGAGTTAATGATTTGAAGTGTTTTGAGCATGATACATTGGATGAGATTTTCTCTAAGTACTTTGTAAGGCCCCGTTACCGGTAGCCCTACTTTCGTGTTGGATTTACTCATAAAAGCAGTTCTAAATATCAGAGTTAATTAAAACATTCGCGGAATATAAAAGCTTTCATAAAACTTTTCATAACAAAACACGTCTTGTCTTAAAACATCATTTTGTCTTTCAAAATAAACGAAACATTAAACTTAAACGTCTTGAGTCTTCCGATGCCAGCCTCTTATTCAGTGCCACGTGTCTCCTCAAGCGAGCTGCCTCATCCTACTCACCTGCGTGCATACTAAAAGTCAGCTACGCTGAGTGAGTTCTAGTTAATCATACGCTATACAATACACATAAACTTATATTCTTTCATTCATACTTTCATACTTTCATTCTTTCTTTTGTATTAACTTACTTTCATATCTTACATTGTAAAGAGCATTACGGCCTACATTCCTCGAGTATTATTAGGGCTCGGTACCCTCCTTCCTCGAGTATTATTAGGGCTCGGTACCCTCCTTCCTCGAGTATTATTAGGGCTCGGTACCCTCTTTCCTCGAGTATTATTAGGGCTCGACACCCTCTTTCCTCGAATATTAGTAGGGTTCGGTTCCCTAGTTCTCGAATATTAGTAGGGTTCGATTCCCTCTTCGTTACCATACAACCATCCTTTCCTTCTTTTATTAACTTTTATCACATTCATACACATAAGCATACATATCATACTTACCTTATACTTAGCGTTACAACCTAACAGTACGTGCAATATCCGAAGATCGTTCACGTACCATCAAGCAATCATTCATACATATCGCATCATTCACATAAGGCATACACTTATCTCTTAGGATAAGCGTATTAACAAACATATCGAGTATGCACACAGCCCCGAAAACATAACACATAAATGGGGCTAGAAACTCACCTGAACACGGTTACGTTCACCATTAATCGTAATCCCTTTCTTCAGTTGTGCACGGCTGACTGTATAACAAGTATACGTATCAATTAACTATCACTACTCATATTGTATTTCTATCTTTATATGACCCACAACGAACGGGGGTCCGGCGACAGCGCCCCTGGCAGCGGGGTCTAGGGGCGGCAGCCCCTAGCAGGGTCCAAGGGGCAGAGCCCCTGGCTGGGGTCGAGCTGTCTTAACATTAACTGTCTTAACACATTTTTCATTAGGTTTTTAACTTATTTTCTAAGCGAACTTAACTTTAGGCGAAGTTAAACCTTAAGCGAACTTAGCTTTAGGCGAAGTTAAACCTTAGGCGAACTTAGCTTTAGGCGAAGTTAAACCTTAGGCGAACTTAGCTTTAGGCGAAGTTAAACCTTAGGCGAACTTAGCTTTAGGCGAAGTTAATCCTTAAGCGAACTTAGCTTTAGGCGAAGTTATCAGTTAGGCGAACTTGGCCTTAGGCGAAGTTATCAGTTAGGCGAACTTGGCCGTAGGCGAAGTTAAGCTTTGAAGGCGAAGTTAAGCTTTGAAGGCGAAGTTAAGCTTTGAAGGCGAAGTTATGCTTTGAAGGCGAAGTTGTCGGTTTGCAGGCGAAGTTGCCCAGTTCGCAGGCGAAGTTGCCCAGTTCGCTACGGGTTCGGTTTTTATCAAGCATTTTGGCGATTTTAATACCCTTGTTATGGTTCGACATCACCCACTACGTTCCCTAACCGTTTTCGGTAGTATATATACCCCGTATATACTATAAAGCTTGGATATTTAAACTTTAAAGGTCAAGAACATACCTTTTGTGCTCGTTTGGATCTCGTTTAACTTGTTTAATTACAACTAATCGTTTACTCTCTCTCGGATCTTGCTCGTTTCTCTCCCTCGGCCGCCGGCCGTATATGGCGGTGTGTGGTGTGTGTGTGTTTTGGAGTGTGTTAGAGAATAAGATGGAAATGAATGATGGTTTAGGGTTTAGGGGATATTTATATCCCTTAAAGCCCATGGACCTAAGGCCCATTCTCATTTAACCCATCTCAATTAATCTAAGTCCATGATCCGTTCTTTACTCGATATTAATTAATTAATAACGCGAAATCACTAAACGTAACTTTCTTTATTCAACATTATAAATTTTAGGATGTTACATACTTCGAGCACATGAAGTGTTTGAAAAGTTGTCTAAGTGTTTCGAGCATAAACTTATGATAAACTCGTAAGTTTTACTCTACGAGCACAGGAGAATTAGTGATTCTTCGTATAAGTGTGTTCGAGTTTACACAGGAGAATTAATGCTGTGTTTTGAAAATTTAACTAAGTGTCCTCAAGCATACTGACTATCTCGATCATACTAATTATCTTGCTTTAATTGATTAAGTATTTAGAATGCTCTCGAGTATTATTGAGTAAATGAACAATGCATGTTAAAACTGGAATTTTGGTTAAGGCAAACTCTCGAGCACAGTTAAACTCTAGCACATTTTTGAAAAGTCTAAAAGGCTAAAGTTCAGTCTAAGTCTTTCTCACGAGTATGCTTGGTTTCAAGCACATTCTTTAATTGAATAATCTTAAATACTTAATCATTTGCAACAAATACAAGTCGAGCATGCTTTGATAGGAGTATTCGAGCATAATGAGAGACAACTATTTTTGGTTGTATGCTCGAGCAAAGGTGTTTCATTTATTTCAAATTAAATGACAACTGGAGTGCACTAGACGACAAATCTATGTTGTACTATCCAAGCGACAGGTATAAAAGAGAGACTTAGAAATTTTTCCAAACACTTTTTCCCTCTCCTAGACCAAAAACAAACCCTTTGCTCATGCCTCCCCTGCTTAATCGAATCAATCGATTGTGCTTGAATACTTAATCGACTATAGCCATTAGCTCTGTTTCGACCTTGGTAAGATATCGATCATCAATTATCGTATCTCTGAGTTTCGGAATTAGGGTTTCTATTGAATCTCTTACCAATTGTTTACTTGATTTGTGCAGGTTCGTAAACTGTTACGGAACAGGTTACTAAAGATGACTTTCTTCTCTAACTACTAACTGCTATTATTCTGCTATTATGAGTACTGACTATCACAATATGTGCACCCGTTTGGTGGTAGATGATGAGAACAGGGAGTTGCAGTTCATAATCAACTTCCTAAATAACTTCAATATACGGATAGCACTAACAGAGAACGCAATCATCTATAGAAATCATATCACAGATTTCTGGGGTTCTGCTGAATATAAGGATGATGTGAATTGGAAGAGAATTGAAGCATCTGTCCTAGGACAAGACATTGAAATCACAGAAGCATCCATCAGAGCAGCACTTCAGCTAAACGACAATCATGAAGGGCAGCTTCTATATTCAACCCAAAGACTATTAAGAATTTTCCAAGAGATGCTCGGTTACCATGGAGTTGTGCACAAAGGTCAATTTCAGAAGGGGAGTTTTCCTTTTATGTACAGATTTTTGTTCCACCATGTCATTCAATCTTTATCACCAAGAAGAGGAACTTAGACTCTTTTGAGTAGAGAGTTGGCTACAATGATAGTTGCCATATTATTCAACCAACATTCAACTTCTCAAGATTTATTTTTAATGGCTTGGTTAGTAATGCTCAGAAGGAGGCACATGAGAGATTCTTAATGTATGTAAGACCCCGAATCCCGGGAATCCTACAGTTGGTATTCATACAAAATGCTTACAAAAATACTTAACTCAAAAACAGTTCATTCCATCAAAATAACCAATTCAGAGTATAATACAGCGGAAAATCATGATTAATAAAACAAGTTCCCGAAACCCGGGAATTATGCCCAAAACCAATCTTGAAATGTATTTAATAAAACGTTTAAAAGAAAAATGTTTATTATTATTAAAACTTCCGACTAAGCATGCCCTCCACCGTCCAAGTAGCTTCGTGAACGTCCAAGCGGTAATGTATCCATCCCCTAACCTGAAACTCACACTAACATGCACATAAAGTCAGCTTGAGCTGAGTGAGTTCAAGTTTTAATAAATAACATCTATAATAATAATCATAATAGTCATTCTAAGAGTTTTAAAATAAACGGGATATAACAGTTAGGCCATCATCAACAATAAGTAATCATCCTTATATATATATATATAAACATCCTTATAGTCATATATAAACATCCTTAGAATTATATGTAAACATCCTTATAATTATATATAAACATCCGCATAATTATATATAAACTTCCGTATAATTATATATAAACATCCGTATAATTATATCCCTACATATATTTCATCCAAGTAATAACATCAGGGTCGAGCACACATACAACCCAAACACGTAACATCTCATCCAAGTAATAACATCAGGGTCGAGCGCACGTAACATCTCATCCAACGTATGCGAAAACAAAGTAGGCAAACATAAACATCCTTAGTCGATAACAACTAAATAACATCGCCAATTATTGGCCATATAATAATATATATACAAACATACGTACAAACATACAATACATCATCCCAAGGCCTACCCTATAAAAGTAAGCCCATACAAAATAATTTAAACGGTTCATCAAGAAAAATCGCTTAGGTGTGCATGCTAGCCCAAAAACTTAAAAAGAGTAAAAAGGGGCATCATGAACTCACCTGACACAAGGCACGAATTCACCACGAGCTAGAGACCCTAAGTATCCCCAAAACTCAAACGCCTGTCGGTTTGCATACAAACATTACTAATGACATCGAAAGGACTCGTTTATTCTACGAGACGTTCTAACATGGATCAAGTTACCTAAAGCCTTGACCTAAAAAAACTCATTCATAACAGCCCCCGGGACCTTACATCCACCAACACGACCCTTAGATACTCCGGGGAATAAAGAATTCCCAAATTACCCCTGGAAGCACTAGGTGATACTAACACGCGCGTTTAAGAGTTTTTTAGGGGATTAACATACAACTCAGTCCCGTGTGGATCCAATATGATAAATTCACAGCCAATAAGTCCACACGACGCTACATGAGTCAAATGAGTCGGTAACTCGCAAGTACAACGTACCAACTATTCAATAAAAGCAAGTGCGCGTTGTACCGACCCATTTGAGTAACCGATAACCAATTCAGCCACATAACTTATAAAAATGATTTTTCAACAGCCCGTACATCAAACCAAGCTGAATTGGTCGTTAATCACTACAACCCTCGCGTTACACGCAACAATTTACAATTCCAGTCAACCGAACACAAACTTTCAAACTATAACTAGTTGACCAATCTAACAAACACAAATGTCACACCCCGACTAGCACAATGCGGAAGCGTAAAACGGGAATGTAACAGACACCTCTGGTATCAACACATTGTTTATAAAGAAACATTACAAACTAATTTACATTATATTACATTTCTTCGTTCTATCATTGTTTTACAGTCTAGGTGGTACAAACAAAACTAGTTCGTTAGCTAAACGTTCTTACTACTAACGTCTTTGCTTCTATTCACATAGCATCAACCACACATTTCAGGCAAGTGACAGATCACCCAATCATTCTGATTCAGGTACATCTGAAAAACAGTTTAAAACGGGTCAACTACTAGAGTTGGTGAGTTTCACGAGTTTCAAGAAAACAGTAATGAGTATTCACAATTCAGCACTTATAATCATGAAATAAGTATGTATGTATGTAAATGATGTATGTGATGTAATTATGCTAAGCTACAGTGAAGCCTGGACTGTTCGTGCTGCGTGCCTCCATTTCCCACGCTCAATCAACCACTGTGGCCCCTTTCCGCCCACAACATGCCCCGGTAGCTATGTCTAACACTACATAGCCTGTTTGTATAAATATGGTCATGTGCAAAAGGCGCTATGTGACACGGCAACCAGGCCGATTCCGTTTGGGTTTGTCAAACCAATAGTACTATTCACAAGCCACCGGCTCGAAGTTAATCACTGTGATCGTGGGGACTTTCGTGTGTTAGCACTTAGATAATTCATATCAGTAAATGTTTTAGGTATGTATATGTAATCAAACATACTTTTCACCCCAAAAGTTCGTAAAACAGTTTAAAAGTGGGGTCATGAAACTCACGATTTAGTAGATATTCAGGACGGTATCAACTCGCGGTTTGTTCAGTCCGCTATCAGTAGTTCCTATAATCAATATTATAATAATATTAATATTTTAACATTATTATAATATCAATACTAAACTAGGCTGTATAACTAATCTGGGTGTAGCTGGAACGCCCAGAAAGTGGCAGTAGGCTTAGGTTGTGATGTTGTTCAATGTCTAATACTTAAAACTGAACTTGGCTCAGATTCCCGTTTTCCCCAGCTGGGCCAAGTTGTTTGTTTACGCGTTTAGAAAACAGTTATGGGAAAATAAGCTTGGGTAAATGTATTGGTTAACAAAATGATTAAGTTATAAAGAAAGATCACATACAGGGGTCCCGGATTAGCCACGGGGCCCGTTTCCGTTTATACAGTTTGATTTGAGAAGAAACGCGCACAATCCACCCGGATTGTCCAGGTTTCTCATAGAAAAGTTTATTTTTACATAATTAGCCCAAAAATATGATTTTTTGATCACTCTTGGTGTTTTGATATTCTCGCAGGTTCACTAGTCGCGAACTTGCCAGTTGTTATAAAAACTGAATTTGTTTAATATTCAGATTAGCATAATCAATTAACCGTTAATCACTAAATTATGAAAATTTAACCACTTATCAATTAAAATATGTAGATTTTTATAAAAATATTTCTGGAATTTATTTAATGATTTATTAATTTATAAAAATTTATTTTATCAGCTATAATTCGTCTGAAAATCGTCCGTTTACCCCAAACAATTTCCAAAAATTCACCAAAAATTTTTGAATACTCAAATCATATCCCAAAACAACTTGTATCAATTCCAGAATGTAAAAAGCTGGTGCAATATTCTTTTCGGCCCAAATTCGGCTGTAAAAATTCACACGAACGTAAATAAACAAAACAACTTTAAACTTCTCCAAATGATCCCAAAATTCATATGTGATCAAAATACATCAATTATGATTTCCCAGAAAAATTCCATAATTTCTGAAGTATTTTAACTATTTTTCCCAAATAAACGTTCCAATTCGGTAATAAATTTGCCAACTATTCTCGGATGTTCGAAAAATTACCAAATTTGAACAGGGACTTATTGACATGGTACCTGATGTCCCTGAAAAATTTCAAGTCCTAACAATATGCACATCATAACCTTAACCTAAATAGCCCGTAAGCGAGTGTTTCGGCATTACCTTAGCGGGTTTGGCTCGTTTTCGACTTTTTAATCAAGTTTTCAGGTTCTTGTGCTTCTAAGCAAGCTAGGTACAAGTCCTATATCACAAACCAAGAAATATTTCATCAACATAACACCCCTTAAGTTAGGGTTTCGGCTAGTGTACAAAAACGAACTTTTAAACCGTAAAAACGTCGTTTCAACCCTTTAATCCGTGTTTATGGCCAAAAAAACTATCAAAACAGGTTCCTTACCATGTGTATGATCAAAACATGTTTATGGACCATTTTTAGGATTTTTACACCGTTAGGAATGATTTTTAGTAACCAAGACATGTTTTTATGGTATTAAACAAGTTTAAACAAGTGTAAAAGTAGCTTATTTAAGTTGTTTACCTTAGGGTTTTTTGAGTTTTTGGCTGTAGAAGAAGTTTATGTCCAGAATTTTCAAGAAATAATGTTGAAAATATCTTGTATCTAGTTTAAATGTGAAAGAATAAAAGGGGGGGGGGCTGCTGCTGCGATCGGACCATCATGGGCCCACTTTGGGCCCATTTTGGCCCAAGTTTCTGATTTCTCAAGCCCAAACACGAAAAGGCCAGTCCAAATTTAGTTCGGATTCGGATTTTCGCGTGAAAAACTTATCGGGTGCGACAAACAGCGTGAAAACAAGTGTTTTTTCGGCTAGTTTTGTGTAAAATTATAAAAACATACTATATGTTTGTAAAAATCAAAAATATTTTCACGGATCGCTAAAACATTTCAAATAAGTGTTTGGTAAGTCTTTTTCGGCTATCGGATGATACAATGCTTGGTTTGTAACTATCTTTTGCGTTTAAATCTATAGCGGGTGGTTAAACGAGCAAGTTTTCGTTTAACTTGTTTGCTATCAAACTAAGACCATATTTCTAGTATTTTTTCTTTTATAGATCGTATATCACTTATAAATGGCCCCCTGAGATATCTGGGTCATAACCCGACCCGTTCGGTTAATCGTTCGTTTGTTACGCAACAGGCGTTTATTTGCTTAATCGGTAAATACGTACTGAGGTGTACCTTGTTTTGGCTCAAATGTCACAACCAATGAACATGATTTTAAAGTATGTTATACCAGACATACCTAGGAAGATTTTGATGCAAAAACCTCAATCAAAACAGTCCCGAAACCGCTCAATTGGACAGCCACCGGTTAACCTAAAACAAGTCGTTTATTGATCAATACGCGTAATATAATGATCAATTAAGGTGTAAAAAACTTGTAGGGACATAGTACTAACCTTCAATTGAAGCTTTAAACCTTAACCTTGGCTGCACAAAAGAAAATCGCAGGGGGAGGGGGGCTACACTATGCCGATCGGATAAGGATGGGGGGCGGGGGAAAGGGTTAGGGTCTGTTTATGATAAAAAAAAATTCATTCTAGCACTTCCAATATTAAAGAAGTAACATCTTGGTTGAAAAGTTAAACGATTTAACGTACCGGGATGACGAGAAGGTTTCTGAGAAATGTCGGCTAAATCCCGAGAATTATACATACTTTACATGCTTTAAATCTTTAAACCAAAATTAGTGGGCGTTACAATGTATCCCAGATTCTTACAGATTTTAATCAATAGAGATTTACAAGATTTAAATCTAGCGGGAGAACATCTACACTTACAAGACCCAAACATTTATAAGAGAATAAAAGGAGCAAGAAGTAATTTCAATGAAAATGTGGAGTGGGATATTCTCCCTTGGTTATTGAATGCTAATATTGAAATTATGGAAGTACCTCCATCACCAAAACAAAGCGATGATTAATCTGAGGAGAGTGACAGTGATGAAGAATCTGAAGATGATGACGACGACAATGAAGATGGTAATGATGGTGCAGGTAATGAACAAGATGTTATTGAACCACAGGCACATCAGGTGATAACTGAACCAATTGTGGCAGAAGTTGATGTGGAAGTAGGTAATGCACAAGAGGTTATTGAACCAATTGTTGAATCAACGGGTCATGAGATGGTGATATTTGTTAATCCGGAAGCAGATGTGCAAGGTGAAAGTGTTGAGGTTAATGTTGAACCTGCTGTAAGAAATGAAGGAACAAATGAAGAAACAATTGAGGGAACAACTGGTGGAGATAATGAGCAAATGGAAGATGATGTCTTTTTTGATAATGTGATTTATGTGGTAACCAGAAATATTCACCAAATCACACCACCTGTGTCCCCGGATCCATTTGAAGAACAGGATGATATATCCTCACCTGAGCATGCTCATGATTCAGCGCCATTATCCCTAGCCACCACTGAACCGTTTATATCTAGCCCAGAACTTGTTCAAGATACATCTATTCCAACACCTCCAATCTCACCAATACAAGCAATTGTACAAGAAACATCACTACCGACACCTTCAACATCACCAATCCATGAACCTATTCAAGAAACAATTATCCCAACACCACCAACATCACCAATACAGGAGCCAGTTCAAGTAACATCTACAACAATCACCCAAGACATACAAGCCCAATCTGAAACATATAAAGTGCCATAACCTGAAACTTCCTTAAATCAACCTGAATCTGAGCCTGAAGTTAGACCTACCCAAGAAACACCCTCATTTAGCCCTACATACATTACTGAAGACATTCTATCAGAAAATGCAGAATTAGAATTTGAAAAATATTATGCTTAAAGAGAAAAATGCCTTTCTGGAGAAGAAGAACAAGGCCTTAGGTGAAGCTCTGCTGCAAGCCTTGAACATAATTCAAACCCTGGAGCAGTTTAAGGTTGAGAAGACCTCAGATGCACCAAAACAGGGGAAGATTAATGTGTAAAGCCCCGATCCCGGTGCCCTACATATGGCATTTGATTTACTAATAAATACATTCTAAAATCAGAGTTAATTAAAACTTTCGTGGAATACTTAAAACTTCAATCATTACATCACCAAAACATAGTTTTTTTTTCTTAAACATACAAGTTTTCTTTTCATAAGCATTAATATAAAACAATAATGACACTTCATAGTAGATGCCATCCTCTTCCGCTCATGCCATGTGCCTCACTTCAAGCCAACTGCTTCAACCTATTTGTCTGCGTGCATACTAAAAGTCAACTATGTTGAGTGAGTTCTAGTTAATCAATTAACATACATTACATTCACATCCGTACTCATACGTGTCCGAAGACACGTATTCGTACCTTACTTTATTACTTCTTTCATACATACTTTACATACATGCATACATACTTACATACTCTCTTTCATAAATTCCTATCGTATATCACAAATTCTTCTTTCTCAACCATCACAGATATTATTACGGTCTGGTCCCTATCATCACAGATATTATTAGGGTCTGGTCCCTGTCATCACATATATTATTAGGGTCTGGTCCCTATCATCACATATATTAATAGGGTCTGGTCCCTAACATCACAGATAGTATGAGGGTCTGATCCCTATCATCACAGATATTATGAGGGTCTGGTCCCTATCATCACAGATATTATTAGGGTCTGGTCCCTTCTTTCCATACCATCATTGAACCATACATCCATATGTACTTCGCTAACCTGTTACATATTCATATATCATTCGTATATCATTCATAGACATTCACGTAACATACACTTACCAATTAAGGTAAGTGTATTCACAAAACACCTAGGATTATGTACACAGCCCTGAAAACATAACAGATAAGGAGGATAGACACTCACCTGCAGTCAGTTTCTCTCAAAGTTAATGGTAATGCCTTTCCTTAGCTGTGCACGGCTAACTGTGTAACAAGTTACGAGTAGTAATTATCTATTACTACTTTTTCATACATCTATGTTAATGAACCCTTCAATTAACGGGGGTCCGGGGCCATCGCCCTGGTAGCGGGTTCTAGGGGCGGCAGCCCCTAGCAGGGTCCAAGAGGCAGAGCCCCTGGCTGGGGTCGAGCTGACAATTCAGCTTGGAAAAATTTTATTTTCATTAATAGGCCTTTATCAAAAATGCATCAGAAAAATGAATCAGAACATTTTACAAAAATTTGAATCGCGTGTAAAACCATTCATGTCGTATGGCGAAACCATTCGCATGACCATTCGCATGAGCCATTCGCATGGCCATTCGCATGAGCCATTCGGATGACCATTCACATGAGCCATTCGCATGGCCATTTTCTTCGCATGCTATGCAATGCGAATTCTAGGAAAGCAATTCGCATCTCATGGTTATGCTAGGCGATCAGAATCTCTTTTTCCTCGATTTTACCATTTTTAAGTCATATTCCTCTGAGGTCCTTCTTTAAGACCCGATTTTATCGTTTTTATGGATTTTGAGCCGTAACAACTTTTTATACCCGTGTTTTTACAATGTCCAAATATCACATTTTCTTCCTATATCGCACTTGTTAAGTTACGACTCACCAAGTTTATATTTTTCTTATATCTTATAGCCCGATGTATTGTTCCATCAGTTTGCATGTCGAAACCGAGCTCATAACTTAATCTTTTTAACCAAAAGTCACATTTCGGTTCGGGTTCGTTTTGGATCAACCCGAGGATTTGGTGGTGTTTCTTGTTGTTTGATGATGTTTAGACACGATATTTACTCTTCCCTTGGCTTGGTTCTGGATCCGGGTGCTCGAGAGAATGTGATTGTGTGTTCTTGAGTGTGCGTTTAGAAAGGAAATGAGAATGGAGAAACTGAGGAGTGTTGGGGAAGTTTGGGGGTTTATATAGGGGGTCCATGGGCCCCATAGCCCATAAGACTCTCCTAGCTATTCCCCGGCCCAAACCAAATCTTAACCCAAACACTAACAAATAATTAATTTGACATAAATTCTTTTATTTATTATTAACAAAAGTAGGATGTTACAAGTCTATTCTCCTTATATGAGGTTTCGTCCCCGAAACCTAACTATCATTTAAACAATTCTGGGTAAAACTTGTGCACCTCTTCTTCAACTTCCCATGTAGCATCCGATGCTTTGCGGTGCTTCCATATCACTTTCACTAGGGGAATAACTTTACGACGAAGCTGTCTTTCCATGCGGTCAACTATCTTAATAGGCTGCTAAACATAATTTAGCTGCTCGTCTACTTCAATGTCTAGAAGATGTACGTGAGATGTATCATCGGCTAGGCACTTTTTCAGATGGGAAACATGGAAGGTAGAGTGGATACCTTCCAGTTCCTCAGGCAGATCTAGCTAGTAAGCTACTTCACCCACCGGGGCTAAGATTATGAACGGTCCAATGTACCTCGGACTCAACTTTCTTCTCTTCTTGAAACGAATAATCCCCTTCCAAGGCGAGACCTTAAACATCACGTGGTCCCTAACATTAAACTCAATCGGCCGTCTTCGTTTATCGGTATATAACTTTTGAAGATCTTGAGAAGCTTTCATTCTGGCCTTAATATGATCAAACCTTGAAGTGGTTTCTTGCACCAATTCTAAACTTCCAATCTCTTTCTGACCAATTTATCCCCAACATACGGGAGTTCTGCAACGTCTTCCATACAACATCTCGAACATCGGCATACAATACTTGAATGGTAGCTGTTGTTGTAGGAGAACTTTGACAAGTGAAGATGATCATCCCAACTTCCTCCAAAGTCTAACACACATGCACGTAGCATATCCTCAAGTATTTGGATAGTCCGCTCAGACTGCCCATCTATTTGAGGATGAGACGCCGTACTGATGTTCAACCTCATTCCCATCGCTTCATGGAACCTCCTCCAAAATCTAGAAGTAAAGCGGGTATCTCGGTCAGACACGATAGGCAGTGGCACCCCATGCTTCACTACAATTTCTTTATTGAACATGTTTGCTAACGTTTATGATGAAATGGCCTCCCATATAGGCAGAAAGTGAGCACTCTTCGTTAGACGGTCCACAATCACCCAGATAGTATCATGATTTCTAGCTGTACGCGGTAGCTTAGTTTTGAAATCCATGGTGATGTGCTTCCATTTCCATTCGGTTATCTCCAATGGTTGCATCTTTCCATACGGTTTCTGGTGCTCGGCCTTAACTTGTAAGCAAGTTAGGCACTTGCCGACATAATCTACCACTTCGTTCTTCATACTCGGCCACCAGTAGTCTTTCTTCAGGTTTTGGTACATCTTGGTGGATCCTGGGTGGATCGATTATCGAGACTGATGGGCCTTGTATAGGAATCGACCTCTAAGATTCCCATGTCGAGGAATCCACATCCAATTGAATCTGGTCTTTACACCATGGGTGTTATCTGTCAACTCATTATGCTACCCAAAAATTCTTTCTTTCTTCATTAACCCTTCATCTGCAAGCACATCAGACTAAACCTTGCTGATCTTTTCAAAGAAATCTGAGTTGATGATTAACTT
Organism: Bidens hawaiensis; assembly: GCF_021521415.1. Lineage (NCBI taxonomy): Eukaryota > Viridiplantae > Streptophyta > Magnoliopsida > Asterales > Asteraceae > Bidens > Bidens hawaiensis. Next base: position 220,500 of record NW_027491074.1, on the reverse strand, counting down.
ATAAGACTTTACTGTCGCGATGACTTCTTCATTCTTCTGGCTTAAGGTGTCAGCAACTACATTAGCTTTTCCCGAATAATACTTGATGTCACAGTCATAGTCTTTGATCAACTCTAGCCATCTTCTCTGCCGCATATTCAACTCTTTCTACTCAAACAAGTACTTCAAACTCTTATTGTCAGTATAAATGGAACACTTAGTACCATACATGTAATGCTTCCAATCTTGAGAGCATGCACAACCGCTGCTATCTCTAAGTCATGCGTTGGGTACGTACTTTCATGAACTTTCAATTGCCTGGAGGCATAAGCTATGACCTTACCACGCTGCATCAACACACAACCTAACCCTTGATACTTACCCTAACTGAATACTACAGCCTTCCGGGTCATGCCAGTCAACGGTGCCGTTATCTTGGAGAAGCCCGGAATGAACCTCCTATAATAGCCAGCCAACCCTAGGAAACTGCGTATCTCAGTAGGGTTTCGTGGAGTCTTCCAATTCTTTATCGCTTCAATCTTAGCTGGGTCCATAGCAATCCCTTCTGGATTAATTATGTGACCTAGGAATTGCACTTCACGCAACCAGAACGCGTATTTCGAGAACTTGGCATACAGTTTCTCGTCCTTCAAGACTTCCAATACTTCTCTCAGATGCCAAGCGTGATCAGACTCGCTCTTTGAATAAACCAATATATCTTCAATGAAAACAATATCTCCTTCAGTGTCTAACATCGACCGACATACTCTATTCATCATATCCATAAATGCTGCAGGAGCATTCGTTAGGCCAAACGCATGACGAGGAACTCATAGTGTCCATACCGCGTCTAAAACGCTGTCTTAGGAATGTCTGCCTCTTTCACCTTTAACTGATGATAGCCCGATCGGAGATCTATTTGCAAGAACCAATTAGCAGCTTGCCACTGGTCAAACAAATCATCATCCGCGGCAACGGATATCTATTCTTCATGGTAAGATAATTCAACTCCATATAGTCGATACACATTCTCATACTCCCATCCTTCTTCATAACGAATAACACCGGTGTGCCCCACGGGGAAACACTTGGCCTTATAAAACCCTTTTCGAGGAGTTCCTGCAACTGGGGCATTAGTTCTTTGATCTCAAACGGCGCCAGGTGGTAAGGTGCTTTCGCGACAGGCTGTGCTCCTGGTATTAACTGTATCTGAAATTCTACCTCACGTTCCGGTGGCAACCCCGAAAGTTCCTCAGGGAACACTTCTGGATAGTCGCACACTACATGAACGTCCATCAATTCTTTTGTCTCAGCCATGGCTTGGATAACATACGCCAGGTAAGCACTGCACCCTCGCCTTAACAAAACTTCGGCTTTCAGCATCGAAATGTTAAGCCCTGAACCATCTTTGTCACCGTAAACCGTTACTGTACTGCCATCCGAAGACTTTAGTCTTATCAATCTATTCTTACACACTATCTGAGCTTCGAATTCAGATAGCCAATCCATCCCCAATACTACATCGAATTATCCTAAGGTCATCACGTACAGGGTAGCATGGAATACGTGTCCTTCCAACTCTATCTTATAACTCTTAACCATTCTCATAATCTTAACTGAGGTCTCACTAGCGGTCTCTACCATGAAAGTTTCAGGCACACGACTACAAATCATATTTGCGGTCTTACAAAATGGGGTGGCTACAAAACTCCTAGTCGCACCTGAGTCAAACAATACGGAAGCCGAAATACGGTTTACTAGAAATGTACTTGTCACGACATCTGGAATTTGTTTGGCTTGCTCTTGTGTCAACATGTAGGCTCTGGTATTTGGCCTAGACTGCTCAGCATCCTTCTTTCCGATTCCCCCAGCTTCACCTTCAGTGCACTCCCTTGCCATATGACCCGTCATTCCACATTTGTAATAGGCGGGTTTTGCGTTACATTCATTAGCGTAGTATCCCACCTTCCCACATTTATAACAAGCATTTGACCCTAGCCTGCATTCCCCTCCGTGGGCCTTTCCGGACTTGTTACACACATCACTACTCTTACTCCACTTGCACTCCCCACCGTGCATTTTCCCACAAGTCTTGCATGGCTTCTTCTCCCACACCTTCTGTTTCTTATCCTTCGAGTTCCACATCTGGGTACTAGGTTGCTTAGCAGGGGCAACCCAGTTCTTTTCTTTCTTTTCTTCCAGCACCACCACCACTTTGTCCACGGCCAGGTCATTGTAAACCATTTCTGAAAGTTCGACAACAGAATCAAAGGTAGCAGGTTTACTGGCCTAAACTAGGGTGCGAACATTTGGTTGAAGTCCCCTCAAGTAGCACTTGATCCTCTTAGCCTCAGTGTTCACTATATCGGGCACAAGTCTTGACATTTGATTGAACTCAGTGGTGTACTCGTGGTGTGTTATCGTTCCCGCCTTCAGATTCGAAAACTTCATCTCCGCCCGTTCCACCTCAGCATCGGCACAAAACCTCTTCATAACCATTTCCTTCAAGTCATCCCATTTCATAACTTTAGTTTCTGTCAGGGTTTTTCTCTGCTCAACCGTCTCCCACCAAAACATAGCTTCATCCTCAAACAACTGGGTAGCAAAACCTACCGCTTGATCGGGACGACATTCACTAATTTAGATAACCTTGTCCATCGCAGTTACACATTGGAGAGTAGCGATTGCATCCCCTGTACCAGACAACTTCGGTGCGTCACAACTCTTGAACGACTTGTAACTGCACCCAACTCGGCTTCTCTTTCCATCGTTGACTTTTGCAGACCGAACTTCACTCGATTTCTCTTTCTCAGTCTCTTCATCTTTCTTACTACTTTCCCATGTCCTCTTAGCAGTTCTTGCACGGCTTTCTTTTGACTTTTCTTGTCGAAGATTCTGCAGCTACTGCCTGGGTAATGGCAAATTGGATAGCAGTGTCGAGCTGATACCCTTCATATCGCACGGTCAAGCTTCTTTCTTCCTCGGACTCGATGATCGGTTCCTCGAAGGGTACTCGGGTACGTGCGCCCACCATGCTCAGCAGTCTTCCTTGTACCAGCCATTCGAATTCTATAGGAAAACAATAACGTCGTCACTTCAGGAACTACTTAGTAAGAGGATCGTAAGGTTAACAGGTAATAACAGTGGCAAGTTGTGACTAGCTGATCACGTTACTCTTCGTGTCCTACACATTTCCCTTTGTGAGTCCACCTGTGCTAGTTTCTACTTAATATAGTTAGTTGATCATACATTTCCATCTTCACACATAAACAAACTTTTCTATATCTAGCAATTAAGTTAGCTTTCTTACTCATTCTTTACTATACACAAGATGATCAATTTCTAAGCTTGCTTGGGAGAAACATGGCAATATCGGACTGGCATGTTCCTTCTTTCTTCTTTAAGTCCCATTCTCTGTTTGTCAGGACCAGGAATCAGGTCCAAACCTTAAAAAGGTTGACAAGAACACACTGACTCAGTTATCCAAAGGCCTGTTGAATATCCCGGCGGAATCAGGATATCCAACGGATGGGAATGAATGTGTGATGTAATAAACACGAAACAATAAAAGATAATCAATATTAACATAACCAAAGACAAAGATTCACTGTATTTAATACATCATTAATGGAACAATGAAAGGAATGTCTAGGGTTTCGTGAATGACGGCGGCGGCGTTACGAGGAAACAAATAGAATATTCGCTATGAATGTTTCTCGTATTCCGTGTGTCACGTCTGCCCTAAAATGGAAACCTAGGACCCTATTTATAGACGCTGACATTCATTCTAGAATTCCTAATCATTACATAGTGAAAGACAAAATAAATACAAGTGTAAAAGTCTTCGAGCAAGGTTTGTCTCTTGCTCGAGCAGACTTAGTATTCACAGTATGCTCGATGAGTGTCTTCGAGGATACTTTACTTAGAATATTTTCCAGTGAAAATATTCTCCTCTAGCAGTCTTCATTCCTCTTGACCAGTCCTTGCTTTGCTCGAACTAATCCATTGAGCAAACTCATTCATCTTGATGTCTTAATCTTGTCTTAAGACTTATTCAGCAATCTTTAGCATGCTCGAATGTAAATCTTGCTCGTGATTGAATCATGCTCGTAGTCCATGCTTGGAGCACATGACATCTTCTTATTGCATCCATGCTCGTCACCCTACGCTCGGACATCCTGTGCTCGTAACACTTGGTTAAAACTTAAATGATCAAGCTGTTTGCTCGATTGGCAATTCATGCCATGCTTGATAGAAGAATACTATTGCTTGTTGAAGTGTAGCTTGCTCGAAGCCTTAACACTTAGAGAAATCAACCATAAATGGTTCTGAAGACCTTGCTCGAAGTAGTAAAACCATGCTTGATAGTCTAGGCTTGCTCGACGTCCATATTTAGCCATTTTCTGAGGAGCTTGAGAAGAATCCAATCTTCCTTATCAAAAATCTGACCCAACAATCCCCCTAGATTGGAACAAGCTCAGATGCACCAAAACACGTATGCATAGAGTTACACATGTATCAAATATCAATAATAAATCATTTAAGAACATGTCATTTCATTACAAATACGAATTCTGCCTCTTGGGCATTACAAGTCAAATTTTTACATATCAAAATAAAACAAAACAAACAAAGATAAACAAAAAAATCTTCCATGAGCTCCATTCTGTTATCTCCTATCCTGGCTTCTTTCCAATGCTTTCATCTTCTTCATCCTGACCAGAGAAGCCCTTTGTTTAAACATGTCCAGTTCAACTCCATCTTCTGAATCTATTGGAAATTCAGCCTTAGTTATGTCATTTTAGGTCTTGGACATGTATGAGTGGTAAATCATCATCATACATAACTACAGTGATGGTTCCACCTGAAATATTTCTAAGTGACATTGATCCATCTTCTCTGTTGTAAGTGATGTGAGCAATTCTTCCATTTTGTTGAACCACAGAGTTCGGCTCCATCATCTCTTGTCTCAAAGCTAAACACTCTCTTAGAGTCTTCCTTTTGCCTTATGAGCTTCTAGCTTGAGCTTTTCTTTTCTTCGTTTCAAAGAGAGAGAGAGTTCCAATGTATGTACTTCATTGATTTTCTTGTTTCTTCTATCCCTCTCAGCTTGACTATGTATCTCTCTTCTCCTTTAATTTAGAAATGGGAAGCCCATTTCTGACTGTTCTTTAGTGAATTTAGAGAGATCATTTCGTTGTTGCCCGGCCAGTTGACTTCTAATCTGGTTGTCATGTAAGTCTAGTGTGGCCATCTTCTTCAGCTGTTCCTTCAAAAAGTTTCTCAAGTCATCTATGAAAATTATGAGAGTTTCTTCTTTATCTTCCGTGACCACCCTCAAGGTCTTTGATATTTTATTGAAGTAGAGATGTGTAGCCAGATTTAAATTTCGTGTTGGTTCTAGCCTCACTATCTCTGACCTTGGGGTTCGGCTTGAGCTTCCTTGTATATTTATCTTTGTCTGATTTAGCCCAGCCTCTTCATACCATTGTCTTATTATATCATCAGTTTGTACTACCAATCTTGACATTTTGGCCCCCCTTTTGTGCAAGGCACTCATCATTTCAAACCTTACTAACTCTTCCATTCTTCTCTTGTCTTCCTTCAATTTTCACTCAATCTCCACGTAGAATCTTTGTTCTCTGTGGTAAATGTCCAGGAGTTGGGCATGAGGCATTTTGTCAAATTCCTCTTCAGACATGCCCTTATCCATTACTATCTCCTTCAGTGTCTCTACCATTAGTGGGTCTTCAAACCACTTCTTCACTTCTTCTTCATTCTTTCTCGCTTCCTCTCTCTCATTCTCCAATCTAAGTCTTAGCTTCTTTTCTCTGATAATTTCTTCAGATGATTTCTTGTCTTTATAGGAGTCTTTTACCAATTTTATTTTTCAGTCCAAGTCTTCAAATGACAGATCAATCAACTGATTGTATTGTAACCATGTAATTGGAGCAATTTGATGTCTTTATGTTTTGCCCTAAGAACTTCATAAGCAACTTCATCTCTTACTTCATCTTGTTCTATCTTCTTTAATTTCTTAGCTTCTGCCTTCTCCTTTTCTTTCTTTTTACTCAAATCTTCAACATATTTGGCTACATCATCAACTAAGGCATTTTTGTATATTTTATCGAATGCTCCAAAAGATTGCAGATTCAAAAATGCAGTTTTGTGTCTAGCTTTTAATTAGAAACTTCTCTAGGATTCTCTGCTTCTCCATCCCTCAGCTTCTTCCCAGATACTTTTCTTTCACATTCTCTCAATGTATTTGATGTCATAATCCAGGCTTAGAAAGTAGGCTCTATCCACATTTTCCCTATCATCATTTTTCAGACCTCCTTCTTCTTCTTCATTATCAACATTGACTGGTTCATCAAGATTATGAAAAGCACCAATCCATTTGATCGTCAACATTCACTAGCTGAGGCTCTTCATCATCTGCAATTTTAGCAAACTTCCCTTCTTTCCTCTATTACACCTTTACTTTCACTGATTTTTGTCTCTTTGGTTTTGGTGTCACAAGTTCAGATGTTTCCTTTCTCTTCAAAGGTTCTCTTTCTTCAGCTTCAGGTTCTGTTGGCTCAGTGATAATCGGTTCTTCATTCACAGTCCTCTGCACTTCATCGCCAACAGTCTCTGTAATTATAGGTTCATCAGTTTGGGTTACAGGTTCTTCATCAATGATTTCTTAAACTATTGGTTCTGTTACATGAGCATCTTCATTTTCTTCAATGACTTCATGTATGATTGGCTCGGTTATTTCAACAGCCTCTTCAACTCTTGGCTCAGACTGCATATTGCTGCTGAGATTTATAAAGTCTTTTTGAGCCTTTTTGGCAGCAGATACAATCTCAGGATGATGTCTGTCTGGCTCATTTAGAACATCAACAAGAGTTCTCATTATCACTAGCTACACCACGGTACTTGCGGATACTTCAATTGTCTCATCATGTTCTTGATTTACTGGACCTAAACCTAGCTGTTGATCTTTATGAGTTTCAACTTTTGGAGTTGTAGGCTCAGGTTCAGTTTGTACAGGCTCTGTTAACACTGGCTCAGATTGTATGGACCTTTCAGGATCAGAAAATACGGGATCCGTTTATGTGGGCTCTTGATCATCAACCATTTGTTTTGAATTCAAAGCTTCTAATGTAGCCTTAATGGCATCATCTACCTCTTTTCTCATTCTTTCATCCTTTGCTTCTTTATCCTTCATTTTAATGAATGCTTCAAGCACTTCTTGAGGAATTTCCTCCTCATCTTCTTGCTCCTTGTTTATTGAATCCAATCTTCATTCATCAGTCTTATGACTGTTTTGACAGATTCCACCTCTGCAATATCAGATCCATGACATTATCCTTTTCTATAATTTCATCACCAGATTTGTCTTTATGGGGTTGGTATTGGATGAAGGTCTTCTTCAGATAGAGCCACCCCTTTGGCTTTGATTTGTCGTTAGGCAATCTGTTCAGGGGTCTCTTCTTCTACTTCTGTCTCCTTCACTCCTGACTCCCCCTTAGCTTGAACATCTCTTTCAGTTACTTCAGGATTTATCATTTCAGTGACATTGGATGGGTTCCAACAACCTCATTCTCATCTTCCTCTTCTGAACTGGCATATATGTTTACAATCAGTTTTAGGCCTTCATTTTCCTCTTGATTTCCGCCCTGTTTTGGTTCATCTAAGGTCTTCTCAATCTCAGAGTGCCCCTCTAGGGTTTGAATTTTCAGCAAAGCCTCTTGCAGTGTAGCCTCCAATGCCTTGTTTCTTGTCTCTAAGACCGCATTTTTATTCTTTAAAGTCACATTCTCAAACTCCAGTTCAGCATTCTCCTTGATAAGATCATAAATGTTAGGGCTAGATGGTGGAGTTTCTTGGGTTAGCTTAAATGCAGGTTCAGAGAAAGGTTCAGATTCTGAGGTTTCTTGAGATGGTAGTTGGTATGGCTCAGTTTCGGTGAGAATAGGTTGGGTTGATTGAGCTACATCAGTGGTAATAGGTTGGTCTTTTATTGGGGAGGATGGCGGGGTTGCAATATGTGTATCTTGAACAGTTCGGGCATGTGGGGAAACAAGTGGTGTGGATATAATTGGTTCATGTAAAGGAGATGTAGGTGGTGAGGGAATATGTGTATCATGAGGCTGTTCAGAGTCTGATAGAGCAGGTTCTGTAGTAGCAGGAGAGGAAGGAACATCTTCATCAATATCATCAACCTTTATAGAGTTAGTTTCATCATGGTATTCTTCAGGAGATGGTGAGTCTAGTGGAGTAATTTTTTGCAGAGTGTCAGCAGCAGTTGTTATTACAGTGGCTATGAATTCATCATCATCATCCATGTGCTCAGTAGCCCTATTGCTAGGACCAACAATTGGTTCATCAACGTGGTCAGTAACTTCAACCTCTGGTCCTTGATTGTCTTCTTGTTTCAAACACGGTTATTTCATCTTCAACAGCAGCACTAACATGACCAGTCACTGCAACTTCTCCACCCACAATCTCTGCATCTTCCACCTCTAGAGCAATTTGATCAACAAAAGGCTCATTATCAATAGCATTACCATGATCAACATTACCCTCATCAATATTATCATCACCATCTGGACCATTGTTCCCTCTATTATTCTGATCATCATCATTAACTTCACTATCATCATCTTGATTATCACTGTTTCCTGGGGTTCTAGGTACATCAATAACACCTAAGGCTGGAACAAGCAGCCATGGGAGAACAGCCCAATCAGCATTCTCTTCAAATTTGTTATTCGCATCTTTCATTCGTTGACAGATGTTGGGGTCCTGTAGTCTCAGAACTTCCCCTATACGTTGAAGGTCTGGCAATGACCTGTTTATCAATATCTGCAGGAACCGAGGATACATTAGAAACCTCTGATTTACATTCTTCTCAGCGTTTGATACCAAACCGTTGAAAATGAGTCTTGATACATTGAATTGCTACTGGTAAAGGATAGCAACTGTTAGGGTATCCAGTTCTTTTCTCAAAAGAGTCCAAGTCCCTCTCCTTGGAGATAAGGACTAGATGACGTGATGGATTAGAAATCTGTATATCAGTGGGAAGCTACCCTTTTGAAACTGTCCCTCTTTCACATCTCCTTGGTAACCCATAGTTTCTTGAAAGACTTTCAATAATCTTGGGGCTGAGTATGACGGTTGTTCTTCAAAATTATCATTAAGACTCAGTGCTACTTGAATGGTAGCTTCAGTAACTTCTATATCATGATTTAGGACAGAGGCCTCAATCCTCTTCCCATTAATATCATTCACATAAGTAGCTGAGCCCTAAAAATATGCAATGTGGTTCCTGTAAATCGTAGGGCTTTCAGTAAGGGCCACTCTCAGGTTGGAATTCCTTAGATAAGTAATCATTAGTTCTAACTCTCTGTGATCATCGTCTAGCTCTAACTGAGCACACATGTTGTGCCTCTTTTCAAATTTTAAGGCTGTCAGTTCTGCAAAATAAAACAATAATCAGTACACAAGGTTGTAGAAATAATATGCGAGGATAGTTAGATGATAGTAGCTACTCCAATGACCTGTTCCGTAGTAATATGCGTACCTGCAAACACAGGTAAACAATTAGTAAGCAATTTCAATTAGAATCCCTAATTTCAAAACCGGTGTGACGATTATCGAATCACGATGTCTTACCGAAGTCGAAACAGAGTTAATGGCTGTTTTTGAAGTATAATCGAGCAAATAATGGAGTACTTGATTAATAAGGGAAAGGACGAGCAAGAGGGGTGTGCGTCTAGGTTTAAGAGAAAGAAGAAGAAATATGTGAAAAAGTTTTTAAGTCTCCCTTTTAAACCTAATGTTTGGGTATACTGTACCTTCTTTTTTCATCTATTGCAGACAGTTGTCATTTAATTCAAATTTAATGTACCTCCCCTACTCGAGCATACAGCCAAAATAACAGTTGGCTCCCACTGTACTCGAGTGCATAGTACAATCCTTGCTCGACGTACTTGTGTGATTTTAATGCTCGAGCACTAGTATACTCGCGATAGTCTGCTCGAATAAACTTGTGCTCAATGCCTTAACCAAAAGTTAATGTTAATTCAATTTACATGCTCGAGTATTGAGTCACACTCGAGAGGTAGTGTGCTCGAAAGTACTTAGCAAAATTTACTCAGTCATATATTCCTGAGATACACCTGTAACTTAATCTTACTTGACTAGGAGTCATGCTCGACATCACTTATGATCCATCACGACACAACCAATGCCCGGTATGCAACTCCTCTTAGTAGTGTTGTAACCTTTGCTCGAAAGATTTAGATTACATTTACGTTTGTGCTCGAAGTACAGTCATGCTTGAAAGCCTTTGCAAAATCTATCCTTTCAATGTTTGTACTCGAACAGTCAAGCCTAAGAGTCTAGCACTTGATTTTGATCGAACCACTTAACAAATTTATCCTTCAAGTTCCTAAGCTTGAACTCTCATACCTAAGTATCTAGCACACAGCTATGCTCGAATCACGTAGCATTTCACTTTCAATCCCTTGTGCTCGAATACTTAGATCTAAACAATCAATTATGCAGTCATGCTCGAAACACATAACATTACTTTTCATTTCATAGCAGGTGCTCGAAAGTAAGATGCACGATCGAAACACTTAACAAAAATGTTCAGTTCATAACATATGCTCGAAAGTAACATGCATGCTTACTTAGATGCAACTAAGAGTTCATTTAGCATACTCGAAGCAATTTAGTCACACAAACAAGCAAGTTTCTTTGCTCGAATCACTTAAAGCTTTTCATATTGAGTTAGAAAATCAGCAGATCATATATGTCTAACAATCTAGACATGTTCACACATAAACTTCATCAAAGGTGATCATTCAAGCATGTTGCTGACTTTAGCAACTTTAGTTTATGGTGATTCAAGAGACAAAATTTCAGTTGAAAATAGAAATATTTTCATAGAAAAATCTCAATATGTTTAAGGCAAGGTCACACCACTTCATGGTCAGTGTTATTATGACTTAAGCCAGGTTGACAGCAGGTAAACTTAGCATAATAGTCATTTCTTTCTGTGATACATGTTAATGTTCAATTAAAGCATAAGTTAGGAATGGTTATAACTTTATTTTCAGGTTGCTTCTAATCTCTTCTCAAAGCTTATTTAGCTTTCTCCAAATCACCCCAATTTGACTTCAACCCCTTGATTCCTTGGTCAATTTTTTTTTAGTATAATGAGAAGTTTATTTACATAAGTAAGTGTTTATATATATATATATTATATATATCTATATATATGTTTGTATTTGTATTCAGATAAAAGGCTATAAGGTTGAACGTTGTACTTACATGCCATTCTGACTTACAAACCTTACATTCAGGATGTTTGGGACTTCTTTGAGTGCCCCACCCCTGTAGTTCCCTTGGTGCCCCTTAAGTCATGATATCATATAACTTATTCTTTGTATACTATTTTTGAGCTTTATATTTTTCAACGACTTTCTTTTTCTTTCTTTTCTTAAGATAAGTTTGCAATATAGCAATATTTTATAGCTGCTCAAATACTTTGTAAAGTTTTTGATTGACCAAAATAAAAACAGGCTCGTGTATGATTGGATAATAACCTTTCTGCCTATCATTCGGAGAGATATGCTAGAGAGAATACCTTATTTTCTAATGGTTAACCACATCAGACTTAGCAGGATTTAGGTTTATATCACATATGACAACCACAAACTATGGAAAGCTACCATACAATGTCAATGACTGTACTTATAGCCTTTTAAACGCATAATCCATGGGTTAGTTATCCTAAACAGTTTTCAATCATTTCCCAAAGGTTGGATACTATTTCTATCCAAAAAATGTTTAGCTTATTCAAAGCTTATAACTGAATAATCTTATCATATCTTAGATGAGTCTCCTCGTGCTCTCGAAGCTTCTCCTGCGTCTCCTTGTGTCGGGAATCCTCACGCGTCATAAGCTGCGATAACATCTGCGTCTGTTGCGCCATTATCTCCTCCAAATGGGCTTCATCTCCCCACTGCTCGCTCCCTCACCGGCATCCTGAAATAAACTCTGGCGTTGCTGAAACCCGGGCTGGTTGCCGCTCCTCCAGTTGGAGTTCTGATTGCCTTTCCATCCCGAATTATAAGAATTGAAAGAATTTGGGTTTCGGTTTTGATTTCCTATGAAGTCTACAGCCTCCTCCTGTGAACTGACTGGGCACTGAACGGTATTGTGCCCTCCTCTGCATATCTCACACAACTTGCTCTTCGTCTGCATATCCTTCACCATCTTCGCCAACGCCTCGACCTGTGCCGTCAGTGCGGTGGTGGTGTCCACCGAATGCATGCCTCGTGAGATGGAATCGACGGTCTTACCTCCTCTGGCGGGTGGTCTCTGGTATCCACTCATAGCTAGCCCATTGAATAAAGCGATACACTCATCAGGGTCCTTAGTCGTCAACAGATTTCATCCCGCCGCCGTGTCGAGCATACTCTACGTCGCGTACGTCACTCCATTATAAAATTTCTCGACGACCGCCCAATCTTGTAAGCCGTGGTTCGGGCACAACGCTAATAGATTCTTGAATCGCTCCCAGGTCTCGTAAAAACTCTCGGTGTCCTCCATCTGAAAAGAATGTATCTAGTTACGCAAACGAGTGGCCATAGCCGGAGAATCGTATTTTTCAAGAAATTGGGTCTGCATGGCAGCCCAAGTAGCTATAGAGCCCTGTGGGAGGGACTCGAGCCACAGACTCGCTTGATCAGCGAGAGAAAACGGAAAGACGCGGAGCTTAACGACGTCTTCGGAAACGCCCGCAAGATGGAAAGTGTCGCAGATACGCACGATGCGGGTAAGATGAGAGTGCGGGTTCTCATGAAGCAACCCGTGAAACTGAGTAGAATGAGCAATGTTATTTAGAATGTTCGACGGGATCTGCCAGTTCGTAGCAACTCCAATGGCGGGTGGTGCGATGCTGGATCTCGCGCCAGCATTGGCCAGTCGGGCCCGGTCCGCAACTGTCCTCCTCGGTGGAATGTCGCCCATGATCCTATCCCTATCGTCGGGGTCAACGGATGAAGAAGTGGACGAGGGTGAAATGGGACGATGTCTCTCACGAAACTCTCTCTGGCTCGGGGAATACCTCAGTGTCGGGTGGTCCACGAGATCGAGTCTGTCGCATAAAAACTATAATTAGAAATAAGATTATCTAAACTATTCTAATAAATAAGTAAAATAAAACAAAAATAATTACAATTAGCACAAAAGTTAAAACACCTAAAACCGTGTCCCCGGCAACGGTGCCAAAAAATTGATGTGTGTCTAATAACCCTATAATAATGACCCTCACAACTAAGCTTTAATATTAAAATGAAAATCCTAAAACCACACACAACCGGCAAGTGTACCGATCGCAAGTAGTATAGACCTAGGAAGTCCGAGTATCGAACACATGGACACGTAAGACGCTAACGATTACTAACCTTAGACAAGACCTACCTTAGAATAATATTTAATTGATTTTTGATTTCTTTTAACTTAACTGAACTAACCTAAAAGACTGACAAAACTTACCAAAAATAGAAAACTTAACGGAAAACTAACTGTGTTAACTTAAGATGGAGAAAAACGTCTACCTATGGCTGAATCAAATTGTAGGCCTAACAAGCTAATGGATTGAATGACTTCAAGACACCGGTTCCTAAAGATGACACGACTAAGGATCGCTCGGGCTCACTGGATCACCTCTCGGTCTCACTCAACAAGCCTAAACTACTCAAAATCGGCTAAAACGACCAAACCGGGAAACAATTGCTAACGTGTTCTAATGATGGATCACCTCTCAGTCTCACCAAAACTCGACCCTAATGGCAATGAATACTACACAACCAAGGATAGAGGAACAATTCAACTTAAACTAAAATAGATCAACTACTCGCTCAAAACACCTAAACCTGACAAGAAACAAACTCGCTCTCGTGCAATCCTTATTCTAGCATTCGAAGGCAATGACACAACCCTAACTTCTTATCACCTCGCGGTCTCTAAGAAGGTGCTTAACCGCTGTACTTTAACCAAATAATCATGCAACAAAACCCTACGGTTGTTCCTACCGCAAACAAACCCTAAACACCAAGTCTTGAATCAAACAATGCACCGATCAATCAATACAAAACTAATCAATCAACACACGGGGTTTATGCAATGAATCACCAAAATTTCCAGCCCTTAAACACAACCTATATCATGTCTAAATCAAACTTTACAATAACAATTCAAGTCTATCAATCAAACAATCCATAAAACCTAACAATAATCATCATTCCTAGGTAGAACTAACAAGATTAGCCTAACATATTATTTGGACAGCAGCATATACTCAATAAAAACACCATAAAACTCATACCAATCATCTCAAAAATCATTCAACAATCAATCCTACTCATAAACACTTCAATCTTTCAATCAATCGCAAAACTAGTAATCAATTGAACAAGTATAAAAAGATGATGAACAATGTTATGAAAAGAAAGGATATGGATGAATTCCGGGCTGTTCTTGGCTGCTACAACTGATGAGAAACGTCCCCGATGCTTGGTTCTTGTGTCTTCTTCCTTCCCTAGCCGTCACACGATCCAACTCTAAGCCAAAAAAACATTTTCTTCTTCCTCCCTTGCTGCCCAGTTCCGATCGGCCAGCTGCTGTACCTCTAGGTTTTTTTTTTATTTTTTATCTTATGATATAATGTAAGATTTGGGCCTTCATGATGCATACGGGCCGGGCCTTGAGTTGTTTACTTGAAAACGTATGCGTAAAAGGCTCGTAAACCACTCCAAAAGCTCGATTTCTTTCTTTCACCCAAAACCTACAACATGAATAAAATTATGTAAAAGCTATCTAAAACGAGTTAAAACATATAAAATATAATATAATATGTTGATAAAACGTGCGGAAAATATGTGTGTTTTACAACACATCAAGAGGCACTAAAAGAACTACAAGAGTGGGGCATTCAAATAAGTCCTAAACACTCTGAATGAAAGGCATGTAAGTCCGGATAGCCTGTAAGTCCAATGTTCAACCTTATGGTCTGATATCTATGTATGTTATAATTAAATAAACTGCTCAGACAAATACAAATTATTTTTGACCAGCGCATCAGGGGGTTGAAGTCAATTCAGGGTGATTTGGAGAAAGCTAAATACGCTTTGAGAAGAGATAAGGAGCAACTAAGGTCTAAAATGTGACCATTCTTACTCAAGCAACAAATTGAATCTTAAGTATATCACAAAAATTCATAAGAATCATGCTAAGAGCATGCACCTAATGTCAGCCTGACTTAACTTATAATACGGCTGAAAATGAAGTGGTGTGACAGATATTGGACAATCTGATCCCATGTTGAGATCTTTCCAATGAATTGACATAACTTTTTGAACTGGATGTTGATCTCTTGTTCACCTCAAACCCAAGCTTGAGCAAACGGAATTGTAATCTTAATTATTGCGAAGTTTGAGTGTGATTTTTGTCTTAACTTCTAGGCAAATGATTTTGACTTCACCATTGTTATCTGTGTTTGTTCTCAGCATTTTCGAGTATGATCTAGGAATTAGACTGTACTTCGAGCTTACTTTTGATGTGTTGTTATCTTTGATCTTCGAGCACGAAGATATACTTTGTTATTTTACTAAGTATCTTCGAGCATGATTGCTTGTGTAAGTATGAGTTCAAGTCTACGAGCACGAGAACTGAATGATAGGAAACATCTAAGTGTTTCGAGCAAGGTCTGTGCCAGCTATCTTAGTGAGATGGTTGAGTTAGAATTTCGAGAAGGGAAAGATGATTCTATTGCTAAGAAATTTTCGAGCACACTAGGGTACCGGTTTCTGTGCTCGAATGCGGGATTAGGAAAGATTTAGTTAAGGTTTTCGAGCACTGTACTTCGAGCACACAGAAATGCATCTCGAGCATAGGGAATTGATGATATATTTTTATGTATACTCGAGCAAGCATTCTACCATGTCTTTGTGTACAGGGGGAGCAAGTTTTTATTTTGGCTGTATACTTGAGCAAGGGTGGTACATGTAAATTTGAAATTAAATGACAACTGTCGTGTGGTAGACGACAAACCAAGGTACTGAACCACCAAATCGTTAGGTATAAAAAGGAGACTTAGAAAGTTTTTCACACATCTTTCTCTAATTAACCCTAGATGAAAACCCTCTTACTCGTGCTATCTTCCCCTTGCTCGCTGTTCTATTACTTGTTAATTTCTCTTCGATTATAGCCATTAGCTCTGTTTTGATTTCGGTAAGACATCGCAGGTAGATAATCGTCGCACCGATTTTGAAATTAGGGTTTCCAGTTGACCAAATTGACTAACTGTTTACTTGTTTTGCAGGTACACATATTACTAAGGAACAAGTTAATTGGGGACGCCATTAATCATCAATCTATTCTCCTATATTAGTTCTGCAACTTTGTGTACTGACAAACCTTCTTGTTTTTGCAGAACTGATGGCTTTCAAATTCGAAAAACGGCATAATATGTGTGCTCGATTGGAAATAGACGATGACAACCATGAGTTGGAGCCAATGATAAACTTTTTGAGAAACTCCAATTTGAGGGTGGCTTTAACTACCGACCCCACAATATACAGAAATCATATTTCAGATTTTTGGGGGTCCGCAACACATGTCAATGACGTCAATGGGGAAAGAATTGAGGCGTCGATTCTAAATCATGACATTGATATAACTGAAGCGTCAATCAGAGCTGCTCTGGAATTTACTAACAATCTTGAGGATCAGCCGTCTTACTCTGTCCCAAGGTTACTGAGAGTTTTTCAAGAGACTATGGGATATCAGGGAGGAGTAAAGGAGGGACAGTTTCAAAAGGGGAGTTTTCCGTTAATCTACAGATTTTTAATTCATCACGTTATTCAGTCTCTATCTCCACGACGAGGGACCTGGACTTTGTTGAGCAGAGAGCTTGGGACTCTCATTGTCGCCATCCTTTATCAACAACCCTTCAACATTTCACGACTTATTTTTCAAGGGATGATCTCCAATGCAGAGAAGAATGTTACTCAACGATTTCTGATGTATCCAAGGTTTCTTCAAATATTAATAAACAGAGCCTTACCAGACATTCAAAGACCAGGGCAGATTTTGAAGTTGCAAGACTCAAACATATGCAAACGTATGAAGGATGCTCAGAGTAACTTCATTGAGAATGATGACTGGGATATACTCCCATTGTTATTCGTACCTGCACTGGTTGCCATTGACGTACCGAGGACTCCTGGCAACAGTGATGAGGAAGTTGATGATGGTGATGATATTGATGATGATGATGATGATGATGGTGCCGATGGAGGAGATGCGATGGTTATTGATAATGCTGCTGATGCATAGGTGGTAGTTGACGAGACTGTGTAAGGAATTGGTCAAGAAGCTCATGAGCCAACTGATAATGCTGATATTCGTTCTTCACCCGTCTCAACTAAGCCAGCTGAACAAGACATACCTATCCATCCTCAACCTACTACAGAACCAACTGAACCTACTCTCCCAACCCAAATCCCAGAATAATACACAGTTCCATCCCCTGAAACTGAAGATACTAAACCATTCTCTGAACCAGCTCCAAAACCTACTACTGAAACCCCACCATCAAGTCCAAATCTTTATGATATTGTATGTGAAAATGCCAAACTAGAGTTTGAGAATATCATGCTGAGAGAGAAGAATGCCATTTTGGCTGCGAAGAACTCGGCTCTGGAAGCTGCATTAAAGGAGGCTTTATTGAAAATTCAAACTCTTGAGGGGCAGTCTGAGGTTGAGAAAACCTTAGATGCACCAAAACAGGGGGAGAATCTTGATGTTGAAGAGGAGGTTGGACCATCTGATGCACTAACATGATCAATTAGATCTATGATGATGAGTCAGAAGTTGAGGTGGAGAAAAATGGAGAAGATGAAACTGAAAAAGGAAATTTAAAGAGGAAAGAAAAGGGCAAGGGGGTTGCACTTACAGACGATGACTTACACCCCCTGCCTCAACACATAACTCAGTCTGATGACATTTTGTTTAAAGAAAATGTAGTTGATCAAGACGTGGCTGAGGCTGAATCCGTGAAAACAGCTATAGAGTTGATGAATGAAGAGTTGGAAGCTCTGGAAAGAGAAAAGTTGAATCAAGAGGAGGAGGAAATTCCTCAGGAGGTCATAGAAGCCTTGATTAAAATGAAAGATAAAGAGGAGGATGATGAGAGGAGATTAAGAGAAGCTAATAAAGCAATCAAGGCTACAATTGATGCCTTGAAAGAAAATTTGAATGTTGATCAACAAGAACCTGAACAAGAAAAGGCTACAGAGCCTTTGATCACTGAGCCTGAGATAAATGAGCCAGAAATTAGTTTGGGACCAGTTAGTCAAGAAAAGGATGAAACAATCGAAGTCTCAGCAAGCACAATGGTTAAACTGATTATAATGAAGGATCTTACACTGACTCTGAATAATCCAGAGAGACATCACCCATAGATTGTGATGGCAGCAAGAAAGGCTTAACGAGACTTTATAAATATGAGCAAAGGAGAATCAAAATCTGAAGAACATGTTGAACCAAGTGAACCCATCATTCAAGAGGTCACTGAATAAACTCATAGAAATGAAGATGTTATTGAAGAATCTGAGTCTGTGGATGAGAAGATAATTATTGAAGAACCAGAAACAGAAGTGGAGCAGCCCGATACATCCACTCCAACTCAATCAAGTTTAAAAAGGAAAGACACAAGTGATATTGAGACACCAAAATCCAAAAGACAAAAATCTATGAAGAAAATGGTGTATAAGATGAGGAGAGACAAGCTAGAAGAAAGAAGAAGAGCTCAATCAAAACAAAATGATGAACCAATGATTGAGGCTCTTCATAACCTTGAAGAAGTGGTGAATTTGGATGGTGAAAGTGAAGATGAAGAAGAATTGAAGGAAGCTGAAAAGATAAATGAAGATGTTGAATATTTGATCAGTTTGGGTTATGATCCTCTGTATGTTCAAAGACTATCAGAAGAGGATGTGGCAAAAGAAGCTGAGGGTTGGAGATTAAGGAAAGGAAAAAGAGAAGTATTGATAAAGGCTGGTCACAAGCCTGCATTCCTGAACTTACAACCCTTTGACAAGATTGATAGTTTATATAAAAGGGCTCTCATGGAGGATCTAACTGAGTATGTGAGAAAGGTGTCTAAGAGAAAGGAAGAGAAAGAAAAGGTATTTACAGAATCTGAAAGCAGCAAGAGAAGAATAGAGAAGAAGGCAAAGGATGAAACAGAGTATGAATCCTTGAAAGCAAAACATAAGGATATCAAATTCCTTCAGATGTATGGCTACAGCTGCAACTTCTTGATAAATCTCTCTCCTGAAGAACTGAAAAGAAGAATTCAACAAATTCAAGACTCTCACAAAGATCAAGAAAGTCGAGAAAAGTTTGAAAGAGAGCAGGAGTTAAAAATGAGATTACAGAAGGAAAAAGAGGAAAAAGAAAAGAAAGATCAAGAAGCAAAGAGATGGTTTGAGGACCCTCAAAGGATGGAAATGTTAAAGAAAATTGTGATGGAGAAAGGGATATCAGAAGAACAGTTTCAGAACATGCCTCTTGCTGAGCTAATGGAAATATACCACAGAGAGCAGAGGATGTATCTTGAAACACAGAGGAAAGTGCACGAAGACAGAAGGAGGGCAGAACAAGAAGTTCATGCAGAAATGATGAATGCCCTCCACAAAAAGGGAGTAAAAATGTCAAGACTATTAATGCAAACAAGAGATACAATAAAGAGATGGTATGTTGAAGAGGGTCTTGATAAGATTAAGAAAGTTGAAATTGGGATCTCAAGCAGAACCCAGAGGTCAGAGAGTGTGAGGCCTATGCAGCCAAGAAACTTGAATTTGCCCACACATCTCTATTTTGACATAAGATCGAAGACCTTAAGGGTTGTGACTGAAGATGAAGCAGAACATCTAATCATCTTTAAAGATGATTTGAGAAACTTTACAACATAACAACTGACCAAGATGGTTGAGCTGACTTTATATGACAATCAAGTAAGGAGTCAACCATCTGGTCAACTGAGGAATGATCTTTCAAAGTTTTTAAAGGAACAAGCAGAAAAGGGATTCCCATTTCTGCAGCAGAAGAAGAGAGAGATCAGAGCCAAGCAGAAAAGGAGAAGAGGAGGAAGAGAATCAGTGAAGTTCACATATCTGAGCTTTCCCTCTCTGAATCAAAGAAACAAAGAACTCTAGCAAGCAGCTCTCATCAGAAAAGGAAGACCTTAAAAGAGTGCTTGGCTACGAGAGAAGTGATGAAGGAACCCAACTCAAGAGTGTAACAATTTGGAAGAATCACATATATAACGTACAATCAAAATGATGATTCGACCACTTTGAGAAATGAGTCAGGGATACCTATTGCAGTCATAAGGGAGGATGGAGATCTGCATTATATGAATCCACAAGACATACAAGATTTAATTAGTGCAAGATTTCCAAGTGATGCCTCTGACTCCTCAGAACTTGACATGCTGAAGCAAAGAGCTGCATATGTGAAGAAACTAAAAGAAAGAGTTGAAGCCAAGAACAGAGGAAGAAGATAACATAATGGAGCTAATGAATAATTGATTTTTATTTCTGTTTATCTTTGTATTTTGTTTGAGTTGTAAAAATTTAGTTTGTAATGCCCATGTGGCAGAATTCCAATTATGTAATGAAATGACATGTTATTAAATGATTTATCTAGAAATCTAATACATGTGTAACTCTATGCAGGTTTGTTTTGGTGCATCTGAGCTTGTTCTAATCTAGGGGGGATTGTTGGGTCGGATTTTTGATAAGGAAGATTGGAATCTTCTCAACCTCCTCAGAAAACGGTTAAGTATGGAATACGAGCAAGCCCAGACGATCGAGCATGGTCTTTACTACTTCGAGCAAGGTTCTGAACCTTAAATGGATGATTCTTCTAAGTGTTGAAGGCTTCGAGCAAGCTACACTTCAACGAGCAAGAGTATTCTTCAATCGAGCATGGATTGCCAATCGAGCAAACAGCTTGATCATACATGTTCCAGCCAAGTGTTACGAGCACAGGATGATCGAGCACATGGGGACGAGCATGGATGCAATAAGAGGATGTCACGTGAATCTAAGCAAAGACTTTGAGCACAGTTCAGTTACCGAGCAAGATTTACATCCGAGCATGCTAAAGATTGCTGAGCTGAAGACATCAAGAAGAATGAGCTTGCTCGATGGACTAGTTCGAGCAAAGCATGGACAAGTCTAGAGGAATGAAGCTTACTTGAAGGGAATATGTATTCTTCATAAGAGAATATATTATAAGTAAAGTTTGCTCGAAGACACTCATCGAGCACACCTAGTATAAGAAGTTTGCTCGAGCAAGGTATGTACCTTGCTCGAGGACGGAAACACTTGTATTAGATTTATCTTTCATTATATAATGACTAGGACTTATAGAAGGAAATCAGAGTATATAAATAGAGGTCCTAGGGTACAGATTTCGAGAGGGAATTGGCAGGCACTCACTGATTACGGAAAACGGCCGCCGTCACACAAAACCCTAGACATTCCATTTACTGTACCTTTGACGTATCATTAAATATAGTGAATATTTGTCTCTGAATAAGCCTTTACTAATTATCATTTACTGTTTTGTGTTTGATATCTGTTCACAATTCCTCGTTCTCAATCATTGAATATCCTGATTCCGCCGGGATATTCAATCGGTCTTTTGAGTATTTGAGTCGGTGCGTTCTTGTCAAACCTTTGCTAAGGTTTCACCCGGCATCAAACTTCTTGGAAGAGCTTTCCAGGGGTTGAATTCTAGACCAAATTGAAACCGTTTCTTCTTTTCTTGATTTAGTACTTCTGGGTTCAGAATTCATAACTTGTTTTGATTTTTCTCTCCCTTGCAGTTTCGCTGTGGCTGCAAAGACCTTGGCCGCGGACATGATCCCGTCCCAGTCTGAGGCATACCATCTCTCCCAGTCAAGCAGCGGACCATCTCAGGGCTTTTTGCGTTCACCCTGAATGCCCCTCAGAGCATGTTCTCGCTGATTCCACCAATATTCAAGCCCTCGTTATTAAATCTGGTGATGAAACTTTCCAATGACTAGTTGTCTCGTTGAATAACGCTCAAAATTTCAGAGGGATCCCGCGTGTGCTTGCGCTGCTGACTGAAATGTTGGGAGAATTTTGCAACCAAATCATCCTAGCTCTTAATCTGACCGTCAGGAAGTTTTTCAAACCATTCTCTTTCTGCCCCTGTTAGCGTTAACGCAAACATGTGACACCAATAAGGAAGCATCCATCCGCTTACCCCTCCATCTGAGGTGAAATTTTGCAAATGATCACTCGGGTCTGTCATTTCATTGTACTTTCCCAAGTTGCTTGGAATTTTGATATTCGTTGGGAAAGGAGATAGAGTTATTCGTGTAATAAACTTTGACTTTTCTGCAAACGCGGCAGGTCGGTATGGTTTGGTAAAATCTTCTTCTGCATCATTGTGGTATTCAGTGTGATTTACCAATTATCACAAACGACTGGTGTCTTCCCTGCCATACTCTCTACTATCTTCACTAGCATAACCGTCTTCCTGATAGGTGACTTCTCTCGCCCTTCGTGAACCGTGACTGTGATCATGTGGGGTCCTGTGAGACGGGACCCGATGATTTTGGAAATTCTTCCCCTGGCTTTTTGTAAGTGAACGACCGATTGACTGAGACACATTATCTTCCAGATCTTGAGTTCGTCGAATAGCCGGTGGCTGTGATGAAGGTGGTGAATCATACGTCAGTGTCCGGGCTTGAAACTGGTTAGCCTTCATCCGTCGTTCATACTCCTCTTTCAGCCTTATTTGTTCCTGTTGGTACCACTCGTCCGGGGTAAGAATAGCTTTTCTAGATCGGGGTTGGTGACGAACTCTTGTTTCGTCACCGTCAAATCTAGGAAAATCTCCGGTTCTGTCTTCTAGAACCGGGGTATGAGTAGTACGGCGAGGCTCAATGTCATGATATCTCAGGAGCTCTCCAGCCCTGTCTTCCAAGGCCGAAGTTCTAATGTCCCGACGAGGTGCCATTTCCTCCATCCTCAGGAACTCTCCGGTCCTGTCTTCCAGGACGGGAGGTGGGTTGCTCCGCCGAGGTGCTACCGACGTTTGTCCTTCGAGCGCGGACTCGTCCCAGACATCCGGACACCAGACTTTTGCACGAGCACTTGTAGGTGGTTGTTGGCTCTGAATCACTTTCAAATCATGAAAACTTCGAACAAATCGACCGTATTTCTAGCTAAAAATGGGTGACGCCAATGAAGAAACACGAGTCCAAACTAGATAGTCCGAACTCAAGTTTACCCCAGGTGTGAGTCTACTAAATGATAATGACGTCAGATCCAAGCTGCCTGCCTGCAAAACGGATCACCTTGAGTCTCGTTACGGGAACGACAAGATGGGGCGTCTTCTCGTAACCACCCTCCGGCGTGAGAATAAGTACCGTTCTGATTGGAATAATCAAAGGGAGTACAATTGTATCGCGTAAGGCTTGAGAGTGTGTAAGTGAATGAATACCTGTAAGCGGTGTACTTGGTATTTATAGCCGAAGGTGGGGGAAGATGATTGGTGGAGTTGTCACTATCGAAATATTCCTTTTTCAACTGAATGGAAACGTGTCGAGCCACTATTGGATGTGACAGTCTAGATCCGTCCATTATCTGTGCACGTCATGGGACATCCATTACATGTCCAGGTGTCATCTTTCCATTGGTCGATGTCGCTATCAGGTGGTTATGGTGGAATCTTCTAGAAATGGTTTGTTACAACTGCTCTTCCATATCGCGTGGGATCACGTGTGTGGTGAATCCCTTGCGTTTCTTGTGGGTTCTTCCTGCGAATGTTCATTGGTAATCTACGGACTATGATGGGTACCCGCGAAGCAAGTTTTCGGAACCATGGATCACTTAGTTTGTCTTGTGTTAACTACAAGTGTTTGTCCATGTGTTCTTCTCGTGGATGTTTATTGACGATCTGCGGGCTAAGTGGCAATCGAAGAATTGGATTATGGACCTGCGGGTGGCTTTTACTACCCTACCTCTATAAACATGTTAAAGATGCCAAGATGGATGTATTAAAACTTTTAGTTATTAATTAGTGTGACCAATGCAAGAGTAAAATCAAATGATGCGCAATAATCATCTTTGCTTCCTTGAGCACAAACACATAAAAGACCTCTACCAAGCCATGTTATTGGTTTTGCCACACCCTCGGTTGTAATTAGATATATGTAACACATATACGAATTACTAAGTTCTTATATTTTAATAATTTTACATGTTTAGAAATATGAGACGGTTAAAAACCTAACTGTTGAAAACAACATGGATATACACCAAAAATGAGAGCTAAATGCCAACTTTATTTAATCAAACATTGTGTCAATCACGGTTTACAACCAACTTTAAAAGTCCAAGTATCTACAAGCCAAAAGCAACAACAAACTAACAATCATAATTGTATTGTCAAAGTTCAGTTAACTATAACATTCTATCTCATTACAGTGATATACTTTCCTAATTAAGTCCTCTAGTTTAATCATATTGTTATATTTACAAACTATTATTAGGTGTATATAAACTGCGAGTTAATAAACTAATAGCAGATTAAAGACACATACACGAATATAAAATAGACGCTCTAATACTAAAATAGCATTATGACATTTGAAGACACAAAATTATATGATAAAAGAGCTGCTTTGATGAACAACACCAACATCATTGCAAAATCAAAGTCATCCAGGTTTCACAACAATATGTCATATTTTATAGCAAATTCAATTCCAATACACAGCTTGTGAACAAACTCATTCGCTAATGAACTAAAACAACCATCACAAATATGCCTCCTCTATATTATAATTTCTTTTCAAGAACAATGAACAACAGAAACCCAAACCCTAATTGAAGTCCTTATTTTTTATTCCCAATATTCCAGAAACATTTATGATCGATTAGACCTGCATACTCTTGTTTTTCAAACAAAATCCAAAAAATCAATTTTCTCGATAAACTTGAAGGTAAAAATATTTAGTTGTCTTATAGCTTCCAGCAACTGTTGACTTTAGATTCATATAGGATTGTCCCTTTCTTAGATAATCCAAGTGTTATTTTTCTAGTATTATCATAATCCATGCATTTGAATATCTTTTTAAGTCACATGATTTCTTCCTCATAAACACATCCTGCAATCATCTGCCCATTTCAATAATAATATTGAAATCGGATTGTATGATTCCTCAAGTTTAATTAAGAAGAGATTAAGCATGATGAGAAGTCTCACTATATATCCAAAAATTCACACTAACTAATTATAATCAAAGTTGAATCACCCCTCGCAAACTCCATTAGAACCCTTGGCAGGTTCGATTCAAAGTCTAGTAAATACAATCAGTTCGGACAACACCAAGGCAAGTATCCTGTAATAAAAAAATGAAATCAGGGTTTCCGGTTACCAACATGGGTTAGTGTTGTTAGAAATTGAATCAAAGAGAAATAATAACTTACAATGGTGTTTAAATGGCGGCACATGCATCAAAAGATCGAAAACTCTTTGAGGCATTTCATCAAACACGTATACTGCATTTAGCAAGTTCAACATTTTTGTTTCTTCACCTTGATGGAAATTTAAAATAATTAAGTATCGTATTTACCATTTACAGCACACAAAAATAGCTCATAATGTAAATCAAAATCAACTTACCTAGAGAGTAAGAAAAATGGGGTATTTGAGGGAGGCGGTGGTTAGGGTTCCCCCATAATAGTAACAGCGGTGATTTACCGGCGACTAATCCATGTTAGTGGTTGATTCTGTTAACTGGTAGTCGATTAGCTGTTGACTAATCTATGGTTAGGGTTTAAAATCAAATAGTATTGCAGAAACAAACAAACAAACCCCAAATAGTATTGCAAAACAAACAAACAAATCAGGGCAAGATATGTAGTATTTTAGAGGTTTCGCATACATATATATATATAGGGTTTGGATCAAATATAAATGAAATTAACGTGCTAAACATGAGAATCAAGTAGAGTAATTATATATACAAGTAGAGTAATTATGTAATTACATCATAGAGTAATTACGTAATTACTCTATGGTGTAATTACATAATTATTCTACTTGTATATATAATTACTCTACTTGATTCTCATGTTTAGCACGTTAATTTCATTTGTACGTTAACCCTCCCCTATATATATGTGTGTGTGTGTGTGTGTAGGAGAAGGTTTAAGAGAGAAACGAGATTACTGTGAGAAATGAATATGGACCACTAGTTTTATTTTATGTTTTAAACGCATAAAAGATAAATAAGAAAAGTATTAATGCATGCTCTCTCTTCAATTAATATAACTAATAAATATAATAGTTATCTATTCAATTAATAAACTAATCAAATTATTATAATTGGAAAATAATAAGAATTCATTTATTTTTATAACTTATTTTTACTCTCTTGAATTTTTATCCTACACAAGTACAATTTATTCAAACATTAAAATTTCTTTCTATCCAAAACTAATTTCTTCCAACTCAATATATTAATATCCATCAACACGTAATTACATTGTGATGAATAGTACAAAAAAATTATCTTACATGTGTTTGATTAAATATCAACAAAAATGTACACAACCTACATAAAAACATATAACCTACACTTGTTCTAATAATAAGAAACATATAACCTGCACACGAAAAAGATATAATTGACACACAAAATTAAGCATCAATAAACTACACACGCACATGAAAACGTATAACCTACACTCAAAAATTTTATCCTATACAAGTACAATTTATTCATATATTAAATTTTTTTCTATCTAAAACCAATTTCTTCCAACCCAATATATCAATATCAATCAACACGTAGGTACATTGTGGTGAATAATACAAAAAAACTATCTTACATATGTTAGCATCAAATGTCAATAAAAAATATACAACCCAAACAAAAACATATAACATACACTTGTTCTAAGAATAAGAAAACATATTACATACACATGAAAAACATATAACCTATACACGTATAGGATATGTGTATCCATAATTAGAGAGTGATTTATTATGGTTATATTACTGGTATTAATTGAAGAGAGCGAATGCATTTATTGTTGCATTTACATTTTTTTCATTTATTTTTAAACATTTAAAACCTAAAATAAAAATAGTGGTCCATATTCATTTCTCATATTTCTCACAGTAATTTCATTTCTCTCATAAACTTAAACCTATGTGTGTGTCTATATATATGTATATGTATATATATGTATAGATAAAGGATAAAATACTGTTGGGTTTTAACAAGATTATCAAAGTCATAAAATCCCAATTTTATAAAAAAACGCAGCGGAAATTAGTTTTAAATCATGTTAATTTCATATGTATAAAACCTATTTCACACATGCAAAACCCAAGCCCGGATCCAAATACGAAATGCATACCATCAAACACATGCATGTTACTATAAGTTCATGCATGTTAAAGCCACCTTTCAAATCCAAGGAAGAGGAAGGAGATGATGATGAAGAAGGCAAGAACTTGAATATGAAGCTCCTCAAGCTAGCATACCCCAAGCTTTCCAACAAACACCACTTCTAGCTAGGATTTTGGTAACACTTGACAACACTCCTTGGTCCCTTGCTCTTGGCCGTCCAAAGAGAGGAAGAGGGGAAGAGAGAGTAGAGGATTTTTCCTCTAGTGTACTTGAGTTGTTGTTGTGTGTTATTATATGTTATGAGAGAAGAAACAAAGAAAGAAACATAATAAACCTTTCAAATATGGCACCACCCTATAGCACCAATAGGAACCATTGCATGTCTCCACTAAGGGAGAAATAATAATAAAATAACCCAACAAGAGGGGGGGGGGGGCGGCCCCTTCCTACCTTGTTATTATTATTATTATCATTTTGTTTATAACTATCAATTTATATGTTTATATAAATTATGTTATAAAACTTATAGGTGACATGCTTGGTAACCATTATTTACATGTTGTAACTTAACCATCTTAAGTAACATTATGGAATGTTATCTCTCAAAATATAAATCATACATATGATTTATTTATTACACAAGTACTTTGTATTTAGAAACCCCTTTCTAAATAACTTAAGTGTTAATATTATTTGTAATGATCATATCATATATAAACAAATATTATTGGTGTTTATCTAGCTTGTTATTGGGTATGACCCGACTTGGATCATAACATACTAGCCACATCAATTATAATATGTGTTTTGGGCATACCGAGTCCAACAAAAACAATAATCCTTTATCGTACATTACGTACGCGACACTTCTAACCGTTGATTCCCAAAATCAGAATTACACTAATCTGTTCGTTCCTCTTCCTCAATCCGTCTCCACCACCCCTCACCGAAATCAGCACACCTGCTTCACCTTTGATCGCCAGCGCCATCAACACTCTTCGTCACCATCATCGCCGTCGACAACGAACTTATCGGAAAAACCATGGTTGTAAAATTCGTTAGGCGGTCCTAGGCGGTCGACTGGGAAGTCGCGACTACTCGGGAATAGTCGGGGATTACTCGGAAAATACCTACGGAGTACTCAGCCGAGGCGGGGAGTACTCGATCTAGGCGGGGAGTATTCAGGGAGTACTCGGCCGCCTACTCGGGAGTTTTACAACATTGGGAAAAACGCAAAACTCGTCACAGGTTTGTTTAGTTGAATTGAAATTGAAATGAAGCCAATTGATCAATTTGAAGCTTCAATCGATCAATTTTGAGTTCTGGATGATGGGTTTTTAACATTGAACGTTTAATATTTGAACGTATTAGCTATACGTATTATCTGAATGTTTAAATTTTTTCTTGAACATTTAAATATTTGAATGTATTAGCTGAACGTTTAAGTTTTACCTGAACTTTTAAAGGTTTTGAACGTATTAGCTGAACATATTAGCCGAATGTATGTCGCGTACGTAATGTATGTTAAGCAATTATTGTATGTTAACGTTCCCCTGTATGTATATATATGTATATTATAGATGAGTTTCTAGCCCGCGTGTTACGAGGCTTATTTTGATTAATGCAAAGTTGATTTTATATACTGTCTAAATCGATACTAAAACATATATAGCTGAGTGAGATTGTGGACTTAAATGTTGTATATTACGAAAAAGAACAAATAAATAATAATATAACCAATTCACATTCAATTTTTATAAGAAAATATCTCTTTAAACACAACATTAGTTGTCTTATTAGTTTGTTTACCATCTTTGTCTAGAATAAGAATCTTCAAACCTTCTTGGCTTGTAACTCTTGATAGCGCAACATATAGTTGTCCATGAGAGAACACATCATTCTTTAGATATAAACCAACTCTACTTAATGACTATCCTTGGCTTTTGTTTACATTCATAGCAAAGTAAAATGATAAAGGATATTGTCGTCTTTTAAATTTGAATGCTATGCTCTTGTCAGAAGGTGTTAAAGCGATTCTAGGAATAGATATACTTTCACCATTATTAGCTCCTGAAAAAATTTTGACTTCTATTACACAGGCACCCAATGAAACAACCTAAAGCCTAGTGCCATTACACAGGTTTTGTTATTATGTCAAAAAACTCTTTTTGTTTAGAGGTAATTGTTCCAAAAAGCTTCTAGAATTCATTTCTTTATTGTAAGACTGTTCATCCAGAATTAATATGTTACTGACAATAGATACGTTTTCTTCATCAGAAAAAGGCATCGTTTAATTCATTACTTAGAATTAACTGTTATTGTTTATCATAGAATTTTCTAGATTTCAATCAAAGTAAAGTTCTTAATTTGATCTTCAGTCAGGTTTAATTCTATAAAATATTTAAGCAATTATAATATTTTATATTTTACTAAATGTTTATATTTAACAATATACTAAAGAAAGATATACCTGGACATTAAAAGTTTGTGTTGCTTATGGATGATGTCTTCTGAGAGGAGTTTCCATATACTGTTTCATACATGTTCGGGTCTTGAGAGTCTATCGGTGGTCAACATTAATAAACAATG
Source organism: Bidens hawaiensis (assembly GCF_021521415.1). Lineage (NCBI taxonomy): Eukaryota > Viridiplantae > Streptophyta > Magnoliopsida > Asterales > Asteraceae > Bidens > Bidens hawaiensis. The sequence goes on along the minus strand of NW_027491074.1, from coordinate 190,388 downwards.
ATCTTGGATAGTCACTTGAGCCTGAAAAGCTTGCCTTTTCAATTCCTTCGATATATTGACGAGCGACCCGTAGGGAAGCAACTAAGCGAATAAAAAGATAGAAATATATTTACGGGATTCAGTTAATTCCATGGAATTATTTGACTACGGTTGCTCGTGTGTTTGCAGGTTTGAGGAGCTAGAGAATGTCGTTACGAGAACACGGGCGAAAACGGTGAAGAAAATGGAGATGGAACGAGAAAGATATGAAGAAAACAAGAAGTGGAAGCGAGCTCCACCGTGGCCCATGGTCTAGATCATGGACCACGGTCCAACTGGAACAAAAGCTCCAGAGTACACCGTACCGTGGAGGGTTATAGGCACCGTCGAGGGGACCGTAGCCCACGGTCCGGCCGTAACTACCAGATTAGTGCTTGTTTAATAGACCGTTTTGGCTGGTCTTTTGGTCATCTTTTCATCAAGAAACACTTGGGGACGAGTTCTGGAGTCCAAGACATTGTTTTTGGGGTTTGTAATCATTGGATTATGTTTTTGATTGTCATAAACAAGAGAATTGAAGTGAGATTCATCAAACCATGAGTGACTAATTCCCTTGGTGATCATCTTAGATGTAAGGTTTAATTGATACACTTGATATGCTTTGATTTCTATAATAATAACTTTGCAATTTTTGTCTAGTTATTATGGTGTTTGATTAATTGATTGTAATTTGTTTCTTGTATTTGATCATAACCTAAACCATACGTTCTTGGTGTCAATGGCAATCGAGTTATCATGGGAAGAATTAGGATTGAATATTAGTTAACTGATTATCGGGTAACAACCTTGCATTTTATTAATCCAAGTACTTAGTTCCCTTTTATCACAAATAAGTAATCAAACATGAACTATGTCTATGTGGTTCTTTCTAGTAAGCATGAACATTAGTGTTGATTTAAACCTGAAATCTAAGATAATCGCTTTCGTGTAATCAGTTTACAAATCTCAATAGTTGTTTTGCAAGTGTCTTATTTTATTTTAGTTAATCTAAAAACCAAACAATTAAATCTGAATTTACTTTTATACAATTTTATTTTAATTTTATTTTCTGTTATAGCTACTGGTAAACACACATTCCACAAACTCTCTGTGTTCGATACCCACTTACCTATAAGGCCCCGAACCCCGGGAACCCCATAGTTGGTATTCATACAAAACACTTATTAAAATAATTAAACTTGAAAACGGTTTCTTCCATTAAAACGAACATATCAGAGTGTCAATTTAGCAAAAAACATGAAAAATGAAACAAGATCCCGAAACCCTGGAATTTTGCCCAAAACCAAATTAAATATAACTTGTATAAGTCCTTTGAAATAAAATGTTCATAAACAATTCTTCATTCCAATATGCCCTTCACCGTCCAAGTAACTCCGTGCACGTCCAAGCGATAAGGCATCCTCATCCTAACCAGAAACTCACACTAACATGCACACAAAGTCAGCTTGAGCTGAGTGAGTTCAAGTTTTAAATAAATATTATCAGTAATGGAAATTAGATAATCATACCAAAATTTTTAAAGTAAACAAAATAAAAGAGTACATTCATTTAGTCCTCATTACCGAAGACTAGACATTCTCATACATATGTAAACATCCTTTAAATACATCCATATATGTATAACAACATATATATATATATATAACATTCACGTATAACATTCAGGGTCGAGCAAACGTACAACCCAAACACGTAACATTCAGCGCATGCAAACATAAAGTAGGCATGCACAACATTCAGTAGTCGAAACGACCACAACATTCGCCAAATAGAGGCTAAACAATAATTTATATATATGTATATATTTTAACATTCCAAGGCCAACCCAATTCTAGCAGCCTATATAAAATCGTTTAAAACATTTCATCCAGTAGGAAATCACTTAGGTGTGCATGCTAGCCCAAAAGTTAAAAGAGTAAAAAGGTGTAGGCTCCTGGACGGATCGTACACGGAATGTCGCTATCTGCGCAGGTGCGGAATCCCTGCGTAGGTAGATACGAGTGCAGAAAATGTATAAATCAAACACACGAGCAATAACCGAAACACGTTATATTGATAACCGAACACGTGACTCTAGGTCACTATTACAGACTGACTTGTAAACACGTAACACTCGAACTGAACCGCTGAAACGAAACCCTAAACAACCACTTAAACTGTTACAGCGAACAGTTTAAATAGACACGACAACTTCTCCTCAGGCGAAGTTGTCTTTAACTTCGCTTGTTCAACAAGTTCGCCTGAGCGAACTTGTTGACAACTTCGCTTGTTACAAAAACATAAACATAATCAAAAACATAATTACATTACAGACACGATTACAAACGTTAGACTATGAACTACTGACACACATGTACCAACAGACTCCCCCTTGGCAGTAGCTTCATATCTTGATCTTCAAATCTTGAGTCTTGTAATCTTGCATCTCTACGCGTGTGCTCCCTCTCTAACACACACCGACACCACCCGTTGATATTTCCTAGCTTGATCCTTCCAAGCAGGAATGTAGAAGATCTTCTTCTCGTTGAGCACCTTCAGATCAGCCTGCGATAGATTAACAAGATGCATCGGGTCGTAAACCCTAAGCACTTCTTGTTCATCCTCATCTTCCATAACCGCCTCCGCTGTCTCACAGTCCACGAACCACCATTTTAGGTCTTTGAGCACGTCCTTGGGCATGAGCTTCATCGGTACTTCTTTAAGGCACCGGATCGGTTTATACTTCATTATCATCCAAGGCTTTCCATCAGCTCTCAGACCTCTATCCTTGTCTTCGACAAGTTTCCCTTTTTGTGGTCTCATCAGCTCAAACTTCTTCTCCTTAATACACTCCTTCCACACGATCTTCCAGATGATTCTAGCCATGTTGTCTTCACTTCGGTTTATCAATCCCAATCTGGCTAAATCTTTTACCTCACATTCAGGCAGTGTGTTTAAAGATCTCAACGTTCTCCTGAAGTACTGAATTCCATCGTATCTTTTGATCACGAAGAGCCGCAGCTGCTCATCATATATCCAGCAGATAATACCTTTCTTTGCTTCTGCGTATCCCTTAATATTGTAACTCGTTTTGAACATTTTAGGGATCGCCGGCTTCTTCATCTTTATGAACCAGTGAGCACAACCTTCCTTCCAATTCGGTTGTTCCTCCCATTCAGTATCTTCCTCAACAGTCTTATCACCCATCTCTGGTCTCTCAACCTCCAGAATCTCGTGTTCCACGGAGTCATCTACAATCTCCCCTTCCTCTATCACGTTTTCAACAGTAATTTGCTCTCCGATCCTCTCGATCTCATCAACCGACAGCACATCTTCTTCCAGCATAAAATCAACATCATCGTCATCTAGCTCTTTTAACGCGTCGATCACATCTTCAACATCAGCATCATCATCAACATCTACCACGTCGTCATCGGCTGCGCTTGTAGACTCCCCCTCAGCTGTGGAAGCCCCTAGAGCCTGAGAGGTTCTTGGCAGCTCACCACCTGCACCTTCCGGTGCATTGGGATCATCGTCTTGATCTTCTCTCCGTTTTGTCCTTAACTCATCTCCCCTACAAGTCTTCTCCCCCTGAGATGCCAAGAATGACTTGAAGGCATCTATTACTTTCCCGTGTTCAACCAGGAGGGAGGCTTGCAGTCGATTGGATTCCACTAGGCTTTGAATGGTCTTTGTCTGTTCAGCAACAATCCGCTCTAGCGATGCAATCCTTTCGGAGTCAGAAGTAGGCGTTGGAGTCGGCGGGACATCAGCAGCAGAAGTGACCGCAGGTGGTACACTTGGTAACCCTGCAGTAGTAGTGACGGTCGACTCAACAAATCGTGCAACTACCACCGGTGGAGTAAGCGATTGGGGTGGTAGAGACACAACTGCTGGGGCCGACGTCTCGACGGCTGTAACCTGTGCAGCCTTGAAGATTCTCCAGCTCCCGAACCCATACCTGTCCGTTCTCTTCTTGAACGCCTGAGCACTAGTTGAACTGCTTCTTCTTCACCAACTTCCTCATCATCCTCGTCAACAGTTCTCGGCCTCTTTCCAGTAGTTCTCTCCCGAGACACCATCAGTCGTCTCGCTTCAGCAAATGTTTCGTCAAGATCGGAGTCAGCTACCGAAGTAACTGCTCTAGTAACCTCCATTACCTGAGAACCTGAGACATCCATATCAAACAATCCATGGCCGCTAAAAGCAGCATCAAGATCTACTTCTTCAGTAGTAGGCACAGCAGGAGATGCAGCAGCTGGCACAGCAGCAGAGGCAACAGTAGATACAACAGGCGCAGCTGGTACAGCATGGGGTGCTGCCGCCTGATGTGGCTGTGGGTCTCTGAACTCGTCCCCTCCTGCAGGAACATACCCCGGGTTGATAAGATACCCGAACAGTGGAGTATGCCTGGGACGCAGCTCAGGCTTGCTACGTGTGCTCGAAGTCCGACACTGAGCGAAGATACGTTTCGTCACACATTCGACGTATCTTATAGGGCGTCTCTGCGGTAGCGACGGAGCGACATGATTGAGGATCATCTGTAAGAACCGAGGATACATAATAAATCGCTCGCGCGCCACAGCCCTCCTCTGACGATCAATCTCGTAAAATATCAGCTGACTAAATGAATATCGTCGGTTGTAAGACAGGGCAATCATGGCAGACTGCATCGTCGCGCCCATCCCATCAGTTCCTGCCTTCCTCCCAGACATGCATACAATCAAGACATGCATTAGGAAGCGCCACTGATCTAGTAAAAAACCTTTCCTCCTCTGTGTGTCCCCCAACGGACCTGAATAACCCATCCTCAGGTACGCTCCATCACGAAAAGGAGCTACGAACTCCGTTGGGTCATCCCTTGTCTCTTCTCCAAACTGCAAAGCCAACCGTATATCTTCAGAAGAAAACTGTATATTATGACCATTTACGGTTGCTCGCATCACCGGGGGCTCAGGCCTGCAATCATAACATACCGTCTGCCAAAAGTCTTCTATGTTAGGCAGTGAAATGGGCAGGGTATTTGTGATCGCATGAAAGATCCTTGAGCGCTGGAGAAACGTGATTATCTCCCTGTAGTCTTCCACACCTCTTGCGTCTGGATCTAACGTGATGTACTGGTTATGGGCCGGAAAGAACTGTCGTTGATCATCACCGTTGTCACCACCAGCACCGCCAACAGCAGCCATATCTGCACAAAACAAAACAAGTTAGAGAACGGTTAAGCAACTCACAAGTTCGCTTTGTACCACGAGCGAAGTTGTGATTAAACCTTTACAGGCGAACTTAAAGGTGAGGCGAAGTTGGGAACAACTTCGCTTCATCTGTATGTTCGTCTAAAAACTGTTAAGTAAATCGGTATAGGCGAAGTTGATGATAACTTCGCCTTATCACAACATCGCCTCAGGCGAACTTGAGTTCAAGGCGAAGTTACGTATAACTTCGCCACAGGCGAAATTAAGCGTCAGGCGAAGTTGCGGATAACTTCGCCTAAACCCTAACTTCGCCTGAATCTGAAACGGCGACTGTTCAGATTAAAAGTCTCTAGATCCGATGTTTTCGCAACGATTTGACTATCCAGGAGTGAAGAACAACACATAATAATGGTTTTAAGACGAAAAGTTCGTCCATGAACACGTATTACAAGGTTGAAAAATTTGGTTTTGAAGGTCCGACGACCCGAGGTCTCGAACCGGGTAAAAGCTATAAAGAACGAGTATGTTAGTGAAAGATATCGACACCACATACCGTCAATGAATGATAGAAACTGGAATCAAAGATCGAAATCGGAACGGAAACAAGATCGCCGGAAAATATTCTCTGATTATAAGTTCGCCGGAAAAAGTTGAAAATAATGATATTGTTACTGTTTAAAAATCCTTATATAGGGTCAGTGTTGGTCAGGCGAAGTTACGCTTAACTTCGCCTAGGCGAAGTTAAGCACAAGTTCGCCTGATTCAACAACTTCGCCCGTAATTTCAAAAACAACCCTTTAAGTTTGAAGAATCTTGCACTTAACATTAGAAACTTCCAAAAAGAGTTAAACAAAAATGATCATGTCCAAGTAACCAGTTATAAGATAATACAACTACAAAAATAGAAAAACTTATAAAAATTTAACGAAATAAGGGATCAAATTTCAGTCTAGTCAGGGACCACTACGTTTTAGAAAAGATCCTAACAGGAATCATACTAACTACGTGACTATCACTTGGATCCGTGTTTAGCTGTATTATGACATAGAGAAACAGGTTGTAGGCATGTAAATAACTTAAATGGTTTTCATCGTTTCTGTGATACGGATTAAGGTTTAGTTAAACTCAAAATTTAAGTGGGCAACAACTCAGAGATAATGATGCCTTCTATCTATTCTCAAAGCGTATTTGGCTATACCCAAGTCATCCCGAATTGACTTCGACCCATAGTGTCTGATTAACTTGTAGATACTCGTTGTCTGCTTCCCGTTCTCATCTTACTCCAGAATTGAGAAGTCTTGATTGTTACAATGACTCATAACTACTGAAAAATATACTTGTATATATATATATATATATATATATATATATTTTTAACTATACATACTTATAGACTTCAGAGTACTAAACCACTGCAAGTCCCGAATCTGGATCACTGCAGTGTCTTGAAATGCTTTCTTCACGGGAATCAGAACACTCACGGGCTCGTGTATGACTGGGTAGTCGCTTTTCTGCCTATCATTCGGAAAGATATGTATGAAGACATTCAAAACTCATAAGGAGATTCCACGTAAAATCGAGTAGTTTAAGTTAGTATCACATACACTTTTACGCACCATAAAAATTACCATGACATACAGTGACTGTTCTAAAGCCTTTTAAGCTTAATAACTTCACTAGTTAAGCACACACAATCAGTATATATATCATCTTCCAAGGTTGGATCAATTTTCTGTTAAACAAGCAAAGAACTTCTTACGAAGTATTAGACTTGAAAAGTAATTTCATTTCCCTCTAAAATTTTTGATTTCAATCGCCCCGATCACGTCAAAGTCTTCAGGTAAACGGCAATCCTGAAGATCCAATGGATCAACTGGACCGACCACATACAAGTATGTGTCCTTCTTACTAAGAATGACCGACTAATTTTCAGCAACTGAAAGAACACACGTCATAACTGCCCCGGTCACTTTCAGTCTTCTGGTTAATGGCGATCCTCATTCTCTAAGTAGAGACGAGGACCAAAACATATCCGAGGATATGTCCATCAAACTGAGGTAACCGACTAATTTTAAACAATAATGACATTTTTTTATTTATTATTTTTTTATTTTTTATTTTATTTTTTTTTAATTTTTTTTTAAATAAAACACAAAGACATGGTTACTCGGGATTGATCATCCCGTTCAGCTCAATTAGGTTTTGAAATCTGGATTTATCAAATGCTTTTGTAAACAAATCAGCAACATTTTCCAGTGTATCAACCTTTTCGATCTTGATCAGTTTCTTCTCAGCACAATCCCGTATGAAGTGATGACGAATGTCAATATGCTTAGTTTTACTGTGCTTCACGGGATTGTTAATTACTGAGATGGCGGCAGTGTTATCAATTAAAATAGGAGTGAGTAAGAAATTCAGACCATAGTCGCGCAATTGTTGCTGAATCCACAAAACCTGAGAGCAGCAGTTGGATGCTGCCATGTATTCAGCTTCGCATGTTGAAATTGCAACTGATGTCTGTTTCTTGCACTGCCAGGAAACTAATCTTCCTCCAAGAAACTGACAGCCTCCTGTGGTTGACTTCCGACTCTGATTGCATCCTCCATAATCAGAATCTGTATATGCCACCAGTTCAACGTCTCCTCCTTTCGGGTACCACAACCCCAGCTTCGGCTTGCCCTTGAGATACCGTAGTATCCTCTTTGCACCTTTCAAATGAGATTCTTTCGGATTTGCCTGAAAACGTGCACAAAGACAAACAGCAAACATAATATCAGGCCTAGAAGCAGTTAAATACATTAATGAACCTATCATCGCTCGATACAGAGTTGGGTCCACATCTGCGTCACCATCTGATTCAGCGCCCAATTTGTGATTGACGCAGATTGGAGTGTCATATGGAGAACTGTCCTCCATCTTGAATCTCTTCAGCACATCATGAACGTACTTCGTCTGATGAATGAACATCCCGTCCTTCTTCTGATCAACCTGCAATCCTAGAAAGAAAGTTAGTTCACCCATAGCACTCATCTCGAATCGTTTCTTCATGACAGCCTCAAAATCCTGACACATGGATATTCTTGATGCAGCAAAAATGATATCATCCACGTAGACTTGAACCAGCAGGAAGTCACATCCTTCTCTCTTCACAAACAACGTACTGTCGATAAATCCCCTTTCAAAACCGTTTTCCAGCAAGTAGTCTGATAACGTTGAATACCAGGCACGAGGTGCCTGATGTAATCCATATAGCGCCTTGCTCAACTTGTATACGTGATCTAGAAAGTCTGGGTCAGGAAAACCCGGAGGTTGCTCAACATACACAACCTTATCAACTTTCCCATTTAGGAACGCGCTCTTCACATCCAACTGAAATACCTTCATCTTTTTAAATGCAGCAAACGCCAAAAACAATCGAATCGCTTCTAACCGGGCGACAGGAGCGAACACCTCATTGTAATCAATACCCTCTTGCTGATTAAAACCTTTAACAACCAGTCTCGCCTTATTTCTTATGATAATCCCCTTATCATCTCTCTTGCACTTGAACACCCATTTTGTGCCTATAGCATGCACATTCTTTGGTTTTTCAACCAAAGTCCAAACTTCCATCTTTTCGAACTGAGCCAACTCCTCTTGCATGGCTTCGACCCACGAGCTGTCCTTTAAAGCCATTTGATAATTCTTTGGTTCAATCTGGCTTATAAAGCAGGAGTACAAACATTCGTTCAGAATACCCGTTTCCTTAATGCTTGTATAAACACAGGTGTGCTCATTCAAGCTTCTTCTGGTTTGTACACCGGTGGACACATCACCAAGAACATTTTCCAAAGGGTGATCTTTGTGAATTCTCGTGGTCGGAACAGATCCGACATGCAAATTATCTTCCAAATTTGAAGAGATCTCATCAATGGTTGTTTCTTGCTGAGAGTGAAAAGGATTAATAAATTCATCTTCAGTTGAGGCCGCAGGGGTACCGATAGTGTTTGATGTGGAAGGTTGAGATTTCTCAATCAGCTGTCGTTGCAATAGAATCTCTTCCTCATCAAGTATCATCTTCGTCACAGCTCTTTCGTCTTCTTCAGAAATTTCCAAATCAGGTACGTTAAACGACTTAAAAAGCTTAACATAGTCGAAAAGCTCAGCAGGTCCATTGCTTGGTTTTGGCGATTGGTAACTAGTAATGTCGGTGTTACAAACCACCTCCACCTTGCAAGTCGAAGTATTGAAGACCCGTCTGTTGGGAGTCCCAACTACATAACCGACTAAGATTCCTTCATCGGCTACTTCACCAAATTTCGAATTAGTCTTCAAAATCGAACAAGGAGACCCAAACGGTTCAAGACCGCACAAGTTGGGCTTCCTTCCATGCATAAGCTCGTAACAAGTTTTTCCAAGTCTCTTAACGGTTAACACCCTATTCAGAACATAGCAGGCTATAGCAACTGCTTCAGCCCAGAACATCACAGGAAGCTTCGAGTCTGCCAGCATTGTTCTGGCTCCTTCTATTAACGTTCGGTTCTTCCTTTCAGCCACTCCATTCTGTTGCGGAGTATACGGAGCGCTGTATTGATGTTCAATTCCTTTCTGAAGACAGAAGATTTCCATTTCAAAGTTCTTGAACTCTGTCCCATTGTCACTTCTGATGTATTTAACTGATTTACTCATGACGTTCTCAACTTTTGTAATTAGATTCTTCACCATCTGAGACGTCTTATCTTTTGTTTTCAGAAAATATACCCACGAGTATCGCGAGTAGTCATCAGTTATCACCAAGCAGTAAGAAGTACCACCTAGACTTTTTACATTCACTGGACCGAAGAGATCCATATGAAGTAGTTCTAGAGTACCGGCAATAGAATTGACCTTCTTGGTGAGATGGGTTTTCTTGTGTTGTTTTCCCTTCTTGCATGCTATACATTTGTCTTCAAAGTTAAAACTTTTTAAGGGAACGCCCATCACAAGCCCATTCTTGACAATGAAGTTCATCTTCCGAAGATGAATATGTCCCATTCTCCTGTGCCACAATTCTAATTCTGATTCGCTTGCTTTTGTCATTAAACAAGATTCTCCGGTGGCCATTTCAGTAAACCTCATGTCCATCACATATGTATTCGTTTCACGTGGAGCTTTCATAACTATCCATTCGTCTGGTATCTGAAAACCAGGCTTCAATACTATCGCTTCATTCTTCGTGAAATGGACAGTGTAATCTTTATCATAAATCTGAGATACACTCAGCAGATTGTGCTTTAATTCCTCCACAAAATTCACATTCTCAAGTGTCATCCTTCCATTTGACACTGTACCTCTACCAGTAATTCTTCCTCCGCTCTCACCAGCAAAACTAACTCTTGCTCCCTGAACAGGTTTTAAATCTTGCAACAAGTGTTTGTTGCCCGTCATGTGCCGGGAACAGCCGCTATCTACAATCCAAAGACTGTTGGCAGCCCTGTTCAACTGTTCCTGCACAATAAAACAAAGAGTTAGAATCTTGGGACCCAAGACCAATTGGTCTTGGATCGATACGTCCCGTACCCTGGCTTTCTCAAGTTAGCATCAGGATAATTTCTGTAAGTCCTGTTAGGAAATCTCCTTGCAGATTGAGTGTAATGCCTCCCAAACCTATGTGAATTGAAAGTGTTATATCTTGTGGTTTGGTTGAAAAACTGAGGTTTGTTTTTATGAAAACTTGAATTAGTTACATTTTGGCATTTTGCAGAGTTTTCATTTTTAGCAGTAACAAAATGACGCTTATCCTCAGTTTTATTTGGCCTCACACCTCTGAATCTCGGCTTCAGAGGGCAATCTGCAACTAGATGTCCCAATTTGTTACATCTAAAGCAACACCGACTCTCCTTTTTCTTGTCAAATGTTGGTTTGGATGTAGAGGCAGTGTTACCAGCCGTTCGTCTCACATAAGGTGGGACGTACGGATTGAGTGGAGAACTCTTTTTAGAAATTTTATTTTTATCTCCACCGGTGGGTAACCCTACCTTCTCTTTTGTCTGACCAGATTCAGACAACTTATCCGATTCCGATGAGACTGGACTCGAGACAGAAACTTTCACATTTGAAACAGGCGAACTCGTTTCGCCATAGCTAACACTTGGTTCTATATTTGTAACCTTGATGGGAGTTGTCTGAGTAACCTCGAAATCAACAGATTTCTGAACACTCGGATTATAAGTATAGTTGTGGTTAAAGGGTGGTGGAACTTCGTGATAACCGATTCCTCCCCTCTTTGCAGAGGTACCTTGATCACTCACGAGGTGATCAAGGATGGTCGAGGAATTCCTGAACTGCTCAAGTTTGCGGTTCAGTTCCACCACCTTCACCTGGTGGTCAGCAATCTGTTTATCCCGATCAGCAATCAATTTAGTTTTTTCTTCTAAAACTTCATAACTAAGATCAATTATTTCAATTTTCTCAGCAAGTTTAGTTTTTAAACTTTGAATGTCTTTTTCACATGCTTTTATTTTAATTTTATAACTGTTTTCTCTTGCTTTCGTAAAATGGTGATCTTCTTTAATAGTTTTAAAATCAGCATCTAAACGGACGTACTGATCAGTCATTGTTGTTAGTTGCTCAGACAAATTCTCACAATTAGTACAAATATTCTTATTACTTACCTCGGAGCGATTGTCCTTGTCATCTGCCATGAAAGCTGTTTCTTCTTCAGTAGCTTTCTCATTTCCATCAACCTTCTCACATTCTTCAACTTCAGCCTCAGCCATGTTTGCTTGCTCACCAGATTCATTTGAATGCAGGTTCCAGTTGTTCTCACCTGCTTCTCTGGTCAACATGGCATTAATCTCTCTGTTAACTCCAAAGTGTTGTGTAGGCCGACCTTGTCCTCGTTCAACCCTCTCATTTCTACATTCTTTGGCAAAGTGCCCGTATTGTTGACAATTATAGCACCTTACCTTAGATTTGTCGAATCCAGGCCTACCACCAACAAACTTTCTCCCAGTTTTCTTCATAAACCGTTTAACTCGCCTCACAATCATTGCCATTTGCCATTGCAAATCCATCTCCTCCAGATCATCAGCATCGATCTGGTCGTAATCCTCATCCAGAGCAGCAGGGTCCACAATCTTCCCCTGGATGTAGTTTTCGTAGGAAGCAATAAATGATGCATAGACTGCAAACTGATCTTCAGCAGATTTTACACTCATAGGCATCTTGGAATAATTATTGCTTGAGGCATTTGCAGAGAAACCACTTGTGGATGCTTGAGGCTTTGAAGTACTTGATCCTCCAGCAACGAAACAGACATCACCGTTCGAGTTTACAGAAACGTTTCCTTCTTGAGAAGAGTCAGAACCTGACTCCCCTTTTGAGTAATAAGCAGCTGATTCAGGCCTCGAACTTGAGCCTGAGTTAACCTTTGCACCATACATACCAGGGTCTTGTATCTGATCTGTTGGTGTTTCTTTTCGAACCATATTAAGCTCATAAGTTCTGAGCTTGTTTACTGCCGTTTCCAAATCATAATTAGGAAAGTCTCTGTCTTCCCTCATAAGAACGGTGTACATTTCCCACTTCGGTGGGAGAGCATCGAGAAGCTTTTCAACGATCTCTTCTTCTCGGTAAGCAATCGAATAATTGTTAAGCTCTGTCATTAGATGGTAGTATCTGGTGATAATATCATCCAGTGATTCGTTCTTCAAATATTTGAAAACGGAGAATTGGGTCTTTAAAAGTTTGATCTTTGATGCACGGATACCCACGTTCCCCTCGAATCTATTTTCAAGAGCATCCCAAAGCTCTCTCGCAGAAGTGTACTTTCTGAAAGTGTGGAGAACCTCTTGAGGAAGTGCCATAGTTATAGCAGCATGGGCCTTGCTCTCGGCCTCATACATGTTCTTTTCTTCGTCCTCCATTTTGCTATACTTCTTAACCACATCACGACCTTCGTATTGCATAGTTGGAGGGATATATCCATCCTGGATGCACACCCACATTTTTGCATCCTGATATTTAATTTATTGGATGAATCTGTCCTTCCATGCCACGAAGTCAGTTCCTTTCATCAACCTCGGGGCCTTAGTGGCTGACCCCGCTTCTACTTCCATCTTGACCAAATCGGAGATGTTAATTGACGACATCTTTGCGAAAACACGAAAACCCGAAAATTTAAAAAAAATCTTCCAAACAGCACAGTAGGCGAAGTTAAGAATAACTTCGCTGAAAGTTAACTTCGCTGGAAAGTGTAACTTCGCTGGGTCTTAAATTCGCTTGACTGGGCGAAGTTAAAAATAGCTTCGCTTAGAATGAGCGAACTTAGGAGGTAAGCGAACTTGGGAGGTAAGCGAAGTTGAGGATAACTTCGCTGAGGCGAACTTATGAGGTAGGCGAAGTTGTGGTTAACTTCGCTTAATCCTTATATCTTCGCCGAAACCCTACTTCCAGTGACGGCAACTTCGCCTGAAGAACGGTAACTTCGCCCGATGAACAAGGAAACTGTTCAGATCTGATTTCGTCAATCTAGTAGTTTCCGATCGATGTAATGGCTTGAAAATGACTGTCAAACACGAGTATAACACAATCCCAATAAAAACACGTCCCGCGAATAGGTCAAACGAGACATTTTCTACACCCGCGTGAAATCCCGAACCTCACAATCAAGCCGATGGCTCTGATACCAATTGTAGGCTCCTGGACGGATCGTACAAGGAATGTCGCTATCTGCGCAGGTGCGGAATCCCTGCGTAGGTAGATACGAGTGCAGAAAATGTATAAATCAAACACACGAGCAATAACCGAAACACGTTATATTGATAACCGAACACGTGACTCTAGGTCACTATTACAGACTGACTTGTAAACACGTAACACTCGAACTGAACCGCTGAAACGAAACCCTAAACAACCACTTAAACTGTTACAGCGAACAGTTTAAATAGACACGACAACTTCGCCTCAGGCGAAGTTGTCTTTAACTTCGCTTGTTCAACAAGTTCGCCTGAGCGAACTTGTTGACAACTTCGCTTGTTACAAAAACATAAACATAATCAAAAACATAATTACATTACAGACTCGATTACAAACGTTAGACTATGAACTACTAACACACATGTACCAACAGAACTCACCTGAAATCAACCGAACACCTGCAACGAGCTAGGAAATCCCTAAGTGCATAATCACAAGCAAGGGCCTGTAAATTATACACAACGCGTTACTAAACTAGACCGTAAGAACACTCTTGCCTAATGGGCCGTTCAAGCCCAACACTTAGATGAACCTTGACCCGATATACCCCACCAAGTTGATGAACCTTTACTGTAAGAACATTCTTGCCTAATGGGCTTGGTTATACCCCAACACTAAACTAGAGTGTTCTTTTGGTATGACTATCATAATTATTACTACTGATATTATTTACTTAAAACTTGAACTTACTCAGCTCAAGCTGACTTTGTGTGCATGTTAGTGTGAGTTTCAGGTTAGGAGGAGGATGCCTTATCGCTTGGACATGCACGAAGCTACTTGGACAGTGAAGGGCATACTTAAATGGAAGATTTTATTATTGAACATTTTATTTTCAAAAGCTTTATAAAATACATTTAAATTGGTTTGGACATAATTTCCCGGGGTTTTGGAAACTTATTTTATTATCTACGTTTTCCGCTAAATTATACTCTGAATTGGTTATTTTGATGAAATGAATTATTTCAAGTTTAAATATTTTTACAAGTGTTTTGTATGAATACCAATTGTAGGGTTCCTAGGGTTCGGGGCATTACAGGTTTTGATGATGCACACTATTTCATACTGAAGCCTGAGTTTGTGATCCCACTTGAAATGATTATGCTGATGGCACTAAGGAATTGAAACCTCTATGAACTGAGAATGAAGAATGCAATCTCTAGGGTGGTTCATGCTTTGTGTCTAAGGCTACTAAAAATGAAACAAAGATGTGGCACAGAAAGATGTGTCATGTAAATCTCAAAAACATGAACAAACTTGTGAAAGGAGAGCATATATGTGGTCTTCCTATAAAAGAATTCAAGTTGGAAAAGAAATGCTCTTCATGTTTCAAGGGAAAACAACGCAAGTCCTCCCACAAGAGCAAACTGATTAACTCAATTGATGAGGTGCTGGAACTACTTATCATGGATCTATTTGGTCCTGTGAGTGAACCGAGTATTTGTAAGAAGAGATTCTACCTTGTGATTACGGATGACTTCTCAAGATTCACATGGGTATACTTCTTGGGTACCAAGGATGATACTGCTGAATTGATCAAAGGTTATGTGATAAAGATAGAAAATCTACCTGATAAGAAGGTGAAAGTGATTAGAAGTGATAATGGGATAGAGTTTAAGAATGGAATTATGGATGAATTCTGCACTTCTAAAGGAATCTTTAAGCAATACAGTGCACCAAGGACTCCTGAACAAAATGGTGTTGCAGAGAGAAGAAACAGAACACTTATAGAAGCTGCAAAAACCATGATAGTTGATGCATTCTTACCAGTAACATTTTGGGCAGAAGCTATAAACACTACATGCTATGTTTAGGACGGGGTCCTTTTGAACAAAACTCACAACAAGACTCCATATGAGATACTTTTCAAAAGAAAGACTTATATAAAGTTCTTGAAGCTTTTTGGTTATAAATTCTCACAGTTGAACACAAGAGACTACCTGAACTAGTTCCAATCCAAGTCATTGGAATGCTTCTTTGTGTGTTATTCATCATAATCAAAGGCTTACAGAGTTTATGTCAAAGAGCATATGTGTGTCATTGAGTCCTCAGACATTGTCTTCAATGAAAATCACTTTAACAATTTTGATGGACCAAAGTGGCTATTTGATTTGGAGAAATTGATTAAGTCATTCAAAATCTATAGTGAAGATGGATGAAAGCCTATTCAGAACAAGTATTGAAGAAAATGGAAAACAGACATGACTTGATCTGGACAGACTATGGTCAAAGGTTGCTTCTGGTGAAAGAGAATTTGAATTTGTGAGAAATGACAGAAGACCAAATGAAATCGAGTCTCCTGGACCTGAAACAGTAGTTGAAATTTCAAATGATGGTTCAAGTGGAGAGGAAAGTGAACCAGTGCAAAGTCAATCTGAAGAAATAAATCTGAATGAAAATAGGTTCCAATCACTATTTGAATCATTGCAGATAGGAAGAAATGAAGCATCTACATCTGGGCATGCAAACAACCAAACTGCTCAAAATGAAGATGAAACGCAGGTTGATGATCCTGATGTAAACATCTCAAACCTAGATGCTGAAATTGTTGCAGATCAGATCATTCAGACTTCCTCAGTTGAAAGAAACCATCCTGCTGTAAACATCATTGGTGACCTGCATGAAAGAGTGACTAGAAGTTCATCTAAAAGAGCAAAATTTTGTCTTTAGGCTTGCTATCTCTCCCAAATTGAACCAAAGAATATCAATCAAGCTCTAAAGGACAACAGTTGGGTAGAAGCAATGCAAGAAGAGTTAGCTTAATTTTGAGACTTAAAAGTCTAGGACTTAGTGGAAAAGCCCAGAGGAAAGTATGCAATAGGAACCAAATGGGTCTTCAAGAATAAAAAGGATGAAAGAGGAATAGTCTTAAAGAATAAGGTAAGACTAGTGGCTTTAGGATGCTTACAGGATGAAGAGATGGACTTTGGATAAGTCTTTGCCCCAGTTGCAAGATTAGAAGCCATCAGAATCTTCTTAGCCTATGCAGCATCAATGAACATCGAGGTCTATCAATTAGATGTCAAATCTGCTTTCTTAAATGGAAAGATTGATGAAGAAGTCTATGTTTCCAAACTTTGAGGGTCCAAACTTTCCAAACAGGGTGTATAAATTGAGCAAAGCATTGTATGAACTACATCAAGCTCCTAGAGCTTGGTATGATAAGATCTCAAACCACCTGTTGTATAATGGATTCTGTAGGGGTGTAATTGACAACACTCTATTTTACAAGAGAATGAAAACAGATTCGCTGTTGGTACAAGTGTACATGGATGACATCATTTTTGGATCAAGAAATGAACAAATGTGCATGGCTTTTGAAAAAGTCATGAAATCAAAATATAAAATGAGCTCTATGGGAGAGATGAATTTCTTTCTTGTATTGCAAGTGAAGCGGAAGAATGTTGGAATATTCATAAATCAATCCAAGTATGTACAAGAAATTCTGACAAAATTCAAGTGCCAATATTTCAAGACAGTGTCCACTCCAATGGATACACATTAGAAAATGGTACCTGACGAAAAGGGGGAGCCTGTTGATCAGCATGAATATAGAGCCAAGATAGGATCACTGATGTATTTGACATCTTCAAGGCCAGATATCTTGTTTGCAGTATGTGTGTGTGCAAGATTCCAAGCAAACCCTAAGGTCTCCCACATGTTATCAGTGAAGAGGATATTTAGATACCTAAAGGGCAAACCAGTTTTGGGCATCTAGTATCAAAAGAACAACTCCTTTGACTTAATAGCTTTCACTGACAGTGACTATGATTGATGTGCGAAAATATATATAAATAAAATGTGGATCGCAACTAAGCTTTAAAACCAAACAACCTAATCTAGTTCACACAAACGGCAAGTGTACCGGTCACGTGTAGCAAAGAGATAAGGAAGTCCGGATATCGAACTTAAGGACACGTGAGGTGGCTTGGAAAACTAGACCCTAATTAAGTATTGCCTAATAAAAATATTTAACATTATTATTATTATTTTATTTTAATTAATTTAAGCTAATTTAACTAACAAGGAATCCCCAGAAACGGCGCCAAAAACTTGATGTGCGAATATATATATATATATATATATATATATATATATATATATATATATATAATGCGATTCGCAACTAAGCTTTAAAAACCAAACAACCTAACCTAGCTCACACAATCGGCAAGTGCACCGGTCGCGTGTAGCAAAGAGAAAGGAAGTTCGGGTATCGAACTCAAGGGCACGTGAGGTGGCTTGGATACTAAACCCTAACTATGTATTGCCTAATAACAATATTTAATTAATTATCATTATTTTTTATTAATTTTTATTTTAATTAATTTAAACTAGTTTAACCAACTTACTTAACTTAACGAAACTAACGGGAAAACTTAACGAGACTTAACGGCACTAACAGAACTCTCAAATATTATGAAGAGGAACCACCTAGGTAAGGGATCTTAACGACCATCAACAATGCTCGGGTGACAGCGAACACATGAACCGGGTTCTAAAGATGATCTAACTTGACAATGATAAGGGAAAATAGGTCCCCACAGTCAGTTTTACTAAAGACCCCTAAAAATGTCTAGAAAGAAGAATAAAGCACGGTTGATTTTCTAAGTACCCTAATGATTTATTACTTCGGCCGTATCAAAATCACAAATTCCACTAAAACTCGTAATCCAAACAAACTTAGGGAATAAAGGGTAATTCAATATTAAAGATTAAATAACTCGACTTACAAAATAACCTAATCAACGGCTAGAAAAATGAACGAGGTCTCGCAACGGCTAACTAAATCGACTAGACCAAAGAGATAAACCGACTCCTAATGTCTTGGTCCAACTAAAAGGAGATTGATGTGTTGTAAAACACACATATTTTCCGCACCTTTTATCTACGTAATATATTACATTTTATGTGTTTTTACTCGTTTTAGATTGGTTTTACATACATTTATTAATCTTGTAGGTTTTGGGTAAAAGAAAGGAAGAAACCGGGACTTTTAGAGCTTTTTACGAGCCTTTTACGCATACAAGTTCAAGACAAAGCTCAAGGCCCGACCCATATGCATCATGGAGGCCCAAGACCATATTATATTATATTATATTATATAAAAAAAAGAAAACCCTAATGAGCCAAAATAGCTGCTGATCGGAATCAATAGCAGCACAACAGCATCAACAGCAGCACAACAGCATCAACAGCAGCACAACAACAGCTGCTGATCGGAATTTCCAGCAAGAAAAAAGAAAGAAAAAGCTTTTGTGTGCTAGGGTTTTGATCGTGTGACGGCTAGGGAAGGAAGAACAAGCAAGAATCAAGCCTCGGGATCATTCACCACTGTTCTTTACATTCGAGAGCAGCCCCGGAACACCTCATATCCTTACCTCTTTTTCATTGTTCATACACTTTTAGTTTCTTGCTTAATTGTTGAATTGTTTTGCAATTACTTGAGAGATTGAATTGTTTATGATTAGAATTGATTGTTGGACGATTGTTAAGATGGTTGGTATGAGTTTTATGATGATTTTATTGAGTGTTTGCTGCTGTCCAATTAATATGCTTGGCTAATCTTGTTAGTTCTACCTAGGAATGATGATAATTGTTAGGTTTTGATGAGTTTTATGGATTGTTTGATTAATAGACCTTAATTGTTATTGTAAAGTTTGATTTACACATGAAATAGGTTGTGTATAAGTGCTGGAAAAGTTGGTGATTCATTGCATAAACCCCGTGTGTCGGTTGATTAGTTTTGTATTGATTGATCGGTGCATTGTTTGATTCTAGACTTTGTGTTTAAGGTTTGTTTGCGGTAGGTACCACCGTAGGGTTTTGTTGCATGATTAATTGGATTAAGTACAGCGGTTAAACACCTTTCTTGAGACCGAGAGGTGATAGGAAGTTAGGGTTGTCTCATTACCTTTGCATGCTAGAATAAGGATTGCGCGAGAGCGAGTTCGTTTCTTGTCAGGTTTAGGTGTTTGAGCGACTAGTTGATCTATTCTGGTTTAAGTTGAATTGTTCCTCTATCCTTGGTTGTGTAGTATTCATTGCCATTAGGTTCGAGTGTTGGTGAGACCGAGAGGTGATCTAGCATTAGAACACGTTAGCAATTGTTTCCCGGTTTGGTCGTTTTAACCGATTTTGAGTAGTTTAGGCTTGTTGAGTGAGACCGAGAGGTAATCCAGTGAGCCCGAGTGATCCTTAGTCGTGTCATATTTAGGGACCGGTGTCTTGAAGTCATCCAATCCATTAGCTTGTTAGGCCTACAATTTGATTCAGACCTAGGTAGACGTTTTTCTCCATCCGAAGTTAGCTCAGTTAGTTTTCCGTTAAGTTTTCTATTTTAGGTAACTTTTGTCAGTAAGTCTTGTTAGTTCAGTTAAGTAATTAAAAATCAAAAATCAATTAAATATTATTCTAAGGTAGGACTTGTCTAGGGTTAGTGATCGTTGGCGTCTTACGTGTCCACGTGTTCGATACTCGGATTCCTAAGTCTATACTACTTGCGATCGGTACACTTGCCGGTTGTGTGTAGTTTTAGGATTTCCGTTTTAATATTAAAGCATAGTTGTGAGGGTCATATTTATAGGGTTATTAGACACACATCAGAGATAAACTACTGAGATGAACAACTCTAACCAATCAAACCCTATGGTGACGTCTACCATAAACGACCAAAAACACCAAGTAATCAGTCTAGCATGCAATTCTAAACAAAACACGAAACTAATTCATGTAAAGATAAAATCACACGGGGTCTAATTATTAAAATATTAACAAACTCAAAATAATATGAACTTGACAATAGAAAAATAACTGTATGTTCGTTAACCAACCCAAAACAATCGTCAACAAACCAAACCTAGGTATCTCTAATGAGATTAGCTACTCATAATAATAATAAAGAAAACAAAATTATTTGGGTTCATGTCAAGAAATTGAATGAAAGAAAAATAAATGAGTTCAAATCAAGTATATAATAAATCTTTAAACTCAGTTTCCCTCAAAAAACCTACTTGTGAAAAACCTTCTTGCCTCTCTATCCCACATGAACCCCTCTTCGAAATCTCCTTCCACCTCCAATCAGTTCTGCCTCCTTTTTTTTCTTTAGACATTAGGGTAATTACCTTAAGATGGGCCCACTGCCTATTATTATGTGGATCACAAAATTTTGCCTCTATAATCTTTATGAACATTTTAGGATCCATGGGCCACACAAATATTGGCAATTTGTAAAACAAATCCATGAGAAATGAATTCTCATATGTTACGTTGAAATATTAATAATAAATAATTTATTAACTTCCCATACACCATATTCCATTTCTTTATTTTCTATATCAATATTTTTCTTTTTCTCTTTTTATTTTTTGTTTCCATAGCTACTTGGATTTAATTAATTATTAGTTCGTTTTCATTTAAAATCTTTAAAATATGAATATGAACTAATAATAAGTAGAATCCAATAAAAACAACCTTAAAGCTACTCAAAAGTGTAGGAAAAATTTATATAAAAATATGTATATCATATCAATGATGGTTGCAACATGAGTAGGAAGTCAACCTGTGGAGGATGTCAATTTCTAGGGAATAGGCTAGTATCAGGGCAATGCAAGAAACAAACCATAGTGTCAATCTCAACTGCTGAAGCTGAGTACACTGCTGCATCTGCTTGTTTTGCACAGGTTCTTTGGATCCAAAATCAGTTGCTGGATTATGGTATGAATTTCTTACTCACCCTTATTTTCTTAGATAATACTTCTGCAATGTTTACTGTGAAAAATCATATTCATTATTCTAAAACTAAGCACATAGAAATTAGACATCATTTCATTAGGGGAAAAAGGGATGATAGAATGAAAAAGGCAGAGACTACTGACAATTTGGCTGATTTACTCAACAAAACCTTAGATAAAAGCAGATTTCATTTTCTGTTAAAATGCCTAAAATGATTAATGCTGATGAGGTTTATTGATGATGAGTGCTTAAGCGAGATGCTTAATTGACTATCTGAATTTGCTCAAGGTTTTTGAATGCAGGAATGTGTTAAATATGCTTACTGATTATCCTCTAATTTGCATGTTATAAGTGTTTGCTTTATCTGATAGATTGCATGATTGTTCTGAATAATCCGCCTTAAAATTTAGAACTAACTGTATCAAGTGTGTTGAAATGATATATTCTTTTGATAGTTGATTCAAAGTGTTTGTGATTAATGTGTGCTTGACTGAACAAACATTCATTCTAAATGAATGTGTCTGATTGAATGAAAATTATTTGAAATGGTTGAAAAAAAGTTTATGAGTCGAAACAGATCTGTTTAAAGGACAAAGTTGTTTTCAAAATCAGATGCAAAATGAATTTTTAAAGAAAAACGATTTTTGAAACAATTAAATGATTTTTTTAACTTGAGCAAACTGTTTTTGGTGATCTCATGAGAGAAATGATAAGAATATTCAGTTACAAGCTTTATAGAAGCTTAAAAACTTTTTAACTTAGAGATTGTATCCATTCTTTTGGGAAATGATAGAAAACTGTTTAATTACCCTAACACATGGATTATAGGCTTAAAGGACCAAAATTCGGTCATTGATATTGTATGGTAGCTTACCATGGCGAGTAGTTGTCTAAGTGATATAAACATAATGATCTTGCTAAATCTGATGTGGTGAAACATTTGAAGATCAAGGTATGTCTCCTTACACATCTCTCTAAATGATAGGCAGAAAGGTAATTATCCAATCATGCCAAAGCTTGTTGATGTTATGGTAACCCAAAAACTCTTTTATTTAACATGCGAGCGGCTGAATATATATATATATATATATATATTAGCCTAAGTAGCAAAAAAATAAATAAGTAAAAAAATAAAAATTTAATTACAAATGCTTATTGTAAATATTATATTCCTACAAAATAATTAGATTTAAAGGGGCATCATGGGAACTATAGGGGTGGAGCACTCAAATAAGTCCTAAACCTCTGGTATCAACCACATTGTTTATAAAAAAACATTACAAACTAATTTACAATATATTACATTACATTATTCTATCATTATTTTAGAGTCTAGGTGATAGAAACAAAACAAGTTCGTTAAACTATATGATCTTACTACTAACACCCTTGCTTATATTCACATAGCATCAAACACACCTTGGACAAGTAACAGATCACCAAGTTATTCCGCTTTAGGTACACCTGAAAAGCAGTTTAAAACGGGTCAACTACTAGAGTTGGTGAGTTTCACGAGTTTCAAGAAAGCAGTTATGAATATTCACAAGTTAACACTTGTAATTATGATATAAGAATGAATATATGTAAATGATGTAATTATGCTAAGCTACAGTGAAGCCTTGACTGTTTGTGCTGTGTGCATCCATTTCCCTCGCCCGACTCGGTAATAAATTTGCCAAATATTCTCGGAAGGTCGAAAAATTACCAAACTTGAACAGGGACTCAATGAGATGGTCCCTGATGTCCCTGCAAAATTTCAAGACCTAACAATATGCACATCACAACCTTAACCTAAACAGCCCGTAATCGAGTGTTTCGGTATTACCTTAGCGGTTTTGACTCGTTTTCGCCTTTCTAATCAAGGTTTCAAGCTCTTGTGCTTCTATACAAGCTAGATACAAGTCCTATATCACAAACCAAGCAATTTTTCATCAACATAACAACCCTTGACTTAGGGTTTCGGCTAGGGTGTAAAAACGAACTTTTGAACCATAAATATGCCGTTTCAACCCTTTAATCCGTGTTTATGGCAAAAAAAATTATCAAACCAAGTTTCTTACCATTTGTATGATCAAAACATATTTATGGACCATTTTTAGGATTTTTACATGGTTAGGAATGATTTTTGGCAATTAAACCATGTTTATATGTTATTAAACATCATTAAAATTGGTTTTAAAATGATGAGTTTAGAAAACTTACTTAGGGTTTTTGGGGCTGAGCTGAAGAACAGCAGATAACTTGTTAGTTTTCTGGAAATTTCTGATCATAAAGTATCTAGGGTTTATTATATATTAAGTTTGTTATATAAAATTCATAATAAAAAAATATAAAAAATGGCGGCCGGACCCTTCTTTGGCTCCCTTTGGGCCCATTTTGGCCCAACAATCTAATTTTTCAAGTCCAAACACGAAAACCCAATTCTAAATTTACATCGGGTTCGGTTTTTGGCGCGAAAACAAATCGGGTGCAACGAACGGTACGTAAACAAGTGTTTTTCGGTTAGTTTTGTGTAAATTTTTAAAAACATACTATACCTTTCTAAAAATCGAAAATATTTTCATGGATCACTTAAAAAATTTCAAATAAATGTTTTGGTAAGTCTTTTTTGGCTTAACGGATGATACGATGCTTGGTTTGTAACTACCTTTCGCGTTTAAATCTATAGCGGGTAGTTAAACAAGCATGTTTTCGTTTAACTTGTTTGCTATGGAACTAAGGCCATAAAACTAATATTTTAGCTTATATTAAACGTATATCACTTATAGATGGCCCCCTAGGGATATCTGGTTCATAACCCGACCAGTTCGGTTAATCGTTGTTCGTTACGTAAAAAGCGTTTATTTGCTTAATCGATAAATACGTACTGAGGTGTACCTTGTTTTGGCTCAAATGTCACACTTATGCACCTAATTGAACCTTAATCATATCACTGAAATCAATGATAATCATGCTAAGTTTTATACATGCTGTCAACCTGAACTAAGTCATAATAATGCCAACCATGACATTTTGTGAAAAGTAATTAGACAGTATGATCCCATGTTGAGATCTCTCTATAACATGTTTTGAAGTGACCAATAACTGAAGTTTGATCTCTTATTCACCTTAAACTTATGCTTGAGTCAATGCAGTGTCTAAAATGATAAATTTTGATGATTTAGGCAAAAGTTTATGTGTGAGGTTGTCTAGATTAATAGACAAGTGATGCTTTGTTTCAAATGTATTTTCTGAAAATTACAGGTATTTTCAAGCATGTTCTAGTTTGAGAACTGTTCTCAAAGTGTTTCGAGCATGAGTATATGCTAGATACTTAAATTTGGCTCTTCAAGCACAAGTTGTGGAATGAAAGATCTTAGTGTACTCTCCGAGCATGGGTGACAAAATGTTAATTCGTATAAGTATATTCCAGTAGAGTTAATGATTTGAAGTGTTTTGAGCATGATACATTGGATGAGATTTTCTCTAAGTACTTTGTAAGGCTCCGTTACCGGTAGCCCTACTTTCGTGTTTGATTTACTCATAAATGCAGTTCTAAATATCAGAGTTAATTAAAACATTCGCGGAATATAAAAGCTTTCATAAAACTTTTCATAACAAAACACGTCTTGTCTTAAAACATCATTTTGTCTTTCAAAATAAACGAAACATTAAACTTAAACGTCTTGAGTCTTCCGATGCCAGCCTCTTATTCAGTGCCACGTGTCTCCTCAAGCGAGCTGCCTCATCCTACTCACATGCGTGCATACTAAAAGTCAGCTACGCTGAGTGAGTTCTAGTTAATCATACGCTATTCAATACACATAAACTTATATTCTTTCATTCATACTTTCATTCTTTCTTTTGTATTAACTTACTTTCATATCTTACATTGTAAAGAGCATTACGCCCTACATTCCTCGAGTATTATTAGAGCTCGGTACCCTCCTTCCTCGAGTATTATTAGGGCTCGGTACCCTCCTTCCTCGAGTATTATTAGGGCTTGGTACCCTCTTTCCTCGAGTATTATTAGGGCTCGGCACCCTCTTTCCTCGAATATTAGTAGGGTTCGGTTCCCTAGTTCTCGAATATTAGTAGGGTTCGATTCCCTCTTCGTTACCATACAACCATCCTTTCCTTCTTTTATTAACTTTATCACATTCATACACATAAGCATACATATCATACTTACCTTATACTTAGCGTTACAACCTGACAGTACGTGCAATATCCGAAGATCGTTCACGTACCATCAAGCAATCATTCATACATATCGCATCATTCACATAAGGCATACACTTATCTCTTAGGATAAGCGTATTAACAAACATATCGAGTATGCACACAGCCCTGAAAACATAACACATAAATGGGGCTAGAAACTCACCTGAACACGGTTACGTTCACCGTTAATCGTAATCCCTTTCTTCAGTTGTGCACGGCTGACTGTATAACAAGTATACGTATCAATTAACTATCACTACTCATATTGTATTTCTATCTTTATATGACCCACAACGAACGGGGGTCCGGCGACAGCGCCCCTGGCAGCGGGGTCTAGGGGCGGCAGCCCCTAGCAGGGTCCAAGAGGCTGAGCCCCTGGCTGGGGTCGAGCTGTCTTAACATTAACTGTATTAACACATTTTTCATTAGGTTTTTAACTTATTTTCTAAGCGAACTTAACTTTAGGCGAAGTTAAACCTTAAGCGAACTTATCTTTAGGCGAAGTTAAACCTTAGGCGAACTTAGCTTTAGGCGAAGTTAAACCTTAGGCGAACTTAGCTTTAGGCGAAGTTAAACGTTAGGCGAACTTAGCTTTAGGCGAAGTTAATCCTTAGGCGAACTTAGCTTTAGGCGAAGTTATCAGTTAGGCGAATTTGGCCTTAGGCGAAGTTATCAGTTAGGCGAACTTGGCCGTAGGCGAAGTTAAGCTTTGAAGGCGAAGTTAAGCTTTGAAGGCGAAGTTATGCTTTGAAGGCGAAGTTGTCGGTTTGCAGGCGAAGTTGCCCAGTTCGCAGGCGAAGTTGCCCAGTTCGCTACGGGTTCGGTTTTTATCAAGCATTTTGGCGATTTTAATACCCTTGTTATGGTTCGACATCACCCACTACGTTCCCTAACCGTTTTCGGTAGTATATATACCCCGTATATACTATAAAGCTTGGATCTTTAAACTTTAAAGGTCAAGAACATACCTTTTGTGCTCGTTTGGATCTCGTTTAACTTGTTTAATTACAACTAATCGTTTACTCTCTCTCGGATCTTGCTAGTTTCTCTCCCTCGGCCGCCGGCCGTATATGGCGGTGTGTGGTGTGTGTGTGTTTTAGAGTGTGTTAGAGAATAAGATGGAAATGAATGATGGTTTAGGGTTTAGGGGATATTTATATCCCTTAAAGCCCATGGACCTAAGGCCCATTCTCATTTAACCCATCTCAATTAATCTAAGTCCATGATCCGTTCTTTACTCGATATTAATTAATTAATAACGCGAAATCACTAAACGTAACTTTCTTTATTCAACATTATAAATTTTAGGATGTTACATACTTCGAGCACATGAAGTGTTTCAAAAGTTGTCTAAGTGTTTCGAGCATAAACTTATGATAAACTCGTAAGTTTTACTCTACGAGCACAGGAGAATTAGTGATTCTTCGTATAAGTGTGTTCGAGTTTACACAGGAGAATTAATGCTGTGTTTTGAAAATTTAACTAAGTGTCCTCAAGCATACTGACTATCTCGATCATACTAATTATCTTGCTTTAATTGATTAAGTATTTAGAATGCTCTCGAGTATTATTTAGTAAATGAACAATGCGTGTTAAAACTGGAATTTTGGTTAAGGCAAACTCTCGAGCACAGTTAAACCCAGCACAGTTTTGAAAAGTCTAAAAGGCTAAAGTTCAGTCTAAGTCTTTCTCACGAGTATGCTTGGTTTCGAGCACATTCTTTAATTGAATAATCTTAAATACTTAATCATTTGCAACAAATACAAGTCGAGCATGCTTTGATAGGAGTATTCGAGCATAATGAGAGACAGCTATTTTTGGTTGTATGCTCGAGCAAAGGTGTTTCATTTATTTCAAATTAAATGACAACTGGAGTGCACTAGACGACAAATCTATGTTGTACTATCCAAGCGACAGGTATAAAAGAGAGACTTAGAAATTTTTCCAAACACTTTTTCCCTCTCCTAGACCAAAAACAAACCCTTTGCTCATGCCTCCCCTGCTTAATCGAATCAATCGATTGTGCTTGAATACTTAATCGACTATAGCCATTAGCTCTGTTTCGACCTTGGTAAGATATCGATCATCAATTATCGTATCTCTGAGTTTCGGAATTAGGGTTTCTATTGAATCTCTTACCAATTGTTTACTTGATTTGTGCAGGTTCGTAAACTGTTACGGAATAGGTTACTAAAGATGACTTTCTTCTCTAACTACTAACTGCTATTATTCTGCTATTATGAGTACTGACTATCACAATATGTGCGCCCGTTTGGTGGTAGATGATGAGAACAGGGAGTTGCAGTTCCTAATCAACTTCCTAAATAACTTCAATATACGGGTAGCACTAACAGAGAACGCAATCATCTATAGAAATCATATCACAGATTTCTGGGGTTCTGCTGAATATAAGGATGATGTGAATTGGAAGAGAATTGAAGCATCTGTCCTAGGACAAGACATTGAAATCACAGAAGCATCCATCAGAGCAGCACTTCAGCTAAACGACAATCATAAAGTGCAGCTTGTATATTCAACCTAAAGACTATTAAGAATTTTCCAAGAGATGCTCGGTTACCATGGAGTTGTGCACAAAGGTCAATTTCAGAAGGGGAGTTTTCCTTTTATGTACAGATTTTTGTTCCACCATGTCATTCAATCTTTATCACCAAGAAGAGGAACTTAGACTCTTTTGAGTAGAGAGTTGGCTACAATGATAGTTGCCATATTATTCAACCAACCATTCAACTTCTCAAGATTTATTTTTAATGGCTTGTTTAGTAATGCTCAGAAGGAGGCACATGAGAGATTCTTAATGTATGTAAGACCCCGAATCCCGGGAATCCTACAGTTGGTATTCATACAAAATGCTTACAAAAATACTTAACTCAAAAACAGTTCATTCCATCAAAATAACCAATTCAGAGTATAATACAGCGGAAAATCATGATTAATAAAACAAGTTCCCGAAACCCGGGAATTATGCCCAAAACCAATCTTGAAATGTATATAATAAAACGTTTAAAAGAAAAATGTTTATTATTATTAAAACTTCCGACTAAGCATGCCCTCCACCGTCCAAGTAGCTTCGTGAACGTCCAAGCGGTAATGTATCCATCCCCTAACCTGAAACTCACACTAACATGCACATAAAGTCAGCTTGAGCTGAGTGAGTTCAAGTTTTAATAAATAACATCTATAATAATAATCATAATAGTCATTCTAAGAGTTTTAAAATAAACGGGATATAACAGTTAGGCCATCATCAACAATAAGTAATCATCCTTATATATATATATAAACATCCTTATAGTCATATATAAACATCCTTAGAATTATATGTAAACATCCTTATAGTTATATATAAACATCCGTATAATTATATATAAACTTCCGTATAATTATATATAAACATCCGTATAATTATATCCCTACATATATTTCATCCAAGTAATAACATCAGGGTCGAGCACACATACAACCCAAACACGTAACATCTCATCCAAGTAATAACATCAGGGTCGAGCGCACGTAACATCTCATCCAACGTATGCGAAAACAAAGTAGGCAAACGTAAACATCCTTAGTCGATAACGACTAAATAACATCGCCAATTATTGGCCATACAATAATATATATACAAACATACGTACAAACATACAATACATCATCCCAAGGCCTACCCTATAAAAGTAAGCCCATACAAAATAATTTAAACGGTTCATCAAGCAAAATCGCTTAGGTGTGCATGCTAGCCCAAAAACTTAAAAAGAGTAAAAAGGGGCATCATGAACTCACCTGACACAAGGCACGAATTCACCACGAGCAAGAGACCCTAAGTATCCCCAAAACTCAAACGCCTGTCGGTTTGCATACAAACATTACTAATGACATCGAAAGGACTCGTTTATCCTACGAGACGTTCTAAAGCCTCGACCTAAAAAAACTCATTCATAACAGCCCCCGGGGCCTTACATCCACCAACACGACCCTTAGATACTCCGGGGAATAAAGAATTCCCAAATTACCCCTGGAAGCACTAGGTGATACTAACACGCGCGTTTAAGAGTTGTTTAGGGGATTAACATACAACTCAGCCCCGTGTGGATCCAATATGATAAATTCACAGCCAATAAGTCCACACGACGCTACATGAGTCAAATGAGTCGGTAACTCGCAAGTACAACGTACCAACTATTCAATAAACGCAAGTGCGCGTTGTACCGACCCATTTGAGTAACCGATAACCAATTCAGCCACATAACTTATAAAAATGATTTTTCAACAGCCAGTACATCAAACCAAGCTGAATTGGTCATTAATCACTTCAACCCTCGCGTTACCCGCAACAATTTACAATTCTAGTCAACCGAACACAAACTTTCAAACTATAACTAGTTGACCAATCTAACGAACACAAATGTCACACCCCGACTAGCACAATGCGGAAGCGTAAAACGGGAATGTAACAGACACCTCTGGTATCAACACATTGTTTATAAAGAAACATTACAAACTAATTTACATTATATTACATTTCTTCGTTCTATCATTGTTTTACAGTCTAGGTGGTACAAACAAAACTAGTTCGTTAACTAAACGTTCTTACTACTAACGTCTTTGCTTCTATTCACATAGCATCAACCACACATTTCAGGCAAGTGACAGATCACCCAATCATTCTGATTCAAGTACACCTGAAAAACAGTTTAAAACGGGTCAACTACTAGAGTTGGTGAGTTTCACGAGTTTCAAGAAAACAGTAATGAGTATTCACAATTCAGCACTTATAATCATGAAATAAGTATGTATGTATGTAAATGATGTATGTGATGTAATTATGCTAAGCTACAGTGAAGCCTGGACTGTTCGTGCTGCGTGCCTCCATTTCCCACGCTCAATCAACCACTGTGGCCCCTTTCCGCCCACAACATGCCCCGGTAGCTATGTCTAACACTACATAGCCTGTTTGTATAAATATGGTCATGTGCAAACGGCGCTATGTGACACGGCAACCAGGCCGATTCCGTTTGGGTTTGTCAAACCAATAGTACTATTCACAAGCCACCGGCTCGAAGTTAATCACTGTGATCGTGGGGACTTTCGTGTGTTAGCACTTAGATAATTCATATCAGTAAATGTTTTAGGTATGTATATGTAATCAAACATACTTTTCACCCCAAAAGTTCGTAAAACAGTTTAAAAGTGGTGTCATGAAACTCACGATTTAGTAGATATTCAGGACGGTATCAACTCGCGGTTTGTTCATTCCGCTATCAGTAGTTCCTATAATCAATATTATAATAATATTAATATTTTAACATTATTATAATATCAATACTAAACTGGGCTGTATAACTAATCTGGGTGTAGCTGGAACGCCCAGAAAGTGGCAGTAGGCTTAGGTTGTGATGTTTTTCAATGTCTAATACTGAAAACTGAACTTGGCTCAGATTCCCGTTTTCCCCAGCTGGGCCAAGTTGTTTGTTTACGCGTTTAGAAAACAGTTATGGGAAAATAAGCTTGGGTAAATGTATTGGTTAACAAAATGATTAAGTTATAAAGAAAGATCACATACTGGGGTCCCGGATTAGCCACGGTGCCCGTTTCCGTTTATACAGTTTGATTTGAGAAGAAACGCGCACAATCCACCCGGATTGTCCAGGTTTCTTATAGAAAAGTTCATTTTTACATAATTAGCCCAAAAATATGATTTTTTGATCACTCTTGGTGTTTTGATATTCCCGCAGGTTCACTAGTCGCGAACTTGCCAGTTGCTATAAAAACTGAATTTGTTTAATATTCAGATTAGCATAATCAATTAACCGTTAATCACTAAATTATGAAAATTTAACCACTTATCAATTAAAATATGTAGATTTTTATAAAAATATTTTTGGAATTTATTTAATGATTTATTAATTTATAAAAATTTATTTTATCAGCTATATTTCGTCTGAAAATCGTCCGTTTACCCCAAACAATTTCCAAAAATTCACCAAAAATTCCTGAATACTCAAATCATATCCCAAAACAACCTGTATCAATTCCAGAATGTAAAAAGCTGGTGCAATATTCTTTTCGGCCCAAATTCGGC
This sequence comes from Bidens hawaiensis, assembly GCF_021521415.1. Classification (NCBI taxonomy): domain Eukaryota; kingdom Viridiplantae; phylum Streptophyta; class Magnoliopsida; order Asterales; family Asteraceae; genus Bidens; species Bidens hawaiensis. The sequence goes on along the minus strand of NW_027491074.1, from coordinate 158,426 downwards.
TGTAAAAATTCACACGAACGTAAATAAACAAAACAACTTTAAACTTCTCCAAATGATCCCAAAATTCATATGTGATCAAAATACATTAATTCTGAGTTCCCAGCAAAATTCCATAATTTTTGAAGTATTTTAACTATTTTTCCCAAATAAACGTTCCAATTCGGTAATAAATTTGCCAACTATTCTCGGATGTTCGAAAAATTACCAAATTTGAACAGGGACTTATTGACATGGTACCTGATGTCCCTGAAAAATTTCAAGTCCTAAAAATATGCACATCATAACCTTAACCTAAATAGCCCGTAAGCGAGTGTTTCGGCATTACCTTAGCAGGTTTGGCTCGTTTTCGACTTTTTAATCAAGTTTTCAGGTTCTTGTGCTTCTAAGCAAGCTAGGTACAAGTCCTATATCACAAACCAAGAAATATTTCATCAACATAACACCCCTTAAGTTAGGGTTTCGGCTAGTGTACAAAAACGAACTTTTAAACCGTAAAAACGTCGTTTCAAACCTTTAATCCGTGTTTATGGCCAAAAAAACTATCAAAACAGGTTCCTTACCATGTGTATGATCAAAACATGTATGGACCATTTTTAGGATTTTTACACCGTTAGGAATGATTTTTAGTAACCAAGACATGTTTTTATGGTATTAAACAAGTTTAAACAAGTGTAAAAGTAGCTTATTTAAGTTGTTTACCTTAGGGTTTTTTGAGTTTTTGGCTGTAGAAGAAGTTTATGTCCAGAATTTTCAAGAAATAATGTTGAAAATATCTTGTATCTAGTTTAAATGTGAAAGAATAAAAGGGGGGGGCTGCTGCTGCGATCGGACCATCATGGGCCCACTTTGGGCCCATTTTGGCCCAAGTTTCTGATTTCTAAAGCCCAAACACAAAAAGGCCAGTCCAAATTTAGTTCGGATTCGGTTTTTGGCGTGAAAAACTTATCGGGTGCGACAAACAGCGCGAAAACAAGTGTTTTTCGGCTAGTTTTGTGCAAAATTATAAAAACATACTATATGTTTATAAAAATCAAAAATATTTTCACGGATCGCTTAAAACATTTCAAATAAGTGTTTGGTAAGTCTTTTTCGGCTATCGGATGATACAATGCTTGGTTTGTAACTATCTTTTGCATTTAAATCTATAGCGGGTGGTTAAACGAACAAGTTTTCGTTTAACTTGTTTGCTATCAAACTAAGACCATATTTCTAGTATTTTTGCTTTTATAGATCGTATATCACTTATAAATGCCCCCCCGAGATATCTGGGTCATAACCCGACCCGTTCGGTTAATCGTTCGTTTGTTACGCAACAGACGTTTATTTGCTTAATCGGTAAATACGTACTGAGGTGTACCTTGTTTTGGCTCAAATGTCACAACCAATGAACATGATTTTAAAGTATGTTATACCAGACATACCTAGGAAGATTTTGATGCAAAAACCTCAATCAAAACAGTCCCGAAACCGCTCAATTGGACAGCCACCCGGTTAACCTAAAACAAGTCGTTTATCGATCAATACGCGTAATATAATGATCAATTAAGGTGTAAAAAACTTGTAGGGACATAGTACTAACCTTCAATTGAAGGTTTAAACCTTAACCTTGGCTGCACAAAAGAAAATCGCAGGGGGAGGGGGGCTACACTATGCCGATCGGATAAGGATGGGGGGCGGGGGAAAGGGTTAGGGTCTGTTTATGATAAAAAAAAATTCATTCTAGCACTTCCAATATTAAAGAAGTAACATCTTGGTTGAAAAGTTAAACGATTTAACGTACCGGGATGACGAGAAGGTTTCTGAGAAATGTCGGCTAAATCCCGAGAATTATACATACTTTACATGCTTTAAATCTTTAAACCGAAATTAGTGGGCGTTACAATGTATCCCAGATCCTTACAGATTTTAATCAATAGAGATTTACAAGATTTAAATCTAGCGGGAGAACATCTACACTTACAAGACCCAAACATTTATAAGAGAATAAAAGGAGCAAGAAGTAATTTCAATGAAAATGTGGAGTGGGATATTCTCCCTTGGTTATTGAATGCTAATATTGAAATTATGGAAGTACCTCCATCACCAAAACAAAGCGATGATTAATCTGAGGAGAGTGACAGTGATGAAGAATCTGAAGATGATGACGATGACAATGAAGATGGTAATGATGGTGCAGGTAATGAACAAGATGTTATTGAACCACATGCACATCAGGTGATAACTGAACCAATTGTGGCAGAAGTTGATGTGGAAGTAGGTAATGCACAAGAGGTTATTGAACCAATTGTTGAACCAACGGGTCATGAGATGGTGATATTTGTTAATCCGGAAGCAGATGTGCAAGGTGAAAGTGTTGAGGTTAATGTTGAACCTGCTGTAAGAAATGAAGGAACAAATGAAGAAACAATTGAGGGAACAAGTGGTAGAGATAATGAGCAAATGGAAGATGATGTCTTTTTTGATAATGTGATTTATGTGGTAACCAGAAATATTCACCAAATCACACCACCTGTGTCCCCGGATCCATTTGAAGAACAGGATGATATATCCTCACCTGAACATGCTCATGATTCAGCGCCATTATCCCTAGCCACCACTGAACCGTTTATATCTAGCCCAGAACTTGTTCAAGATACATCTATTCCAACACCTCCAATCTCACCAATACAAGCAATTGTACAAGAAACATCACTACCGACACCTTCAACATCACCAATCCATGAACCTATTCAAGAAACAATTATCCCAACACCACCAACATCACCAATACAGGAGCCAGTTCAAGTAAAATCTACAACAATCACCCAAGACATACAAGCCCAATCAGAAACATATAAAGTGCCATAACATGAAACTTCCTTAAATCAACCTAAATCTGAGCCTGAAGTCAGACCTACCCAAGAAACACCCTCATCAAGCCCTACATACATAAATGAAGACATTCTAGCAGAAAATGCAGAATTAGAATTTGAAAAATATTATGCTTAAAGAGAAAAATGCCTTTCTGGAGAAGAAGAACAAGGCCTTAGGTGAAGCTCTGCTGCAAGCCTTGAACATAATTCAAACCCTGGAGCAGTCTAAGGTTGAGAAGACCTCAGATGCACCAAAACAGGGGAAGATTAATGTGTAAGGCCCCGATCCCGGTGCCCTACATATGGCATTGGATTTACTAATAAATACATTCTAAAATCAGAGTTAATTAAAACTTTCGTGGAATACTTAAAACTTCAATCATTACATCACCAAAACATAGTTTTTTTTGTCTTAAACATACAAGTTTTCTTTTCATAAGCATTAATATAAAACAATAATGACACTTCATAGTAGATGCCATCCTCTTCCGCTCATGCCATGTGCCTCACTTCAAGCCAACTGCTTCAACCTATTTGTCTGCGTGCATACTAAAAGTCAACTATGTTGAGTGAGTTCTAGTTAATCAATTAACATACATTACATTCACATCCGTACTCATACGTGTCCGAAGACACGTATTCGTACCTTACTTTATTACTTCTTTCATACATACTTTACATACATGCATACATACTTACATACTCTCTTTCATAAATTCCTATGGTATATCACAAATTCTTCTTTCTCAACCATCACAGATATTATTACGGTCTGGTCCCTATCATCACAGATATTATTAGGGTCTGGTCCCTGTCATCACATATATTATTAGGGTCTGGTCCCTATCATCACATATATTAATAGGGTCTGGTCCCTAACATCACAGATAGTATGAGGGTCTGATCCCTATCATCACAGATATTATGAGGGTCTGGTCCCTATCATCACAGATATTATTAGGGTCTGGTCCCTTCTTTCCATACCATCATTGAACCATACATCCATATGTACTTCGCTAACCTGTTACATATTCATATATCATTCGTATATCATTCATAGACATTCACGTAACATACACTTACCAATTAAGGTAAGTGTATTCACAAAACACCTAGGATTATGTACACAGCCCTGAAAACATAACAGATAAGGAGGATAGACACTCACCTGCAGTCAGTTTCTCTCAAAGTTAATGGTAATGCCTTTCCTTAGCTGTGCACGGCTAACTGTGTAACAAGTTACGAGTAGTAATTATCTATTACCACTTTTTCATACATCTATGTTAATGAACCCTTCAATTAACGGGGGTCCGGGGCCATCGCCCTGGTAGCGGGTTCTAGGGGCGGCAGCCCCTAGCAGGGTCCAAGAGGCAGAGCCCCTGGCTGGGGTCGAGCTGACAATTCAGCTTGGAAAAATTTTATTTTCATTAATAGGCCTTTATCAAAAATGCATCAGAAAAATGAATCAGAACATTTTACAAAAATTTGAATCGCGTGTAAAACCATTCATGTCGTATGGCGAAACCATTCGCATGACCATTCGCATGAGCCATTCGCATGGCCATTCACATGAGCCATTCGGATGACCATTCACATGAGCCATTCGCATGGCCATTTGCTTCGCATGCTGTGCAATGCGAATTCTAGGAAAGCAATTCGCATCTCATGGTTATGCTATGCGATCAGAATCTCTTTTTCCTCGATTTTACCATTTTTAAGTCATATTCCTCTGAGGTCCTTCCTTAAGACCCGATTTTATCGTTTTTATGGATTTTGAGCCGTAACAACTTTTTATACCCGTGTTTTTACAATGTCCAAATATCACATTTTCTTCCTATATCGCACTTGTTAAGTTACGACTCACCAAGTTTATATTTTTCTTATATCTTATAGCCCGATGTATTGTTCCATCAGTTTGCATGTCGAAACCGAGCTCATAACTTAATCTTTTTAACCAAAAGTCACCTTTCGGTTCGGGTTCGTTTTGGATCAACCCGAGGATTTGGTGGTGTTTCTTGTTGTTTGATGATGTTTAGACACGATATTTACTCTTCCCTTGGCTTGGTTCTGGATCCGGGTGCTCGAGAGAATGTGAGTGTGTGTTCTTGAGTGTGCGTTTAGGAAGGAAATGAGAATGGAGAAACTGAGGAGTGTTGGGGAAGTTTGGGGGTTTATATAGGGGGTCCATGGGCCCCATAGCCCATAAGACTCTCCTAGCTATTCCCAGGCCCAAACCAAATCTTAACCCAAACACTAACAAATATTAATTTGACATAAATTCTTTTATTTATTATTAACAAAAGTAGGATGTTACAAGTCTATTCTCCTTAAAAGAGGTTTCGTCCCCGAAACTTAACTATCATTTAAACAATTCTGGGTAAAACTTGTGCACCTCTTATTCAACTTCCCATGTAGCATCCGATGCTTTGCGGTGCTTCCATATCACTTTCACTAGGGGAATAACTTTACAACGAAGCTGTCTTTCCTTGCGGTCAACTATCTTAATAGGCTGCTAAACATAATTTAGCTGCTCGTCTACTTCAATGTCTAGAAGATGTACGTGAGATGTATCATCGGCTAGGCACTTTTTCAGATGGGAAACATGAAAGGTAGAGTGGATACCTTCCAGTTCCTCAGGCAGATCTAGCTAGTAAGCTACTTCACCCACCGGGGCTAAGATTATGAACGGTCCAATGTACCTCGGACTCAACTTTCTTCTCTTCTTGAAACGAATAATCCCCTTCCAAGGCGAGACCTTAAACATCACGTGGTCCCTAACATTAAACTCAATCGGCCGTCTTCGTTTATCGGTATATAACATTTGAAGATCTTGAGAAGCTTTCATTCTGGCCTTAATATGATCAAACCTTGAAGTGGTTTCTTGCACCAATTCTAAACTTCCAATCTCTTTCTGACCAATTTATCCCCAACATACGGGAGTTCTGCAACGTCTTCCATACAACATCTCGAACATCGGCATACAATACTTGAATGGTAGCTGTTGTTGTAGGAGAACTTTGACAAGTGAAGATGATCATCCCAACTTCCTCCAAAGTCTAACACACATGCACGTAGCATATCCTCAAGTATTTGGATAGTTCGCTCAGACTGCCCATCTATTTGAGGATGAGACGCCGTACTGATGTTCAACCTCATTCCCATCGCTTCATGGAACCTCCTCCAAAATCTAGAAGTAAAGCGGGTATCTCGGTCAGACACGATAGGCAGTGGCACCCCATGCTTCACTACAATTTCTTTATTGAACATGTTTGCTAACGTTTATGATGAAATGGCCTCCCATATAGGCAGAAAGTGAGCACTCTTCGTTAGACGGTCCACAATCACCCAGATAGTATCATGATTTCTAGCTGTACGCGGTAGCTTAGTTTTGAAATCCATGGTGATGTGCTTCCATTTCCATTCGGTTATCTCCAATGGTTGCATCTTTCCATACGGTTTCTGGTGCTCGGCCTTAACTTGTAAGCAAGTTAGGCACTTGCCGACATAATCTACCACTTCGTTCTTCATACTCGGCCACCAGTAGTCTTTCTTCAGGTTTTGGTACATCTTGGTGGATCCTGGGTGGATCGATTATCGAGACTGATGGGCCTTGTATAGGAATCGACCTCTAAGATTCCCATGTCGAGGAATCCACATCCAATTGAATCTGGTCTTTACACCATGGGTGTTATCTGTCAACTCATTCTGCTACCCAAAAATTCTTTCTTTCTTCATTAACCCTTCATCTGCAAGCACATCAGACTAAACCTTGCTGATCTTTTCAAAGAAATCTGAGTTGATGATTAACTTATAAGACTTTACTGTCGCGATGACTTCTTCATTCTTCTGGCTTAAGGTGTCAGCAACTACATTAGCTTTACCCGAATAATACTTGATGTCACAGTCATAGTCTTTGATCAACTCTAGCCATCTTCTCTGCCGCATATTCAACTCTTTTTACTCAAACAAGTACTTCAAACTCTTATTGTCAGTATAAATGGTACACTTAGTACCATACATGTAATGCTTCCAATCTTGAGAGCATGCACAACCGCTGCTATCTGTAAGTCATGCATTGGGTACGTACTTTCATGAACTTTCAATTGCCTGGAGGCATAAGCTAAGACCTTACCACGCTGCATCAACACACAACCTAACCCTTGATACTTACCCTAAATGAATACTACAGCCTTCCGGGTCATGCCAGTCAACGGTTCGGTTATCTTGGAGAAGCCCGGAATGAACATCCTATAATAGCCTACTGAGAAACTGCGTATCTCAGTAGGGTTTCGTGGAGTCTTCCAATTCTTTATCGCTTCAATCTTAGCTGGGTCCATAGCAATCTCTTCCGGATTAATTATGTGACCTAGGAATTGCACTTCACGCAACCAGAACGCGTATTTCGAGAACTTGGCATACAGTTTCTCGTCCTTCAAGACTTCCAATACTTCTCTCAGATGCCTAGCGTGATCAGACTCGCTCTTTGAATAAACCAATATATCTTCAATGAAAACAATAACCGAATTGTCTAACATCGACCGACATACTCTATTCATCATATCCATAAATGCTGCAGGAGCATTCGTTAGGCCAAACGCATGACGAGGAACTCATAGTGTCCATACCGCGTCCAAAACGCTGTCTTAGGAATGTCTGCCTCTTTCACCTTTAACTGATGATAGCCCGATCGGAGATCTATTTGCAAGAACCAATTAGCAGCTTGCCACTGGTCAAACAAATCATCATCCGCGGCAACGGATATCTATTTTTCATGGTAAGATAATTCAACTCCATATAGTCGATACACATTCTCATACTCCCATCCTTCTTTATAACGAATAACACCGGTGCGCCCCACGGGGAAACACTTGGCCTTATAAAACCTTTTTCGAGGAGTTCCTGCAACTGGGGCATTAGTTTTTTCATCTCAAACGGTGCCAGGCGGTAAGGTGCTTTCGCGACAAGCTGTGCTCCTGGTATTAACTGTATCTGAAATTCTACCTCACGTTCCGGTGGCAACCCCGAAGGGTCCTCAGGGAACACTTCTGGATAGTCGCACACTACATGAACGTCCATCAATTCTTTTGTCTCAGCCATGGCTTGGATAACATACGCCAGGTAAGCACTGCACCCTCGCCTTAACAAAACTTCGGCTTTCAGCATCGAAATGACATTAAGCCCTGAACCTTCTTTGTCACCGTAAACCGTTACTGTACTGCCATCCGAAGACTTTAGTCTTATCAATCTATTCTTACACACTATCTGAGCTTCGAATTCAGATAGCCAATCCATCCCCAATACTACATCGAATTATCCTAAGGTCATCACGTACAGGGTAGCATGGAATACGTGTCCTTCCAACTCTATCTTATAACTCTTAATCATTCTCATAATCTTAACTGAGGTCTCACTAGCGGTCTCTACCATGAAAGTTTCAGGCACACGACTACAAATCATATTTGCGGTCTTACAAAATGGGGTGGCTACAAAACTCCTAGTCGCACCTGAGTCAAACAATACGGAAGCCGAAATACGGTTTACTAGAAATGTACTTGTCACGACATCTGGAATTTGTTTGGCTTGCTCTTGTGTCAACATGTAGGCTCTGGTATTTGGCCTAGACTGCTCAGCATCCTTCTTTCCGATTCCCCCAGCTTCACCTTCAGTGCACTCCCTTGCCATATGACCCGTCATTCCACATTTGTAATAGGCGGGTTTTGCGTTACATTCATTAGCGTAGTATCCCACCTTCCCACATTTATAACAAGCATTTGACCCTAGCCTGCATTCCCCTCCGTGGGCCTTTCCGGACTTGTTACACACATCACTACTCTTACTCCACTTGCACTCCCCACCGTGCATTTTCCCACAAGTCTTGCATGGCTTCTTCTCCCACACCTTCTGTTTCTTATCCTTCGAGTTCCACATCTGGGTACTAGGTTGCTTAGCAGGGGCAACCCAGTTTTTTTCTTTCTTTTCTTCCAGCACCACCACCACTTTGTCCACGGCCAGGTCATTGTAAACCACTTCTGAAAGTTCGACAACAGAATCAAAGGTAGCAGGTTTACTGGCCTAAACTAGGTTGCGAACATTTGGTTGAAGTCCCCTCAAGTAGCACTTGATCCTCTTAGCCTCAGTGTTCACCATATCGGGCACAAGTCTTGACATTTGATTGAACTCAGTGGTGTACTCGTGGTGTGTTATCGTTCCCGCCTTCAGATTCAAAAACTTCATCTCCGCCCGTTCCACCTCAGCATCGGCACAAAACCTCTTCATAACCATTTCCTTCAAGTCATCCTATTTCATAACTTTAGTTTCTGTCAGGGTTTTTCTCTGCTCAACCGTCTCCCACCAAAACATAGCTTCATCCTCAAACAACTGGGTAGCAAAACCTACCGCTTGATCGGGACGACATTCACTAATTTAGATAACCTTGTCCATCGCAGTTACACATTGGAGAGTAGCGATTGCATCCCCTGTACCAGACAACTTCGGTGCGTCACAACTCTTGAAAGACTTGTAACTGCACCCAACTCGGCTTCTCTTTCCATCGTTGACTTTTGCAGACCGAACTTCACTCGATTTCTCTTTCTCAGTCTCTTCATCTTTCTTACTACTTTCCCATGTCCTCTTAGCAGTTCTTGCACGGCTTTCTTTTGACTTTTCTTGTCGAAGATTCTGCAGCTACTGCCTGGGTAATGGCAAATTGGATAGCAGTGTCGAGCTGATACCCTTCATATCGCACGGTCAAGCTTCTTTCTTCCTCGGACTCGATGATCGGTTCCTCGAAGGGTACTCGGGTACGTGCGCCCACCATGCTCAGCAGTCTTCCTTGTACCAGCCATTCGAATTCTATAGGAAAACACAAACGTCGTCACTTCAGGAACTACTTAGTACAAGGATCGTAAGGTTAACAGGTAATAACAGTGGCAAGTTGTGACTAGCTGATCACGTTACTCTTCGTGTCCTACACATTTCCCTTTGTGAGTCCACCTGTGCTAGTTTCTACTTAATATAGTTAGTCGATCATACGTTTCCATCTTCACACATAAACAAACTTTTCTATATCTAGCAATTAAGTTAGCTTTCTTACTCTTTCTTTACTATACACAAGATGATCAATTTCTAAGCTTGCTTGGGAGAAACATGGCAATATCGGACTGGCATGTTCCTTCTTTCGTCTTTAAGTCCCATTCTCTGTTTGTCAGGACCAGGAATCAGGTCCAAACCTTAAAAAGGTTGACAAGAACACACTGACTCAGTTATCCAAAGGCCTGTTGAATATCCCGGCGGAATCAGGATATCCAACGGATGGGAATGAATGTGTGATGTAATAAACACGAAACAATAAAAGATAATCAATATTAACATAACCAAAGACAAAGATTCACTGTATTTAATACATCATTAATGGAACAATGAAAGGAATGTCTAGGGTTTTGTGAATGACGGCGGCGGCGTTACGAGGAAACAAATAGAATATTCGCTATGAATGTTTCTCTTATTCCGTGTGTCACGTCTGCCCTAAAATGGAAACCTAGGACCCTATTTATAGACGCTGACATTCATTCTAGAATTCCTAATCATTACATAGTGAAAGACAAAATAAATACAAGTGTAAAAGTCTTCGAGCAAGGTTTGTCTCTTGCTCGAGCAGACTTAGTATTCACGGTATGCTCGATGAGTGTCTTCGAGGATACTTTACTTAGAATATTTTCCAGTGAAAATATTCTCCTCTAGCAGTCTTCATTCCTCTTGACCAGTCCTTGCTTTGCTCGAACTAATCCATTGAGCAAACTCATTCATCTTGATGTCTTCAATCTTGTCTTAAGACTTATTCAGCAATCTTTAGCATGCTCGAATGTAAATCTTGCTCGAGATTGAATCATGCTCGTAATCCATGCTTGGAGCACATGACATCTTCTTATTGCATCCATGCTCGTCACCCTATGCTCGGACATCCTGTGCTCGTAACACTTGGTTAAAACTTAAATGATCAAGCTGTTTGCTCGATTGGCAATTCATGCCATGCTTGATAGAAGAATACTCTTGCTTGTTGAAGTGTAGCTTGCTCGAAGCCTTAACACTTAGAGAAATCAACCATAAATGGTTCTGAAGACCTTGCTCGAAGTAGTAAAACCATGCTTGATAGTCTAGGCTTGCTCGACGTTCATATTTAGCCATTTCCTGAGGAGGTTGAGAAGATTCCAATCTTCCTTATCAAAAATCTGACCCAACAATCCCCCCTAGATTGGAACAAGCTCAGATGCACCAAAACACGTATGCATAGAGTAACACATGTATCAAATATCAAGAATAAATCATTTAAGAACATGTCATTTCATTACAAATACGAATTCTGCCTCTTGGGCATTACAAGTCAAATTTTTACATATCAAAATAAAACAAAACAAATAAAGATAAACAAAAAAATCTTCCATGAGCTCCATTCTGTTATCTCCTATCCTTGCTTCTTTCCAATGCTTTCATCTTCTTCATCCTGACCAGAGAAGCCCTTTGTTTAAACATGTCTAGTTCAACTCCATCTTCTGAATCTATTGGAAATTCAGCCTTAGTTATGTCTTTTTAGGTCTTGGACATGTATGAGTGGTAAATCATCATCATACATAACTACAGTGATGGTTCCACCTGAAATATTTCTAAGTGACATTCATCCATCTTCTCTGTAGTAAGTGATGTGAGCAATTCTTCCATTTTGTTGAACCACAGAGTTCGGCTCCATCATCTCTTGTCTCAAAGCTAAACACTCTCTTAGAGTCTTCCTTTTGCCTTGTGAGCTTCCAGCTTGAGTTTTTCTTTTCTTCGTTTCAAAGAGAGAGAGAGTTCCAATGTATGTACTTCATTGATTTTCTTGTTTCTTCTATCCCTCTCAGCTTGACTATGTATCTCTCTTCTCATTTAATTTAGAAATGGGAAGCCCATTTCTGACTGTTCTTTAATGAATTTAGAGAGATCATTTCGTTGTTGCCCGGCCAGTTGACTTCTAATCTGGTTGTCATGTAAGTCTAGTGTGGCCATCTTCTTCAGCTGTTCCTTCAAAAAGTTTCTCAAGTCATCTATGAAAATTATGAGAGTTTCTTCTTTATCTACCGTGACCACCCTCAAGGTCTTTGATATTTTATTGAAGTAGAGATGTGTAGCCAGATTTAAATTTCGTGTTGGTTCTAGCCTCACTATCTCTGACCTTGGGGTTCGGCTTGAGCTTCCTTGTATATTTATCTTTGTCTGATTTAGCCCAGCCTCTTCATACCATTGTCTTATTATATCATCAGTTTGTACTACCAATCTTGACATTTTGGCCCCCCTTTTGTGCAAGGCACTCATCATTTCAAACCTTACTAACTCTTCCATTCTTCTCTTGTCTTCCTTCAATTTTCACTCAATCTCCACGTAGAATCTTTGTTCTCTGTGGTAAATGTCCAGGAGTTGGGCATGAGGCATTTTGTCAAATTCCTCTTCAAACATGCCCTTATCCATTACTATCTCCTTCAGTGTCTCTACCCTTAGTGGGTCTTCAAACCACTTCTTCACTTCTTCTTCTTTCTTTCTCGCTTCCTCTCTCTCCTTCTCCAATCTAAGTCTTAGCTTCTTTTCTCTGATAATTTCTTCAGATGATTTCTTGTCTTTATAGGAGTCTTTTACCAATTTTATTTTTCTGTCCAAGTCTTCAAATGACAGATCAATCAACTGATTGTATTGTAACCATGTAATTGGAGCAATTTGATGTCTTTATGTTTTGCCCTAAGAACTTCATAAGCAACTTCATCTCTTACTTCATCTTGTTCTATCTTCTTTAATTTCTTAGCTTCTGCCTTCTCCTTTTCTTTCTTTTTACTCAAATCTTCAACATATTTGGCTACATCATCAACTAAGGCATTTTTGTATATTTTATCGAATGCTCCAAAAGATTGCAGATTCAAAAATGCAGTTTTGTGTCTAGCTTTTAATAAGAAACTTCTCTAGGATTCTCTGCTTGTCCATCCCTCAGCTTCTTCCCAGATACTTTTCTTTCACATTCTCTCAATGTATTTGATGTCATAATCCAGGCTTAGAAAGTAGGCTCTATCCACATTTTCCCTATCATCATTTTTCAGACCTCCTTCTTCTTCTTCATCATCAACATTGACTGGTTCATCAAGATTATGAAAAGCACCAATCCATTTGATCGTCAACATTCACTAGCTGAGGCTCTTCATCATCTGCAATTTTAGCAAACTTCCCTTCTCTCCTCTATTACACCTTTACTTTCACTGATTTTTGTCTCTTTGGTTTTGGTGTCACAAGTTCAGATGTTTCCTTTCTCTTCAAAGGTTCTCTTTCTTCAGCTTCAGGTTCTGTTGGCTCAGTGATAATCGGTTCTTCATTCACAGTCCTCTGCACTTCATCGCCAATAGTCTCTGTAATTATAGGTTCATCAGTTTGGGTTACAGGTTCTTCATCAATGATTTCTTAAACTATTGGTTCTGTTACATGAGCATCTTCATTTTCTTCAATGACTTCATGTATGATTGGCTCGGTTATTTCAACAGCCTCTTCAACTCTTGGCTCAGACTGCATATTGCTGCTGAGATTTATAAAGTCTTTTTGAGACTTTTTGGCAGCAGATACAATCTCAGGATGATGTCTGTCTGGTTCATTTAGAACATCAACAAGAGTTCTCATTATCACTAGCTACACCACGGTACTTGCGGATACTTCAATTGTCTCATCATGTTCTTGATTTACTGGACCAAAACCTAGCTGTTGATCTTTATGAGTTTCAACTTCTGGAGTTGTAGGCTCAGGTTCAGTTTGTACAGGCACTGTTAACACTGGCTCAGATTGTATGGACCTTTCAGGATCAGAAAATATGGGATCAGTTTATGTGGGCTCTTGATCATCAACCATTTGTTTTGAATTCAAAGCTTCTAATGTAGCCTTAATGGCATCATCTACCTCTTTTCTCATTCTTTCATCCTTTGCTTCTTTATCCTTCATTTTAATGAATGCTTCAAGCACTTCTTGAGGAATTTCCTCCTCATCTTCTTGCTCCTTGTTTATTGAATCCAATCTTCATTCATCAGTCTTATGACTGTTTTGACAGATTCCACCTCTGCAATATCAGATCCATGACATTATCCTTTTCTATAATTTCATCACCAGATTTGTCTTTATGGGGTTGGTATTGGATGAAGGTCTTCTTCAGATAGAGCCACCCCTTTGCCTTTTATTTGTCGTTAGGCAATCTGTTCAGGGGTCTCTTCTTCTACTTCTGTCTCCTTCACTCCTGACACCCCCTCAGCTTGAACATCTCTTTCAGTTACTTCAGGATTTATCATTTCAGTGACATTGGATGGGTTCCAACAACCTCATTCTCATCTTCCTCTTCTGAACTGGCATATATGTTTACAATCAGTTTTAGGCCTTCATTTTCCTCTTGATTTCCCCCCTGTTTTGGTTCATCTAAGGTCTTCTCAATCTCAGAGTGCCCCTCTAGGGTTTGAATTTTCAGCAAAGCCTCTTGCAGTGTAGCCTCCAATGCCTTGTTTCTTGTCTCTAAGACCGCATTTTTATTCTTTAAAGTCACATTCTCAAACTCCAGTTCAGTATTCTCCTTGATAAGATCATAAATGTAAGGGCTAGATGGTGGAGTTTCTTGGGTTAGCTTAAATTCAGGTTCAGAGAAAGGTTCAGATTCTGAGATTTCTTGAGATGGTAGTTGGTATGGCTCAGTTTCGGTGAGAATAGGTTGGGTTGATTGAGATACATCAGTGGTAATAGGTTGGTCTTCTATTGGGGAGGATGGCGGGGTTGCAATATGTGTATCTTGAACAGTTCGGGCATGTGGGGAAACAGGTGGTGTGGATATAATTGGTTCATGTAAAGGAGATGTAGGTGGTGAGGGAATATGTGTATCATGAGGCTGTTCAGAGTCTGATAGAGCAGGTTCTGTAGTGGCAGGAGAGGAAGGAACATCTTCATCAACATCATCAACCTTTATAGAGTTAGTTTCATCATGATATTCTTCAGGAGATGGTGAGTCTAGTGGAGTAATTTTTTGCAGAGTGTCAGCAACAGTTGTTATTACAGTGGCTATGAATTCATCATCATCATCCATGTGCTCAGTAGCCCTATTGCTAGGACCAACAATTGGTTCATCAACGTGGTCAGTAACTTCAACCTCTGGTCCTTGATTGTCTTCTTGTTTCAAACACGGTTATTTCATCTTCAACAGCAGCACTAACATGACCAGTCACTGCAACTACTCCACCCACAATCTCTGCATCTTCCACCTCTAGAGCAATTTGATCAACAAAAGGCTCATTATCAATAGCATTACCATGATCAACATTACCCTCATCAATATTATCATCACCATCTGGACCATTGTTCCCTCTATTATTCTGATCATCATCATTAACTTCACTATCATTATCTTGATTATCACTGTTTTCTGGGGTTCTAGGTACATGAATAACACCTAAGGCTGGAACAAGCAGCCATGGGAGAACATCCCAATCAACATTCTCTTCAAATTTGTTGTTCGCATCTTTCATTCGTTGACAGATGTTGGGGTCCTGTAGTCTCAGAACTTCCCCTATACGTTGAAGGTCTGGCAAAGACCTGTTTATCAATATCTTCAGGAACCGAGGATACATTAGAAACCTCTGATTTACATTCTTCTCAGCGTTTGATACCAAACCGTTGAAAATGAGTCTTGATACATTGAATTGCTACTGGTAAAGGATAGCAACTGTTAGGGTATCCAGTTCTTTTCTCAAAAGAGTCCAAGTCCCTCTCCTTGGAGATAAGGACTAGATGACGTGATGGATTAGAAATCTGTATATCAGTGGGAAGCTACCCTTTTGAAACTGTCCCTCTTTCACATCTCCTTGGTAACCCATAGTTTCTTGAAAGACTCTCAATAATCTTGGGGCTGAGTATGACGGTTGTTCTTCAAAATTATCATTAAGACTCAGTGCTACTTGAATGGTAGCTTCAGTAACTTCTATATCATGATTTAGGACAGAGGCCTCAATCCTCTTCCCATTAATGTCATTCACATAAGTAGCTGAGCCCTAAACATATGCAATGTGGTTCCTGTAAATCGTAGGGCTTTCAGTAAGGGCCACTCTCAGGTTGGAATTCCTTAGAAAAGTAATCATTAGTTCTAACTCTCTGTGATCATCGTCTAGCTCTAACTGAGCACACATGTTGTGCCTCTTTTCAAATTTTAAGGCTGTCAGTTCTGCAGAATAAAACAATAATCAGTACACAAGGTTGTAGAAATAATATGCGAGGATAGTTAGATGATAGTAGCTACTCCAATGACCTGTTCCTGTAGTAATATGCGTACCTGCAAACATAGGTAAACAATTAGTAAGCAATTTCAATTAGAATCCCTAATTTCAAAACCGGTGTGACGATTATCGAATCACGATGTCTTACCGAAGTCGAAACAGAGTTAATGGCTGTTTTTGAAGTATAATCGAACAAATAATGGAGTACTTGATTAATAAGGGAAAGGACGAGCAAGAGGGGTGTGCGTCTAGGTTTAAGAGAAAGAAGAAGAAATAAGTGAAAAAGTTTTTAAGTCTCCCTTTTAAACCTAATGTTTGGGTATACTGTACCTTCTTTTTTCATCTATTGCAGACAGTTGTCATTTAATTCAAATTTAATGTACCTCCCTTACTCGAGCATACAGCCAAAATAACAGTTGGCTCCCACTGTACTCGAGTGCATAGTACAATCCTTGCTCGACGTACTTGTGTGATTATAATGCTCGAGCACTAGTATACTCGCGATAGTCTGCTCGAATACACTTGTGCTCAATGCCTTAACCAAAAGTTAATGTTAATTCAATTTACATGCTCGAGTATTGAGTCACACTCGAGAGGTAGTGTGCTCGAAAGTACTTAGCAAAATTTACTCAGTCATATATTCCTGAGATACACCTGTAACTTAATCTTACTTGACTAGGTGTCCTGCTCGACATCACTTATGATCCATCAAGACACAACCAATGCCCGGTATGCAACTCCTCTTAGTAGTGTTGTAACCTTTGCTGGAAAGACTTAGATTACATTTACGTTTGTGCTCGAAGTACAGTCATGCTTGAAAGCCTTTGCAAAATCTATCCTTTCAATGTTTGTACTCGAACAGTCAAGCCTAAGAGTCTAGCACTTGATTTTGATCGAACCACTTAACAAATTTATCCTTCAAGTTCCTAAGCTTGAACTCTCATACCTAAGTATCTAGCACACAGCTATGCTCGAATCACGTAGCATTTCATCTTTCAATCCCTTGTGCTCGAATACTTAGATCTAAACAATCAATTATGCAGGCATGCTCGAAACACATAACATTACTTTTCATTTCATAGCAGGTGCTCGAAAGTAAGATGCACGATCGAAACACTTAACAAAAATGTTCAGTTCATAACATATGCTCGAAAGTAACATGCATGCTTACTTAGATGCAACTAACAGTTCATTTAGCATACTCGAAGCAATTTAGTCACACAAACAAGCAAGTTTCTTTGCTCGAATCACTTAAAGATTTTCATATTGAGTTAGAAAATCAGCAGATCATATATGTCTAACAATCTAGACATGTTCACACATAAACTTCATCAAAGGTGATCATTCAAGCATGTTGCTGACTTTAGCAACTTTAGTTTATGGTGATTCAAGAGACAAAATTTCAGTTGAAAATAGAAATATTTTCATAGAAAAATCTCAATATGTTTAAGGCAAGGTCACACCACTTCATGGTTAGTGTTATTATGACTTAAGCCAGGTTGACAGCAGGTAAACTTAGCATAATAGTCATTGCTTTCTGTGATACATGTTAATGTTCAATTAAATCATAAGTTAGGAATGGTTATCACTTTATTTTCAGGTTGCTTCTAATCTCTTCTCAAAGCTTATTTAGCTTTCTCCAAATCACCCCAATTTGACTTCAACCCCTTGATTCCTTGGTCAAATTTTTTTTTAGTATAATGAGAAGTTTATTTACATAAGTAAGTGTTTACATATATATATATATATATATATATATATATATATATATATATATATATATATATTATATCTATATATATGTATGTATTTGTATTCAGATAAAACGCTATAAGGTTGAACGTTGTACTTACATGCCATTCTGACTTACAAACCTTACATTCAGGATGTTTAGGACTTCTTTGAATGCCCCACCCCTGTAGTTCCCTTGGTGCCCCTTAAGTCATGATATCATATAACTTATTCTTTGTATACTATTTTTGAGCTTTATATTTTTCAACGACTTTCTTTTTCTTTCTTTTCTTAAGTTAAGTTTGCAATATAGCAATATTTTATAGCTGCTCAAATACTTTGTAAAGTTTTTGATTGACCAAAATAAAAACAGGCTCGTGTATGATTGGATAATAACCTTTCTGCCTATCATTCGGGGAGATATGCTAGAGAGAATACCTTATTTTCTAATGGTTAACCACATCAGACTTAGCAGGATTTAGGTTTATATCACATATGACAACCACAAACTATGGAAAGCTACCATACAATGTCAATGACTGTACGTACTTAAAGCCTTTTAAACGCATAATCCATGGGTTAGTTATCCTAAACAGTTTTCAATCATTTCCCAAAGGTTGGATACTATTTCTATCCAAAAAATGTTTAGCTTATTCAAAGCTTATAACTGAATAATCTTATCATATCTTAGATGAGATCGCCAGGAACTGTGTTGCTTAATAAAAAACGTTTCATAGTTTCAAAAATCATTTCCTTTTTGAAAGTTCATTTTAAGGATTGATTCTAAAAAACAATGTTGTCATTTAAGCATATTTAACAAGCACACACTTCAAACAATATAACACATATTCACTTGGGCACCATAATTCATTCATTTTAGCACTTAATTTGTCGAGCATGTTCAGAGATCTATCGAGCATGCTCGAAAGTCTATTGAGCAACCTTAAGATCTGTCATTTCAGTGTTTGTGCTCGAAAGACTCAAATTTTGTGCTCGAGCAATAGACTTGTGCTGGGAATACTTAGAAAGTTTTCCAGAACAAATGTCTATGCTTGACCAGTAAAAACACATCATTTGTGCTCGAAATACTCGAGAATCCTCAAGTATAGTTTGTTTGTGCTCGAAGAACATCAAACACACCATTAAACACAGAATCATGCTCAAAATACTTGAAAAGTTTTCCAAGACAAGAATCTATGCTCGAGCAGCTGAGCTATGATATCTGTGCTCGAAAGACTTAGAAAAGTCTTCCAAGTATCCCTGCTTGTGCTAGCGGAGCAACAAGCATAGATTCATGCTCGAAGTACTTACATTACAGAAATATATCATGCAAGCACATATCAAAGTATTGAAAGCTGTAATTAACCATAATATGATATTTTTCACACAAAGGCAGTCACATACATGATTCATGCAATCAGAATGATCAGTCAAGTATAGCAAATCATCATGCAAACATTCAAAGTGAGTAACAAAGATAATCAGTAAGCACCTCACTTAGGCACACATCCTCAATTAGACTTCATCAATATTTATCATTCCTAGGCATTTTAACAAAAAGTGAAACCTGGTTTTATCTAAAGTTTGGTGAATAAATCAGCCAGATTATCATATGTGTCTACCCTTTTCCTTTATATTAAGCCTTTTTCCTGACATTCCCTAATGAAATGATGTCTAATCTCAATGTGCCTAGTCTTAGAATGCTAGACTGGATTCTTAACAATAAAAATAGCAGCAGTATTATCAATTAAAATTGGAGTAAGTAAGAAACTCATACCATAATCCAGCAGTTGATTCTGAATCCATAGAACCTGTGCACAGCAGGCAGATGCAGCAATGTACTCAGCCTTAGCAATAGAGATGGACACTGTAGTATACTTTTTGCATTGCCAAGGCACCAGCCTGTTCCCTAGAAACTTGTAGCCTCCTGAAGTTGATTTTCTACTCATATTGCAACCATCATAGTCACTGTGTGTGTAGGACATCAATTTAAAGGAAGAATTCTTTGGATACCAAATCTGGTTTCCCTTTGAGATATCTGAAAATCCTCTTCACTTCTAGCATATGTGAGACTTTTGGGTTAGCTTGGAATCTTGCACAGACACACATAACAAACATAATATCTGGCCTTGATGCTGTTAGATACATAAGTGACAGCATCTTCTCATGTGTGTCCATTGGTTGGCCATATATTCATGCTGGTCCACTGGCTTCCCTTTCTCATCAGGTACCATCTTCTCATGTGTGTCCATTGGTATAGACACTGTCTTAAAGTCCTGACACTTGAACTTGTTAAGAATCTCTTGGACATACTTTGATTGGTTGATGAAAATCCCATCAGCCTTTTGTTGCAATTGAAGTCCAAGGAATAAATTCATTTCCCCCATTGAACTCATCTTGTACTTAGATTGCATTACATGCTCAAACTCCTTACACATTTGTTCATTAGTAGAGCCAAAGATAATTTCATCCACTTACACTTGCACAATCAGCAGGTCCTTGTTCCATCTCTTATAAAATAAGGTTTTGTCAATAGCTCCGCTGCAGAAACCATTGTCTAACAGATGGTTTGACAACTCATCCTACCAAACCCTTGGTGCTTGATGTAGTCCATACAATGCTTTGCTGAGTTTATAAACCTTATTAGGATGAATTGGATCTTCAAATCCAGGAGGTTGAGTAACATATGCCTCCTCATCAATCTTTCCATTTAAAAATGCATATTTCACATCTAGCTGATAGAGTTTTATGTTCATTGATGCTGCATATGCCAGAAAGATTCTGATGGCTTCTAGTCTTTCAACAAGAGCAAACACTTCTTCAAAGTCCACTCCTTCTTCTTGTAACACCCTAGAGCCACCAATCTTGCTTTGTTTTCAATCACAATGCCTTTTTATCTTTCTTGTTTCTAAACACCCATTTGGTTCAAATTGCATACTTGCCTCTGGGCTTGTCAACCAAGTCCCATACATGTAAGTCTCTGAATTGAGTTAACTCTTCCTGCATAGCCTCTACCCAGCTGTTGTCTTTTAATGCTTGATTAATGTTCTTTAGTTCAACTTGGGATATAAAGAAAGCATACAGACAGATGTTTTCTCTTTCAGAAAAACTTCTGGTCACTCTCTCATGCAAGTCTCCTATTATGTTTTCTGCAAGATGGTTTCTCTCAACTAAAGTAGTCTGCACAACTTGTTGTGCTGAAACTTCAGTTTCCAGATTTGTCATGTTTATTTCTTCATTTTCAGTTGCAGATCCTTCTTGATTCTCAGCAGCTTCTTGAGTCTGAATAGTTGCTGAAGATGATACTTCATTTTTCCCAATTTGTAGAGAGTCAAACAAAGACTAAAACCTGTTTTCAAATCTATTTGTTTCTTCAGGCAAAACAGGTTGCTGACTTTGTATGGGTTCACTCTCCATATCACCTGGACCTTCATTAGAAACTTCAACTGCAGCTTCTTGTCCAATCATCTCCACTTCAGCTGCTCCTTCATTGCATCTTTCAAAGGTAAATCCATTTTGTTCACGAGCAACAGATGACCATAGCTTGTCCAGATCAACTTGTTTTTGTTTTCCTTTATCTTCAAAGCTTGTTCTGTACATGTTGTCATCCATGTCTTCATTATAAATTTTGAAAGACTTGATCATCTTCTCCAAGTCAAATAGCCGTTTGGGACCTTCAACATTATTGAAATGGTTTTCATTGAATATAATGTCTGAAGACTCAATGACTACCATGTGCTCCTTCACATAGACTCTGTAGGCCTTTGAATGAGTGAGTAGCATACAAAGAAACATTCCAAAGATTTTGACTGGAACTTGTTTAGATAGTCCTTTGTATTCGAAAGTTACCATCTGCATCCAAAAGGCTTTAAAAACTTCACATAAGGTTTTCTTTAGAAGATAACCACATATGGGGTCTTATTTTGAGCCTTGTATTGTAGAACCCTGTTCTGCACATAGTAGGAAGTGTTGATTGTTTCTTACCAAAAAGTGGTCGGCTGATTTGCATCAGCAATCATGGTCCTTGCAGCTTCAATTAGTGTTTTGTTTCTTCTTTCTGCAACACCATTCTGCTCAGGAGTTCTAGGTGCACTATATTGCTGAAAGATCCCCTTTGAAGTGCAGAATTCATCCATTAGACCATTCTTGAATTATGTCCCATTGTCACTTCTAATGACTTTCACTTTCCTTTCAAGTTGATTTTTCCATCTACAGTACATAGGTTTTGATTATTTATGGGGTTTCATCCTTACTGCCCATAAAGTATACCCAAGTAAATCTTGAGTAATCATAAGTGATCACTAAGCAATATATCTTCTTTCCAATACTTGGAACACTCACTGGATCAAAAAGATCCATGTGTAACAGTTCCAAGACCTCATCAATGGTATTTATCAGTTAGCTTTTATGAGAGGATTTATGTTGTTTCCCTTTAAGGAAATATGTGCATTTTCTTCAAGCTTAAATTCTCTTGTGGGAAGGCCAACAACATGTTCACCTTTCACTGCTTGTTCATATTCTTCAGGTTAACATGACACATCTTCCTATGAAACAATTTTGTCTCATTTTTAGTGGCTTTGGAGAAAAAGCATAAACCACCTCTAGATGTAGCAGTATTCATTCTAAGCTCATAGAGGTTTCCATTCCTTGGAGCCATCATCATGATCATTTCAGTTGGAATCAAAAATTCAGGCTTTAAGATTAGGCAATGTTAATCATTGAAGGCTACTTTGTATCCTTTGTTACAAATTTGGAAATGCTTAACAGATTGTATTGTAGTCCTTCAACATGCAGCACATTCTCAAAGGATACCTTGCCATTGGTGAGTGTTCCTCTTCCAACAATCTTCCCTTCATTTTCATCACTCCCAAAAGCAACTGGACCTTCATACTTCCTTTCATAATTGAGAAGAGCTCCCCTGTCATAGGTCATGTGCATGGAACATCCACTGTCCATGTACCATAAGTCATTACTTTTCAAGGATTGTTCCTTCACATATACATAAAAGAGAATCAGTTAGATTCTGAGTCACAAACAGCATCAGTTTGCAATTCAGATTCAATTGGAGATTCATCAAGAGTTTGAACTGGAAGTGGAACTGGATCCTCATAGACAACTTCACATTCTTCTTCTATGTCTGAGTCTGACCCAACTTTCACAACATGTGACTTGACACTGTTTTCAACTTGATCAATCACATAGTCTTTCCATTACTTAACTCCTTCTTTGTCTTCCATTGAAACCCTCTTGGTTCAAACCCTTGCTTCATTAAGAACTTTTCATCCCCATTAAGAACACTAGGTATCATTTTGGCTTTTCCTTTGTCATCATTACTTTTGTTCTTTACTGGCTTGTTTGATCCTTTCAAATCATCCCTGATTTTCAGAACTTGTTTCAATCTTTTCTCCAAAACTGATCTTTTCTCTTCATCACTTGAGTCATTCTTCTCTTTATTCAAATATCTTTGATACATCTTCTTATATCCTTTCATGTCAAAACCACAAACCACATCAGGGATCACAAACTTTTCTTCCTCAAACCATCAAGAATCAGTGTGATGACCATAAGCATCACACTTCTTGCACCATACCTTGGCATAGCTTCCCATATCCTCAAGCAATTGCTTGTCTTTAATTCTGTCACTTGGTTTGGGGAAGTCAAAGCCTAGGGAAGTTTTTGAACATAAAGAGTTGTTAAAGTCCATTTTGATTGGTTTGTTTACATCAGGCACCAGATGATATTTCTCTTTAACAAACACAATTGGCTTCAACTTGGATGGTAATTTGGAAGAGCTTCCTTCTTCTTCAACAGTGAATCTTCTCAAGTTACATAATCCACATCCCTAATATCAAACAGTTAATGATTTGAGAAAACTGGATAGATTGGAGGATGGGTCTGATCATATGAATATTTCTTTGATACATCATTTGTTTTCTTGATTTCAGGCTGAGGTCTTGAGCATATGTCAAATACCACATGTTCTCTTCTAATCTGTTCATAATGTTTCTTCATCTTGGGAGTCATCTTTGGCAATAGTGGAATCTTTTCATCTTTCTTCTTGTTTGATCCCTTCTTTTTCTTGTTACCTTTAGATGATTTGGTACTGCCACAGCTGCAAGTATTTCCCTCACTAGAGTATTCACTCCATTTCTTTTTCTCAACATCCTTCTTTTCCTCTTGTTTCTCATTCTACTTCATAACAAACTCACCATTTTCATCAACAATCACATCCTCATATTGTTTTACAAATTCAGTTCTGTCATCAAAAACATTCTTAAATTGTTTCAAATACTCATTCCTACTCTCCTTGTCTACTCTTAGTGGATAACTATCACAAAAAGGTGGTGGAACCTTCTTGTATTTCTCTTCATCTGTCATTTTGTCCACAAATCCCACAATGTTTCCAGTAGACAACAGGTTCTTTAGGAAATCCATTTGAATTGTCAATTCAACATTTTTAAGCTTCTCTTTAGCATACATCTTTTTTAGTCCCTCAATCTCAACTATCATTCTTCATTGAGTTCTGTATGCTTGCATACAATCTTCTTCTAGCCCCTTAATTTGATTTTCATAGGTTGCTTCACTAGTTTCATACATATTCAGAAATGCATCCTTTCTACCACATTTTGTCTTCCACTTCCCAACTTCCTGACTAAGTTCATCAATTGTAATAAGAAGATCGGAAATGGAAATGTTAGAATGTACCTGTGCATTTGAATATTCTGCTCTATCCTGCACCTTGGCCATGAAAGAAACATTTTCTTTTTCTATGTCAGCTGCGCGGTTACTCCAGTCAAACTCCCCATCTTGAGGCGCCCTTATGACTGCAACATTCCCTTGGTCTCTAACTTGATTCACAACATTTTGATTCACTCTGTTCTGGTTATTTTGAATCTGCAGTTGGTTGTTCCTTTGGGGCTGAAAGGGTTGTTGTTGGGGTCTATTTGGGCTTTGATAGGGGTTTTGGTTGGTGATCTGATTTCTCTAACGCTGGAAATTTTGGTTCTGACTCTGGTAAAACTGATTTTGATTCACTTGGTTTCCCACTTGCTTGGGCATATTGCATTATCTGGCAAAGTGTCCAGGTTGTTGACTGTTGTAGCAGATGGCTTTTGATTTGTCAAAACCTATTCTCTCATTTGGTCCATTGAAGCTTGATCTTCCTGGTCTGTTGTACAACCTCTTGCTTCTCACAGCTAACATGGCAGCCTGCCATTTGATGTCCATATCTTCTAAGTCATCAGCATCAATTTGCTCAAGGTCTTCCTGCACAACGCTTGTGTTGATCAGGTTCTTGGCCACAAATGCATGATATGACTCAGTGAACATTGAGAACAATGCTTGGTAATCAGTTCCTTGGCTTGTGATATTCTGCATAAATGTGGACTATCCACTTGCTATCGAGGCAACATCATCTTCTACTAACTGAACATTGAATCTAGGCTGTCCACCACATGTTGAACTTGTCTCAGATGGTTCTTCAATGATTGGTTGTTGATTCTTGACTGAGAGATTGCCCATTGGTGCCACAAGAGCATTATTCACTTGAAAACTGGGCTTATCCTCTCTAACCATATGATTTTCAATCATTTCATGTTCTACATCTTTAAGGAAAGCTATTACATCATCCAACTTAAAGTTGGGAAAATTTTCCTTTTCCTTGATGAATTTGCTGGCTGTATACCATTCACTAGACAAGGATGACAGAAGCTTTTTGTTTAGCTCAAAATCAGAGATCCGCGGGTCAGTCGTTTTTATATCGTTCACAATCACCATGAACCTTTGCAGGACTGATTTTATTATTTCTCCATGTTAAACTTGAATCTATCCAGCTGTTGCTTTAGTTTATCCTTTTTAAAGACTCCCAGTTATGTATTCCCTTCAAACATATCAGTAACTGCATCATACATATCCTTTGCAGTTTTGTGATAATTAGCTGTTGTCAATATTTCTCAAGACAGACCTAGTTTCAGCATAGATAGTGCTTTGTCATCTCTTTTCTTCATTTTCAGCTCTACAGTAGTACTATTGTTTGCAGCAATCGAGGCAACATAATTTCCATCTGTGATTGATGTCCATAGTTTCGGGTCATTGTAGTTCACAGCTGCTTCAAAGAGTACCTTCCACTTAATGAAGTTTTCCTATCCTAGAAGTCTTGGAATCTTGTTCGTAGAGACTTCTTGGTCTTCCATTTCAGCGGATCTGGGATTTGATGTAGAATAATAGAGTAAAGCTTCAATCTTTATCACAAACCTTCAGTCCCGTGACCTTCAGTGACCTTCCAAAGCTTTGATACCACTTGTCAGGACCGGGAATCAGGTGTAAACCTTAGAAAGGTTGACAAGAACACACTGACTAAGTTACCCAAAGGCCTGTTGAATATCCCGGCAAAATCAGGATATCCAACGGATGGGAATGAAGGTGTGATGTAATAAACACGAAAAAATAAAATATTATCAATAAGAACACAACCAAAGACAAATTTTCACTTTATTTAATACATCATTAATGGAACAGGAAAGGAATGTCTAGGGTTTCGTGAATGACGGCGGCGGCGGTACGAGGAAACAAATAGAATATTCGCTAAGAATGTTTCTCGTATTCCGTGTGTCATGTCTGCCCTAAAATGGAAACCTAGGACCCTATTTATAGACCCTGACATTCCTTCTAGAATTCCATATCATTACATAGTGAAAGACAAAATAAATACAAGTGTAAAAGTCTTCGAGCAAGGTTTGTCTCTTGCTCGAGCAGACTTAGTATGCAGGGTATGCTCGATACGTGTCTTCGAGCATACTTTACTTAGAATATTTTCCAGTGAAAGTATTCTCCTCTAGCAATCTTCATTCCACTTGACCAGTCCTTGCTTTGCTCGAACTAATCCATCGACCAAGCTCCTTCTTCTTAATAGCTTCAATCTTTTGTTAAGACTTATTCAACAATCTTTAGCATGCTCGGATGTAAATCTTGCTTGGGATTGAATCATGCTCGTAGTCCATGCTTGGAGCACATGACATCTTCTTATTTCATCCATGCACGTCAGCCTGTGCTCGGACATCTTGTGCTAGTAACACTTAGTTAAAACTTGAATGATCAACCTGTTTACTTGATTGGCAATCCATGCTCGATAGAAGAATACTCTTGCTTGTTGAACTATAACTAGCTCAAAGCCATAACACTTAAAGAAATCAACCATAAATGGTTCTGAAGACCTTGCTCGAAGTAGAAGAACCATGCTCGATAGTCTAGGATTGCTCGACGTCCATACTTAGCCATTTCCTGAGGAGGTTGAGAAGATTCCAATCTTCCTTATCAAAAATCTGACCCAACACTGTTCGAGTTTAAGCATGTAGGATGCTTATTCTCTCGAACTTATGGTCTGATACCAACCTGTAAGGCCCCGATCCCGGTGCCCTACATTTGGCTTTGGATTTACTCATAAGCACAGTTCTAAAATCATAGTTACTTAAAACTTTCTCGGAATACTTAAAACTTCAAACACTACATCACCAAAATATAGTTTTTTTTTCTCTTAAGCATACAAGTTGTCTTTTCATAAACATTAATATAAAACAGCGATGACACTTTATAGTAGATGTCAGCCTCTTTAGCTCATGCCATGTGCCTCTCTTCAAGCCAACTGCTTCAACCTATTTGCCTCTATGCATACTAAAAGTCAGCTACGCTGAGTGAGTTTTAGTTAATCAATTAACATACATTACATTCACATACGTACTCATACGTGTCCGAAGATACATATTCGTACCTTACTTTATTACTTCTGTCATACATACTTTACATGCATGCATACGTACTTACATACTCTCTTTCCTAAATTCCTATGGTATATCACAAACTATTCTTTCTCAACCATCACAGTATTATTAGGGTCTGGTCCCTATCATCACAGATATTATTAGGGTCAGGTCCCTGTCATCCTAATATTATTAAAGTCTGGTCCCTATCATAACAGATATTATGAGGGTCTGGTCCCTATCATCACAGATATTATGAGGGTCTGGTCCCTATC
Organism: Bidens hawaiensis; assembly: GCF_021521415.1. Taxonomy (NCBI): domain Eukaryota; kingdom Viridiplantae; phylum Streptophyta; class Magnoliopsida; order Asterales; family Asteraceae; genus Bidens; species Bidens hawaiensis. The sequence continues at coordinate 130,512 of NW_027491074.1, read as the reverse complement.
ATCACAGATATTATTAGGATCTGTTCCCTTCTTTCCGTACCATCATTGAACCATACATCCATATGTACTTCGCAGACCTGTTACATATTCATATAATCATACACGTCCACATACATACTCTTAACTCTTTCTATACCATTCGCAGATCATTCATAAACATTCACGTAGCATACACTTACCACTTAAGGTAAGTGTATTCACAAAAACACCTAGGAGTATGCACACAGCCCCGAAAACATAACAGATAAGGAGGCTAGAAACTCACCTGCAATCAGTTTCTCTCTGAGTTAATGGTAATGCCTTTCCTTAGCTGTGCACGGCTAACTATGTAACAAGTTACGAGTATTAATTATCTATTACTACTTTTTCGTACATCTATGTTAATGAACCCTTCAACTAACGGGGGTCCGGGGGCAGCGCCCTTGGTATCGGGGTCTAGGTGCGGCAGCACCAAGTAGGCTCTAAGAGGCAGACCCCTTGGCTGGGGTCGAGCTGACAAGTCAACGGAAAAATTTTATTTTCATTAATAGGCCTTTATCAAAAATGCATCAGAAAAATAAATCGGAACATTTTACAACAATTTGAATCGCATGTAAAAATCCATTCGCATGACAATTCGCATGAGCCATTCGCAAGACCATTCGCATGAACCGTTCGTATGACCATTCGCATAGCCATTCGCATGGCCATTCGCATGAGCCATTCGCATGACCATTTACATGAGCCATTCGCATGAACCATTCGCATGACCATTCGCTTCACATGCTATGCGATGCGAATTCTTGGAAATGCGATGCGATCAGAATCTCTTTTTCCTCGTTTTTACCATTTTAAAGTTATATTCCTCCGAGGTCCTTCCTTAAGACCCGATTTTACTCTTTTTATGGGTTTTGGGCCGTAACAACTTTGTATACCCGTGATTTTACAAAGTCTAAATATCACCTTTTCTTCCTATATCACACTCGTAAGGTCACATCTCACCAAGTCTATAGTTTCTTATATCTTACAGCCTGATCTATCGTTCCGTCAGTTTGCATGTCAAAACCGAGCTCAAAACTTAATCTTTTTAACCAAAAGTCACCTTTTGGTTCAGGTTCGGTTCAGATCAACCCGAGGATTTGTTGTTATTTCTTGTTGTTTGATGATGTTTAGACACAAGATTTACTCTTCCCTTGGCTTGGTTCTGGATCCAGGTGCTAGAGCGAAAAAGAGTGTGTGTTCTTGAGTGTGTGTGAAGGAAGGAAATGAGAATGGAGAAAATAAGGAGTGTTGGGGAAGTTTGGGGGTTTATATAGGTGGTCCATGGCCCTATAGCCCATAACACTCTCCTAGCTATTCCCAAGCCCAAATCAAATCTTAACCCAAACACTAACACACAATTAAGTTAACATAAATGCTTTTATTTATTATTAACAAAAGTTGGATGTTTCATAATGAAAAGCAAATGCTCTTATGCTGATCAATGAAACCTATGATGAGACAAGTAATGAAAGTGCTTAATTGAGAACATCAAATGCACTAAACTTGATAAATGAAGAATGTTATAAAGTTAATGTGGAAGAGAATGTGAACAGAAGACAGGCATCCCATGAGGGGGAGTTTGAAACTGAAGAAGAGACCCCTAAGCAAGCTGAAAGAAGAAAACAAAATGGAAAGGGGATAGCTCATTCTGAAGAAGATTTACAACCTACAACTGTTCCAAGAGTAATATTTGGATATGAAATACTAGAGAGAAATGAAGTAAATGATATAGATGTAGCTGAGGTGGAGTCTGTCAAGACAGTCATGGGGATCTTAAATGAAGAAATGGCCACAATGGCTACAGTTGAAGAAGATGAAGAAGAAATCCCCCAGAAAGTCTTAGAAACTCTGATAAATTGCTGATGAAAGTGTTGGGGCAGCAATGAAGCAATTAAAGAAAAATCAATCAGAAAGGCCTCAAGCTGAATCAAGTCCTCTTCCTCAAACTGAATCAAGTCCTGCAATACCAGAACAACATGAAATAACTGAAGGACTAACTTTTGGACTACTTACCAAATTAGTTGTTTTGAGACTCTATAACAATATTCTGAAAAATCCGGAGAGACACTCACCTGAGATAGTAGCTGCTGCAAGGAAAACACAAAAAGAAGTACAAAATAGAAACAGCGAGCCTCAAACTGAAGATATATCAGAACCAAGAATTGAAGAAATATTTGATGATGAGCATACTAAATATGTCATTAAACCTATTGTGACTGAAGAGCCTAAAGCTAGAGAGTCACAAAAAAGAAAAGAAACTTCAGAGACAGATACTTCTAGTGCTAAAAGGCAGAAAACAACAAAGAAAGTATACACAAGGAGAGAGAAACCAAAAACTGTTGATGAGCCACAGGTCATTCAGATTGAAGAACCCATGATTGAGGCTCTACAAGACTTGGATGAGAATACAGAAGTGGTAGAAGATGAGGAGATATTGAAGACAAATCCGAAGATTATCTTCCTCATGCAATGTGGTTTGGAATTTGAAGCTCTTAAGAAAATGACTGAAAATGAGCTTGAGCCGTTAGCAGATTTAAAAGCTAAGGACAAGAAGGAGAGGATGGAGAAGGGAGAGAAAAGAGAAAAGGAAGACAGAGCTTATCTCTTGAGTCTTCAATATAAATAGAGACACATAAATCAGATGACAAGAAAAAGTATAAAAGAGGCAGCAGAGAAATGGAGAAGAAGAGTAACACAAAGAGCCTTCCTTTTGCGTGCTGGCCATCCACCCTCCTATCTAAATCGTCAACCATTTGTTGATTTTTATCGAATGTACAGACAGGCTCTGGTTGACGACACTGCCAAGTATGTACAAGAAGTAAGAAGGAAAGAAGCACAAGGGAAGATAGAATATGAAGATTTGAAGAAGAAACATAAAGATATCTAGTTTTTGGAACTCCATGGATACAAGTATGACTCTATCAAAGACTTGACCATAGAAGAATTGAAGAAGAAAGTCAAGATGGTGAAAGAGTCACATAAGCATGAAAAATGTGTGATGTAATCAGAAAGAGAAAAGAGAGAGAAAGAAGAACAAGAGAAAGAAAATCAAGAAGCCGAGAAAAGAAAGGCTGAGGCAATTGAATGGTTTAATGACCCTAATAGGGTGAAGACTTTGATGGATATATTATTAAAGAAGGGAATGATAGAAATTGAGTTTGACAACCTGCCTCATGAACAATTATTAGAAATATATCATAGAGAGCAGAGGTTGTATTAGAGGTAGAAAGAAATTTGTTGGAAGAAAGAAGAAGAAAAGAAGAAATGGAGGCAGGGGACCACACTGATCAGCCAAGAGAGACTGTATCTGAGCAAGACAAGGCTGAAATGATCAGTGTGCCATGTAGAAGAGGTACACGAAAGGGAGATATGATATTGCAAGATGGAGAAGAGATTAAAAGATTATATGATGAATCTAAAAGAAGGTTTGGAAAAAAAGATATCTACAACAAGGTCTAGTGGACTTGTTGTTAGAACTGAATGTGCAAGGCAGCAAGCTTCACAGAGAAATCTAAACCTGCCAACACATTTATATTTTGACATGAGATCAAAAACCATGAGTGTCATAACTGAAGACGGTCAAGAGACAAATAATATTCAGGAGTGACTTTAGAAGTTTCACAAGAGAAAAATTAGAAAAGATGGCCAAGCTAGAACTATATGACAATCAATACAGAGGCATAAAGGCTGGTAAACAAAGAAATGATCTCTTCAAATACCTGAAAGAACAAGCTGAAAAAAGATTTCCACTTTTTGACCAAACACAAAGAGAAACATATGCAGCAGCTGAGAGGGAGAGGAGAAAGAAAAGAGTTAAAGATGTAAGACTATCGGAACTCTCTCTCTCTAGGAATCCAAAAGGAAGAAAACACAAAAGGATAGTGGCTTGAGCTCTGTTAGAAGAACATTGAGCGAAAGCCTAGCTATGAGAAGAGAGATGGAGGTGCCTAACTCTGAAGTGCCACAAGATGGGCAAATTGCTAATCTTACCTATAATAGGCAAAGTGACTCTATGTCACTGAGAAACTCTGAAGGATGAACCAATGCAATTGTGGAATATGATGAAGAGTTAGAGTTTATACACATCCAGGATCTTCAAGACATTATCAATGTGGATGTACTTATAAATTCTGAGGATGGTGTAGAGTTAGAAATGTTCAAGCAAAGGGCTACAGCTGTCAGATATGAAAAGTTAATTGAAGCTGAGAAAAGACAGTGAAGGAGATAGCAAGGATGGGAGCTAATGGATGATCTAACTATGCCTTGTTTATATTTTGTACTTTTGGGTGTATTTTTTTATTTCGATATGTAATTTGAAACTCTATATAACTTTTGATGTGTAACGCATAAGTGGCAGAATTCTGATTATATAATGTAATGACCATTTTCTTAAATTGGCTATCTTTAGGAAATTGATACATTTGTAACTGTATGCAGGTATGTTTTGGTGCATCTAAGCTTGTTCCAATCTAGGGGATATTGTTGAGTCGGATATTTACAAAGGAAGATTGGAATCTTCTAAACCTCCTCAAAGAATTGGCTAAGTATGGACTTCGAGCAAGCTAGGACTTTCGAGCACGGTTTGACTATCTTGAGCACGATGTCTTATGGCTATAAGACTATCTTCTGGAATTTCTTCTAAGTGTTGAAGGCTTCAAGCAAGCTACACATCATCAAGCAAGAATGTTCTTCATAGAGTATGGATTGCCAATCGAGCAACCAACTTGATCTATTCAGCTTAAACCAAGTGTTACGAGCACATTGGTGGGTCGAGCATGGATACAATAAAGAAATATCTCAAATGTTCTAAGTATAGACTTCGATCATTGTTCAGTCTCGAGCAAGCTTCAGACCCGAGTATGCTGAAGATTGTTCTCAATAAGTCACTAAGACAGGATTGAAGAGATCTAGAAGAACATGCTTGCTCGAGGGATATATTCGAGCAAAGCAAGGATAAGTCAAGAAGATTGAAGTCTGCTAGAGGAGAATATTTTCTATCTAAAAATATTCTAAGTGAAGTCGGCTCGAAGACTTTTAACGAGCATGCTGTGCATATCAAGTCTGCTCGACCAGGATATATCATACTTGAAGACTTGTTTACAATTGTATTTATTTTGTCATTCATTATGTAATCATTAGGATATTGTAGAAGGAATGTCAGGACCTATAAATAAAGTCCTAGGTTTTCTGAATATAAGAGCGCGAATAGGACACGGAATACGAGAGCACAAACACGTGAGCGAATATTCTCTTTGTGTATTCTCGTACCGCCCCCGCCGTCACGAAACCCTAGAATTCCTTGCATTAAATCACTGGTCCATTAAACGATACATTAAATATAGTGAATCTTTATCTTCTATTATTCTTACTAATTATCTATTGTTATTAAAACCTTCATTCCCAACCCTTGACTATACTGATTCCGCAGGGATATTCAAGTGGCCTTGAGTTCATAGATCTGGTGTGTTCTTGTCAACCTACATAGGTTTGCACCAGGTCCGGTCCTGACATTATCCAGTTGTTTCATATATATAATCCACCTCCAAAATACATATATGCTTATGCATGTAATACATGTGTGTACGTCCTAAAGTGTATAAAAACTCCAAATACATATATGCTTATTTTTTGGACGGCAATACATGTATGCAAAAACACAAAATACATATGTGTAATCATCAAAAACAAATTAATGTCTAGCAAATATACCAAACGTCCCGTATACAACACACTTTTATAAACAACAGAACCGAAAACATACATGTGCTCATACCAACAAATAGTCGCACCCAAACAAAGAGAAATGGAAAAAAATGCATATGCGTATATATTATTGTTAATAAAAATTATTTTTATGAAAGAATAAAGAAAAAATATTTATAAACCCTTTCATAGAAAAAAAGCTATGCATATTTTCTCCTCAATCGAACCAAACCTTTTTTTTATTTCAAAAATTATGCTTACGTAATCATAGAACTATTGGATCCACATGTGTTGGAGTAACAATTAACTTTATGTGCATATCAAAATATCGAACTTACTTTCACTTTACGTGCAAAAAATTCGAATGCGGTAAACATTCTCGAATTTAGAGGAGAAGAAGATATCTATACTATATATAATTATAATATATATAATGTATCAGTGAATTACTTCTTAAATTTAATGTATACAATAATTATTGCATAAATTACGATCACTAATGTATCAAATTTTAAAAATTTAAGGATAATATAGTATTTTAACATTTTATACTGTTAAAAATGTTTACTTTAGAACATAATTACAAAAAAGATCCTTCAACTTTAACAAAATTTTGTTAATTTATACAGTAGTTACACATAAACCATCTATCTTTATCTATTTATTTGACAAATTTAAAATTTTTATTTCATCTATATCTTTTAATATATTGAGTTTAAAAAAAATCAAACTTACCATTGCAACATGCTTATTTTTGTTGGCGTTTCAATGTAAATTTTGTTTTATTTTGATGTGTTTTTTTATAATGTAAAAGTAAATAAAACATAAATGTATAACTCAAATATGCAATTATTTACCTAAAATGTAATTACAGATTTAACCCTTCTACTATACTCAACTTTTATAAACTTATTTAATAATTATTCTTTCATCCCCTTCAGTTTACCCATGTATTAATCTATATTCTTTTACTTTGTGTTAATAAATTTTAAACATACAAACACGACGTGTTTGTTTTTGTTGACACTAAGATATAAGTGTCATTTAAAAAAAAGTACCAATTTTAGTTCAAGTCAAAATGCTATCGAAATATGTTTTGATAATTTTTTTAAATACTTTTATTGTTTCGGCTCAACAATTGAGGACTTTGACATGTCAAAACGCGTTCGAGTTATAATAGAATGTAATCGAAATGAGTTTATGTCATTATAAAAAATGTTTAAAATTTTATTCAGGTCAAAGTAAATGAGTTTAAGTCATTTAAAACAAAAGTTGCTAATTTTGGTTCTGGTTAAAACTAGTTATGAGCATAATGAGTTTGAGTCATTTTAAGAAAAATGGTTTTGGTTTGCATCAAAACAATTATATGCAAAATGAATTCATCTTATTTAAAAAACTTATCAATTTTAGCTCAAGGTGGACATTAAATCTTTGGTTGTTTATGAAGGTTTCAAAAGATTTCCCAAATTAACTTGACTACCATAGTAGATTTGGTTTAGGTCAAAATGCCAGCAAAATGAGTTTCGATCATTTTTTCTATATTTTATTTTTTTCAAGTCAACAATCGAGAACTTTGATAGGTCAAAACATGTTCGAGTTATATCGGGATGTAAGCCAAATGGATTTATGTCACACCCTGACTAGCACAAAGCGGAAGCGTAAAATGGGAATGTAACAGACACCTCTGGTATCAACAACATTGTTTATAAAGAAACATTACAACTAATTTACATTATATTACATTGATCTATCTTTGATTACAAACTAGGTGTTACAACAAAATATACTCATAAGATACTCTACTCATACTGATAACCTTGCCTATATTCACACCGCATCGATCACGTTTAGCAACAGATAGCACACAATCATGGATTTTCCAACTTCGGTAACCCTGAAAAGCAGTTTAAAACGGATCAACTACTGGAGTTTGTGAGTTTCACGAGTTTCAAGAAAACAGTTATGACTATTCACAAGTTAACACTTGTAATCATGATATAAGTATGTATGTATGTAAATGATGTAATTATGCTAAGCTACAGTGAAGCCTTGACTGTATGTGCTACGTGCATCCATTTTCCACGCTTAATCAACCACTGTGGCTCCCCTTCCGCCCACAACATGTCCCGGTAGCTATGTCTAACACTACATAGCCTGTATGTATAAATATGGTCATGTGCAAACGGCGCTATGTGACACGGCAACCAGGCCGATTCCGTTTGGGTTTGTCAAACCAATAGTACTATTCACAAGCCACCGGCTCGAAGTTAATCACTGTGTTAGTGGGGACTTTCATGTGTTAGCACTTAGATAATTCACATCATCATACGTTTCAGATAAGTACGTAGATATAAGGAAACATGCTTTTCACCCCGAAAGTTCGTAAAACTGTTTAAACAGTGGGGTCATGAAACTCACTGTTTAGTAGATAATCAGTAGCACGTCGGTTCGAGGTTTGTATAACTTGCAATCACGGTTTCCTATAATCAATATTATAATAATATTAATATTTTAATATTATTATAATCTCAATACTAAGATGGGCTGTATAACTAATCTGGGTATAGCTGGAACACCCAGAAAGTGGCAATAGGCTTAGGTTGTGATGTTGTTCAATGTCTAATACTTAAAATCGAACTTGGCTTAGATTCCCGTTTTCCCAGCTAGGCCAAGTTGTTCGTTTACACGTTCAGAAAACAGTTATGGGAAAATAAGCTTGGGTAAATGTATTGGTTAACAAAATGATTAAGTTTTAAAGAAGTATCATATACTGGGGTCCCGGATTAGCCACGGGGCCCGTTTCCGTTTATTCAGTTTGATTTAAGGAGAAACGTGCACAATCTATCCGGATTGTCCAGGTTTCTCATAGAAAAGTTCGTTTTTACTTAATTAATCCAAAAATATGATTTTTGATCACTCTTGGTGTTCTGATATTCCCGTAGGTTCGTTAGGCGCGAACTTGCCGGTTTTTATAAAAACTGTATTTGATTAATCTTTAAATTAGCATAATTAATTAACTGTTAATTATTAAATTATGAAAATTTAGCCACTTATCAATTAAAATATGTAGATTTTTCTAAAAATATTTCTCGAATTATTTACTGATTTATTAACTTATAAAAATTCATTTTATCAGCTATATTTCGCTTGAAAATCATCCGTTTATCCCAAACAATTTTCAAAAATTTCACAGAAATTCTTGAATACTCAAATTATGTCCCAAACACCCTGTATCAATTCCAGAATGTAAAAAGCTCGTGCAATATTCTTTTTGGCCCAAATTCGGCTATAAAAATTCACACGAACGCATATGCACAAAATACCTTTAAACTTCTCCAAATGATCCCAAAATTCATATGTGATCAAAATACATCAAATCTGAGTTCTCAGAAAAATTCCATAATTTTTGAAGTATTTTAGCTATATTTCCCAAATAAACGTCCCAATTCGGTAATAAATTCGCCAAATATTCTCGAATGGTCGAAAAATTACCAAATTTGAACAGGGACTCAATGACATGGTCCCTGATGTCCCTACAAAATTTCAAGTCCTAATAATATGCACATCACAACCTTAACCTAAACAACCCGTAAGCGAGTGTTTCGGCATTACCTTAGCGGTTTTGGTTCGTTTCCGCCTTTCTAATCAACTTTTCAAGCTCTTGTGCTCCTATGTAGGCTTGATACAAGTCCTATATCACAAACCAAGAAAGTTTCATCAATAGAACAGCCCTTTAACTTAGGGTTTCGGCTAGTGCACAAAAACGAACTTTTGAACCGTAAAAATGCCGTTTGAACCCTTTAATCCGCGTTTATGGCCAAAAAAAACTATCAAAAAAGGTTCCTTACCATGTGTATGATCAAAACATGTTTATGGACCATTTTTGGGATTTTTACATGGTCAGGAATGATTTTTAGCAATTAAGACAAGTTTTTATGGTATTAATCAAGGTTAAACAAGTGTAAAAGTTGCTTATTTAAGTTGTTTACCTTAGGGTTTAGAAGGTTTTTCAAAATTTTGGTTGCAGCTGCTTGGACCTCAACTGTTTATCAAATAAAATGAATAAACAAGCTTACATAACAAGTTTTATAAAAAAAAATGGGGGTGGGGTGGTGGCCACGATTGGGATTGCTTATGGGCCCATTTTGGGCTTTTTTGGCCCAATGATCTGGTTGTACAAGCCCAAACACGAAAACCCAGTCCAAATTTAGTTCGGGTTCGATTTTTTGGCGCGAAAAACTTATCATGTGCATTAAACAGTGCGAAAACGAGTGTTTTTCGGCTAGTTTTATGTAAAATTATAAAAACATACTATATATTTGTAAAAATCAAAAATATTCTCACGGATCGCTTAAAACATTTCAAAGAAGTGTTTGGTAAGTCTTTTTCGGCTTAACGGATGATACAATGCTTGGTTTGTAACTATCTTTCGCGTTTAAAAATATAGCGGGTAGTTAAACGAGCATGTTTTCGTTTAACTTGTTTGCTATCGAACTAAGGCCATATTACTAATATTTTAGCTTGTATTAAACGTACATCACTTATAGATGGTCCCCCGGGATTTTTGGGTCATAACCTGACCCGTTCGGTTAATCGTTCGTTTGTTATGCAAAAGGCGTTTATTTGCTTAATTGGTAAATACGTACTGAGGTATACCTTGTTTTGGCTCAAATGTCACAATTTAGCTCATTATAAAAAAAAGTTTAATATCTTGTTCAAATCAAGATCAAGACGGGCAATATGTAAAATGAGTTCGGGACATTAAAACATGTTATAAGCATAACAAGTTCGAATCATCTTTAAAAAATTAGGTTTTGGTTTGCGTCAAAACAATTATATGCAAAATGAATTTAGGTCATTTAAAGAAAATATCAATTTTGGCTGTACGTGAACATTAAATCTTTGGTCGTTTATGAAGGTTTCAAAAGAGTTCTCAAATGACCGTGGCTATCATAATAGATTTGGTCCAGGTCAAAATGCTGAGTAAAATGAGTTTCGATCATTTTTAAACTACCAAGCCATGAGTATAAAACTAGGATTTCAGGTTTTATATAATAATTGTAACGTACAAAAAGAAACATTCGTTTTTTTGAAACAACCGTATCCTACCATATGTTTAAAATGTTTTAACTACTAAAAATCTGTTTAAACAGAGTGTCACCACCGCAGCATCGCTCGGGCACACTACTAGTAGGTTTAATATGATCAAGATATATTATATAAAGAGCTATTCATGGGTTATTGTTGTTTATTTTAGAGCATGTTTGGGATTGAGTTTGAAGAATATTTATTGGCTTATTGGCGTTTTTAACAAGCCAATAAGTTAAATGTGTTTGGCAATCACCAAAATCCTTTTTATTTTAGCCTTTTGAAATGGTTAAAAAACAGTTTTCTAAAAGCCTTAAATACTGGCTTTTCAAAATGGCTTTTTGAAAAAACCAATAAGACAATAAGCATTTTTCAAACTCAATCCCAAGCATGCCCTTAGTCGATTCCCAAAACCAACACAAGATTTCTTCCAAAAATACCTTATTCATTTAAATCTAAACCTTTTTCATTAACTAATTTACAATTATGCCATCAATAATTTAACCCTTGATATGATTATATCAATGGTTAGGATTCATTTAATTGATTGTCAAAAGAACTATGGTTTTCTCTTAAACCATCATAAGACACACACACATACACTATGTTAGAACCCGTGTGACACAGGGGTTGACCAAAAATATAATAAAACAAAATAAAAAAAAACATACATATACATAATAAGATAGATAATGGGTTCATATTATATAAACAATTATACTACTTTAAGTAAATATATAAATTAAATTTCTCTACATATTTCCTTGACTTTGGTTTACAGTCATCGCAACATATGCATCGGAAAATTTAATGTATATCAATTAAATTTCAATAAAACTACTTACAGTTATTTTGAACTAAACATGAACCCAAGCCGGTCATTTAAAATTACTTACAGTTAACTATATGCTTTGATGGGGCTTGGCGAGACAAACGTGTGGATATATTATTTGTCCAAATCGGAGTTCATTTGATAGGGTGTCGGGTTATTCGACTATTAACACGTAAAGCTGAATGAACCTAGAGTTTGTTTTCAGCTTTGACAGCTGTGGAGGCAGGTGCAGCATGCTAAAGTAAGTTTATTAGGACCAGAATGTCGAGACGAACACGAGGATATATTATTTTCCCAAAACGAAGTTTGTTTGATAGGATTTCAAGTTATTCGACTGTTAACACGTAAAGCCAAGCGAACCTGGACTTTTGTTTTCAGTTCTGATAGCTGTGGGGGCAGGTGCAGCCTATGAAAGTAAGTTTCTTAGGTCCGTAATGTTGAGACGAACATATAGATATATTATTTGCCCAACACGGATTTCATTTGTTAGGGTTTCAAGTTATTCGACTGGTAACGTGTAAAGACGAACGAATCTGGAGTTTGTTTTCAATTCTGACAGTTTTGGGGGCGGGTGTAGCCTGTGAAAGTGTCAGGACCGTGAATTGGGTTAAACCTCTAAAGGTTAACAAGAATACACCGACTCTGCTAACCCAAAGGCCTATTGAATATCCCAGCGGAATCAGGATATCCAACAAGTGGGAATGAAGGAGTGAAAGTATAACAGACACGAAACGTAAATGAATGATCAGTAAGAACGATTTCAAGACAAAGATTCACTGCATTTAATATATCATGTAATACAACAGTGAAAGGAATGTCTAGGGTTTCGTGTATGACGGTGGCGGCGATTGTACGAGAAGACAAAGAGAATATTCTTTTTCTTAATGTTTTTCGTATTCAATGCGTGCCAGCCTGTATTCAGTCTAGAAATCCGTGTCCTAAAAGGTAATCTAGGACCCCTATTTATAGACCCTGACATTCCTTCTAGAAGTTCCTAATCATTACATAATGAAACTCAAAATAATACAAGTGTTGAGTCTTCGAGCAAGGTAACTATCTTGCTCGAGCAGACTCCCTATGCTAGGTATGCTCGATGAGTGTCTTCGAGCATATTTTACTTAGAATATATTCTCTTTCGGAGAATATATTCTCCACCAATAAGCTTCGTTCTTCTTGACTTGTCCATGCTTTGCTTGAACTAGTCCATCGAGCAAGCTCATTCTTCTTGATGTCTTCAGTTATACTTATTCAGCAATCTTTAGCATGATCGGATGCAAATCTTGCTCGGAAACCGAACTGTGCTCGGAGTCCTTGCTTTGATCACGTGACATCTTTTTATTGCATCCTTGCTTGACCCCATGTGCTCGATCATCCTGTGCTCATAACACTTGGTTAAAACTAGTATGATCAAGATGTTTGCTCGATAAGCAATCTATGCTCGATAGAAGAATACTATTGCTCGTTGAAGTGTAGCTTGCTCGAAGCCTTAACACTTAGAAGAATTAACCATTTAAGGTTCTGAAGACCTTGCTCGAGGTAGTAAAACCATGCTCGATCGCCTAAGCTTGCTCGAAGTCCATACTTAGCCGTTTTCTGAGGAGGTTGAGAAGATTCCAATCTTCCTTATCATATTATATATTTCCATTAATTGTTCAAGAGGCATGTTTTGAAACTGTTCTTCTGACACTCCCTTTTCCATCACAATTCTCTTTAACAAATCTACCCTTTGAGGGTCTTCAAACCATTTCTTCACCTCTTCTTCCTTCTTCTTAGTCTTCTCCTTTTCTTTTGCCAGTCTCATTTTTAACTCTTGTTCTCTTTGATATTCTTCCTGACTTTTCTTGTCTTTATGACAGGCTTTTACAAGTTCAATTTTTCTCTTAATTTCTTCATGAGAGAGGTTTATTAAATGATTATACTTGTAGCCATATAGTTGGAGAAATTTGATATCTTTGTGTTTAGACTTTAATGATACATATTCTTCTTCATCCTTTGATTTCTTTTCAGCCTTCTTTTTGCTGCTGTCAGATTCTTTCAAAACCTTTTCACTTTCTTCTTTCTTCTTTGATACTTTCTTCACATAATCAAAAACATCATCTATCAGAGCTCTCTTATACATTCGGTCAATTTTATCAAATGGCTGAAGGTTAAGGAATGCACTTTTGTGACCAGCCTTCATTAATAGTTCTCTTTTTGCTTTCCTTGTTCTCCACCCCTCAGCTTCTTTTGCTAAATCTTCCTTTGATAGTCTTTGGAGATATAGTGGATCATATCCCAGACTGATCAAATAATTCTTATCTTCTTTTTCCATTTCGGCTTCCTCAACTCTTCCTCATCTTCATTTTCAACATCCAAGTCAACTACTTCTTCAAGGTTATGAAGAGCCTCAATCATTTCTTCAACCTTGTCTCTCCTCATCTTATACACCATTTTCTAACAGATTTTTGTCTTTTGGACTTTGGTGTCTCAATATCAGTTGTGTCTTTCCTTTTTAAACTTGATTGAGTTGGAGTGGATGTATCGGGATGCCCTACTTCTGTTTCTGGTTCTTCAATAATTATTTCCTCATGCACTGACTCAGATTCATCAATAACAACTTCATCTTCATGAGTCTCTTCAGTCTCTTCAGTAACCTCTTGAATGATGGGTTCACTTGGTTCAACATGTTCTTCAAATCTTGGTTCTCCTTTGTTCAAGTTTATAAAGTCTTGTTGAGCCTTTCTTGCTGCCATCACAATCTCCGGGTGATGTCTCTCTGGATTATTCAAAATCAGTGTAAGATCCTTCATTATAATCAACTTAACCATTGTACTTGCTGAGACTTCAATAGTTTCATTTTCTTCTTGAATAACAGGTCCCAGGCTAAGTTGAGGTTCATTCACTTCATCCTCTTTAGGCTTAGTTATGATTGGCTCAGATGGTGTGGGCTCTTGTTCAGAGTGCATAGGCTCAGTTTGTGTAGGTTCTTGTGTATCATCTTCTTGTCTAGCCTTCAAAGCCTCCATTGTAGCCTTTATAGCATCATCTGCTTCTTTTAATTTCCTTTCATTTGCCTCTTCCTCTTCTTTCATGTTTATCAAGGCTTCTATGACTTCTTAAGGAATTTCCTCCTCCTCTTCCATCTCCAGATTATCCAACTCTTACTTCATTAAATTTATAGCTGTGTTTACAGATTCAGCCTCAGCCACATCTGGATGAACTATATTCTCTTTGTATAAAATATCATTAGATTGAACTGTATATTAGGTAGGGGGTGTAGATCATCATCAGTAAGTGCAACCCCCTTTCCCTTAGCTTTCCTTTTCTGAATTTATTCTTCAGTTTCTTCCTTTTCTTTATCCTCATCCTCTGATTCTTCATCATCATATGCTTGATTTAGCATGTTTAGGGCATCTGATGGTTCAACTTCCACCACTTCCTCTTCAGAACTCTCATAGGTCTGTCCAATCACTTTTAAACTCTCATCACCTTCAGGTTTAGGTTTCTCCCCCTGTTTTGGTGCATCTGAGGTCTTCTTAACCCCAGACTGCCCCTTAAGGGTTCGAATCCTTATTAAAGCTTCATTTAGAGCAGCTTCTAATGCCGAGTTCCGTCTGGCCAAAATGGCGTTACGTTCTCTTAACATTATGTTTTTGAACTCAAGTTTGGCATTTTCACAAATAACATCGTAAAGATTGGGACTTGATGGTGGGGTTTCAACAGTAGGCTTTGGAGCGGGTTCAGAATCAGCAGTTTCAGGGGATGGGACCTTATATGGTTCAATATATGGGGATTGAGCTGGTAGTGGGGAGGTTTCATTGGTAGGTTGGTCTTGAATGGGTTTGGGTGATTGTAATGGAACTTGTAGTGGAGATGTAGGTGGCGTAGGAACAGGAATATCATTAGTAACAGGTTCGGTAGGGGATGGTGAACAGACAATATTGACATCACTGTTAACCACAGATGCAACAAACACATCGTCATCCATCGGCTCATTCATCTCCTCCTGTCCATTTACGGTTGCAATAACCTCCTTATCTGCAGTTTGATCAATTAAAAGCATTACCATCATCATTATCATTATCATCGCCATCAGCATCCATACCAACTCTATCTTCCTCATCACTGTTGCCAGGGGTGCTCGGTACATCAATGGTACCCAGTGCAGGCACTAGTAACCATGGGAGGACATCCCATTCATCATTATCAATGAACTTACTCTGAGCATCCTTCATTCGTTTGCATATATTTGGATCTTGCAACCTCAAAATCTGCCCTATCCTTTGAATTTCTGTAGAGCTCTGTTTATTAAGATCTGCAGAAAACGTGGATACATTATGAATCTTTGATTAACTGGCTTCTCTCCATTTGAAATCAACCCTTGAAAGATGAGTATTGAAATATTGAAGGGTTGTTGGTAAAGAATGGCTACAGTGAGAGTCCCAAGCTCTCGACTTAGCAAAGTCCAAGTCCCTCTTCGTGGAGAAAGAGAGTGAATCACGTGATGAATCAGGAACCTGTGGAGTAATGTAGAGCTCCCCTTCTGAAATTACCCTACTTTGACTCCTCCTTGATATCACATAGTCTCTTGAAAGACGCTCAGAAGTCTTGGGACCGAGTAAGAAGGCTGAGCCCCAAAATTGTCATTTAAGTCTAGAGCAGCCCGGATTGAAGCTTCTGTTATCTCAATCTCGTGGTTTAGAACCGAAGCCTCAATTATTTCTCCATTGACATCGTTGACATATGCTGCGGAGCCCCAAAAATCAGAAATGTGATTTTTGTATATCGTGGGGTTTTCTGTCAATGCCACTCGCAGATTAGAGTTGGTTAGGAAATTTATCATTGGCACCAACTCGCGATTATCATCGTCTATCTCTAGTTGCGCACACATATTGTGCCGTTTTTCGAACTTAAGAGCCATCAGTTCTGCCAAAATAGAAGAATGTCAGCACACAAAGTTGCAAAACTGGTATATGAGAAAGGATAGATGAGTAATGGCTTCTTCGATTAACCTGTTCCGTAGTAATATGCGTAACTGTCAGAACAAGTAAACAGTTAGTCAATTTTTTCAATTAGAAACCCTAATTTCAAAGTCGGTGCGACGATTATCGAATAACGATGTCTTACCGTAGTCGAAACTGAGCTAATGGCTATAATCGAAGTGAAGTTAAGCAAGTAAAAGAACAGCGAGCAAGAGGGAGATAGCACGAGCAAGAAGGCTTTCGTTTAGGTTGAACAGGGAGAAATGTGTGAAAACTTTCTAAGTCCCCCTTTTATACCTAACGTTTGGGTGGTACTGTACCTTGGTTTGTCGTCTAGCACACGACAGTTGTCATTTAATTTCAAATTTAAATGCGCCTCCCTTGCTCGAGCATACAGCCAAAGGAAAAGCTGGCTCCCCCTGTACACGAGTACATGGTACAACTCTTGCTCGATGTACTTGGAATATTCTCTGTCCTTGCTCGAGTACATGGTACAACCAGTGAGATAAACCAGTATTTCACTAGACTTGTAGTGTGCTCGAATGTATTGCGCTCGAGAGTCACACTAGTAATCTTACCTTACTCGACTATGCATTGTGGTGGATATTTAGAAATTTATCAACTCTAATCTATGCTCGAGATGACTATGTTAGGAACTTTGCTCGATACTGTAGCTCTATGTGCTCAACGTACTTCTATGCTAGAAAGCCTTATCTGATTTTATCTTTCCTATTCCTGTACTCGAACTCACAGCCTAAGTGTCTAGCCCTTCAAATTTACTCGAACTATTTCACAAAATGATCAAGTTCCTCAGCTCGAATGCTTATACCTAAGTATCTAGTAACAATGATGCTCGAAACATATAAATGTCTCCTATCATTCAGTTATTTGTGCTCGAAAACTTAGATCCTAACTATCTACCATGCAATCATGCTCGAAACACATAACATCAACTTTCAAAGTATAGCAGGTGCTCGAAGATAAGATACAAAACTTAACAAAATTTCCAGAATGCTTGAGAGTAAGAGTCATGCTCGAAACACTTAACAACAAAATTTTCATGTCATGCTCAAAACAGATGTCCATTCACACATCACATAGTATGCTCGAAGCAGTGATACTTAAACAAGCACAGTCTCTATGCTCGAAACACTTAACTGAATAGGTATTTCAGTTTGAGAATCACAACTGCTAAGCCACTAACCCAAGACATGATTAATCATGTCTGGTGCTCAAAATTTCAATCTTTTTCAAGGAATAATCATTGCAGAACAGTAAGTTAAATTGAGCAATTTGTTTAAGGTGACTTAAGAGATCAAAATCCAGTTCAAAATACAATTCATTTTAAGTCACTGGAAAGATCTTCAATTATGGGATTAGACTATTTAAGACAACGATTACACCACTTCATGGGCAGTGTTATTATGACTCACGTCAGGTTGACAGCAGGTATACTTAGCATAATGGTCATTGCTTTCTGTGATACATTTAGAATTCAATTAGAGCATAAGATAGGAATGGTTATCATTATAGCTTCAGATTGCCTCTAATCTCTTCTCAAAGCGTATTTAGCTTTCTCCAAATCACTCCGAATTGACTCCGACCCCCTGATGCCCTGGTTAAAATTGATTTTTGTACACTAGATTTTAGTTATATTATGTCTTTGATAACAGATTGTAAGGTTGAACGTTGGACTTACATGCCATCCAGACTTACATGCCTTAAATTCAGGGTTTTTAGGACTTACTCGTATGCCCCACCCCTGTAGTTCCCTTAGTGCCCCTTAAGTCATGAAATCAGATATCTTATATATATATCTTATACTTGTGATCCTTTTATACTTTTCAATCTTTTTCTTTCTCTGTTCTTTTGAGAGGTTTTCCGTATATCAATAATTTATTTCTGCTCAAATACTTAATAGATATTTTTATAGACCAGAAACACCAACGGGCTCGTGTATGATTGGATAATCACCTTTCTGCCTATCATTCGGAGAGATATGCTAGAGAACATACCTTATTTTCCAATGTTTCACCACATCATACTTAGCAAATTTAAGTGTATATCACATATTGCAACTATAGACTATGGATAGCTACCATACTTTGCCAATGACTGTACTCAAAGCCTTTTGAACTTATAATCCATGGGTTAGTTATCTTAAACAGTTTTCTATCATTTCCTATTTTAGGTTGGATTCAATTTCCCAGAAAACAATTTCTTGCTTCCATGAAGCTGGGAACTTGGATAATATATTATCATTTCTCTTATTCAATATCACCGAGAACAGTGTTGTTAGTCAAAAACTTTTACCACTTTTAAAAACCATTTCCTTTTGAGAGTTCAATTGAAGAACAACGATTTTTAAAGATGGTGTTGTCATTTAAGCATTTGTAACAAGCACACACTTTCACAGGATAAAAAACACAAACATTTGAATAGCATAGAACCAACAAATCATCACTTAATTCTGTCGAGCATGCTCAGAACTTCATCGAGCATGCCCGTCTATCGAGCAACCTTAGAAGTATATCATTTTAATGAATGTGCTCGATAAACTTTAACTCTGTGCTCGAGCAGTAATTTGCAAAGAAAGAGCACAGTATCCTGAACACATGTACATGCTTGACCATTAGTAACAACACTCATGCTCGAGTTACTTGAGAAAAACTTCAAGTATGGATTGTTTGTGCTCGAAGAGCATTAAACACCCATTTTCCACAGAAGCATGCTCGAAACACTTGCAAAAGTTTTTCAAGACAGCATTCTATGCTCGAGCTGTTGAGCAATGACATATGTGCTCGAATGACTTAGAATAGTCTTACAGGAGCCTATGCTTGTGCTCGAAGAGCAACAATCACATTATCAAGCACAGATTCATGCTTGAAGTACTTAAAATCATAAAAATTCATCATGCAGGCACATATCAAAGTACTAAAAGCTATGATTAACTTAGTTAACAGAAATTCCACATAAGAACAGTCACAAACATGATTCATGCAATTCGAGTAATCATTCAAACATAGCAATTTATCATGCAAACATTCAAGGTGAGTAACATAGATAATCAATAAGCACCTCACTTAAGCACACATCCTAAATTAAACCTCATCAGCATTTATCATTCCTAGGCATTTTAACAGAAAATGAAACCTGGTCTTATGTAAAGGTTTGGTGAACAAGTTAGCCAAATTATCAGATGTGTCTACCCTTTTCATTTCTATTAGCCCTTTTTCCTGACAATCCCTAATGAAATGATGTCTAATTTCAATATGCTTAGTCTTAGAATGTTGGACTGGGTTCTTAACAATAAACATAGCAGCAGTATTATCAATGAAGATAGGAGTAAGTAAGAAATTCAGACCATAGTCCAGCAGTTGATTTTGAATCCACAAAACCTGTGCACAGCAAGTAGAGGCAGCAATATGCTCAGCTTCAGCGGTGGAGATTGACACTGTAGTTTGCTTCTTGCATTGCCATGACACCAACATGTTCCCTAAAAACTGGCAGCCTCCTAAGGTTGATTTCCTACTCATGTTGCAACCATCATAGTCACTGTCTATGTAGGCCATCAAATCAAAAGAGAGGTCTTTGGATACCAAATCCCCAAATCTGGTTTTCCCTTTAGGTATCTAAATATCCTCTTGACTGCTAGCATGTGTGAAACCGTGGGGTTAGCTTGAAATCTTTCACAGACACACATAGCAAACATAATATCTGGCCTAGGTGCTGTAAGATACATCAGTGATCCTATCTTGGCCCTATATTCATGCTGCTCCACTGGCTCCCCCTTTTCATCAGGTACCATTTTCTCATGTGTATCCATTGGTGTGGACACTGTCTTGAAGTCTTGGCACTTGAATTTGTTAAGAATCTCTTGTACATATTTGGATTGATTTATGAAGATACCATCAGCCTTTTGTTGTACTTGAAGTCCAAGGAAGAAATTCATTTCTCCCATTGAGCTCATTTTATACTTGGATTTCATTACTTGTTCAAACTTTGTGCACATTTGTTCATTTGTAGAGCCAAAGATAATGTCATCCACATACACTTGCAGCAACAGCAGGTCTTTGTTCCTTCTTTTGTAGAAAAGAGTCTTGTCAATTGCCCCTCTACAGAAACCGTTTTCCAACAAATGATTTGACAGCTCATCATACCAAGCTCTTGGTGCTTGATGTAATCCATACAGTGCCTTGCTGAGCTTGTAAACTTTGTTGGGGTGCATTGGATCGTCAAATCCAGGAGGTTGAGTGACATAGACTTCTTCATCAATTTTCCCATTCTAAAATGCAGACTTTACATCCAATTGATAGACCTTTATATTCATGGATGCTGCATATGCCAGAAAGATTCTGATTGCTTCTAGTCTTGCAACTAGAGCAAAAACTTCTTCAAAGTCCACTCCTTCCTCTTGTAAGCATCCTAGAGCTACCAGTCTCGCTTTGTTCTTAATAACAATTCCTCTTTCGTCCTTGTTTCTGAAGACCCACTTGGTGCTAATAGCATACTTGCCTCTGGGCTTGTCAGCCAAATCCCATACATGTAAGTCTTTGAATTGGACCAATTCTTCCTGCATAGCTTCTACCCAGCTGTCGTCTTTTAAGGCTTGATTAATGTTCTTGGGTTCAACTTGGGATAAGAAGCAGGCATACATGCAGATGTTTGCCTTTTCAGAAGAACTTTTTGTCACTCTTTCATGCAAGTCTCCTATTATGTTTTCTGCTAGGTGATTTCTTTCAACAGAAGTGGTTTGCACAACTTGTTGTGCAGATACTTCTGTTTCAAGATTTGTCATGTTTAACATAGTAGAATCATCTTCATTTCTTATTTGGGATTCTTCATTTGCTTGAACTTGATTTATCTCTGATGAAGATGCTTCATTTGATCCAAATTGAAGAGAGTTAAACAAAGACTGGAACCTTTCTTCAAAGTGGTTTATCCTTTCAGTCTGATCAGTTTGCTGACTTTGAATTGGATCACTCTCAACTTCACTTGGCCCTTCATTGGAAACTTCCACTACATCATCTTGTCCATTTGTATCAATTTCAGCAGCTTGAAGGTTGTTTCTTTCAAAGTTAAAGCCATTAGACTCAGGAACAACGGATGACCATAGCTTGTCCAGATCAATTTGTTTTCGCTTTACTTTATTTTCAAAACTGGTTCTGTACGTGCTGTCATCCATATCTTCACTGTAGATTTTGAATGATTTGATCATCTTTTCTAAGTCAAACAGCCACTTGGGTCCTTCAATATTATTGAAATGGTTTTCATTGAAGATTATATCAGAAGATTCAGTCACCACCATGTGCTCCTTCACATAGACTTTGTAGGCCTTTGAATGAGATGAATAACCTACAAAGAAGCATTCTAGAGATTTGGACTGGAATTTGTTCAAATAGTTCTTTGTATTTAGGAGTGACCATCTGCATCCAAAAGGATTTAAGAACTTTACATAAGGCTTTCTCTTAAAGATAACCTCATATAGAGTCTTATTTTGGGCCTTGTTCAAAAGAACCCTGTTCTGCACATAACATGCAGTGTTGATTGCTTCTACCCATAAGGTGACTGGTAAATTTGCGTCAGCAATCATGGTCCTTGCAGCTTCAATTAAAGTTCTGTTTCTTCTTTCTGCAACACCATTCTGTTCAGGAGTTCTGGGAGCACTGTATTGTTGAAAGATACCCTTAGAAGTGCAGAATTCATCCATAATTCCATTTCTGAACTCTGTGCCATTGTCACTTCTAATGACCTTCACCTTCTTTTCAAGTTGATTTTCCAATTTTAGTACATACATTCTAATTAAATCTGCAGTTTCATCTTTGCTGCCCATAAAGTATACCCAAGTAAACCTTGAATAGTCATCAGTAATTACCAAGCAGTATCTTTTCTTCCCAATACTTAGAACACTTATAGGACCAAAAAGATCCATATGCAGCAGTTCCAAGACTTCATCAATAGTGTTTATTATTTTGCTTTTATGTGAGGATTTGTGTTGTTTCCCTTTCAAGCAGGATGTGCAATTTTCTTCCAATTTGAACTCTCTTGTGGGAAGGCCAACAACATGTTCACCATTTACAAGTGTGTTCATGTTCTTTATATTCACATGACACATCTTCTTATGCCATAGTTTAGTTTCATTTTCAGTTGCTTTTGACACAAAGCATGAACCACCTCTTGAAGTTGCAGTATTCATTCTTAGTTCATAGAGGTTGCCATTTCTTGGAGCCATCATCATAATCATGTCAGTTGGATTAACAAATTCAGGCTTCAAGATCAGGCAATGTTCATCATTGAAGGCCACTTTGTATCCTTTATCACAGACTTGAGAAATGCTGAGCAAGTTGTATTGCAGTCCTTCAACATGCAGCACATTCTCAAAGGATACCTTGCCATTTGTGAGTGTTCCTCTTCCAACAATCTTTCCTCCATATTCATCACTCCCAAAGGCAACTGGCCCTTCATATTTCTTTTCATAGTTTATTAATACATCCTTATCACAGGTCATGTGCCTGGAACATCCACTATCCATATACCATGAGTCATTTTTGTTCAAGGACTGTTCCTACACATACACATAAAACAGAATTAGTTTGAATTTGATTTACAAACTGCATCAGTTTGTAATTCAGTGTCAGTGGAAGACTCATCAGGAGTTGGAGTTGGAACTAGAAGTCGGTCTTCATACACAATTTCACAATCTTCTTCTGTGTCAGAATCTTCCCCATCCTTCACAACTTGTGTTTTGATTAGATTTTCTGTTTGCTCAATCACATAGTTCCTCTTTTCAGTCACCTCCTTCTTAGTCTTCCATTGAAATCCTCTTGGTTCATACCCCTGCTTCATCAGATATTTCTCATCTCCATTAAGAACACCAGGTCTAATCTTCTCCTTTCCTTTGTCACTCGACCTTTTGTTCTTTGCAGGTTTGCTAGACATACTTGGTTCATCTTTGATCTTTAAGACTTGTTTCAGTCTCTTTTCAAGCACTGACATAGTGAATTTCTGAAAGTCCATCTTGATTGGTTTGTTCAGATCAGGCTCTAGATGATATTTCTTTTTGACAAATACAACAGGCTTGAACTTGGAATGGGCTCTCAAACTGCTTCCTTTTTCATTTCCAACAGATCTTTTCATTTGAACATATTCCACATCTCCAATGTCAAACAGTTCATAGTTTGAGAAGACTGGATAGATTGGAGGATGTGACTGATCATAGGAAGATTTCACATTTTCTTCTGGTCTCTTCTTGATTTCAGACTGTGGTCTTACACGGATGTCAAAAACCACATGTTCTCTTCTAATTTTCTCACAGTGCTTTTTCATCTTTGGAGTCATTTTTGGCAGACGAGGAATCTTTTCACTTTTTTTTTTTGCTTGATCCTCTTTTCTTCCTGCCCTTCGATGACTTTGAGCTTCCACAGCTGCAATTGCTATCTTCACTAGAGTATTCACCCCATTTCTTGTTTTCTCCTACCAATTTGTCATTCTTTTCAGATTTTGTCTCCCCTGCCTTCTTCATTGCAAAATCTCCATTCTGGTCTACATACACATCAGCATATTGCTTTACAAACTCTTCTTTGTCATCAAAAATATTCTTGAACTGCTTAAGATATTCACTTCTACTCTCCTTGTCTATTTTTAGTGGGTAGCTGTCACAAAAAGGCTGTGGAACATTTTTGTACTTTTCTTCTTCAGTCATTTTATCAACATATCCCATAATATTGCCAGTAGAAACAAGGTTCTTCAAGAAATCCATTTGAATTAGTAATTCAGCATTCTTCATCTTTTCTTTTGCATACATCTTTTTCAATCCTTCTATTTCAATGGTCATTCTTGATTGGGTCTGGTATGCCATCATGCAATCATCCTCAAGTCCTTTGATTTGAGTTTCATAGGTTGCCTCACTTGATTCATACACATTCAAAAAGGCTTCATTCCTCCCACACTCAGTTTTCCATTTTCCAATCTCCTGATTAAGTTGATAAATAGTAATAAGAAGATAAGAAATTGAGACATCAGATTGTACCTAAGTATTCGAAGATTCAGCCTGGTCATGCACCTTTGCCATAAATGCAACATTTGCCCTCTCAATTTCAGCAGCATGATTGCTCCAATCAAATTCCCATATTGTGACACCCTGGTAACAGCCACATTTCCTTGGTCTCTCTACTGGTTCACATTGTTCTGATTTGATCTGTTCTGGTTTGTGTGAGCCTGCAATTGGTTGTTTCTTTGAGGTTGAAATGTTTGCTGTTGGGGTCTATTCGTATTTTTGTAGGGGATCTGGTTGGTAATCTAATTTCTTTGCTGCTGGAAATTTTAATTCTGGTTCTGTTAGAACTGATTTTGATTCAATTGATTACCAGCTTGCCTTGGCATGTTACATTCTCTTGCAAAGTGTCCCGGTTGTTGACAGTTATAACAGATAGCCTTTGATTTGTCAAATCCAATTCTTTCAGTTGGACCATTGAAGCTTGTTCTACTTGTCCTGTTGTATAACCTCTTGCTCCTCACTGCTAGCATAGTTGCTTGCCATTTAATGTCCATATCTTCTAAATCATCAGCATCTATTTGTTCTAGGTCTTCTTGCACAATTCTTGTATTTATCAGATTCTTGGCCACAACGGCATGGTATGACTCAATGAACATGGAGAACAAGGCCTGGTAGTCTGTTCCTTGAGTTGGGTTGTGATGCATGAAAGTAGTTTGCCCAGTTGCTGGAGATGGTGTGTCATCTTCAATCAATTGAACATTAAATCTTGATTGACTACTGCAAGATGAGTTGGTTTCTGATGGCTCCTCAACAATAGGCTGCTGATTCTTGATTGAGAGGTTGCCCATGGGTGCCACAAGGGCATTGTTCATTTGAAAGCTTGGTTTTTCCTCTCGAATCATACGGTTTTCAATCATTTCATGTTCAGCAGCCTTGAGGAAAGCTATCACATCATCTAACTTGAAATTAGGAAAGCTGGTCTTCTCTTTGATGAACTTGCTGGCAGTGTACAACTCACCAGACAAAGATGATAGAAGTTTCTTATTCAGGTCAAAATCAGATATCTGATGGTCTGTTGTTCTAATTTCATTCACAATCATCATGAACCGTTGCAAAACTGACTTTAGTCTTTCTCATTCCTTGAACTTGAATCTGTCAAGCTGCTGTTTCTATCTGTCTTTCTTGATGTCTCTCAATTCTGTATTCCCCTCAAACATTTCAATAACTGCATCATACATGCCCTTTGCAGTCTTGTGATGATTTACGGTTGTCAGAATTTCCCAAGAAAGCCTTAATTTTAGCATAGACAGAGCTTTATCATCCTTTTTCTTCATTTCCAGTTCAATAGTTGCGTTGTTGTTTGGAGCTGTTGAAGGCACGTAGTTTCCTTCAATGATAGACATCCACAGCTCTGGGTCATTGTAGTTCACAGCCGCTTCAAACAACACTTTCTATTTTATGAAGTTCTCTTGTCCGAGTAGCCTTGGAATCTTGTTTGTTGAAACTTCTTTGGTCTTCCATATCAGTAAATCTGGAGTTCTCAGTAGTGAGGACGGAGTAAAGCTTCAAGCTTCTTCACAACCTTCTGTCCTGTGGCCTTCAGCGAGCTTACTCAAGCTCTGATACCACTTGTCAGGACCATGAATCGGGTTAAACCTCTAAAGGTTGACAAGAACACACCGACTCTGCTAACCCAAAGGCCTATTGAATATCCCGACGGAATCAGGATATCCAACAAGTGGGAACGAAGGAGTGAAAGTATAACAGACACGAAACGTAAATGAATGATCAGTAAGAACGATTTCCAGACAAAGATTCACTGCATTTAATATATCATTTAATACAACAGTGAAAGGAATGTCTAGGGTTTCATGTATGACGGCGGCGGCGATTGTACGAGAAAACAAAGAGAACATTCTTTTTTTTAATGTTTTTCGTATTCAGTGCGTGCCAGCCTGTATTCCGTCTGGAAATCCGTGTCCTAAAAGGTATTCTAGGACCCCTATTTATAGACCCTGACATTCCTTCTAGAAGTTCCTAATCATTACATAATGAACTCAAAATAATACAAGTGTTGAGTCTTCGAGCAAGGAACCTATCTTGCTCGAGCAGACTCCCTATGCTAGGTATGCTCGATGAGTGTCTTCGAGCATATTTTACATAGAATATATTCTCTTTCGGAGAATATATTCTCCACCGGTAAGCTTCGTTCTTCTTGACATGTCTATGCTTTGCTTGAACTAGTCCATCGAGCAAGCTCATTCTTCTTGATGTCTTCAGTTATACTTATTCAGCAATCTTTAGCATGCTCCGATGTAAATCTTGCTCGGAAACTGAACTGTGCTTGGAGTCCTTGCTTTGATCACGTGACATCCTCTTATTGCATCCATGCTTGTCCCCATGTGCTCGATCATCCTGTGCTCATAACACTTGGTTAAAACTTGTATGATCAAGCTGTTTGCTCGATAAGCAATCCATGCTCGATAGAAGAATACTCTTGCTCGTTGAAGTGTAGATTGCTCGAAGCCTTAACACTTAGAAGAATTAACCATTTAAGGTTTTGAAGACTTTGCTCGAGGTAGTAAAACCATGCTCGATCGCCTAAGCTTGTTCGAAGTCCATACTTAGCCGTTTTCTCAGGAGGTTGAGAAGATTCCAATCTTCCTTATCAAAAATCCGATCCAACAGAAAGTATGTTTCTTAGGTCCGGAATGTCGAGGTGGATATATTATTTGCCCAAAACGGAGTTCGTTTGATTGGGTTTCCAGTTATTCGGCTATTAACACGTAAAACCGAGTGAACCTGGAGTTTGTTTTTAGTTCTGACAGCTTTGGGGGCAGACTAGTTCATGGATATGTGATTCACGCGAATCGAAGTTCGTATGGTCAAGTTATGAACATTTAAGTATTTTTTTTGTTTACGCCGGCAATTTAGGATATGTGTGTATAGGTTCAAACAACTTATACTCGAAGGTATGACTTGGTGAATCTTTTTGTATTTTTTGGTATGATTATGAGATATGAGAATTTTTCGGGAATGAGGTTTGAAAATGTAACGCCCGTTAAATTTCGTTAATAAAAAAGTAAGCCTTGTTGAGTATTACATTTTAACCGACACCCGATCTGGCATCTATAGGGACCTCCTAGTCATTCTCGAAAGTTATGTTAATTAACCTTTGGAAACAAGACATCACATCTTGCAAGTTGGAGGACTAAGGTGTAAATATATTTAATCTATAACCCTAACTTCTTTTCTCCTTTTCCTTCTGCCCGATCACACTCAAAAGAACCAGCCCCTCCATTGATTTTTTTATTTTTCTAGCCATTCCAAGGAGCCAAAGTCTAATTCAGGGTTAGTATTACATCAAGGATTGTCTTTTTCACCATTAAACCATTTATTGAACCCTAGAAATGCCCTAATCATGTTAGGGTTTGAGTTTTGATGATAACAGTTTGCTGGCAGATTCATACTCGTTTATTGTTTGATCTGTAACTCAAAGATAATTGATGTTTGTTGACCTATTCTTGTTCCATGATGTTCTACTTTGAGTCTAGTTTCCAGAAAGGTATAATTTGTAATATTTGGAAGAGATTTGAATGGTTTTTATGATATTATAAAAACATGTGTGAAAGCTGATGCTGGGAGTCGAATTCTGGTCTGTCTTCCCGACATCATAACCTTTTTTTAACAAGCTCAAACTGGTTTGTTCCACTTCTGGTAACTTCACATTTTGAGTTAGGATTCGAACCCAATTGCAATCATTTAATTTGGTTTGGTATTGATGTTTAAACAAATAAAAAACCTTTGTTGCGCACTGAAATAGCTGCACGTACCTTTTTGTGTTGGATGAATTTTTATAATATTTGTGTGCACTAGAAAAATATAAAAAAAAATATTTTTATAAGCCCAAGACATTTATGCAACTCTGGTAAAAATTTCAAAAATTATTTTTAATATTTTCCTATGTGATAAAATACATATTTGCACGCTAAGATCTGCATATTAGACTCGTTATTGATTAATATATCTCGGTTTAGGACATAACCGGTGTCTGTCCAATTTAGTATCTTTCGGGGCTGAATTAAGTGAAGTTCTTGCTCCGTCTTCTTCCTAGGTATGTCATATATATCATACTTTAGTATCGTGAGCAATGAAGTTCGCTTGATTGGTCAATTGTCGATAGATTGAAAACTAGGATTTCGGTTGTCTAGTTTGTTGATTGTTGAGTTTCGTTCGTCGTTTGACGGAATTAACAACCAGTTCAGATTGTGTAGCATCAATATGATATACAGGCTGTGAAAAAGTTAAATTTTAAGTTAATGGGGCTGAATTGGTTGTCGATTGCTTAAACGGGTCGGTACGACGCAAATTCGCGTTTAATTGGTAGTTTAGGCGCTGTAAAAGTGAACTGCCTACCCATTCAACTCGTGTAGTGTCGTGTGTCCTTGTTGGATTTCATTATACTAAATTTGGTCCACACGGGGCTGAGTTAGTTGCTAAGTACTTAAACAACTCGTTAACGCGCGTATTCGATACAATTAACAACTTTTGGCTATAGTTTGGAAATCCTTTGTCCCCGGAATTAACTAAGGGTGGTTTTCGTAAATACAAGGCCCCGGGGGCTGATGTAAGTAGAATTGGTATGAATGAGGCTTTAGGTCAATCAAATCATGTTAGAGCACCTCGTAGGGTAAGCGAGTCGGTACGGTTTAGTTAGTAATCTTTATGTGCAATACGACCGGCTTTTGATTTGTGGATTTGCTTAGAGTTTCTCTAGCTCGTTGGTATTTGCGTGACTCGTGTTAGGTGAGTTTTATGATACCCCTTTTTAACCTTTTTACGTTTTGGGTTGTCATACACACCTTATTACAAATATTACTCAATTTTACTCGTTTAAAACTATTTGAATGGCATTGCATAGCCTTATTATTATTTGTACATTTATGAAACTAGGTGTGGATTATATTCTATGCCTTAGGATATTTTGGACTTGTTTTGGTCTTAAATTCCTTAAGGTTATATATATGGCTTATGGTCTAGGCTCGAGGATGTTATTAGGCCTGCTATTAATTGAATACGAGTAGACCTACTAACATTAGTTCATATTTTGGAATGACTTATATATGTTACCTTATAGCCTATGATTGTTGATATTATTTAGTTCCTTGTGACTTAGATTTATGTGAGTAGGCCTATTGATGTGTGTGTGCATGGTGATTATGGCCGGGTCAAATATATTGCTCAGATTCTTAGATCCCTTGGTGGGGACGCCTATGTTGCATAATCATTATTAAGGCAGGTCAAATATATTACTCGGATCCTTGACTTCGTGTCTCGTGATTCGTGGTGGGGAGGCCCGTCGTTTTCTAAACCGTGATCGGGTCAAATATATTACTCGGGTTCTTAAATCCCGTGGTGGAGAGGACCGTATCATGTGTTTAGGTTTGTTAAGCCGTGATTGAGTCAAATATATTACTCGGGTTCTTAAATCTCGTGGTGGGGAGGCTCGTGTCACGTGCTTATGTCTTACCACGTCGAGGTCAAATATATTTCTCGGGTTTTTAAATCCCGAGGTGTGAGGCCCGTGCACGCGTGTTCGATCGTGAATGTGTTATTTGGTGATTATTTATTTGTTTGTTTATTTATTTGCTTAGTATTTCCTATACTGTTTTATACCTATAACCCTTGAAATGATTTATGAATGTTGTTTACTAAAATGTGAACTCAATCAACTCAAGCTGACTTTGTGTGCATGTTAGTTTGATTTTCAGGTTAAGGACTAGATATTATCGCTTGGACGTGGTGGAGACTACCCGGACGGTTGAAGGCATTCCTAGTCGAGGACTTTCAAATAAAATGAGCATTTTATTTTATATTTGATTTTGGGCACATGTCCCCCGTTTTGGGGTTTTTGATACTTATTATTTTCTGTTGCTTATTACTCTAAACTGATATTAATAAAACGAACTTGCTTTGGTTTTAACTTTTGGGTATGATGACCAACTGTAGAATTCCCAGGTTTCGGGGTCTTATAGAGAATGTTTTTTCGGTAATATTATTTATAGGTTATTGTTACGCAAGTGGGCGCGTCGGTTGTACTGATTGGGAACCTTGTGAAGTTTGATATTAGGCATTTTGTTTTTATTGGATTCTAAGGTATGTAATTATCATTATATCTAAAATATCACGGCAATTAGTGATGATTTTATTGGTCAATTGTTGTTAGTTTGGAAACTAGGATTTCGGGTGTTTAAATCATTAATTGTTGCGGTTCGTGTATTGTTTGAGGGAATTACCTACCTGATCAGATTGTATAGTGCTATGGTGATAAAAGGGCTGTAAAAATATTAATTTTTATTAAAACAGGGCTGAATTGGTTGGTGATTACTCAAACGGTTCGTTAGAGCGCGAATTCTCGTTTAATCGGTAATTCGTGTGTTGTACAAGATAATTTCCGACCCAATCAGCCCGTGTAGTTTCGTGTGGACTTATTGGCTGTAATATCACTAAGTTTTATAGATACGGGTGTGAGTTAGTTGGTGATTACTTAAACGGCTAGTTAACGCGCGAATTCGACACAATTAACATAAACCGGGTGTAGTTTGGAACCCTTTTTGTCCCCGATTTTAACTAAAGGTTTTTTGGTAAATTAAAGGCCTTGTTGGCTGATGTAAGTGATTTTAGTATGGGTGAGGATTCAGGTCAATCAAATCATGTTAGAACGTCTAGTAGACCGAACGAGTCGATACGGTTTAGTTAGTAATTGTTGTGTGCTATAATTAAGAGGTTTTGAGTTTGAGTGACTACTTAGAGATTCTCTAGCTCGTTGTTAGCTATGTGGTCTGTATCAGGAGAGTTTTATGATGCCCCTTTTTAATATTTTTATGTTTTGGGCTAGCACACACAGCTTACTACGATTTTACATGTTTAAACTATTTGGATGATATTGCATAGACTTACTTATAATTGTGCATTTCTGAAATCATATATTATTTATAGTCTATGCTTGAGGATATTATTAGACTCGTCTATAATTATACATTTCAGAAATTGTATATATATAATTTATAGGCTACGCCTGAGGATGTTATTAAGTTGATTGTTTGACTAAATTGTATGTATGTGTGTATGTGTGGTACTGATGTGAATGTTTTCTTAAACCGCGTTCGGGTCAAATATATTACTTAAGTCCTTGACTTTGTGTTTAGTGACTTGGGGTGAGGAGGCCCGCATTACGCGTTTTGACTGTTGTTTTAATAAACTGTGACCGGGTCAAATATATTACTCGAGTTTGACTTAAGGTCGGGAGGCCCGTGTTGCTTGTTTATGTTAAGGCAGGTCAAATATATTACTTAAGTCTTGACCTGAGGTGGAGAGTCCCGTATTACGTGTATAGGTTTTGTTAAACCGTAACCGAGTCAAATATATTACTTGTAACGACCGTAATGTTTGGTTTAAAGATTTAAAGTTTGTAAAGTATGTATATCTCTCGGGACTTAACCGACATTTCTCGGAAACCTTATCTTCATCCCGGTACGTTAAAACATTTAACTTTCCATTCAAGTTGCCATATCTTTCAAATTTGAGGGGCTAGGATGAATCATTTTTAATGGCTTGTTTTAGGCTAACGGGGTGGCTGTCCAATTGAGCATTTCTGGGACTGTTTTGGGTGAGGTTTTTGCACCAAAATCTTCCTAGGTATGTCTAGTATATCATACTTAAAAATCATGTTCATTGGTGTTCGTTAGTTTGGTCAACTAGTTGTAGTTTGATTGTTAGCGTTCGGTTAACTAGAATTGTAGTTTGATGCGTTTAACATGAGGGTTGAAGTGATTAACGACCAATTCAGCTCGGTGGAACTTGGTTTGATGTACGGGCTATTGAAAAATTGTTTTTATAAGTTATGGGGCTGAATTGGTTGTCGGTTACTCAAACGGGTCGGTACAACGCGCAATTTCGTTTATTGAATAGTTGGTGCGTTGTACTTGCGAGTTACCGATCCATTTGACTCGTGTAGCGTCGTGTGGACTTGTTGGCTGTGATTTTATCATATTGGGTCCACACGAGACTGAGTTGGATGTTAACGACTTAAACGACTCTTAAACGCGCGTATTGGTGTCACCTAATGCTCCCGGGGGTAATTTGGGAATTCTTTAGTCCCGGGAGTACCTAAGGGTCGTTTTGGTGAATGTAAGGCCTCGGGGGCTGTTTTGATTTATTTTGATGATGTCGAGGCTTTAGGTAACTCTAACCATGTTAGAACGTCTCGTGGGATAAAGGAGTCCTTTCGAGGTCAATTGTAATGTTTGTATGTAAACCGACAGGTGTTTGAGGTTTGGGATCACTTAGCGATTACCTAGCTCGTGGTGAATACGTGTCGTGTGTCAGGTCAGTTCATGATGCCTCCTTTTAACTCTTTTTAAGTTTTTGGGCTAGCATGCACACCTAAGCGATTTTGCTTGATGAAATGTTTAAACTATTTTATATAGGCTTGCTTGTATATGGTAGGCCTTAGGATGTTATAGTATGTATGTATGTATTATTGTATGGCCAATATTTGGTGATGTTAGTAGTAGTTATCGACTACGGATGTTATGTATGCCTACTTTGTGTTTGCATACGTTGATGAGATGTTACGTGTTTGGGTTGTACATTTGCTCGACCCTGATATTATTAGTTGGATGATATATATATATATATATATATGTGTAGGGATATAATTTTAAGGATGTCTATATATATATTTATTTATATATATGTGTGTAAGTATGATTTTTTATTGATGATGATGACCTAACCGTTGTATCCCGTTTATTTTAAAATTCTTGGAATGACTATCATAATTATTAACTTTTGATGTTATTTATTTCAAACTTGAACTCACTCAGCTCAAGTTGACTTTGTGTGCATGTTAGTGTGAGTTTCAGGTTAGGAGATGGATGCATTGCCGCTTGGACGTGCACGAAGCTACTTGGACAGTGGAGGGCATGCTTAGTCGAATGTTTCAATAATAATAAACATTTCCGTTTCAACATTTATTTAAATACATTTAAATGGGTTTTGGGCGTAATTCCTGGGTTTCGAGAACTTTTTTTATTAATTATGGTTTTTCCGCTGAATTATACTCTGAGATGTTTATTTTAATGGAATGAACTGTTTTCAAGTTTAAGTATATTATTTTTTTTTAAGTGTGATGGATGAATACCAACTGTAGGATTCCTGGGGTTCGGGGTCTTACAAGTTGGTATCAGAGCCAAGGTTCGAGGGATCCGAGCATCCCCGAATACTTGGACTCGAACTGTAAGAAAAGAGACTAGTATGCCCACCGCAAATGCTTGGACTCGAACTGTAAGAAAAGAGACTAGTATACTAGTCATTCGGGGATCAGAGCATCCCCGAATGACTAGTATTTAGTCATTCCTTTGAATTTAAAAGTTTCCAGTATGTGATTAACTATTCAACTGTTAGATAGAAGGCTAATGTGGTTACGGGCAGGGGGTGATTAGGACGGGCGGGTAAAGTAAACGACTAATTACATTTGTTCAACGTCATTAGCAGTTTACCCTTACCTTACGTGTTCTAAATGCCACTTGTACTTGACCGTGTTAAAATTCTATCTTTGTAGGGATAAGTCATGGTTAATACTCGTGCAGCTAAGAGAGGCCGTCCTAGTGTTCGTGGTCGTGGTCGTAAGCCATGTGCCGAAGCCGAGAGTGAAATCCCTACTTCCCAGCAGGAAGAGAACCCGATTCATGAGAAGGGGGATAACCCCACCTTAGATCCTGCTATGCGTGCGGCAATCGCTGACGAGGTTTACCAAGTGCTTCATAGCGCTATTCTCGGGATCGTTGCTGAGGCCGTTAGGGCCATGGAGGAATCTTTGGTTGGAAAGGGCTCGGATAAGGAAAAGAAGGGAAAGGAGACGCAGGTCGAGGAGGAAGAGGTTTATGTGCCGAGTGAGGATGAAGAGGAGGTTCGTGCTGTTAGTGTGTCTACCCGGGGTTGTTCGTACGGTGACTTTAAGAAATGTGAGCCTCCTTCTTTCGATGATACTAAAGATGCGTTGGCAGCACATCAGTGGGTGAGGGAGATAGAGGCCGTCTGAGGGTTAGTAAATGTGAGGGGGATGACATAGTGACTTATGCTACTGCCTCTTTTCATTCCGAGACGCTGTGTTGGTAGGATAACTTGGCGCAGGCTATGGGTGATCGTTCAATTAGGAGGATGATATGGGATGAGTTGAAAAAGTTGGTTCTTGATCAGTTTTGTTCTCCGCATTAATTGGATAAGATTGAACAGGAATTCTTGACCTTAGAGGTGGGCAGTATGACGTATCGGGAATATACCACAAAATTTAATAAGATGGCTCGCTTTTGTCCCGATCTGGTTACTCCTAAGGCAAAGAGGATTAAGTATGTGAAGGGCCTTCTGGTGGATATTCGTAGGGGTGTGGTAACCACCGACATGAACTCTTTTCACTCGGTGGTTACCCTAGCATGTACATTGTATGATCAGAGGGAGAAGTTGCCGCCGACCGAGGCTAGAAAGACTTGGAACTCAAATTCGTACGGTAAACGACCAGGGGAGAACTACATTAATTCGGCTGACAAGAGGGTAAAGACTGAGAATTCGGATTTTAAAAGGGATGCGGCGTTGGGTAATTGCAAGAAGCGCGGAAAACCGCACAAGGGGGAATGTAAGAGAGGATTTGGCTCCTGTTTTCATTGTGATAAGGTTGGACACCCCTATTTCAAGTGTTCGACGTTGACTTGTTTCCGCTGTAAGGGTGCCGGTCACTTGGCATCAAATTGTCCTACCAGTAAGGCGGGGGGGGGGGGGGGTCCGTTCAGGGGATTTCCTCGAGGGGGGAGGTGGAAGAGAAACCGAAGGCGAGGGCGAGGGCCTTCAAAATCTCCAAGAGAAAGGCGAAGGATGACGCGGATGTTGTTTCAGGTACTTTTTCCTTATTTATCTTTTATTCCACCTTTATAATTTCTCATTCCTTTGGAATCGTATGTGATGATCATGTAGCTAAGCAGTAGTATAATATTATCCCAGGTACCTTTATACTTGATGAATTGCAGGCATCGGTCTTATTTGATTCGGGGTGCCAGTAGGAGTTTTGTGTCTACTGCTTTCTGTTCCTCGTTGCACTAACCACAAGCGATGTGTTTGAGGTTAAAGTCGATGTGTTGGAGGTTAAAGTCGCCGTAGGAAAATCCGTTTCCATGTCTAGGGCTATTCAGGGTTGTTCCATCGAGTTGTCCGGCTATAGATTTGCGGTGCGGTTGTACTTGATGCCTCTTGGCTGTTTTGATATGGTGCTTGGGATGGATTGGCTCGCGAGTGTTGATGCTCAGATCATTTGTGGTCAGAAACTTGTTCGTCTGAAGGCCCCGGATGGGACCCAAATTACGGTCTTTGGTGACCGGAATGGTGCGACGCCACATATCATATCTATGCTTAAGGCGGGAAGGTTGATGCAGCAGGGTTGCGGGGCGTATCTGGCGTATGCTATAAATATGAAAACCGAGGTGGCTACCATCGGGGATGTTTCTATTGTTCGGGATTTGCCGGATGTATTTCCAGATGATTTGTCAGATGTGTCGCCGGACCGCGAGGTCGATTTCCAGATAGACCTTGTGCCAGGCTCAAAACCCGTTGCTCGAGCCCCTTACCATCTAGCACCGAATGAAATGAAAGAACTTATGGCTCAATTGGAAGACTTGCTCGACAAGGGCTTCATTCGACCGAGCATCACACCTTGGGGTGCCGCGGTCCTGTTCATTAAGAAGAAGGATGGTAGCATGCGGATGTGCATTGACTACCGTGAATTGAATAAACTCACTGTTAAAAATCGGTACCATCTCCCAAGGATCGACGACTTATTTGATCAGCTCCAAGGAGCTAGTTGGTTCTCGAAGATCGACCTTATGTCCGGGTATCATCAGTTGAAAATTCGGGAGGAAGATATTCCTAAGACTGCCTTCCGCACTCGTTATGGGCATTATGAATTCCTCGTGATGTCTTTCGGTTTGACCAACGCACTGGCTGCGTTTATGGATCTCATGAACCGGGTGTGTAGGCCGATGCTTGATCATTCGGTTATTGTGTTCATCGACGACATTCTGGTGTATTCCAAAAGTGAATTTTTCTCACGAAAGTTTTGGAAGCTCTGCGAAAGAACAAGTTGTATGCGAAATTTTTTAAGTGTTCTTTTTGGTTACGCGAGTTTCAGTTCTCGGGTCATGTTATTAACCCGAGTGGTATTTTGGTTGACCCTGCAAAGGTGGAAGCCGTAAATGAATGGGAATCTCCTAAGTCTCCGTCCATAATTCGTAGTTTTCTGGGCTTAGCGGGGTATTACCACCGCTTCGTTCCCGATTTTTCGAAAATCGCTTCGTCATTGACCAAGTTGACCAAAAAGAGTGTTAAGTTTGTTTAGGGTTCTAAGCAGGTGGAGGCTTTCCTCGAGTTGAAGAACAGGTTGACGCATGCCCCGATTTTAGCTTTACCCGATGGCACCGATGATTTAATGGTTTATTCTAATGCCTCTTACTTGGGGCTTGGGTGTTTTCTGATGCAGTGAGGCCGAGTCATCGCTTATGCCTCATGGCAGTTGAAGCCTCATGAGGCGAATTATCCTACTCATGATTTGGAGCTGGCGGCGGTTGTGTTTGCGCTTAAGTTGTGGAGGCATTATTTGTACGGCGTTCCTTGCGTTATCTATACCAATCATAAGAGCTTAAAGTATTTCTTCGGACAAAAGGAACTGAATATGCGACGGCGTCGATGGTTGGAGTTGATTAAGGATTATGATCTGGAGATTATGTACCATCCCGGTAAGGCTAACGTGGTAGCCAATGCGTTGAGCCGGAAGGAGAGACCGAAACTCATTCTTGTAAAATGTACCAGCTTATTCTTAAACCCGATATTTTGAAACAGAACAAAGCTTTACAGGTGGAATGGATTATGTCAGAGCGTATTTGGGGTCAAGAAAAATTGTTGGAAGACGTCGGTGATGGGGTGAAGTATAAGGATGGGCGTTTATGGGTACCAAGGTATGGGGGATTCAGAAGTAAAATTTTGGATGAAGCACACAAGTCGCGCTATTCCATTCATCCGGGCGCGACCAAGATGTACCAAGACCTGAAGAAGAATTATTGGTGGCCTGCGATGAAGTTTGAGGTGGCTCAGTACGTGAGTAAGTGTTTGACGTGTCTACAAGTTAAGGCTGAGCACCAGAAGCCTTTCGGGAAACTTCAACCTCTGGAAATACCTGAGTGGAAGTGGGAGCATCTTACGATGGATTTTGTGACTAAACTACCTCGTACTCCTAGGGGTAATTATGACACCCTTTGGGTAATCGTTGATAGACTGACCAAGAGCGCTCATTTCTTGCTAATTCGAGAGACTTTTAATTCTGAGCAGCTAGCCGATGTGTTTATTCGTGAGATCGTTTCTAGGCACGGGGTGCCAGTATCTATAGTTTCGGATAGGGATACGCGTTTTACCTCCAGAGTTTGGAAGAAGTTTCATGAGGAGATGGGTACCAAACTTCTTATCACCCGCATACAGATGGTCAGTCCGAGAGGACCATACAGACTCTTGAGGATATGTTGCGGGCTTGTGTTATCGATTTTGGTGGTAGTTGGGATTGTCACTTACCGTTAGTCAAGTTCTCGTACAACAGTTATCACGCCACGATTGGAATGCCACCGTTTGAGATGTTGTATGGTAGGAGGTGTAGGACTCCAGTTTGTTGGGGTTCCATTGGTCAGAAACAGTTGGGTATTTTGGAGGTGGTTGAGGCTACGACTGAGAAGCTCGATAAGATTAAGGCTTTTATGAAGGCAGGATCGTCAAAAGTCCTATACGGATAAAAGGCGAAGACTATTGTTATGATGTTCAGAAAAAATTTGGTAGTTTGGAGGTGGTTGAGGCTACGATTGAGAAGCTCGATAAGATTAAGGCTTTTATGAAGGCCGCTTAGGATCGTCAAAAGTCCGAGCGCATAGTCGATGTTGAAGGCCGCTTATTATTTCTGACCAATTGTAGGATTCCCGGGGTTCGGGGTCTTACATTACTTAAGCTTTGACTTGAGGTGGGGAGACTCGAGTTACGTGTTTATGTTTGGTTAAATCGTGACCGGGTCAAATATATTACTTAAGTCATTGACCTCGTGTTTAATGACTTGAGGTGGGGAGGCTTGCTTTATGTGTTCGGCTGATGTTGCTAAGCTGGGACCGGGTCCAATATATTACTTGAGTCTTGACTTGGGGTGAGGAGGCCCGTGTCGCGTGCTTAACGGAGGAAAAATATTATTTTTATATTATTATTGTTGTACTTATTGATTTTAAATTTATTTCCTCATGTCATTTATAAAAACATGAACTCACTCAGCTTAAGCTGACTTTGTGTATATGGTAAATTGATTTTTAGGTTAAGAAGTCGGGAATTGCCTCTTGGACGTGCTTGAGGCTACCCGAATGGTTGGAGGCATATCTAGTCGAAGGAATTTAATAAACAAACCATTTTTCCTTTATTGAAAAAATTGAATTACGAATTGTTTTGGACGTTTTCACGGTTTTGTACATGAAAATTTTCCGCTGCATGTCACTCTAGACTTGTTTAAATAAATTGAAACTGTTTTTAATGTTTACTTATAAATATTTGGGTATGATAACCAACTGTTTGACTCCCGGGTTTCGGGGTCTTACAAACATCTTTCAACAGTTGCAGTTGCAACCGTAAAACCAACGCAAGCTTCAATATTAGATAAACCAAAGGAAAAGTTGTGTGCTTTCCTATTTCCACCATTACACGAGCAAGATCACCCATTCCACCCAGATTTGAAAATTTATCATCTTCCTTTAAAGTGTAATAAAAGGTCGTAAGATCACCCGAAATACACCCTGTTTCTTTATTAGTAAAATCATTCGAATACATCTCTAAAAAGCCACTATCTTAGATATGTCAAACTTAGAAAACTAATCACTAGGATTTAAACCCGACAAATTTTCTAACAAACTAGTTGAGATCTCACTAAATCTATTTCTAAGTTCTTTAATTTCCATATCGAAAACTGCATTAAAAACTTCAACCTCAAAATGATGTTGATTGGTAATGACATTCTTTCGGTTTCTTTGATTACCATAACTTTGCACCATGTCTAACATCTTAATCTTGTATTTTTAACAAAAAGATGTCACTTTTGCCAACATCTTTTCATATCCGTTTTGTCTTAGATTATTCAATGCTCGATTTGTCTTGCTTATCAACTTAGATGCTTCTAACAAATCTTGACTCTTTTTTAGAAGATGTTTTGATAGAGCATTTGTGAGGCCTAAAATTTATTCCAACAAGTGCATATAAAATAGAAATTCAAGTTACTTAAAATATGATAGAATAGTTTTCGCATTAGGTCGTTCTTGCACGCTCTCTTCATCTAATTTAATAAATTCAAGTACCTCAACAACTTCCGAGAATAATTTTAAGAAACTTGTGATTGTTCTATGATGAGAACTCCATCGCGTGTCTCCAGCTCATACAAGGGAAACCTCTTGGTTTAATCCTTTTCCTGTTTTAATCTCACCAAGAAGAATTTGTTTTCTACTCTCTCTTTTTTTAACTCCAACATCATATCTTTTCTTTTGCAAGAAGCACCGACCGTATTAGCAACCATGCTAAGAGATTCACAAAATTCTTTAACGTCGGCATGTTTTTTTGCAACAGCCACAATCACTAACTGAAGTTGATGAGCACAGCAATGTATGTAATGTGCTGATGGATTATCTCTTAAAATCAATGCTTTTAATCCATTAAACTTTTCTCGCATGTTGCTTGTGCCGTCATAACCTTGACCCCTGACCTGTGTAAACAATTATAAACTATAACATACATATATTTTATTAAAGTTTATGTAACAAGAGTATGAAAAGTATTACTTGATTAATGCTCAACTGGTTTTTTGATAATAAAAAAAAATGATGGCTTCTTTAAGAGTTGCAGAAGATGTATTGTTTACGTGCACAACTCTAATTAAACTCTCTTTAACAACTCCGCGCTTATCAACATATCTAAAAACTACGGCCATTTGTACTTTTTGCGACACGTCACTAGACTCATCGGCTAACAACACAAACACATCATCTTTAATTTCTTCACAAAGGTTTTTGGTTACCTCTTTTGCAAAGCAATCAATAATCTCTTTTTGTATTGATGGAGCTGTTAACTTATAAATTCTTTTTTGCATTCCCTAAACAATACTTACCAATATCTGGGTTGTTCTCACAAATCAACTTTAAAACCACAAGAAAGAGACCTTTAGAAAAAGAGTCTTCAGATTCATTATGACCATGAAATGATAAACTATTTTCTAACAAGAATCTAGAACTACGAAAAGAACCCAATAATCGATAACATTTTGCATACTTTTCTTCATTACTACGCTTAGTGACATTAGCCTCATAGGATCGCATTTGGTTCAAAAGATTGCCACATTTTTGCACCGAATTATTATGATCACTATTAACTTCTCTATGATGTTCCGTTAATTCCGGTTTCAAGAATTAAAGATTGTAGAGTATGTATAATTCTCGGGATTTATCCGACGTTCCTCAGAAGCCTTTACGCCATCCCGGTACGTCTAATCGCTTAACATTTCTTCCAAGTTGCATTATTATTAAATTCCGGGGGCTAGAATGGAAATGTTTTACAATATAACATTAAACAAAAAAAAAACCCTAATCCTATGTGCAGCTGCCGATCAGCCACTTGACCAGCCCCCCCTTCCTTTCTTCGACTTTTTGATCAATTCCAAGCTCCTAGAAGTAGTTCAAGGTATGTACTACAATCCCCAACACTCTTTTTGTTCACCCCTAATCGTTTTGATGCTCAATTTTGCCGAAACGTTTCGTTGGACATATTTTCGGCCAAGGTGTAATTGACCCACTTCCCGTGGATAAAAATTAGAGTTTCCGGTGTAGAAAGATCCCCAGGTATTGCATTTACATCTTATTAAAATTTCGTGGTCATTGGAGGTGTTAGGTCGGTCAATCGATTTTAGTTCGAAAACTAGATTTTATCAGGTGTAGATTTGCAAATTGTTGAGTTTGATGCGTTAATTGATCGGGTGACCGACCGAATCAGTTTGTACAGCTCTAGGGGGGTTTATGGGCTGTGGAAAAATATTTTTTTGATGCACGGGGCTGTTGTGGTTAGTGCTTCGTCAATCGAGTCGGCGGTGCGCGAAATTTCGTTAAATGTTAAAGTAAGAGTTGTAAAAAGGAACCATCAACCCTATCATCTCGGGTGACATAATCTTGTTGAATGAAAATATTTAAAATGGAATTTGGTCCATTTGGGGCTGATTCGTTTAACCAATGGTTTTAAGGTTTATTACATGCACATTCGACCCGATATGATCACCCTTGGGCCTTGGGCCAAGTTGTTGGGTCTTGGGCCAAGTGTTGGGCCTTTGGCCAAGTTGTTCGGCCTTGGGCCAACTGTTGGGCATGAACGGCCCATTAGGCAAGAGTGTTCTTACGGTCTAGTTTAGTAACGTATTGTGTATAATTTACAGGCCCTTCCTTGTGATTGTGCACTTAGGGATTTCCTAGCTCGTTGCAGGTGTTCGATTGATTCCAGGTGAGTTCATGATGCCCTTTTTACTCTTTTTACTTTTGGGCTAGCATGCACACCTAAGTGTTTTCTTACATGATGAAATGTTTTAAACGAATTTATATAGGCTTGCTAACATATGGTA
The DNA here is from genome assembly GCF_021521415.1 of Bidens hawaiensis. Lineage (NCBI taxonomy): Eukaryota > Viridiplantae > Streptophyta > Magnoliopsida > Asterales > Asteraceae > Bidens > Bidens hawaiensis. The sequence continues at coordinate 88,144 of NW_027491074.1, read as the reverse complement.
GGCCTTGGGATGTTAAATATAAATATATATATATATATATATATATATATATGTATGTATATACATTATTGCTTGGCCTATATCTGGCGATGTAGTCGTTTCGACTACTGATGTTGTGAATGCCTACTTTGTGTTTGCATGCACTGATGTTACGTGTTTAGGTTGTACGTTTGCTCAACCCTGATATTATACGTGGATGTTATATATATATACTGTGATATATATAGAGATGTAATTGAAAGGATGTTTACATATACATTTTGTATATGTATGTATGAGGATGTTTAGTTTTCGGTAAAGATGATTTGATGGATGCACCCTTTTACTTTTTAAAACTTTTAGTATGACTATCATAACTATTACTACAGATATTATTTACTTAAAACTTGAACTCACTCAGCTCAAGCTGACTTTGTGTGCATGTTAGTGTGAGTTTCAGGTTAGGAAGAGGATGCCTTATCGCTTGGACGTGCACGAAGCTACTTGGACGATGAAGGGCATACGGGAATTGAAGTTTTACTATTAAACAGTTATTTTTAAAAGTTTTTATTTAAAGATAACTATGTTTATTTGGGGCAAAATTCCCGGGTTTTAGGAACTTATTTTATTATTTATTTTTTCCACTGAATTATACTCTGAGATGTTTGTTTTAATGGAAAAAACCGTTTTCAAGTTTAATTATTTTCATAAGTGTTTTGTAAGAATACCAACTGTGGGGTTCCTGGGGTTCGGGGCCTTACACACGTGGTTTACTCCAACTACAAAAGCCTCCACTAATAAAAGCCTCTCTTCCACCTTGATTACCAACAGTTCCATTGAACAAGTAACAACATAAGCAATATGCTTTTTCCGGTTTAGTGCTATACTCCAACCAATCAAATTTATCAAACCATTTGACACTAAAGCGTCTCCGACCGTTGTGCATTTAAAGTCATGACCTCGTGGTTGAAAAGCCTTTTTAACGAGATATGCTCTTCTTATGTCATCTATTTGTTTAGGATGATAACTAGCAATCGGTGGTCTATCAGCGGATCCGAAGGAAGATAATCCAAATTGATTTTTGAACGTATTAAAGGACTTGAAGGCAGAGGAATATTTGAACTTGGACCGATATCTTCATTTTCTTGCAAATCATTAACAATATTTGAACATGAAGTTGGAATATTTAAACTTTGTGATGAACCGATGTCATCGTTTTCTTTTCTTTGAGTTTAAAAAGGTTGCCAATAAGAGATTGTTTACTCGTCTTCAAATTTTCCTAAAAAAAATTGAACCAAAAACCTAATATCAATTCCAATTTGCACATGAAACTAAAAGCTAAATCCCTAATTAATTCAAATTTAAACATAACCCTAAATACCTAATCAATTCCAACTTAAGCATAAACCCTAAATCCCATAATAATTCCAATTTAAACATAACCCTAAATCCCTAAATACAAGAAATCTTACCTGAAAGATGGAGAGGCCGGAGGTGGAGTGGCTGAGTGAATTGGTGGTGGCTGGAGGTGGACGTGGAGGTGGCTGTGGCGGTAGCCGTGCTGCCGTGGTATCATGGTGGTGGCTAGTTGCAGTGTCGGGAGCAGAGTACCAGGTCTGAGGTCTGCTCTTTGATTTTTATTTATTACAAGGTGTCACACCCCGTTAAGCGATTTGCGGAAGCGTAAAACGGTAACGTAACAGACATAACTGGTATCAAGTACATTGTTCATAAAGAAGCAATATTAACTAATTTACAACATTTTACATATTCTAACATCTTTGATAAACTAGATGATACAATCAAAACTAGTTCTTCAACTAATTCACTTCTAACTCGAATGCTTGTACCGGTTTACATAGCATTGATCACAACCCAAACATATAGCACATAAGCACTTTACTCCACTTTTCTAAATACCTAAAAGCATGTAAAAACAGATCAACTACGAATAGTAGGTGAGTTTCATAATTTTTAATGAAACAGTTTTGCGTACCACACAGTCATAGTTTGTATGTACGCAGGTATGTAAGAAAATGTATTTACGTTTGTGTATGTACATCTATGTCTGTGTATGTACATATGTATGCATGTAAATTTATAATATAAGTTCGAAATTATGATAAAATCGTGAATTTTCGTTCGTACTATGTACCTTCAATTTCCACGTAAAACCAACCACTGTGGCCCCCTTTTTCCATCGACAAGAGTCCTCGTAAAATTAACCACTGCGACTCCCCTTCCGCCCACAACGGTTCCAATAAACGTCAACCATTACACAGAATTATATATGTATATATATATCTAGTATTTCCTACGCTATAGTATTTCCTATGCCTATCCACATAGTACGCATATAATTCTACACCCACACACACACACACACACACACACACATATATATATATATATACATATATATATATATATATGTATATATATATATGTATAGTATATCTCACGTATCATCAATCACTATGGCTCCCCTTTCGCTTACGATATGCATAATAACATTATTTTCTTGCCATTCAGGCCATAATCAAGTTAGTTTGTTTAGTTACAGCAGAACTTGGCTCATAGGCCATACTCAACTGTAGTTTATTAAGTTGCAGAAGAACTTGGCTCATAGACCATACTCAACTTTAGTTTGTTACTATTGTGGCCCCCCTTCCGCCCACAATAGCCCCATGATCATCACAGACCACGCTATCCCCATGGGCATTACAAACTACATTATTTTACCAGATGGGCCAAGTTGCTCGTTTATGATTTTGGAAAACAGTTATGGGGATGTAAACTTTGGTAAACGTTTTGGTTGATAAAATGATTAAGTTATAAAGAAAGATCACAATTTAGGGGTCTGGATTCGCTACGAGCCTCGTTTTGTTTATTTAGTTTGATTAGGAGAAAAGTGCGCACAATCTATCCAAATTGTCCGGATTTCTCACAAAAAGTTCTTTTTTACCAATTAATCCAAAAATATGATTTTTGATCATTCTTTATGTTCTGATATTCCAATAGGTTCGTTAATCACGAACTTGCCGGTTTTCGTCAAAATTGAATTTGTTTAATTTTCAAATTAGCATAATTAATTATCCGTTAATCATTAGATCATAAAATTTTAGACACTTATCAATTAAAATATTCAAATTTTTATAAAAATATTCTTGGAATTATTTACTCAATTATTAATTTATAAAAATTTATTTTATCTTCTATATTTAGCCCGAAAATTGTCCGTTTATACCAAACGATTTCCAAAAATTCCGACAAAATTCCTGAGTGAACAAAATATATCCCAAAACAACCTGTAATAATTCTCGAAGCTAACAATCAAACCAAATACATTTTTCTAGCCAAAAACTACAATGAAAATTCGATTAAACACGAATCCACTAAACATACTTAGGCTTTTCCAAATATCCCCAAACTTCATATGTGATTATAATATACAAAATTTGAGTTTCCCACAAAGTTTCATACGTTTTCAAACATTTTAGATATTTTTCCCAAATAAAATTTCCAATTCGGTAAAAAATTCGCTAAATATTCTCGGATAGTCGAAAAATTACCAAATTTGGATAAGGACTCAATCACATGGTCCCTGATGTCCCTAAAACATTTCATGGCCTTACAATATGCACATCACAATCTTAACCTACAGCTTGTAATCGAGTAAATCGTATTACCTTTGCGGTTTTGGTTCGTTTTCGCTTTCTTAATCAAGTTTCCGGGTTCTTGTGCTTCTATGTAAGCTAGGTACAGGTCCTATATCACAACCCAAGCATGTATCATGAAGAGATCAGCCATGAAAGTTAGAGTTTCGGTTAGGGTTCTAAACTGAACTTTTGAACCGTAAAAACGCCGTTTAAACCCTCTAATCCGTGTTTATGGCCATAAAACTATTCAAACCAGGTTCCTAACCATGTGTAGGATCAAACAATGTTTTTGAACCAATTTTAGGATTTTTGCATGGTTAGAAGTGATTTTATATAATCAAACTATGTTTATTTGAATTTAAACACGATTAAACATGCAAAAGATTGATCAATTTAGATGTGATACCTTAGGGTTTGTGATGTGTGTGAAGTAAGAACAAGAGCTGAGCTTAGAGTCCATAAGTTAGAAGAAGAATTGGTTTAAAATATCTCATTCTTGTTTATTTATATTAAAACAATAATATAATAATATTAAAGGTATTTTTTTTAAACTTTGGCGGGCTAGGCTTATTGGGCCCCCTTTGGGCCCAATTTTGGCCCACTAGTCTCGTTTTTCGTGCCCGAACGTGAAATCCTGAGTCCAAGTTTATTACGGGTTTGGTTTTGACGAGAAAAACATATCGGGTACGACAAATAGTGCGAAAACGAGTGTTTTTCGGCTAATTTATTGTAAATTTAGGAAAACATACTATTTTTTGTAAAAATAGAAAATATTTTCCCGAATCGCTTATAACATCCCCAAAAAGTGTTTAATAAATCTTTTTTGGCCTAACGGATGATACAATGCTTGTTTCGGAACAATCTCTCGCGTTTAAGTTCATAGCGAGTAGTTAAACGAGCATGTTTTCCTTTAACTGGTTTGCTATTGTACCAAGGCCATAATATCAATATGATGGCTTATATTAAACGTGTATCACTAATAGATAGCCCCTTGGGATATCAGGGTCTTAACCAGACCCGTTCGGTTATTCGTTTGTTCGATACGCAATAAGCGATTAATCGCTTATTCGATAAAGAAATAGTAAGGCATACTCGATTTTGTCGCGAATGTCACATTCTCCCCAAGTTAAGAACTTTTGTCCCCGAAATTCAATATACCAAATATGCCCCTTTAGGGAAATGTTTTATAAATATTTGTTTCGAAATTCGTTATTCTGTTTCCAACACGTTTGATTCCTCGTTGTGGATTCAATCGAACTTTATTTAATGAAATTTTATTGGGTCAAAACTGTCTGCTTTTTCCCTATTCAACATTTTCATAGGTTCCTTTATAGAGTTTAGTTGTATACAAGTTTTCAGGTGGTACTACTTCCGCCCTGTCAGTAAGGCACTCATTTTGATTCGATATATATAAAATATCGGGAGTGAAATAATTTTGTTTAATACGCTACGGGGTTAACTTCCAATTAACTTGTTTAACAATTCTGCCCAATCTCCATTGCCTCCAATTAACTTATTTTGGTTACTTATAACTCGTAGGTTTTTGCAGTGTATGTAACTCGTACTATTTGTAGTATATAAGTAATGCCCCAGCTATTGGGTATAAAAGCAATCTTTCCATATTTTTGGTCACGGATAGTATAGTTCTTCTCATTCATGCTTAGTCATTGGGGGGGTATATGATATTACTTCGTTTCATTTCCATTCATAATGTTGGTCCTTTTTGAATTAGGATGACAAAATTTAAGTAATACTAAAAAGTTTTCCTCTCATTGGGGTCTACATGAATTCTTTGATGTAACTGTTATAATATATAATTTAAGACGGGAATATGAAAGGCATTAGGGTACTAGGTTTTGTTTCGTAAACTGGATCACTTCTTTATCTAGAAGAGGTATTATAACAGTTCTATCTCTCTATACAACTTCCGATTGAACTCACTTCCACGGGGAGTGCATTGACAGGGAATAGCTAGCTGTTTAGGTTAAGAGGGCAGTTTTACGGATAGTATAGTTAGTATTTATAGTCCTCCTACCTTTGGTGGTTTCTATAGTATAAGGATTTATTATTTTACAAGCCGGTATATTTTTCCAAGGTAATATTTTGTAGGAACGAAACGTCTAGCAGTGTCCGTATTGAATAAAACTAAAGTATATTAGGCAGAACTAAGAACGTACCTATTACAACACTTGCTCTATCTGATTTATTCACAATACGTGACCTCAAGTCAATTTGGACGTCGATTCCGGTCCTTGCGTTTGTCTCCCCATTGCAATTGGATTCCATTTAGGGCAGTCTTTTTTGATGTGTTCTACACTACCACATTCATAACAGGCGTAACGGTTTAATATGAGTTTGTTTTTGTAGGTTGGTTGTTGTCGGATTGGTTGAGGTCGGGGTAGCTGTAAATTATGAAATTGGGTTGGTTGTTTTATAGTATTTATAATGGTTCTACAATTCGGGCATAGTACCCCACCTTCCAACATTTGTGACATACATTGGTCTAACATTCACCAACATGATGATAACCACATTCCCCACACCTTGGCAAAGGCCCGTTATACTTATCTTGCTTCACATCGGAACTGATCATAGTGTAATTTTGTATTGTAGGGCGCGCACGTTTATTCGGTTGTCTTCCTTGTACTCTCGTCCCATACTCGGCTCATTTTGTACCTGACGATTCCACGGGCATTCTCAGCATATCACTTCTACCCAAATCAGAAGTTACAATGCCGGCTTGTAACACGGAATTTTCGAAAGTTACGGGGCTAGTTGAATTAACCAGAATCCTGACTTCGGGGGCTAAACCCCAAATGTAGCGTTCGGTACGTTTAGTTTCTGAGGTAACTAACCATGAAACTAGACGGGCCAGTTCGTTAAAGGGGTGGGTGTACCCCAAATGATCTTCTCCCTTCATTTCTAGATTCCAAAGTTCTTGGTCTAATTTCTGAATTTCATTTATCGGACAAAAGTGTTCTATCTTAAGATATTTAAGTTCTGCCCAATACATACAATTGGTTTCCTCTTATCCCCGAATTTGCACAACAGTATTCCACCACATTGGCGCGTGGTCCACAAACATAGAGATAGAAAATTTGACAATAGAATCTGGTGGACAGTTAGTGATATTAATGATTGATTAAGTCTTTTCGATCCACTTACCAGTCCATTTGGTTCTTCAGTACCACTAAGATCTATAGGTTTACATAACTTGAAGTTCTTAAGTGGATATCCGTGTTGTGGGGGATTTGGGTTATTACGACCATTGTTCAAGTTCGGTGGGGGATTATTATTAACAGTAGCATTAATATTCAACGGGGGAGTATTAATTGTGACAGTGTTAGTATTTATCGGGGGAGCATTTGCAGTTGTATTTGTATTTTTCGGGGGATTAGTATTCATGCCCGCATTAGTGTTCGGTATTTGATTTGTATTCATAGTTGTATTAACACCAGCAGCGAATTGTGCCGCTATTGTTGGAAGTACTGTCTGTATTTTTCGAGTAATCATCTCGGCTACTTCTACCTCAGACAATGTGGTGTTTACTTTCTTCGGGGCCATTCTATAACAATAACCAGTTATACCACAATTAACAACAATTTATTTACACAACTAAGCACAAAAGGAATCACATTAACAAGCAATCAGGTATTTCAAATAACATGTATGTATCATGTGGGTCTGTTCCCAAGTCGGATAGTATATAGATTTAGCCTAACAAAGGCTAAAGTTTGTATATATATATATATATATATATATCGATAGTCGTCACTTAGTGAAAAGTAATTTTAACCCAATAAGGGTCAATGTTTGTAATGAAATATCCAAATCGTTCTCCATATCAGCATAGCACACTACCAGATGCTTGAATGGAGTATCGAAGGCTATACACAATAATACCGTACTATCCTTATCTATCAAAGTACACATTATAACAATTATGAAAGGTTCACAACTTGTACGATAATTATTCTGGTACGATCCCATCATTGGGTAATTGCTTTCATTCGGTGTCTCCCGTAAGTAAATATCTGTCCGTTATGAAATTAATCAGTGTGTTATAATGGGAATGCACGTGTATATTCCAGTTGACCTCTGGATGTTGTTAAATATGACTATAGAATATATTCTTCCACCAGGTCATTCAGTATCCGTAAGCATGCCAGGTTTACTACAAGTTGTAATTTACTGGTTAGGGGTAAGTATGTCCCATTCCAGTCAGGGCACGTCATCGACTCGTGAGCATGAGGTTTCTCTTCTATAATAAACCGATTGGAATGATATAATGTAGGAGAGGTTGGAGGTTTTCGTACATAAATGATTTGAAGAGTTTTGCTAGTTAGAGAGGTTCATCATAGTCAGTCGCACTAGTGATATGTAAAGGGAATTATTATTATTATTATTATTATTATTATTATTATTATTATTATTATTATTATTATTTCTTTTTTTTAAATATCATTAGTACATTATATCAATGTTGTAAAAGTAGGTTTACAAGGCCGAGTAGTCTCGGAGTACTCGCTACAAGGAATGTCACCGAGGGAGTTTCTTTAACTCCGCCTAGTTACTAAGAATCGATCAAATATGGTTAACCTCAGCCAGAATCACATCTTGTCAGTGAACTTGTGTCGATTTTGACTTAAAAAATAAAACATAATTCGTATTTCTATAATATTAAACAACAAATATCATTTTTTTAATCAGTGATTAGCAATTTTTAGGATAATTTATCATTTAAAAATGTATTTCTCTTATTTATATTGATATTCACATATTTTGTTATAAATATTGGTAAACTAATGATGATTGACATATATATATATATATATATATATATATATATAATACTCAAAAATTAAATTTCCATTGTATTTACCATACCCGAGTACTTCGAGTACACTCAATTCCCCGGTCGGCCACCTAGAGTCCGCCTAGCGACTTTTACAACCATGCATTATATGTACTGGTAGTCACGGTCTGTTATAGAATTGGGGACTCAATAATGTGATTATTATATTTATAATTCGATAAATTGGACTCATCACTAGGTATTTTCCTAGGAATAATGTTTGTTTTCGGAAAGCAAAAGTGGAGAGACGAACGAAAAACTGTTTAGTTTACTATTTGAAAACGAGTATATAGGATACGATTAGATCCAAGCTGAGAAGTATTATATATATTCTTTTGAAATTATTGTATATAGGTCACACTTCCCACGGTTCTTTCCAGGGTCTTGCATATTAAGCCACTTTGTGGTTCCGTCATATCACCAAACTCAGTTTGAACTCATTTAAGCGTTCTCGTATTCTCGTTTACAGGCAACATCAGTTCCTCATTTGTCATAAAGCTACCCATTCTCGATATCCTTTGGTGTAACAGTTAGTTATAAAATAACATTTTCCTATGGCTTTGATCAGAGTATGGGATATTATTAATTAAGACAAAAATAAATTATTTTATTTGTTATGACAAGGTATAATATCAGTCATAATAAAATATAGTATTAGTTTTAATATATTAAAATTTTAATCATAATAAGAATTAATATTGATTATAATCGAATATAATTTTTGTTGCAATAAAATTTAATATTATCGACAGTACTGTACACACACATATCCATACACCTTGTTTCAGATAAGCAGGTATGCACGTTACATATATAATCCTCATAACCTTTATACACATATGTTGCCATTTTTACCTATCGGCATGTTCCGCGACTTCCCCCAAATTCCCTCATACAAGCTAGTCTGTTATTACGTTTCGGACCGTAATAGCTCACTTGCCCAAGGAGTTCATCCCGGCATCCATCAGTATATATCGTTACTTATTATTAATTTTCCCGGTGATAATCGAGCCTACGGTTATATTATAGGTATCCTAAGGGATAACCTAATCCTGTATAACTAATGGCTCTGATACAAACTTCTATCACACCCCGTTAAGCGATTTGCGGTAACATAAAACGGTAACGTAGCAGACACAACTGATATCAAGTGCATTGTTCATAAAGAAACATTATTAACTAATTTACAACATTTGACATTATTCTAACATCTTTTACAAACTAGGTGATACAATCAAAACTAGTTCTTCAACTACTTCACTTCTAACTCGAATGCTTGTACCAGTTTACATAGCATCGATCACAACCCAAACAGATAGCACATAAGCACTTTACACCACTTTTCTGAATACCTGAAAGCATATTAAAAACAGGTCAACTACGAATAGTTGGAGAGTTTCGTAATTTTTAACGAAATCAGTTATGCGTACCACACAGTCACAGTATGTATGTGCGCGCGTATGTAAGAAAATGTATTTATGTTTGTGTATCTACATCTGTGTCTTTGTATGTGCATATGTATGCATGTAAATTTCTAATATAAGTTCGAAATTACGATAAATCGTGACTGTTCGTTCGTACTACGTGCCTTCATTTTCTACGAAAAACCAACCACTGTGGCCCCCCTTTTTCTGGCCACAACGGTTCCACTTAAGGTCAACCATTACACATAATTTATATATGTATATATATATATATATATATTATACATATACATATACATATACACGTATAGTATATCTAACGTATCATCAATCACTATGGCTCCGCTTCCTCCCACGATGTGCATAATCACATTATTTTCTTGGCATTCAGACCATAATCAAGTTAGTTTATTTCGTTGCAGCAGAATTTGGCTCATAGGCCATATTCAACAGTAGTTTATTAAGTTGCAGCAGAACTTGGCTCATAGGCCATACTCAATAGTAGCTTATTAAGTTGCGGCAGAACTTGGCTCATAGGCCATACTCAACTTTAGTTTATTAAGTTGCAGCAGAACTTGGCTCATAGGCCATACTCAACTTTAGTTTGTTACTATTGCGCCCCCCCCCCCCCTTCTGCCCACAATAGCCCCATGATCATCAAAGACCACGTTATCCCCATGGCCATTAAAGACCACGTTAATTCCCAAATTCGTTATGTTTAACATTACATAACGTGTTTGTATAAACATTTTGTCATGTGTAATTTCATTATGTTTAGTCATTGCTATATCCACCCAATATGTCAATCAACGATAATAATTACCTTTCATCAGCACGTAGTTAATCATTATGTTTGTAGGGACCTTTCATATATAAATGTTCAGATAATTTATATCTTGAATCGTTTTCTGATAGATAATGTGTATAAATATGCTTTTCACCCCAAAAGTTTGTAAAATAGTTTAAAGAGTGGGGTCATGAAACTCTCGGTTTTGTAGGCACTCAGTGCGAGGTCAGCTCAGGGTTCGTTTCCATTGCTATCACTAGTCTCTATAGTCAATATTATAATAATATTAATATTTTAATAATATTATAATATTTATACTAATCTGGGCTGTATAGCTAGTCTAGGTGTGGCTGTAACACCTAGAAAGTGTCAATAGGCTTAGATTGTGATGTTGTTCAATATCTAATGTTTAAAATCGAACATGGCTCAGTTTCCCTGTTTTACCAGCTGGGCCAAGTTGCTCGTTTATGGGTTTGGAAAACAGTTATAGGTATGTAAGCTTAGGTAAACGTGTTGTTTGATAAAATGATTAAGTAATAAAGAAACATCACAATTTAGGGGTCCGGATTCTCTACGAGTCTCGTTTCCGTTTATTCAGTTTGATTAGGAGAAAAACGTGCACAATCTATCCAAATTGTCCAGATTTCTCTCAGAAAGTTCGTTTTTACCTAATTAATCCGAAAATATGATTTGTGATCATTCTTTATGTTCTGATATTCCAACAGGTTCGTTAATCACGAACTTGACAGTTTTCGTTAGAATTGAATTTGTTTAATCTTCAAATTAGCATAATTAATTATCCGTTAATCATTAGATCATAAAATTTTAGACACTTATCAATTAAAATATGCAGATTTTAATAAAAATATTCCTGGAATTATTTACTCATTTATTAATTTATGAAAATTCATTTTATCTGCTATATTTAGACCGAAAATCGTCCATTTATACCAAACGATTTCCAAAAATAACGACAAAATTCCTGAGTGAACAAAATATATCCCAAAACGACCTATAACAATTCCCAAAGCTAACAATCAATCCAAATACCTTTTTCTAGCCAAAAACTACAATGAAAATTCGAATAAACACGAATCCACAAAACATACTTAGGTTTTCCAAATAACCCCAAACTTCATATGCGATTATAATATACAAAATTTGAGTTCCCCACAAAGATTCATAATTTTTCAAGCATTTTAGATATTTTTCCCAAATAAAATTTTCAATTTAAAAATAAATTTGCCAAATATTCTCGGATAGTCGAAAAATTACCAAATATGGACAGAGACTCAATCACATGGTCCCTGATGTCCCAAAAACATTTCATGACCTAACAATATGCACATCACAAACTTAACCTAATCAGCCTGTAATCGAGTTAATCGTATTACCTTTGTGGTTTTGGTTCGTTTTCGCTTTCTTAATCAAGTTTCCGGGTTCTTGTGCTTCTATGTAAGCTAGGTACAGGTCCTATTTTACAACCCAATCATGTATCATCCAGAGATCAACCATGAAAGTTAGAGTTTCGGTTAGGGTTCTAAACCGAAGTTTTGAACCGTAAAAACGCCGTTTAAACCCTTTAATCCGTGTTTATGGCCAAAAAGATATTCAAACCAGGTTCCTAACCATGTGTAGGATCAAACCATGTTTTTAGACTATTTTTAGGATTTTTGCATGGTTAGAAGTGATTTTATATAATCAAACTATGTTTATATGAATTTAAACATGCATAAGATTGATCAATTTAGATGTGATACCTTAGGGTCTGTGATGTTGTAAGTGCACGGATTTGGTGTCCGCAGCTGTTCGAATAGGATAGGGGTAGTTTAGTCTTTACACTTAATGTATAAAGGTTCATTCGCTAAGCATGTTTAGCGAATGAGGCCTCATTCGTTAAAGACTAGGGCTATTTGTTAATGTAAGAGCCCATTCGTTACTACAATGTAATGAATGGAGGCTCAATCGTTAAAGTATACCCATTCACTAAGGATGTTTAGAGAATGGCTATGGAAAGAGCTTATTCGTTAGTATAGTTAGCGAATGAGATGGCTCATTCGTTACTACAGTTCTAACGAATGAGACATGCCTATAAATAGGCCTTCCATAGTGAAATGTATAAGGGATCTGTGCCATACTTATGTTCGGTTTTAACAAGATTATCAAAGTCATAAAATCACATTTTTATGAAAAATGCAGCAAAAATATGTTTTAAATCTTGTTAATTTTAAGAGTATAAAACAAATATAATACATGCAAAACCCAAACCCGGATCCAAATACTAAATACATACTTACCAACACATGAAACCATAAAACATGCATGTGAGCTACTCATTCGTTACATTTCAAACCCGTAAATCCGACCCATTTAAATTTTCGGTTTTTCTTATATATATATATATATATATATATATATTAATGTTATTAATTTTCGTTGCACGCTTTCTATGGGACCCTCGTCATTTTAGTATCTTTATTTATTCGTACTCACTGAACCGAACCGTTTCGTCGTTTCATTATAATTTTGTTTAACATTCATCATAAATATAATATCCATGAGGATTTAAGTTTATCGCTCGTCCGTTTCTTGTTTTCATTTCGGTTATCGAAACTCCGGGATTTAAAATGTTTAATAAATTTAAGCAATTCACAAACTTTACGGGTATAATATAATATCCAAATATATTAACTTTCATTTCATTAATTATAATATTCCAAAGTTGAAGGTTCAAAGTGTAATTATAAATTAATTTCAGTTTAAAGCAATTAGAAACTTCAGGGGCCATTTATGTCATTCTATTAAAGTTGTTATATCAAATCAACCCAGCCCAAGACCCACCCCGTTTTCCCGGTTAACAGCCTTTCTGGCCACTGCCCGGCGACGGCAGTGGCGCCGACAATGCTTATAACAACCCATAATCAACTCGTTTGACCCGAATAATTAGTATATAATTAAGTTATAACGTCTTGAATCCATGAATCAATCCCGTAATGGACGCTGGAATTTTCGGAAAATCAATTAACAGATTTGACGCGTAGACGCTCCAATTAGTTGTATAAATAGGGACCTAGGCTTCATTACAACTCGCTTACAACCTTCATTCTCTCTAAAATACTCTAATCTAGTCGTAATCTTAAGCTCAAGCTTCTGTTTTCCGGTGAGTACCTTTCCAGCGATACAAAGTCACTAACAGGTAATCCATTTATGATTTTTAACGGCGTTTAACCACTGAGCAAAACCCCTAAGCTTTAATCAACGCTCACAGAACCATTTTCTTGAATTGAGAACTAGCATATGTGTTTATATATATTTATTCTCATTATATTAACAGTAGTCAAGCTAGTTCCAGTGGTTTAGTCTGTGCACTGCGGTCATGAGGACCCGGGTTCGAACGCGGGTCATTGCATGTGTTTTGTTATATATATATATATATATATATATATATATATTTTACAACCATTTATATTAATTATTATGAACCTTATATATTTATAAATCATTTAAACAAATAAAATTATTTTTAATCACTTAAAATCAATGATAAATTTATACCTATCATTTTCACTTAAAAACCAAACTTCCAAAACCCGTCAACTTCGTTCTAAAATCGTTTAACATTTATATATTTATTGTTCGTTAGCACTTTCGTTTTCAAAACAAAGTACACTGTTAACACCAAAATTTTGTGAACGTTATAATATTTAAACTTAGTATTAATCTTGTCGGTAAGATATTAAATTATTAATAAATCATTAACCCGTTAATATAAATTTGTTCATTCTTTTTAAGCTTTAAATCATTTTCTTAATTCGTTAACTTATATTTCGTCAACGGTAACCCGTTAACTTTAAAATTGTTAGCTTATCATTCGTTAACCGCAATTCGTTTGTTAGTTAATATCAAAATTGTTAACCTAAAACTCGTTATCTTTTAATTCAATAACTTAGGTATAATGTTATAATATAAGAGTTTAAATATAATATTATAATATAAGAAGGCATAAAATGCTAAAATGATGCTAAAGCCAAACATATATAACTTTGTTAATCCCGTTAATTTGGTCTTTAAATATTCGTATTTATTTTATTTACAGTTCAAGAAGTTCAATCATTTCGGATTCTTTAAAGTACTTTCAGTTGCATCGGATTCATTATTGTGGTTACGGTTTATATTGCAAGTTATCTTCAATTTCGAGGTGAGTTTCTCACACCCGCTTTTTAACGCTTTTACTTTTGGGGTAGCATATATATCTTATTAAATGCTAATCGATTTTATACTCAACTATTAATCTGCAATGCATATCGTGGACTTGTGTGTTATATGTGCTTACTTGATTATGTGCTCAGCAAGTGGTTACCTCAATAAGTATGATCATACGCCCCCCTTTGCACTCAGGACCATTTTGTTATGAGTGGAAAAGGGACCCCCGATCCGAGTACGTTGGATGTTGCCAACTGGAAAGGACATTGCATGCGAAGTAGTTTAATTATCAAAAGTTTCATGGAATTGCAAGATTTTTATGTATTTATTCAAACTTGTGGGAACTCACCAACTATTAAGTTAGTTGACCATATTTTATATATATGTTACAGGTACAAACATTAGAGGATGATACTCGGAGAAGACACTAGACTTAGGTTATTGAAACAAATGGACAAAATATTTAGTTGTATTTATATTTTTCTTGTATTTATTGTTTACAAACTTGTGTATATGATGGTTAAACCAATTAATGATAATATTGTCACTTAATAGTGTCACATGTGTTTTAAACAATATGTACGTCACAATCGGGTGTTTCCACTTTAGCCGGGGTGTTACAGCTACCTTTTAAGTAAACCAAGAAAAGGTGATGTAGGTGATGAATGAAAGGCAAGAACTTCAATGGAGAAGCTTCTCAAGCTTGTATACCCCAAGCCTTCAACAAACACCCTTGTGTAGCTTAGGAATCACACTTCAAAAACTCTTCTTTCTTGCCCTTTTCCTTTTAGCCGAAAATTACAAGAGAAAAAGTTTTTATATCTTATGAATTGTTAGAGAGAAAATGAGAGTGCAAAAATGGTCAAAACACCACCCAAGATGCCCAATAAGTAGCCTTGTATGTATTTCACAAGAAGACAAAAGGAAGTGGAAGGTGGGGTGGGGGGCGGCCATGTGGTCTCCCACCCAAATTCAAACTTCAAAATTTTGTTTTATAAAACTTAAGCTACACCTTTTTTATTTTATAAAATGTGACATAGCATAAGAAACATGCAAAGGTTTTACATATAGTTATTTAATCAACTTAAATAACATTATGTAATGTCTTCTCTTAAAATATAAATCATCCATATGATTTATTTATTTCACAAGTACAATGTATTTAGAAACCCCTTTCCAAATATCATAAGTGTTAATATTTATTTACTATGATCATATCATCTATAAATAAATATTATTGGTGTTTTTCTAGCTTGTTATTGGGTATGAACCGACTTGGATCATAACGTACTAGCCACATTAATTATAATATGTGTCTTAGGCAGACCGAGTCCAACAATCTCCCACCTGCACAAGATACATAGAAGATTGATGCAAGTAGCAAATACCGCCTAACTATGGTTTATTATCCCTTATACGCTTGACGAAGTGCCATTCAATAGCATCATCCTCTTCAAGTCCCCTACTTGAAATGATTTAGGTGAATCTATTATTTATCCTTTTGTCTCAGGTGTCATGTCAAATCCAGAGACGTAGAGTGATCATTCTCTGTTGATTAACTTAGCAGGCCTTAGACATCTTACTCTCAACGAATAAGAGGGACAAATCCCCCTTTGACTACATACGTCTCTCACAATCACCTTGTACTATACCTGATCTTAGCCTTATGTACCATCATGTTTTAGAGTAGTGAAGAACCAAGTCAAAGTATAATATTTGGTGAATATCAAGACCCAATATGTATCTCAGGTCAGAGGATACTATGATATTCGTCTTTCCTCAAATTTAATTATGATCAATCACAAAGACTCCATGTAGTAACATTTGAGAGAGGGTAAGTCCAATATTTATATCCCATAAATATCTATGAACCTTGGCAGCTACCGTTTTCTCTATATTCATACCTTATGAATATTCACCAATCCAAGTTCTTAATAGTCTTACTTTCATACTTGTTCCCACAAATATGAGCGACTACGGGCATTTAGACTAAGTAACTTATTCATGGATTTAAACATGCTAAAATGGAACATAACTCAAAATGTCATAATCATAAACCATAATCATATGAATGAGCGAAAATAACAATTGTTCCGACATGCAAATACAAAATATATTATATCCAATCACTAGAATATCGAAGTCGTAAGGCACAAGTGTGACTTTCATGCTTTGGCCTTTCAAGGAGCTTCGTGAGTGGATCCGCAGTGTTTTGATCTGTGTGAACTTGGCGAATACATATCTTTCCTTTCTCAACTTCATCCCTTATGTAGTTGAACCTCCGCTCAATGTGCCTCGTCTTTTGATGTGCATGAGGTTCTTTGATTTGAGCAATCACACCCTCGTTGTCACAAAAGATTTCTTGAGGGTCCTGAATGGTACGGACCACCCCTAGATCGGCAATGAATTTCCTTATCCATGCAGCTTCTTGAGCTGCCAATGAGGCGGCGATGTATTCCGATTCTGTGGTGGACAATGCTACCACATCTTGTTTTGAGCTCTTCCAAGAGACTGCCCCACCATTCATAACGAAAACATATCCCGATTGTGATCGAGAATCATCTCGATTGGTTTGGAAACTCGTATCCGTGTAACCCTTTACGATGAGTTCGTCCTCACCAGAACCATATATTAGAAACATGTCCTTTGTCCTTCTAAGGTATTTCTATATACTCTTAACCGCCATCCAATGGCTACTTCCGGGATTATGTTGGAATCTACTTGACATACTTAAAGCGCATGATACATCCGGTCTAGTACATATAGTTGCATACATGATGGATCCAATAGCCGATGCGTATGGGATTCCTTTCATTTTCTCTTGCTCATCCTTTGAGCTTGGACATTGAGATGCACTCAATATCATTCCTCTATGAATAGGTACCAAACCTCTCTTAGAGTTCTCCATCTTGAACCTTTTCAAGATTTTGTTAATGTATGTACTTTGGTTTAAACCTATCAACCGCCTTGATCTATCCCTATAGATCTTTATTCCCAAAATATAGGCGGCTTCACCAAGATCTTTGATGGAAAAACAACTTCCAAGCCATGCTTTTACACCTTCCATGGTTGGAATGTCGTTTCCAAATAGTAGTATGTCATAAACATTCAACAAGAAAGTGATGATGCTCCCACTAGATTTCTTATACACACAAGCTTCATTGGCGTTCTTGATGAATCCAAATTTCCTAACTTCTTCATCAAAACGGTGATTCCAACTTCTAGATGCTTGCTTCAATCCATAGATTGATTTCTTTAACTTTCATACATTATTAGGATGTTGTTGTGACATTCATGATAAAACGAGGTACACTATATTCTTTACGTAACAAGAAAACGATAAATCGGTTAATTCGTAGTGCTTAAACGAGTGACCGACCGATACTAACTATGACCCGTATACATACTGAGGGGTCATATACGAGTTATATATATGTTATAGAGGCTAACATATTGATATTTAGGCCTCGGTACGTTTAAAACTCGTTAAACGAAAAAGGTTTCGTTTATCGATACGCTATAAGCTTAAACGCAATCGTTAATATCAAAACAATCATTGTAGCATCCGTTAAGCCGAAAAAGATTTATAAAACACTTATATGACATGTTCTAAGCAATCCGTGAAAATATTTTGGAATTTTACAACGAGTCAGTACGTTTTTCTTATTTTACAAAAAACAAGCTGAAAAACACACGTTTTTACGTTATTTCTCACACCCGAATTAATTTTTTTGCGAAAAACCGAACCCGAACTAAACTTGAAGTGGGCTTTTCATGTTTGGGCTTGTATGTATAATTTAATGGGCCAAATCAGCCCATTAAGGGCCCATTAAGTATTCCGATCGGACAGCATGTAACCCCCCACATGTTTTTCTTTTACAAAGCTTACTTCACAAGCTTCCTTATTCATTTTCACATACCACACATTTTCAAGTCCAAGCAGCTCCCAACCTCTACTCTATCAACTCCTTTCAAAAACCCTAAGGTATGATTCAATTTTAATAAGTTTTAACAAAGTTTGATCCATATGATTATCATATAAACATGTTTTGATTAGTGTTAAACATGTTTAACCATCCAAAAACCCTAAAAATCAAGTAAAATTATGTTTTGATGTTAAACATGTTTACAAACCTGGAACATATACTTTTTTGGTCAAAAACACGGATTAGAACATGAATACAACGTTTTTACGGTTAGAAAGTTCTGTTTGAATCCAAAACCGAAACCCTAATTTTCAAGGCTGTTACATGGATGATTTATGCTTGGTTTGATGTTATATGATATGTAGATATACTGAGTTTGCAACCCGAGACCCGGAAAGTCGTTTAAGCTAGCAAAATTCATCGAAAACCGACAAGGTAAACCCGTAATACTCGTTTAGGGGCTGTTTAGTATTAGGTTGTGACGTGCTTGTTGTTAGCTTGTGAAAATTTGCAGGGACATTAGGGATCATATAAATGAGTCCCTGTTCAAATTTGGTAATTTTTCGATAAACGGAGAATATTTGATGAATTTATTCCCGTTTATGAGCGTTTATTTGGGAAAAATAGCTAAACTTATTGAAAAATTATGAAACTTGGTTTTGGAGTTTGACATGGGATGTTAAGATCACTGGTAATGTTTGGGAATCATTGGAAATGTCTAAGTATGGTTTGTGCAGCCATGGTTGAACCGAGTTTTAACAGCCGAAAAACGCACAAAAAGGCATTTGGTCAAAAGATTTAGGTTCTGGAAATTTTGCAGGGGTTATGTAGTCACATTGAGACCATTGGTAAAAATTATGGGATTTTTCGGAGGTCGTTTGATATAAACGGGCCATTTATTACATGATTATAACCTATTAAATGAATTTTTATAAATAAATAAATAATCATAAAATTACTGGAAATATTTTTATAAAATTCTCCATGTCTTAATGTATTTTTACAAAAATTTACATAATTTATATGTAATTACATATTTAGTTATGATTTATTAAAGATTTAAATTATAATTGTTTTAACGAAACCGGCAGTTTTGTGTTTAACGGACTGACTGGTATTTCAAAATGTCAAAAGTGGTCAAATATCATATTTTTGAATGATATTGATAAAAACGAACTTTTTACGAGAATTCCGGACAATTCGGGTGGATTGTACGCGTTTTGTATAATCAAACCCGTATAAAAACGGAAACGAACCCTGCAATCAAACCAGACACCGAAACTTTAAAATTCTTTCATAAATCAACTTATTTTATCAATCAATATATTTACTTAAGTTTTATGTGATCTTACCTAATCCCGAAACGTATAAACGATCAACTGAGCTAGGCTCAGAAAACGGTGAAACTGAGCCAAATCCAATTTTAAACATTTCATAGTACACAACGTCACAATCTAAGACTATGGTCATGTTCTGGACCTAACAGCTATACCCAGATTATCTATACAGCCCGACTTAGCTTGAACACTGTACTAGTATTAACGATACGATACCGTTTATAGGAATCAGGCTATAAACGAGACATCTGACTATCTGACACGTAATTTCTGTGCGAACTACAATAAGGTGAGTTTCACGACCCCCACTTTCTAAACTGTGTTACGAACTTTTGGGGTGAAAAGCATGTTTACATAAACTGTTATACTTGAAAACGTGTGATGATGTGGATTATCTAAGTACTAACACTTGACAAGTCCCCACAAACACAAGTGATTAACTTCGTGCCGGTGGCGTGTGGATAGTACTATCGGTTTGACAAACCCAACTGTGACAGAGCCGGTGGGGTAAGCCGGAACATATGTAAAACCAGTTGCACATTGTCATTATATTTACATACTGCTATGTGGTGTTAGACATAGTACATACATGGGGCAAATTGGCTGTTAAATGCCAACAGGAGTGCATGGGCAGGAGAGGCCATGCAGTGTAGCTCGTTTCGGTTTCACTTGTGGCTTAGTATAATACATCATACACAGACATATATACATACACACTGTAAACTTTACGAACTCGTGTACTGATTTCATTGAAACTCGTGAAACTTGAAACTCACCAACTAGACGTAGTTGACCCGTTTTGACATGCTTTTCAGGTAAAGCAAAAGTGGAATGATTTGCTTACATGCTTGGTGTTAGGAAGAAAGTTGAATAGCTGTGAATAGACGCTGATATAATACTGTATAAGAAGCTCGTAAACCGGTTATGTGTTTTTCTCATCTAGTTTGTAAACTTAGTACCAACCCATGTATTATGATGTAAATTAGCTATGAATTTCCTTATAAACAATGTTGTTGATACCAGTGTTATCTGTTACATTCCCGTATTACGCTTCCGCAACTACCTATTCGGGGTGTGACAGAAGTTGGTATCAGAGCCATTGGTTATAAAGAATTAGGATGTCCCTTAGGATACCCTAAGATAACCGTAGGCTCGATTAACTCTGGGAATAAAATAATATTAATTAATATACACGAATGATTCTCGTGATGAACGCGAATGGACAAGTGGGTTATTATGGTCCGGAACGTAATAACAGACTTGTTTGTACGAGGAAATTCGAGAAGAAGTCGATAAACAATCGAATAGGTAAAAACAGCAACATACATGTATAAAATATAATAATAAATAAATATTTGTGTATATAAACGATTATTTGTGCTTATGTGTATAAATACCTGCACGTATCTTACTATGATTAATATAGAAGGATACTATTCTTATTACTAACAATTGTACAGGAATATGTCAAGATCTACTGATCGTTTACCTAATACCCAACCAACAGAGCCTGAGGAGGAGGAAGAGGATCCGGAAGAAGAAACTGAGGAGGAGCCAGAGGAAATAGGAGAAGGTGCAGATGCGGTAATTCCACGTGAGGTACCCGCGGATCAACCCGACTTATCGGGTTACCGTTGTGACACCTATCCCCCTAGGGAATCCCCTAGGAATGTTACAGGATAGGGAGCTACTAGTGCTTATCGTTCACCTGTTAGAGCACCCAGATCCCCTACTCCACCTGTACAACATACACCAGTACCCCCACCCACTATTAGACACCGTCAGACCGCTCGCATTTCAGTGCGTCCACCTGAGCACACTTCTCTCCCACCTCGATCTACGTACCATAGGGGAGAAACATCGCGTGTCCGGGTTACAGAGATACCTATTCCTACTTGGGGTTTACCCGCCCCGATACCCGAGCCACCTCGTCATTCTGATTCAGCATGGTTTGGTTTAGCAACTGATCAGCTTTTAGAACAATCACATTCGATAAATAACCTAAACCTGCATAGATATGATATGCAAGATCACATGCGGTACATGCAGCAGGAAATCAGAATTGTACAAAGATCCAGTGCTCACAGCCACGGGCGTCAGGATCGAGCGATGATACTACTGGGAGCGTGTTTAACGGTTAATGCGGCCCTAGTGGCTGCTGTTGTTTGGTTGTGGCTCCATGTTGCAAAGAGTGGATAGGACATAATAGTCTAGTCTTATGTATATAGTCTTCTGATATCCCAAGCAGCATTTTGTTACAGCATGTTGGGCTGACTTGGGAGTTGTTTGTGGTTTAGTACTATTTCAAGCACTGGCCCTGATCGGGTTAAGTCTACATGTCACTTGGTGACAAATTTTGATACGCATATACAAGCGCTGGCCTATACCAGGTTAAGCCTATGCGCTAATTTTGGATGCATATGTACAGTAATGATTATAATTAATACAAACGTGTTTTCTTTGGCATAGTTATGTGCTGTGAAGGTGTAATATCGTAAAGTTGTGTTGATCATAGTGAAACGATATTGATTATTATATAATTGATTATTCTATAAATGGCCCCGAAGAAAACAAACCCTTTGTCTGAGGCGGAAGTGGCCGCAATGATTGCTCGTCAACTACAAGCAGTGATACCAACAATTGTAACACAAGTCACTGCAAGCATACATGCTAACAATACTGTTAATCAACCTACGAGCACCACCACGGCCACTGTTAATACACCTCCGCCGGACACTAATGTAGCCCCGGGTGTTACTACCCCGGTGAATACTGATAATGTCATAAATAATAATAACACTCTCCCAACTATGAATGTCACTGGGAACCCAGAACCTGCTGTGCACCATGATAATATCCCGAACCCTGTACCGGTTGTTAACACAACTAATAATAACAATAACCGAGAACCCCCGCGTCAGGAGTACTCATACAAACAATTTACATCATGCAAACCGATTGATTTTAAGGGTATTGAAGGACCTAGCGGACTGGTCAAATGGATAGAAAAGACCGAATCAGTAATTAATATCAGTGAGTGTCCACCGAACCGCGTGGTCAAATATGCTACCAGTATGTTTCTAGACCAAGCGCTGATGTGGTGGAACACGGTAGTCCAAATAAGGGGACAAGATGCCATTAATCGTATATCATGGACTGAATTAAAAACCCTCATGTTAGAACAATTTAGCCCAAGAGATGAGATCCTGAAATTAGAACACGAACTTTGGAATTTGGAAATGAGAGGCACTGATCATCGAAGTTACACAAATCGTTTCATTGAATTGACTCGTTTGGTACCATGGTCAATTATTCCGGAATTCAAGCGCATTGAGCGTTATATTTGGGGACTGACCCCAGCTGTGAGAAGTATAGTCTATTCCGCAGCCCACCCAACTTTAGAGAGTGCCGTGTTACAAGCCAGCGTCGTTACTTTTGACCTTACAAGAAATGGTGTATTAAGAGTTCCAGGAGAATCATCCAGTTTGAAACGAACTAGTTATACCCCTAGAACACAAGTGAAATCTCAGAATAAACGAATATGCCCTACAACTCAGGACTATGCTATGACCAGTTTCGACATGAAACATGATACATACAAGGGGTCATTTCCGAAGTGTAGAAAGTGTAATTTTCATCATACTGGAAATTGTCGAACGATCATATGTCAGAGAAGCGGAAATATTGGACATATTGCCCCAAGTGGTAGAACAATAATGAATACTTCAAACCGACAGTTTCAAACAACCCAACCTCGTCGTTCACAAACACCTAGTCACCAACCAATCCGACAACAATCTAATCAGCAAACTCCATCTACAATGAACCCTCATACATGTTATAAATGTGGCAGTACGGAACATTTTCGGAGATACTGCCCCAATTTGAACCCTGGTACAGTGAGAAGGCAGAACCAAGCACAAGCATCAACCTCCAATGCAGCTAAGGGACGCGCGTTTGTATTAGGACCGGGTGAAGCGCGTCATGATCCTAATGTGGTGACAGGTACATTCTTAGTTTCGGGTCAGTACGCTTCAGTTTTGTTTGATACGGGTGCCGATAGAAGTTTCGTATCTGTTAATTTCTTACCTTTAGAAAATATGCCGGTTAATGAACTAACAAAACCATATACTATAGAACTCGCTAACGGTAAGTCTATACTTGTTAACCGATTAGCCCGAAACTGTTCCTTTATCCTAAACGACCACTCATTCCTTATTGATTTACTTCCAGTAGAATTGGGAAGTTTCGATGTTATAGTCGGTATGGACTGGCTATCTAAGTATAAAGCTGAATTTGTCTGTAAGGATAAGACCATTAGGATACCTCTTTCGAATGATGAAGCTATGATTGTTCAAGGTGAGAAATCTGGTACGGTACTGCCTCTCATATCTCAACTTATGGTATTGAGATATTTACGCCAAGGTTGTACTTTATACTTGGCGAGTGTAACGGTTAAGGAACCCGAGGAAAAACGAATGGAAGACATCCCAGTGGTACACGAATATTCAGATGTATTCCCCGATGAGTTGCCTGGTTTACCACCGACCCGACAAGTTGAATTCCATATTGACTTGATACCGGGAGCAGCACCCATTGCTAAGGCACCTTATCGACTTGCACCTTCTGAAATGCAAGAACTGTCCAACCAGTTACAAGAATTACTGGACAGGGGTTTTATTCGCCCTAGTTACTCACCGTGGGGAGCACCAGTGTTGTTTGTAAAGAAGAAGGATGGGAGTTTTCGAATGTGTATTGATTACCGGGAATT
This sequence comes from Bidens hawaiensis, assembly GCF_021521415.1. Classification (NCBI taxonomy): domain Eukaryota; kingdom Viridiplantae; phylum Streptophyta; class Magnoliopsida; order Asterales; family Asteraceae; genus Bidens; species Bidens hawaiensis. The sequence continues at coordinate 63,203 of NW_027491074.1, read as the reverse complement.
GAATAAAGTGACTGTAAAGAATAGATACCCCTTACCTCGAATTGATGACTTGTTTGATCAGCTCCAAGGTGCGAAGTATTTTTCAAAAATTGATCTTAGATCTGGTTATCATCAAGTGAGAATTCAGGAAAAAGACGTACCAAAAACAGCCTTCCGAACTCGGTATGGTCACTATGAGTTTTTGGTTATGCCATTTGGGTTGACAAATGCACCTGCAGTGTTTATGGATCTCATGAACCGAGTTTGCAAACCTTACCTTGACAAGTTTGTGATAGTGTTTATCGATGACATTTTGATATATTCGAGAAGTAAGGAGGAACACGAACAACATTTGCGGGAAATCTTAAAATTATTGAGGCAAGAGAAGTTATACGCAAAGTTGTCCAAATGTGAGTTTTGGCTGCAAGAAATACAGTTTTTGGGACACATTGTGAACCATCAAGGGATCCAAGTAGACCCAAGTAAAATTGAGGCCATTAAGAATTGGCAAGTGCCTAAGTCACCAAGAGAAATTCGTCAATTCTTAGGACTAGCCGGGTATTATAGAAGATTCATTGAAAACTTTTCAAGTATTGCACAACCTTTAACCCTCCTAACTCAAAAAGATCGAGCATATGAATGGGGAGAAGAACAAGAAATGGCCTTCCAAACGTTAAAACAGAAGTTATGTGAGGCTCCAATATTAAGCCTTCCAGATGGAACTGATGAATTGGTGGTATATTGTGACGCATCTCGTAAAGGTTTAGGATGCGTACTGATGCAAAGAAAGAAAGTAATAGCATATGCTTCCCGACAATTAAAAGTACATGAAAAGAATTATACGACCCATGATTTGGAATTGGGAGCAGTTATCTTTGCATTGAAGATTTGGAGACATTACTTGTATGGCACTAAATGTACCATCTATACTGATCACAAAAGCCTACAACACATATTTGATCAGAAAGAGCTAAACATGAGACAAAGAAGATGGGTAGAACTGTTAAATGATTACGATTGTGAGATTAAATACCACCCGGGTAAGGCCAACGTAGTAGCTGATGCTTTAAGCCGAAAAGACAGAATCAGACCATTAAGGGTACGAGCACTCGGAATGATTGTTCAAAGTAGCCTAACCGAACAAGTTCGCATTGCACAAGATGAGGCCTTGAAAACAGATCAGCTAGAAAAAGAAGAACTACATGGAAATGAAAGGAATTTTGAGAAGAAAACCGATGAAGTATACCATTACAAAAACCGGGTCTGGATTCCAACACTTCATAAACTCCGAAAGCTGATACTTGATGAAGCACACAAATCCAAGTATTCTATTCATCCAGGTGCTGATAAGATGTATAAGGATGTCAAAGAATTTTACTGGTGGCCTGGTATGAAAAAGGATATAGCCGTGTATATAAGTAAATGTGCAACATGTGCAAGGGTAAAGGCGGAATATCAAAAACCTTCGGGAATGTTACAACAACCTGAAATCCCACAATGGAAATGGGAACAAATTACCATGGACTTTGTGACACACCTTCCTAAAACCTCAAGAGGACACAACGCAATTTGGGTAATTGTAGACCGGTTAACCAAATCCGCACACTTTATTCCCATCCGTAACAACTACACTACCGAAAAACGTGCTCAAATTTACATCGATGAAATAGTATCTTGACACGGAGTACCTCTTTCGATTATTTCCGATCGAGACAGTCACTTTACTTCACATTTCTGGCAAGCAGTACAAGTAGCCTTGGGAACCCGAATCGACCTAAGTACGGCTTACCATCCCCAAACCGATGGTCAATCCGAACGAACCATCCAGACCTTAGAAGATTTACTTCGTGCTTGTGTACTGGACTTCAAAGGGAATTGGGATCAACACCTCCCGCTCATTGAATTCTCTTACAATAACAGTTATCACAGTAGTATACAAGCCGCACCATATGAAGCTCTATACGGGCGAAAATGTAGATCACCACTATGTTGGACAGAAGTGGGTGATACTCAAATTTCAAGATCCGATTTAATTCAGGAAATCACCGATAAAATTCACCAGATTAAGCAAAAATTGAAAGCTGCCCGTGATCGACAAAAGAGTTATGCCGATGTTCGCAGAAAACCGTTATCTTTTGAAATATGTGATAAGGTATTTTTAAAAGTATCGCCATGGAAAGGTGTTATAAGATTTGGAAAGACTGGTAAACTAGCCCCGAGATACATCGGACCATTTGAGATTATTGCAAAAATTGGTCCCGTAGCTTACCGATTAAAACTACCCTTAGAACTGAGCACTATTCACGACGTGTTTCATGTATCGAATCTGAAAAAGTGTTTGACTGATGAAACGACAATAGTACCACTGGAAGATGTTCAGATCAACGAAAAACTCAACTTCGTAGAGGAACCGGTAGAAATTGTAGATGGGAAAACCAAACAGTTACGATACAACAAAATTTCATTGGTAAAAGTTCGATGGAATTCAAAACAAGGACCCGAATATACTTGGGAACGAAAGGACGAATTCCGAAAGAAATACCCACACCTGTTCCCTAGAAAACCGATGACACATTAAATTTCGGGGACGAAATTTCTTAACGGGGGGAGAATGTGACATTCATGACAAAACGAGGTACACTATATTCTTTACGTAACAAGAAAACGATAAATCGGTTAATTCGTAGTGCTTAAACGAGTGACCGACCGATACTAACTATGACCCGTATACATACTGAGGGGTCATATACGAGTTATATATATGTTATAGAGGCTAACATATTGATATTTAGGCCTCGGTACGTTTAAAACTCGTTAAACGAAAAAGGTTTCGTTTATCGATACGCTATAAGCTTAAACGCAATCGTTAATATCAAAACAATCATTGTAGCATCCGTTAAGCCGAAAAAGATTTATAAAACACTTATATGACATGTTCTAAGCAATCCGTGAAAATATTTTGGAATTTTACAACGAGTCAGTACGTTTTTCTTATTTTACAAAAAACAAGCTGAAAAACACACGTTTTTACGTTATTTCTCACACCCGAATTAATTTTTTTGCGAAAAACCGAACCCGAACTAAACTTGAAGTGGGCTTTTCATGTTTGGGCTTGTATGTATAATTTAATGGGCCAAATCAGCCCATTAAGGGCCCATTAAGTATTCCGATCGGACAGCATGTAACCCCCCACATGTTTTTCTTTTACAAAGCTTACTTCACAAGCTTCCTTATTCATTTTCACATACCACACATTTTCAAGTCCAAGCAGCTCCCAACCTCTGCTCTATCAACTCCTTTCAAAAACCCTAAGGTATGATTCAATTTTAATAAGTTTTAACAAAGTTTGATCCATATGATTATCATATAAACATGTTTTGATTAGTGTTAAACATGTTTAACCATCCAAAAACCCTAAAAATCAAGTAAAATTATGTTTTGATGTTAAACATGTTTACAAACCTGGAACATATACTTTTTTGGTCAAAAACACGGATTAGAACATGAATACAACGTTTTTACGGTTAGAAAGTTCGGTTTGAATCCAAAACCGAAACCCTAATTTTCAAGGCTGTTACATGGATGATTTATGCTTGGTTTGATGTTATATGATATGTAGATATACTGAGTTTGCAACCCGAGACCCGGAAAGTCGTTTAAGCTAGCAAAATTCATCGAAAACCGACAAGGTAAACCCGTAATACTCGTTTAGGGGCTGTTTAGTATTAGGTTGTGACGTGCTTGTTGTTAGCTTGTGAAAATTTGCAGGGACATTAGGGATCATATAAATGAGTCCCTGTTCAAATTTGGTAATTTTTCGATAAACGGAGAATATTTGATGAATTTATTCCCGTTTATGAGCGTTTATTTGGGAAAAATAGCTAAACTTATTGAAAAATTATGAAACTTGGTTTTGGAGTTTGACATGGGATGTTAAGATCACTGGTAATGTTTGGGAATCATTGGAAATGTCTAAGTATGGTTTGTGCAGCCATGGTTGAACCGAGTTTTAACAGCCGAAAAACGCACAAAAAGGCATTTGGTCAAAAGAGTTAGGTTCTGGAAATTTTGCAGGGGTTATATAGTCACATTGAGACCATTGGTAAAAATTATGGGATTTTTCGGAGGTCGTTTGATATAAACGGGCCATTTATTACATGATTATAACCTATTAAATGAATTTTTATAAATAAATAAATAATCATAAAATTACTGGAAATATTTTTATAAAATTCTCCATGTCTTAATGTATTTTTACAAAAATTTACATAATTTATATGTAATTACATATTTAGTTATGATTTATTAAAGATTTAAATTATAATTGTTTTAACGAAACCGGCAGTTTTGTGTTTAACGGACTGACTGGTATGTCAAAATGTCAAAAGTGGTCAAATATCATATTTTTGAATGATATTGATAAAAACGAACTTTTTACGAGAATTCCGGACAATTCGGGTGGATTGTACGCGTTTTGTATAATCAAACCCGTATGAAAACGGAAACGAGCCCTGCAATCAAACCAGACACCGAAACTTTAAAATTCTTTCATAAATCAACTTATTTTATCAATCAATATATTTACTTAAGTTTTATGTGATCTTACCTAATCCCGAAACGTATAAACGATCAACTGAGCTAGGCTCAGAAAACGGTGAAACTGAGCCAAATCCAATTTTAAACATTTCATAGTACACAACGTCACAATCTAAGACTATGGTCATGTTCTGGACCTAACAGCTATACCCAGATTATCTATACAGCCCGACTTAGCTTGAACACTGTACTAGTATTAACGATACGATACCGTTTATAGGAATCAGGCTATAAACGAGACATCTGACTATCTGACACGTAATTTCTGTGCGAACTACAATAAGGTGAGTTTCACGACCCCCACTTTCTAAACTGTGTTACGAACTTTTGGGGTGAAAAGCATGTTTACATAAACTGTTATACTTGAAAACGTGTGATGATGTGGATTATCTAAGTACTAACACTTGACAAGTCCCCACAAACACAAGTGATTAACTTCGTGCCGGTGGCGTGTGGATAGTACTATCGGTTTGACAAACCCAACTGTGACAGAGCCGGTGGGGTAAGCCGGAACATATGTAAAACCAGTTGCACATTGTCATTATATTTACATACTGCTATGTGGTGTTAGACATAGTACATACATGGGGCAAATTGGCTGTTAAATGCCAACAGGAGTGCATGGGCAGGAGAGGCCATGCAGTGTAGCTCGTTTCGGTTTCACTTGTGGCTTAGTATACTACATCATACACAGACATATATACATACACACTGTAAACTTTACGAACTCGTGTACTGATTTCATTGAAACTCGTGAAACTTGAAACTCACCAACTAGACGTAGTTGACCCGTTTTGACATGCTTTTCAGGTAAAGCAAAAGTGGAATGATTTGCTTACATGCTTGGTGTTAGGAAGAAAGTTGAATAGCTGTGAATAGACGCTGATATAATACTGTATAAGAAGCTCGTAAACCGGTTATGTGTTTTTCTCATCTAGTTTGTAAACTTAGTACCAACCCATGTATTATGATGTAAATTAGCTATGAATTTCCTTATAAACAATGTTGTTGATACCAGTGTTATCTGTTACATTCCCGTATTACGCTTCCGCAACTACCTAGTCGGGGTGTGACAGTTGTGGATCAACAAAACCTTTGGGCTGAACCATATAGACATCTTCCTCAAGATACCCATTTAGAAAAGCGGTTTTGACATCCATTTGCTAAATCTCATAGTCATAATATGTGGCTATAGCAAATAATATCCTAATTGACTTTAGCATTGCTACGGGAGAGAAGGTTTCATCATAAGCAACCCCCTTGAGTTTGAGTAAAACCTTTTGCTACAAGTCTTGCTTTATAAGTATCCAAGTTTCCATACATATTGGTTTTCTTCTTGAAAACCCACTTACTTCCAACCGGTTTGGAATTAAGAGGTGGTACAACCAAATCCCATACTTGGTTGTCATGCATTGATTGCATCTCAACATTCATGGCTACAAGCCATTTGTCACTATTGGATTGTGACATTGCATCACGGTATGTGGTGGGTTCATCCGAATCTACCACATAGAATCCATCCATGAAAAATCTATATCTTTCGGGTGGATGACTAATTCTACCGGTTTTGCGAACGTTTTGTGTGTTTTGATCAACAATTAGATCATTCTCAACAACCTCTTGTTGATTGCTAGTATCAACCAAACGTGTATTGGCAGCGGCGGGCAATGCGAAACCCCAAAATGAGAGAGACAATGTGCTTCTAGCCATCATAGATCGAATCATATCCAATAAAGTTCGATTTCTCCTATCGGGTACACCATTATATTGTGGTGTTCCGGGTGGAGTAAGTTGTGAGACGATCCCACAACTTCTAAGATGATCTTGGAAAGCATCACTAAGGTATTCACCTCCTCTATCCGAACGAAGTACATTGATGGTTTTATTGAGTTGATTTTGTACTTCATTTTGGAAGATTTTGAACATTTCAAAAGCTTCATCTTTGTGTCTTAACAAGTACACATTCCCATAACGACTATAGTCGTCAATAAAGGTAATGAAGTATCTTTCACCATTCCTTGTCATTGTCTTAAAAGGACCACATACATCTGAATGTATGATACCTAATAAGTCTTTTGCCATTTCATTTGTTCCACTAAAGGGGTCCTCGGTCATCTTTCCTAACATACAAGACTCGCATTTATCAAATGAATCACCTTCACTTGATTCCAAAAGACCATTCTTTTGAAGTGTATGTTTGCGATCTTTGTTTATGTGACCAAGGCGACAATGCCAAAGATAAGTCTTACTCAAATCCATTTTGAGTTTCTTGGTGCTTGATTGGTACAACGTGTTATCATGAGATGTGTTATCATGAACTAATTCGTAAATGCCATTAGACGGCATTGCTTTAAAATAAAAGACATTATTCATAAAAACACAAATACCATTGTCCACAAACATTAAATCATAAACATATTGTCTTAGAAGTGAAACGGAGATAACATTCCTAGTCAAACTAGGAGCATACAAAACATTATTTAAAATAACATCTAAACCATTTGGAAGCTTCAAAATGTAGTCCCCTCGGGCTTCGACAACAACCTTTGCTCCGTTGCCCATGAATAGACTAATATCTCCCTTTTTGAATCCATCATTTCCTTTGAACCCCTTCAACAAATTGCAAATATGAGTTCCACATCCGGTATCCAATACCCATGTGTTAGAGGAAATAATATTATGATCAACATGAATCATGAAAGTTGTACCTGAGGTTTGCCCCACATCCCTCTTAGCTTTCAACTCTTTTAGATGGCTTGGACAATTTCTCATCAAATGCCCTATCTCCCCACAACCAAAACAGGGATCATCCACGCAAACCTTTGGCTTCTTTTCTTTCGGTTTGGGTGGTTCCGCTTTAGTCTTTCCCTTGAACTTACCCTTGACTTGTCCCTTACCTTTGGCAACCTTTGCCTTGAGTTCTGGGGGATGCCTCTTCCTATTTCCTCCATCATTGATCGTGAGAACGGGTAAACCCTTTTACCCATTCCCGCCTCGGCCGTCTTAAGCATTGCATGAAGCTCACAAATGCTTTTGTCCCATCCATTCATGTTATAATTCATAACAAAAGTCTCAAACCCTTTGGTTAGGCCATTTAGGATCAAATCCGTTGCTAACTCTTTTGAGACGGGACAATTTAACCGTTCGAGACGATCAATGTGGCTTTTCATTTTGAGCACATAAGAGGAAATCGATTGGGTTTCTTCCATACGACATGCATGAAGCGCTCAGACCGTTTCGAAGCGTTCCACCCTAGCTTGTGTAAGAAACATTTTCTTAAGTTGGGTGATCATGTCGTATGCCCTATGAAGTTCAAAATCCTTTTGAATCTTGGGAATCATAGTTCCCAACATGAGGCAAGAAACTTGCACCGAATTGCTTTACCCAATCGTTATAGTCATCGGTATCGTCGACGCTAGGTTCATTGGGAATAGGATCCTCTAATACGTAGTATTTCTTTTCTTGCTTGAGAACGATTCTCAAGTTTCGATACCAATCCATAAAATTGTTATAGTTTAGACGATCCTTGTCGAGTATAGCTCGTAGTGATAGGTTATGAACGGGTGGGATAACATTAGGTGGATTGTTGATTGCGGCCATCTACAAGTTTAACAAAGCTCAATTTCAGTATTTTTGATATCAATAATTAATTTTAATCATTAATACCCTTTATGTCTCCTAGACAATTAATGATTAAAAATCTAGAACCCAACGTTACATTTAAATAGTAGTTAGGTAACCTTTATCCAACAATTTAAATTAACAAAGTAGTCAACGTTTGACGATTGCAACCCTTTGCAACTTCTAGTTTTATGGGATCGGTTAAACATCTTATGTTTAGTGGGCTTGTTTAATCCCATCAACACCATTGTGCGCCATGCTTCGGTGACCCTATTCACATGGTTACCAATTTAAGTTGTCCTACTTACACACACGTGTGAGTTTACACATATAAATGGTTAGGTGACCTTTATCCCACAAATATGGTAAACCCACCTCAAACTCACAAGTTTCCTCCAATGTGGTTAGGTGACCTTTCTCCCATATCGAGTACCCAAGTGATTCGAGTGTTGTATAAAAGAATGGTGTTCTACTTATTTTATAAAAGGGATTTTCGTTATCTAAAATCTAGATTGGAAAACTATTTATGTACCTTCCATTTGCATGCATTCAAATGTATGGTACTTAGTTGAAAAAACCCATTTTCGAAGTTCCTATTAATAAAACCTATTTTATTGTGAAATCATTAGCCTTTAATAAAACCAATTTTATTACCTAACGATTTCTAAGGAACCAATTTTATGCTAGTTGTTGATTTTAAGTTTTTAACAATCCATATTGCAATAACAGAAACAAAAGTAAATCAACCACATATGCATAAAGCAAACAACCATAAGCTCAGAACCATAGCCACCTAATTTTGACTACACTTGTTGACCGAAAACAAGTGTGCCAAAAAGTCTCTCCTAAGGGACCCAAAAGAACATAGACTGGTGTCGGTGAATTCCCACTTGATTCCGAATCCAAATGCTCCAAGTGTTCATGTCACACCCTATTAAGCGATTTGTTGAAGCGTAAAACGGAAATGCAACAGATACAACTGGTATCAAATGCATTGTTCATAAAGAAACATTATTAACTAATTTACAATATTTTACATCGTTCTAACATCTTTTACAAACTACGTGATACAAACCAAACTAACTCTTCAATACTTTACTTCTAACTCAAATGCTCACAGCATCGATCAAAATCCGAACACGAAACACATAAACAATCTATTCCACCTTTCTGATTAATTTAAAAGCATGTTTAAAAACGGTCAACTACGAATAGTTGGTGAGTTTCATAAGTTTTGACGAAATCAGTTCTGCGTACTACACGATCGTAGTTGCATGTACGCGCATATATATAAAAATGAATTTATGTTTGTATATATGTACAACTGTGTGTCTGTGTGTATATATGCAGGCATGTAAGTTTATAATATAAATTTGAAACTACGATAAAATCGTGATCGTTAATTTGTTCGTACTACGTGTTTCCAAATTCCATGTTTAATCAACCACTGTGGCCCCCCTTCCGACCACAACGGTTCCACATAAAATCAACTGTTGTGGGCCCCCTTCCACTCACAATGGTTCCTCGTAACATCAACCACTATGGCCCCCCTTCAACCCACAATGATTCCATGTAAACTCAAACATTACACAGTGAACACACAAACAATTAGTATTTTCTACACATAGTATTTCCTATGCCTATTCACATACCATGTATATAGACACACAAACACATATAGTATATATCACGTATCACCAAACACTGTGGCTCCCCATTCACCCACAATACGCAAAATCACATTATTTTCTTAACATTCATGTCATAATCAATTTAGTTTGTTTAGTTGCAGCAGAACTTGGCTCATAGGCCATACTCAACTTTAGTTTATTAAGTTGCAGCAGAACTTGGCTCATAGGCCATACTCAACTTTAATTTATTAAGTTGCAGCAGAACTTGGCTGATAGGCCATACTCAACTTTAGTTTATTAAGTTGCAGCAGAACTTGGCTTATAGGCCATACTCAACTTTAGATTCGTACTATTGTTGCCCCTCTTCCGCCACAATATCCCCATGGTCATCACAGACCACGTTATTCCCCATGGCTGTTACAAACCACGTTATTCACCCATGGTCGTTACAGACCATGTTATTCTCCCATTGCCATATAGACCACGTTATTCACCCATGGCCATTACAAACCACGTTATTCGCCCATGGCCATTACAGACCATGTTATTCACCCATCTTTTTATGTTTAACACTACACAGCATATTTGTATAAACGTGTTGTCACGTGTAATTTCATTATGTTTGTTGGGACATTTTGTATGTAAATGTTCAGACAATTCATATCCTGAACCGTTTCCAGGTAGATAACGTATATAAATATGCTTTTCACCCCAAAAAGTTCGTAAACAGTTTGAAAAGAGGGGTCATGAAACTCATGGTTTTGTAGGCACTCAGTGCGAGGTCAGCTCGGGGTTCGTTTCCCTTGTTATCACTTAGTCCCTATAATTAATATTATAATAATATTAATATTTTAATATTATTATAGTCTTCCTACTAGACTGGGCTGTATAACTAGTCTGTGTGTGGCTGTAACACCCAGAAATATCAATAGGCTTATATTGTGATGTTGTTCAATGTCTGATGTTTAAAATCGAACTTGGCTCAGTTTCCTTGTTTTACCAGCTGGGTCAAGTTGCTCGTTTATGCGTTTGGAAAACATTTATGGGGATGTAAGCTTGGGTAAACATGTTGGTAGATAAAATGATTAAGTTATAAAGAAAGATCACGGTTTAGGGGTCTAGATTTGCTATGGGGCTCATTTTCGTTTATTCAGTTTGAGTTTGGAGAAAAACGCGCACAATCTATCCAAATTGTCCGGATTTCTAACAAAAAGTTCGTTTTACATAATTAATCAGAAATATGCTTCTTGATCATTTTTGATATTCTGATATTCCAACAGGTTCGTTAATCACGAACTTGCCGGTTTTTGTCAAATTTAAATTGGATTAACATTCAAATTAGCACAACTAATTATCCGTTAATCATTAGATCATGAAAATTTAGACACTTATCAAATAGAATATGTAGATTGTAATAAAAATATTTCTGGAATTATTTTTTGATTTATAAATTTATAAAAAATCATTTTATATGCTATTTTAGCCCGAAAATCATCCGTTCATACCAAATGATTTCCAAAAAAATCTGCCAAAATTTCTGAGTGACCAAAACACTTCCCAAAATAATCTGTAGCATTTCCAGAAGCTAACAATCTTGCCAAATATCATTTTCGAGCAAAAAACGACTATGAAAGTCCGAATAAACGCAAATGCAAAAAACATACCTAAGATTTACCAAATGACCCCAAATTTCATATGTGATAATAATATATCAATTATAAGTTCCCCACAAAGTTTCATAATTGTTCAAGCAGTTTAGCTATTTTTCCCAAATAAAAGCCCCAATTCAATAATAAATTCGCCAAATATTCTCGGATGGTCGAAAAATTACCAAATTTGAACAGGGACTCAATTATATTGCCCCTGATGTTCCTACAAAGTTTTATGACCTAATAATATGCACATCACAACCGTAACCAAAACAGCCCATAATCGAGCATTTCGGCATTTCCTTTGTAGTTTTCGCCCGTTTTCGCTTTCTTAATGCAATCTCCGGGTTCTCGTGCTTCTATATAAGCTATTTACAGGTTCTATATCACAAACCAAGCATGTATCATCAAGATACCAGCCATGGAAATTAGGGTTTCAGTTTGGGTTCTAAAACGAACTTTTAAACCGTAAAAACGTCGTTTAAACTCTCTAACCCGTGTTTATGGCCAGAAAATTATCAAATCAGATTCCTAACCATGTGTATAATCAAAATATGTTTTTGGATCATTTTAAGGGTTTTTGCATGGTTAGAAGTAATTTTTGGTAATCAAAGTTTTATGTTTATGAAAAATCCATGTTTAATCAAGCTTAAATCACTAAAAATTGAACCTTTACCTTAGGGTTTTGAGGGTATGGAGAGAAATCAGCTGGAACATGGTGTTGTAGAAGATAAATCTGATCTTTGGAAGCTTTTAGAACATAAATTATGTTTAAAATACTAAGGAGGTGCTTTTTTTTTCAAAATTGGCGGCCGCAATGTTTAGGGGGCCCCTTTAGGCCCCACTTTGGTCCATTTGCCTCGTTTTACATGCCCGAACATGAAATCCCGAGTCCAAGTTTAATTCGGGTTCGGTTTTTGGCTAGAAAAATATATCGGGTACGACAAGCAATGCGAAAACGAGTCTTTTTCGGCCATTTTTGTGCAAATTTAGAAAAACATACTATTTGTCTGTAAAAATCGAAAATATTTTCACGAATCGCTTAAAACATTCCAAATAAATGTTTTGTAATTCTTTTTCGGCTTAACGGATGATAAAATTCTTGTTTTGTAATTATCTTTCGCGTTTAAGTTCATAGTAGGTAGTTAAACGAGCATGTTTTCATTTAACTGGTTTGCTATCATACTAAGGCCGCCATACTACTTATATGTTGGTTTATATTAAACGTATATCACTTATAGATGCCTCCCGGGATATCTTGGTCATAACCAGACCCGTTCGGTTATTCGTTTGTTCGATACGCAATAAGCGGTTAATCGCTTATTCGATAAACAATTGCTAAGGCATACTCGATTTTTTCCACGAATGTCACATTCTCCCCTAGTTAAGAAATTTCTTCCCCGTAATTCAATATGCCAATTACGCCCTTTTAGGGGAAATGTTTATAATTATCTGTTTCGCAATTCGTTCTTTAGTTTCCGAATACGTTTGATTCCCTATTATGGGTTCCACCGAACTTATTCAATGAAATTTTATTGAGTCTTAACTGTTTGATTTTCCCTGTTCAACACTTTCACGGGTTCCTTTGTAGAGTTTAGTTGTATACAAGTTTCAGGTGGTACCAATTTCGTCCTGTCAGTAAGGCACTCGTTCTGATTCGATATATATATTAAATATCGGAATTGAGATAATTTTGTTTAATACAATATGGAGTTAACCTTCGAGATAATTTTGGTACAGTTCCATGTATTTTCACGTAAACTCGTCGGTTTCATTAACTCAACTAACACCCTTCAAGAATCGTCATCTTCTCACATATATCAGTATAGTCCTCTGGTTTGCCTCAAGCGGCTTTCAGTTTGTTTGTGATATTATGAGCTTTATTTATGGTTTCCAAAATCGATTCAGATTTTGTATTTTGGGGGTCGCCAATTTTTAATTGAATAAGGTGGCGATTTATATTCTTGCTCGTATAATGTAGTATATAACCGCTTGTATATTATTACAATGATTGTTAATGTACGAGGATTGAAATTATCGGCCTCACTTTCCTCTAATGATTGAATAGTTTAGTTGGTTTGATTGTTTGTTAGAGGTCTACAGACTGTGTTCAGGTTGATTAGGGATCTAAAGTTTCATACAAACCCACCAAGAATAACACGTGAAGTGGTTTTCTCGATCTGAAATAAATAAGATAAGCTCACTATGTCGGGATACGATTTTTGTTAACACAAGGTAACGTTTTCAGTTGTGCAATTGTTATAGATCGAAAGGATGCATGCAGATTGGGTCAGTCAGTGAACTATCATTCAGATTACATTTCTTTCTCGGGACATTTTAGGAACGAGTGTTAAGAGGTCAATAGTAACTTGTTCTCCCCTCCATAGGGTATTTCGAGCTATTGTAACGTTCCCGAAAGTTTTTTTTATATCCCATCTTAACTTAACATAGGGTACACCTTTACAACACATGTGATTATAATCTTTCTCACACAGCTCATCCATAAACTTCCCTTACATCTTTACACCTTGTTCTAGTACTCGGCCTAACCGAACATTTAGAATGACGTTTCCTCATTCATACTCGATCGTGAGGCTATAAAAGGTTGAAGTTCAACTTTAAGTTCTTGTATTAAAGTATCTCATCGGTTTTCACTGTTATGATTGTTTAACAGTTCCACCCAATCTTCATATGTAACCTCCTTTTGAACTCAATTAACTAGTCCTACTGACTATCACATAACGACTCATCACTTTCACCGTCAGTGCGACAGGAAATTGCTAGTTGTTTAGGTTGAGAGGGCAGTTTTGAACAGTATGGTTAACACTTATAGTGTTATCTTGGGTGGATCGTGAGTATAAGGATCTATTAAATTACTAACTGTTATATATTTGCTCAAGGGTAAGAAGTTAGATGGAATAGGACTTCTATTGATACTTATAACAACAAAACGGAAGTATTTACGAATGTATCCTTTACCATATTTAGCTCTTGTCGTGTTTTATCTGTTCTAATCACTGAATATGTCCTCTGTTCGAGTTAACGTTGACTTTTGTTCTTGATTTAACCTAGGACAGTTCTTTTTGGAGCGTCTTATACTGGCACCATCATAGAAAGCATGATGGTTTATCATAGGTTATGAGTGAGTTGGTTACGGTTGGGGTAACTGTGAATGGTGAGATTAGAACAGTCGGTTTACAGTGCACATAATGGTTTCACAACTACAGGCATCGTGTACAATCTTCATACTTTTATGACATACCTTTGTTCGATATTCCCTTATATGATAATTATTACATTTCCCACACTTTGACGAAAGTTCATCGTATATTGTTCATTCGGAACTAAAGCTGATCGAAGTATCGGTTTAAGTTGTAGGGCACGCACGTCTAGTTGGTTGTATCTCGTGTACCCCTGTTTCACAATTGGTTCGTTTTGTACTAGATGTTTCCCCGGGCATACTCAACAAACTATTTCTGACCAATTTAAAAGCTACCACACCGGCTTGTGTCACGGCATTTTCAAAGGTTTAGGGTTAGCTGGATTAACTAATGTCCTTATTTCTGGGCTACTAACCATGACACCATTTGAGTCATATCGTTAACACATTTTGTGTATTCCAATTTTTCCGCACCTTTAATTTTCAATTTCTCGTGTTCGTGTTTAAATTTTTGGGTTTCATTCCTTGGACGAAAATGTTTCGATGTACGGGTTTTAAATCTTGTCCAAGGCTTGTGGTTGATTACAATTCGTATCATCGGTTTTCTACCACGTAAGGGCGTGGCCAAGAAATGTACAAGTGGCATACTCATCGGTACAATTTGATGGGCACTACTGGTTTTGATAACAGGTTCCATTTCTTCGATTCACTTTACTATCCCATTTGATCTTTTAGTACCATTAAAATTTACCAGTTTGTATGACATAGATTTTAAACGAATATTCTCGTCGTGAAGGATCATGGTTGTTACAACCAGTATTCATGTTTGGTAGGAGATTCCGTTTCCAATGTCATTTAGTGTTCATTGGGGGAGTATTATTCGTGACAATGTTAGTATTTGAGGGAAGTACAACAACTGTAACTGTATTAGTATTGGGCGGCGAGATAGTATTCACGGCCGTATTAGTGTTCGGCATTCGATTGTATTCATAGTTGTATTAATACTAGCAGCGAATTGTGCTGCTATAGTCGAAAGTACTGTTTGTAGTTGCCGAGCCATCATCTCGGCTACATTTGCCTCAGACAACGAGTTTACTTTCTTCAGGGCCATTCTATAACAATAACCAATCATCCCACAATTAACAAAATTCATTTACGCAACTAATCACAAAAAGGATCACATTAACAAGCAATCAGGTATTTCAAATAACACGTACGTATCACACGGATCTGTTCTCGAGTCTGTATACTAAGGATAATATGTAAAGTTGGCCTAACAAAGGCCAATGTTATATATATATATATATATATATATATATATATATATATATATATATATATATATATATATATATTGAAAGTTATCACCTAGTGACAAGTAATTTTAACTCGGTAAGGGTCAGTGTTCGTAATGAAATATCCAATTCGTCCCCCATATCAACATAGCACACTACTAGATGTTTGCATGGGGTATCGAAGGCTATATACAACAATATCATACTATCCTTATCTATCCAAGTACTCATTATACAATCATGAACGGTTCACACTTGCACAATAATTATCTCGGTACGAACCCCTCATTGGGTAATTGTTTTTGTCTGGTCTCTCCCGTACGTAGGCATCTGGCCGTTATGTGTTTAATCAGTATGTTTTAATAGGAATGCACTCATATATTCCACTTGACCCTTAGAGGTTGTTAAATATACTATATAATATATTCTTACGCCAAGTCATTCAGTACGCACAATCATGCTGGGTTTACTAAAAGTGGTAATTTGCTGGTTGGGGTAACTGGTAAGTATGTCCCATTCCAGCCAAGCACGTCATCGATTCGTGAGCGTGAGGTTTCTCTCCTATAATAAAAAATTGGAATAGCAAAAATATATGAGAGGTTGGAGGTTCTCGTATTCAGATAGTTCGAAGAGTTTGTTAGTTAGGGAGGTTGTTCAAAGTCAGTTGTACTGGTGATATGTAAAGGAAATTATTATTATTAACATTTCTTTTGGAAATATCATTAGTACATGATATGTACAGGTAGCCACGATTGGTCATATTATAATTGAAAACTCAGTTTTGGGTAATTATCATATTTTTAATTTAATAAATCGGGCTCATCACTAGGTATTCTCTTTAGGAATAGTGTTTGTTTTCGAACAACAGGTATGAAAGGATGCCCAGAAAATAGTTTAAATCAATGTCAAAGAAACTAGTTTACAAGATAAAGATTGGACTCAAGCTGAGAAGTATTATATATATTCTTTTTAAAATATTATCTATAGGTCACACCTCTCACGGTTTGTTCCCGGGCCTTGTACATTAAGTCTCTTTGTGGTTCCGTCACATTACCAGATTTAGTTTGAACTTGTTTAAGCATTCTCGTATTCTCGTTTACATGCAACGTCGGCTCTTCTTCGGTCGTAAAACTACCCGATCTCGACACTTTTTGGTGCAGTTAATCAGAAGAGAACGTTTTTCGATAGCTTAGATCAGCGTAAAGGATATTATTAATTAGACATAAATTAAATATTTTATTTGTTATGAACAAGTATAGTATTAATTATTATAAAATATAATATAAATTTTGGTACGATATAATTTTAATTATAATAGAATTAATGTTGATTATAACCAAATATCATATTCGTTACGATAAGATTCAATATTATCGGTAGTGCCTTACGTACATACACATATTCATATACCTCGTTTCAGATAAGCACGTATGCACATTGCATATATACCCCGTATCACCTTTACACACGTATGTTGCCATTTTTACCTATCAGTATGTTCCGTGACTTCTCCCCGAATTTCCTCGTACAAGCAAGTCTGTTATTACATTCCGGATTATAATAACTCACTTGCCCTACAAGTTCATCCCGGCATCCATCAGTATCTATCGTTACTAATTATTAAGTTTCTCAATTATAATCGAGCCTAGGTTATATTATAGGTATCCTAAGGGATAACCTTTATAACCAATGGCTCTGATACCAACTTCCGTAACACCCTGTTAAGCGATTTGCGGAAGCGTAAAACGAAATTGCAACAGATACAACTGGTATCGAATGCATTATTCATAAATGACAGAGCACATATGGATCTAGATCTTGTGATTACATCGATGTTCATGTTGATTCGTTATACAATTAGGCTAGATATACGTTAGTGTGTGTAGTGTGTGTGTTGAGAGGATAATTGGGCAGAGTAACGAGAGGTATGATAGAAATAATCAGAACAATTAATTTAGATTAATCTTATAGGGGTATTTATAGGATATGATCTCATTCGTTAAGATAGACTTAACGAAGGAGTCATTCGTTACACTTACTTAATGAATAAACACGCTTATACGTTAATACTTTAATGATAGCGAATAGCCCACATTCGTTATGTTCCATTTGTTAATCTTGGTTAACGAATGGGGCTTACATTAGGACGAATGTGACACATTCCTTACGGAGTAACGAATGTGCCTTACACTTAGTCATATTTACATTAATAACCCCTATACTATTAAACTATTACATTATCAACCAATAAAAACCGAGACGGACAAAACATGCATCAACAAACTCCCCCTCGTCTCGGGCTCTTTATCTTTCATCTCTGGAACAACTTGGTCTTCCAGTCAACCCAACTGTGAATCTTGTATGTGTAACAGACTCGAACAACCTTCTGAAACTGCATAGCAAGCTCGTAGTCGCATACGTTAGCAAACCTGATCTGACTTGTAAATAACGCATCATTGTCAGACTCAGATAGGTTAACCAGCCACATTGGATCAATCACGCATATTGTCTTCGCGTTAGAACCATTACCGAATACAATAACCGCTTCACTGTATGATTGTCGTAGTACCAATAATTAAACGAGGTGAATAGACTCTGATGTGTTGTAAAACACTCGTATTTTCCGCACGTTTTATCTATGTATTATATTATATTTTATATGTTTTAACTCATTTTAGATAGGTTTTACGTACATTTATTAATCTTGTAGGTTTTGGGTAAAAGAAAGGTAAAAACCGGGACTTTTCGAGTTCAAGACAAAGCTCAAGGCAAAGCTCTATGAGCCTTTTACGCATACAAGTTCAAGACAAAGATCAAGGCCCGAGCCGTATGCATCATGGAGGCCCAAATACTATTATAATATTATAATATAAAGAATTTAAAAACCCTAGAGCTGCTGGACAGCAGCGAGCAGCAGCAGCAGCAGGGGAGAAAAAAAAGAAAAAATGATTTTTTGGCTAGGGTTTGAAGGTTGTGGCGGCTAGGGAAGGAAGAAGACACAAGAACCAAGCCTCGGGATTGAATCCCCATCGTTTTTTACAGCAAGAACAGCCCCGGAAACATCCATATCCTTACATCTTTTTCATTGTTCATACACTTTGATTTTCTTGTTTAATTGTTGATTTGTTTTGCAATTGATTGAGAGATTGAATTGTTATTGATTATTGTTGATCATTGGATGATTGTTAAGATGTTTGGTATGGGATTAATGATGTGTTTATTAATTGTTTGCTGCTGTCCAAAAATGATTCTCGGCTAAACTTGTTAGTTCTACCTAGGAATGATGATTCTTGTTAGTGTTTGATAGGTTTTATGGATTGTTTGATTGATAGAATTGAATTGTTATTGTAAAGTTTGATTTAGACATGAAATAGGTTGTGTTTAAGGGCTGGAAATTTTGGTGATTCATTGCATAAACCCCGTGTGTCGGTTGATTAGTTTTGTATTGATTGATCGGTGCATTGTTTGATTCTAGACTTGGTGTTTAGGGTTTGTTTGCAGTAGGTACCACCGTAGGGTTTTGTTGCATGATTAATTGGATTAAGTACAGTAGTTAAACACCTTTCTTGAGACCGAGAGGTGATAGGAAGTTAGGGTTGTCTCATTGCCTTTGCATGCTAGAATAAGGATTGCGCGAGAGCGAGTTCGTTTCTTGTCAGGTTTAGGTATTTGAGCGACTAGTTGATCTATTTTGGTTTAAGTTGAATTGTTCCTCTATCCTTGGTTGTGTAGTATTCATTGCCATTAGGGTCGAGTGTTGGTGAGACAGAGAGGTGATCCTTCATTAGAACACGTTAGCAATTGTTTCCCGGTTTGGTCGTTTTAGACGATTTTGAGTAGTTTTGGCTTGTTGAGTGAGACCGAGAGGTAATCCAGTGAGCCCGAGCGATCCTTAGTCGTGTCATCTTTAGGGACCGGTGTCTATATATCATTCAATCCATTAGCTTGTTAGACCTACAATTTGATACAGACCTAGGTAGACGTTTTCTCCATCCTAAGTTAACACAGTTAGTTTTCCGTTAAGTTTTCTATTTTTGGTAAGTTTTGTTAGTTAATCCAGTTAGTTCAGTTAAGTTAAAAGAAATCAAAAATCAATATAATATTATTTTAAGGTAGGTCTTGTCTAGGGTTAGTGATCTTTAGCGTTCTAACGTGTCCACTTGTTCGATACTCGGACTTCCTAAATCAATACTACTTGCGATCGGTACACTTGCCGGTTGTGTGTGGTTTTAGGATTTTCGTTTTAATATTAAAGCTTAGTTGTGAGGGTCATTATTATAGGGTTATTAGACACACATCAGACTCTGAGGAAAGATCTTCATTGGAACCCTCTTCGTCGTCTTTGGCAGCTTCACTTGCAATATCATCTTCCTCCAGCCTGTGCGTGTATCAATCTCATCAATATACTTGTGAGTCGGCACCTGCGGCTTGAAGAACTTGAAACCAAAACAGGTTTCATGAATAAATGCGTATAGAACCACCCAGCCCACAGATCGTTCCCTCGATTCACAAACGGTCTGTTGGCTAGTGTTCTCACATCTCATCTAGGCATAGATAAGATATCATGTGGACGCTTGAAGTAATAAATACCATGCTCCCATTTCACGATGAATACTTTAAGTTCCGAATCAAACTGCCACGCAATCAAATCACCCTTGACGTCTTTTGCTGGCTTTTACTTTTTCATCTGGTATGCCGATGGTCGAGCCTTTGACACTTTGACTTCCTCTCGTTCATGATAACGAAAGGTCTCGATCATCTTTTTCATCTTTGTTACATTATGCTCAAACATACCATCCAAATCACGTTTACGTTTTTTCTCAGTTACCGAGACGTGACTTGTTTCAGCAGCTTTCCATTTTTCTCTCTCTTCTTGTAATCGACGCTTTGCTGCATCAAAATGCTCAGTAGTGAAAAACGGAATACCTCAATCATTGTTGTTGTTGTCGGTGTATAACTCAGGGTACTCCTCAACAGTTACGTCTTCGACCTCAACCTCATCAAAATCTGGCACATTCCCATGGGGAATGCCTGTATTAGTACTTTCCTCTATTTTAATATCCACATCCACACTCTTTCACAACACATCCACCTCATCTTCATTTAGATCCAGAAGTAAGGAAATTTGTTCTTTTGTTAATGAATGATCAACAAATTCAACTTCTTCGATCTTGTCCGCGTTCACCAAACAATACACTACTCCGTTCATCCCTACAAATAAAATCATATTTGCTGGAATGACATCAATCAGTTTAGCTCTCGTGTAATCCTTGTATGGTACAATCTGAAACTGATTACTCCAGACCCACCACTAACACTCGCATCATTCTTATTACCTGCCGATGGTGTAGAACTGCCGCCCGGTTGCTGATCTACCCCACCACCTGTACCATCTTGATTCTTCATCGTTCTTTAATTTCTTCAACTCATCGTCTTTACAAGTCAACTAAAGAATGATCTCATCCTGTTTGTCCAATCTCTCCCCCTGAGCAGCAACAAGGGCTCTAAGTTCCCTGTTTTCACGTTGAGTGAACTGAATATGTCGCAACAAATTTTTTTGCGCTAGCTCATGGGCAACTCTGTCAGCTTGCATTTGAGTCTGTTGAAGGTGCAACAGATTCATCATTTGAAACCATTGAGTTTGAAGATTCAAACCGACGAAATAAGGATGAACTGGTTGCAACGGACCCTGAGGGTGAGTAAATGTTATATATGAGTGCTCAGGTCTCGGCAACTGTGTCGGTGTAGCAGGAGTCACTGGAGTAGTAGGCTACAATGTAGGCATACGTGCCAAAACAGTCTGAAGAATGTCACCAAATACAGGATCTGGTCGTGCAGTAGTAATCAAGGTCATAGAAGGAGGTACCGAAGATACTGGCATATGAACCGGAGTCGGTGACCTTGGAATCTGTTGAGGTGCGGGAGATGTGGGAATAGGATCTGACATAGATACAGGAGGAGTCGAACGAACAAACGGTTGACTAGGAATCTCAATCCCAGAACCACGTCTAACCCGTTGCTTCTTTACTTTATCACTCTTCTCCACCATCGGTTCTTTCCCTTTACGTTTACGTTTCTGCTCATAACTTAACACAGCTTGTTGTCCTGAACCACCATCACCACCATTTCCACCATCACCACCTTCACGTTATGAGTCGAAGTCATCATGAATCCAACGATCATTAGGTGGTGCAACATAATCAACATTCACCAAATGACCAATTAAACGTTTGAACTTTGGTCGATCTGCAAGACTCTGACCTCTGTACGATCTCAAACGTCTCATCATTTCTTCGTTCATGTGCTCAAGATTCATAACGTCATCTTGATCTTTAACCAAATCCGGCACCAAATCATTTATCATCATTTGCAAAAATCTGGGATACATTAAAAACTTATGTCGGCTTGTAATGTTCTCCTTCAGATGATAATAAACCAATTCCGAGACATTGAATGGTTTATTCAATACGAGAGCAACAAAAGCAGACTGCAGCATCACTCGGCATTCATCAAATCCGCCTTTACGTTCGCCGAGACAATGAATAAATACATGAAGCAAATACTTGTATTGTTCACACAAGTTTGCTTTGTTATACATTGTGTTGGTGCATTATGCCAGTAGTTCATTTGTCTCGAGTTTATCGTGTCTGTAATCATTACGATGTTTGTTTTGTTGTGATAAACTAGTTAGTTTTGTTTTTGGTTTTGGCGAACTTAGCTTTTGGCGAAGTTAGGGACAACTTCGCCTAGGGTGTTAGGCGAAGTTGTTGTCCTATAATAACCTAACTTGCGCCATCAGTTGAAAAGGTTTTGACGGTTGTTCATTTTGTAAGCGGTAGCAGGTTTTGGTGTCCCGGGTTTTCACCTCTAATAGAAAAGTAACCTTTGTCTTACGTGTTACGTGTTCCTTTACGTCTCTCTCGTCTAAACACTCGTATCGTATACGTAGGGGATTCCGCACCCTCGTGTTACGAGATAATCCTGTTTTGATCCGGCTGGGAACCTACAATTGGTATCAGAGCTTTTGCTCGTGATTGTGTGGTTCGGGATTATCACACTTGTGTTAAGCGAATTCCGCTAGACTTTTCGCGGAATCATTTCACATAAAACACCATTCGTTCAGTTCATTCCTACATTACATTGTCCCTGTCGCACTCCATACTACCTTTTAATCATTCGAAACAAGAAAAAAACTGCTCAAAATCAGATTTCGCGACCTGCGAAGTTGCCGTCACCTATAGCTAGGGTTTCAGCGAAGTTATAACTGGCGAAGTTATTTGGTGAAGTTATTATTTGGTGAAGTTATTCTTTGGCGAAGTTAGTCTTTGGCGAAGTTATTCTTTGGCGAAGTTAGTCTTTGGCAAAGTTATTCTTTGGTGAAGTTGTGCATTGGCGAAGTTACTTGGTGAAGTTATTTGGTGAAGTTGTGCATTGGCGAAGTTACTTGGTGAAGTTGTACTCTGGTGGAGTTGTTCTTTGGCAAAGTTATTCTTTGGTGAAGTTATTCCTTGGTGAAGTTATACTTTCTTCGTCTTCACGAAATACCGTTTCATTTGGTTCCAGCACCTGTTTCGGTTTAAAAAATGACGTCAATAAACATCACTGAACTGGTGAAAATGGAAGTTGAAGCTGGGTCAGCGACTAAAGCTCCAAAGTTACCTAAAGGCACTGATTTTGTTGCGTGGAAAGACAGATTTGAGCAGTATGTGAAATATCAAGATGCAAAGATGTGGGTATGCATTCAGGATGGTTATATCCCTCCAACAACTGAGTTTGAAGGACGTGAGCAACTGAAAAAATATAATAAGATGGAGGACGATGAGAAGAAGATGTACGAGGCATAAAGTAAGGCACTAGCTGCAATCACCATGGCACTACCTCAGGAAATTCTTCATACTTTCCAAAAGTACAAGACGGCTAGAGAATTGTGGGAAGCATTGGAGAGCCGCTATGAAGGTAACGTCGGAATTCGAAACTCCAAGATAAAGTTATAAAAACTCAGTTCTCAGTATTCAAGTATTTTAAGAATAAATCGCTTGATGACATCATTACAAGATACTATCACTTGATGACCGAATTGGACAACTACTCCATAAGGTATTCTAAGAGTGAGATTGTGGAAAAACTTCTTGATGCTCTTCCATCAAGATGAGAGATGTACACAGTTCTGATAAAAGAAGATAAAGAATTTGATAGTTTTGATTTAGAGAAGGTGGTTAACAAGTTACGTAACTATGAGCTTAACATGTTACGAAAAGAGACGCCTACTGATCAGGTTCAGGATCCGGGAATGTATGGTGCAAAAGGCTCTGCAAACTCAAGCTCTAAAACAGATTCGACCGCCTATTACTCAGGCGGGGAACCAAATTCTACGCAAGATGGTCATGTGATGATGAATATGGATGGAGATATATGCTTTGTAGCAAGTGGAAGTGGTTCTTAAAAATCTCCATCCTCAGTCAGTAATTCTTCTCCTAGTCCTTCCAATGTAAATTACTCAAAGATGCCTATGAGTGTAAAATCTGCTGAACAACAATTTGCTCTTTATGCCTCTTTCATTGCGTCTTATGAAAATTACATCAAGGGAAAGATAGTTGACCCTGCAACCATGGATGAGGACTATGATCAGATAGATGCTGATGACATGGAAAAAATGGATCTGCAGTGGCAAATGGCGACGATAGTAAGAAGGGTAAAACGGGTTATGAAGAAGACTGGATGAAAGTTCGTGGGAGAGAGACCGAGATTTGACAAGTCAAAGGTTCGTTGCTACAACTGTCAACATAATGGACACTTTGTGAGGGAGTGCCCAAATGAGAGAGTTGAACGGGGTCAGAACAGGCCTACTCAGCAGAATGGGAATGGAAGTGAAATAAAAGCCATGGTTTCTCAACAGAATGGTGGATATAATTGGAACATCAAAGTTGAGGAGGTGATTGAGCAAGCAAATCTGGTGAATATCATGAGTGAAAGATGTGACAAGGAACCAGTGGAGAATCAAGCATACATGGCAGAAGTGAATGATCATCTCTTAGAGGTATGTTCTGAGCTTCATTGTGAACAATGTGAAAAACTGTCTGATCAATTAACTGCTTTAACTAGATCAGTATGTAAGTTTGGAAAAAGAATTAAAAATTATAAAAGAAGAACATCATTACTCTAAACAAAGGGAAAACAGTTACTCAGTCAAAATTAATGCTGGTGAAAAAGACATAAGATGCCTTAAGGCAACATTAGCTGAGAAAATCCAAGTAATCGATCTAAGTTATGAAGTTGTGGAAGAAAAAACCAAACTTATTGCTGGAAAGGACAAACAGATAGCTGATTATCAAGTGAAAGTGGTGGAACTAAACAGAAAACTTGAACAGTTTAGGAATTCTTCAATGATGCTTAATCATGTCCTAAGTGTTCAACGTTCTCCTAACGATAAAGGAGGAATTGGATACAATGAAGTTCCACCACCTTTTAACAATAACTACACTTATAATCCTTGTAATCAGCCACCTGTCTTTGTTAAACCTAATCAGACAGTAACGGGAAATGTCAGCTCCATCGACTCACCCGTTAGAGTTCAATCAAGCAACACCAACGTTAAATTGAGCAATCATGAGAACCTCAATAAAGATGTTAATGAATCGGTTCAGACAGAATCGTCAATTGTGGATCAAGACTCCACGCATAAGGAGTCTATGAACATTCGCAAAGTGGATGATGAAGTTGTTTTACTTAGAAGGAGGGAGAGTGATACTTTTAGCAAAACGAAATCTTCTCTAAACCCATTCGTTCCCCCTTATGTGAAACAAACTGTTAGTGAAGTAACTTCATCCTCTGCTGCAACTTCTGAAAAGAATGTTCGGATAGACACAGATTGTCCAAAGAAAATTAATAGTCAGAACAAAAGCTATTTTCGATGTAACAAGGTAGGTCACTTTGTCAGCAACTGTCCGCTGAAGAGGAAGAAATCTAAAAATTTGAGGCCAACAAAAGCTGAAAATGGAATGAACACTAAAACTGGTATGGGTAAAAATTCTAATGCATCCAACTTTAATCGTTGGACAAATTTAAGATTTCAAAGAAACCAACCTCGTTTTTTCCCAGTTAATCATAGAATGGGTAACTTCGAATCCATTAACGCTAGAAAATCAAGGATGTATGGATGGCCTCATAATCAGTTTTCTAGAAATCTTCCATTCAGATCAAATGAAAACCTCCTTCAAGGGAACTTTGGGCAACCAAGGAATTGGATGCCGTTTGACAGGTTTGACCAACCCAAGACCAGAAGGGCTTGGTTCCCCGCTTTTAATTCGTTTCTTTAACTGTGCAGGAACAGTCGAACAGGGCTGTGAACAACATGTGGGTTGTCGACAGTGGCTGTTCCCGACACATGACTGGTAACAAGAAATTGTTACGTGATTTGAAAGTTGTACAAGGTGGAAGAGTTAGTTTTGCAGGAGAAAGTGGAGGAAGAATTTCTAGAGTAGGTATTGTTACTAACAGGAAAATCAAGTTGGAGAAGGTCAATTTTGTGGAAGAGTTAAAGCACAATCTTCTGAGTGTCTCTCAGATCTGTGATAAAGACTACACTGTACACTTTAAAAAGGATGAAGCACTCGTACTTCATCCTAGTTTCAAGATTCCTGAAACCTGGATTGTGATGAAAGCTCCAAGAGAGAAGAATACATACGTGATGGACATGAGGTCCACCAAGATGGAGACAGAAGAATCATGCCTCTTGTCAAAAGCAACAGAAACTGAGTCGGAATTATGGCACCGAAGGATGGGTCATATCCATCTACGTAAGATGAACTACATTGTCAAGAATGAGCTGGTACTTGGGGTTCCATTAAACAATTTCAACTTTTAAGACCAGTGTCTGTCATTCAAGAAAGGAAAGCAGCACAAGAAATCACATCACTCCAAATTGGTTAACTCAATTGCCACACCTTTGGATTTGCTCATGGATCTGTTTGGTCCTATCAATGTTAAAAGCCTGGGTGGAACATCCTATTGCTTGGTTGTGACTGATGATTACTCACGTTACTCATGGGTTTATTTTCAGAAAGCACTCCCATTTGATACTCCGGTTTGTATCAACCACAAACTAGGTGCTGACTCCGACAGTGATTATAGGTTCTTTGATGTATTTAACTGCTTCCAAACCTGACATCATGTTTGCAGTTTGTCTTTGTGCTCGTTTTCAGGCAAACCCAAAGGAGTCGCACATGAAAGGAGTGAAGAGGATTTTGCGGTATCTTAAAGGGAAGCCTAAACTGGGTCTCTGGTATCCAAAAGGAGGAGAACTGGATCTGGTAGCATACACAGACTCAGATTATGGAGGATGCAACCAGAACAGGAAGTCAACTACTGGTGGCTGTCAATTTCTAGGAGGAAGATTGGTATCGTGGCAATGCAAGAAGTTGACTTCTGTAGCCATATCAACCTGTGAAGCAGAATACATGGCTGCATCAAACTGCTGCTCCCAGGTTTTATGGATACAACAACAAATGCGAGATTATGGTATGAATTTCACTCAAACTCCTATTGGCATTGATAACACCGCTGCTATCTCAGTAACTAACAATCCCGTGAAACACAGTAAAACATAACATATTGACATTCGTCATCATTTCATACGGGATTGTGCTGAGAAGAAATTAATCGTGCTTGAAAAGGTTGATTCACTGGATAATTTTGCCGATTTCTTTTTACAAAAGCTTTTGACCGGTCCCGTTTTCAAAACCTTATTGAGCTTATTGGGATGATCAATCCCGAGTAACCATGTTTTTCCTTTTGTCTTTAACCTTAAAAAAATTAAAAAATAAATAAAAAAAGTAAAAAAAAACTTCACTATCGGTGAAAATTATGTCGGTCGCTCAAGGTTGAAGGACATATTCTTAAATATGTTTGGTCCTTGTATCTACGTGTAGATTCAAAGGATAGCCATTAACCTAATAATTGAAAGCCACTGGGGCAGTTGTGATGAGTTTTTATTCCTTCGCTGAAAATTATGTCGGTTACACTCAGTTGGCGGGACACATATTTGTATGTGTTTGGTCCTGCTAATCTACTGGATTTTCGGGATAGCCATTAACCCAAAGACTTAGAAGTGATCGGGGCGTCTGAATATAAAATTTCTTTTAGGGAAATGATATACTTTTTCAGCCTATAGCTTCTCTTGAAGCTTAAAAATTGATGTTAAATTGAAAATTGATCCAACCTATGGAAAATGATAGATGAATTGATTTTGTTCGCCTAACGGGTGAAGTTATTAGGCTTAAAAGACTTTAGAACAGTCATTGTTTGGTATGGTAGCTTTCCATGGTGCGTAAAAGTAAATGTGATACAAATTAAATCTGCTCGATTTACTGTGGAGAGTCATTTTAAAATGTCCATGTCTCCACATATATCTCTCCGAATGATAGGCAGAAAAGTGATTACCCAGTCATACACGAGCGCGTTAGTGTCTTGATTCCCGCGTAGATTGTGTTATCCTTCTGCAGTGATCCAGATTTGGGACTTGCAGGTATTTGTTATAGTTTCTTAAAAAAAAAAAAAAAAAAAAAAAAAAAAAAAAACCAACTGAGTCTTGTGCAAGATGTAAGGATTATGAAGCCCACACAAATGTACAATGTTTAAATCAGACACTACAGGTCGAAGTCAACTCGGGGTGATCTGGGGAAAGCCAAATACGCCTTGAGAATAGATTGGAGGCATCACAATTCCTTAAGAGATGTCCATCTAAATTTTGAGCCTAATTGGACCTAATCCGTATCACTGGAGCAATGAGAATCATGCTAAGTTTTATACCTGCCTTCAACCTGTTTCTCTATGTCATAATAATGCTAAACATGGATCTTTGTGACAGCCTCTTAATCAGTATGATTCCATGTTCGGATCTTTTCTTAAACATGCTGGGTTCTCTACAGACTGAAATTTGATCCCGTAAATGCTATTTTACTTATGTTTATTTTATATTATTTTATATGTGTGTCTTCTATGAATAACATAAAGTCTTCAACGGCTAGTGGCTGAGAACCAAATTCAGTCTTCTCTTCTTATTGAACATGGTAAACTTTTTGATACGCTTAAACAGTTCTTAGCATCTCAGGGGGAGACCAGTTGCAAAGGGGATGAGTTGAGAACCAAAAGGAGAGAGGACAGAGATGATGATCCCAATGCTTCGAAAGATGCAGGTGGTGAGCTGCCAAGAACTGAACAAACTCTTGGAGCTTCCACATCTCAGGGGGAGGCTACTGATCCATCTGGCAGTGCAAGTGGTGAGACGGTTGTGGTGGATGATGAAGCTACTAATTCATCTGGCAGTACAAGTGGTGAAACTGTTGTGGTGGATGATGAGGAAGATATGGACAAAGATGTGTTGCCTCTTAGTGAGATTGAAAAGCTTGGTGAACAGATGATAGTGTTGAACATGATATTCCAAGTCAAGAACGTGTGGGTCAAGATGATAATATGTCGGGTGATTCTGAGTGGGAGGAACAGCCACGGTGGAAAGAAGAATATGCTCATTGGCTTAACAAAACAAAGAAGCCAGTGGTACCAACGATGTTCAAAAAGAGTTATAATATTAAAGGGTATGCTGAATCGAAAAAGGGTATTATATGTTGGTTGTATGATGATCAGCTAAAAGTATATGTGGTGAAAAGATATGATGGGATTTAGTATTTTGCTAAGAAGTTGAGATCATTCAATATGTTACCTGAGTGTGAGGTGAAGGACTTGGCTCGTTTAAGGTTGATTAATAGGAGTGGGGACAACTTTGCTAGTTGGGTTGGTAAAATAGTGTGGAGTGAAGTTGTTCAGGAGATCAAAAAGTTTGAGTTGTTGAAGCCTCAAAAGGGGAAGTTGGTTGAAGATACAGATCGAGGAATGCGGGCTGATGGCAAGCCCTGGATGGTGATGAAGTACAAACCGATTCGTTGTATGAAAGAAGTTCCAATGAAGACTATGCCTCAAGATGTGTTAAAAGATCTTAAATGGTGGTATGTTGATTGCCAAACTGCTGAAGCCGTGATGGAAGATCAAGATGAACAGGAGATCTTACGGGTGTATGATCCTATTCACTTGGTTAATTTGTCTCAAGCTGATTTGCAGGTACTCAACGAAAATAAGATTTTTTATATTCCTGCTTGGAAAGATGAAGCGAAGAAATATCAAAGGGTGGTCTCAGTTTGTGTGAGACAAGGTGTACATGCTTGAAGATGGAAGGTACGGCTTTTTGGATTACATGACGAGACGAAGATGTAAGAGAAATGAAGCTACTGCCAAGGGGGGGTCTGTTGGTGCATTATGCCAGTAGTTCATTTGCCTCGAGTTTATCGTGTCTGTAATCATTACGATGTTTGTTTTATCGTGATAAACTAGTTAGTTTTGTTTTTGGTTTTGGCGAACTTAGCTTCTGGAGAAGTTAGGGACAACTTCGCCTAGGGTGTTAGGCGAAGTTGTCGTCCAATAATAACCTAACTTGCGCCGTCAGTTGAAAAGGTTTTGAGGATTGTTCGTTTTGTAAGCGGTAGCAGGTTTTGGTGTCCCGGGTTTTCACCTCTAATAGAAAAGTAACCTTTGTCTTACGTGTTACGTGTTCCTTTACGTGTCTCTCGTCTAAACACTCGTATCGTATACGTAGGGGATTCCGCACCCTCGTGTTACGAGATAATCCTGTGTTGATCCGGCTGGGAACCTACACATTGACTTTCCCAGATCACCATTATACTTTACCCTTCCAAATAATCCACGTATCAACTCTCTATCAAACTCGCACCAGTCGTCAATCATATCACAAAATCCTAACAAATCTCGGATTACCCCAACATCAATTACAACTCGTTTATTCTAAATCACTGCCTCAATTTGATTTTCTGACTCGTTGAATCTAGCAGTATTCCAGAACTCTCTAAATATCTTCTGATAGACCACCGTACGAGTCGAGATAGCCTTGTAAATTCTCGAGCGTGTCAGAAAACTGATCATACCCCCAAATATAGGAGAATCTTCAAAGTTCGGCTCAAGATAGGCACAGATGTTGTGACTTTTGTTCAACGATAGCAATACAGGAGCTTGTTCAGGTGCTGGATTATCTGCAAGTTGCGGCTCAGCAACAGGATTTTGAACATTTTCATCAGCCATTTCTGTTTACACAAACAAAAATATTAATATAATATTCAAACTCAATAACGAATGTCTAGTTCATTCGTTATATGTTAAATATCTTTCATTCGTTACAAATAAAGAATCAAACCCATACATTAAACTAATGATTAACAACTCTGGTCTTAACGAATAACTTCTGATTCGTTATCCTCTTCTTATACCTATTTGTTATCAGCATACTACCTATTCGTTATATTTAACGAATCAAATAATCATTCGTTAACAAATTAATGAATCTGATTACCATTCGTTATACTGATAACGAATCTGACTTCTTAATCAATTTGACTATCAGGAGTCAATTCTACACTTAATTTTGACTCTAAAATAGTCAAAAATGACGATGAATCCTTCAAAGCAGTTAGATATCCTATTACATTCAGCAATTAATCATAACAATATTGATCGATAATCAATTGACTACACCAACATAGAACATTTTGTTTGAAGATCGATTCGATTATATGGTTTAATTGATGTTTAACTGTGCAGTTAACCATGCATTAAACATTTTAATCAGTTAATCCTAAAATATCCGATGCAATATCAAACAGGTCATATGGTAGTGATCGTTATTACCTGTTGAACAACATTATATCAGTCAATTAGACAAATAAGCAGGTATATGATTTTGCAAAAATTTTGCAAGAGTTCTCTTAGGAAGATGAAGTAATAGGAACAGGCGAATGAGAAACCATTCGTCTGTCCTTGGGATTATAAACCCTCAGATTTCACACATCCCGAGGTCATTCGTTCAACTTTTGAACTAACGAATGGCCTCATTCGTTAACTTATTAATCCTGATTCGCCAATCCTTTTAGACGGATAAGGATTCATTCATTAAACTTTAACGAATATAAGTTATTCGTTAATGTTTCTAACGAATGAGAGTGTCATTCGTAAAAAATCTTAACGAATGATACATTAAAATCATTCCATTCTTTAATGGTCACACGAATGTCTTCCATTCGTTATGCACAACGGAAGCGAATGTCATTATAACGATTGAGAAATCTCATTCGTTAATTTTTAAATAACGAAAGGCTTTACATTCATTAAACCAATTAACGAATCACCAATTTTCCTTAGCGAATGAGACACAATCTCATTAAAGAATTAAATTAATATTAAAACCAATTTGGGTTTTAAAACAAAGATTTAAATATTCAATTAAATCCAATTTAGGGTTTAGTTGCATACATTAAAATATCCGATCAACCAAGAATCGGTAATGTTTAAATTAAAACGGATTTTCACGTTAAATCACAACTGATACCAGTTGTAAATACATTTAAGCACGATTAACTTAACAATTTTGGGGATCATTTTTTTCTTTTTCTTTTGAAATATTCGCTAGCTTGGTAAATCGAAACTAAAGCATAATTGAAAAAGAAAGAAAAATCTTTTTGGATTTTCGAAAATTTTCAATTGACAACTAACTAAAAACAGTAAACAGCTAAACTATTAAAGCAATACATATTTTTGTGAGTTGAGCAGGGAATCATATTGACGAAAATATCACTAAGTAACACTTCAATTTCGATGATTATTATACACGTAACCCAACGATGATTGCAGATATAATTGTCCTCTAAAACTTTTCACAAACTTGTCAGAAACTTTACGATATGCTTTAATTTGGTTCAATTAGGCACGAAACCTTATGTGGACCCCATCAATCAGATATAACATTTCTATCTCTTATACAGTGAATTTTACATGTACGTTTTTCTTTGATTTTTCAAATTTTGATTAACTGTCACTCATGCAAAAATAATAAAAAGAAAATAAAGCATAACGTCAAAATTTTCCCTTAAGATCGGTATTACTACACGCAGATATGGTTCCATTTCAACAAAATAAAACGATAAAAATAAGTTGAAGTTGTACTGGCCTTAACCCCCAGTTCGATACATAACTTTCACACATTTGTGCTTATAGTATACGCGGAGAAGGTCCAAGGCTTGTATGAAACACCAAGAAAATAAAGCATAATACTCAAATATTAACCCTCAGGTCGGATAATCTTATCGCGCAGGAGAGGATCCAATATTTGAATAAAAATAAAGAAAAAATAAAGTTGAATTTCTTTGCAAAATAAAATAAAAACAAAGCAGAATTTTCTTCAAAAAAAAAGCATGCACACACAGTAATCATTTTGACTTTTGACTTTTCTTAAATCAGATATAGTATCAATCTTTCAGGATGTAATTCCACTAGGTTCGGCATTCATTATCTCTATATCTTATCAGTTCCTATATAGTCTGTCAAGCCTATCTTTGCATATCATATTGCTGGCCTTACGGTAATTTTTAATCTAGTTTATTCATGTACTAAATCAATCTCGTCAATGTACTATCATTTTCCCTTTTTGCTTCAAAACTCATTTTGAGGAGCATTTTTCAATGTTTTTGATATTTTTCAATATTTGAATGTTTTTGGAGTTTTTAAATTTCTCTGTACAAAACTGAAAACACAATATTTTTGGATTTTATATTTATTTCTCCCCCTAAAAACAACAAAAATCGAAATAAAACAAGAAATAAAATGATTTAACCAAGCTTTTGAATATCTTTTAATGTTTTTAAACCATTTATACCCAGTAGATATTGAAAACGTGTTTTGTCAAACGCTTTGGTATAAAGGTCAGCCTTTTGAAAATCCGTCTGAATTTTATCAATTGATATTAGTTTCTTTTCAAAACAATCACGTATGAAGTGATAACGGATTTCAATGAGTTTGGATTTCGAATGGAGAACCGGATTATTGGTGATTGAAATTGCAGCAGAATTATCAATATAAATGGGAGTAGTAAGAAACTTCAAACCGTAATCCCACAAGTGTTGCTGGATCTAGAGAACATGTGAGCAGCAACTCGAGGCCGCCACATACTCCGCTTCGGCTGTTGAAGTTGAGACCGTTGTCTGCTTCTTACACTGCCAGGAAACAAGCCGGTTTCCTAAGATTTGACATCTCGCTGTTGTAGACTTGAAGTTGATTTTGCATCCTCCATAGTCCGAATCAGTAAAAGCGGTGAGATCGAACTTATCATCTTTGGGGTACCATAACCCGATGTCTGGATTTCCCCTCAAATAATGTAAGATGCGCTTTACTACCGCCAGGTGAGTCACTCGGAGACTCGATTGGTACCTAGAACACAAACAAACAGCAAACATAATATCAAGTCGCGATGCAGTAAAATACATGAGAGATCCAATCATAGCTTGATACAGGGTTGGATCTACGGTATCCTCCAATTCATCCGGTGATAAATTGTGACCCATGGCAAGAGGTGTCGAAGGAATTTTGTCATCGGATATCTTGAATCAGCTCAAGACATCGTTCACATACTTCATCTGATGGATAAAGATCCCGGTATCAGACTGGTGAACTTGCAATCCTAAGAAAAAGTTCATCTCTCCCATCGAGCTCATCTCGAATTTGGTTTGCATCGTCTTTTCAAATTCTTTACACAAGCTATCGTTCTTCGAACCAAAAATAATGTCGTCCACGTAGATTTGGACGAGGAGCAAATCATCACCCACGTTCTTATAAAATAACGTACAATCCACAGTCCCTCTCGTGAATCCATTTTCTATCAGATGGTCAGCCAACGTGCTGTACCAGGCTCTCGAGGCCTGGTGTAAACCATAGAGAGCTTTGTTTAATCGGTAAACACGCTCTAGAAAGTCTGGATCCTCGAAACCGGGAGGCTGCTTCACATAAACTTCCTCATGAATAGCTCCGTTCAAGAACGCCAATTTCACGTCCAATTGATAAACTTTAAAATTTTTATAGGCTGCATAGGCAAGAAAGATACGTATAGCTTCCAGTCGTGCAACCGGAGCATATACTTCGGTGTAATCTATGCCTTATTTTTGATTGTAACCAAGAACAACCAATCGTGCTTTATTTCTCACGATTACCCCGCAGTCGTCCTTTTTGCACTTAAAAACCCATTTGGTCGGAATAGCCTTTTTCACACAGTCGGGTTTATCAATTAAGTCCCATACACCCAGTCGTACAAACTGTTGCAGCTCCTCCTGCATAGCTTCAACCGAAGAAGGTTCCTTGAGAGCCATTGTGACACTTGTCGGTTCTATCTGTGATAGGAAGCATGTGTATTGTGCAATACTGAGGATACCTGAAGAGTGCAAATCCGCATAAGCACAAACTATCGAATCCTCGGTAGGAGATACATTACTATCTACTTGATCATCACATATATTAGCTAATTGGTGTCTTGTACGAACCCCATCGTTCACATTACCAATTATCTGTTCCTGCAGATGATTAGAATGAATCCTTAAGGAAGGATTGACAGGTACAGATACGTTATCACCCAGATTGGTGAT
Source organism: Bidens hawaiensis (assembly GCF_021521415.1). Lineage (NCBI taxonomy): Eukaryota > Viridiplantae > Streptophyta > Magnoliopsida > Asterales > Asteraceae > Bidens > Bidens hawaiensis. The sequence goes on along the minus strand of NW_027491074.1, from coordinate 27,749 downwards.
ATGTTCCTCAGCCGAGTCTAAAGAGACAGTTGGAGAGTCATCATCAATTAGAATAGGCTCATTTGTGTCTACAGCTTCCTCTAATGGTACTGACGATAAATCAACAAAATTAGCTTCATTGGAAGACTCAGAAACTTCATTTGATGTTTCTAATACATTAGGAGAGTCATCTACATCAACCAAAAAAGACCTTGGAATAGGAAAACATTGTTCTTTCAAATAAGATCTAATGAGATCTTCATGTACTTCTTCAACCACTGATGTAAACGAATTAAATAAACCGTCGTAATCTAACATCCAGTCGGGACCTGTACCAGTTGGCGGAGTAGTATAACTTTGGCAGTCAACATGATACCATTCTTCCACACAACCCGAAGAGATATTGAAGATTCGTTTCTTAAGAGAATTGTATCCCAAGAAATAACCCTCAAAAGCTTTTTCATCAAACTTTCCAGCATCTCTCTTCAAATCAGTACACGGACACCCGAGTGGTTCCAAATACTTTAAGTCCAGCTTACGATTGTTCAGAAGCTCATAACTCGTCTTCTTGAACTTCTTTACTATTAGTACGCGATTAAGAGTATAACATGTTGTGTTCACAGCTTCGTTCCAGAATTGAACGGGTAGTTTTGAATCAGCAGGCATTGTTCTCGCAGCTTCAATCAACGTACGATTCTTTCTTTCAGATACACCATTCTGTTGAGGAACATAAGGCGCACTGAATTCCCGATGAATTCCTTTCTGTATGCAGAAGAAATCCAATACATTATTCTTAAATTCAGTTCCATTATCACTATGAATTCGTCTCACTTTCAGTTTGTAAAGTGATTCGATCTTCGTAATCAGATTCTGAATTAAGATAGGTGTCTGATCTTTCGATCCCATAAATAACACCCATGAGTAACGTGAGAAATCATCAGTCACCACCAAGCAGTACAAGTCTCCAGTAATACTAGCACGATTCACTGGACCGAAGAGATCCATATGAAGTCGTTCCAGTGGTGTAACAATCGTGTTGAGTGACTTGCTTGGATGTGATTTCTTCTTTTGTTTCCCCTTCTTGCATGCTACACAATGATCATTAATCTTGAAATTCTTAAGGGATACACCATCCACCAACTCATCTGAAATAAGGAAATTCATCTCGCGTATGTGAATGTGTCCCATGCGTCGATGCCAAAGGATAGACTCCTTTTCGGTAGCTTTAGACACGAAACATGTAGCTGAGGGTGAAACATTTACATCGTAACTCATATCCAGTATATAAATATCATTTGATCGCGGTGATCTCATGACAACCATATCTTCAGGAATCGTGTATCCCAGTTGAAGGATAACACATTCCTTGTCCGTGAAAACTGTGGTAAACTTTTTATCACATATCTGAGAAACACTCAGCAAATTATGATCCACCTTCTCACAATAATTTACTTTTTCAAACGTCACTTTCCCGTTTGAAACTTCTCCTTCTTTAGTAATCATTCCCCCATTGTTACCAGCAAATGCAACATAACCCCCTTGAATATCTTTAACATTATTCAGAAGATCTAGGTTGCCAGTAATACGCCTAGAACATCCACTATCCAAAATCCATTTATGAGTAGACCCGGACCTAGATGAACTCTGCACAAACAAGTAAATGATTAGTTCAAAAAGGCAGCCCAAGCCTCAGTCTTGGGCTCTCCCTTTGATATTTTCAGAGAAAAGGATAACTTAACACTAGTATTCAGTACTTGAGAATAGGTGACAAGTTTCTTGTTTTTCTTCTTTAAGTACCCGTCACGTATAATTCCCGAATCAGTGTTTGAACAAATTAGTTGAGCACGGTCAACACATTTGTTTGTTACATTATAAGATTCAATCGTAACAACTTTTCTTGGATTGACATCCGAATACATTATAAGACTCTCATCATCTTGGTTTTCTTTTGGTTTTTCATTCAGTTCAGTCTTACAATTTGATGACACTTTGATCTCATCAACCTTTTGCTCTACATTTTTTAGAAACATGTCCAGGATCACCACATTTAAAACATAAGCGTGAATCAAAAGGCTTATGTAATGAACCACTTGGTTGACTTTCCTGCATAGGTTGAACCTTAGTTTTGGATTCTTCAAAAGACACTTTCTTTGTACCAGCAGATTTAAATCCCTTTTTATTTTGGAAAAATTCTAGGTTAGTAGAATTAGATGAATTCTCCATCCCAGGTGATTTGACAAATCTTATGGGTTTAAATGTGGTGTTCTTTGCTTTTTCTTGAACATTTTTGACTTTAGATTTGTTAAATTTTGTTCAAGTTTAGTGACTTCTGAAGTGTCATCCTGAAAGACACTATCAATTAATTCTGGATTAAGAAGATTCAGAGGAACTTCCTTATCCTAAAAAACTTTGAAAGACCTTTAAATTTAAATATCTTCCCGCTTGCAGATTTTGGTTGAGGATTTATGAATCTCATCAACTCCTCATCAGACACCGAAGGTTTGTCTGATTGAGATACATTAGGTGATACCTTAGGAGTTTTAGAAGTTTCACCCAAAGATTTTGAACCATAAACAGCCTGTTCAAATTCTTCAGGTTCACATAAGATGTGATTGTTAGCAGGAATATTCTTGTTTTTAACAATCTCATCTTGTTCAACTAAATCCTCAACGGAACCATCTAATTCACTTTTGGTAAAAACAGAGTTACAATTGATGTGAATCGGTTCTTGAGTTGATTTGTTTTGATCAACAATTTCAGATTCAACTGTAAGTATCTCAGGACATTGTTTAACATCTGGAATGCTACAGTAATCTCCTTTAAATGGAGGAGGAATCTCAACAAACCCTAAACCTGATTTCCCATTTTTCTTGTGGGAATTGTTTACTTCAATTATTTCATTTAACAAAAATGAGGTATCTCAAAATTTTCCAAGTTTATTTTTCAATTTCAGAATTTCATTTTCCAGTTTAGAAATGCAGGTTCGGAGTCTGAGAATCTCCTGAAAATGTTGGTCAACCACTATAATCTTACATTGAACCTCAGCTTTTAGATCATGATTGCTTTCAGACAGATTTTGGATATTTAAAGTCGATTCTTCCAGCAATTTAGATTTCTGTCTATAACATTCATTGATAATAAAAAGCTCTTTTGTGAGAGAGGTGTTCTGAGTTAAGGCTGTATCGAGTTTGATTTTGTTTTCAGTACAGTCAGTACACTCTAACACAACATTTGAAGATTCAGTTACATTAAATTGAGATTCAAGACATACCTCGTCGATCTTAGCCATGCAAGCATAAGATTCAATGTGATCAAGATTTGAAGTGTCAGATTTGTCTTGCACAGATGAGTTATCAAACGAATTCTGATAAGAATCAGTTTCAGAATCTAATGTATCGTTGTCTTCAAATACTTGATCACTACTTGCATTTTCAAATTGATCAACTGGTTCAAATACCGCAAGGTTGGCCTGATTCCCCAACAACCTTTGCGACCAATCAACCCCTTTGTTAGCAACAAGAGCTTGATTGTTGTTTGACTTATTCTTTTCTCCATCAGAAGAACTCCTTTTGCTTTGATCATTACCCAATGAATTCTTTCCTTGTGATCTCTCAGCATTGCGTGGACCGGAATATTCTTTTCTTGGCTTGTCACATTCTTTGGCAAAATGCCCAAAGTCTTCGCAGTTGTATCATTTAACCTTCAATTTATCAAAACCAACTCGTTTATTCAGAGTTGGAAGGTCTTTACATGTTCTTTGCATGAACTTCTTGACCTTTCTCACAATCATAGCCATATTCTATTTTAGATCCATCAATTCAAGATCAGGATCAATTTGGTCATAATCTTCATCGGTTAACTCACTAGTAGCAATTTTGCTGCCCACCAATTGTTCGTATGATGTCACTAGTAGCACCAATTTTGCTTCTTGAAAGTTTACTTTTGGTAATGTACTTGAAGCATTAGTGGTAGACTCAGATTTTGCACCTGATGCCATAAAACTTACATTAGCTAAATTGTTTACGTTAGGATTCTCCTCTTGAGCTTGAGTGAAGAAAGCAGTGATTGGGACAGAATTTTGACTTGAAGAAGTGTTTGCTGGCATTGCTCCACCATAAATTGAAGGATTCTGATTTTGATTGTCCTTCAATGATGTTTGACACTTTAACTCAAATTCTTTTTTCCCCAATTTTGTTGATAAACTGCACTTCAGTAAGTTCAGTGTTCCGAAAGAAACCGTTTTCTTTCAACACAAAGAGAAAAGTCGAATATGACAAAGGCAATGCATTCTTCAACGTTTCTATCTTGTCAGTCTCAGTTGGCTCAAGGTTAACGCTGGCCATTTCAACCACTAGATGACTAAAACGATTTATCATCTCTTCAACCATTTCATTCTTCATCAAGATAAAGAATCTGAATTGAAACTTCACCAGCGTTTTCTTGCTCTCTAGTGTATTACCCAGGCTTCTTCTTTTTAGGGTATCGAATAATGATGCACAAATCTTTATGGTGCTGTATTGATGAAAGATTTGTTTAGGTAATGCCATAGTGAGAGTTGAATAAGCCTTAGTCTCACTCTCAAAATCTTTCAACTCTTGAGTTTCATAATTCTTGAATTTCTTAGGAGTCCAGCCGAGATTGTCACTACCAACCAACGGTGCAGCATACACAACATCAAGATAACATACACTACTTGGATGAACAGATCCCAATTGAGCACGAAATCTTGGTTCCCACCGAGCAAAATTGGATAATTTCAGCAATTTTGGATGCTTGTTGTGGCTCCCAATTTCATTATCCATGGTAAGCATTTGCTGCATTAGAGCATTGTGGGAAGCTAAAGCATAGAACTAGGCGTTCTGAGAAGCCATGGTAACACTTGTTGAAACTTAGAGGACTAAACTTGTAAAAACTGAAAACTTATGGTTACTGTTCACACAAATGGAAGAACAGTAACGAATGCGGATTGCAACTTTTAACGAATGAACGATATTCGTTAAAATGATGAATGAAGTTTAACGAATGAGCAATATAGCTAATGAGTATCACGAATAGAGGATGAATAGTGAACGAGGTGAACGAATGAGCAATATAGAGAATGTGGTTTATGTAACGAATGTGGTTTTAACGAAAGGAGTGAATTAACGAATGAACAGTTAATTTCTAACGAGTGAGTTAACGAATGAGCAGTTCATGATTAACGAATCAGAACTCATCAGTTAACGAATAAAAAATCATAACTTCAAACTTTTTAAAACCTCAGATCACAGTCTAAACTAGTCCGAAATCCATGAAATAGCTATCAATCAACTCGCAGATGAATTCCGAACCTTACAACACTCGTCCGTAATCTCAAACCACTACCAATATCCTGTTAACCCTCTGTATTCACCAAATCATTTAAAACTCAAACCAGACTATCAATCGCTCAATTAATCCTCAATTCAATCTCAAATCAATCTCAATCCTTCATAATTCAGTCACTTAATACCTTATTACAGGTTAATACTGTGAACAGTTCGTAACCTTGAATCTCTGTTTTATTAGAATCTCAATTAGAATCAATTCACCATGAATTTCATCCAATATATGACGAATTAAATGATTTAATCAACGAGAAGCATTGAAGATCAGATCATCTAGCTCTGATACCACTTGAGAGAGCACATATGGATCTAGATCTTGTGATTACATTGAAGTTCATGTTGATTCGTTATACAATTGGGCTAGATATACGTTAGTGTGTGTAGTGTGTGTGTTGAGAGGATAATCGGGCAGAGTAACGAGAGGTATGATGGAAATAATCAGAACTGTTACTTTAGAATAATCTTACAGGGGTATTTATAGGAGATGATCTCATTCGTTAAGATAGACTTAACGAATGAGTCATTCGTTACACTTACTTAACGAATAAACACGCTTATACGTTAGTACTTTAATGATAGCGAATAGCCCACATTAGTTATGTTCCATTCGTTAATCTTGGTTAACGAATGGGACTTACATTAGGACGAATGTGCCTTACACTTAGGCATATTTACATTAATAACCCCTATACTATTAAACTATTACATTATCAACCAATAAAGACCGAGACGGACAAAACATGTATCAACAAACTCCCCCTCGTCTCGAGCTCTTTATCTTTCATCTCTGGAACATCTTAGTCTTCCAGTCAACACAACTGTGAATCTTGTATGCGTAACAGACTCGAACAACCTTCTGAAACTGCATAGCAATCTCGTAGTCGCATACGTTAGCAAACCTGATCTGACTTGTAAATAACGCATCGTTGTCTGACTCAGATAGGTTAACCAGCCACATTGGATCAATCACACATATCGTCATCGCGTTAGAACCATTACCGAATACAATAACCGCTTCAACAATAAAGAAACATTACTAATTAATTTACAATATTTTACATCGTTCTAACATCTTTTACAGACTAGGTGATACAATCCAAACTAACTCTTCAACTAGTTTACTTCTAACTCAAATGCTCACAGCATCGATCACAATCCGAACACAAAACACATAAGCAATCTATTCCACCTTTCTGATTAACTTAAAAGCATGTTTAAAAACGGTCAACTACGAATAGTTGGTAAGTTTCATAAGTTTTGACGAAATCAGTTCTGCGTACTACAAGATCATAGTTGCATGTACGCGCATATATGTAAAATGTATTTACGTTGGTATATATGTACAACTGTGTCTCTGTGTGTACATATGCAGGCATGTAAGTTTATAATATAAATTTGAAACTACGATAAAATCGTGATCGTTAATTTGTTCGTACTACGTGTTTCCAAATTCCATGTTTAATCCACCACTGTGGCCCCCCTTCCGCCCACAACGGTTCCACATAAAATCAACCGTTGTGGCCCCCCTTCCACTCACAATGGTTCCTCGTAACAGCAACCACTATGGCCCCCCTTCAGCCCACAATGATTCCATGTAAACTCAAACATTACACAATGTACACACAAACAATTAGTATTTTCTACACATAGTATTTCCTACACTTATTCACATACCATGTATATAGACACACAAACACATATAGTATATATCACGTATCACCAAACACTATGGCTCCCCATTCGCCCACAATACGCAAAATCACATTATTTTCTTAACATTCATGTCATAATCAATTTAGTTTGTTTAGTTGCAGCAGAACTTGTCTCATAGGCCATACTCAACTTTAGTTTATTAAGTTGCAACAGAACTTGGCTAATAGGACATACTCAACTTTAGTTTATTAAGTTGCAGCAGAACTTCACAGCATATTTGTATAAACGTGTTGTCACGTGTAATTTCATTATGTTTGTTGGGACTTTTTGTATGTAAATGTTCAGACAATTCATATCCTGAACCGTTTCCAGGTAGATAACGTATATAAATATGCTTTTCACCCCAAAAATTTCGTAAACAGTTTGAAAAGAGAGGTCATGAAACTCATGGTTTTGTAGGCACTCATCCTGAACCGTTTCCAGGTAGATAACGTATATAAATATGCTTTTCACCCCAAAAAGTTTGTAAACAGTTTGAAAAGAAAGGTCATGAAACTCATGGTTTTGTAGGTACTCAGTACGCGGTCAGCTCGGGGTTCGTTTCCCTTGCTATCACTTAGTCCCTATAATTAATATTATAATAATATTAATATTTTAATATTATGATAATCTTCATACTAGACTGGGTTGTATAACTAGTCTGTGTGTGGCTGTAACACCCAGAAAGTATCAATAGGCTTAGATTGTGATGTTGTTCAATGTCTGATGTTTAAAATTAACCCTGACTCAGTTTCCCCGTTTCACCAGCTGGGCCAAGTTGCTCGTTTTTGCGTTTGGAAAACGTTTATGGGGATGTAAGCTTGGGTAAATGTGTTGGTTGATAAAATGATTAAGTAATAAAGAAAGATCACGTTTTAGGGGTCTAGATATGCTATGGGGCTCGTTTTCATTTATTCAATTAGAGTTTGGAGAAAACGCGCACAATCTATCCAAATTTTCTGGATTTCTCACAAAAGGTTCGTTTTTACATAATTAATCCGAAAATATGCTTATTGATCATTTTTGATGTTCTGATATTCCAACAGGTTGGTTAATCCAGAACTTGCCGATTTTTGTCAAAATTAAATTTGATTAACATTCAAATTAGCACAACTAATGATCCGTTAATCATTAGATCATGAAAATTTAGACACTTATCAAATAGAATATGTAGATTTTAATAAAAATATTTCTGGAATTATTTATTGATTTATAAATTTATAAAAAATCATTTTATATGCTATTTTAGCCCGAAAATCAACTGTTCATACCAAATGATTTCCAAAAAATCTGCCAAAATTCTTGAGTTACCAAAACACTTCCCAAAATAAGCTGCAACATTTCCAGAAGCTAACAATCTCACGAGCCAATCCATCCCGAGCACCACATCGAAACAGCCAAGCGGCATCAAATACAAACGCACCGGAAATCTATACCCAGACAACTCGATGGAACAACCCTGAATAGCCCTAGACACGGACACGGATTTTCCTACGGCGACCTCAACCTCAAACCCATCGAATACGAGCTCGGGTGATTTATTCAACGAGGAACAGAAAGCGGTAGACACAAAACTTCTACTGGCGCCCGAATCAAATAAAACTGACGCCTGTAACTCATCAAGTAGAAAAGTACCTGGGACGATATTATACTACTGCTTAGCTACACGGTCAACACATACGATTTCAAAGGAATAAGAAACTATAACGGTGGAATGAAAGCTAAATAAGGAAAAGTACCTGAAACGACATCTGCATCATCCTTCGCCTCCTTCTTGGAGATGTTAAAGGCCCTTGCCACTTCGGCTTCTCTTCCATCTTCCCTCTTGAGGAAGTCCCCTGACCGGATCCCCCACCTTACTGGTAGGACAGTTTGATGACAAGTGACCGGAACCCTTACAGCGGAAACAAGTCAAAGTCGGACACTCATAATGGGGGTGCCCAACCTTATCGCAAAGAAAACAGGTGCTGGACCCACTCTTACACTCCCCCTTGTGTAGTTTGCCGCACTTCTTGCAACTACTGAATGTCGCATCCCTCCTAAACTCAAAAGTCTCAGTCTTCACCCTTTTCCTAGACGAACTAAAATTGTTTCCCCCGGGCCGCTTACCATACGAATTAGTGTTCCAAGTATTCCTAGCCTCGGTCGGCGGTAACTTCTCCCTCAGTTCATACAATGTACCTGCCAAGGTAACCACCGAGTGAAAGGAGTTCATGTCGGTGGTCACCACACCCCTACGAATATCCACCGGAAGGCCCTTCACATACTTCTTAATCCTTTTTGCCTCAGGGGTAACCAGATCGGGACATATGCGAGCCGTCTTGTTGAAGTTTGTGGTGTATTCCCGATGTGTCATACTGCCCGCCACTAAGGTCAAGAATCCCTGTTCAATTTTATCCAATTCGTGTGGAGGACAGAATTGATCGAGAACCAACTTCTTCAATCCATCCCATGTCATCCTCCTAATCAATCGATCACCCATAGCCTGCACCAGATTATCCCACCAACATAATGCCTCGGAACGAAACGAGGCGGTAGCATAAGTGACCATGTCCAACTCAGCCGGGAGGCAAAATCGAGTACACGGATGCGGATATTGATGTTGTTCGAGATGAATGGTCAAGTTATACCTCACAGTTTATTTTCCGGTAGTGATATATGTGTATGCTTTTGAATATTAACAAATACTTTTGTTAATTAACTTCGGAATATTTGTAACATTTTGACTTACGATTTCTAATATATATAATTTTGATGTTATATTTGTGTATTTGTGTAATTAATGTGAAAATTAGTAATTATGCAATATATATATATATATATATATATGTTAAAAAAATATACGATGACACGTATAAATGCTTGTCGTAAATTGGTGTCATAAACGTGAGTAACGAAAGCGTGTCATACCTGTATGCCATAAACACGTGTCACAAGTGAGTGTCATTAAAGCGTGTCATATAATATGACACGCAGGTGCATGTCATATTTTTTTTATGACAGGGACTTCAGCGACGCGCATTTACGTGTCATCTATACCCATCAATGACACGCAATGCGTGTCGTTAAAGGTTTTTTTTTAATTTTTTTTTATTTTTTTGGTAGTGATAAGTGGAGTTAATTGAATTATTCAAGTCTCATAAGTGTTGCATTCAAAATACCACTTAACTCTTATAGTTAATGGTGTGTTGTAACATCCACGTTTCGAATTAATGAATGAAACAAGTTTTACTTAGTTGTCGTGCGTTGTTACTTAGAATTATTAAATAATAATAAGATAAATACATAAGATTAAGATGAATTATTGGCTTGAGAGTAATAATGGGCATTAAACCTATGGGCTTGGCCTATTTAAGGAAACTAAAAACCCTATTTACCTCATTTCATCCGTTCACCATCATTATCAGATACACACATAATTAACACGTGAACTTTAATATTTACGGGATATGAATTTTAAGGGTACAAGTTTTATCTCAAAAACGATTACCTTTATGTATTATAAAGATTAACGAATGCAATAATAGTATAATTTATATTAACGAGGTTAAAGTTAACGAACGTTTTTAACGGTTTAAGTTAACAAATCAATATTAATCAAAATTAATTAACATCGGTGTTTTTAACGAGTTTGGAAGTCGGTTTAGTAGGAGAATATGGTGAAATATAATTTATATAATTTTATTTAATTAAGTGGAACTTTTATAATTTATTTATGATTTTAAAATGACTTAGTATATATATATATATATTAATAATCAGGGACAGTTTAAAAACAAAATGCTTGACCCGGGTTTCGAACCCGGGTCTGAACGTTACAAACCAAGTGACTTAACCAGTTGGACTAGGAGACATCTTCGTTTTGAAAACGGTTTTTATTAATTATATAACTAACAAAAGAAAAACAATTTATATCACTTTATATTAAAAAAGGTTAACCCGGGACTCGGGTATACAACAATCAGACACAACCACGTGAACCAAAGATATAATCGTTTAAGACGTGATAAATTTAGTTATAATAACTGTGTCAAGTTCGTCTTCTTCAATTGGAACCCTAGGTTTCCAATTGAAGAATTCGTTCCATGTACGATCAAATAGATTTAGGGGTTTTGCTTCTCGTATCAAGATCGCTATTCTTCATATTTTAATTACCTGCAAGTGATCTTTTATTGCCGGAATTTGAACTTCGCCGGAAACAGAAACTTGAACTGTGATTAGGTGAGTTAGAAAGTAATTAGAGGGAAAAGAATGATTTGAGCGAGTTGAGGTGAAAGTCTGGATTCTATTTATATTGGTTGATGGAGAGTATTATCGTTTAATGTGATTAACCAAAAATTCGGCGAAAATCGCAGATTAATTGACGGTTTAATGATCATTAATATGTAATTAATATATTGATTCGTCCGTAAAACAAGGGTCTAAGGTCGTTAAGTGATTTAAACGAGTCAACACGGGGATTACGGCTTGTGTTAAGCCTTGCCGGAAAGTCGCCGCCGGTGGTTTGTCGGAAAAACGGGGGGGGGGGGGGGGGTGTTTAGGGGGGAGATGGCTGGGTTTATATTAAATAAATATATTTTAAATATTTTACACAAACTACCCCTGAAGTATCAAGAACCTTTAAATTGGAATTTAATATTTATAATTTCATTCTTAACCCTGAACTTCGAGGTGTTATAATTTAAATAATTTTGATTTTGAAATATTTACGCGTTTAACCCATTAAGTTCGTTTATCAATAAACTTGGGATGCTATAAACGAATCAATGAAGTAATAATCGAACGGTCATTGAACATCATACATCGGGAATATTGTATTAATAGTAAATGATGAACAAAAATATATTTAAAGATAACCGAGTCGGAAACATTGATGAATGTCAACGAATCTTGGGAATTTAATAATACATCTACCAACATATATATATAAATATAAATACTTGAAAACAAAAATCCAAAATTTCGAAACGGGTCGGGTTTTCGGGTTTGATCGAACGGTCATTGAACATCATACATCGGGAATATTGTATTAATAGTAAATGATGAACAAAAATATATTTAACGATAACCCAGTCGGAAACATTGATGAATGTCAACAAATCTTGGGAATTTAATAATACATCTACATATATATAAATATAAATACTTGAAAACAAAAATCCACAAATTCGAAACGGGGTCGGGTTTTTGGATTTGAAAAGTAACGAATGTTACAAAAGTCCTCGACTAGGAATGCCTTTAACCGTCCGACTAGTCTCCAGCACGTCCAAGCGGTAACTTTCAATCCTTACCCTAAAAGTGAAACTAACATACGCGCAAAGTCAGCTTGAGCTGAGTGAGTTCACATTTTAGTAAATAACATTCATAATTTATTTCAAAAATTATAGATATAAAACAGTTGAGGGAATAATAAGCAAATAAATAAATAAATAATTAAATAATCACCAAATAATATATTCACGATTGAACACGCGTACACGGGCCTCCCCACCACGAGTCAAGACACGAGTAATATATTTGAGCCGGACGCGGTAAGACATAAGCACGTGACACTAGCCTCCCCACCACGTGATTTAAGAACCTGAGTAGTATAATTGACTCAGTCACGGCTTAACAAACCTAAACACGTGATACGGGCCTCCCCACCACGGGATTTAAGAAACCGAGTAATATATTTGACCCGATCATGATTTAGCAAACGGCGGGCCTCCCCACCACGAATCACGAGACACGAAGTCAAGGATCCAAGTAATATATTTGACCCACATTAATGATGATTATGCAACACGGGCCTCCCCACCACGGGATTTAAAAACCCAAATAATATATATGACCCCGCTACAATCACCATGCACACACAAATCAATAGGCCTGCTCACATATATCTTAGTCACAAAGAACTAAATAACATCAATAATCGAAGGCTATAAGGTAATATGTATAAGTCATTCCAAAATATGAACTAATACAAGTAGGTCTATGCGTATTCAATTAATAACAGGCCTAATAACATCCTCGAGCCTAGAGCACCGCACTTCATGTGCCCTACAGAGGGTCAATTTTGATATGACTTCCGCAGAGAGCACTCGTTTCCACCAGTTGCACGAGTTAGGGGAGCTGAGAGATCACGCTTACGCGTAGTCATTTAGGTATGAGGAGCGGACGAAGGAACTGCATGACAGAAAGTTGAAGGGGAACAAGTAGTTCAAGTGTGGGGATTTGGTTTTATTGTATAACTCCCGGTTGAGGTTATTCCCGGGAAAGTTGAGATCCCAATGGTCGGGACCTTTCACGGTCACTGAGGTTTTCCCGTATGGAACTGTTGAGATAGAGGATAAAGGCGGGAAATTTAAGGTGAACGGTCATAGACTGAAGCACTACATTGGCTAGCCGATAGCTGATCAGACTGTCAAGGTATTCTACCTTGACTCGCTCTCAGAGACGTAGACGTGTAGATGCATCACTCGGGAGACTGCCCGAGTTGTAGAGTTTGTATTTCTGTAATTTGTGTAAGCTATCTATTTTAGTTGTTTTATCTATTTTAGGATGTTCCAAGATGAAACTGCTCGTACTCAATCTCCATTCGAGTCGGTCGATTTAAGGGGTGTTCCTTTAAAAAAAATTTATAAAAACCAAAAAGAGAAAAATACGTTTATTTCTTTATGTTTTTGTTTTCCGTTTTGTACGCCGCTACATGCGAGCGATTTTGAGCTTTTGTAAGTTATATTATGCGCATGGTAGCTACGATGGCGTCTTGGAACAGGTTCTCCCGAGGTTGCGACCGCGAATGAAATGCTATACGGTCGCTTGTTTACTACTCAGCTCTTGAAGATTCTGCACACAAACCAGGGGAATAACCCATTCTTTGTTTTATCCTTGCATATTAATTTTTTATTTTTGTTTTAATTTTTATTTTATTTTATTTCTTTTCCTTATTCTCATCTAGGACAATTTCGTTCTAAGTGTGGGGATGAGATTTATTTTACTTAGTTGTAGAAAAAAAATTGAAAAATTTGAAAAAAAATAGTCAATTGAAATTTGTTTTCTCTATGTTAAATAGGAAATGATATTATTACCGAGTAGTTGTTATTTTATAAATTCTTGGTGTTTTCAAAATATATATATATATAATAAATAAGAACAGTACCCATTAGACCCACACGTAATGTATGGTAACCGAACAGTTTAGACTCAGTGATCGATGTGCTGGTAGGCTCAGCCTTCAAGAATGAAAGGGCGGTTTGGTTGTTGACTTAACTTTATAAAATGGGATGAAAAGGCGGGTAATACTCAAGCCTTATGTCTAGTTTGATCGTAAAAATTAAAAATTTTATAGAAATTGGAATAGACTAATCATACGATGCTTGGGTAGGTTTAACATTAGGGTACACCAAAGTAGCTTGTGATATAAACATAAATTTCATGCTTCTAGTTTTAGTGGTTAACACTTCATAGGTGTATGGTTTTATAACCTTAAATCCTGTATTGATGGGATGCCCCGGGGGGACGGACACCATGGGTCTTTATGCGATTTATCATCTGGGTATTCACATCTCCTAAGTGGAGTTATGAATATTAAAAGAGCTCAAAGAGTAAACCCGTAGTTTATTTACCAAATATAAGTCAATAAACATGATCACCTCGTACTTCAAAGTACAAATACACTACTGACTTGATTATACACGCTGTTAGTCATATGAGGTCCCCTTGCACGCGTCTTATTACCATTAAGAAACGGGCCACAAGGGACACGTCATATGTAAGCCCTATAGATGAATTTGTGCATACTCACCCTTGGAGATGAACTTTGGGGTATTGCTTGATAACGGGGGTATGCCATGTAGTTGGGGAACACTTACTAGTTAGCTACTTAAACATACATTAATCGTATCTAATGGCTTCTAGGTAGACCTTAATGCTTAAGCTTAGGTGGATAAACAATACCCTTGATTGTCTTTAGCTATTCATAAAAATGGCACTTCATGTTTTTATCAACTAAATATAAGGTTTAAGTCAAATTGGGGTGACTCGGGTCCGATATGGTTCTTAATTGTGGGTCCCACTGTTATTTAAACTGATAAAATTGTCGCGCCTTATTTGCCTCAGTAAGTATTAGGGGCATGGGTTTAAGTGGACAACAATACCGGCAATCGACCTGATCTAACTTATTAGGTGAAAGTTGGAAGAGATATTTGGGTAACGAGTCACTTGTTCTAATACTTTAAAAAGAAAAAATAATAATAATAATAATATATAAATAAAACCAAGAGTTGTCGGTTGAACTCGGTTATGATTCTGTGAAGTATTCTTTTTCAGGGACGAAAAAGTCTTAAGTGTGGGGTTATTTGATGTGTTGTAAAACACACGTATTTTCCGCACCTTTTATCTACGTATTATATTATATTTTATGTGTTTTTAACTTGTTTTAGATAGGTTTTACATAGTTTTAACTATCTTGTAGGTTATGGGTGAAAGAAAGAAAGAAACCGAACTTCTTGAGCAGTTTATGGGTCTTTTACGCATATGATTTGAAGACAAAGCTCAAAGCCCGGCCCATATGCATCATTGAAAAGCCCAAGCCCTACATTATTTTATAACATAAAAAAGAAAAAAAAAAACCCTAAAAGGGCAGCCCTTGTTCCGATCGGGATTTCCAGCAGCAGCCAAGGAAGAAAAGCAAGTGTTGTTTGGCTAGGGTTTGGGTGTTTTGGCGGCTAGGGAAGGAAGAAGACACAAGAACCAAGCCTCAGGATCATTCATCATCAATTTCACAGCCAAGGAGCAGCCCGAAAACCATCTTATATCCTTTCTTGTTAAACTTTGTTCATCACTTTCATTGTTCTTGATCAATTGTTGAATTGTTTTGCAATTGCTTTAAGGATTAACTTGTTTATGATTATTGTTGATCATTGAATGCTTGAATTGATTATTGAGATGAGTTATATGATGTTTTTATTGAGTATTTGCTGCTTTCCAAAAAGTATGCTAGGCTAAACTTGTCGGTTCTACCTAGGAATGATGATTATTGTTAGTGTTTGATGAGTTTATTGGATTGTTTGATTGATAGACTTTAATTGTTATTGTAAAGTTTGATTTAGAATTGAAATAGGTTGTGTTTAGTGGCTGGAAATATTATCAATTTTATTGCTTAAACCTCCTTGTGTTGGTTGATTAATTTTGTGTTGATTGATCGGTGCATTGTTTGATTCTAGACTTAATATTTAGGGTTTGTTTGCGGTAGGTACAACCGTAGGGTTTTGTTGCTTGAATTTGTGGTTAAAGTATAGCGGTTAGGAACCTTCTTAGAGACCGAGAGGTGATAAGAAGTAAGGTCGTCTCATTACCTTTGCATGCTAGAATAAGAATTGCGCGAGAGCGAGTTCGTTTCTT
Organism: Bidens hawaiensis; assembly: GCF_021521415.1. Lineage (NCBI taxonomy): Eukaryota > Viridiplantae > Streptophyta > Magnoliopsida > Asterales > Asteraceae > Bidens > Bidens hawaiensis. Next base: position 11,322 of record NW_027491074.1, on the reverse strand, counting down.
TTCCGGTTTGGGTGTTTTGAGCGACTAGTTGATCTATTTGGTTTAAGTTGAATTGTTCCTCTATCCTTGGTTGTGTAGTATTAATTACCATTAGGGTCGAGTGTTGGTGAGACCGAGAGGTGAGTCAACATTAGAACACGTTAGCAATTGTTTCCCGGTTTGGTCGTTTTAGCCGATTTTGAGTAGTTAAGACTTGTTGAGTGAGACCGAGAGGTAATCCAGTGAGCCCGAGCGATCCTTAGTCGTGTCATCTTTAGGGACTGGTGTCTTGATTTCATTCAATCCATTAGCTTGTTAGGCCTACAGTTTGATTCAGACCTAGGTAGACGTTTTTCTCCATCCAGAGTCAACACAGTTAGTTTGTCGTTAAGTTTTCTATTTTTGGTAACTTTTGTCAGTCAATCTAGTTAAGTCATTAAAAATCAAAAATCAATTAAATAATATTCTTAGGTAGGTCTTGTCTAGGGTTAGTGATCGTTGGCGTCCTTACGTGTCTTCGTGTTCGATACTCGGACTTCCTAGGTCTATACTACTTGCGATCGGTACACTTGCCGGTTGTGTGTGGTTTTAGGATTTCTGTTTTAATATTAAAGCTTAGTTGTGAGGGTCATCCGTTTCGACATATCTGACGCACATCAACGAGCTCACTCATAGAAATATACTTTATGCTCTCGATATGCGTAAGAGTCTTATGTCCAGATGGTTACTAAATAAGTTTGGTTTTCGTTTAGTTTTTGAAAGTGATAGGTTTGTGTTAACTAAGAATGGTGTGCTTGTTGAAAAGGACTATGCCCTTAATGGGATGTCTATGTTAAAAGTAATGCCCGTGGACAAGAATAATATGAATGAAAAGGCTACTACTTCTGCTTACTTGATTGAGTCTTTTAATGTGTGGCATGGTCGTTTAGGTCTTGTTAACTATCATTAAATGCGCCGTCTGACTTAACTAAATTACATACCTTCTATTACTTTTGTTGATACATGTTTTGTATTGTTGATACATGTTTTGTACGTCTCGATATTTATCTGGGTTATTAATGTAATAGATTAATGTATAGGGATTATTAATGTAAATTTGCCAAAATGTAAGGCACGTTCGTTACCCTGTAACGAATGTGTCACATTCGTCTAATGTACGTCCCATTCGTTAACCCAGATTAACGAATGGAACATAACGAATGTTGGCCATTCGCTATATTTAATGTAATAACGAATATGGATGTTTATTCGTTAAGTAAGTGTAACGAATGACTCATTCGTTAAGTTTATCTTAACGAATAAGGTAATCTTCCTATTTATACTCCCTGTAATGTATTTCATTAAAACAGTTCTGATATTTACGATTTCTCTCTCGTTACTCTGCCGAATTGTTCACTCAACACACACACGACACACACATAAAGTATACAAGCCTAATAGTATGGATAATCAATGAGATCATCGATGTAATCGTAAGGTCTAGATCCGTTTAGTGCTTATTCAAGTGGTATCAGATATTGTGACCTGATCTTCGATGATTCTCTTGATGCTAATCGTATAATTCATTGTGTATTGAATTCAATTCATGATGAATTGATCGGAATTGTGGTTTATTAGAGGTATTGATAGTCTGGTTTGAGTTTCGAAATGGTTTGATGGTTGTTTGTGAATTCGGACGAGTTCAGTGAGTTCGGATTTGATTTAGGAACAATTTGGTTTAGATTTTAGGTGCTACAGACGGATATGGACGAATCTGGACTTAGTTGAATAGTTTGAATGTTTGAAGACTGATTAGTTATGGTTTGAAGATTGATTCGTTATAGTTTTAGACATTCGCTAAGACATTCGTTATGATCTAATCAAGATTCGCTAAATCTCAGTCGCTAAACTTTATTCGCTAAACGAATTACCCTTCATTCGTTAAACCATTCGTTAAGCCATTCATTCGTTAAACCATTCGTTAAGCCATTCATTCGTTAAACCATTTATTAAGCCATTCATTCGTTAAGCCATTCGTTCAACCATTCATTCGTGAAAATCTTTTAACGAATATCACTTATTCGTTAAAGTATTCTCATTTAACGAATATCACTCATTCGTTAAAGTAATTCGTTAAGGAATCATCTCATTCGTTACTGTGTCCATTCGTGTGAACAGTAGCCATTTAACTTTGAAGATTTGACAAAATTTCTCCTTGAAGTTTAAAAAGTTGTTTATTCATGGCTTCGCAAAACGCGTCTTACTATGCGTTAGCTTCTCAGAACGTATTATTGCAACAGATGCTGACCATGGATAATGAAATCGGAAGTCATAACAAATGTCCCAAATTGTTAAAATTGTCAGACTTTGCTCACTGGGAATCAAGGTTTCGTGCTCATTTGGGATCTGTGCATCCTAGCAGTGTACGTTTTCTCGATGATGTGTATGTAGCACCGTTGATAGGAAGTGACAACATGGGATGGACTCCGAAACCATTCAAAGATTATGAGACTCAAGAGCTAAAAGATTTTGAGAGTGAAACTAAAGCGTACTCAACTCTCACCATGGCATTACCAGAACAGATTTTTCATTAATATAGTACCATCAAGATCTGTGCTTCTTTGTTCACAACTTTGAAAACAAGAAGTTTGGGAAACACTCTTGAGAGTAAGAAGACTCTCGTAAAATTTCAATTTAGAAGTTTTATTTTGATGAAAAACGAGACAGTTGAAGAGATGATTAACCGTTTTAGTCATCTGATTGTGGAGATGTCAAGTGTCAATCTCGAGCCAATTGAGACAGATAAGATTGATACACTGAAGAATGCTTTACTTTCCTCATACTCGACTTTCTTGTTTGTATTGAAAGAAAATGGTTTCTTTCAAAACACTGAGCTTACTGCTGTGCAATTTATAAAAAAGATTAAGGAAAGGGAATTTGATATCAAATGTCAAAATTCATTGAAAGAAAATCAAAACCAACATTCTTCAACTCAGAATCCTTTACTTTATGGAGGTGCTTTGCCTGCAAATCATTCTTCGAGTTCTGTGCCAATCAATGTGTTCTTTGCTCAATCTCAAGACGATTCTAATGTAAATTGTTCTCCTAATGTATGCTTTATGGCTAATGGAGCAAATGCAAACTCAAATGCTCCATCATCAAGCTTGCTTAAAGTAAATCTGCAAGAGGCTGAACAACAATTTGCATTCTTGTGTGCTTTCATGACTTCTTATGAACAGCTTGTTGGAAGCAAGATTGCTACGAGCGAACTGACGGATGAAGATTATGATCAAATCGACCCGGATGATCTTGAATTAATGGACCTTAAATGAAACATGGCTATGATTGTTCGTAAAGTCAAGAGGTTTATCCAACGAACTGGGAAAGATCTTCCTACGTTGAATAAAACTGTAGGATTTGACAAACTGAAGGTGAAATGTTACAATTGCGGGGATTTTGGCCATTTTGCCAAAGAATGTGATAAGCCAAGAAAAGAATATTATGGGCCATTGCAATTCTGAACGTTCCTCAGGAAAGATTTCATCTGGTGGGGATTAGTGTAAAACAATTGCATCTGGTGACCAAGATAAATCTCTTGCTACTCAAGCTCTAGTGGTTAATGAAGTTGTTGATTGGTCTCAACGTCTGTTGGGAAATCAAGCAAATGTGGCAATTGTTGAACCAGAAGAGAAATTCGAAGATGCTAGCAGTGATAATATATCAGAGGGAAGTGATTCATCTAACTCTGAGACAGATACTGATCAAAGCCTGTCTTCTCAAACCGAATCAATTCCTTATAAAGTTGAATCTTATGCTTGTATGGCTAAGATTGATGAGGTTTGTTTCAAACCTCAATCTAAAGTATCTGAACCTTCATCTGAAGTGATTAATTGTGCTGAATGTGCTGTATTAAAAGTCATACTTGAAACAGCAGTAAACTAGAACAATACTCTCACAAAAGATCACTTTATGATCAATGAATGCTACAAGCAGAAAACAATATTATTAGAGCAATCGACTCTTAAAATTCAAAATCTGTCTGAAAGCAATCATGATCTTAAAGCTAAGGTTCATTGCAAGATCGTTGAAGTTGATCAATATTTTAAGAAGATTCTACGACTCCGAACCTGTATTTCCAATCTTGAAAACAAAGTAATGGAACTTAAAAATAAGCTTGGAAAATTCAGAGATTCCTCATTTCTTTTGAATGAAATAATCGAACTTAACCATTCACATAAGAAAAATGGAAAAGCGGGTTTGGGATACGTCGAAATTCCACCTCCTTTTAAACATGATTACAGTAGCATTCCTGATGTGGAAAAATGTTCAGATATGTCTACTATTAAATCTGAAAATGTTGATACAACTGAAACTACTCGTGAACCGATTCATATCGAAAGTAAAAGAGTTTTTTTTTACAAAAAATGACTTGGATGGTTCAATCGAGGAGTTGTCTGAACCAAATGTTATTGTCAAAAACAAAGACATTCCAATTGACAATCACATTTTGTGTGAACCTAAAGATTTTGAACAAGCTGTGTATGATTCAAAATCTTTGGGTGTTTTTTCAAACACATCAAATACTCCTAAGGTAATTCCTAAAGTAATCCCTAACGAAAAATCTAATGTATCTCAATCAGATAAGCCTTCGGTGTCTGATGAGGAGTTGAAGCGATTCGTTAATCCTCAACTGAAATCATCAAATGGAAAAGTTTTTAAATTAAAGGGTTTATCAAAAGTGTTTTCTGACAAAGAAGTTCCTTTGAATCTTCTTAAACCTGAAATGATTGAAAGTGTATTTCAGGATGACACTTCAAAAATGAGTGAACTTGAACAAAAATTTTATCAATAAAAAATTGTTAATGTTCAAGAAAAACCAAAAACTAATGTTTTTCAATCTATCACATTCATAAAATCATCAGGGTTGGAAAATTCTTCGAATTTAACAAATCTTGAATTCTATAAGAAAAGACAGGGTTTAAAACACGAAACACCGAAGAAAGTTACAATTGAGAAACCCAAAGATGATATTCATAAATCTTTGCTATCAAAGACTACATATACTTTGCCACAAAACACTTTGGACTCTCGATTATGTTTCAAAAGTGGTGAACCGGGTCATGTTTCCAAAAAGTGCAAAGCAAAGGTTGATGATATCAAAGACTCATCAACTCGAAGGATTAACTCATTACCAAACTTAAAAGAAAATCAAGTTGATGAGTGTGTTATAATGTATTCGAATATTAATCCAAGGAAACTTGTTAGGGTTGATTCAGTTAATTTATCAAACAAATGTGTTGACCGTGATCAACCTATTTGTTCCAATACTAATTCGGGAAGAATATGTGATGGCTACTTAAAGAAGAAAAACAAGAAACGTGTCACTTATTCTCAAGCACCGAATACAAGTGTTAAGTTATCATATTCTCCGAAAGTCTCAAAGGGAGAGCCCAAGACTGAGGCTTGGGCTGCCTTTTTGAACTAATCATTTTACTTATTTGTGCAAGGCACATCTAGGTCCGTGTCCAATTACAAATGGATATTGGATAGTGGATGTTCTCGGCATATCACCGGCAACCTAGATCTTCTGAATAACGTCAAAGATATTCAAGGGGGTTATGTTGCGTTTGCTGGTAACATGGTGGAATGATTACGAAACAGGGAGAAGTTTCAAACGGAAAAGTGACGTTTGAAAAAGTTAATTATTGTGAAAAGGTGGATCATAATCTGTTAAGCGTGTCACAGATTTGTGATAAGAAATTCACCACTATTTACACTAACAAGGAATGTGTCATCCTTCAGCCGGGATACACGATTCCTGAAGACATGGTTGTCACGCGATCACCTCGATCAAATGATATTTATATACTTCACATGAGTTATGATGTACAAGTTTCACCCTCATCTACTTGCTTCATATCAAAAGCTACTGAAAAAGATTCTATTCTTTGGCATTGACGCACGGGACACATTCACTTACGAAAGATGAACTTTCTTATGTCAAATGATTTAGTGGATGGTGTGTCCCTCAAGAATTTCAAGTTCAATGATCACTGCGTCGCGTGCAAGAAGGGGAAACAAAAGAAGAAATCACATCCAAGCAAGTCATTAAACACGATTGTTACTCCTCTGGAATGACTTCATGTGGATCTCTTCGGTCATGTGAACCATGCCAGTATTGCTGGAGATTTTTATTGTTTGATAATGACGGATGATTTCTCACGCTACTCATTGGTGTTATTTATGGGATCGAAGGATCAGACTCCTGTCTTAATTCAGAATCTTATCACAAAAATCGAATCACTTATAAACTAAAAGTGAGACGAATTCGTAGTGCAACGAAACTGAATTCAGGAATAATGTATTGGATTTCTTTTTTATTCAAAAAGGAATTCATCGGGAATTCAGTGCACCTTATGTTTCTCAACAGAATGGTGTATCTGAAAGAAAGAATCGTACGCTGATTGAAGCTGCAAGAACAATGCTCGCTGATTCAAAGCTACCTGTTCAATTCTGGAACGAAGCAGTGAATACAGCATGTTATACACTGAATCGCGTACTAACTAACTCTAAAGAAGCTCAAGAAGACAAGTTACGAGCTTCTGAATAATCGAAAACCGAACTTAAAGTATTTGGAGCCATTCGGGTGTCCGTGTACTGTTTTGAAGAAAGATGCTGGAAAGTTTGATGAGAAAGCCTTTGAGGGTTATTTCTTGGGATACAACTCTCCTAAGAAGCGGATATTCAATATTTCTTCAGGTTGTGTGGAAGAATGGTATCACGGTGATTATCAAAGTTATACAACTCCACCAACTGGTGCTGGTCCCGATTGGATGTTTGATTACGATGGTTTATTTAATTTGTTTACGTCAGTGGTTGAAGAAGTATATGAAGATCTTATTAGATCTTATCTGGAAGAACAATGTCTTCCGATGTCAAGGTCTTCTTTGGTTGATGTGAATGACTCTCCTAACGTATCAGAGACGTCGAACGACGTTTCTGAATCTTCCGATGATGCTGATTTTGTGGACTCATCGTCTGTTATGTTAGATGAAGCTCTAGAGACAACTGAGCGAATTCTTATTAGTGATTATTCACCAATTGTCTATTCAGATTCAGCGGAGGAAAATATTACCAATTTGGGTGATAATGTATCTGTCCCTGCTAATCCTTTCTTAAGGATTCATTCGAGTCATCCGCAGGAACAGATAATTGGTGATGTGAACGATGGGGTTCGTACAAGACACCAATTAGCTAATGTATGTGATGATCAAGTTGATTGTAATGTATCTCCTACTGAGGATTCGATCGTTTGTGCTTATGCGGACTTGCATTCTTCGGGTATCCTTAGTATCGCACAATATACCTGCTTCCTATCACAGATAGAACCGACAAGTGTCACAATGGCACTCAAGGAACCGTCATGGGTTGAAGCTATGCAGGAGGAGATGCAACAGTTTATTCGACTGGGTGTATGGGACTTGATAGATAAACCTGATCACGTAAAGAAGGCGATTCCAACTAAATGGGTTTTTAAGTGCAAAAAGGACGACCACGGGGTGATCGTGAGAAACAAGGCATGATTGGTCGTATTTGGATATAATCAACAAGAAGGCATAAATTACAATGAAGTATATGCTCCGGTGGCACGACTGGAGACTATACGTATCCTTCTTGCCTATGTAGCCTATAAGAATTTTAAGGTTTATTAAATGGATGTGAAATCGGCGTTCTTGAATGGAGCTATTCATGAGGAAGTGTACGTGAAGCAGTCTCTTGGTTTCGAGGATCCAGACTTTCCCGAGCGTGTTTATCGGTTAAACAAGGCTCTTTATGGTTACATCAAGCTCCGATAACCTGGTACAGCACGTTGGCTGACCATTTGCTAGAGAGTGGATTCACGAGAGGGACTGTGGATTGTACTTTATTCTATAAGAACGTGGGTGATGATTTGCTCCTCGTCCAAATTTATGTGGACGACATAATCTTTGGTTCGATGAACGACAGCTTGTGTAAAGATTTTGAAAAGACGATGCAAACCAAATTCGAGATGAGCTCGATGGGAGAGATGAACTTTTTCTTAGGATTGCAAGTTCACCGGTCTGATTCCGGGATTTTTATCAATCAGACGAAATATGTGAACAATGTCTTGAACCGATTCAAGATATCTAACGGCAAAATTCCTTCGACACCTCTTCCCGTGGGTCACAATTTATCACCAGATGAATTGGAGGATATCGTTGATCCAACCCGATATCGTGCTATGATTGGTTCTCTAATGTATTTGACTGCATCACAACCTGATATTATGTTTGCTGTTTGTTTGTGTGCTAGGTACCAATCGAGTCCCCGAGTGACTCACCTGGCGGCAGTAAAGCGCATCTTACATTATCTGAGGGGAAATCCAGGCATCGGGTTATGGTACCCCAACAACGATAAGTTCGATCTCACCGCTTTTACTGATTCGGACTACGGAGGATGCAAAATCAACTCCAAGTCTACAACAGCGGGATGTCAATTCTTAGGAAACCGGCTTGTTTCCTGGCAGTATAAGAAGCAGAAAACGGTCTCAAGTTCAACAGCCGAAGCGGAATATGTGGCGGCCTCGAGTTGCTGCTCACAGGTTCTCTGATCCAGCAACACTTGCGGGATTACGGTTTGAAGTTCCTTACTACTCCCATTTATATTGATAATTCTGCTGCAATTTCAATCACCAAAAATCCGGTTCACCATTCGAAAACAAAACATATTGAAATCCGTTATCACTTTATACGTGATTGTTTTGAAAAGAAATTAATATCAATTGATAAAATTCATACGGATTTTCAAAAAGGCTGACCTTTATAATAAGGCATTTGACAAAACATGTTTTCAATATCTGCTGGGTATAAATGGTTTAAAATCTTTAAAGGATATTCAAAAGCTTGGTTAAATCATTTTATTTCCTGTTTTTGTTTCGATTTTTGTTGTTTTTATGGTGAGAAATATAAAATCTAAAAATATTGTGGTTTCTGTTTGTATAGAGAAAATTAAAAACTCCAAAAACATTCAAATATTAAAAAAAGTACAAAAACAATGAAAAATGCTCCTCAAAAATGAGTATTTGAAGCAAAAAAGGAAAATGAGTGTACATTGACAGGATTGATCTAGTACATGAATAAACTAGATTAAAAATTACTGTAAGGCCAGCAATATGATATGCAAAGATAGGCTTGACAGACTATATAGGAACTGATAAGATATAAAGATAATGATTGCCGAACCTAGTGGAATTACATCTTGAAAGATTGATACTATATTTGATTTAAAGAAAAGTCAAAAGTCAAAATGATTACTGTGTGCGCATGCTTTCATTTTTGAAGAAAATTCTGCTTTGTTTTTATTTTATTTTGCAAAGAAATTCAACTTTATTTTTTCTTTATTTTTATTCAAATATTGGATCCTCTCCTGCGCGATAAGATTATCCGACCTGAGGGTTAATATTTGGGTATTCTGCTTTATTTTCTTGGTATTTCGTATAAAATCTTGGACTTTCTCCGTGCGATAATACGGAATTATCCGAATTGAGATTTAAGATTTTATGTAATTTCAGCTTATTTTTATCTTTTTATTTTGTTAAAATGGAACCTTATTTGCGTGTAGTCATACTGACCTTAAGGGAAAATTTTAACCTTCTTCTTTATTTTCCTTTTATTATTTTTGCATGAGTCACAGTTAATCAAAATTTGAAAAATCAAAAGAAAAACGTACATGTGATATTCACTGTATAAGAGATAGAAATGTTATATCTGATTGATGGGGTCCACATATGGTTTCATGCCTAATTGAACCAAATTAAAGCATATCGTAAAGTTTCTGACAAGTCTGTGAAATGTTTAAGCGGACAATTATATCTGCAATCATCGTTGGGTTACGCGTATAATAATCATCGAAATTGAAGTGTTACTTAATGATATTTTCGTCAATATGATTCCCTGTTCAACTCACAAAAATATGTATTGCTTTAATAATTTAGTCGTTTATTGTTTTTCGTTATTTGTTATTTGAAAATTTACGAAAATCCAAAAAGATTTTTCTCTCTTTTCTTTTCTGCTTTAGTTTTGATTTACCAAGCTAGCGAATAAATTCAAAAGAAAAAGAAAAAGATTGATCCCCAAAAAGTTTTTAAGTTAATCGTGCTTAACGTAACTTACAACTGGTAACAGTTGTGCTTTTAACCGTAAAAATCCGTCTAAGTTAAATATTACCGATCCTTGATTGATCAGGTATTTTTTTTAATGTATGCGATTAAACCCTAAAATTGGATTTAATTGAATATTTAATTCATTACTAAAACCCTAATTGGTTTTAATTTTATTTAATTCCTTAAAAGAGATTTGTATCTCATTCGCAAAGGAAAACAGGGTGATTCGTTAAAATGTTTAACGCATGTAAAGCCATTCGTTATTTAAACATAACGAATGAGTTTCTCATTCGTTATAAAGACATTCGCTTCCGTTGTGCATAACGAATGGAAGTCATTCGTTTAAACATTTAACGAATAGAATGTTAAATGTATCATTCGTTAAGAATTTAACGAATGACACTTTCATTCGTCAGAAACATTAATGAATAACGTATGTTCGTTAAAGTTTAACAAATGAGAGACCTTTTCGTTTAAACTCTTAAACGAATCTGGATCATAATTTAACGAATGAGGCCATTCGTTAGTTCAAATTTTGAACGAATAACCTCAGATTACGTCAAATTATTGAGTTTATAATCCCAAGTTAGACGAATGAACATTCATTCATCTGTTCCTATTCCATTGCTTCCTTAAACGAATTCTTGCAAATTTTTCCCAAAATTCATACTTGCTTGCTTGTATAATTGACTGATATCTTCTTGTTCTATAGGTAATAACTATATCAGCAATATGAAAATTCATGGGATTTCATCGGGATTTTAAGGGTTAACTGATTAATTGGTTTATTATTAATAATTAAATATGAATCGAATAGTTAAATGCTCATAACTCTTATCTAGTGATCGGCATTCGTATTGATGACAAAATGTATTATGTGTTAAACCAGTGTTCGTTCATTGCTAGTGAGATTGATTGTGTAAATTGTAAAAGAATCAAAGGGTTCTGACGATGTTGTTCGTCGTCTTTGACTTCATTAAGTAAAAATAATGTATAAGGTTTGACTCCTGATAGTCAAAATCATAGGATTCGTTAAGTGTTAACGAATGATATGCCTATTCGTTAAACTTATTAACGAATGATTATTTAAGTTGGTAACGAATGAGGTATAACGAATCAGGTTGATTCGTTAGATAGTTAAAACTCATTTGTATAACATTTGTTAACGAATATGTTTCATT